>NC_133668.1:2720000-4162561 GCF_048934315.1 Petromyzon marinus | reverse complement strand
TGTTTTTCGGCGCGTTCCGTTTCCTCCCACGCGTAAACTGTCATTAATTGGTCGATAACACCTTCATATGTAGAGGACCGCAGAGCTTGGAGAAGGGGAGGGTGGTGAATTTGGCACTGGCCTGCAACGTGGTTGCTGCCGCGTTCCCGCTCCTCCGTGGCTCTTCCTCGCATCTCCGAGTCGCTCTTTCCGACGAGAGCGATGAGATAATTGACTGTGCTGCGTCGGCGTTACAAGTTGACGTTATCGTGATTAATGATGACGACAAGGGAGCCCGTGTCATTGTGGCGGCCATGTGAGGGTGCACTTAGTGGGTCGTGTGTGCAGCGGTGAGCGCGCTGCGCTACGAACCCGGCGACCCGAGTTCGATTCCCGCTCACGGCACAACGCCGGTGACGATTATCTGAACCGGTGCTGGGTCGACTCAGCCTCAAATGAGTACCCGGTGTGATGTGTAAACATCGTCGCTAGGGAGACAAAGGCGGCCGGGCGTGGTGGTGGCCACCCCACCCCCTCGTGTGCCGTGCCGACCTTCATAGGTGCTCGCTAACAGCACTTGCCCCTACAGTCTGTTAAGGCTACACGGGGGATCTTTGCCTTGTGTAGGTTTGTATGTGTGTGTTATCTGTGAATGTGTGTGTGTGGCTGTGTCTTTGTGTGTGTACATTTAGTTTGTGTGTGTGTGTGTTATGTGAAGTTATGTGCTGTGTGTGTATGTACATGTCTCTGTTCATTGTGTATGTGTATCCATCTGTGTGTGTGTAGGCTAGTGCACGTGAGTGTTCTCTGTTGATGTGTGTGTATATATTTGTGCGTGTGCACCATGGTGATGTCACTACCACTGAAGAGTAAATGACAGCTGTAGATGGCAGACGATGGTGGTGATGATGGTGATCATGGTGGTGATGATCGTTAATGGTGGTGCTCATGGCAGTGGAAACGACGATGCTGGTGGTGGTGGTAATGGTGGTGTTGATGATGGTGGTTTTAATGGTAGTGATGATGATGGCAGAGTGGAGATGACGATGACGAAGCCGGTCGTGATGGTGGTGGTGATGGTGCTGACACTCGTACTCACATGCTTTGCGTGGGGGTCACCTTCCCACGCCAATCCAATGGAGGAGGAGAAGACACCAGCCCGAGATGCCGGACAGGAAAATATACAAATTACATCACGAGCACAAGACTGAGTCCAAAACAAAGACAAAGATCCCCCGTGTAGCCTTAACACACTGTAGGGGCAAGTGCTTTTAGCGAGCACCTATGAAGGCCGGAACGGCACACGAAGGGGGTGGATGGCCAGCACCATAGCCCGACCGCTTTTGTCTCCCCAGTTGGCGATGTTTACACACCGCACCAGGTACTCATTTGAGGCTGAGTCGACCTAGGGGAGGCCCAGGACCGGTTCAGATAATCGCCACTGGTGGTGTTGGCCGTGAGCGCGGAATCGAACCCGGGTGAGCCGGGTTCATAGCGCAGCGCGCTAACCGCTACACTACCGCTCCCCACTACATCACGGGCACAAGACTGAGTCTCAAACACACGCAATCACACACACACAGTGACACAAAACACAATGCAGACACACGCATGAACACGCACAGCGTGACATACAGATGTGTCGCACGTATGTACGAAACAAAAGAACGCAATAGACAAACACAAAAGTATCCTTAGTTCTTTCGGTAAAGTCACGTTGAAGCGAAACAATAAAATAATAAAATATATATAAAACAATAAAAATTCTCACGACGTTTCGACCATAACACAAACGGTTATGGTCGAAACGTCATGAGAATAACACAAACGGTTATGGTCGAAACGTCGTGAGAATTTTTATTGTTTTATATATATTTTATTGTTTCCCTTCAACGTGACTTTACCGAAAGAACTAAGAATATGAATTACTGCAGTCACGAAAGCTTTAAATCAAAATTTAAACACAAAAGTGTCAATAGACACTTCCACATTTACAAACGCCCGGTGGCCTTTGTCTCCCCAGTGACGATGTTTACACACGGCACTCGGAAATTATTTGAGGTCGAGTCGATCTACTGCACACAAACACACACACACACATGCGCCCCATATGGATGTGCACAAGCGCACGTATGTACTGGACACGTGGCACGCATGCACACAATGCACGCATAAGGGCACACGCATACACGCGCAGCACAGACGCGACATTCACTGCATACAAAGACAATGATCCCCCTTATGGCCGTAACAGATACCGAGTAAGAGAGAGAGATAACAAATCTTTGTTTAAACGAAATGAATTATTTGGCGATACACTCCACCTCTCCTGGCCCCTCTACGCCCTAAGGCCAAAGTGTTCTTGACTCGTGTGGGTGGCTGGCCTGTTTGTTGTTTAACTGCTGGAGCCCTGTACTGGCAATCCGCTGACGGGGAACATCGCCGCTGCGTGAGAGCCAGAGCCTTCCTCGACCGCAGAGTGTGGAACGTGTGTGGTGCGCAACTAATAAAAACATCCTATTTGTATTTTACCAGGTAAGGCCCACTGAGCTGCATAGCTCTTTTTTCAGAAGCGACCTGGCTATCACAAAGGATAGCTCAACGCATGTCGTTTCTAAATGTGGAGGGAAAAACCTTTAAGGCCCCGGAGAAAAATCCACGCGACCACGGGGAGAGAAACACGCCAACTCCAAGCATAACAACAGGCGTCAGGGTTGGGATCGAACCCACGACCTCCTGCATACCAGGCGAGGTAGTTAACATCCCGTAGTCACCGCGGCACCCCGACTGTCGCGATGTCACGCTGCAGCAGAAGACGGGGCAGGGAAGCAGAGGGCACGACTCCTTCATGCATCCGCCTCTTCACACGGAACAAATAAAACGAGTTCTTACACAGCCCCACCACTGCCTTCTGGGGACTACAGAATCTCAGCAGGCATTGACTCGCACAAGCAAACTCCAGACCGGGTTTCCACACAGGGCGTCTCATCAGCAGGGTGAGCCTTGCTGGAATCGATGCTGTAGTGACTTGCCAGATGTTATAGGGCGAGGTACTCTCTCTCTGTGTGTTTAGACATGGGTCCTAGGTGCGAAATAATTTCAACGTGCATACGTCACGCGACATCCGTCTTCCAGAGGCAGCATTGTTACCTGCGTTAGATAGGTACAGCAAGCCGGTTGTCATGCCCTCAGAACGGACACAGTCCGCGCTGTGTCTCCACGTGTGCGCGGGTGTTCCCTGGTCACTCCGGTTACTGCCGACAAACAACACAAAGAGGGATTGGGCCGAACATCCAAGGGTAGTGTTCGTGTCTTGGTGTGTTTGTTGTTATTGTTGTTGTTATGTTCTTGGTTCTTCCGGTTATTGTTGTTGTAAAATTTCAGTGACATGAAAATGTCCAGGCCGAGGTGCGCCCGAGGGCAGGAGTGGTGGTGAGAGGGGGAGGGGTGGGGGTGAGAGGGAGGGGTGAGAAGAGGGAGGGTGAGAGGGGTGGTGAGAGGGGGGGTGAGAGGGGAGGGTGCGTGAGAAGGGGAGGGGTGGGGTGAGCAGGGAGGGGTGGGAGTGAGAGGGGTGGAGGTGAGAGGGGGAGGGGTGGGGGTGAGAGGGGGAGGGGTGGGGTGAGGGGGGTGAGAGGGGGAGGGGTGGGGGTGAGAGGGGGAGGGGTGGGGTGAGGGGGGGTGAGAGGGGGGGGTGAGAGGGGGAGGGGTGGGGTGATGGGGGTGAGAGGGGGAGGGGTGGGGGTGAGAGGGGGAGGGGTGGGGGTGAGAGGGGGAGGGGTGGGGTGAGGGGGTGAGAGGGGGAGGGGTGGGGGTGAGGGGGGGAGGGGTGGGGTGAGGGGGGTGAGAGGGGGAGGGGTGGGGTGAGAGGGGGAGGGGTGGGGTGAGGGGGGTGAGAGGGGTGAGAGAGGGGGGGGTGAGAGGGGGAGGGGTGGTGAGAGGGGGAGGGGTGGGGGTGAGAGAGGGGGGGTGCACGGGGGCAGTCATTTGCCAGTCATCTCAGTCGGTATAGCCATGGCACCAAGGGCTGTTCCGTGACGTGTCAGCAGCAAGCATTCGACACTTCACGCGTCAGCCTTAAGGTGCACCTAGCCTGGCACAAGCGCCGTGCTGACGCCACTGCCACTTATTGGTGAACGGCGATTGTTGTTGTTGTTGCAAAGGGGGTCCTCCCCCACCGGATTGCAAATATTAAAGGATGGTATGATAATAAAACAGCTGTGTTAAGATGTTAAAACACCAAACTGAAACCTTTGCAAGGAATCATGTCTGCATTAACCACGTATACTTGTGGTGAAAATACAAACAAACGAAAACATGCTCTGACAGTATGTGCATTGTCTTTGAAACTGATTGGTCCACACCAGAGACAGCTTTCTTTACAGCCTAGTCTCAAACAGTGTGAGACCAGAGGACGCCAAAAGGCGTGATTGTATGTGTATCACGTGTGGTCTATGTATCCATACGAGTATCTATGCAAGTGTGTGTGTGTGTGCATAGAGGGGGCTAAACGGGCACGACATGGAGAAGAGATGGACTAATGTGGTACGGGAGGATGTGGAGCTGAGTGGACTTGCCGATGACCGGTACCAGCGGTGTCAAGATCGGCCTCTGTGGAGGAGGAGGCTCGTGAAGGACGCTGCTGGAGGCAGTCGCCATCCAACAACAACGGAGGGCAGAGGAGCGACGCTCGCAACAACGAGCGGAGCGCCGGGCGGCTAAGATGCAGCAAGTTGGCACAGTAGGAGGCACAGCTGGTGTGCAACGGTCAGTCATCTCGGTCAGCCGACCCATGACACCTGGGTCTGTCCCGTGAAATCCTGTCAGCGAGCCTTCGACACTTCACGTGGCCTCAGGGTGCACCTGGCATGGCACCGGCACAAATGGCGGGTATTGGTGTGTGTACATATGTGGGGAGCGGTAGTATAGCGGTTTGGGGCGGAACCGAGTAAGATTCCCACTCGCTGCCGACATCAGAGACGAATATCTGAACCGGTCCTGGGCCTCCCCTTTACATCGACTCGGCCTTAAACGAGTACCATGCCCGGCCCGATGTGTGCAGAACAATCCCCCAACTGGGAAGACAAAGGCGGCCGGGCGTGGTTGCTAGTCGGCGCACCCCCCCCCTCCCCCGCCACCTCGTGTTCTGCGTTACCCCCTTCATCGGGTGCCCCGCTAACAGCACTTGCCCCAACAGTCTGATTATACCATGGGGGGGGGAGCTTTTGCCTTTGTTCTTCTGCGTGTCTTGCATGGCGGCGCCCGTGGTGTGCCAGCCCCGCGTGTGTTTTGTGTTACTGCTCCAGACCACGTGCTCCAAGATCCCTGAGCTCAGCGGGATGGAATTTTGCCACGGTGGGGTGGGTGCGGGAGATGTGGAGGCGGGGGAGGGAGAGCGCACGGCCAGTGGCTATCGATGGGCGATGGGAGAGAGAGAGAAAAGGGCGCTCTTGTGTGGAGCGACACTCATGTGACGAGGGACGCCTCCTCTCGGGACGGATTGCTGCTGCTTGCCGGTGGTGGTGGTGGTGATGGGGAGCCGTGGTGTAGCGGTTAGCACGCTGCGCTACGAACCCGGCGACACCGAGTTCGTTTCCCGCTCACGGCACAACACGAGCGGCGATTATCTGAACCCGTGCTGGGCATCCCCTAAGTCGACTCAGCCTCAAATGAGTTCCTGGTGCGGTGTGTAAAAAAATCGCCACTGGGGAGACAAAGGCGGCCGGGCGTAGTGTTGGCCAACCACTCCCGCGTGTGCCGTGCCGGCCCTCATAGGTGCTCGCTAACAGCACTCGCCCCGATAGTCAGTGCAGACTATACGGGGGATCTTCGTCTTTGGTGGTGATGGGCGTGGGTGCGGCTGATCGGGAGTGGAGAAGTGGAGGGGGTTTGGGGCCGTGATGTTCATCTCTGCAATAAGTAATCGGCCGTGTTGATGCGCGGTGGTGATGGGAATAATTCACTCTCGCGGTGTTGCTCGAGTCACTGAGGAGGAGGGAACTGCGGCGCCGAGGGTGGCATTGCGAAGCTGCAGTGGTGACTTGGCGGCGGATTGCGGAGTCTTCCGTCCAGCAGTGGATTGAGAATGTCCAACGATTGTACGCCGTACGTGTACGGTGGCCCCTTTTGTAAATCTCCTGGCTGGATGAGGGCCCTGCTGCCTTGCGCGTCGTGGGGATGATTTTGGCCGTCTTCTAGCGGAAACGCAGACCAGTGTGGCGCGTGAAGTGGTGAAGGAGGGGGGGGGGGACATAGACGTTGGCGCATAGTACAGTACAACGTGTTCTTTTTTTTTCTCCACCACCCTCTACTGGCGATGATGATTGCGCGCGTTTGAATATCGACGCAGAGTGCGCCCTCGTGCAACGTCCGTGCAAGACGCGAGAGCTGATGGCCAAGCAAGCTACGGCGATACAGCAATGAATGGACTTTTGAACACAGCTGTACGGAGCTTTGAGCGCTCTCTCCCTCTCTCTCGTTGTCGTCTCCCAGCACTCTGCCGTTCCCTCTCGCGTCAAGTCCAAGCGCCCGCCCATCAGCAGGAGCTCTCTCGCCTTTGCAGTTCCCCCCGCCCCCCCTCCTCACCCGCTCGCCTAATTTACCCAGCTTTGTCGAACTTTTTCCCAATTCAGGCAACGCAGTCAACGCTTTGTAAATGGTGCCGTTCGTTGCTGGCCGCTTCGCGTCTTTTTGGGGCCATGGGAAGGGGAGGGGAGGCTGTGCTCAGCAACTGTAATTTTACGAAACAATGTGGCTGTCCCCTCTCCCCCCACCCCCCCAGACAAAGAGTTAGCTTGAGACTCCACGAAGCTCATTTTGGGTGAAACTGCGACGACGCAACGCTTGGCGGACGGCCGCCTCGCGAAGCTGCACGCAGAGCCAACAAACAGGACACGCAGCGCTTGTGCGGTGGCAGGCCCGGCCGGGGGTATATTTGATGCGTTGCGACAGCTCACCACGTGCGAGCTCTGTTGGGTGACTTCATCTCAAAATTCCACGATGAGTGGTGTGGTGGTGGTGGGGGGGGAGTGGAGGGGACGTGGGGGGGGGGGGGTCAGAGGGCAAGGAGGCACGGGGGTGTAAGGTTATGGGAGGGAATAGTTGTGGTGAGTGGTGAGGCTACGTTGGTGGGATGGGGACCACCAGGTGATGCTGAGTGGCCCACACCTGGAGTTTGGCCACCAGGAGTGCGGTGCCACGGTGGCTAAGAGGTGTTAACTCCCTCGGAGGTCGTGGGTTCGATCTCAACCCTGACGCCTGCTGTATTTTTGGAGTTTGCGTGTCTCTCTCTCTCTCTCTGGTCCTTGGGGTTTTCGTCCTTCACATTAAAAATCAACGTCACGCGTTTATGGTATTTGGCTACTGCTAGCAATTTCCACGTGTTGATAAGCCCACTTCGTTGAGCTACCATTTGTGATGGCCAGGTCGCTTCTGAAAAAATAGCGATGCAGCTGAGTGGGATATTACCTGGTAAAATAAAACTATGGTTTTAATCAGGGCAAGGATACGGGGGGAGGGAATGGTGGTGAGCGAGCGAGGTGAGGAGGCGTTGGTGGCCAGCAGACGCCCTCGTGGTGGCCACGTGTGCCGCTTGCATCAAGGCACTCGCGGCAAACGGAAAGAAGGCCGCTTGGCACGTTGGCCCCACAGCAGGCCCAGTGTGTGGCCTAGATTTCGCGTGCGGGGATGATTGTGCGTCGTGCTGGCCTTAATAGGTGCTCGCTAAGAGCGCTTGCCCTCTTAAAAGGCGATACGGGGGGGGGGGGATGTTTGTGTTGACGTGTGGCTCTGTGTTTAGCGTGTGTGTGTGTGTGTGCATGTGTTCTTGACAACTAGTTTGTGTGTTTTTGCGTGGTTATTACCTGTTAATGCGTTTGTTTAATGTCTTGCACGCACGTGTGTGTTGGTATGTTTTTCTATTACAAGTGCCAATCTGTGTGTATACGTTTGCACGTTTGTCTGTGTGTTTTGGTACGTGTGTGTTTGCGTGCTTAATTGTGCATGCTTGTAATCAATGTGTCTTTACATACGTGTGTGTATTTATACAGCGTAGTTGTGTCTGTTTCAACATTTGCGCGTGAGTCGTTGTGTATACAAAGGCAAAGATCCCTCATATAGCATTAATATACTATTTGGCAAGTGTCGTTAGCTAGCACCTATACACACATACACATATAAGCGTGTATGTGTGTATGTCACGGTGTGTCTTGCCTTGTAAAGCGGGAGCACTTGCCCTAACAATGTTATGGCTATACGGGGGATATTTGTCTTAACACCAGTGACGATTATCTGAACTGGTCCTGAGTCTCCCCTAGGTCAACTCAGCTCTCAAAATGAGTACCTTGTGCGGTGTGTAAACATCATCACTGGGGAGACAAAGGCGGCCGTACGAGGTGTTGGCCACCCACCCCCTCGTGTGCCGTGCCAGCCTTCATAGGTGCTCGCTAACAGCACTTGCCCCAACAGTCTGTTCAGGCTCCACGGGGGAGCTTTGTCTTTGTTTTCTCACGCTGGTGGAATAATCGCCGCCACCTTTCGTAGAATTCGTCATGTCCACGATGAGATGGATGTCTGTCTGTATATATGTTGAACTTCCTTTGCACCGTACATAGCCAACTGTGCTAACCGGAGGTGTTGGATGCTCAGATGTTCAGACGAGTTCATCCATCGGTCAAGCCGCGCGCGCACCGGCACCAGTGATTGAGAATAATTTTCTTGGCGACATGCGCATGGGGCCGTCCATAAATGACGTCACGCGATTTTTGACCCCCCCCCCTCGTCACACGGCGTCACAAAAAGTCAGACCCCCCCCCCTCAAATATGACGTCACAAAGCTCTGCCCCCCCCAAAAAAATCAAACATGCTTCAAATCGCTTGAAATTATTGTCATTGTAGTGCGTATTTAATGTGGCGCTGCACTCTGATGTTGTCGGAGAAAACATTTATTAAAAAGTCAATTTAATTAAGTAGAACGTGTTGTCTATATTTATTTAAAGTTGCGCATTTTGATGTGACGTCACATTTCTCAACCGCCTCCCTAGGTGCGTGACGTCATTTATGGACGGTTCCCATGGAGTTCCTGACTGCTCCTGTGATTACTCGCCTCTCTTTCTCCCCTCCATCACCGTTAGATCCGTGAATCGATTTTTTTCCTTCTTTGTTTCGATGTTTGCGTGCGTTGTCGCACATTTAGTAGCTGCGGGCGTCGCGAGAGTTATTTTTCTTTCTACAGTATCAGCAAATTGATCAATTATCACCCCCAGTTGCACAAATAAACCTGTAGACTCACAAGGGGCCCATGGATTCCCACAGATTTCCAAAGACTCACGCAGAGTTATATAGAGGCACAAAGGAACCCAGGGACTCTGTTTTTACTCTTTTTTTATTTTACCAGGGTAAGGTTATTTTTCAGAAGCAATCTAGCCAGAAATAACAGCTCAAACGAATTGGCTTATCACGTGGAAATGTATTGGAGGCAAATACTCTAAACCAGGGGCGGAGCCAGGGGAGGTGACAGGGGTGACATTCTGCGTATAAGTGTACGACACTCGGTCTGGCGGACTCCGTGCAACTGCATTGTCAGAGCGTGTCGCCAACCGATGGCGTCTAGTTCAACAGCCTGATTCTCTAAATCATTCTTGAAATTAACATTTGTTTAATGTTACCCCGGCCTGAAATCCTGGCTCCGCCCCTGCTCTAAACGCACGGTGATTCTACATGTGGAGGGGAAAGCCAGAGGAGACTGGCATAGAGACCCAGTGAGAAGCTGGAACGCGCTTGGCAGTGGTGGCTTTCATGTCAAGATGTCCAGGCTCACTCAGCCGTGCACGATTGCAGCTCTGCATGTAGACAGCTGACCTTTGTGACCTTGTGAGAGTCTGTGTCGACCCAGCATTGCGGCATCGACACCGCGTGCAGCCATCGTCTCGCAGACGCCATCCCACCTTGCGTAACCTCACTCGTTACCTCTAATTCGGTGTTCTTTACGAATTTTCGTGGGGGGGGGGCACTTTCGCCGATAAGACATCATCAGTGGTGAGGACCGCCACATATTTGAGACCATTGTTGGGTTTGACAGCAGCACGACGACGATGATGATGATGGGGGTGTGGTGTTCACGTGTTGTGTGTTGTCGGCGTCCGCACGTCAGGGGCCGCACTAAAGGCCACCAGGGCCGCCAGTGGCCCGCGGGCCTTGCAATGAAGAACGCCGATCTGATTGGCCTGCAGAGGGCGGTGGGTTCGTGCGACGTTTTCCAATTGTTCTGTCACGCCGTTGTTTTCTCTGTGATTTCTGCTCGCCTCATTGCTGTACGTGACTTGTTTTTGCTTTTATCCTATTGGTGACCGCGGGGATCACCGTCGCCAATGGGACTCTAGCTCAGGGCTTCTTGAGTTCTCTCAGCCGGTTACACAAATCAACTTGAACCGTGAATGGGTGAACTCCACGCCTGCGCGGCTCGCATGCTCTTCACCGCGGCGCCACGGTGGCTAGGATATGTTAACTACCTCGCCTGGTGTACAGGAGGTCGTGAGTTCGATCACGACCCTGACGCCTGCTGTGTATTTGGAGTCTGCAAGTCTCTCTCCCCATGGTCACGTGGCTTTTTATCTGGGTCCTCTGGTTTTTCGCTCCACATTTAGAAACATGTGTTTAGAGTATTATGTATGTTGAACTTCTTTCGCATTTTGCTGCTATACATTTCCACGTGATAAGTCACTTTGTTGAGCTATTATTTGTTGGCCAGGTTGATAGCTCAGTGGGCCTTGCCTGGTAAAATAAAATAAAATGTTATGTTTAAGTTTTTTTTGTTTAAGCTTATCGTTATTTAACCGGAACTCATTCAAGTGACAAGGACAGTCTCATCTGCAAGAGTGACCTGGGGTTTTTTATATTTGATTTTGAATCGATGCAGCTATTTATAACATACAGTGAGGGAAAAAAGTATTTGATCCCCTGCTGATTTTGTACGTTTGCCCACTGACAAATAAATGATCAGTCTATAATTTTAATGGTAGGTTTATTTGAACAGTGAGAGACAGAATAACAACAAAAATCCAGAAAAACGCATGTCAAAAATGTTATAAATTGATTTGCATTTTAATGAGGGAAATAAGCATTTGACCCCTCTGCAAAACATGACTTAATAGTGAATCGGTCACCTGCCACTCTTTTAACCTGGACGCAGTACTACCCAGGGCTTCATTTCCGACCGAAAATGTCCCCTGGTCTCTTCGTCGACCCGCCGAGGTGGCATGCGCCTGCTGGAGCCACAGCCAAAGTAAGAGCTTCACTGTAAAATATCTTCTGAGTTGCTGATACGGACGGACCCAGATTGAGCTCAGCCCTGTGGTGTGACCTGTTCGAATCATCTGGAATGTTGCCTGATCCCATCAGACCTCAGAGGCCGAGCAAGGCTGAGCCTGAATAGATATCGGATGGGTGAGACCACCATGTATCGAACAGGTGTAGTGGGAAAGTAGAGAGCAGAGCAGCAAATATCATGTATTAAGACTCATTTATTGGCTGAAAACATCTTCATATGTCGAGGATCGCAGAGCGTGGGCGATTGGTGATAGCGCCGCTGGCTCCTCACTGCCTGGCTGCTTGCTTGCTCGTTTGTCCAGGGCAGTTTGCACGAACGACGCTACCTATGTAAAACAAAACATTTTGTACCTCCCCCCCCCTGCCACCCACCTTCACCAACCCGCACTGACCATCGTGGAGAAGTACGGTCAAATCACCCTCACTTCCTGCACAGAGCGGGGGAGGCCCTCATCCAGCAGTGGATAGGTGAGCGTGGCTGCACGGGCTCGCGCGACCTCTAGTGCCCCCGCGTAGGCCGGGCGACTCGCTCTGCCACCTCTCTCTCTCTGCCTCCAGCACCTCCTCCTCGCGCGCCCTCAAGGGAGCAGGAGGAGGAGTAGGAGTAGGGGGCAGAAGGAGTATGACCAGGAGGGAGCAGGAAGAGGAGCAGGAGGAGGTAGATGGAGGAGGAGGAGGAGTCGGCGTTGTTTGAACCGTCGCGACACTGCCCCACCGTCGGCGCAATGGAAACTTTGACGATCCCTGCAAACGCTGCAGCAGCAGCAGCTGCGTTCACTAAGCCCCACCCCAGCCACCCGGGTCGCACCGCTGCCCCTCCCTCCAATGGGAGTTGTTCTCTCGCTTCCAGATATTTTTTGGGGGGGTCGCATCCTTGCTCGCCATTTTTTTGTTCTTTCAAGATTCAGGGATTTGAATTTATAGGGCACTTAAATGGCTCCTCAAATCAAAGCGCCAATTGTATTATCACGTCTCAACTCCAGTAAGCCAAAGCCCATCTACCCCCCCCCCCTCTTTGGCTAGACTCTACCTGTGTAGCACAAAGGTGAACGCAGCATCAGCCTGGAAGCGACCATTTGGTTGATCAGTAAATCACAATGAATGCCTCCCCATGCCCACTTGAGGTTATTCTGGTCTCTTGAGTTCTCACCTGGCTAAACACGATAAACTTCAAACCGTTGGACGGAGACCTTCCATCGTCATCGTTTAAAGCATCTCCGGGCCATCACCATCATCATCATCACCCTTTGTCTTTATAACTGCGAGGGTCTCTCCACATCATCATATTCACCATCCATTGCATATATCCGCTACTGGAAGAAAGTCCTTCCGTGCCATCGTCGATTTATGATCCTCGTGCTTGAAGCTCGGTTCTGCCCCCCCCCCCGCGCACTCCTTCCCCGTTGGGAGGTTTCAAGATGCGTCTATCCATATGAAAGCATCTCCATCGCCGTTATCACCATCCCATCGGCTGTCAAATGGCAGTCAGCTGTTGTTTATCCACCGCTGGATAAATGCCTCGCCACTCCACCACCACCATCATCATCATCGTCGTCTTTTGCATGGCTCATTGACTATTCACTGCTGGATGAGGGCTTCCCCTACACCGGCACCCAGCTCTCGCGGGCGTGCAATGCGTACAAGTCCACCTCGCTCGCTCGCTCGCTCCGTGTGAACTTGAGTGGTGGTCACTCGCTCGCTCCGTGTGCGTTGCTCACATTTGGTATTCGTCGCAGGCGCAGTGTGTCTCAATGTAGTCGCGGCATCGCGTTTTGTCCCAGCGCGCTCGGACCTGGTGCACGGCGTGCGCACAAATCACGTGGGCGTGAGAACACGGCGACGCACACAAAGCCAAAGATCCCCCGTCTAGCCTTAAACACGCTGTTGGGGTCAGTGCTGTTAGCGAGCATCTAATGAAGGCCAACACGGCACACGAGCGGGTGGGT
Organism: Petromyzon marinus; assembly: GCF_048934315.1. Classification (NCBI taxonomy): domain Eukaryota; kingdom Metazoa; phylum Chordata; class Hyperoartia; order Petromyzontiformes; family Petromyzontidae; genus Petromyzon; species Petromyzon marinus. The sequence continues at coordinate 4,149,314 of NC_133668.1, read as the reverse complement.
GGACAGCACCACGCCCGGCCGTCTTTGTCTCACCCCTGCATACCTCTCCCCTCTCATCTCACTCTACTCCCCTCCACGCACTCTCCTATCTCTACCCTCTCATCTCACTTTACTCCCCTCCACTCACTCTCCTGCCTCTCCCCTCTCATCTCACTCTACTCCCCTCCACGCACTCTCCTACCTCTACCCTCTCATCTCAATCTACTCCCCTCCACGCACTCTCCTACCTCTCTCCTCCCATCTCAATCGACTTCTCTCCATGCTCTATCCGCTCCAACAACCAAGGTTTTGTATCGAATTCCCCAGTCAACCTTCGCTCAGTGGGAGGTCGCTCATCCTCCTCTGCTGCCCCCAGGGTCTGGAACTTGGTTCCCCCAGCCGTCTGTGCTGTCGACTCCCTGCCCAGGCTCAAGACCTTCCACTTTTCCCTCCGTCTGTGTCTGACTGCTTTTCTCGAGCCAGACACTAAACTCCTCCACTGCTTCTGTGCAGCGTCTCGAGATGCGTTCGCATTTGAGACGCTGCGTCAATCCAACTCGTGTTAACATCTGAAATTGTACTTTAGAATCATCGGTACTCTGGGTCATCTTGGTGGCCTCAGTCCGGTTACCAGTGACTACAGCTAACGCCATCTAGTTCAGTATTTTCTTCTTATTATTAAGAAATTATTCCAACGGTCGTAGCAGAGATTTGGTGCCAACAAACGGTGTCGGCGTTATCTTTGACTCAAACGATGCGCATTGTTCATCGGTTATCACATCCACACGCCACCTCTGCTTTAACGCGTTTCATTAAACTCCAGTGATATTGATGGTGACAGGCGAGGTGTCTGGTTGGGCCCCATGTGTACCTGTATCGCACGATGCACGGTGAGGTCCGGTCTCACGAGGCCCATGGGTGACACGGCTTGGGGAGGCCTTCATCCAGCAGCGGATTGACACGTGGACGTAAAATACGTACTTATTAAACACGTAAGCTATCGCGACTGATATTATCCATGATCGATCGTGTAAACGTAAATGTGTCATTAAACACAACTCCGGCTGTTTGCTTGATGATGCTGGTTGTTGTTGTAACTACCGGCGGAACGTCACGGAACTCGAATTGTAAATGTTGTTGTGGGTTTAACTCTCCGACACGCCATGTATGCTGAACTAGCTACTAATGGCCACGTTCTGTTTACGTGACAAACCTTACTAGTTGGCTGTGTCGGGTGGTGGCGGGTTTAACGACACATTTGTATATTTACGCGATCCAACCCAACAAAAACCTCTTTGGTCCTTTCGGTAAAGTCACGTAGAAAGAAAATAAATTAAATAATAATAGAATACGACGTTTCGATTGCAACACACAAGCAACCATCATCAGGTAAGAATGAATGAGAAAACAAGCATTAAACTTAGAAATATAATGCAATACAACCGAGATAGTTGGCTAACATAACAGTCAACACCCTACCGGGTTGATTACGTTCTTCCAAAGATTGCTAAATTTGAGAGAGAGACAAAACACAGACACGGAGACACATTGACAGACACACAAGCAGAGAGAGACACACACAGAGACACAACAAAAACCTTTATTGTGGGTTTAGAGGCTTAAGGGTTTATCGGGTAGGGGGTTTAGGGAATTAGAAGGTGAGGAGTGTAGGACTTTCAGGGGTTTAGAGGGTTATTACTTGTTAGTTGTTGGGGTTTTGTTGTTGTTATTGTTGATACAAACGTCCCGTAGTTGGCCCTTTAGACTTGGGGAGAAGACCGGACCGTGATGTTGTTCTAAGGGAGACGCGGTGCCTCTTGCAGCCAGGCTCCACGACTGGTGGAATCTCCTTACTCGGTCCATTTGGGATTCCTCGTCTGTCGCTTTATTTTTTTTAAACGTCTTTAAAGTCACCCGTTTGTACTTGCAAGCTTTCCCCGGAACTTAAGATTTTGAAAAAAACAATCATGTCGTCTGATTGGATTACTCTGCAATCATTATTATTCGCTTTTTTATCATAGCTCTTCATTTTGTTGGAATTTTGAGAGTCGTCATTGATATTTTTTTATCAGCTTTCCATTTCGCTTAGATTTGACCAACACTATTTCTGAGTATAGTTTTATTTTTAGGTGCAGCTCTTTGACATACTTCAATGTCAAATGCCATTTATAAAATGGAGGTGGTTATGATTATTCAAGTAAAACATCTGATTTGCGCTCAGGAGAGAGAGTGGCTCGTTTAGCGAACCATAGTGAGCAGTAACCAGTCCCTTGGCTTTATCTCACAACTAGAGGGAGCCTTTCCTCGCAGGGTTTTAGAACCCCTCATTCTCAACTCTTTAAAAGTGTTTTGTTTAACATGTAAGGCCCGCCGAGCTATGTAGCTCTAATTTTTAGGGGCCACCTGGCCATCACAAATGATAGCTCAACGAAGTGGATAATAGTGTGGAAATATAGACAGATATTCTAAACACACGCTTGATTTGAAGCTTTCGTGACTGCAGGAATCCATACTCTTTGGTTCTTTCGGTAAAGTCACGTAGGTAGGAAAAAAATATAATAGATCACGACGTTTTGATCGCAACACAAGTGACCGTCTTCAGGTGATCGATTATTTTTTTCTTCTACCCACGTGACTTTACCGAAAGAACCAGAGAGTATTCTAAACACACGTCGACCCTCAATGTGGAGGGAACAGCCGGACGACCCAAAGAAAAATCCACGCGACCACGGGGAGAGGGAGGCACACAAACTTTAAATATACAGCAGGCGTCAGGGTCAGGATCGAACCCACGACCTCCTGTATACCAGGCGAGGTAGTTGACATCTTATTACCACCATCGTCTTCACCATCATCACCAGTACCGTGATCATCATCATGATCACCATTGTCTTCTCTTCCATCACAAGCATCGTTGTTTTTGCGATCATCATCATCATCATCGTAATAATCAATCGTATGCATGGTATCATCACTGTCATCACTCTCAACATTAGTGGATATTGTCATCATCATCACACTTGATTCAGTCATGTAATTGTCACATGCCGTGCTATTCTACAGCGAGCGGCTTTTTGAATAAAGGCAGCGATGTAAATGTAATTGTTTAATGCCGATACCGAGGAGGCCATGTGTGGGTAGTGACTGTGAGGCTGGGAGCGATGTCTGGGCTCGGATAGCACTGCAGGCACTTTGCGCGCGCTAAATATACACGTGCGTGTACATTGGCTTTCCTTTACACGGACATCCCCCATGGATGGAGGTTTATAGACCGACGTTTCGTGTGATATTCTATGGTTCTTTCGGTAAAGTCACGTAGATAGAAAAAAATACGACCGATTGTGTTGCGATCGAAACGTCGTGATATTTTTATTATTTTTTATTCACTTTATTTTTTATAATTTTATTTTATTATTTTCCTATCGACGTGACTTTACCGAAAGAACCATAGAATATGAATTCCTGCAGTCACGAAAGTTTTAAGTCAAGGTTCGTGTGATGTTGTTACTCAGCTTCTATTGAGATCTGAATGGCGCATGGGGGGGGAGATAGCGTGTCCAGAACCACGCTCGGCCGTCTTTGTCTCACCAGTGCTGATGTTTACACACTGCACCATTTGAAGACTGAGTTGACCCAGAGGAGGCTCAGAACAAGTTCATAAATCACTCGTCACGGATGTTTACCTTGGCTAGGACTCAAACCCAGGTCATCGGGTTCAGTGCGCAGTGTGATAACCACTACACTACCGTTCTCCAACACAGACAGCCAAAGATCCCCCGTGTAGCCTGAACAGACTGTTGGGGCAAGTGCTGTTAGCGAGCCCCTATGAAGGCCGGAACGGTACAGGAGGGGGTAGGTGGCCAGCACAACGCCCGGCCACCTTTGTCTCCCCAGTGGCGATGTTTACACATCGCACTCATTTGAGACTGAGTCTACCTAGGGGAGGGCCAGGACCGATTCATATAATCGTCACTGGTGTTGGCCGTGAGCGGCAATCGAACTCGGGTGAGCCGTGTTTGCAGCGCAGCGTAGCGCTAACCACTACACCACCGCTCCCCGCGCACACGCCCCAGCAAAGACAAAGATCCCTCTTATAGCCTTAACAGACTGTCGGGGCAAGTGCTGCTAGCGAGCACACACTTCCATCGTTCCATACACTCACGCAGACACAACAACAACCGCCGGCATTGTATAAGATGTACCACCAAGTGGCAGTGACATGCACACATTCTCTCATTCCACTTCGCCCCAGGGAGATGCTCTGATTGCCCACCGTGACAACCAACATAACAGAGGAGCTGCTGGGGGTAGGGGGGGAGAGGACGCCAGTGTGCCCCCCCCTCCTCCTCCTGCTCCTCCTGCTCCTCGTTGTCCCCTCCTGGGGCCGTGGCGCGGTTGGCACGGGTCCTGGTGCAAGGAATGTGTCTGTGTTTGTGTCTGTGTGTGTTTGTGTGTGCGTGTGTTTGTGTGTGTTTGTTTACGTGTGTGTGTTTGCGTGTGTTGGTGTGTGTTTGTGTATGTGTGTTTGCGTGTGTGTTTGTGTGAGTTTGCGTGTGTGTTTGTGTGTGTTTGCGTGTGTGTTTGTGTTTGTTTACGTGTGTGTGTGTTTGCGTGTGTGTGTTTGCGTGTGTGTGTTTGTGTGTGCCACTGGGGAGACAAAGGCGGCCGGGCTTGGTTGCTGGCCGCCTAACCCCTCGTGTGCCACAGTGCCGGCCTTCACACAGGTGCTACTCGCTAACAGCACTTGCCCCAACAGTCTATTGAGGCTACGCGGCGGGGGGGATCTTTGCGTGTTGAACTTCTTTCGCACCGTCAGTAGCAAACCGCGCTAATCGGAGGTGCCGGTAGCCGTGTCCGTTGACGATGCGGGGGGGGGGGGGCGCAGAGAGGGGGGGGGCGACGTAGTGGGGGGGGGGACTCTAGGGGGGGCGACTCGAGGGGGGGGGGGGCGACGTAGTGGGGGGGGGGGGTGGACGACGAGGGGGGGACGGTGCTGACACGCAGGGTGCGCAGTTTTGCTCCATGGCCCGTGTGTGTGCAGATTTAAATGACAAATGGAGGAGTGCCCAGTGCGTATTTAATTTGGGATGAATGTATTATTTATGGGACGATGAAAACTTCACGTACGTGGCAACACATTTTTTTTCCCCGGCATGAGTGACTTTGCGCAATGATGTGCTCCGAAATGGGACCTTTCTTTGGCACTATTAAAATATAACAATAGCTTTTACTTCTAGATTTGAAGCTTTCGTGACTACAAGGATCCATACTCATTGGTTCTATTCGGTAAAGTCACGTAGGTAACAACAAAACAACAAAAATCACGACGTTTCGGCCACAACACAAGTGGCCTTCATCAGGTGAGTGAACACAGCCAAGCCAAGCTTGGCTGTGTTCACTCCAGCGCTGTCCTCGAGACAGTCTGGTCCCATCACCTGATGAAGGCCACTTGTGTTGTGGCCGAAACGTCGTGATTTTTGTTGTTTTGATTTTTACCTACGTGACTTCACCGAACGGAACCAAAGAGTATGAATAGTTTTTACCTTTTCTGCCAATCAAACCGGTGTCAAGATGTTAAATCACCATACAGAATCCTTATTCAAGGAATCCTGTCTGCATTAGGGGCCGTCCATAATTGACGTCACGCACCTGGGGGGGGGGGGGGGGGGGGGTTAGACATTTGTGACGATGTGTGACGAGGGGGGGGTAAGAAATGTGACGTCACATCAAAATGCGCAACTTTAAATAAATATAGACAACACGTTCTATTTAATTAAATAGACTTTTTAAATGTTTTCTCCTACAACATCAGAGTGCAGCGCCACACTAAATACGCACTAAAATGACAATAGTTTAAGGCGATTTGAAGCATGTTTTATATATTTTTTGGGGGGGGGCATATTTGAGGGGGGTCTGACTTTTTGTGACGCCGTGTGACGAGGGGGGTGGGGTCAAAAATCGTCCAAAATCGCGTGACGTCATTTATGGACGGCCCCCTTAACCACACACACAGTACTTTGTGGTGAACGTGCAAAACGAAACACACGCTCTCATGTGCTTCTTCCCGAGTACAGAGGCTAACGCGAGTACAGGGGGATACAGGGAATGGAGTTTTGTGCTTCGGTGGAGTAGGGCAGGATGGGTGTCCTGCTGTCAGCGTGCGTACAGCGCTGGACGCTGTGCTCCGGATTCAGAACTCCGGCCACCCTCCTGTGACGCCAGCAAATCAGCAAACCAGCAGCGTGTGGAGCCGGGCAGCAACGCTGCCTCAGCAGAGGTCACCTGGTCGCGGTGGCAGTAGCCCGGATCGTGACGACCTTTCGTTCTCCATCCCTGCAGAGGAGACGGCTCGGTTTCCTCTCATTCGGTTGTCACGTGGCTGGGTTTGATGGTTCGCAGGTTTCATCATCAAGCAGCAGCAACAGCACCAGCAGCACGCACAGCAGTGGCAGCAGCAGCAACAATGCTAGCGGTGTCAGTGGCGTTATTATCGTCATCGGGAACAACAAAAGCAGCGTTATCTACTATAGTGGCAGCAAGTCATCATCATCATAAGCAGCATCAACAGCAGCAGCATAGTCATCGCCAGTTATCACCACCACCACCACCACCGTCGTCGTCATCATCATCATCATCCCTTTATCATTCAGGACAGCATCATCATTGTCGTTGCCTCATCAGGAGGTGGGAAAGGTAAAAACGATTACACATCGCCACGTACGTCCGAGCAGCGAATTGATCACGTTTTGGACGTCCAGATATTTCAACACACAACCAGGGATGCCTTTAAGAAGTCGCTCGCAGTTGGCGACCCGCAGAAGCGCGCGCGCGCGCGTGAACCTTGCGTGCGACGGCCTCGTCGGGACCTTCCGCGGATTTCCGTGCGTCCCATTGTTGTGGCAGCCGCTTGCTACCGGAGGTCGTGTCGGGCGGAGGTCAAGGAGGGAGTTTGACCCCCCCCCCCTCCTCTCTCTCTCTTTGTTCAAGAAATCTCACTGTGTTCACCGCGACTTTCGTGAGGACAAGTGGAGCGAGTCGGGATGGCGGGGATGGGGGGATGGGGTGTGCGCGTCTCAACTTTGGGCCAATGATTAGCCGTTGACAATCGATCACGGATTTTGATTTTTTTTAAAATCGATGTTCCGTTGCAACCTGGTCACGTGTTTGCATTGTGTGCCTCGCTGCTGCTGCTGCTGCTCGGGACAATGGAGTGGACTTGATTCGTCCAGTTGGGGTCTTAACCCTCGCCGTGCCCTCACGCACTCATGGGCCCCACTCTGCCTTCAAACGACCGCCCCTCCCCCCCCCCTCAAGTTCTCTCTGTTTCTCTCGCTTTGTTCGTATCACTCTTTGTGCGTCTGTCACCGTGTCCCCGTCATTAACATCATCATCGCCGCCATCATCATCATCAATATCAAGCAACGCTATTAGCGCGGAAAGTCTCGATCGACCCTGTCCGTCCAAGTCCTCGCCGAGCTGCATTGGTTCCTGGTTACCAAACGAATGCATTGTAAGTCGCGCTCATTACACACGCGCAAAGTGCTTGCCACAAATGAACCACAACACCTTGCTGATGTCGTCACCGAGCACAAACCATCATCACGCGAACTCCGCTCATCCTCGCAGCGGCTTTTGGCGAGCCATCAACCAAAGACGGTCACCGCATCGCGTCCGTTGATTCAGATGCGTTTCTGCGGCCACCTGGAACGCTCTTCCGATGTTAGTAAGCGGCTGGAGCTACGCACTTTTAAATAATCTAGGTTGAAAACTAATTTCTTCATAACTGCTTTTCGTGTTTAGTTCATTGCCCTTCCACCGCACCTCCAGTTATTGCGGTTGGCTAGGTACGGTGCGAAGGAAGTTCAACATACAGCATAATTGTCAAGAGGTTGTTCATCACGATAATATCAACTATTGTTGCTACCATCATCATTATTATCTGCTACTGTTGTCACCGTCATCTCCATCAATCGTCAGCATCAGCAAAGCCACCACCGCCTGACGAGGCTGCACCACTCGCAGAGAAATCAGTCGTGGCCACGCAAAGCACAGGCTAGGTCTTGCCATAGATCCATGGAATTTGCACCGCTGGCTAAAGGCCTCACCTGCGGCTTGCACGTGCGCACGGGGGGGGGGGGGGAGGAGGTGGGGGCAGGGGTTGGGGGCAGGGGCGGGGGGTGCCCATGACCGCCTGCGAGTCCGTGAGGAATGCGGAGAGGGCGGCGTGGAGCTCACTCCACTGGGAGCCGAGAGGAGTCAAGTGCGAGGGGAGAGGGGGGACTGCGGGATTAGGGAAGGGGCGGCGGCGGGGGCGAGGGGGGGTCAGTGGGAGGTGAAAGTTCACGATTTAACAGCTGTTGCAACGCTCGCGTTCGCACGTTGGTATAAATAACCGCGCTGGTGCTGCTTATGAAGGGAATTCTGTTGCGGGGGGTGGGAAGGGGTTCGCTGCTACCGACTTTGAACGGCGCTCGTACGACTTCGCTACGCAGCCGGCGATCCGGCGCTTGTGGAGGCAGCGGCGAGAGTTGGTGGATCGACGCACCGATGGGGTCACACCTCCCCTGCCCTCCGGTGGGCGTCCAGGAGGAGCCGTGTCCCGACTCGCCAGGAGAAAGCGGCACGGCAAAAAATGTGGAAGCCACCCCCGTTGTTCCATTTGCATGGGATAGAGTGTTGCTCCCTCACTCGCACGCGTGGGGTTTCTTTAGGCACTCCGCTATCCTCCCACTTGTAAACACTCATTAATTGGCTGATAATGCCTTCATATATAAAGGACTGCAGATCTTGGAGGGGGGTGGGGGGGATTTGGTGCCGACTCCTCACCGCGTGGCTCCTCTCTGCGAGCGTGAGGAGTGAACGCTGTGCGGCGAGTTACAAGCTGACGACATTATCCTCATAAAGCACCGTCGGTTAGGATCTCGACTGATTGACCTTTAAAAAAAAAACAAATGGCTCAGGTCACGCTGCGTCCTGAGCTCGGCTTCTGTCAGAGAAGGCGAACCCGGCACACCGCAACCCACCGTGCCTCTCGCTCTGGCCACGGCTACTCGTCACCTGCCACCGACTCAATTCCACCAGCGAGCGACCTTCGAAAATATCGAGCAAAAAAAAATTACGTCCCTGCACACAGCGCGAACATGGCCGTCACGTGACCGACCAAGGGGTGGTTCATCTCGTACTGACATCTCACAGGTCGCTAGTGCAGACCGAAGCAAGTTGTGCGACTCGTAGCCAGAGCCATAGCGAGGGGCACGGTGGATGCGGTGAGTCTGCCGCGCAAGTATCTTCCGTGTCGCCGACTCTGATGCACCCGGCTGGGATGACGCCTCTGGTGGTGGAGTCGATGTAACAACCCCAGGTCACCCTAGCCAAAGAAGCGACTTTTCACGAGCCTCGATTGGCTTTTTTTAAATAAAGGACTGTTCCTGGGGGGTGGGGGGGGGGGGTGTTAAATTAAATATCTCTGGCTTCTAAAGGTTCCTCCTGCTTGAGTAACTTGTACGTTGAAGAGCCCGGTGACGTCGGTACGCGCAAGGGTTTTGCCCGCCGCTGTCGTAGCGTTTGTCCTGGCGCCGCGTGTCCCACGACCGGGACACCTGCCCCTGGTGCTCCCCGGCGGCAGCCACCCCCTGTGAGGGGGTTTTCGGGAGGGGCCAAGTGGTGCCAGGTCCCAGCCACCGCCCATTCGAGGCTTTTGGGGCTTTGGGAGAGGAGCGACCTCGCCCCCTGCTCTGTGTGGCCCCGTTATGAAACGACTTGAATTTAATTCGCGATAGTGGCCCGCGGATTAAATGCGGGCTCGCTCGAGACATTGAGAGGCGCAACCCAGACGCATTAATTGACAATCACTTTAGGTGGGGTTCGATTACCATCTCCGCATCTCTGCGGAGCGTTGCCGCGTTCCCCGCATGCCCGCCCGCCCGCCCGTGCTCTACTTGCTGTCCTTCGCTCGCTCGCTCGCTCCCGGCTGTCTGGTGTTTTTCTGATTTTGTTTATGCCCCTCTTTAGATTCAGATGCCAGAGTGTGTGCGCGAGTGCGTAATGTGACGGTGCGTCCCATTGTGCTACAAACCCGGCTAGGTTTCTTGGCAACGGCTAAACACTTGTTGCGAGTGATTTCGAAGCGGTGCTGGCCTTCCCCTGGGTCGACTCAGCCTTAAATACACAACTGTTGCACGGTATAAACATCAGTACTGGAGAGACAAAGGCGGCCGGGCATGGTTTTGGCCATACCGTGTCGTCCTTCCTAGGTGCTCGCAAACGCCCCAACAGTGTGTGAAGGCTATATACGGTGGATCTTTGTGTGTGTGTGTCGTGAGTGCGTGAGTGACTTCCACAGATGCCTTGCGATGTCTCCCCCAAGGCTGCTGTCATTGCCGCAGCACGCCATCTGCTGTTAAGTGAACATTAACGACCCCCGTGACCCCATTTCGTCAGGTCAAGTCATCACCGACAGTTGTGTCTCTGGATGTCACAGCCAAATCCTAAAATCGTGAAAGTTATCTCCGGTTGAGAGAGAAAACTCAACACATCCATCAAGAACGCTGGCGTGATGTGGAATAAATACAAGCTAGCGTTCGGGGCAATGGACCTTCTTAATAGCAAAACACTGCGTTTTGTGTTTCGTTTTTTGTCCTTCCCCCGCACCTCCAATTAGCACGGTTGGCTACGTCCGGTACGAAATAAGTTCAACACACATACATATTTACATATACACATACATACAGAGAGACCAGTAGAGACACAGGGTGGATAATAAAAGTTGGAGGCTGCACTTTACACCAGGGGATCTGATGATGTTAAACACATTTTCGAAAATGCTTCCTGTCGCACAGGTTTAAAAAAATGGCACGTGAATGGTTGCCTACGAGCAGCTGATGAGTTGAGAGATGCGCGCACGGGACCCCACTGGGGTGACAGGAAGAGGGGAGCTCACGGATCCCAGCACGTACGCACGTTCACCGTTGAGAGCAATAGGCGTGGACTCGGGCCTGGACGGGGGATGCTGGCCTCTGGTGGCCTGAGACTAACAACGGTGTGGAAGCCGAAGGTGGGGAGAACTGACTGGCCGTGAGGAGATCTGCCGCAGAGATCCAGCGTTGAGGTCGCCTCACGGGCAGGCGCCCGGCGGGGTGTTGCACCGCAGGAGGGATGACGATGGCTTGGAGAGGCCTTCATGTGGCAGTGGATTGAGCGTGGCCCCGTGATCACGTGACGGTTGAGGATGCGTCATTTTCGAAGTATTTTCGGGACGCGACCCGAAGATATTTGACGCCGTGGGTGCGTGTGTGTGGCCATGAAAGAAGAAGTATGTAATAGGCGACGTTTCGGGCAGTGGCCCTTTTTTATAGCGCATAAACAAGCATAGTTTAGCTTCGCTTATGTGCTGTGAAGAATAAGCATCATTTATATTCTTTAAAGAAGGGCCATTGCCCGAAACGTCACCTGTCATATACTTTTAAGGCAGTGTTGGTGACGATTGTGTTGAGTTTTTTTAGAATAAACACTGTTGTGTGTTTGTATATCTCCATGTAGTGTAGAGCGGTAGTGTAGTGGGGAGCGATAGTGCAGCGGTTAGCCCGCTGCACTACGACGCTGGCGACCCAAGTTCGATTGCCGCTCACGGCCAACACAAGTGAAGATTATCTGAACCGGTCCTGGGGCCTCCCCTAGGTCAACTCAGCTCTCAAAATTAGTGCCTTGTGCGGTGTGTAAACATCACCACTGGGGAGACAAAGGCGGCCGTACGAGGTGTTGGCCACCCACCCCCTCGTGTGCTGTGCCAACCTTCATAGGTGCTCGCTAACAGCACTTGCCCCAACAGTCTGTTCAGGCTACACGGGGGGATCTATGTGTGTGTTGAACTTCTTTCGCACCGTCAGTAGCCACACGCGCTAATCGGAGGTGCCGGTGGCCGTGTCCGTTTATGATGCGTCTCCATGTACTAACAATGGGGAGTCACCGTGGTAACTCCGTCGCGAGGAGTTAATGCCAGGATCGCCTGGCAATGGAGAGAATGCTGCTCCGTGGAGTTGTCTGGCTCTTCGCCTGCAAATGAAGGGTGCCGTTAACCCATCTCATCAGAAGGAGTACTTTAGACCTAAATAGCAATCGCTGCTTTTGTCTGCCACGTAATTGTTGTAAGGATTTTGTTTAAACAAATTGATCCACGTCTGGGTGCGAACAGCACAGAAACTTTGAAACTTTAGTCCGGTTTCGTGTGCGCGCGTGCGTGCGCATATCTGTTTGTGTGTGCGTGTGAATGCGTGTGTGTGTGTGCAGTGTGTAAACACACGCGATAGTGTAGCGGTTAGCGCGCTGCGCTATGAACCTGGCGACCCGGGTTCGATTCCCGCTCACGGCCAACACCAGTGACGATTATCTGAACCGTTCCCGGGCCTCCCCTAGGTCGACTCAGCCTCAAATGAGTACCTGGTGCGGTGTGTAAACATTGCCACTAGGGAGACAAAGGCGGTCGGGCGTGGTGCTGGCCACCTACCCCCTCGTGTACCGTTCCGGCCTTCATAGGTGCTCACTAACAGCACTTGCCCCTACAGTCTGTTAAGGCTATGTGGGGGATCTTTGTCTTATCTTTGTGTGTGTGCAAAAACAACCCCCTACCTCCTCGTGGTGCCGGACGGCAACGCTGTGGTGGGCAGTGCCGCGGGGGGAGGGCCAATTTAAATTGGCCTTTCCCCTCATGGCGTTTGTAACCACCACAGTGACCCAATGGGGGCTCTGGACAGGTTCGAGGGGATGGTAACCCCTCCACCTTCAATTAATTACCACTAAACCACGACTGAAAAAATGCAATTAATAAGCTTGTGCCAGAGGCCCCGGGGGGACAGGCGTCTATGACGTCTCCTGGCCAAACCCCATTTGGCGGAGGCAGGAGACTGAATCCTTAACCTCGAGGCTCCTCAAGAAGCAACAAAAACCACTACGTGTGGCCACATGGAATGTTCGAATGCTCACTGCGGAGGAGAGGCTACCACGCCTCTGTCGGGAGCTGGACTGGTACCGCCTAGAGGTCTGGTGGATCGTCTCTGGCTCCTGCCATCATGAGGGGTGGACAGTCCTCTTCTCGGGGCAGGAGACTGCCAAACAACAGGGTGTGGCTCTTCTTCTGAACAAAATAATGAAGGGGGCGTGCGAGCATAGTGGCAAGGTGTGGGAAACTGTAAGCCCCAGGCTACTTTGGGCTCGCCTTCCCATCAACCAGAGGCGAGGAGTGGTGGTCGTGGTTACTTCTGCCTCCACCGAAGACGAACATCCTTGGAGGGATGCAGGCAAGGCCGATGAGTCAGATGCCTTCTATGACCTGTCACAGGTGCTAGCTAAAGTGACTCCTCGGGATAGAGTCATCTTGTTAGGTGACTTCAATGCCCGAGTTGGTCATAGTGCTGGCACCTGGTCTGGAGTGATTGGAAGGCATGGGCTAGATCAGCTCAATAACAACGGCAGGAGGTTTCTCGATTTTTGTGCAGCCCATGGGCTTGTAATTACCAACACGCTCTTCCAGCATCGGCGCATCTACACAACATCATGGATGCATGCCAGGTCCAAGCTAAACTACATAGTGACGGAACAGCGGATGCGGGCCCATGTAATTCACACCAGGACCTACCATGGAGCTGATCTGCCCACTGACCATTGACTTGTCATCTGTAAGATGTGCCTGCCATTCTTCCACTCCGGTGGTGGGTGTTCACCCAGGACCCCATTCAAACCCTTAGTGGCATAGCCTCAGCGAGCTGATGAAAGTTGCAAGCGAGAATTTAATCATCGCTTGCGGCTGGGGTTGGCATCGTCCCCCACTCCTGATGTCGAGGGGAAATGGGCGAGGTTTAGGACTGTGGCTCATGCAGCTGCAATGGCTGCTTTGGGTACACGGTCCAGACCTCCCCAGAGACCCTGGCTGACAGAGGTGTTCAAGCTAGCTGGGAAAAAGCGACAGGCCCACTCTAATCGGCTACAGCATCCCATGTCGGAGAATGAGGAGGCTTACCCTAGTCTTCGCTCGGAGGGTCGGAGAGCCGTGAAGCGCTGCAAGGATGGGTGGTGGTCACGGGTTGCTGCGGAGATGGAGTCTCCCTCAATGGCCCGCGATCACAAATGGCTCTTTATTTCCATCAAAAAAGTAACCTGCAGTGCCACACCTATTACCATCATTAGGGGAAAGAACGGTGATCCAATCTCTGACCCCCAGGAACAGGTTTGCAGATTTTCTGAGCATTTCTGTCAGGTCCTGGGGGAGGGGAAAAAGTGGGGATGACCCTGCCGAGGCTGCGGTGCCTCAAATATTGGAAGAAGAAGAAGTCACCCCCTGTGAGTGGCTGGCTGAAGTGCCATCTGTTGAGGAAGTACTTAAGGCGATCCGGAGTCTGAGACCAGGAAAGGCACCGGGCAGAGATGATCTCCCAAGCGAAATGCTGAGGGAGGGTGGCGTTTGTGCACAGACTGCCCTACATGACATCATAACAGTCTGGACCACTGGACGGGTTCCGCAGGATTGGAAGGATGCCCTGGTGGTCCCCCTCTTCAAGAAGGGGGACCGCACAGACTGTAACAACTACAGGGAAATCTCACTCCTCAGTGTGCCGGGAAAGGTCCTGGCAAGGATTATTCAACATCGCCTTGCTAGGCACGCTGAGGAGAGGCTTGCGGAGCCCCAATGCGGTTTCAGAAAAGGGCGGTCCTGCACAGATGCCATATTTTCTGTCCCATCTGCTACAGCATAGGTGTAGGGAATTCCAAGAAGACCTGCATCTCTACTTTATTGACCTGGTCAAGGCCTATGATACCTTCAGTAGGCCTGGGCTCTAGGTTGTTCTGCGTGCTTTCGAAGTCCCTGACCCTCTGCTCATGATCATTAAGGACCTTCATGATGGTGAGCAGGCCCAGGTAAAACTATGTGGCCGGGAGTCGGAGCCATTCCCTGTACACCTTGGGGTGCGACAGGGATGTCCTCTGGCTCCCACATTATTTAACATCTATTTCGACCACGTAGTTCATGAAACCTTCAACAGCTGTACCGGAGGAATTTATATCTGGTACAGATACAATGGGAGGTTGATCTATGCCCAGATGCGGTCAAGGGATGGCTCCCTATTGCTCAACCATGTTATGTATGCTGATGATCTGGTAATTGCTGCTCACTCAGAGGAGGAGTTGACGGCGCTGCTGCTGAACCTGGAGCTTGCCACTAAGAGGTGGGGCCTTACCATCAGCCCCACCAAAACTAAGCATCTGCCTGGGTATTTTGTACCATCGGACACTCCACCCCCACAACTTCCAATTGGTGATAGGGCAGTTGTGGAGAGAGTGAAGAATTTCCCATACCTGGGCAGTGTGCTCATGGCTGCCTCCGGTTTAACAGCAGATGTCTCACTCCGAATCAGTCGAGTGGCAGTTTCTTTACATCGGTTGTGTAACACTGTGTGGAAGCTACCTGATCTGTCGCACGAAGCTTCAGGTCTTCTCGGCCAAAGTCATTCCCTCCCTTATATGCTTGCCAAACGTGGACCTCCCTAATTGAATATCTTCGCCGGTTAGAAAAAATTAGGCAGGCCTGGCTACGATCCTTCTTGGGTTTAACCAGGCTGGATTGTGTGAGGAGCTCACAAATGCTTGAAAGATCTGGACAAAATCCCATCGGTGAGCTCCTCCGGCAGGCAAGGTTGTGTTGGCTGGGTCATGTAGCCCGCATGCCCAGCCACTGCATGCCAAAACAGCTTTTGTTCGGCCGGATCGATGGGGCTAAACGGGCGCGGCATGGGCTAGAGAAGAGATGGAGTGATGTGGTACAGGAGAATGTGGAGCTGAGTGGACTTCCGATGATTGGTACCAGCGGTGTCAAGATCGGCCTCTGTGGAGCAGGCTCGTGAAGGACGCTCTGGGCAGTTGGAGGCAGTCGCCCTCCAACAACAACGGAGGGCGGAGGAGCGACGCTCACAACAACGAGCGGAGCGCCGGGTGGCTAAAGCACAGCAAGTTGGCACAGTAGGGGGCACAGGTGGTGCATCAGCCAGTCGTCTGAGTCAGTCTACCTGTGGCATCTGGGTCTGCCCCGTGACCTGTCAGCGAGCGTTCAACACTTCACGTGGCCTCAAAGTGCACAATTGGCCTGGATTAAGCGTCGTGGTGACGTCACCGCCACTTAGTGGCGAATGGCGGTTGTTGGTTGTTGTTGGTGTGCACAGCCAGGGCATGGTGCTGGTCACACCAACCACACCGTGTTTAGTGCCGGCCTACTCAATAGGCGCTCGTCAACATCACTTGCCCTGGCAGTCTTGTTAAATCCGACGTGCAGGAAGATCTTATTTTGGTATTCCGTGTTTGTGCAACAAATCCGGAGACCTCCATTTGAATCCGGTTCACGGCCAAGAACAGTGGCGAATACCTGAACTGGTCTTGGGCCTCAGCGTTTGAGTCGGCCTTAAACTAGAGCCCGGCGCAGTCCAGTCGATGTCCGTACTGGAGGCGTAGTGATGTCTCCTCCACCCACACGGTGTTCTGAGCCGACTGTACATTCGTACGTTGGACTTCTTTTGCACCGTACGTAGCCAACCGTGTGCTCGTTAGCACTCGCCCCAAAAGTATCGACATCATCATTATCGTCATCATCGGCATCCGGCCATTATCGATCCACTGCTAGGATGAAGGTCTCCCCAAGCCACTGCCAATCACCCATGCCCAGGGGTCGCCAACCAAAACAACAAGAAGAGGCATTTTTTTTCGAATTCGAACACTAACACGTCAACACGCTAACACGTTAACATGTCAACACGCTAACACGCTAACACATCAACACGTCAACACACTAACACGTCAACACGCTAACACGCTAACACGTTAACACGCTAACACACTAACACGTCAACACGTCAACACGCTAACACGTCAACACGCTAACACGCTAACACGTCAACACGCTAACACACTAACACGTCAACACGCTAACATGTTAACACGCTAACACGTTAACACGCTAACACACTAACACGCTAACACACTAACACGTCAACACGCTAACACGTCAACACGCTAACACACTAACACGTCAACAGGCTAACACGCTAACACGTTAACACGCTAACACACTAACACGTCAACACGCTAACACGTTAACACGCTAACACGCTAACACACTAACACGTCAACACGCTAACACGCTAACACGCATGCCGCACAGCCAGAGGCGCCACCTGAGTTTGATCTCCGACTTTCTGCGTCGGGTGTCTTTTCTCACCCCCGTTCTTCGTGGCCTTTCTGCCGGTCCTCTGGTCTCCTCCCATGGATACAGTCAATAAGTCAATAGTACCCACAGAAAAGTGAATGGCGTTGGCCAAAAACGTCACAATGCTGAAAAATCATCCGCAGATTACTCGATTGGGATTACAGTGCAGCAGCAGCAGCATCGCCTGCTGCTGTAGAACCTGGCAGGACCCTCCTGAAAAAGAGTCTGGAGACTCGGTGATGAAGTGTGTGCGAAGATATGTACTTTACATTACTAAGGGTGTGTGTAAATTTTGATTTAAAGCTTTCGTGTCTGCAGTGATTTATATTCTTGGTTCTTTCGGTAAAGTCACGTTGAAGGGAAACAATAAAATAATAAAATATGTTATAGCCAACATTTTAATGGAGAAATTTGAGACTGATGCCATCCAGACTGCCACTCTGCACCCAACCTTATGGAAGAGGTACGTGGATGACACTTTTGTCATCTGGCCACATGGCCGGCCTGCTCTAGACCAATTCTTCGACCACATCAATTCCATACACCCAGCCATCAGATTTCCATGGAAGTCGAAAAAGATGGCAAGCTACCTTTTTTTTTGGATGTCCTAATAAAAAAGAGACCTGATGGTTCAATGAGCCACTCTGTCTACAGTAAAGCTACCCATACGGATGCTTATCTGAAACCGGATTCCCACCACCATCCATCACAGAAGAATTCTCTCATCAAGACTCTGCACAATAGAGCCCAATGCATATCCGACCAGGAACACATAGGCAGTGAACTCAAGCACGTACACCAAGCTCTTAAGGCTAATGGTTACTCCGACTATACAATCCGCAAAGCTATCACTCAAACTATGAAGAAGGACCCTCTTAAGGAGCCTTTCAAAACCATCACTTTACCCTACATTGCGGGGATCACAAAAAAAAAGATCTCCAAAATCTTGAATAAACACAAGATCCAGGTCCGTTTCAACACATTACATAAATCCGTGATCTGGTTCCGTCTGTAAAAGATGTGATTCCGGACATACAGTACCCTGGTGTCTACAAACTAAGTTGTCTCTGTGGTAGTAGTTACATTGGAGAAACCAAACGAAATGTCTCGGACCGAATTCGTGAACACAAAGCAGACCTTAAACATGGTAGGACCAACACCTCGGCCGTGGCAGATCACTGTTATAATTCAGTAGGCTCACATGACATTGACTTCTCCAAGACAGAGGTTCTTTGAAAGCCATCTGGCTACCATGAGAGATTCGTTCATGAGGCTATCCACATATACAAACACAGACAATTTCAACCGAGAAGATGGATTCTGGCTTAGCAATCATTGGAAGGATTTGATAAACCATTTCGGGTCTTGATTGTTCACGCTTACGGTGGCTTTCAGACAGCATACATTCATTTTTTCGTCTCCCCCCTCCTCTTTTCCGAACATAGATGGACTCATTTAAAATATATTTTATTATTTTGTTTCCCTTCAACGTGACTTTACCGAAAGAACCAAGAATAAGAATCACTGCAGTCACGAAAGCTTTAAATCAAAATAGATGGACTCGTCCATCTAAACAAACTGTCAAATCGCTATCCGTGGTGCTAGCGTTTAAAATAAATAAATAAATACGAACCGCCACTTCTTTCAAATGTTCTTGCCGTTGGTTTTCACACCTGATGATGACTGCTTGTGTTGCAGTCGAAACGTCGTGAGAATTTTATTGTTTTATATATATTTTATTATTTTGTTTCCCTTCAACGTGACTTTACCGAAAGAACCAAGAATATAAGTGTGTGTGTGTGTGAGGCCACTTGAAGAGCCGTCAATAGTTTGTGATCTCAAAGTGTACCTAGCCTGGCACAAGTGCCATGGTGGCAAGGTATTAAATACCTCGCCTGGTTTACATGAGGTCGTGGGTTTGATCCTGATTCTCTTGACGCCTGCTGTATATTGTTTGCGTGTCTCTCTCTCTCTCGCTTCCCGTGGTCGCGTGGATTTTTCTCTGGGTCCTCCGGTTTTCCCCTCTAGATTTAGAATCAACATCACGCGTTTAGAGTATTTGGATGCTATATATTTCCACTTGATAAGCCACTTCGTTGAGCTATCATTTGTGGCCATGTTGCTTCTGAAAAAGAGCTACATAGCTCAGTGGGCCTTACCTGTCAAAGTAAAACATAGTTAATAGTTTTTACAAGCCCTTGGGTGATGTCACCATCATATAATGGGGAATGGCAGCTGCTGTTGTTGCTGTGTTACATTGTGCCTATGTCTATGTTTATTGCATTGCTGTGTTTGCTATAAGCCGTGTAGACACAGCACGTGTGTGTGTGTGATGTAAGTCTGGGGATCGGTAGTGTAGACCTGTGACGATTATCTGAACCGGTCTTTGGCCTCCCCATAGGTAGGTCCACTCAGCCTCAAATGAGTACCTGGTGCAAAATGTAAACATAGCCACTGGGGAGACAAAGGCAGCCGGGCGTGGTATTGGCCACCCACCCCCTCGTGTGCCGTGCCGACCTTCATAGGTGCTCGCTAACAGCATTTGCTCCAGCAGTCCTGTTTAAGGCTATATGGGGAAATCTTTGTCTTTGATATGTGTGTGTGTGTGCGCGTGCCATTTGTACGTGGTGTGTTTTCCAAGCGTTACCGGGGATTCGTGTCACCTGGGTCTGCCCGGATCAGTGACCCCGGAAGTATTTCAGAAACCCTGCACGCGACACCCAGTGTGCCTCTTTCGTTGGCTGCGGTTCCCCATGGTTATGTTCGCACTCACAGTCGACCATAAATGAAGCCCTACACCGCGCGCACTCACTTGTGTGTGTCTGCGTGTATGTGCTCCGGTTTGACAGCAGAGGTCTCACTCCGAATCAGTCGAGCGGCGTGATGTTTTCATCGGCTGCGTAATGCTGCGTGGAAGCTATCCTGTCTGTCGCTCAACACGAAGCTTCGGGTCTTCTCGGCCAAAGTCATGACCTCCCTTCTCTATGCCTGTGAAACGTGGGCCCCTCTGGTGGAACATCTGCGCTGGTTAGAAACATTCAGGCTGGCCTCGCTATGATCCTTCCTGGGTTTAACCAGGCTGGATTGTGTGAGCTCACAAATCCTTGAAAGATCTGGACACATTCCCATCAGTGAACGCCTTTGGTAGGCAAGGCTGCGTTGGATGGGTCATGTAGCCTGCATGCCCAGCCACCGCATGCCCAAGCAGCTTCTGTTGGCCGCATAGAGAGGCTGAAACGAGCATGATATGGGCTGGAGATGGACTGATGCGGTACGTGAGGACGTGGAGCTGAGTGGACTTGCCGATGACTGGTGCCAGCGGTGTCAAGATCGGCCTCTGTGGAAGAGGCTCGTGAAGGACGCTGCTACTGGGCAGTTGGAGGCAGTCACCCTCCAGCAACACCTGAGGGCTGAGGAGCGACGCTCACAACAATGAACGGAGCGCCTGGCGGATAAAGTACAGCGAGTTAGCACAGTAGGGGGTACAGCTGGTGCATCTGCCAGTCATCTCAGTCGGTCAAACCATTGCACCTGCTGGGTCTGTCCCGAGACCTCCTCCGGTCAGCGAGCCTTCGACACTTCACGTGGCCTCAATGTGCACGTGGCCTGGCACAGTCACCGTGGGACGTCACCGTCACTTAGTGGCGAATGGCGGCTCTTGTTATTTGTGGAGGAGCGGTAGCGAAGACCCAAGTTTAATTCCTGCTCACGGCCAACAAGAGTGGCAAAATATTTTAAGTAATCCAGGGCCTCGCCTAGGTTGGCTGAGCCTTAAATAAGTACCTGGTGTGGTGTGTAAGCATCAACAGTGGGGAGACAAAGGCGGGTCGGTCTTGCTGTTGGCCACCGATCCCCTCGTGTGCTGTGGCAGCCTTCATAAGTACTGTACTCACAAACAGCACCTGCTCCAACAGCCTGTTCGAGGCGACACGGGGGCTCTTTGTATGTGCATGTTATATATAGTGCTGTGTGTTTGTGTGTGTACATGTGGGGAACGCTAGTGTTAGCGCTACAAACCTGGCCACCCCGGGTTCGACTCCCGCTCAACGGCCAACACCACCGGTGACGATTATTTGAACCGGTTCCGGGGCCTCCCCTAGGTCGACTCAGCCTCAAAATGAGTAACCTGGTGCGGTGTGTAGTAAACATAGCCACGGGGGAGACAAAGGCGGTCGGGCGTGATGTTGGCCACCCACCCCCTCGTGCGCCGTTGCGGCTTTCATGTAGGTGCTCGCCAGCAGCACTTGCCCCTCCAGCCTGTTGAGGCTACACGGGGGGGGGGATCTTTGCCTTTGTGTACGAGGAGGCGACAGCTGCCAGATGCCTCGCGTCGTTTATTGGCGAGAGCGACCACGGACGCCTTCAACCCGCTCACCGAGACGGCGATAAGCGTTCCCCAAAATTAAACCGCTCGGACAAAAATAATCGCAAATCCCTCGGGGAATATCCTCGCCCGGCTGCCAACTCTGAGCGGCGAGGCGTCGCAAACAAAAGTTGAAACTTGCCGTTGACGGCCTGCCCATCCCGCCCGCCCACCAAGACAGCGAGCAGCCAGAGGCGCCGCGTTCCCTCTCGCGACGGGTCGACATTATTCGCCCGGGTCGCCGGGTCGACCGCGGGCAGGTGCCGCCTGACGATTGAGTAGCCAGGGGCCATACGGCGAGAGGCTGCGCATACTGGACGTGGTGCGCCGGGCGTTGAGCGGTTGCAGCGCCGCGATGGCCAGAACGCTGGTGCGCAAGGACGGACCTCCGAGGCCCTCCCGGCGGCACTCAACGGGAGCAGATGGCCAGACACGGGGCGGAGCGTCACGCAGAGATGATGAATTGCCCGTGATTGGCAGCATTAATGAGCGCTAATTGGAGGGAGGGAGGGGGGGTGGCGGGGGGAAGTTGTTACGAGCGGCGTCTGCGGTGAAGCGCCCACCGCCTTTCGCTTCGGTTGGCCGACAAGGGAAGCTTCAAGATGAGCCCTCCAGCCCGGCATGCTTTGGACCTGTTGGTTGCACGTGAGGTGGCGTCACTCTCTCCAGCGGTTCGAATTGCTCGACGTGGCTCGCGTGAGAAACCGCTTGAACTGAGTGGGCCATCAAATAATTCAACATTGATTGCCATGTAAATATATCGGTGCTCTTAAAGTCTAGAGACGGGATGGGGTTAGGGGCCGTCCATAATTGACGTCATGCACCTAGTGGGGGGAGGGGGGGGGTCAGACATTTGTGACTATGCGTGACGAGGGGGAGGGGTTTGAGAAATGTGACGTCACATCAAAATGCGCAACTTTAAATAATTATAGACAACACGTTCTACTTTATTAAATAGACTTTTAATAAATGTTTTCTCCTACAACATCAGAGTGCAGCGCCACATTAAATACACACTACAATGACAACAGTTTAAAGCGATTTGAAGCATGTTTTTTTTGGGGGGGGGGGGGCAGAGCTTTGTGACGTCATATTTGAGAGGATGTCTCACTTTTTTTGACGCCGTGTGACGGGGGGGGGTTAAAAATCGTTAAAAATCGCGTGACGGCATTTATGGACGGCCCCCTTAGTTGTCTCGTTAGTGCAGTCTTGACGGGCCGGAGGAATCAACGAATGGATTGCAGTCCCCACTCTCTCGTACTGCAACCTTGTCCAAACAAGCACCGTCTTCGCATTCTCTTGCTGTTCGCTAAAGCGTTGCTCGCTTTGCGACTCGCAGACGGCAGTGAGGCGGTGTTCCCCGAGCGGTTACTTCTCTCAGTGCAGTGTTTATTGCTGCTCGCCTGGTCAAGTCAGGAAGTCTCACGTGGCAAGCACGCACGTTGAATATCGCGGGGTTTGCTTTCATGATTTTCGCGGATTTGCGCGTCAGTGGAATTTGGAACGTTAAGTACTCGCTGTCAATACTTGTTCCAGGAGTGTGGCCAGGCTATAACAGGGTAGGTGTGTGTAGGCGTGCGCGTGTGCATCTGCGCGTGTGCGTATGCGTGCGAACACGCGTGTGTGTGTGTGTGTGTCCGCCTGTTGTGCGTGATCATTGCAGGGGACATCACACAGAAGGGCTATGAGAAGAAGAGAGCCAAGTTGCTTGCTCCGTACCTCCCACACGCACCAGGTAACTGGGAATCGTTCCGGGTGGCTTGGCGTGGTGGTTGGGTGGAGTTGCGTCGAGTTGGGCTGCCGGAGTGCTTCCTGGTGTCGCCGTGCGGTGTCTGGCGAGTATTGGGTGGCTGTGCGGTGATTCGCTGTGGGGGTGGCGTGCGGTATGTGATGTTTCTGTCCGATGTGGCGCTGCGTGGCGTTGCATGGCGCTTGGCGGGGCATGGTGCGATTGTTTCGTGGCATGGCGTGGGCATGGTGTGGAGTGGTGTTGGATGGTGTTGATGGCATGGCATCATTATTAACAGTCGCATTACAATGCACGGTGTGCTATTGCTCCTGCTTACCCAGTGGGCCTTGCCGAGTCTCGAGACTCTTTCCGGAGTAGGCGTCGATGTTGCTCTGTATTTCCCACTCGAGTAATGTGCGGTGAAATACTCACAATTTTGGCAAATTTGAAGCTACGTCACCAGCACACAACGGCCTCTTCTTCCACGAATAACGCTGACGGAATATTTTTGCGTCCACGGTGGCGCAGGTGGCGTGGAGTAATTTTAAGGTTGATCCGCACACCGCTGTATTAGACGTGGGGGGGCGGGGGGGGGGACGACTGCCAGATTTCGGACTGCGGATCTCCTGCAACGAGCAGCGACGGCGCTTTGCGCCCTGCTCCATCACGGCTCCCGCAGCGCCGTGCGATGGCGTGACGC
Organism: Petromyzon marinus; assembly: GCF_048934315.1. Lineage (NCBI taxonomy): Eukaryota > Metazoa > Chordata > Hyperoartia > Petromyzontiformes > Petromyzontidae > Petromyzon > Petromyzon marinus. The sequence continues at coordinate 4,125,301 of NC_133668.1, read as the reverse complement.
AGTGTGACCCGGTGTGACGCGCGATTGCTCGGAGGGTGGTTCACGTCGCCACATTCCCCAGCTGCTCTCGAGAAACGCCGCGTTGGGGCGGGGGGGGGGAGGTACTCGTCGATTGTCTCGCCTGCTCGCGCCCCCCTTTGTGGGAGCGGGGGGGGGGGGGAGCCCCGGTCTATTGAACGAACGCTCACGCACGCCAACTCACGCGCACGCTCGCGCATTCACATGCAAACGATGCGACGTCCCCCTCCCTTTACTCCGCCCCCCCCCCCAAACCCCCCCTGCTCGGTCGGTTTTTGTTTCTCCATTTTGTTGTTGTTGTTGTTGTTGTTTTTCATGAAAGGTGAAAGGGCCGTGACCGGCGCCGCCGTCGGCACATTCGCTCCTCCGCGGCAGAGGCCTCGCGAGTCGGCCCCCTTGGTGCCTCCTGGGCCCTGGGGGGCCTCACATGCCGGGTGGTCACGGGGCCTCCCGGTACGACGTCGAGTCCAGTCGTGCGACGCCGTCACCGAAATTACGAGGCGTGACGATGAGCTGTTCCTGCTGTGACTATGAGCTGTCCCTAGCGTCATGATGATGCTTTCATGGTGGTAAAGTATTGCCGCTGTGACGATGAGTGGTCCGTATAGGTGCAGAATCACATTTCTCATAACACCCCACGGCCAATCTGGTTTCTCAACACTTCCCATGTGACGCGCAGGGGCACCAGTTCACATTGACGGGGCCTTGGTTATAATCGGCGGTGTCCATGCCGCGTGGGACACACTTTGCACGAGCACAAAGGTGACTTTACCGAATAGAACCAAAGAGTATGTCCTCCATGTAGCCCACACACGCTGACAGGGCAAGTGCTGTGGAAGAGGGGGTTAGCTTCTAAAGGTAAACTGTTTGATGTTTCGATCGCAACACAAGAGTTCGTCATCAGGAAGATGAAGGGGTAGTTTTTTGTTATTTTTTGTTATCTTCTTTGAACCTATCTACGTGACTTTGCCGAAAGATCCAAATTATATGAATTCCTGCAGTCACGAAAGCTTCAAGTCGAGATCTTTGTCTTGTGTACGTTTTCTGGGCCTCCTTTAGCTCGATGAAGCCTCACATAAGTAGTCGATGCTCATGGCCAACAGCCTCCATAGGCTACAGTGGGGGGAGGGGGGGGGGATCTTCATCTGTGTACGTGTGTGGCAGCGGCTACGCGCGTATCATCACCACCAGTCGACGAGGGCCAGTAAAAGTGCCGTCTCCTCTGCTGACCGCTGTCCCACCTGCCGCTCAGTGCCAGCAGGGTTTCTTCCTCCTCAGTTGGGGGGAGTTGTCGCTGCCATGGGGAGACGCTGGGACAGGCGACGGACGAGCGCCTCGCCCCCCGGCACCGCCTCCCGCGAGGGGTCAGGGTTCATGGGAAACCCGCCTCCATGTGACATGGGAATGTGGGCAGCACAGGGGGGGCGGGGGGGGGGAGGTGGCAGAGGGCAGTTGGACCTGGTCACATGGGGAAGCGGTTGCTCCAGGGCCCAATTTTTGACACAGGAAAGGCGCCTGAATCTGGCAGTCCATGTCACCAGCACATCTGGTTGACCCCCGGTTAATACAGCGAGTCGGAGACCGAACTCAGGGGCACTCTTGCTGCGCGGCACGAGTGTTACTGCCATGCGAACTCCGGTCATCCTCGCAAGCGGCTTTCAGCTAGTCCGCGAACAAAGGCGGTCACCGCATCGCGAGCTTTCAGATGCGCTTCTGCGGCCGTCTGCAACGCTCTTCCCTCTGATATTAGGAAGCCACTGGAGCTGTGTACTTTAAAATCATCTAGATTGACAAACTAATTTCTTTAGAACTGCTCTTTGTGTTTAGTCGTCCTTCCTCCGCACCTCCGATCAGCACGATTAGCCACGTACGGCGCGAGAGAAGTTCAACATACGTGCATACATCTTGACCTAAAGCTTTCGTGCCTGCAGGTATTCATAATCTTTGGGTCTTTCGGTAAAGAAAATACGTGCATCCAGACATACGCCACGCAAGCTGCGGTGTAATGTCGTCTTAAACAAATGCATTTAAGAAAACACAAAACAGACGCGTGCTGGTGGCTCCCCACGTGGGGTAATGCGACTCTCACCCGAAGATGCCCCGCGGTGAAAACGATCCCAAATGTAGCACGATGCTGCTGCTGCTGCGAGTGGTCCCAATTGACTACCTGTGAGACCTTTTTGCCATTGCCAGGATCAAAATGACGAGAGTGGAAAAAATTGGATTGGCGCAAGCCTTTCTGGCAATAAACACAGGAGGCGTTAAGGTGCTCAAACACCACATCGGTACATGTTTTGATTGGTGTAGGCCAATCAGTTTCAAAGGTGGTGCATATTTTATAATCAGAGCATGTCTGTTTGCATCTTTTGCCACAAGTATGTGTGGTTAATGCAGACTTGATGCCTTGTAATAGTTTATTTAGTTCGTCTTGGAGCATCTTAACACCTTTTAGGGTAAAGCCTATTCTTATTTTTTTCCCCAGTTGAGTAGTTTGCAGGTACATTTTTCAGCATCGGGATGTTTCGCCAATATAGGTTACACTGTATGTTGTCTTTTTAAAAAATCAGAACAGGGAGAGAGAGAGAGAGAATATAGCAACGCCACGCAGCAATGCTCCCGAGTCGGGAATCGAACCCAGGGCCCTTCTTGTTGTGAGACACGAGGAGTGTCACCACTGCGCCACCCTACCACCGTGCCACCGTGCCACCCTGCCAGCCACTTGCACACCCACACCAGCTGCACAAGTCCACGCAGGACTGTAATTGTACTTGTGCGCACACGAGGTGATTGGCCTAAGGTGAAGTGAAAGAACGAATTGGGTCGACATTCGTGGCACTTAACAACACCTCACTCCCCTGGAGAAGGAAGCGGTTTATTTATAGCGCGCAGAGGTTTAAACGTCACTGTAAAAAAATAATAGTCACGACATCCCTCCACGCTGGCGCACGCTTGCAAGACACTCCGCTCCGCTACCGCAGCAGCAGCAACAGCGGCCGCTACTGCAGTGACAGCGGCAGCGGCAGCCTCGCCTGCTGGCATCGCCATCCTCGCAGGGTCAGCCGCTGAGATTCTAGCGGCGAAAATCAGTGAGTGTCACCCGTTAATTATGGCTGCTTAACGAGCTGTTCTGGGGGGCGGTGGGGGGGGGGGGGCGCCGTAACGGGGGGCAGCCCCTCCTGGAACGCTACGTTCCGCAAAAATGTCACGGCAACCAGAGCATCGCCCTGGCAACGGATGCAGGGATGATGGAGCTGAGAGAGGGGGCTGGGAGTGGGGGAGGGTGTTGGTTGGGGGGGGGGGTGGGGGCGGCGGGAGAGGAGAGCGGAGGGTGTAGTGGTGGGGGGAGCGCCTTTGGGGGAGGTGCTGGCGACGAGGGGCGAGGGGATGATGCCGGAGGGGAGGACGGGAGTCCAGGGCAGAAGGCGGCGGAGGATTTTGGGAGAGGAGGCGGAGCGGTCGTGAGGCGTGACGGTGAGCGAGCGTTACGGACACCGGGAAACAAATCGGCTGTGATCGTCGTGTCCGGTGCTCTTGAGCGTGTGTGCTCGGATGCATGCGTGTGCGCGTGCGTGCGCTTGCATGGAGCGTGTGCGCGGAGAGCGAGCGGCGAGCGCGCCCACGTGCACGTGAAACGTGGACGCGTGGAGAGTGCGCGTCAGCGTGCGTGGGCTCGGAGAGCGAGCCGTCGGGCGAGTGCGTGCACGCGGGTGTCTGCGGCGAGCGAGCGAGCGAGCGTGAGGGAGCGCGAGAGCGCGCGTGTCTGGAGACGTGGTCTCCGTGCGGCCGAGTTCGTGGGAGGAGGGAGAATGTCGCCGGGAGCAGTGGAGGGCATCACTGGCGGTGGCGGCGGTAGCCGGACGGGTCGCGTTTGCGTGGTCACCGTCTCTCGGCCGGGCTGCTCCTCGGCTACGCGTGTGATCGCGTCCGCTGGGGTGAGTTTCCGACGTCCACCACCGGGGATTCGTTTTCTCGCTGAACGTCAGCTGAGGTCCGCTAGTAGGCTGGAGTAGGTGGCACGTGACCAGTAGAGGTCTACTGGAAGCGGTGTGCCGAGTGTGGAAATATATTTTGGGGTCGCTAACCCAGACAGACCTGCGTGAAATTATACCCCAGGTGCCAGAGTGCAGGAAATGCTCCTGGTCCGGCAGGCTGTGATTGTAGTAACGGTCACAAATGCCCAGGACGGCAATGGTAGAAGTGTCCGCTCGCGCGCCAGGAAGGGACCAGGATGGGCCACCGCTAGCAGATAAGATCCTTACTAAAGCTTTGCGTGGGTGCCGTAAGACTGGAAGTCTCTGGGGAGATCCGTCACCCAGGTCTCCAGGGCTCCACTGACCCGGGGCCGTGGCGTGGCCCGGCGGCGGCGCCACGTCGCCGCTTGTTGCCGAGGTTCGCGGTTCCAACCCAGCGGCCGCCCTGGTCAGCGCTGCAGCGTGAGTTAACCGTGGCAATACCACGCATCGCCTGCTTCACTCGCGGTGGACGTTTACAGATCCCTTGGCATCATTCGCAAGAGTAGGCCGTCGTGCGCTGACATCAGAGTCCACAGTTCGCCCAATCCAAAAACTACTTGCAAATGACGCAATTTGGATTATTCACAGCAGCTATCATCGCACTCCTACTGGCAGATTCGTGCCCCAGGTCACTCTTACCAATGAGACGCGTCTATTATATTGCGTCTGCACCTGTTTACACGAAATGAACTTGAAACTGGGTAACAAAAACTGTGGGTCAATTGAAGGTCAAATACTTTCAGGGTCAAGCAACCAGCAAGCAGCAGGGTAGAAACATCACGAAGACACCGGGGGGCAGTGCGGTCGATGTAACTGCGAGGAACGCATGAGACAAATGTTGGAGCAGCAAAGCCCGAAATCTTTCCATGCCAGGAATTCTCAGTAAAAACAAACGCGGTTTTTGTTTAATGGTTGCTGAGAAAAGGCCCAAAGCCCCCCAAAAGCATCCAGTGGCCAGTAACAAGCCGCACTATTGAAGGTGGAGGAAATATGAGTTGAGCAAGGTTATGAAGATTTGTAAAAAAAAAAGAGATGGTGGGAGGCAATTTAAGCTTCGGGCGGCGCGCGGTACGCACGAGACGAAACGTACAGCAAACAAAATAAATTCGAAAGTTCGTAATTAAACTTGCATCCCAGTGAGATGCATTTTTAATCGGGCCATGAGCGTCCGCGTTCACAGCGACCAAGCAACGAATCCAGATTGCCCACTCCGGGCTGGGGGGAGAGGGAATGGATTTGAAACGAGCAATATCTTGTGAGCGCCGCTGCAGTGACCGGTAGAGGCTCGTCCCACTTCAGAGAGGGACAATCAGAGGTGGCTGGCGTCGTCATTCTCTTCCTCGTTTTCGTCGTCGCGCCCTCGTTTAGCGCGACGACCCGAACGCACACGCGCAGTACGTTAACATTACAATTGATAATTATTATTATTTACAGCCTTTGGTAAATATATTGATGGATGAAAGCCTCCTCCGTGCTGTGTCGGTCACGGTGGTTGTTTGTTGAACCACACTTCACCATGCCGGTCATGGTGAAGTGTGGATTGGTGAACGTGGAGCGTCAGAGTGGCAGTGGAGGGGGGAGGGGGTGTGCAGGGCACGACCGGTTGAGATATCACTCGCCACTGATGTTAGCCGTGCCAGGGATTCAAACTCGGGCTGCTTGATGCATCGTGCAGTTTTGATAACCGCTCCGCCACCGTTGCACCGCAGTGTGCTACGCCGTGTGTCAGTAATTACATTTAAAATTAAACATTTTACGTGTTTCCACAGTTTTCCTTTGTTGTATATAAAAAATATGCTATGTGCTGTGTAGATAACAAAAAAAATATATATGCTGCATATCACAGGGTAAAGTACCTGCATAGCCATTAAGTGGGTGATGAGGCACGTTGCGGAAACCACGAAAGCGTTCGGCTGTGCCTGCATACGGCACGGCCGCATTTATCGTTTCAAACGCAGGAATGTTAGCAATTTGCGTTTTTTTTGTCCACTCGATGGAAATGCGCGCGAGCGCTTCTACTCATAATTGATTCGCAAATATGGATCGTCGCGACAACGTGATCGTGCCGCCGTGGCGGCCTGCCGCGACGTTCCACGTTCTCGGTCGACGTTTTGCCGTGGTCGTTGGTGTAATTAGTAATGGCCGCTCGCCGTGATGCGCTTCCTCGCTCGCTTCGCACCTCGTCGGAGAGCGTCGCTTCGGTCTCGCGTCCCGGCGGCACTGCTTGAATGGCGCTGCGCTGCGCTGCGCGGGGTGGGGGGGGGGGGCCGTGCCGGGGTTATTTTCTATCGGGCTGCGTCCTGCCAACCCATGCGGTTGGCCCGTATTCTTGTACAAGGGAAATTGAGTACAAACATTGTTTTTTGTCCGTTTGTTTGTTTGTGTGTTCTCTCCTTGCGATGGGACTTTGTAGGATGAACGTTGAGATTTATAAGCGGCACGGGGTGACCAACAAGGTCTGAATTGGTCTGTGATAAGGTAGGGCACTGATGGAACGATGAAGAGGTTGACAGGTGTGCACAGGCGTGTGGCGTGCGGAGCCGCTGCGCTCGTAGACACGCTTCGCGTGATCCCTGGTGCCACGGTTCCCCGGTCCCCCAGTCCCCCCCCGATCCCCGAGTCCCCCCGGTCCTCCACGGTCCCGCCGGTCCCCCAGTCCCCCGGCCAGGCGGTGAGTGTGCAGCTTGCTCTCTGACCTTGCCAGCGCACACTCTGTGTGTCTCTACACATTCAAACCCAGGTTTCACTGGCAAAAAAAAAAAAACTTTCAGTCTAAACGGGCACCCCCCCCCCTCCCCCCCGACGACGATAATAATTCGTAGCCTTTTGCCAATCCGCTGCCAGGTGAAGGACTATTCGCAGCGTGTTGGTCAAGGGGATTTGTTTGGCCATACTTCACCACACTGGCTCGTGGTGCGGGTTGGTGAAGGGTTTAGATATAACTCGCCGCTGACGTTTTCTGTGCCGGGGAATGAAGCTTTGGTTGCCGAGGCTCATTGCGCAGTGTGCTAATCACTGCGCCACCGCTCCACCCTTGCGGTGAACTCGTACTTGGCCGTAAATGTCTTGATTTCTAAAAGGGTTTATTTATTTCAACTAAAGCGGGCTCTCTTACTCGGAGCGCATCTTCGCATTCCAAGCGTCACCTCGCTTACAACAACAACAACAACGGCGGTGGCGGCACCGCCTTCCCGCGACATAAAACATTCCGTACACGTTTTGCTGCACACGAGATCCGGTCCCTTGAGGTTCAAAATGTCACCGCCTTCAAAATGTTCCCGGTGTTTTTTCTCGGCACCGCATTGTAGAATGCTGCCTTAAAACAATTGCCACTCGCGATGCGCTTTATCCCCCACCCCGGTCCACGAGCCCAGGCCACAGCTGCTTTAATGGTTTGGCCATGTTTATTTTTGTTGTAGTACGGAGTTAGACTGATGGCCTTAATCTAAGTTGTCTTATGGTTGTTGTTGTTGTTGTTTGACTTGCATCCCACTGGGATTTTTTGCACACAGCGTTGGTGTACGACGCTTTTTTCAGGAATATTTTGCTCTTTTTTTTCATGGATTTTCTGTTTGCACAGTTGTTGTGGTTGCACCCGATTCAAGAGCCGAATGGCTCACAGGGCTATACCAAAATAAATAATAAATAAATAACCTGTAGGCACCACCTCGGGTGGCAGAACTTTAATGGTTGCAATGTCTCTCCGAGGCCAATAACAGTGAATTATGTCATAGCCATTTGAACTGAGTGGGGGTTATCAAGTAATTCACTCGCATGGCCATACAACTACGTCGGTGCTCCTCAAGGCACAATAGAGAGGAGGGTTTTTTTTGGGGGGGGGGGGGGGGTTAGATCACGTAAATATAAGTGTGCGGTTAAACCAGCGACCACCCCACCACGGCCAGTGAGTAAGGTTTGTCACGTGAACAAAACGTGCCAATTTGTTACTAGTACAGCACACCGGTGTGTTGGAGAGTAAACCCACTACAACATTTAACAATTCGAGTAACGACGTTTCACCGGTAATTACAACCAACCTCATCAGGCAACAGACAGAATTGTGTGAGCCTCTCTTAAATAGAGGGATAGATGTGATGTCGTCACTTGCGAGCCAATCAGGTGCAAGGACCAGAGGGGGGTGGGGTTAATGTATTCACATGAATTACAATGGATATATTTTATTATTTGGGTTATTGACAGTTCATGAACATACATTATGTACGTGCATTGTGTTAATCTAATAGTATGCAGATGATATCCAAGGCCTATTATTGGCTACTCACAGTTAATCACCATCGACGTATGGTGATCTGTATAGGCATGAAATTAAACAGTGTAGTATCACTTGATAATACGCTTCCAAAGCCGTGCTACCTTTTGTGTTACCGATTTCTGTTCTGGCCCATGGGCTGCCTCTGGCTCGACAGTCAGCAGAAGGCCCATTGTGCTAGATGTGTGCCTAATCCATTCGTTCACATGGCTGAAAGTGCACCTGATTTAATTTGAATATCATACACCAGGCAGTGTTGAGCCCCAAGTGTCGTAGGCTTGGAGCTGCGAGGTGACTGGGAGACAGCAGTGCTGAGAGTTATCTCCTCACATGGGTGCTGAGTTTACGCCGGGGTTGATTTTCTGTTTTTTTTGCTCCCACATGAAGCCAAATGCTCATTCATGGTATTGGCCAAACAACCCAAGGCAGGACCCTGCTGAAAAAGATTGTTGAGACTCGGGATTTCCCGAGTAAATAATTGTGATTACCATGATGGTTTAGTTGCCCTAGTATGCGTACATCTGTTATAATGTGACATCCACCGGAGTTCCGTTGAGAAAGGAGGTAAACGAATCTCGAGTTTTCTTAATCAAAATCGTCCTCTGTGTTTATTTAACTGATTCGAGTAATCTGCCATGTTCCAAAACGGAACTGTTCGTGAAATTTGCTTTGAAATAATTATTTACTATTTTATAGCAGAGTTCCGATTACAAACTGTTTATTAATTGGGTGGAATCCGTCAATTATAGCCGATTACAACTTAAACCCGCATTTCGTGGGGTCACGAGCGTATAAATATGTTTGGAAGTAGGATATGTTTTTGGGGCCTCCTTGTACCTTATTTTTGTATCCTATCAAACAATTTCGATTTCGAATAAACAACACCAATTTTAATTTAAAAAAATAGTACAACGGTAAGCGGATAAATTATGATTGATGTGTTTTTGATCTGTGGATCGAAAGTAATCGGAGCCTCGTGTGAACGGATGAGGGCCCCCCCCCCCCCATGCCACGGTGTTCGAGGGGGTTGTGTGGTCATACTTCACCACGCTGGTCAGCACGGATCGATGAGGCAATTATATATTCGCAACCAGGCGAGAACCCATTCGAAGGGAGACATGGGCCACAAAAGCAACAATTGCTGCACAAAAAGCTGCCGTAAGCAAAGTGCTAATTACTCAAAACCACATTCCAATGTATAAAAAAAGATATTATGAGACATCAGTGAAATGTTTTGCAGTGGGGGACAAATGTGAAGGTCTGCGCTGGCCGGCGTGGTGAAGTATGGTCAATTAACCCTCATAGCCGAAACAAGTTGGGTGGGGGGAGTGGCGTGGGTTCTTCATCCACCAGTGGATTTAACACGCTGGTCCTGATGTGCAGTTATGAAGTAAAACCAAAAAGTGTTATGGGATGCTATTAGCACGAACTTGGTTTGTAAATGTCGTGGATTTGCTCTCCAACACGCCGGTGTGCTGTACTAGTAACGAATTGGCACGTTCTGTTTACGTGACAAACCTTACTAATTGGCTGTGTCGGGTGGTGGCGAGTTTAACGACACATTTATATATTCACGTGATCTAACCCAAAAAAAAACTATATGTTGGTTAAGCATGAATGACCCTATGTAACATGTATTGTTGTTATTATTATTAGGGCCACCTCTGTTAGAACATAAGTTGCTCACTGACTCTTGGGCCCATGGAGGTCTTGCACGAGGGGCCCGGTAGTTTGCAATGTGCCCACAAAGCAGAGGAAATGCCTGGTTACCATGGCAATGCCCCGCTGGTCACCATGACGACAGCCCCATCGTCACCTTTACAAGGGCGGCTCCCTCTTGTCACTTCGACGAAGACGTCTCTCTGATCACCTCGGTAGCTCTCACTCGGTCACCATGGCAACCGCTCCTGGGTTACCTTGGCCGAGACCCGCTCTGTTACCATGGCAACGCCTCCTTGGTCATGCATTGGAATTCCAGCCGCAACAGCCGTTTCAAATTGGATGTTCGCTGTGTGGTATGATGCAGCTATTTACCAGCTGTGACTGCTCTTTGACAGAGGCTACAGTGTCCTAGGCTACTCTGTTCTAGGCTACTTGTGTTCCAGGGATGCTGTATTCGAGGCTGCTGTTGTTTTCTAAAACCATCCCGTGCTGACCGCAACCTGCCAGGATGTCGTCATGCACCTGTACACCTCGTATTATCGATCCACTGCTGGATGAGGGGCCTCCCTGCCCCACAAGGGCCGTGGGCGTTATTTGACCATTATTTCACCCACGCTGTTTAATGCGGGTTGGTTAAGACGGGGAGCAATAGCCTTTTGCAGCACAGTAGAGGGGTCGGCAACCTGCGGCTCTCTATAAGGACTGCTTCGTGACCGTTGTTTATGAAGGGCCGCCGTCTCGTAGTCACGACGGGCACTGCGCCTCTTGAAATATTGAGGTGTTTTTTTTAACCAAATTCTCAAAGAATGCCTCTGTTGGTTGTTTTGGTTGCCGAACCCCGGTATAATACAACAGCACCCGTTCGTACTCACCGTGCGAGGCTTAGCGCCCAGCCTGGCCTGTTGAGATCTGATGAGGTGGGGAGCAGTGCGGACGATTTTGGTGTCAGCGAGGCACGGCGGGGCACCGTCTGTAGTTCCCGGGATTTGGCTCTGCTGCTCGTTGTGGAGGTGACCGAGTCACGGGAGGGTCAGTGACGAACGTTAAGAGACCAAGGGAGCCATCAATCTCGGTGGCCGAGAGGGCGCTGCTGTCGCCCAGGCGCCCGTGGGTTGCCTGGCCACGCGTTCCTCTGCTCTGTGGGGTTATTATTGATTAATTATTTACATTTTCTGGTTTGCATCGGGTTTTATGAGCTCCGAGTCAACACGAATGTCAACGCGAATGTTAATCCGCTGCTGGATGAACGCCGCCGTCGCCCAGGCTGCGTTGGCCGAGCTGATTGGTCGGGCCACGTTCCGCCGCACTGCTCAGCCCGGGTTGGTAAATGCAGGGAGGCACGTGGGGTGAGAAGACACAGGTGTGTAGGGTGAGAAGACACAGGCGTGTAGGGTGAGAAGACACAGGTGTGTAGGGTGAGAAGACACAGGCGTGTAGGGTGAGAGGACACAGGTGTGTAGGGTGAGAAGACACAGGTGTGTAGGGTGAGAAGACACAGGCGTGTAGGGTGAGAAGACACAGGTGTGTAGGGTGAGAGGACACAGGTGTGTAGGGTGAGAAGACACAGGCGTGTAGGGTGAGAAGACACAGGTGTGTAGGGTGAGAAGACACAGGCGTGTAGGGTGAGAAGACACAGGCGTGTAGGGTGAGAAGACACAGGCGTGTAGGGTGAGAGGACACAGGCGTGTAGGGTGAGAAGACACAGGCGTGTAGGGTGAGAGGACACAGGCGTGTAGGGTGAGAGGACACAGGCGTGTAGGGTGAGAAGACACAGGCGTGTAGGGTGAGAGGACACAGGCGTGTAGGGTGAGAAGACACAGGCGCGTAGGGTGAGAGGACACAGGCGTGTAGGGTGAGAGGACACAGGCGTGTAGGGTGAGAAGACACAGGCGTGTAGGGTGAGAGGACACAGGCGTGTAGGGTGAGAAGACACAGGTGTGTAGGGTGAGAAGACACAGGTGTGTAGGGTGAGAAGACACAGGCGTGTAGGGTGAGAAGACACAGGCGTGTAGGGTGAGAAGACACAGGCGTGTAGGGTGAGAAGACACAGGCGTGTAGGGTGAGAAGACACAGGCGTGTAGGGTGAGAGGACACAGGCGTGTAGGGTGAGAAGACACAGGCGTGTAGGGTGAGAGGACACAGGCGTGTAGGGTGAGAGGACACAGGCGTGTAGGGTGAGAAGACACAGGTGTGTAGGGTGAGAGGACACAGGCGCGTAGGGTGAGAGGACACAGGCGTGTAGGGTGAGAGGACACAGGCGTGTAGGGTGAGAAGACACAGGCGTGTAGGGTGAGAGGACACAGGCGTGTAGGGTGAGAAGACACAGGCGTGTAGGGTGAGAAGACACAGGCGTGTAGGGTGAGAAGACACAGGCGTGTAGGGTGAGAAGACACAGGCGTGTAGGGTGAGAGGACACAGGCGTGTAGGGTGAGAAGACACAGGCGTGTAGGGTGAGAGGACACAGGCGTGTAGGGTGAGAGGACACAGGCGTGTAGGGTGAGAAGACACAGGTGTGTAGGGTGAGAGGACACAGGCGCGTAGGGTGAGAGGACACAGGCGTGTAGGGTGAGAGGACACAGGCGTGTAGGGTGAGAAGACACAGGCGTGTAGGGTGAGAGGACACAGGCGTGTAGGGTGAGAGGACACAGGCGTGTAGGGTGAGAAGACACAGGCGTGTAGGGTGAGAAGACACAGGCGTGTAGGGTGAGAGGACACAGGCGTGTAGGGTGAGAAGACACAGGTGTGTAGGGTGAGAAGACACAGGCGTGTAGGGTGAGAAGACACAGGTGTGTAGGGTGAGAGGACACAGGCGTGTAGGGTGAGAGGACACAGGCGTGTAGGGTGAGAAGACACAGGCGTGTAGGGTGAGAGGACACAGGCGTGTAGGGTGAGAAGACACAGGTGTGTAGGGTGAGAGGACACAGGCGTGTAGGGTGAGAGGACACAGGTGTATAGGGTGAGAAGACACAGGCGTGTAGGGTGAGAAGACACAGGCGTGTAGGGTGAGAGGACACAGGCGTGTAGGGTGAGAGGACACAGGCGTGTAGGGTGAGAAGACACAGGTGTGTAGGGTGAGAGGACACAGGCGCGTAGGGTGAGAGGACACAGGCGTGTAGGGTGAGAGGACACAGGCGTGTAGGGTGAGAAGACACAGGCGTGTAGGGTGAGAGGACACAGGCGTGTAGGGTGAGAGGACACAGGCGTGTAGGGTGAGAAGACACAGGCGTGTAGGGTGAGAAGACACAGGCGTGTAGGGTGAGAGGACACAGGCGTGTAGGGTGAGAAGACACAGGCGTGTAGGGTGAGAGGACACAGGCGTGTAGGGTGAGAGGACACAGGCGTGTAGGGTGAGAGGACACAGGCGTGTAGGGTGAGAGGACACAGGCGTGTAGGGTGAGAGGACACAGGCGTGTAGGGTGAGAGGACACAGGCGTGTAGGGTGAGAAGACACAGGCGTGTAGGGTGAGAAGACACAGGCGTGTAGGGTGAGAGGACACAGGCGTGTAGGGTGAGAAGACACAGGCGTGTAGGGTGAGAAGACACAGGCGTGTAGGGTGAGAGGACACAGGCGTGTAGGGTGAGAGGACACAGGCGTGTAGGGTGAGAAGACACAGGCGTGTAGGGTGAGAAGACACAGGCGTGTAGGGTGAGAGGACACAGGCGTGTAGGGTGAGAAGACACAGGCGTGTAGGGTGAGAGGACACAGGCGTGTAGGGTGAGAAGACACAGGCGTGTAGGGTGAGAGGACACAGGCGTGTAGGGTGAGAAGACACAGGCGTGTAGGGTGAGAGGACACAGGCGTGTAGGGTGAGAAGACACAGGCGTGTAGGGTGAGAAGACACAGGCGTGTAGGGTGAGAAGACACAGGCGTGTAGGGTGAGAAGACACAGGCGTGTAGGGTGAGAAGACACAGGTGTGTAGGGTGAGAAGACACAGGTGTGTAGGGTGAGAAGACACAGGTGTGTAGGGTGAGAAGACACAGGCGTGTAGGGTGAGAGGACACAGGCGTGTAGGGTGAGAAGACACAGGCGTGTAGGGTGAGAGGACACAGGCGTGTAGGGTGAGAAGACACAGGCGTGTAGGGTGAGAGGACACAGGCGTGTAGGGTGAGAAGACACAGGCGTGTAGGGTGAGAGGACACAGGCGTGTAGGGTGAGAAGACACAGGCGTGTAGGGTGAGAGGACACAGGCGTGTAGGGTGAGAAGACACAGGCGTGTAGGGTGAGAGGACACAGGCGTGTAGGGTGAGAAGACACAGGCGTGTAGGGTGAGAGGACACAGGCGTGTAGGGTGAGAAGACACAGGCGTGTAGGGTGAGAGGACACAGGCGTGTAGGGTGAGAGGACACAGGCGTGTAGGGTGAGAAGACACAGGCGTGTAGGATGAGAGGACACAGGCGTGTAGGGTGAGAAGACACAGGCGTGTAGGGTGAGAAGACACAGGCGTGTAGGGTGAGAAGACACAGGCGTGTAGGGTGAGAGGACACAGGCGTGTAGGGTGAGAAGACACAGGCGTGTAGGGTGAGAGGACACAGGCGTGTAGGGTGAGAAGACACAGGCGTGTAGGGTGAGAGGACACAGGCGTGTAGGGTGAGAAGACACAGGCGTGTAGGGTGAGAGGACACAGGCGTGTAGGGTGAGAAGACACAGGCGTGTAGGGTGAGAGGACACAGGCGTGTAGGGTGAGAAGACACAGGCGTGTAGGGTGAGAGGACACAGGCGTGTAGGGTGAGAAGACAGGCGTGTAGGGTGAGAGGACACAGGCGTGTAGGGTGAGAAGACACAGGCGTGTAGGGTGAGAGGACACAGGCGTGTAGGGTGAGAAGACACAGGCGTGTAGGGTGAGAGGACACAGGCGTGTAGGGTGAGAGGACACAGGCGTGTAGGGTGAGAAGACACAGGCGTGTAGGGTGAGAGGACACAGGCGTGTAGGGTGAGAAGACACAGGCGTGTAGGGTGAGAGGACACAGGCGTGTAGGGTGAGAAGACACAGGCGTGTAGGGTGAGAGGACACAGGCGTGTAGGGTGAGAGGACACAGGCGTGTAGGGTGAGAAGACACAGGTGTGTAGGGTGAGAGGACACAGGCGTGTAGGGTGAGAGGACACAGGTGTGTAGGGTGAGAGGACACAGGCGTGTAGGGTGAGAGGACACAGGCGTGTAGGGTGAGAAGACACAGGCGTGTAGGGTGAGAAGACACAGGCGTGTAGGGTGAGAAGACACAGGCGTGTAGGGTGAGAAGACACAGGCGCGTAGGGTGAGAGACACAGGCATGTAGGGTGAGAAGACACAGGCGTGTAGGGTGAGAAGACACAGGTGTGTAGGGTGAGAGGACACAGGCGTGTAGGGTGAGAGGACACAGGTGTGTAGGGTGAGAGGACACAGGCGTGTAGGGTGAGAGGACACAGGCGTGTAGGGTGAGAAGACACAGGCGTGTAGGGTGAGAAGACACAGGCGCGTAGGGTGAGAAGACACAGGCGCGTAGGGTGAGAAGACACAGGCGCGTAGGGTGAGAAGACACAGACGTGTAGGGTGAGAGGACACAGGCGTGTAGGGTGTGAAGACACAGGCGTGTAGGGTGAGAAGACACAGGCGTGTAGGGTGAGAAGACACAGGCGTGTAGGGTGAGAAGACACAGGCGTTTGAAAGAAGGATGCAAGAACTTGACGAGCTACGAATACCTTCGTCACAATGTGTCCGGCACAGGTTGATCGGCAATGGTGACCATCTCTTGTGGGTGCACGGGACCGGTTCAGATGTGACTTGCCACTGGTGTTAGCCGTGGCCGGGGATTGAACTCGGGTCGCTGGGTTCACAGTGCAGTGCGCCGACCGTTGCGCCACCGCTCCTCCCACCCCCCCCCCCCCCCAGCCTCCGTGAGTTTACACAGTGGGATCTAACGATGCGGGCTTTAGCTGCATTGCTTTACATGGCTATCCTTGCCTCTCACTTCTCAAGGGCATGTGCCCTTGTGATGCGCATGGATCCACTGGTGTTTATCTGGGCAAGGTCCCATCAGTGAGCTCCTCCGGCAGGCAAGGCTGCGTTGGCTGGGTCATGTAGCCCGCATGCCCAGCCACCGCATGCCAAAACAGCTTTTGTTCGGCCGGATCGAGGGGGCTAAACGGGCGCGACACGGGCTGGAGAAGAGATGGAGTGATGTGGTACAGGAGGACGTGGAGTTGAGTGGACTTGCCGGTACTAGTGGCGTTAAGATTGGCCTCTGTGGAGGAGGCTCGTGAAGGACGCTACTAGGTAGTTGGAGGCAGTTGCCCTCCAACAACAATGGAGGGCGGAAGAGCGACGCTCACAACAACGAGCGGAGCGCCGGGTGGCTAAAGCACAGCAGGTTGGCACATTAGGGGGCACAGGTGGTGCATCAGCCAGTCATCTCAGTCATCTCAGTCAGTCGACCCGTGGCACTTGGGTCTGCCCCGTGACCTCCTGCCAGCGAGCGTTCGACACTTCACGTGGCCTCAAGGTGCACATGGCCTGGCACAAGCGTCGTGGTGATGTCACCGCCACTTAGTGGCGAATGGCGGCTGTTGTTGTGTGCTTATAATGACGTGTGCTTGTATCCTTTAGTCAGTGCGTGTGTCAGTAGGTGTTGGTGTATATTCGTGTATGCGTTTGTATTCTTGCGTGTGTGTGTGTCATAGTGGGGGGAGCGGTAGTGTAGCAGTTAGAGTGCTGCGCTACGATCCCGGTGACACGAGTTCGATTCCCACTCATGGCCAACAGCAGTGGCGATTATCTTAATCGGTCCTGGGCCTCCCCTAGTCTTAAATAAGTACCTGGTGCAGTATACAAACATCGCCACTGGGGAGACAAAGGTGGCCGGGTGTGGTGCTGGCCACCCACCCCATCGTGTGCTTTGTCAGCCTTCATAGGTGCTCGCTAACAGCACTTGCCACAACAGCCTGTGGAGGCTATACGGGGGATCTTTGTCTTTGTATGTGGGTGGAGCGGTGATTCAGTGGTTAGCACACTGCTGTACGAACTCGGCGACCTGATCCCAGAAAACAGCCAACATCTTATCTATTTTGTTATATTTATAGAGCGTCTTTGATCTGTTATGATTGATATCTGAACCATACCTGGGCCTCCTCTGAGTCAACATCGCCACCCTCCTGTATGGTGCTGCTGGCCTTCGTAGATGCTCGCTAACAGCACTTGCTCCAACAGTCTGTTCAGGCTTTAAGGGGGGGTCTTTGTCCTCCGGAGTGTGTGGGTGTACAGGTTTGTATGTTTGCGTGTGTCTGTGAAGTGGTGGTGCAGTGGTCAGCGCACTGCACTGTGAACCCGGCGGTCTTGAGTTAAATTCTCAACCTTGATGATTAATCCCCACTCCGGTTCTGGGCCCTTCCTACGGGTCGAATTGTTTAGAGGGCTTGTCCCAATGGTCCGTGTGGGTCACACAGAGAACCTTTGTGTTACGCACACTCAGAACGGCCACTTTCGAGCTGCCGCGGCGGTGACTCACGGCCCCCGTTGTGCGATCTGCGCATGGCGTGGGCGGTTTGGCGGGGGGCCTGCGGAGCGGCGATGTCGAAGAGAGGCAGTTGAGGTGGGTAGGGGCGGTGAACGGGCGCTTGCAGGTAGCGCGACCGTAATCCTTCCCATCGCTCGTCCCACGGGTGCCTTACCCGGCCGTATGGAGAGACAGCTGAAGCTATTCCCCCGTGGGGCCATGCAGCCTAAAACGACTGCCATCAACATCATCGTCGTCATTGCCATTATTGTCTCTCGCTCGTAAGTGCCGCACTTTTACCAGAGAGATACTGCAGCTCAAAACAACTGGAGTTTAGCCATTCATCTTTATAATCGCCATCGTTATCACATCTATCCCTCTATTTAAGGAACGAAACAGGAGGATCTCTCCACAAATCTGGCTGTCGCCTGATGAAGCTAGTTGTAATTACTGGCGAAACGTCGTACTCAGATTGTAAATGTTGCTGATTTGCTCTCCAACATATTATTCCCCCGTGGCGTCATGCAGCTGTACTAGTAACAAATTGGCATGTTCTGTTTACATGACAAACCTTACTAATTAGCTGTTTCGGGTGGTGGGGTATTTAACGACATTTATGCGATTTAACACACGAAAAAAACATAGCATAGCAATTGGACAGAGGCATCCCTCCCAATGCTACATGGGAATTTAGCCGTCATACCCGTTGTCGTTCTAATCATATCACCGCCATCGTTATTGTTATCTTCATACATGAGCAAAGTACCTGTGTACATTGTGGGCCCAGAAATATTCCTCCAAATTGAGCCTGAAATAATTATCTGAGAGTGTCAGTTCAACACGTAGGCTTTCGCGACCAATATCATCCATAATGGAGTTTTTTTGGGTGAAATCGCCACCACCCGACACAGCCAACTAGTAAGGGTTGTCAGGTAAACAGAACATGCCAAATTCGTCACTAGTACAGCAACACCGGTTGTGTGTTGGAGAGCCAAGCCACAACATTTACAATCTGAGTACGACGTTTCGCCAGTAATTGCAACTAGCTTCATCAGGCGACAGCCAGATTTGTGGAGAAGTCCACCTGTTTAGTTCCTTCTATAGAGGCGTAGATGTGGTGACCACGCTTCTGCACTCTTGCGCCACGCGGGGAGGGAGATTACCAAGGCCACGTACATTATGCATGTTCATTATGCGAGCCCTTTGAACTTGTCCTTCCTGTCTATTGTGTTTATTTAAATGGCCGTACCAACGGTAATCCCTATTGAAGTACGCTGACTTTTGTAGGCATGCATTTAAATAATGTATTATTTGATGATTCGCTTCCATGCAGCACTAAGGCGGTAGCTATCCGAACGGTTAAAGTAATTATTTATTTATGTTAATTTCGATAGATTATCTAATTAGTCTTGGCCAGTAGTAGCTATTTTTGCACAGAACTTCAACATTATCAAAATCATAATGGTGTGACTCTGCATTCATGATTATTATCAAAATCAATTGAGTGTCCTTGTTGGAACGCGTGTTCTGCTACTGCTGACAGTTGTATTTGGGAGAATTTCATATTTCTCTGATGTTCTTTTAGTCTCGTGCTGATCATTCGTCCTGTTTGCCCAACATAATATTTACCACACGTGCAGTTAATCCTGTACACACCTTCTGTTGATAGCCACGGTAATACATCTTTTGTACCAGATATTAATTTCTGTATTTTACTTACCATGCCAAATCTGACTCGGATGTTTTGTTTTTCCAAACATCTGGCTAGTTTATCAGTTACTCCCGCAATGTACGGTATCTTGATCGTTTTAATTACTTGGGCAGTTTCAATGCTCGTGTTATTTGATTTGGTTTTGGAATTCAATGCCCTGTTGAATTGTGCATCATTGCAACCATTGATTTGCAGCGCTTCTTTAACATGTTGAATTTCACTTCTCAGACTGTCACCATCTGACACTTTATTAGCTCGATGAATGAGCGTCTTGATAAGAGGAGATTTCTGGGCGGGGTGGTGGTGTGACTCTGCATTCAGATAGGCGTCAGTATGCGTTTTCTTTCGGTGAACACTGCGTGTTATTTTACCATTTCGACAAATACAGGCCTACATCGGTAGGACCTCTTCGTTCATCAAAAACTCTGAACATCTCGTAAATATAACCCTAATGATATTCTCGTAAGTTTTCATGTGACTTCTCTGGGTTACGGTCAACAAGTCAATGAAATTACTCGACACTCTGGTAACGAACAAAGGTTTAGCCAAAGATATCCCAAGACTAGCTGAACACTGTCTAAATAACACCTACTTCTTGTGGCAAGGTGACATCTATAGAAAAAGGAAGGAGCAGTAATGGGCTCTCCTTTGTCATTTGTACATGGAAGATTTTGAAACAAAAGCAATAGCTTCAGGTACACTAAAACCATCTGCCTTGGTTTAGATATGTGGGTGACACATTGGTGGTCTGGCCACAAGGCAATGATACACTGAACACATTTCTAAATCAACTCAACTCTCAAAACCCATCCATCCAGTTCACCGTGGAAGTGGAAGCTGACAGAACTCTACCATTTCTGGATATTCTGCTCGGACGGGGTCGAAATGGTAAAATAACACGCAGTGTTTACCGAAAGAAAACGCATACTGACGCCTATCTCAATGCTGAGTCACACCATCACCCCGCACAGAAATCTGCTCTTATCAAGACGCTCATTCATCGAGCTAAGAAAGTGTCAGATGGTGACAGTTTGAGAAGTAGAAATTCAACATGCTAAAGAAGCGCTGCAAATGAACGGTTACAGTGATGCCCAAATCAACGGCATTGAATGCCAAAACCAAATCAAATAACACGAGCATTGAAACTGCCCAAGTAATTAAAACGATCAAAATACCGTACATTGCGGGAATAACTGATAAACTAGACAGATGTTTGGAAAAACAAAACATCCGAGTCAGATTTGGCACAGTACATAAAATACAGAAATTAATATCTGGTACAAAAGATGTATTACCGAAGCTATCAACAAAAGATGTGTACAGGATTAACTGCACATGTGATAAATATTATGTTGAGCAAACAGAAAGAATGATCAGCACGAGACTAAAATAACATCAGAGAAATATTAAATTCTCCCAAATACAACTGTCAGCAGTAGCAGAACACACGTGCCAACAAGGACACTCAATTGATTTTGATGTTGAAGTTCCGTGCAAAACTAGCTACTACTGGCCAAGACTAATTAGAAAATATATCGAAATTGAAAGAAGTGCTGTCGTCCCGACAGTTCTGTTCCTTCACCTGAAGAAGGCTACTTGTGTTGTGGCCGAAACGTCGTGAGAATTTTATTTTTTATTATGTTTTATTTTTTTTACTTTATTTCCATTCTACGTGACTTTATCGAAAGAACCAAGAAGATGAATCCCTGCAGTCACGAAAGCTTTCAATCGAAAAGTAAAAATAACTATAAACGTTCAGATAGCTACCGCCTTAGTGCTGCGTGGAAGCAAATAATCAAATAACACATTATTTAAATGCATGCCTACAAAGGGCAGCATACTTCAGTAGGGATTACCGTTAGTAGGGCTATTTTAATAAACACAATAGACAGGAAGGACAAGTTCAAAGGGCTCACAAAATGCATAATGTACGTTGCCTCAGTAATCCCACCTCCCCCCCACTTTGTGCAAGAGCGCAGAAGCGTGGCCACCACATCTACGCCTCTGTATAAGGAACGAAACAGGTGGACTTCTCCACAAATCTGGCTGTCGCCTGATGAAGCTGGTTGTAATTACTGGCGAAACGTCGTACTCAGATTGTAAATGTTGTGGCTTGGCTCTCCAACACACCGTGTTGCTGTACTAGTGACGAATTGGCCACGTTCTGTTTACGTGACAACCCTTACGAGTTGGCTGTGTCGGGTGGTGGCGGGTTTTAACGACACATTTATATATTTACGATATCTAACCCAAAAAAAACCTCTATTATATCTGAGAGTGTATCCATCATCGCATAATCATCATCACTCCATGAGTCCATCTTGGCCTAAACACATTCCTGCGAGCTCCACCGGGGAATTGGGCCACAGCGAGAAACAAGGTTTGGAATGTTGATGGTGCCGGGAGGGTTAGGGGCCGTCCATAAATGACGTCACGCCCCTTGGGGGGGGGGGTCAGACATTTGTGACGATGTGTGACGAGGGGGGGTGGTTTGATAAATGTGACGTCACATCAAAATGCGCAACTTTAAATAAATATAGACAACACGTTCTATTTAATTAAATAAACTTTTTAATAAATGTTTTCTCCTACAACATCAGAGTGCAGCGCCACATTAAATACGCACTACAATGACAATAGTTTAAAGCGATTTGAAGCATGTTTTATTTGGGGGGGGGTGGCAGAGCTTTGTGACGTCATATTTGAGGGCGGGGGGGGGGGTGGTCTGACTTTTTGTGACGCCGTGTGACGAGGTGGGGTGGGGGACAAAAAATCGTCCAAAATCGCGTGACGTCATTTATGGACGGCCTCTTTACGTGGCTGTCATTGTTGTCTGGACGGGGGTGGCTGGCGTTGGGGGGGGTTGCAGGGAGAAGTGAACACGAGTGGGCGGACAGGGCGCGGGGTGCTGGGACCTGGGGGATGTGCACAGGCTTGCTCGTCCTCGGAGATTTTTCCAGACCCGTCGCTGTTGTTGTTGTTGTTGCTGTTCGAGTTTGCAGCAGTCAAATGTGCCACTCGTTGTTTGAGGATTTAATGAGGGCCTTTCAATCCCGATTAATGAATGCTTGGAATCGCGCCGTCCGCGCGCGAGACAGAGAGAGAGAGACGGAGATGAACACCTCGATCAGAGGGCATACGCAAGTTAGAGACATCATATTCACCGGAGGGAAAAGAAAATAAAGGATACAGGAGAAAATTTAATAACATATGAATAAATATAAATTAAGCACGGACGTACAAATTGGGCAGGAAACGTTGTGAGACCGAGAGAAATGACAAAGGCCTGGGGCGGTCTTCATCCAGTAGTGGATAAACCATGGCTGATGACGATAAATGCAAGGAATCAGTGAGCAATACCAGCATATGGATTTAGTTAATTGCGTCTTCCCCTTCTTACACAGTTGACACATCCTTCAAGGGCCGCTCTTACAGCTTTGCCGTCATCATCGCCATCGCGACCTTCACTGCCCGTGCCACCTTTCTGTCCGCAGGCATTCCTCATATTCCACGGGGGCGGCACGAAGGGGGGGGGGGGGTGTCCGCAGCAGCGTGCCTCGGCGCAGCAGGGCCACTGAGGAAGTGCAGTCCCGTGCGTCGTGCGGCCGCGATGAAGCGACGGCGGCGGGCGGCTCGATTGGCGGCGGTTGTTGAGAAGCGAGCCCGGAGGTCCCATTGAGACAATCGGTTGCAATCCACCGCGTTAGCGGAGCGCCAAGGAAGCCGGCCGGGGCGGAGGGCAGCAGGTCGCCGCGTCTTTGGATTGCCCGCGTGGAATAAACCCGTGGGCGGAGCGCTTCGCCGAGATTTGACGTCGACAGCAGCACCTCTCGCACCATCATCGGGCACAATCTGTCCACTGCCGGATGAGTCGCCAAGTCGCCGTGACGCGGCGCTTCTGTGTCTCTGTTCCGATTTATTTTGCGTCGTCGACGCAAACTTGGTTTCGTTTGTGTTTTGCTTTCGTCAACTTGGTGACCCAGGTCACTCTTGCAATTGACGCAGCTTCCCGTTCTCTTGGCTTCTCACAGCTGGTGACACAAAAGTCACAGCTGGTGGCATAAAACTCACAACTGGTGACATAAAACCAACTTGAAGGAGGTTGAACTCGGAGTGCGATGCCTGGTTCCATCCGGCTCGTGGACCCTGGTGCAGTTGCACTGCCTGCACACACCCCACTGGGGGGGGGGGGGGGGAGGGGGGCTTGTATGACACTAGTACAGTCACAGCCACCAGCCAGTCTAGGTAATTGCACCGTAGGTAATTGTACCGCAGTCACAGAGACGTAGGACACTTGATCTCAGTGTTCTTCATCGTAAGGCCCGTGGGCCACTGACGGCCCCTGGTGGCCTTTAGTGTGGCCGCCGACAACACACAACACGTGAACACCACACCCCCATCATCATCGTCGTCGTTGTGCTGCTGTCAAACTCAACAATGGTTTCAAACGTGTGGCGGCCCTCACCACTGATGATGTCTTATCGGCGAAAGTAGCCCCCTTCTGAAAATTAGTGAAGAACAATGCTCTAAAGCTTGACCTGTCACGGTGCTGCCATGCAACAATCCATATAGCACCTGGGCATGAGCCAATTTCAGCACTCCATCTGTCCTTGCAATGATTATTTTAGCCAGAAATGCCTCACTGAATGTCAAGACTAATTTTCAGGTGGGCCCTGCATTTTGCGTTTGACCAGTTCCATTCATGGATGTTTGGCTTCATGTCAGAAGAAACTGGAGTACTGACCCATACATGTTGGAGCAATGGTTAATTTATTCGGGTCCTCTACCAAACGAAACAAAAAAACAGGTACGGTCGACTGAGCTGTGTATTTCTGTATTAGAAGCGACCTGGGCACAAATAATATCCCAATGAAGTGGTATATCATATGGAAATCTATAGCAGACAAATACTCTAAACGCGTTGCATCTAATTGTGGAGGGGAAAAAATGGAGGACCCAGAGAAAAATCCACGTGACCACAGAGAGAACATGCAAACTCTAAATATGCAGGAGTCAGGGTCGGGATCGAACACACAAACCTCCTGTATACCAAGCAATGGAGTTGATATCTCGCACAACATGCAAGTTGTGCATAATGAGTTGGGTTTGTAAGGGAGGCATGAGGGATGCAAATTGGTTGACACGCTTGGTGGCACTCGGTCATTGATAGGCTGTCAGAGAGATGCGAGGCACTTCAAGGATGCCCCATCCATGCAAGGGTCATTAAAAGAGAAGAAGGGAGGCAGCACATGGACAATGTGACGTGAAGCCACTGAGAGGGAGAGAGAATGCTGTATCTTCTCGCCTCTCATCTCACTCTACTCCCCACGACGCACTCTCGAACCTCTCCCCTCTCATCTCACTCTACTCCCCTCCACACACTCTCCTATCTCCCCCTCTTATCTCACTCTGCTCCCCTCCACACACTCTCCTACCTCTCCCCTCTCATCTCACTCTACTCCCCTCCCCGCACTCTCCTACCTCTCCCCTCTCATCTCACTCTACTCCCCTCACTCTCCTGCCTCTCCCCTCTCATCTCACTCTACTCCCCTCCACGCACTCTCCCATCTCCCCCCTCTCATGTCACTCTACTCCCCTCCACGCACTCTCCTACTTCAGCAACCAACATTTTATATCGAATCCCCCAGTCAACTTTCGCTCAGTGGGAGGTCGCTCATCCTCCTCTGCCGCTCCCAAGGTCTGAAACTTCCTCCCTCCTGCTACCTATGCTGTCGGCTCCCTGGGCCTGTTCCAGTCCAGGCTCAAGCTCTTCCGTTTGCTCCTCTGCCTGAAACTTACTACCTCTTTCTACAAGCACAAAGTAAACACGTCCACTGCTTGTGTGCATCGTCTTGAGATGTGGTCACATTTAGAAGCCTCATCAATCCAATTTGTATTGCATTGGGTCGTCGATAAACTTAAATCAATTGAGTGTGCAGGCGAGGGCCACAATGCGATGCCTCTGGGCTCATGAATTACTTTGGTTGCCACGGCTTCAGAGACAACAGAAATACTGTGGAGTCTGTGTGTCTGCGATGGCCGGTGTGGTTGTTGTGGTTGGTGTGTCGCGGATGGTTGTTGTGGTTGTTGTGGTTGGTGTGTCCGCTATGGTTGTTGTGGTCGTTGTGGTTGGTGTGTCCGCTATGGTTGTTGTGGTCGTTGTGTCCGCGATGGTTGTTGTGGTTGGTGTGGTTGGTGTGTCTGTGATGGTCGGTGTGGTTGTTGAGGTTGGTGTGTCCGCGATGGTTGTTGTGGTTGGTGTAGTTGTTGTGGTTGTTGTGTCCGCGATGGCCGGTGTGGTTGTTGGGGCGGCAGGGTGGCATGACGGCTCCGTGGCGTTGCCTCGCCTGGTGTTGAACCCTCGTTGTGTGTCGGGGTTTCGGTTTTCCCGGGAACCCTCGGGCCCCCGTAGGTCCCCGGTGCCCCGTGGGTTGGGCAGGGTGTGCGGTTGCCCTGTGTCCATCTCCCTCTTCCTCCCTGTTTACACCGGGCACGATGACGCATGCCTGTGATCCAGCGCTTCGGGAGGAGGGTTGTGGATTATAAGACATGGGGAGCTCCCCAAACGGCTGGGTTTGGAGAAGGCCAGGAGATGGGAGTACAGCAAGTGTGCGCACTATCTGTGGAGCTTCGAGTGTTGTGCTCTCTGGTGAGATTCATCTGGTGTGATCTATCAGGTGAGGTTCATCTGATAAAGACTTGTCTGATGAGGTTTTGCCTCATCTGGTGGGATCCATTAAACACAATTTATCTTGCGGGCTATATTTGGCATCATTCATCGAGCCGGGTTCCAGCTGGCACGGTTGATTTGGAGTAACCAGAATAATGCTACGCTCCATCTGCCACGGATCATCATCTGTTTGCTTCATCTGGCACAGGTACATCTGGTGTAGCTTTACCCACGTCGTGGTGTGCACCGGATGAATCATAGATGCAACACACACCAGACAAATGGTGTTAAGTGAAGGGCAGCACTTGAATGACGTGACGTGAAGCACACCGGATGATTCACGCGTCTGCTCCATACCTCCTGCGTGCCACATGAGGCAACATTGAATCTGATTGAGTCTCCATCTGGGGAGTTCTATGCGGCTGGATTAATCTGGTGTACTGCTCCACCTGACGCCACTCATCAGTGCCCACCCCCCATCCCACCCGCCGCTGTCACCGCCGCTGGCACCGTCACCGCTGCTCTGCGCGTCTTCGTGGGGCGGCCCGAACGAGCGCTCCCACCGCGCTCGCTGCACCGCACTGCACCGCGCCACACCACACCGCGGCACACCACACCGCGCCAATGGGGCCACAACGCGCCGCGAGACCCTAGGGGTTGAGGAGGAGGTCGCTAGGTCAGCACCCGGCCGCTCGGGCGCTGTCTGCAGCGCCTGCTGCAGGGCCTGGCCCTGCCTCGCGCCGTTGCGAATTGCTTTCGCATCCTGCGTCTCCGCACCGTGAAGTTTTTTTTTTTAAATCTTTATTTTCTTGCCCCTGCCGCAATCTGTACCAGTTTACCGACGAACGAACATGCTCGTGACGATTCAATTGTGTTTGTTAATGGGGGGCCTGGCTTGATGGGCCGTGGCTAAAGCCAGGTCTTTAAATTATGCACGTTGTCAGTCGTGTCACTACCGTTTGTGATTAGAAGGGCGCTGAAAAGTAATTCCACGATGGAGGTGTTTTCGTTTCTGTGTTACCATTGAGAAAATAAGTCTGCTCAATTTGTTCCAACGTGGGCTCCTGCTTATCTGACGATGTTGACAATTTCTACAGCGATCCCCTCTGGTCTGGCAGCTCACTTGCAATACCTCGCAGAGGCAGGCTTCTATTTTTTTGCAGACATTGCCATAGAATTCTCCTCTCTGGTTTTATCATTCTGCCTTTTGTGCCGTAAGATTCCATCTTTGTCTCCAAGGGCTGTTGTTGTGATTTATCAATCATTGTTGTCCTTTTTTCTTGCTCTCACGCTCCCCATTGCTTGCCGTGACACCTTCAACAATTTTTGCATATGCGGTTGGATTTATATTCTCATTATTGTTATCCTAAACGGATTTTCTGTAATGCTGTGTCTTGTATCCTTTTGTTTGGCATTTCATCCCTATTATTAACTCTTTCATTAAAGCACTGCTTTTGTCTCTACACAACTTTGCCTCTACTCTCAGGCCGTTACTATGACCGTTTTTTATGTATTTATTCTATAACAACTCCTTTCATCATTTTGCCTTACCCGCTTCATTTGATTCGGTTACCTATTTGCATTATTACGTTATTTGTAGTTATTATTAAATTACCTAGTCTAAAAGTCCCAGAATATCTTCACATTTATGGCTGTCCGCCTGATGAGGTTGGTTGTAATCACCGGTGAAATGCCACGGTACTTCAAATTGTAAATATAATACCACACCGGTGTGCTGAACTAGTAACTAAAATTGGCACGTTTTGTTTAAGTGTTAAACCTTACTAATTGGCTTATGTCAGGTAATGAAGTGTTTAACGACACATTTATATTTCTGCGAACTAACCCACAAAAAAAAACCTGTTATGGATAATATTGGTCGCGAAAGCCTACGTGTTAAACTATATATGTGGATTTCTCGTTCTCAATTTCCCTTTGGTGGTCATGTGATATTTCTGGCTATTCTGCTTTTTGCCCTCTTTCACGTTGAGAATCAACACGCGTTCATATCATCTGGCTGCTGCTACAAATTCGCACGTGTGATGCTGACGATGATGACGACGACGACGATGATACCTGCCACTTCGATGAGCTATCACGTGTGGCCAGGTCGCCTCTGAAAAAGAGCTCGTAGTAGTCGGAGTAATAGGCTGTCTGGTATTCTTTCCGCCCTTTCTCCCATTTACATATCTGCCTCTCACGATTCCAGCCTCCTCTGACTTTCAATTTCCCTCTCGGGCTGCCTGTCGATCCGCTCGCTCCCCCCGACCAATCTCCCTGTGACGCCTACTCGGATGCAGGTCACGTGGAGACGGTCGCCATGGAGATGGGCTTTGCAGGCAGAAGGGCGGGAGGATGTGGAGAGAGAGGGAAGGAGGGAGGGGCCGGCGTGCGGGCGGAGAGCGACGGGGCGGGGTAGGGCGAGAGGGAGGGGGGATAGGGCGAGAGGGGAGATAGTGAGAGGGGGGGGGATAGGCAGAGGGGGATAGGGCGAGAGGGAGGGGGGATAGGGCTAGAGGGAGGGGGGATAGGGCTAGGGAGGGGAGATAGGAGAGGGGGGTGAGGGGGATAGGGCGAGAGGGAGGGGGATAGGGCGAGAGGGAGGGGGATAGGGCGAGAGGGAGGGGGGATAGGGCTAGAGAGGGAGATAGTGAGAGGGGGGGTGAGAGGGGATAGGGCTAGAGGGAGGGGGGGTAGGGCGAGAGGGAGGGGGGGATAGGGCGAGAGGAGGGGGATAGGGCGAGAGGGAGGGGAATAGGGCGAGAGGGAGGGGGGATAGGGCGAGAGGGAGGGGGGATAGGGCGAGAGGGAGGGGGGATAGGGCGAGAGGGAGGGGGGATAGGGCAAGAGGGAGGGGGGATAGGCGAGAGGAGGGGGATAGGCGAGAGAGTGGGGAGAGAGAGAGGAGGGGGATAGGGCGCAGAGGGAGGGGGATGGGGCGAGAGGGAGGGGGATAGGGCGAGAGGGAGGGGGGATAGGGCGAGAGGGAGGGGGGATAGGGCGAGAGGGAGGGGGGATAGGTTGAGAGGAGGGGGGATAGGGTGAGAGGGAGGGGGTAGGGCGAGAGGGGGGATAGGGCGAGAGGGAGGGGGGATAGGGCGAGAGGGAGGGGCGGTTAGGGGGCGAGGAGGGAGGGGATAGGTGAGAGGGAGGGGGGGGTTGGGAGAGAGGGAGGGGGGGATAGGGCGAGAGGGAGGGGGATAGCAGAGGGGAGGGGGATAGGGCGAGAGGGAGGGGGGATAGGGCGCGAGAGGGAGGGGGATAGGGCGAGGGAGGGGGCGATAGGCGAGAGGGGAGGGGGGATAGGGTGAGAGGGAGGGGGGATAGGGCGAGAGGGGAGGGGGTTACAAGGAGAGGGAGGGGGGGGATAGGGCGAGAGGGAGGGGGGGATAGGGCGAGAGGGAGGGGGGATAGGGCGAGAGGGAGGGGGTAGGGCGAGAGGGAGGGGGGTATAGGGCGAGAGGGAGGGGGGATAGGGCGAGAGGGAGGGGGGATAGGGCGAGAGGGAGGGGGATAGGGCGAGAGGGAGGGGGATAGGTTGAGAGGGAGGGGGGGATAGGGTGAGAGGGAGGGGGGTAGGGCGAGAGGGGGATAGGGCGAGAGGGAGGGGGATAGGGCGAGAGGGAGGGGCGGATAGGGCGAGAGGGAGGGGGATAGGGCGAGAGGGGAGGGGGGGCGAGAGGGAGGGGGAGGAAGAGAGGGAGGGGGGATAGGGCGAGAGGGAGTGGGGGCGATAGGGCGAGAGGAGGGGGGATAGGGTGAGAGGGGGGAGGGGGGATAGGGCGAGAGGGAGGGGGGTTGGGCGAGAGGGAGGGGGGGATAGGCGAGAGGGAGGGGGGATAGGGCGAGAGGGGAGGGGGGGATAGGCGAGAGGGAGGGGGGATAGGGGGCGAGAGGGAGGGGGGGGATAGGGCGAGAGGGAGGGGGGATAGGCGAGAGGGAGGGGGGGGATAGGGCGAGGGGAGGGGGAGAGACTTGGGGGCTCGAATGCTGCAGGGCGCGGATGAGGCGCGTGGTATTAACGCGTTACCACGGCAACGCGGAGCAGCGGGGCTCTCTGGGAAGATGGCGGGAAGAGGAGGAGGCGGCTGGGCGGTCGGTACCGGCGGCAGGACGTCGGGGCCTAGAGGGCCTCCCTGCCCTCCCTATGGATGCAGGTGGGCGGGCGGCAGGCGGGTGGTGATGGGTGAGGAGGGGGGTAGGTCAGACCTGCCGAGCGTTCGCCGCGGGTTGTGAGCCTCATCCGTTCCCTGGTCGTGCGTGGGCAGATTAGCGCCCTAGAATCCCTCTTCCCACCTTTCTCTCCCTCCCCTATCCTTTCCTCGTTTTCCTCTGATCCTCCCGGCCGGCTCCATCCCTGCCCTCTCCTCCTCCACCCCCTCCCTGCCCTCTCCTCCTCCACCCCCTCCCCGCCCTCTCCCTCCACCCCCTCCCTGCCCTCTCCATCCCCTCCCTGCCCTCTCCTCCTCCACCCCTCCCTGCCCTCTCCACCCCTCCACCTCCCTGCCCTCTCCACCTCTCCCTGCCCTCTCCCTCCTCCTCCACCCCCTCCCTGCCCTCTCCCTCCCTCCACCCCCTCCCTGCCCTCCTCCTCCACCCCCTCCCTGCCCTCTCCTCCATCACCCTCCCTGCCCTCTCCATCACCTCCCCTGCCCTCTCCTCCTCCACCCTCACCGCCCTCCCTCCTCCATCACCTCCCCGTCCTCTCCTCCATCACCTCCCTGCCCTCTCCTCCTCCACCCCCTCCCTGCCCTCTCCTCCTCCACCCCCTCCCCGCCCTCTCCTCCACCCTCCCCGCCCTCTCCTCCTCCACCCCCTCCCCGCCCTCTCCACCCCCTCCCTGCCCTCTCCTCCTCCTCCACCCCCTCCCTGCCCTCTCCCCTCCTCCACCCCCCTCCCTGCCCCTCCTCCTCCACCCCCTCCCTGCCCTCTCCCTCCCTCCACCCCCTCCCTGCCCTCTCCTCCTCCCACCCCTCCCTGCCTCTCCACCCCCTCCCTGCCCTCTCCTCCTCCACCCCCTCCCTGTCCTCTCCCTCCATCACCTCCCTGCCCTCTCCTCCTCCACCCTCCCTGCCCTCTTCCTCCATCACCTCCCTGCCCTCTCCTCCTCCACCCCTCCCTGCCCTCTCCTCCTCCACCCCTCCTGCCCTCTCCTCCATCACCTCCCTGCCCTCTCCTCCTCCACCCCCTCCCTGCCCTCTCCTCCTCCACCCCCTCCCTGCCCTCTCCTCCTCCACCCCCTCCCTGCCCTCTCCTCCTCCACCCCCTCCTGCCCTCTCCTCCACCCCCTCCCTGCCCTCTCCTCCTCCACCCCCTCCCTGCCCTCTCCTCCTCCACCCCCTCCCTGCCCTCTCCACCCCTCCCTGTCCTCTCCTCCATCACCTCTCGTCACGCCAATTAACCCTCCCTGTTTTTCTTTTCCGTTCGCGTCTCCCTCGCCCTCTTCCCCTCTCCTCCAATTTTATTTCCTCTCTCTCCTTTGCTTTTCTCCTCTCCCGTTAGAGTTCAGGGCAATGCTGTTGCATGGCCGATACTGTGGCCATGGTGTTGGGGATGGCAGTCGACGATGATCGATAAGGTGATGGTCATCATCATCATCATCATAATGTCAATGTTGGTGATGGTTCGTAACGGTTGATCATGATGCTCAAAATTATGTTGGTCTTGGTGATGTTCATAATGATCAGGATGATCACCGTCATCAGTAGAAGTATTTAACCACGACAATAACCTCTCAAATCACTAAAATTTTGATATATATTATACACAATTATATACCTATCCCCCCATCACAACTATGGTGATCGCGCGAACGTGTTGGCCGTGAGTGTTGCTTATTGTCCAGTTCTTTAAGCCATAAATATATACATTGTATTATCCGTAATTAAAATGACTCAAACCGAGCCAGGCCACGTGCTAAGTCGACCGACAGCTCGAAGGTGACGTCAGTCGGAGGTGGAACTTTCTCCAGTCACGAACGGCCTTCCCCAGCCGTCTGTGCTGCAGACACCCTGCCCTGGCTCAAATCCCAGTGTCCAAGACCTTGGGGGCCGTCCATAAATGACGTCACGCGATTTTGGACGATTTTTTACCCCCCCCCCTTCGTCACACGACGTCACGAAAAGTCAGACCCCCCTCCCCCTCAAATATGACGTCACAAAGCTCTGCCCCCCCCCCCCCCCCCCAATAGAAAACATGCTTCAAATCTTGATTTAAAGCTTTCGTGACTGCAGGGATTCATATTCTTGGTTCTTTCGGTAAAGTCACGTAGAAGGGAAACAATAAAATAATAAAAATATAAAACAATACAATTCTCACGACGCTTCGACTGCAACACAAGCAATCATCATCAGGTGTGAAAACCACAGCAAGACAATTTGAAATTTCACACCTGATGATGATTGCTTGTGTTGCAGTCGAAACGTCGTGAGAATTGTATTGTTTTATATTTTTATTATTTTATTGTTTCCCTTCTACGTGACTTTACCGAAAGAACCAAGAATATACTTCAAATCGTTCTAAACTATTGTCATTATAGTGCGTATTTAATGTGGCACTGCACTCTGATGTTGTAGGAGAAACATTTATTAAAAAGTCTATTTAATTAAGTAGAACGTGTTGTCTGTAATTATTTAAAGTTGCGCATTTTGATGTGACGTCACATTTTTCAAACGCCCACCCCCCCCTCGTCACACATCGTCACAAATGTCTGACCCCCCACCCCCCCCCAGGTGCGTGACGTCATTTATGGACGACCCCTTGTTTTAATTAAAAATTTGACTTTGAGCTTTTGCCCTCTGTCTACAAAATACGCCTGGGGACGCTGTGAAGCATTTTAGAAGCGACGTAAATCCGGCTTGTAGTGATCTACCGTTTGGGTGATGAGTGAATTGCCTTGTTGGAGAATATCACAGGCTGGGGATCAGCCTCTTGTTTTTGGTGCCGAAGCAAAACGATGAGGTCATCGGGAAATCTCTAACCTTCGTTTTCGCTGTCACATTTGTAATCATTAGGGATGCAGCGATGCCTCATTATTGATTAATATCGATCCTTAAAAACTCACGAGGCACGCATCGCATTTCGTGTGCAAGAGATGCGTACGTCTCAATTCGTACGTCGGTTGTTATCGTCAACAACGTTAAGGTCAACGTAATCGTCATGACCCACCGATATCATCATCGTCATCATCATCCTCACAACTACCACCATTGTATATGTCAGCATACCGTCCTCAACGATCAAAGTTACAGATTCAAATCCTGGTATCCAACTGTAGTTGGCCTATGCACTTATGTACTCCTGCCATAGGAATGTGGAATATCCACAACTACCTCGGGGTCGCCAGTGGAGATGAGCACCGCCCAGCGCTCGATTAAAGAGGGGGGGGGGGAGGCTCTCGCTTGTTAGCAATGATCGTCGATAGGAGATCTCATCTACGATTTATGGAGGAGATGGGATGAGTGCTTGGGGACGTGAGGTTATCACTGTGCATGAACCTCACTGTGGTTACGGACGGGTGTGGGGAGCGGTGGTGCGGTCGCTGTTAGCACGCTCACAGCGAACACACGAGTTCGATTCCTGCTCACGGCCAACACCAGTGACGATCTGAACTGGTCCTGGGCCTCCCCTAGGTCAAATTAGTGCGGTGTGTAAACATCGCTAATAGAGAGACAAAGGCGGCCAGGCATGGTGCTGCCCCCCCCCCCACTCGTGTGCCTTGCTGGCCTTCATAGGTGCTCGCTGACAGCACTTGCCCCAAGTATATTAAAGCTATACTGAGGATCTTTTGTCTTTCACACAGCGGTGATAGGTGTGAGCCCAGTCGGAACTGCAGCCAATTACTGAGTTAACGACACAAAGCTTTCTCTCGAGGTGATTATGGTGATGGATGATGATCGTACGGTGGCGTGTTATTTTTGTAATCTAGCGCTTTGGAAGCTATGGTTGGTGGATGCAATCATATTTGTGAAAAACTACCAACCTCAATGGAACTGCAAGATGACTGGGAAGTGGCAGTATAGGAAGTGTGGTCAAGCGGGGTCATTAACCAGTCTGTGTGGATATGTTAGTGTTAGCCTCTCCTTCGTGTAATCTTATTTCTCTGGGTGTCTCCCACAAGCAAAATACTGATTTAAAAAATACAACCGGCCAAACATCCGAATAGAGAACCCTCCTGATCTAAAACTAAGCTATTTTATTTTTCCAGCTAAGGCCCACTGAGCTATATAGCTCTTTTTCAGAAGCGACCTGGCCACATATGACAGCTCAACGAAGTGCCTTATCACGTGGACATGTTATAAACAGCCAAATATTCTAAACGCACGATTCAAAATGTGGAAGAAAATAACGGAGGAGGACCCGGAGAAAAATCCATGTGACCACGGGGAGAGAGACATGCAAACTCCAAATACACAGGCATCAGGGATTGGGATCGAACCCACGACCTCCTACATACTTAGGCGCGGCAGTTAACATCTCAGAGCCACCGAGGCCTTTCTGGCCTCCTGCCAGAATAAATTGACGACGGGAGCTTAATCAGGAACAGTGTGGCTGCCGCGGCGGTGACTCTTGAGCAGTGAATGTCTCGTTCCTGCGCCTCGGGTAGAACGCGGCATTCCAGCGTTCCCTTGGGGTGTGCCATTCACCGGGAATATACGGCGTGATGCAGCGCGTGCCATCCCCTGATCGTCGCGGATGTTGTTCGGGAACACGAACAGACGCTGGATCTTCACAAAACGGAGGCTGTCGCACGTTGAGCTTTGAGGTCTTTAAATATTTTTACGTATAAATTCAATTGTGTTATTCTGATTGCGCTATCGGCGTTGTAACAATGAAGAATCCATCTGGATCCCTCACAGCGGTGCAGCCCTTCACGTTAAAGAGTGACCCGTGGAAGTGGATACTGCAGAGCAAGGGGCCGTCCATAAATAGCGTCACGCGATTTTGGCCGATTTTTGACCCCCCCTCGTCACACGGCGTCACAAAAAGTCAGACCCCCCCATATTTCCATTTTGAAAATAAAACATGCTTCAAATAACCTTAAACTATTGTTATCGTAGTGCGTATTTAATGTGGCGCTGCACTCTGATGTTGGAGGAGAAAACACGTATTAAAAAGGAGGCGTTGGAAAGCTGAAATTTAGCATAAAATTCACTTGAAAATATTCAACGTCTAACTAAAACTGCAGATGTACAGAATATTATATTGAAATTCTCTTATAATTATAAAATATTAAAAGTAAACTTTGTAGTAGAACGAAGCAAAATGGAGAGTGCAATTATAACAATCACATATTCATTCCACAGAATGAAAAGCCCTGGTAGAATAATTAAAATCAAAATGTTTAATAACAATAATAATAAAAAATAATAAGTTATGTTTCTACATTCTCCCATGGAGACGCAAAATGCTCTTTCATGGAATAAATAAAAGGTGACCTTCGTAAATGTAAATAATCAAATAGTTAATAATGAAAATTTATAAAAATTAGTGTTGTCATAACAATTATATTTAATTAAGTAGAACGTGTTTATATTTATTTAAAGTTGCGCATTTTGATGTGATGTCACATTTCTCAAACACCCCCGTCCCCCCCTCGTCACACATCGTCACAAATGTCTGACCCCCCCCTAGGTGCGTGACGTCATTTATGGACGGCCCCCAACCTCTGAGAGTCCTTGAAGTGACATCTAGTTCAAACAAAAGGGATTGGGTGGGGGGAAGCGATTCTCACCCACTCTGCCTCCGAGAATAATGTTCATAATGTGGCAATCAAAGTGAAATGTTTAACTCTCAGGGCGGCAGTTTAGCCACATTCAGTGAACATTTTTTTATGAGACTGTGACCGGATTGAGATCATCAACTCACTACATTTGAGAACCCGGTGTAATCATGGGAATCTTCCTGGATTAAATCCCAGGATCTCGGCAGTGCAATGAATTGCAGAACTAATCATTAGACCTCCTTTGCCAGTACCAAAATGTAATCATTGGGTTTTTCCCCTTTTTTCTGGAAACAAAACTGAAACCTTTTTACAAGGATTCATGTCTGCATTAACCACAATACCTGCAGTCAAAATGCAAACAAAAAACATACTTATCAAAGTAATGATAGTGCATTGTCTTTGAGCTGTACCCCTTTTGGCGTCATGTGGTCGAGCACCAATTGGGTCGAGGCTCAAAAGAAAGCCGTCCCTTGGTGTGGACCAATCAGTTTCAAGGACAATGCATCATATTATCATAGTATGTTTTTTTGTTTGCATTTTGACTGGAGGTATTGTGGTTAATGCAGACATGAATCCTTGTAAACAGGTTTCAGTTTTGTTGCCAGAAAAAAGGGGAAAAACCCTATTATTGCAGAACTGTTTCCCCTGAGGCAGTGAGAGTTCGCTGCCAGGTACGAATGCTGCATTTCACTGCAACGTGCCAGCGACGAGGCTCGATGCAGTGGGGTTTCTCTGTCAGTTTTTGCCGTTGGATGAACGTCCTTAGAGTGTTTTTAGACAGCAGATCCACGACAAGAGGTTTCGCTCATTGAGCGCCTGTTAATTGTCGTGTTGTAGCGCTCGGTTGTCTGGCGTTGCCGAGATTCTGTGACCAGGTTGAGACTCCGTGGTGGCGTGACATTAACTGCCTCGCCTGGTATACAGGAGGTCGTGGGATCAATCCCGACCCTGTATATTTTGAGTTTGCGGTATCTCTCTCCCCGTGGTTGCGTGGATTTTTCTCCGGGTGCTCCGGCTTTTCCTCTCTACATTTATAAACGTGCGTTTAGAAATTTTCGGCTGCAATAAAATCTCCACGTGATAAGCCACTTCGTTGAGCTATAATTTTTGAGAGCCAGGTCGCTTCTGAAAAAAGAGCTATATAGCCCTTCACCTCTTCTGGCCGTGATGTATCTCACCCAGGTCCACGTACATACATGCGTATGTTCTCTAATCCACGTGTTCCTCCTTTTTGTCTCTCAGGTGTAATTTGCAAATGTGCATGAGAAGCGTTGTTCTTTGTAAAATGGTAATTTAAGTGACTTGTGTATGGACACACATTGTGTGTGCATACACATTGTGTGCGTGGACACACATTGTGTGTGGATATACGTTGTGTGGACAGACGTTGTGTAGTTTAGTTTATTCTATGTTCTCATCCAAACCACAGTCGGTCAATGAAATTTGGATTTTGCAGGTGGCCGGGTGGCTCAGGGTTCAGAGCGCTGAGCCGGCACTGCTGAGAGCCTGGGTTTGAATCCAGGTTTAGCCCCCCTGTGATCAAACCGGGCTCTTAAGTGGAGTACGCTGGTAGTCAGTATAAGCTCGGTTAACAATATTCGTACCAAACTAAACAATTTCTGGCAGTGGTTGAAGAAAGTGCCGTCTTGTAACACCTGGAGACGGGCGGGGATCCGGAGCGCAGTGGCGATGGTAAAAAAAAACAACTAATATTTAAAAAAACTTTTTTAAAAACACGCTTTTATGAAATGTGCTAGTAATGGCAGAACTCCACGACTCCAGGAAGTGGCCCCGAAGCTTGCCACAACGTAAGGGGGCCGTGGGCAATTACAGCCAATGTCAGTTGAGCGTGGACAATTAGACCCAAGCCGAAACATAACATAAAAAAAAGAATGTTTAAAAAATATATTTTAATTGTCTATGATAGAATATAGTCTTGTCGTCAGTATGACATAAGTATACCAAGTTTGCAGTCGATACCACATTGGGAAGTGGGTTAAAATTGAGTTACAAGATTTGAGGATACAACAACGACAACAACAACAACAGGCAGAGTGAGTTAAATAAAAGCGTGAAATAATAAACAAAAAACCGCGTCGCGGGCGCGTTGAGGCTCAGGCGGTGTCGGCCAACAGCAGCCGGGGCCGCACGTGGCACTGTGGATTCGGTGCCACCACCGCAACGGCGCCGCGAGCCTCTTCAGGTTGGGGGGGGGGGTGCGGGAGGAGGAGGAGGAGGCTCAAGGACGCCTCGAGAACCGACGACCCCAAAACTGGAGGAGACGCGCGAAAAAAATACCACCCCGGGTGCGCACAAAGCGACCTCTGTCTCGCCTTGTGCGCGTGTGTCGACGTGGGTTGCGCGCTTGCGTCCAGCAACACTTGCGCGTGTCAATGTGTGTACACGGAGCGGTTCGTGTGAAATCAAAGCGATGATGCGTGGAAGGATAAAAGGGGATTGAGTCGGCAGCTGGCGGTGCCGACTCCCCGGCACCAGTGGAATCCGCTCCACACTACGCGGCGTGTGTGTGTGTGCGTTTGTGTCTTCGTTTGTGTGTGTGTGTGTCTTCGTGTGTGTGGGTTTGTGTCTTCGTGAGTATGTGTGTGTCTTCGTGTGCGTGCGTGCGTGTGGTACACCTCCGATTAGCACGGTTGGCTATGTGTGGCGCGAAATAAGTTAAACATACATACGTGGCGTAGTGGAAGAGCGGTGGCGAAGTGGGTCGCGTTCTGCGTTACGAACCCGGTGACCGAAGTTCGATTCCTGCTCACGGCCAACACCAGTGACGATTAATTGAACCGGTCCTGGGCCTCCCTTAGGTCGACTCAGCCTCAAAAATGTGTACCTGCTACGGTGTGTAAACATCGCCACTAGGGAGACAGAGGCGGTCGGGCGTGGTGGTGGCCACCCCACCCCCTCGTGTACCGTGGCCGGTCTTCATAGGTGCTGTTCGCTAACAGCACTTGCCCCAACAGTCTGTTAAGGCTATACGGGGATCTTTATCTTCGTTTTACGGAGCCCCTTTCAAAATTGTGGTTACGCCCCACGTCCTTCCTCCCGACATAGAAATACACAGAGACACATAGATACATAGAGATACGTAGAGATACACAGACACATAGAGATACACATAGACACATAGAGATACACAGAGACACACAGAGATACACAGAGACACATAGAGATACACAGAGACACAGAGATACATAGAAATACACAGAGACACATAGAGATACACAGAGACACATAGAGATACATAGAGGTACACAGAGACACATAGAGATACATAGAGATACACAGAGACACAGAGATACATAGAAATACACAGAGACACATAGAGATACACAGAGACACATAGAGACACATAGAGATACACAGAGACACATAGAGACACAGAGATACATAGAGACACATAGAGATACATAGAGATACATAGAGACACATAGAGATACAGAGATACACAGAGACATAGAGATACATAGAGACACAGAGATACATAGAGACACATAGAGATACATAGAGACACATAGAGATGCAGAGATACATAGAGACACATAGAGATACATAGAGATACATAGAG
This sequence comes from Petromyzon marinus, assembly GCF_048934315.1. NCBI lineage: Eukaryota > Metazoa > Chordata > Hyperoartia > Petromyzontiformes > Petromyzontidae > Petromyzon > Petromyzon marinus. The sequence continues at coordinate 4,086,185 of NC_133668.1, read as the reverse complement.
ACACGTAGATGTGTGTATGGATACATTGAGACTCGCTATCCAAACCCTTCCTGAATCATTCCCACCTGTCCTCGTTACTGCCACTGCAGCTACACCACGACTTTTAATAACCCCCACTCTTTATTTGAACCACTACCATATCTAAGGTACAATTCGATAATTAATTATTGTAAAAGAGACTTGTACTTAGACGCCTTTATACATTTATATAAGATACAGAGTCCCACAGAGACGCACACACATATTTAGTTGATAAAAACGAGACCCACAGAGATACATGAAATACACATGCCATAGTCGTGTGATTGTGGGCATAATCATAATAAATATTAAAATATGCTCAAAATGTCCCTCCAAATATATTGCTATAAAATAGATTTCTGTTTATATGGTTGTGGTTATGGTTGTACTTTGTTAATCCCTAATCTCTGCCACTACATGCAATGATGCAATGAAACAAGAAAAGGTAAAAAAGAAAAAACAGAGCAATGTAATACAATACACTATTAGACATTATTGTAAAAAAGAAATAAAAAGTCCATCCTATGTGTTAGTGAATTTTTTTTATATTTTAGGCAGGAAATGGCAGGAAATGAGTTTTCAAATTTAGTTTTTTTTTTCTGGGGGGGGGGGACCTCCAGACTCCCTGGAAGATTTGGTCCCCCCCAAATGTTGACTCCATGGCCACGGCCTTGGTGGGCACTGGCCAGCGCTCCTTCGACGGAGGAGGAGGAACGGCAAGACGAGACGAACTCTCTCCCGAAGCCCTCTCGTCGCGGCCAGCAGCAGACCGCGACATTGGCGTTTGGCTAACGGAGCCAACATTGCTGCCGGTAGCGCACGAACGGGTCGAGTTGATGAATAATCGTGCCGATGAGACTCGCTCGAGAAATCGGTCGCTCGGATAATCGCGAGCGCCCAGCTTCTGCACGCGTGGTGCACACGGACAACTTACAGTCGTGTAGACAAATACGCAGGTATTATGTAAATATGTGTGAACGAGTGCACACAAGGCCAGGCTGTGCTGTTTGCACGGTTTGATGCTGTTTGTCTTTGGGAGGGTGGCGCTGGGTTGTTTTTACATGGGGGCGGGGGGGGGTGTGAAGGTGTGCCATAAATTATAATGCAACACCACACACACACACAGACCGCACCGAGCTTCCCCCCTATAGCCTACACAAGTTGATGATGGGGCAAGTTCTGTTTGCGAGCACCTGTTAAGGCAGTCACAGTGCACAAGCAGGGGGTTGTGGGGCCAGAACTTGACCACGTCCACGGGCTGCCTCTGGCTTCACCCAGGGCTGATGTTTGCACACTGCACCAGGTGCTCGCTTTTCAGGTGGAGTTCACCTGGGACTGGTTCGTACGCCTCTGATGTTAGCCGTGACCTGGAGTCCAACTCATGTGGCTCGGTGCGGACAAAGGCCCGCACCTACGATTCGCACGGTTGGCTACGTACGGTGCGAAATAAGTTCAACATGCATACTAAGATCCCCCGTATAGCCTCAATAAACTGTTGGGGCAAGTGCTGTTAGGAAGCACCTATGAAGGCCGGCACGGCACACGAGGGGACCGGTGGCCAGCACCACGCACCGCACCAGGCCCTCATTTGAGGCTGAGTCGACCGAGGGGAGGCCTAGGACTGGTTGAGATAATCATCACTGGTGTTGGTCGTGAGCGGCAATCGAACCCGGCTCGCCGGGTTCGTAGCGAAGCACACTAACCGCTACACCACTGCTCCCCATTTAACAGCACAACGTGACAGTTCACACGTGCAGGGCCACCTACACTCACCCATTCAGTACTCACAACAAGAGGAGCCGTATACTACTGGGCCCGTGGTGTCATCTTAGTGTCATCATCATGGCGCGAGATGCACTCTACGCACTGGGACGGGGTCATGAGATAGGCCGAGGTGGTATGTGTTACATGACGAGGAGGGTGACTGACAGATGCACACAGACACATTCATGCGCAGGTCGAGAGATGCGTGCACCTGTACTTAGGCCTTCATTTCTCACTGAATATTTATTTTCTGGGCTGCCAGTAGACTTCACTCGGCAGGTGACAGGTAACCACAGCAGCGCGAGAGGTATAATGGATACGGTGTGCCGAGTGTGGGCATGTTTTTTGGGCTGCTCACCTGGACAGACCCAGCTTCAATGAAGTCCTGTTTGGTGGGATACTGCTACACATACCCACAACATTGCAGCGTCCGCCACGGATGGTTAGCACACACGGCCACACACACACAGGAGCTATGCATATAAACTAGCGGTGTCAACAACAGTCACTAAACCCATGACTGTTTTCAGAATTGATTACCGGTTCCCAAAAGTCAGGAGCCGGTCGCCGATGCCATTGGAATGTTCGCCATGAATGCGCGGATTGGCACGCGCGAATGTACCAACCGCACGGTGGTCTAAGTCACCGCATGGTACATTTGCCATCATTGCTCGGTCAAAAGGTGAAAAACTCAAATGTCTTCTCTTTGCTTCTTTCGGTAAAGTCACGTAGAGAGAGAAAATAATAAATTAAGTAATATCATACGACGTTTCGATTGCAACACAAGCAATCATCATCAGGTACAAATGAAAGAGGGAACAAACCTAGTAAACTTAGAAATATAATGCAATAGAGCACAGATAGTCGGCTAACATAACAGTCAACACCCTATCTGGTTGATTAACGTTCTTCCAAAGATTTGCTAAATTTAAGAGAGAGACAAAACACAGACACGGAGACACACAGACAGACACATAAGCAGAGAGAGATAACACAGAGACACACAGAGAGAGACACACACATAGGCACACAGAAAGAACCAAAGAGTAATTCCTGCAGTCACGATAGCGCCAAATCAAGCTCAAATGTCTTCATTGCTCAGGCCACTGCTGGCGAAGGCCCTCCACTAGAAGGGAGCTCTAGAGTGTATTTGGCCTACTCTCCCACGCTGGCCGTGTGTGTTGGACGAGGTGTGAGTTACCCTTTAACCCCACCACACGCGGCCTGCTGCTGATCGACTCACTGCGGTGTAACCCATTGATGCTGCTGGGCAGCAAGAGGCAGCGGTAGGGTTCGATTAAAAGAAACTCGCCGCGATGGCTCAACTGCCGCGTCATGAGATGGAATCGAACCGGCGGTCTCTGGACTTGTTTCGGGCCCACTGTGCTCACCGTTAACACCGCTTCGACGGCTTCCCTGCATTTGCCCATTAAATTTTTTTTAAAGGTTTTGTCTGTTGATTCAGATTACTGTGTGCGTGGAAAACAGTAACCGCTTTTAGTTTATATACACGCAGGTGCTTTTTGCGGTGTGGATTTCCCCTCCCTCTCCTCTCCTCCCTCCTCACCACCCACCCATCCACAACACCTCTCGTTCCCAGCCACACCTACCTGCTGCTCCTGCAGCAGCCATGGGCCGGCATGCTAATGGACACCGCCGTCTCCAAGACAAAGGGTCACTTTCCTAGTTTTTATTGACAGCGACGGCTCATGCACTCGGGGATGGCGGTGGGGGTGGCGGTGGCGGTGATGGTGGCAGTGGATGATGGTGGCAGTGGTGGTACTCTGGTTGCTGTTGAATGTTGCTGCTTCTGAATGTGATGCTGTTGAATGTTGCTGCTGTTGGTTCTGACGATTCGGTTTTTTCGTTGGCGAGGGAAATGGTGGCATTTACTTGGAAACGGCTGACATCGTTTTTCCAGGGGTTGGTGGTGGTCGCCCGCGTTGTTGAACGATGTTCGCATCCGCACCGGGTGTGCTGTGAATGGCGTTGCTGATTTGTGGTGGTGACGATGGTGGTTTCTCGTTCCCCCCCCCCGACCCCCGCCCCCCCCCCCTCCCTCATTGCTGACAACGGTGGGGTTGGCTCGGTTGCCACGGCGACAGTGTCGGATGCGGCGTACGGAGGGGAGCGCCGTGCCTCTCCCGTCACTCCTCTCTCCTCCTCCTCGTCTTGCTCAAAGTACGGCCGACGGCGCCGTCCCTCCGGCACTCGCGATGAACGCTACCGCTCCGGTGAGGCCTCTCCCAGACAACGCCACTGCACACCGCGTTACCGCACCGTTACCGCACCGTTACCGGACCCTTGCTACACGCCGGTACAGCAACACACAGCACGGCGTGCACCATCGCAATGGGGAGTGACGATGCCGCAGCCTCTTGATGGCGTGCGGGGGTAGCACACTGCGGCTGCGACGATGGATCGAGTGGCGTGCCCCCCCCCCCCAACCGAGCCCCTCTTATTCCGTCTCTGTAATCCCTGTGACCCTCACCTCTGACCCCTTGCGACCCATCCCAGATGTACACACGGAAGCAGTGCAGGCGGCGCTAGCCAAGCACGTGGACAGGAAGATGCCCATGCCGAGCAAGCGGCGCTCTCTCGTCGCGCAGACGTCCATCGACGCGTACACCCCGCCCGGTACGCACCGTCACCACCGAGACAAGGATTCCCCCTATAGACTGCTGGGGCGAGTGCTGTTAGCAAGTAGCAGCACCTACGGCACACGACGGGGTGGGTGGCCAGGCCGCCTTTGTCTCCCAAGTGTTGATGTTTTCGCACCAGGAACAGGCATCTCGCACCTCCGATTAGCACGGTTGGCTACGTACGGCGCAAAAGAAGTTCAAAATACATACCCCGATTTACGTCTCCCCCTTTTACGTCGTTTCGCAAATACATCGTCACTTTATTAACACCGCTACCCGATTTGCGTCACCTCAACCCACACGTCACCTCAACCCACACGTCACCTCAACCCACACGTCGCTTCAACCCACACGTCACCTCAACCCACACGTCGCTTCAACCCACACGTCGCTTCAACCCACACGTCGCTTCAACCCACACGTCGCTTCAACCCACACGTCGCTTCAACCCACACGTCGCTTCAACCCACACGTCGCTTCAACCCACACGTCGCTTCAACCCACACGTCGCTTCAACCCACACGTCGCTTCAACCCACACGTCACCTCAACCCACACGTCGCTGACAGCGTAATCTGTCCTCTCTCGTATCCGTCACCTCTCAGCCTTCGCGTCCACCTACCCTGTAAACCGCTTTGATTGACGTCGTTTCGAAATTCTTCGTCGCACCTTTCACGAACTGCATCCCCAATGTAAACCGGGGTATTACTGTACTTTAAGGTTAAGTCGACCAAGGGGAGGCCCAGAATCGGTTAGGATATTTGCCACTTTTGGTCATGAGCAGGAATTGAATGAGGATCGCCAGGTTTGAGGCACAGTGCAGTGCTAACTGATGCACTACTGCTCAACAAACGATCAGTCCTCACCCAAACGTGTGTGCACACACACACACAAAGACAAAGATCCCACCGTATAGCCTTTACACACTGATGGGGCAAGTGCTGTTAGCGAACACCTATGAGGGCCGGCACGGCACACGAGGGGGTGGGTGGCCAACACCACGCCCGGCCGCCTTTGTCTCCTCATTGGCGATGTTTACACAACGCACCAGGTACTAATTTGAGGCTGAGTCGACCTCGGTTAGGCCCAGGACCAGTTCAGATAATCGTCACTGGTGTTGACCGTGAGTGGGAATCGAACCCGGGTCGCCGGGTTAATAGTGCAGCGCGCTAACCGCTACACTACCGCTCCCCACACACACAAACGCATAATGACATCTTCCACACCATCCTCCCTCCACATCTGACAGCAGATCACATCCTGATGGTTAAAGTACAAGTCGATCTTTTTATTGTGTGGCCTCAAAGTAGACGTTAAATGTACGATGCGATAACACGATGAATAGCGGGTCAATTAACATAATAACAGGGTGTTGCATTGGCGCTGACAGAAAATAAAGATATCGACGTTTTGGTCGATTGGCCTTTATATCTCCCTAAGAGTGCCAGTCAAGATATTTATTTTTCTCTCAGTGGCAATAAAACACCCTGTTATTATTTTTAATGAACCTATTATTCACTTTGGGACTTCACAGAAGCAGCAGCTTTGTACATTACTATTAAATAAGGCAGGAGAGCAGAAATAGCTACCTAACCCTTTCCGGTTCCGAGACATCTGCAGGTTACAGGGTAGGGTGTCCCGTTCACCGCTGAATTTCGGAACGCACAAGCGAATCAGCATTAATTTAATTTACAGAGGCGTCGAGCCATTGTTTTTAAAGACATTGTACTCACCACAGAGAATCCTAGCAACACGACCGCACTCTACGATAGCTGGCACCCAACTGTGCCACACGCCCTCCCGCATGGCCTTGTGGGAGCCTCTGTACATCTTCAGGTCGGAAGATGTAACGATAAAGTTTTGACACGTACGTCATCGGAATGGGAAAGGTTAAGGACCTTCCCAAGCTGTCACCACATAGAAACATGGAAACGCGAACAGTAGGGGGCGATGTTGCAATGTGTCATCCCAATTGAGTAATTTGCAGGTAATTTTTCAGCACTGGCATGTTTGGCCAATGCAAGTTACATTATTTCGACTTTTAGCTATGGAAGGAAACTGGAGAACTCTGATGAACCCCATGCAGAGCACGGAGAGAACACATAGACTCCATACGGACAGGCGCCCGCGTCGGGGAATTGAACCCAGGCCCTTCGCGCTCTGTGGTGCAAGCGTTACAACTGTGCCAGCCTGCTGCCCCAATAAATACATTTCTCCAAATAAATGCAATCGTGAGTTCGCAGGGAGCAATGAGAGCTGTGATGACGCTGACAACCAAAAGTGAAAACAGCAAATACAGAAGAGGGAATATCATGGCAGGGGCAGTGGTGGTGCAGTGGTTCAGGCACCCCACTGTGACCCCAGTGACCTGAGTTCGATTCCAAGCCACACCTAACATCGGTGGCGAGCGACATCCAAATTGGTCCTGGAACCCCCCTCCCTCCTTTCACCAACCCAAAGTGACCATCGTGGCGAAGTATGGCCAAACAACTCCCATGATCGACCGGCAGGACAGATCTTCATCCAGCAGTGGATTGGCAAAGGCCTGTAAAAGTGTAACAAAATCCCTGTAGGGAGAATATTCTCCTTAAACTTTCAGATGAATTGCAATGAAACATAATGAATGTGTGGCTCATCTCAGTCTTGACCGAGCCTTCTGCTGCGTCTGGGTCAAATCGACATGTAAACATAACACACAAACACACACATGCGCATTCACACGCACACACACACACCTATACAAGCCTGGTACAGCTAGCACACACACACACACATGACTACTATGAGATTCATGACACCTTCATTTCATTACAACATGGGAAAAAATAAATCGAAGTTGCTCCCCGCTCGGTGGTTCTCATCTCCGTTGGTAGTGGAAATTCCACATTCCTATGGCAGGCAACAGTTTCTCTGTTGGACAACCACGGTTGAAGTCCCACAAAGTAATACTCAATTTATCTACCCTTAGTTAACTTATTGTACTGAGTGTGTTAGTTCATAAGATGAAGGAATGCAGCGTGCGTCATTGGCGACACGGGCCTCCAGGTTGAGGGGGCTGCCAAGTCTGCCACGGGTTTTTTAGTCTCCGATGATAACGCATGCGGGTTGGATTCATTGAGAAACTGGAACATGCTGGGATTGGCTTGACCTTCAGCGATAGAGACTGATCGACTCACATGGAGAATCGTCGACTGACGCAGAGATCCGTAAAACTCGGTGACCCATAGACTCATAGAGATATTTGTAAACTCAGAGAGACCCATATATATAAAAAAGACTCGACAAACATAAATGATTAATGTGCTATGAAAAAGAGCAATTGCTAAAACATCACCTATTTATATAATTTTCCTTGTAAGGTCACAGTGTTATAAACAAAACATGCTTTTGTACCACTGCCAATGCAGTTTCACCAAATATTTTTTTTAAACAGACTTATCTCATAGATTCATATAGAGATCCATAGACTCAGAGACTGTCATAGACACCCATTGACAAACTGAACTGGGCTGGCAGTGGCTTCATTATCTCTGCTTTCTGCTGCATCCAGGTCAACCCTCGCAGCCCAGCGCTGTTGCATCATCATCATAACCACCACCGCACATTGCCTTCACGTTCCATTTATCAAATAGTCCATCTCCACCAACACGTTATCAGCTGAGGCTGGAAATCCCGGGGCGGACTTTGTTGCTTCCTCAAATTGAATCGATGAATCGGCACTGGTACACATGGTACACATGTACCAGTGCACTACAGTATATCAGGCGGTCGGCTAGGCGGGGTAAACTCCACCAACCGCACGCTCGGGCCGCGTCCGGCGGTCAAAAGCGCCGTGGCCTCATTCGTTTCGGCGTCAGTGCTGGCTTCGGTTCCGCAGGAGGTGCTCAGTCCATTGACCCCCGCTGGGGGTTAAAAACGCCCTCCGGTACTCAGGACGGGCGCTTGGGTGTGGTTGATGTCGCTGGTCGCGGTCGATGCGTGCGATGGAAGCGATGGGAGCGATGCGCTCGTTAGCCCAACCTCACGAGCGGCTGCACTCGAGGCACCGCACAGTGCGGAGTACCCGGAAGATCGCTGTTGGTAAGGGATTGGTCGCTGATTTCTAGTCACCTGCTTTTTTTACAAGAGTAAAGTAATGTAATATTTGGTATTGATTCGGAACGTAATGCAATTGCTTAAATACGATTTAACACCATTATATTCCATAGGTGTTATGCCTTGAGCAATGCTCAATCTCTCAATCTGCACATTTGTACACATGGTGCGTGATAAGAGTGAGTCATTATCCCAAGTTCTTAGAACCGAGTGTGATTCAAGAAACGCATTCACTCTTGTGTTCTCCAACTTTTTTATTGATGTTTTTTTTATTGGCCAATTGGAAGTCTTGGGCTCTCTCAGCCGTGCGTGCTCAGCAACTGTGTTGTAGAAATAAACTTGGCTGTCGCTATCCTTGCTTCCGTACAAAGTGCAACAGAGTTATTTTGCTCCATTCAAAAGTTCGTTTGCATTTTCGAATACAAAAAAATCAAACAAACTCTAAGACGAACGAATCGGTGATATCTGAATTAGTCCAAGGCCACCTTCTTCACCGACCGGCACTGACGGGCATGGTGACCAACAGCATTGGGAGGATTTCGTCCAGCAATGTACTGATAAAGGCCGAACAATGACGCATTACCATAAAATACTACGCAGTGCAAGACTTTACGGCCACCGTGGTTTCATACCGAGGCGTTTGTAGTCACGCGACAGCAACGATGCGATTTTTGCGATTGCGGTCCGGTTGTACGATACGCACTGCCGACCGGGAGCCGTGTTGTTGATGGCCTCTGGCTTGGAAGCTTTGCGCATCGGCGCGTTGGTGCGGGCGAGTGGACCTCGCGTTCCAAGTCACAGAGCAAGCGGCCGGACAGGTTAAATCACATACATCCGTACACTTTGTTCATTAGGTTGGTGAAGAAGGTGGCCTTTGACTAATTCAGATGTCACCGATTAGTTCCTCTTAAACAAAGTTAATAATAACAAGAGTATTGTTCAGACTGTTTTATATGCACTGCTGGATGAAGGCCTTCCGCAGGCTGTGTCGGTCATTGTAGTTGTGTGACCTTATTTTACGATAAAACTTGGTGATGTGTCAGGCCCAGCACCGGTGTAGCTGTCAATCACTGAGTTTAGATTTTTAATTAAATTTTAGTTTTAGAATGCAAGAGACCAGGATGAGTCTCAATTTTCAACAACCGTCTGGCTAGCTGCTGTTCGCCGCAGCGAGTTGCACCGCTCCCGCAGTTCGCGTTCGGTGGCGCCGGTTTCCCTCTCCGCGTTCTGACGCCGGCGCCCGTTGCCCGCGGCAGACACATCGTCGGACGAGGAGGCAGACGGCGGCAGCGGCAGCGGCAGCGGCGGGCGGCGCGCCGAGCGCGGGAGCAGCGGGGGCAGCCGGGGCAGCCGGGGCAGCCGGAGCAGCCGGGGCGGCGGAGAGGAAACGGGGGGCGGCGGCGGCGCTGTTGGCGCCGGCAATGGCGGCGGCTCCCGGCGGCCGCCTCCTCCGTTGGCGGAGGCGGCTCGCCGCTCGCGCTCGCGCTCCCGCTCGCGGTCGCACTCGCGGGCGCGGTGCCGCCCCTCCTCGAGCCAGGGTAGCCTCGGCCCGGCGGCCGCCACCACCTCCGCTACGCTCCACGCCTCCTCATCCACCTCGTCCTCGGCTCACTCCACCTCTTCGGCGCGCTCGTCCTCCGTCACCGCCAGCACGGCGTCGCGAGCGTCCTCCTGCAGCCCCGGCACCGGGGACGGCCCCAGCGGTTTGGACACCGGCGGAGGCAGTGGCGGTGGCGGCGGAGATGGAGGCGAGGTGGTGGGGGATGGGGAAATCGTTGAGGGAGTGGATGACGACGACGACGAGGTGGAGAGGAAACAGGCGTCACCCAGGGGGGGGCGCGGTGCCAATAAAGCGGTCGTGGAGGACCTCGCCGATGGCGTCGGCTGCTTGCACATAGGTGGGTCATTCGCTCCTCCCGCTTCCTTGCAGACGCAGTGTCCGGAAGGTGGCGTCATTGCCGAGCGTGCAGGCGGCGCGCCTGGAACCGGGGGGGCCCACGGGCCGGAGCGACCCCTGGCGCCAAGCGACGAAGAGAGTTGGGGGGAAACTTGACAGGGAGGGGTCCCATTTCATTCCTTGCATCAGGACCCATGTCAGCCGTGCTACTGCATCGCTGGTGTGCAGGCACACGAGAAAGTGTGCGGTGGGAATGCGTGTACAGCAGACACGATAGTCGTGAGAGTCCACTGCTGGATGAATGCCTCCCATATCGTCGCCATCTCCCAGGGGCATGATGAGTGTCCAGTCGAACTGAGCGTCCGCTGGTCACGAGCGCTGTGCAGAGAATCGTGACGAGTTGTCGGCCGTGCCGTGCGACCATGGGGACACGGCGAGTCAAAGCCCGTTTTTCTGAGCTTCACTGCTGAGCCTGGCGAATGCAAGAGCCGTGATTAGCACCGTCCTGCCGGTCGCGTGGACCGCATCTCTCCAACGCCCCGTGCGGTTTGCGCCGCGCACCAAACCCAGAACGCGCCGGTCGCTCGTGCACGATGAATTATCAATTCGTCCGTCGGCTGATTTGATCTTCATTGAATATTCTTTCGCTGCGCATCCCAGATCGTTTTTACCAAATTTCCCCACCCCCCCCGCCCCCTGGTTCACTTTCCTCCCGCTCCAAAGTAGAGGCCCCCCAGGGCCCCCCAGACGTGGCGACCCACGGGCCTCCCGAGCGGCTCCCCTGCGTGGAGCGGGTGCAGGTGTCGTCCGTGCGCAGTCTCCCGCGTCAGCTGGGCAACGCGCAACTCATGGAGACGGGAGACGGTGGGGATGCACGCACACGCATGCACTTGTGTACACACACCTGTCCGCGCGTACACGCAACTGCCGCACGTGCACGCGCGCATCTTTATGCGCACATGCGCGCATGCTCACAGGTGCACGCACGCGCTTACATACATATCACGCGTGTAATAACTTCATGAATGGGCCGTAAAAAGTAGTTTCTCGTCAAGTGGATATTGGACATTTTTTGTTACTAATATCGTTATTATTCCAATAATGTGTCCATGTCGTGCCCACATTAGCTTGTAGCCACGGTTAACAATACAACAGTGTGACCCCCCCCCTCCCTCCTTCCTGTCCGCCCGAGCGCCCCCCCCCCCGCCCCGAGCGCCCCCTGTAAAGGCGCTTGCCGCTTGTTTACGGCAGGCATGGGGAGGATCGGCCGGGCGGCCCAGGAAGGGACGCGGCGCAGCGGGCGTGCAAGACGTGGGGGGGGGAGGGGGGGGCGTTCGCTGCCTCGACAAATAAAAAAAACTAATAAAAAAGGAGGCGAGAGAAGAGTGAAGAGATGAGATCGTTTATGGGCTTTTTTGTTTTGGGGGTGGGGGTAGGTGGGGGGGGGCGGTGTATTTGTGTCGTTAAAACCGAGGGGGCTCGTTTAATTTAAACGAGCTGGTAAACACTTCGTTCAGCGGAATGCAATTATCCGTTTACTGCGGCGAGGCATCCTTTTGGCTATGGAGGTGGCACACCCGGTGGCGTTAGGAGCCACCGAGTGTGCCAGATGCCATTCGAGGATGAATTGGACGGGGGCAGTGGGGGGGGTGGGGGGGGGTGGGCTACATTTAGTTCCTTTTCGCCAGGTCCTGTGTCAACCACGCGGTGTCCACTGTGGTCAACACGTGGCTATTAACACCGCCCCTGGGACACAATTCTGTGGATGTTGCTGCAATGTATATTGCAGAAGCCATAAGCCGGTTTGGTCCAGGTTTTGTACTTGGGATTGGGCGACTGCATGGGACTCATCAGGTGTCGTAGGCGCGGACTGTTAGGGGGGAGCCAGGAGATGGCAGTTCGGCACTTGACCTTGAATCCATCTGCAGAGAGCTCTTGAGTGTCGCACGGTAGCTTCTCTCCCAAATGTATCCACCCACTCAATGGAGGAACCCCCTGACCAAGTCTTGGGACTCGGTGAGGCTTTCCTGGTTAAACGAATATCATAACGATGAGTGCTGTTGATCGGCTGTCAATTAATTTTTTTTGCCCATCGCTCCTACCCACCCGGCTGCTTGTAACTGATTTTGCTTGACATGGGGTGACGGTCCTATTGCGGCGTCTTGCCTCGGAGTGTAGGCTGCTGCTCGGCACCGGTGCGTTAAGCCCGAGGTTTAAATTGCGTAAGTGTCGCTGATCGCTGCGGTCTCGTCGCCGTGCGTGGCGGCTTGGCCTGTGTGTCGCCTGGTGTGTGCGTGGCCAGAGGAGAGGAATGGTCCCCTCTTGTGTGTTGTTGTTGGTGTTATCGTATTGTAAAAGTTGAGCTTCACGGCTCCCGTCAAACGGGGGCGTACAATTGCCAGAGCAGATCTTTGTTGAAACACATTCCTGCGGAGGGTGCTGGTAGGAACGTTGGGTTGCTCGGTCAATGGCCAGGGTCAACGGCGGCACCACGTGGTGCATTCCGCAAATATGCTCGACTGTGAGGGCGGGCACAAGCCGGCGTGAGTAGGTTAAACGTTGAGTTTTATAAGGGCACCACGGGGTGACCAGCCACTCCCCACCCAGCCCCACCCCTCCGACCCCCCACCCAGCCCCTCCCCACCCAGCCCCTCCCCACCCTCCCCAATTCGGTGTCGGTAACAGATATCGAGTTGCAATGTTCAGTCACGTTGTGGGATGCTGTGTAAATCTAAACCATATTGCGTTGCACGTGCGCCTGTGTGTGATAGTTGGGAGCGGTAGTGTGACGGTTAGTGCACTGCGCTACGAACCTGGAGACCAGAGTTTGATTCCCTCTCACGGCCAACACCAGTGACGAATATCTGAACCGGTCCTGGACATCCCCTAGGTTGACTCAGCCTTAAATGAATACCTGGTGTAGTGTGTAAACATCGGCACTTGGGAGACAAAGGCGGTTTGGCTGTGGTGCTTGGCCACCCACCCCTTCGTGTGTCATGTCGGCCTTCATCAGTGCTCGCTAACAGCACTTGTCCATACAGTCTGTTCATTCCATACGGGGGATCTTTGTCTTAGCCCTGAGCCAAAGTAAGAGACTGGTCTCTCTTATGGACCACCACTGTTAGTAAACTACGTGGCTTGCGTATAGGATTGGGAAATCTGTTGACCGGTCGATTAAAACCCCTTTGGCCAACCGAGCGGCAGTCGCAGAAGTTGGCCGTTATGGACCAGTGTGTCATACGTTTGATGGCCCAATCCCAGTTTTTTTTATTCACTCCACTGCTGCATCAGACTCTCGGCGCAGCCACCGAAAACCTCTAAAACTTCCGCAACCCAAGTTGCACAAACGTAACAGGTTTCCAGGTCTCACCGGATAACGAATGCCATCGTGTACTTGACTTGAACACAATCCAATGCATTTTAGATTTGTGTCGCGTCTGAATGTGACCGCATGTGAAGAAGCTGGTCAGAAGCGGTGGGCGTGTTTGTTGCAGAGAGGGAAGGCGAGTCGGTCATAGGCAGAGGGGAGTAGAGTGAGATGAGAGGGGAAAAGTAGGCAGGGGCGAGTCAATGGACGATCTTGAAGATGGTGAGCGTGGTCTGAATTTCATCCAGGGTTAGATTGGGAGCCAGCGGAGCGATCCTATGTGGTTAAATTGAGGGCATCAAAGTTGAATGGGGTCACCGCCCGAGAGCCTTATAATATCTCAATCCAAAGCATTTGGTTGATAAATTCCATCCCCATCCAAATCCATTCCATTCTCTCACCGCATTCTATGCCTTTGACCTCTGAACTGGTCCTCTGTTATCCCCACTGCGGCAGGAGTCCCCGTGAGCAGCCGCGTCTCCTCCAAGATCCAGCAGCTGCTCAACACGCTCAAGCGGCCCAAGCGACCGCCGCTGAGAGAGTTCTTCGTGGAGGACTTTGAGGAGCTCCTCGACGGTGAGACGAGGCAACCGTCCACTCTACCACCGCCACCATCAGCACCACCAGCACCACCACCGCCCCCACCAGCACTGCCAGCACCGCCCCCACAACCACCAGCACCACCACGAGCACGATCACCACCACCAGCACCGCCGCCAGCACCACCACCGCCAGTGCCAGCACCGCCACGTCCACCAGCACTGCCAGCGCCACCACTGCCAGCACCGCCAGCACCACCAACACCACCGCCACCAGCACCACCACCAACAGCACCACCGCCAGCACCACCACCACCAGCAGCACCAGCGCCACCAGCACCACCACCAGTGCCACCAGCACCACCACCACCACCAGCATCACCAGCATCACCAGCACTAGCACCACCACCCACCCATCCACCATGTGGCAGTGCTTTGCAGTTGTTCTGCCGTGATGAGATTCGAGCGTGCGTTTGGATGGGTGACTGCCATGCATAACAGGTGTTGTAGGCTGCTGTGGGGCTAAGTGGGTGGGCAGTGTAGCGAAATCTGTGGTAGCACTGTACTTGTATACTTCCCCCACCCTCACCGACCCGAACCGACCAGTGTGGTGAAATCAAAGTGGCTTTCTGTCTCAAATGACCATTGGGGCGGTGCTCATCTCCCGTTTACAACCACCGTAGACTTCCACGCAAAGTGGTACCTATTTTAATGACCCCCAGGGGGATTATGGCGAGGTGTTTGTCTCAAGTCTCGCTCGCTTCGTTTCGCGCAACGTCCTGGCGGGCCTAGAGAAGTGTTGGGCGACAAGCGAACGACCAAACGAACGTGACTTCACTTCCTCCTTGCCACGGTGGCGAGAAGGGTGCCATGGTGGAGAGATGTTAGCTATCTCGCCTGGTTTACATGGAGTCGTGGGTTCGATCCCGACCCTGACGCCTGTGTATTTGGAATTTGTATGTTTTCCCTGTGATCGTGTGGATTTTTCTCTGGGTCCTCCGGTTTTTCCCCTCCAAATTTAGAGTCAACATGCTTTTGGAGTATTTGGCTGCTATCATTTTCACGTGATAAGCCACTTCGTTGAGCTATCATTTGGGGCCAGTTCGTTTCTGAAAAAGAGCTGCATAGCTCAGTGGGCCTTACCTAGTAGAATAATAATTAAAATCAAGATAAATCCTGGACGTTACTTCCTGGACCTGAATTCCTACAGCAACGAGTGCAAGGCTCTGTGGGAGCTGATCACCGAGCCGGGTATGTCATGTCACGGTCGTCGCCGATTGACATGTGGACTTGGCATTGGCAAGCCCCGTTGCCCTTCCCCGCCTGTTGTGTCGCGGCGACGTCATCAGCACTCCCTTGAGCTCTGTCACGAAGATGACCACAGCCCGAGGCCGTCGGCAGGGGCGGCAGCTGCAGGGCCCAGCGGCAGGGAGGGTAGGGAGGGAAGGAACGTGCAAATGAACCGGAGCAAAAACAACAAAAATAGTTCCAACGAAACCCACTCCAGAAGTCACTGCAAACAGGATAGACAAGAAGTAATAATATTATTGGTGCTCAGATACAAATTGAACAAAAAGTTGCGACAAAAATGCCATCTCAGAGGTGTGTGAATGAAACCGAATAAGCGCGGCCTCGCGGTCCTGTATAGCTTGCCACGTAGGTGGAGAATCTCTACTTAAGCGGACGTTGGCACCGGGCTCACGCGCGCCACAGACACAGAGAGAGAGGGAGAGAGACAGACAGCCAGGGAGAGAGACAGAGAGGGAGACAGAGAGAGACAGGGAGAGACAAAGAGGGAGAGACAAAGAGGGAGAGAGACAGAGTGAGAGAGATGAAGAGAGAGAGAGAGACAGATACAGAGGGAGAGAGAGGAGAGAGATGGCAGCCGCCAGGGCTGAATGTCACTGGCCTCATAGAGAACAATGGAGGCGGACAATTTCTAAACGGTGATGGTCACTAATTTGCTTTTAGTCATGTTTTGCAGAGTTTGTCAAGGTTTGTGCTTATCTGTCTTTGCTGATATATTATGTATCCCCTGATAAAGAGACGCTCATTCTCAGTGAGCTGGCACCTGGTTTCAAAACGATGCCTTTGGAGTATTCGGACGAAATGAACCGCCGCAAGAGCGGGCTCACTTTGCGTCACGGCTTGGACTCCGCGATCGCCGTCGGGGCCGAATGCGTCGGCGCGGGCCGTTACATTCAGCCGGGGCCTGTCTGGGTCACGTTCAGAAGTTGACTGCGGTCCTCAAAGGAATGGCGCCACCCCCCCCCCCCCTCCAACCCCCTCCCCCCCCCCCGTGATCCGTGGATCAAACAAATCACTGGAGACACGCCGGAGTACGGCAGCAAGAGCATTTTACGCGAACGCTGTCGCGAGAGGTCACGCTGACTACGCATGACGAATAAATTAACGTCTGGCTTGCCGAGCCTGAAAATATTTCTGCGCCCCGTCACACTGCGTCCAGTACGCCTCTCACCGTGGCCGTGGTTGCTTCGCGACGTGCCCACCCGCTCCGGTCGGGAGCGGGTATTAGCGGGCACCGGCGGGGTACCAGCGGGGTCACAACAGGTGCCAGCGGTATTAGCGGGTAGCGGCGACCCAGAAAACGATTTCCGTGAAATGTGACAGCCGCGTGTGTCGGCGGCGTCGATGGTGCGGCGGTGAGCAGTGCAGCAGGCCGACCCGAACCAGCCGCGGCCCGAGGGCGCGATGACGAGCGTGGTACGCGGCGAGCCGCTGGGCGCCGGCGTCACGGCGTGGCCGCCCGCGCTGGAGGCAGCGCTGCACCGCTGGGGGACCACGTCGGGCCGCATGCCGTGCCTCACCGCCCTCGACACGGCCGGCAAGCCGACCGTCACCCTCACTTACGGTGCGGCCCTCGCGTGCACGCTCGCTCGCTCGCACGCTCGCACGCACGTTCGCCACGCATGCGCCATCGCTCACGCACTCACATGGTCACTCGCGCACACGCTCGCTCACGCGCACGCTTACCCACACTCATGCTCACCCGCACGCTCACCCGCACACTCACTCGCACGCTCACATGCACGAGCATGCACACTCACGAACCCTGACGTTTCTAAAAACCCCTTTCCCAAGTTGATTGTGCTATCGACATCGTTATGAGATGAATAATCTATTTGAATATTTTACAGCACAATGCAGCCCGTATTGTTAGAGAACTGCCCTTGGAAGTGGATATCGCAGAGCTACTACTGAGATCCCATTAAGTGCCCTCTGGTCTGCACACTAAGGGGGCAGCACTTTCCCACATGCCATGGCCCTGAAAGTGATATTCGTTGCACGTGAGTCAATCTGTTATTTCACTTCTCTGAAATTTAGTCAAATGAAGTGCAAAACTAAAGTAAATGTCATGGGGTATTTTTGCACAATCGTTGGTGACTGGGCTATCAACTCATCACAGGTGGCTGCCTGGATTCGAACCCAGGTCTTCAGCGGTGCCGGTTCAGATCGCTGACCTTTTAGTCAATGAATATTTCCCACAGTGTCCTTGTCAACACCATCATCATCAGCCGTGATCTATTTACCGCCGGATGGAGGCTCCACCCCAAGCAGTCGCCATCCTCACAATCTCGTGATGCAAACATTCGCCCATCTCCTGCGCACAAGCTGATTCCATCACCGCATCTCTCACAATGGGCACCCTCTTGAGTGTCCCCCCCCACCCCTCTCTCTCTCAGCGGTCTGGTTGCTTGAAATGGAATTCTTTTGCCGGCCATTCGCAGCTTTCCAATTCATTTTTTGTATTAAAATAAAGTGGCGATCGTCCTGTTAAAAGAAAATGTTTGAGAAGTTGATAGAACAGGTACAAATTCACCCATCCTTCCCAACAATTTATCTTGTGGATAGGATAGAACTTGATGTGTAAATATATATATTTCGTCTCGTTATACAGGAGGTCTTGGGTTCAATCTGAACCCTGACGCCTGTATATTTGGAGATTGCATGTTCTTCCTGTCGTTGCATGGATTGTTTTCCAGGTTCTTTGGTTTTCTCTCCACATTTATACATACACATTTAGAGTATGTGGCTGCTTTAAACTTGCACGTGATAAGCCACTTCATTGAGCTGTCATTTGTGGCCAGGTCGTTTCTGAAAAAGATCTATTTAGCTCAGTGAGCCTTATCTGGTGATGTGTCCCATCCAGGTGTGCGTAGATACATGCATATGTTCTGTAATTCACGTGTTCCTCCTGTTTGTCTCTCAGGTGCAATTTTCAAATGTGCATGAGAAGCGATGTGCTTTGTAAAATGGTAATTTAAGTGACTTGTGTGTGCATACACTGTGTATGGATAGGCGTGTGTGTGGACACGCATTGTGTGTGGACAGACGTGTGTGGATAGACATTGTGTGTGGACACACGTGGTGTGTGGACACACGTGGTGTGTGGACAGACGTGGTGTGTGAACACACGTGGTGTGTGGACACACGTGGTGTGTGGACACACGTGGTGTGTGGACACACGTGGTGTGTGGACACACGTGGTGTGGATAGACATTGTGTGTGGACACGTGGTGTGTGGACACACGTGGTGTGTGGACAGACGTTGTGTGTGGACAGACGTTGTGTGTGGACAGACATTGTGTGTGGACACGTGGTGTGTGGACACACGTGGTGTGTGGATAGACATTGTGTGTGGACACACGTGGCGGCGTGTGGACACACGTAGCGTGTGGACACACGTGGCGTGTGGACACACGTGGTGTGTGTGGACACACGTGGTGTGTGGATAATCGTTGTGGTGTGCACGCCCAGGCAAGCTGTGGAGCCGGAGCGTGAAGCTGGCGTACACGCTGCTGCACAAGCTGGGAGGCAAGCAGGAGGCGCTGCTCAAGCCTGGAGACAAGGCGAGCGCAGCACCCAGCCGGGCGCCGCGCCCCCCACTCAAACAAAGACAAAGGTCCACCCTTGTGGAGCCTTTCTAGACTGTTGGTGCAAGTGCTGTAAGGCCAGGGCAGGGCGCGAGGGTGCGGTGTGGCCAGCCCCACGCCCCGGCTGCCTTTGCCATCCCCGAGGACTGATGTTTACACACTCGTTGAAGGCTGAGTTCGGGCTCGGGGAGCACCCCATTCGGTTGGGATACCCACTTTCCAGCGATGTGATCTGTGGTGGCCAGGTATTCAACTCGGGTTGCCGTGTTCATGGCGCAGGGAGCTAACCGATGCACCGCTGCTCGAGCCCGGTTGGGTCGATCGTGGAAGTGGAATAATGACGTCGCCTCAGTGTACAGGAGTGTGCCGATGATGTGTCCTGAACGTCGTCATTGAGTGGCCGCAGGGATCCGGCGTGCGTGTGTTTGTGTGTGCTGCGTGCATATGTGCGTGCGTGCGTGCGTGAGGAGCGTGTGGTCACAGGGTCCATAGCTTACTGCGCCCGGAACCGTGTGACCTGGATTCCGTGAGTGTCTGAACCAGGCCTGGACCTCCCCCTGGGATTATTCTGCTATTATGAGTGCATACAGACATGCCAGAGAGCTCCCAGTGGCGGTGTAACAGTCAGCGCGCTGAACTCGCAATCCAGAGGACACCGATTCGATTCCATCTCCCGACACGGCAGTTGAAACAATGGGGCAAGATTCTTAAATCGACACCCCACCACTGCCTCCCTCTGCCCAGCAGCATCAACGGGTTGCACCGCATTGAATCGATCAGCAGGACGCGCGTGGTGGGGTAAAGTGTGGGTACTCCCACGTCTTCAAAGACGTTTCAAAAGCAGAAATGTTGTTTTTACTGGATGAGCTACAAAGCTCTTTTTTACAGATGTCTAGTAGAGGAAGAGTAGGCCAAATACGACTCTCGACGGGTTCTCTTGAGCTCCCTCTAGTGGAGGCCCCCTTCTGCCAGCAGTGGCGTGAGTGAACCATTGCAGGGCTGCGCCTCTACATGTTGCACCACGAGTTCAATTCCTAGACCCGGAACACACGAGTGACGACTGATCCTTGAACCAGTTCCGCGCACCCCCTTCACCAACCACGCACTGACCAGCATGGTGAAGTATGGTCAAACAACCCTCATGACCGACACGGCGTGGTGATTCTATCACCCAGAAGTGAATAGCGCCATAAATATAAATACGTTTGTGTACAACGATGATAACAACCATCTCCGAGTTGGCGCAGCTCTGTTCGGTGAAGCCGCTTGGGTGAGTGACCCGCAATGACGACGATGATGATGGCGCTGACGATGATGACGATGATGACGATGCTGACGGTGATGATGACGCTGACGGTGATGATGACGCTGACAATGACGGTGATGACGACGATGATGACAATGACAACGATGACAACGGTGACGACGATGATGATGACGACAATGACGACGATGATGATAGTCATGATGACGATAGTGATGACGATAGTGATGACGACGATTCCAATGCTCATTCTCACCTTCGTCTGCGCTCCCCCCCTACCCTCAGCCGGAGTGGGCGTGTGTTCGCTTCTGCTGTACCCGGTGCGCCTCACTGCTGCATTGATGACCACACTGGCCCAAGCTCACGACGTGGCGGGCGTGTGCACGCGTCGCGTGTGTGTGCGTGTGCGCGCGTCGCTTTTGTGCGTGCGCGTAGGTGGCGCTCGTGTACCCAAACAACGACCCGGTGGCGTTCCTGGTGGCGTTCTACGGCTGCCTGCTTGCGGAGCTGGTGCCCGTGCCTATCGAGGTGCCGCTCACGCGCAAGGTGGGCGTGGTTTCGTTTTATTTGTGTGCTGTTGGATGATTTGGTTGCCTTTCTTGCATCTTGCACTCCTATCGCGTTTTTTTGTATTGTTTGTTGTTGTAACGTTCTTAGCTGCCCCTACTGGACTTCTGTGAAAAAGAGCTTTATAGCTCATCGGATTCCCCCAGTATGAATGAATATTCTGACTCTTGAGTGCGCCACCCACACCCCTTCTTCAGCGCACGCCGGCGCGGTTAGCCGCCGGCACACGTGACAACGCACGTCGAGCTTACCCACGTGCGCGTGTGTACTGACGTGCGTGTGTGCGCGTGTGTACTGACGTGCGTGTGTGTACTGACGTGCGTGTGTGTACTGACGTGCGTGTGTGTACTGACGTGCGTGTGTGCATGTGTGTGTACTGACGTGCGTGTGTGCGCGTGTGTACTGACGTGCGTGTGTGTACTGACGTGCGTGTGTGTACTGACGTGCGTGTGTGTACTGACGTGCGTGTGTGCATGTGTGTGTACTGACGTGCGTGTGTGCGCGTGTGTACTGACGTGCGTGTGTGTACTGACGTGCGTGTGTGTACTGACGTGCGTGTGTGCATGTGTGTGTACTGACGTGCGTGTGTGCGTGTGTGTACTGACATGCGTGTGTGCGCGTGTGTACTGACGTGCGTGTGTGTACTGACGTGCGTGTGTGCGCGTGTGTACTGACATGCGTGTGTACTGACATGCGTGTGTGCGCGTGTGTACTGACGTGCGTGTGTGCGCGTGTGTACTGACATGCGTGTGTACTGACATGCGTGTGTGCGCGTGTGTACTGACGTGCGTGTGTGCGCGTGTGTACTGACATGCGTGTGTACTGACATGCGTGTGTGCGCGTGTGTACTGACGTGCGTGTGTACTGACGTGCGTGTGTGTACTGACTTGCGTGTGTGTACTGACGTGCGTGTGTACTAACGTGCGTGTGTACTGACGTGCGTGTGTGTACTGACGTGCGTGTGTACTAACGTGCGTGTGTACTGACGTGCGTGTGTGTACTGACTTGCGTGTGTGTACTGACTTGCGTGTATGTACTGACGTGCGTGTGTGCGCGTGCATGTGTGTGCGTGCAGGATGCCGGGAGCCAACAGATCGGATTCTTGCTGGGAAGTTGCTGCGTTACCGTGGCAATGACGAGCGACGCCTGCTACAAAGGCCTCCCCAAGACGCCCACCGGTGACATCAGCCAGTTCAAAGGTCACTGCCTGCGTGGGGTGGAGGTCGCTGTCGGTAAATGAGGCGATGTGTGGCGGGTGCGGCGCGGATACAAGGTGGTTATGATGGTGATGATGTAACGGTTGATGATAGTGATGGTGATGATGATGGTAAAGAGTTGGGCATGCGTGTGATGTCCTGCTAGGAGGCTGCGTTACCGTTAGACACCGGGTTGCACCTTAGTAGGGCATGGTGAACGGCGAGCAGAGAGCGACGCTGTGTGTGCGTGTCGTGTGCTTGTGTGCATGTCGTGTGTTCGTGTCGTGTGTGCGTGTCGTGTGTGCGTGTCGTGTGATTTGTGAAGTGTGTTTGTGTGTAGTAACTTCTGGCCGATAGTGGTTAGCTCCACTGCATTAAGAACCAGGTGACCCGTGGTCAATTTCTTCTCATGACCCATTACAGTCACGAATATTTGAATTTGTGCTGATCCTCCCCTGGGTCAACTTAGCCTTAAATAAGTACCTGGTTTCCATGTGTAAACATCAGCGCTGGGTAGATAAAGGCGGCCAGGCATGATGTTGGCCACCCATCCTCTGATGAGCCGTGCCGGCCTTTATAGGTGTTTGCTAAAAAATACTTGCCCCAACATTCTGGTAAAGGTTGTACGGGCGATTTATGTCTTTTTAGTAACTTCACCATGGTAGCACCAAAGTGTGCACGGTGTGTGTGCATGTGTGAGTGAAATTTGGCACGTGCTACCAGTTGCATGCTACATGTTGTGTGATGTGTGTCACTGCTTTGTGCTACGTGTGGTGCGGTGTGTGTCACTTCTGCGGTGCTATGTGTGTTGTGTCACTGCAGTGTGCTACATGTGGTGTGTGTGTCACTGCTGTGTGCTATGTGTGGTGTGTGTTACTGCTGTGTGCTACGTGTGGTGTGTGTCACTGTTGTGTGCTACGTGTGGTGTGTTACTGCTGTGTGCTACGTGTGGTGTGTTACTGCTGCGTGCTATGTGTGGTGTGTTACTGCTGTGTGCTATGTGTGGTGTGTGTTACTGCTGTGTGCTATGTGTGGTGTGTGTTACTGCTGTGTGCTATGTGTGGTGTGTTACTGCTGCGTGCTATGTGTGGTGTGTTACTGCTGTGTGCTAGGTGTGGTGTGTTACTGCTGTGTGCTATGTGTGGTGTGTTACTGCTGTGTGCTAGGTGTGGTGTGTTACTGCTGTGTGCTACGTGTGGTGTGTTACTGCTGTGTGCTATGTGTGGTGTGTGTTACTGCTGTGTGCTATGTGTGGTGTGTTACTGCTGTGTGCTAGGTGTGGTGTGTGTTACTGCTGTGTGCTATGTGTGGTGTGTGTTACTGCTGTGTGCTATGTGTGGTGTGTGTTACTGCTGTTGCTATGTGTGGTGTGTTACTGCTGTGTGCTATGTGTGGTGTGTTACTGCTGTGTGCTAGGTGTGGTGTGTTACTGCTGTGTGCTACGTGTGGTGTGTTACTGCTGTGTGCTACGTGTGGTGTGTTACTGCTGCGTGCTATGTGTGGTGTGTTACTGCTGTGTGCTATGTGTGGTGTGTTACTGCTGTGTGCTATGTGTGGTGTGTCACTGCTGCGTGCTTCATGTGTTGTGTTACTGCTGTGTGCTATGTGTGGTGTGTTACTGCTGTGTGCTACGTGTGGTGTGTGTCACTGTTGTGTGCTATGTGTGGTGTGTTACTGCTGTGTGCTATGTGTGGTGTGTCACTGCAGTGTGCTACGTGTGGTGTGTGTTACTGCTGTGTGCTATGTGTGGTGTGTGTTACTGCTGTGTGCTATGTGTGGTGTGTCACTGCAGTGTGCTACATGTGGTGTGTTACTGCTGTGTGCTATGTGTGGTGTGTTACTGCTGTGTGCTATGTGTGGTGTGTTACTGCTGTGTGCTATGTGTGGTGTGTGTCACTGCAGTGTGCTACGTGTGGTGTGTTACTGCTGCGTGCTATGTGTGGTGTGTGTCACTGCTGTGTGCTATGTGTGGTGTGTTACTGCTGTGTGCTATGTGTGGTGTGTCACTGCAGTGTGCTACGTGTGGTGTGTCACTGCAGTGTGCTACGTGTGGTGTGTTACTGCAGTGTGCTACATGTGGTGTGTGTTACTGCTGTGTGCTACGTGTGGTGTGTTACTGCTGCGTGCTACGTGTGGTGTGTGTTACTGCTGTGTGCTATGTGTGGTGTGTCACTGCTGTGTGCTACGTGTGGTGTGTTACTGCTGTGTGCTACGTGTGGTGTGTTACTGCTGTGTGCTATGTGTGGTGTGTTACTGCTGTGTGCTACGTGTGGTGTGTTACTGCTGCGTGCTATGTGTGGTGTGTCACTGCTGCGTGCTATGTGTGGTGTGTTACTGCTGCGTGCTATGTGTGGTGTGTTACTGCTGTGTGCTATGTGTGGTGTGTGTTACTGCTGTGTGCTACGTGTGGTGTGTTACTGCTGTGTGCTATGTGTGGTGTGTTACTGCTGTGTGCTATGTGTGGTGTGTTACTGCTGTGTGCTACGTGTGGTGTGTGTTACTGCTGTGTGCTATGTGTGGTGTGTTACTGCTGTGTGCTATGTGTAGTGTGTCTTACTGCTGTGTACTATGTGTGGTGTGTGTTACTGCTGTGTGCTACGTGTGGTGTGTTACTGCTGTGTGCTATGTGTGGTGTGTTACTGCTGCGTGCTACGTGTTGTGTGTTACTGCTGTGTGCTACGTGTGGTGTGTGTTACTGCTGTGTGCTACGTGTTGTGTGTTACTGCTGTGTGCTATGTGTGGTGTGTGTTACTGCTGTGTGCTACGTGTGGTGTGTTACTGCTGTGTGCTATGTGTGGTGTGTTACTGCTGCGTGCTATGTGTGGTGTGTTACTGCTGTGTGCTATGTGTGGTGTGTTACTGCTGTGTGCTATGTGTGGTGTGTGTTACTGCTGTGTGCTACGTGTGGTGTGTTACTGCTGTGTGCTATGTGTGGTGTGTTACTGCTGCGTGCTATGTGTGGTGTGTGTTACTGCTGTGTGCTATGTGTGGGGTGTTACTGCTGTGTGCTACGGGTAGTGTTTGTTACTGCTGTGTGCTACGCGTGGTGTGTTACTGCTGTGTGCTACGTGTTGTGTGTTACTGCTGTGTGCTATGTGTGGTGTGTGTTACTGCTGCGTGCTACGTGTGGTGTGTTACTGCTGTGTGCTATGTGTGGTGTGTTACTGCTGTGTGCTACGTGTGGTGTGTTACTGCTGTGTGCTATGTGTGGTGTGTGTTACTGCTGTGTGCTACGTGTGGTGTGTTACTGCTGTGTGCTACGTGTGGTGTGTTACTGCTGTGTGCTACGTGTGGTGTGTTACTGCTGTGTGCTATGTGTGGTGTGTGTCACTGCTGCGTGTGGCTCCCCAGGCTGGCCCAAGCTCACGTGGTTCGTGACGGAGTCGAGGAACGTGGGGAAAGCTCCCAAGGACTGGACCCCCCACATCTGTGACGCGAACGCCGACATCGCGTACATTGAGGTGACTGGCCGCTTCATCATCGACCGAGTACCGGGGATGGCAGTGATGGTGGTGATGATTGCGAGTGGTAATGATGATGATGATGATCATGGTGGTGGTGGTAATGGCGAGGATGTCAAAGGTGATGGTGGTAATTGTAAGGATGATAGTTACGTTAGTGGGGAGAGTGATGGTGATGGTGGTGACGATGGTGATGAGCATGCTGACGATGATGATCGTCGTGGTGGTAATGGTGCTGATGATAGTGGTGATAATGGTGCTGATGATAGTGGTGGTGATGGTCGTAGTGGTGGTGATGACGCACGCACTTGTGGTTGGTGGGTGCGGCTCAGTACAAGACGAGCAAGGAGGGGAGCGTGATGGGCGTCACGGTGTCGCGTGCGGCGATGCTCACCCACTGCCAGGCACTCACGCAGGCCTGCAGCTACATCGAAGGTGCGCACGGACACACACACACACACGCACTGCACGCACACACACGCACTGCACACGCAGGGTTGTGCGATCGCGGTGTTGCTGAGCGGGCAACCGTTGTCTCCCCCATGCAGGAGAGACGCTGGTGAACGTCCTCGACTTCAAGAAGGACGTGGGGCTGTGGCACGGCATCCTCACCGTGAGGGCGCGCAATTCGACACACCACCGATCACTCTCCTCGAGATCCACCGATCCCTCTCATCTGGATCCACCGATGCCACTCGTCTAGATCCACCGATCCCTCTCGTCTAGATCCACTGATGCCACTCGTCTAGATCCACCGACCCTTTTCGTCTAGATCCATCAATCCCTCTCGTCTAGATCAACCGTTGCCACTCGTCTCGATCTACCGATCCCTCTCGTCTAGATCCACCGATCCCTCTCGTTTAGATCCACCGATCCCTCTTGTCTAGATCCACCGATCCCTCTCGTCTAGATCCACCGATCCCTCTCATCTAGATCCACCAACCCCTCTGGTCTAGATCCACCAACCCCCCTAGTCTAGATCCACCAACCCCTCTCGTCTAGATCCACCGATCCCTCTCGTCTAGATCCACCGATCCCTCTCGTCTAGATCCACTGATCCCTCTCGTCTAGATACATCAATCCCTCTCGTCTAGATCCACTGTTGCCACTCGTCTCTATCTACCGATCCCTCTCGTCCAGATCCACCGATTCCTCTCGTCTAGATCCACCAACCCCTCTCGTCTAGATCCATCAATCCCTCTCGTCTAGATCCACAGATCCCTCTCTTCTAGATCCATCAATCCCTCTCGTCTAGATCCACAGATCCCTCTCGTCTAGATCCATCAATCCCTCTCGTCTAGATCCACAGATCCCTCTCGTCTAGATCCATCAATCCCTCTCGTCTAGATCCATCAATCCCTCTCGTCTAGATCCACAGATCCCTCTCGTCTAGATCCATCAATCCCTCTCGTATAGATCCACAGATCCCTCTCGTCTAGATCCATCAATCCCTCTCGTCTAGATCCACAGATCCCTCTCGTCTAGATCCATCAATCCCTCTCGTCTAGATCCATCAATCCCTCTCGTCTAGATCCACAGATCCCTCTCGTCTAGATCCATCAATCCCTCTCGTCTAGATCCATCAATCCCTCTCGTCTAGATCCATCAATCCCTCTCGTCTAGATCCATCAATCCCTCTCGTCTGTCCATCAATCCCTCTCGTCTAGATCCACCGACCACTCTCGTCCAGATCCATCAATCCCTCTCGTCTAGATCCATCAATCCCTCTCGTCTGGATCCACCGATTCTACTTGTGGAGATCCACCGATCCCTCGCGTCTAGATCCACCGATTCCACTTGTCTAGATCTACCAATCCCACTCATCTAGATGCCACAGATCCCGCTCGTCTAGATCCACCGATCCCTCTTGTCTCCGCTTGGCTCTCTCCATTCTCCTCGTGCTGCGCTGTCCCGGAACGGCTGTTTCACTCCTGTGGCTAAGGAGGCATCGAAGAAGCTTGGTGTTTTTTTTTTCCGTGCCGAAGCCTCGTTCTGTAACCCCCGAGCGATCGTCGCCGCTGCCGTCTAACGCACAATTGTTACAGCAGCTGCACAGAGCACTAATTCGGCCGATGTGGGGTGCTGCACTCAGCTCCTACCTCGCTGCACTGTGGGTAGAATTCGACATGAAGGGAGCCAGGCTGAGTGAAGGTGCAGCACTCACCGATTCACGCCCGTCGCTCGCTGCGTCATGCTGTGTGCACGGTGCTGTGTGTCTCTAGTTGTGTGTAGGGGAGCGGTAGGGGTAGTGTGGCGGTTTAGCGCACTGCGCTACGATCCCGGCAACCCGAGTTCCATTCCCGCTCATGGCCAACGCCATTGACGATTATCTGAACCGGTCACGGACCTCCCCTAGGTCGACTCAGCCTCAAATAAGTACCTGGTGTGATGTGTAAAGATCACCACTAAGGAGACAAAGGCGGGCAGGTGTGGTGCTGGCCAGCCACCCCCTCGTGTGCCGTGCCGGCCTTCATAGGTGCTCGCTAACAGCACTTGCTACTCGTTAAGGCTGTATGGGGGATCTTTGTATGTGTGTGTGGTGGGTACGCAGAGCGTGATGAACATGCTGCACGTGGTTTGCGTGCCGTACTCACTCATGAAGGTGAACCCGGTCTCCTGGATTCAGAAAGTCTACGCCTACAAAGGTAAAGCATCGCTCATCCGCCACTCACTTTGCCTTCTCTTCCTCAGAAGAGGGTGAAGGCAGCAGTTACTGGTATTTGCGGTGGTGAATGCGGTAATGAATGGACGCAACGATTGGCAATGATGTATGTACTGAATGTTGAACTTCTTTCGCACCGTACCTAGCCAACCATGCTAATGGGAGGTGCGGGGTTACGGTAACCTGGTGCAGTGTGTCAAGATCATCATGGTGCATAATACAGGTTTTTTGGGTTAGATCGCATAAATATATAAATGTGTCGTTAAACCCGCCACCGCCCGACACAACCAATTATTAAGGTTTGTCATGTAAACAGAACATGCCAATTCGTTTTATACCAGGCGATTATGGATGATATTGGTTGCATAGGCCTACATGTTAAACTGATCATCATGGTGATCATGATGGTTTTGATTATTAATTTCGGACATTGAAAATTGTAAAAATAAAAAACTTTTACAATTTACATTTTTAAACAAATTTGATAATTTTTTAATTAAAGTTTTGTGACTGCAGGGATTCATATTCTTGGTTCTTTCGGTAAAGTCACGTAGAAGGGAAACAAAAGAATAAAAAAAATATTAAACAATAACATTCTCACGACGTTTCGACTGCAACACAAGCAATCATCATCAGGTGTGAAAACCACAGCAAGAAATTTTGAAAAAAGTGGCGTTTTTTAACGTTAGCACCACGGAGAGCGATTTGGCAGTTATTCAGGTGGACGAGTCCATCTATGTTCGGAAAAGAGGAGGGGGGAGACGAAAATAATGGATGCGGTCTGAAAGCCACCGTAAGCGTGAACAATCAATTAAGACCCGAAATGGTGTTTCAAATCCTTCCAATGATTGCTAAGCCAGAACCCATTTTCTCAGTTGAAATTGTCTCTGTGTTTGTATATGTGGATAGCATCATGAACGGATCTCTCATGGTAGCCAGATGGCTTGCAAAGAACCTCTGTCTTGGAGAAGTCAATGTCATGTGAGCCTACTGAATTATAACAGTGATCTGCCACGGCCGAGGTGTTGGTCCTACCGTGTTTTAGGTCTGCTTTGTGTTCACGAATGCGGTCCCGAGACATGTCGTTTGGTTTCTCCAATGTAACTACTACCACAGAGGCAACTTAGTTTGTAGACGCCAGGGTACTGTATGTCCGGAATCACATCTTTTACAGACGGAACCAGATCACGGATTTTATGTAATGTGTTGAATCGGACCTGGATCTTGTGTTTATTCAAGATTTTGGAGATCTTTTTTGTGATCCCCGCAATGTAGGGTAAAGTGATGGTTTCGAAAGGCTCCTCAAGAAGGTCCTTCTTCATGGTTGGAGAGATAGCTTTGCGGATTGTGTAGTCGGAGTAACCATTAGCCTTAAGAGCTTGGTGTACGTGCTTGAGTTCACTGGCTCTGTGTTCCTGGTCGGATATGCATTGGGCTCTTTGGTGCAACAATTGTCCATCTTACCTTCCAGAGTGTTTTTGCATTGCTCGCAGGTGAAATGAGGTGCTCAGGGTTTGTCTTGATCCCCGACAGGCATGCCGAAATATGCCTTGTAGGCCTCACACATCTCAGCAGATGCTTCCACAGAGTAAATTTTCGCTCTTGTCTTGATAAATTGGCCGCAGACAAAGCAAAATGCGTCTGCCTGATGCATGCAGCCTCTTGATGCCACCTCAGAAAAATGCAGATATGTATCCACTCACTTCTAAATCTTTTGTAGTAATTTTTGTATTACTTTTGTATAAATACATGTTAATTTTGATTCATATGTTTTCTGACTTTATGTGATCGAAAAGACACAAATTCGCCCGTTTTCTCATTGAAAATGTGTACATTTCAATATTTCACTGTCCTGGTCACAAAAGCAAAGTTTGTGGGGGAATAATATCAATTTTCTGTACTTTTGAGGCATAAGCAATTAGGAAATAACACTTACTACCTAGGAACAAAAAATAAATACAAATTTGTTACGCAGTGTAATTTGCAGCCCTTTGCCAATCCACTGCTGGAAGGAGAGCTCTGCAAGCCATTGTTAGCCATGGGGGTCGTCGGTTGACCCTACTACACCGGGCTGGTGAGTGCCGGTGGCCCAGGACCAGGTCAGGAGACCTCTCTGCCACCGTGCCCACAGACGAATGTCTCAGCGGTGTAGAACGATGACAATGACGATGATTATTCTATTTGATGATGGTCGTGATGATTTTAATGATGTTGTTGATCATTTTAGTGATTATATTGATGATGGTAGTGATGTTGATGATGATAGTGATAGTGCTGGTGGTGATAATAATCTGAGTGATAGTGATGGTGGTGATAATAATCTGAGTGATGATGATTGTAGTGGTAGTAGTTGTGCTCATTGTCATAAAGATGCTGATGATGATGTTGATAATCGTTGTGATGATTGCAGTGGTGCTAATCGTCGTGATCATAATGATGATGATGATGGTGTTGATGATAATCGTCGTGATGACAATGATGGTGGTGGTGTTGATAATTTTCGTGATGATGACGATGGTGTTGATGATAACCGTAGTGATGATGATGGTGGTGTTGATAATCGTAGTGATGACGACGATGGTGGTGTTGACAATCGTAATGATGATGATGACAATGACGGTGTTCATGATAATCGTAGTGACGATGATGATGACGATGGTGTTGATGAGTGTGGTGCTGGACAACCCCCTACCTCCTTGCGGTGCCAGACGGGCAGCTCTGTCGTGGACACTGCTGTGGGGGGAGGGCCAATTCCGATTGGCCTCTCCCCTCATGGCATCTGTGACCACCACAGTGGCTAAACGGGGGCTCTGGACGGGTGCGAGGGGCTGGTAACCCCTCCACCTTAAATTAATTACCACAAAACCACAAATTAAATATGTAACTAATAAGCTTGTGCCGGAGGCCCCGGGGGGACAGGCATCTATGACGTCTCCTGGCCAAACCCCAATTGGCGGAGCCAGGAGATTGAATCTTTACCCTCGGGGCTCCTTCAGAAACAACGAAAAGCCACTTCGTGTGGCCACGTGGAATGTTCGAACGCTCACTGCGGAGGAGAGGCTGCCACTCCTCTGTCGGGAGCTGGACCGGTACCGCCTGGATCTCTGTGGCATTCAGGAGGTCTGGTGGACCGGTTCTGGCTCCTGCCACCATGAGGGATAGTCCTCTACTCGGGGCAGGAGACTGCCAAACAACAGGGTGTGGCTCTTCTTTTGAACAAAAGAATGAAGGGGGCGTGGGAGCGTGGCGGTGAGGTGTGGGAAGCTGTAAGCCCCAGGCTACTTTGGGCTCGCCTTCCCATCAACCGGAGGCGAGGAGTGGTGGTCGTGGTTATTTATGCCCCCACCGAAGACGAACATCCGTGGAGGGATGCAGGCAAAGCCGTTGAGTCAGATGCCTTCTATGACCTCCTGTCACAGGTGCTGGCTAAAGTGGCCCCTCGGGATAGAGTCATCTTGTTGGGTGACTTCAATGCCCGAGTTGGTCATGATGCTGGCACCTGGTCTGGAGTCATTGGAGGGCATGGGCTAGATCAGCTCAATAACAACGGTAGGAGGCTGCTAGATTTCTGTGCAGCCCATGGGCTTGTAATTACCAAACACGCTGTTCCGGCATCGACACATCCACACAACATCATGGATGCATGCTGGGTCCAAGCAAGAACACCTGCTGGACTACATAGTGACGGACCTGCAGATGCGAGCCCATGTCCTTGACACCAGGACCTACCGTGGAGCTGATCTGCCTTCTGACCATCGACTAGTCATCTGTAAGATGCGCCTGCCATTCTTCCATTCCGGTGGTGGGTGTACACCCAGGACCCCATTCCAACCTCTAAAGTGGCCTGGTCTCAGTTAGCTGATGAAAGTTGCAAACGAGAATTTCATCATTGCTTGCGGCTGGGGTTGGCATCGTCCCCCACTCCTCCTGATGTCGAAGGTAAATGGGTGAGGTTTAGGACTGTGACTCATGCAGCTGCAATGGCTGCTTTGGGTACTCGGTCCAGGCCTCCCCAGAGACCCTGGCTGACAGAGGAGGTGTTCAGGATGGTTGAGAAAAAGCGACAGGCCCACTGTCATTGGATACAGCATCCCACGTCAGAGAATGAGGAGGCTTACCGCAGCCTACGCTCGAAGGTTCGGAGAGCCGTGAGGCGCTGCAAGGATGGGTGGTGGTCGCGGATTGCTGAGGAGATGGAGTCTGCGTCAGTAGCCCGCGATCACAAATCTCTATTTAACTCCATCAAAAAAGTAACCTGCAGCGCCACACCTATTACCATCATTAGGGTAAAAAAACGGTGATCCTATCTCCAACCCCTAGGAACAGGTTTGCAGATTTGCTGAGCATTTCTGTGAGGTCCTGGGGGAGAGGAAATCCCTCAGCCAGGAAAACATCATGGCACAAAGTGGGGATGACTCTGCTGAGGCTGCGGTGCCTCAAATATTGGAAGAAGTCACCCCCTGTGAGTGGCTGGCTGAGGTGCCATCTATTGAGGAAGTACTGAAGGCGATCCGGAGTCTGAGACCAGGAAAGGCACTGGGCAGAGATGATCTCCCAAGCGAAATGCTAAGGGAGGGTGGCGTTTGTGCACAGACTGCCCTATATGACATCATAACAACAGTCTGGACCACTGGACGGGTTCCGCAGGATATGAAGGATGCCCTGGTGGTCCCCCTCTTTAAGAAGGGGGACCGCACAGACTGTAACAACTGCAGGGGCATTTCACTCAGTATGCCGGGAAAGTCCTGGAAAGGATTATTCAACATTGCCTTGCTAGGCACGCTGAGGAGAGGCTTGCGGAGCCCCAATGCGGTTTCAGGAAAGGGCGGTCCTGCACAGATGCCATATTTTCTGTCCGTCTGCTACAGCAGAGGTGTAGGGAATTCCAACAAGACCTACACCTCTGCTTTATTGACCTGGTCAAGGCCTATGATACCATTAGTAGGCCTGGGCTCTGGGTTGTTCTTCGTGCTTTCGGAGTCCCCAACCCTCTGCTCACGATCATTAAGGACCTTCATGATGGTGAGCGGGCCCGGGTAAAACTACATGGCCGGGAGTCGGAGCCATTCCCTGTTCACCTTGGGATGAACATTATATCTGTACCAATTTCTATTTGGTACAGATATAATGAGAAACTGATCGATGCCTGGGTGCGGTCAAGGGATGGCCCCCTATTGCTCAACCACGTTATGTATACCGATCATTTGGTAATAGCTGCTCATTCAGAGGAGGAGTTGGAGACGCTGCTGCTGAGACTGGAGCGTGCCACTAAGAGGTGGGGCCTTACCATCAGCCTCACCAAAACTAAGCACCTACCTGGGTATTTTGTACCATCGGACACTCCGCCCCCACAACTCCAAATCGGTGATGGGGCAGTTGTGGAGAGAGTGGAGAGTTTCCCATACCTGGGCAGTGTGCTTATGACCGGCTCCAGTTTAAGAGCAGAGGTCTCACTGCGAATCAGTCGAGCGGCAATATCTTTTCATCGGTTGCGTAACGCTGTGTGGAAGCTACCTGGTCTGTCGCTCCGCACGAAGCTTCAGATCTTCTCGGCCACAGTCATTCCCTCCCTTCTCTACGCTTGCGAAACGTGTACCCCCTTAAGGGAACATCTTCGCCGGTTAGAAACATTTAGGCTAGCCTGCCTACGATCCATCCTGGGTTTAACCAGGCTGGATTGTGTGAGAAGCTCACAAATCTTTGAAAGATCTGGACAAGGTCCCATCAGTGAGCTCCTCCGGCAGGCAAGGCTGCACTGGCTGGGTCATGTAGCCCGCATGCCCAGCCACCGCATGCCTAATCAGCTTTTGTTCGGCCGGATCGAGGGGGCTAAACGGGCGCGGCACGGGCTAGAGAAGAGATGGAGTAATGTGGTACAGGAGGACGTGGAGCTGAGTGGACTTGCCGATACTGGTACCAGCCGTGTCAAGATAGGCCTCTGTGGAGGAGGCTCGTGAAGGACGCTACTGGGCAGTTGGAGGCAGTCGCCCTCCAACAACAACGGAGGGCGGAGGAGCGACGCTCACAACAACGAGCGGAGCACCGGGTGGCTAAAGCACAGCAGGTTGGCACAGTAGGGGGCACAGGTGGTGCATCAGCCAGTCATCTCAGTCATCTCAGTCAGTCGACCCGTGGCACTTGGGTCTGCCGCGTGACCTCCTGCCAGCGGGCGTTCGACACTTCACGTGGCCTCAGGGTGCACATGGCCTGGCACAAGCGTCGTGGTGACGTCACTGCCACTTAGTGGCGAATGGCGGTTGTTGTTGTTGGTGATGGACACCATGCTGTTGGTGATGATGGTGGTGGTGCCGTGCAGCGCGGGTGGCGTGTGTCAAGTCACGGGACATGCACTGGGCGCTGGTGGCACACCGAGACCAACGCGACATCAACCTGCGCGCCCTGCGCATGCTCATTGTGGCGGACGGAGCCAACCCCTGTGAGTGACCACTCACCCGCACTCACACAAGTACTCGCCTTACACTCGCCTTACACACGTCTGTACTCATGCATTCACAGGCGCGCACGCGTGCACAACTCTCGTCGGTTGCACATTTTCCCGAGCACAAAAGCGCGTCGCGCAACGGCACACAACAACAACGCTCAGCTGTACACAACAGAGGCAAAGGTCGGCCCGTATAGCCCGCAATGGACTGTTGGGGCAAGTGCTGTTAGCGAGCACCTATGAAGGCTGGCACAGCACACGAGGGAGTGGGTGTCCAGCACCACACTCAGCTGTATACAACAGACACCGCTGCTCACCCGTGCACACCTACGCTTGCGCGTGCACGCCTTTACTCCCCCCAGTGCACTGTGCATCCGCATTGTGCATCTTGCCTGGCACGAAATCCTCGATCACATTGTCACCAGTTCTTGGTGATGAGTTTAATGATCCACAGTTTGTTAAACTAAAAACTATTTTTTTATTTTACTAGGTAAGGCCCACTGAACTGTACAGCTCTTATTCAGAAGCGACCTGGCCACAAATAATAGCTCAACGAAGTGGATTGTCACGTGGAACTTTATCGTAGCCAAATGATCTAAACGCGTGATGTTGATTCTAAACGTGGAGGGAAAATCAGAGGACCCAGCGAAAATACACACGACCAGAGGGAGGTCATGCAATCTCCAAATATTCAACAGGCATCAGGGTCAGGATCGAACCCACGACCTCCTGTATACCAGGCGAGGTAGTTAACATCTCGCCAACCCGTTGCGCCCCAACTAAATTAAGCCCGCGAGTGATTCGATCTCACGGCGGATCCGCCTGCACTGCTGCGTTGATGAGTGAGTTGGCCCTGCGAGTGTGCGGAGGCGGTGACCGTCGGCCACAAAGCAGAGAACAAACCCCCGTGAACAAATTCTACAGAGGCATTGAAGTGATCCACTTGCACATCAACCGAAACAATATAATCCGAGCAGAGCCTTATGCGTTGTTAAGCATGCAGCCGTACGCAAGAGGAGAGGCAAATGGTGGTTGTTGGTGGTGGTGATCGTGTTGCGAGAGACTGCATGTGTATGTGTGCATGCCTGCGTGCGTGTGCGTGGCGTAGGGTCGATCTCGTCATGCGACGCGTTCCTCAACGTGTTCCAGAGCAAAGGGCTGCTGCCCGAGGCAATCTGCCCCTGCGCCGGCTCCCCCGAGGTGCTCACCATCGCCATCCGCAGGTTCGCACCACCGCCTTACCACCGCACCACCACCGCACACCCCACCACCGCCGCACACCGCACCACCACCAAACACCGCACCACCATCACGCACCGCACCACCACTACCACACTCGCACTACCACACTCGCACTACCACATAGCGCCATTGCGGCACACAGCACCATACTGCCGTGACTGTGTGTGAGGGTTCACACTTGGCATGCTGGTGCGTGCGTGCACGCGCGCATGTTTGCGTACGTGCATGTGCATACGTGCGTGCGTGTGCGTGCGCGCGTCTGCGTGCGTGCATTTGCGTTCGTGCGTGTGTGCGTACGTGCGTGTGCGTGCGTGCAGGCCGAGCGAGGACGGGTTGCCTCTCCCCGCGGGCCGCGGCGTCCTCTCCATGCACGGCCTGAGCCACGGAACGATCCGCGTCGACTCGGAGGAGAAGCTCTCGGTGCTCACGGTGCAGGACGTGGGCAGCGTCATGCCGGGAGGTGCGTGTGGCTGCCTGCGTGCGTGCGTGTGTGTATGCGTGCGTGTGTGTATGCGTGCGTGCGTACACGCACGTGTGCGTGGGGAGCGGCAGTGTCGCGGTTAGCGCGCTGCGTTACGAACATGGCCACAAAAATGTATATTTTAACCCATCCTGGGTGTCCCCTATGTCGACTCAGCCTTAAATGAGTACCTGATGTGGTGAATATCAGCACCGGGGTGACAAACGTTATCCTGGGGGCGTGATGCTGGCCACATCACCCCCTCGTGGGGGCACCGTTCCGTCCTTCACAACACAGCTTGCCCCGAAACGTTGTACAGCCTACGTGGGCGATCTTTTCGTTGGTCCCCAGCCGCGGTGTGCGTGGTGCGGCCGGACGGGGTGCCGTTCCTGTGCCGCACCGACGAGGTGGGGGAGCTGTGCGTGTCCTCTCCCTGCACCGGCACCTCCTACCTGGGACTCGCCGGCATCACCAAGCACACCTTTGAGGTGCCCCGCCCTTCCAAACCCTGCCCTTGCTTGCCATTTCTCTACCCTGCTCTACCCTGCCCTGCTTTACCCTGCTCTACTCTACCCTGCCCTACTCTACCCTGCCCTACTCTACCCTGCCCTACTCTACCCTGCCCTACTCTACCCTGCTCTACCTTGCCCTGCTCTACCATGCCCTGCGCTACCCTGCCCTGCTCTACCCTGCCCTGCTCTACCCTGCCCTACTCTACCCTGCTGTGCTCTACCCTGCCCTGCTTTACCCCGCTCTACCTTGCCCTGCTCTACCCTGCCCTACGCTACCGTGCTCTGCTCTACCCTGCCCTGCTCTACCCTGCTCTACTCTTACGCTGCCCAGCCCTGCCCTACCCTGCCCTACTTTACCCTGCTCTACCGTGCCCTGTCTACTCTGCTTTACCCTGCACTGCTGTACCCTGCCATTCTATACCCTGCCATTGCCCTACCTTGCTGGATCCTGCCATACCCTGCTCAGCCCAGCCCTGATCTTTCCTGCCATTGCCCTACCCTGCCCTGCTCTACCCTCCCCTCCCCTGCTGCTGTACCCTCCCCTACCCTGCCCTGATGTTCCCTGCCATGTCCTGCCCAGCCCTGCCCTGCTCTTCTCCACCTCTTGTAGCCTTCCCATTTCCACCCGCTCTACCTTGCCCTTCTGTACCCACCTCTAACCTGCCGCTATCCACCTTGTCCTGCCATACTCTGCTCTACCTTACCCAGTGCTGCCCATCCCTATTCTGCCCTGCTGTCTGCTGCCCTGCCCAGCACCACGTCAATTCATTTCTGGCTTGCCACAAATTAACCACAATACCTCGCTGATCTCGTCAAGGAACATAAACCATCATCATGTGAACTCTGGTCATCCTCGCAGCGGCTTTTGGCTAGCCGTCGAACAAATACGGGCACCGCTTTGAGTGCTTTCAGATGCGCTTCTGCGGCCGTCTGGAACGCTCTTCCTTCCATTATTAGGAAACCACCGGAGCTATGCACTTTAAAATCATCTAGATTGAAAACTAATTTCTTTAGAACTGATTTTAGTATTTAGTTTGTTTTCCTTCCGCCGCACCTCCGATTAGCACGGTAGGCTACGTACTGTGCGAAAGAAGTTCAACATTCATACTGAGCTATTTATAAACAATTTTTATTCTATCAGGTAAGGCCCATTGAGCTATAAGGGTCTTTTTCAGAAGCGACCTGGCCACAAATAATAGCTCAACAAAGTGGCTTATCACGTGGAGATGTATAGTAGCCAAATACTCTAAACACGTGATGTTGATTCTAAATGTGGAGGGAAAAACCAGAGGGCCCGGAAAAAAAGCCATGCGACCACGAGTAGAGAGACACGCAAACTCCAAATGTACAGCAGGCGTCAGGTTCGAGATCCAACCAACGACTTCCTGTATACCAGGCGAGGTAGTTAACATCTATCCACCTTGGCGCCCACATGTACGGTCACCACCACCGTAATCACCGCGTCGTACGTTGTACCCTTCTGCCCCTTGAACCGGGCGTTTGCGTGCGGGGGCGGCAGGTGTTCCCGGTGGACGACGCGGGGGTCCCCGTCAGCGAAGTCCCCTTTGTGCGCAGCAGCATGCTGGGATTCCTGGGACCCGTGAGTTCCTCGCACACGGACAAAACGACAGAGACGCACGGAGAGAGAGAGAGAGAGAGACGCGTGCCCGGGCAGCAGAGCGACCGAAGCCTTGCGACGTGACGGACGCGCAAAACTAAACGCGAGCTCGTTCACTCGGACAGCGGCCACTGAGTCTGAGAACAAACTTGTTGTCGCTGTGGGTGGACATTGACACGGCGCGTGTGGCCAGACAGGAACAGCGAAGCCCGCGACGGCCGAGATGACCGCGCGCGTGCCGTGTGTCGGAAGTGCATTTGTTTGTGCACGTGTCCATATCTGCGCGTGTTTG
This sequence comes from Petromyzon marinus, assembly GCF_048934315.1. NCBI lineage: Eukaryota > Metazoa > Chordata > Hyperoartia > Petromyzontiformes > Petromyzontidae > Petromyzon > Petromyzon marinus. The sequence continues at coordinate 4,047,250 of NC_133668.1, read as the reverse complement.
TGCGCATGTGTGCGTGTCTGCATCCATGTGTGTTTGTGTCAGTACGTATGTGGGGAGCGGTAGTGTAGCGGTTAGCGCGCTGTGCTACGAACCCGGCGACCCGGGTCCGATTCCCGCTCACGGCCAACACCAGTGACGATTATCTGAATCGGTCCTGGGCCTCCCCTAGGTGAGATGTGTAAACATCGCCACTGGGGAGACAAAGGCGACCGGGCGTGGTGTTGGCCACCCACCCCCTCGTGTGCCGTGCCGGCCTTTATAGGTGCTCGCTAACAGCACTTGCCCCTACAGTCTGTTAAGGCTATACGGGGGATCTTTGTCTTTGTACGTATGTATGTATGTAGGGGTAGCATAGTGGGAGTGTAGCGGTTAGCGCACCGCGCTACGAACTTGGCAATCCGAGTTCGACTCCCACTCATGGCCACCAACACTAGTTACATTTACTTGAACCGGTCCTAGGCCTCCCCTAGGTCGACTCGGCCTCAAATGAGTACCTGGTGAGATGTGTAAACATCGCCACTGAGGAGACCAAGGCGGCCAGGTGTGGTGTTGGCCACCCACCCCCTCGTATGCCATGCCGGCCTTCATAGGTGCTCGCTAATAGCGCTAGCCTCAGCAGCCTGTGTGGTCTACATGGGAGATCTTTGTCTTTGCGCAGGGCGGGCTCGTGTTCGTGGTGGGGAAGATGGACGGGCTCATGGTGGTGGGCGGCCGTCGACACAACGGGGACGACATCGTGGCCACCGCGCTCGCCGTGGAGCCCATGAAGTTCGTCTACCGCGGACGGTGAGCTCGCGCGTGCGCGTGTATGTGTGCATGTGTGCGTGTGCATGTGTGTGTGTGCATGTGTGCGTGTGCATCCGCACATGCGTCTGTGGGGAGCGGTAGTGTATTGTAGCGGCTAGAGAGCTGCGCTACAAACCCAGCGACCCAGGTTCGTTTCCCGCTCACGGCCTAATGCCAGTGACGATTATCTCTACCGGCCCTGGGCTTCCCCTAGGTCGACTCAACCTCAAATGAGTACCTGGTGCGGTGTGTAAACATCGCCACTCAGGAGACAAAGGCGGCCGGGCGTGTTGCTGGCCACCCACCCCTTCGTGTGCCGTGCCGGCCTTCATAGGTGCTCCACTAACAGCACTTGCTCCAACAGTCTGTTCAGGCTATATGGGGGATCTTTGTCTTTGTGCATGCGTGTGCAACGGAGGGCGGAGGAGCGGCACTCCCAACGACGAGCCGAGCGCTGGGCGGCTAAAACGGCGGCGAAGTCGGCGCAGTGGGCACAACAGGTGTTGCGTCTACCGTGTCCGTCAGCCAACCCATGGCGCCGCGGTCTGTCCCGTGACCTCCTGCTGGCGCAGCGTGCGGTACACGTGGGCGTGCGAGGGCACGCGTAGCGACGTAGCCGTCACGGCTGAGCGCGCACACACCGTGCTTTGCACGAGTGCGTGAGTCGATCGTCTCAGCCCGGTCACCATCACATTCAATTTTGTTGTGCACTCAATTTGGATAAATTCCAGCTGACAGAAATTAAAAAAAAATATATCCCGTTTGACTGTCATGTGACAAACGCGACTCTCATTGGCGAGCAAAGCGGGTGGGGGAAAGTGCTGCCCCCGACCGTGTGGAGTGGAGGTCACTTGAAGAAGGCAACTCGGAGACAGCTCTGTGATGTCCGCTTCCGTGGGCGGTTCCCTAACGTGGAGGGTGGCACTGAGAGAGGTACGGTAGCCTCGTGCCATGGCACCGAATGCACGAATAGCATGCAAACGGGGGCAAAATATAAAATGTTAAAAGTGTGAGCTTGTATGGGCACTGGGGTACCTCTGAGGTACAAATAACCTTGACATATTATGATGTCTGGTCAGTATAGAAGGCCAACGATACCAGTGGCATGCGTAAACAGTTGCAGATCCATGCCTCTCACGATAATTATGCAAATTGACATAAATTCTGGGCTTTTTAGAACCTGCGAGCGAGCGTGCGTCTGTGCGTGTGTGTTCGATTCCCGCTCACGGCCAACACCAATGACGAATATCTGAACTAGTCTTGGGCCTCCCCTAAGTCGACTCAGCCTCAAATGAGTACCTGGTGTGGTGTGTTAACATCATCACTAGGGAGATAAAGGTGGCTGGGCATGGTGCTGGTCACCCACCCTCTCATGTTCCATGTCGGCCTTCATAGGTGCTACTCATTAACAGCACTTGCCCCTACATTCTGTTAAAGGCTATACGGGGGGGGGGGTGTGGATCTTTGTCTTTTGCGTGCGTGGCGGCGCGGTGCAGCATCACGGTGTTCTCCGTCACCGTTCTGCACGAGGAGCGGATCGTGGTGGTGGCCGAGCAGCGCCCGGACGCCTCGGAGGAGGACAGCTTCCAGTGGATGAGCCGCGTGCTGCAGGTACAGCGCTCGCCCGCTCGCTCGCCCGCCCGCCCGCCCGCCCGCCCGCCTCGTTAGCCGCTAACGAGGCGCCCTGCCAGCGCCACGGCTCGGCGGGCTGCGTGACCTTGGCGGGGTCGCCGATCGATGCCTGTGGGCCCCCAACGTGGCCACCGTGAAACACCCCCACAACGCTGTTTGCGCCGACGCAGCCGGAAGTCGCCTGCCGTCGCAATTGACACCCTTCCCACCCCCGCTGCGCCTTTTTAAAATTGCCCAGCCGTGAAAGTTGTAATAATTAATAAACCTCCTCCTCGCGTGACCGTAGCTACCCCAAGCATTCTTTGACGAACAGATAACAAATCTCAGTGGAGTATCACGAGGTTAAATGAAAGGCATCGGTTTATTGATTTCACTCGTGACCTCCTCCTCCTCGTCCCTCACTCTTATCTCTCTCGCTCTGCTCCGCACTGCCTCCTCCCTCGTCCTGACCCCCCCTCCCGCACCCCTTCCATGCTATACCCCTCCCCTCCCACCCCTCCACATTACCCTCCCCGATCCGCCCCTCCCCCCCCCGACTATCCCCAGGCCATCGACAGCATCCACCAGACGGGCGTGTACTGCTTGGCGCTGGTGCCGGCCAACACGCTGCCCAAGACGCCGCTGGGCGGAATCCACCTGTCGGAGACGCGCCAGCGCTTCCTCGAGGGGGCCCTGCACCCCTGCAACGTGCTCATGTGCCCCCACACCTGTGTCACCAACCTGCCCAAGCCGCGGCAGAAGCAGCCAGGTGCCAGTGCGTGCGTGTGTGCATGCGTGTGTGCATGCTTGCATGCTTAGGGAGCCATAGTACAGCGGTTAGCGGACTTTGCTACGAACCCGATGACCCGAGTTGGACTCCCGCTTACGGCCACCAACACCAGTGACGATTATCTTAACCGGTCCTGGGCCTTGCCGAGGTTGACTCAGATTTTTAAACATCGACACTGGGGAGGCAAAGGCGGCCGTGAGTGGTGCTGGACTCCTACCACCTTGTGTGCCGTGCCGGTCTTCATCGATGCTTGCTAACAGTACTTGCCCAAACAGTTTGTTAAGGCTGTACGGGTGATCTTTGTCTTCGTGTGTCCTTTTGTGTACACGTGTGCATGTTGATGGTCTCAGCCAGGTCGTCAATGGCCGCACAAAAAATTGGGTTCTGCAATTAATTTGCCCAATTTCCATCTCTGAGAATTAAAAAATATCTCGGTTTGGCTATTACTGCTCTCGCATGGCAGAGCGGATGGGAAAGTGCTGCCCTCTGCTGTGCAGGCAAGGTCACAGGCAAAAGGGATCTCAGAGGTAGCTCTGTGAGATCTGCTTTCTCCGGCCGGTCTCTGACATTGGTAAGTCTGTACCGCTCTACGAGAGATTGGAATGTTTGTTCTTTCGCATGGGTATGATGCTAACAGCACAAAAATGAGCAACCAATTGCACCCGCTTCTGTTTTCAATTGTAACGCTCCACCACCCGACGAAGCAAATTAAATCAAGTTGTCACGTCACGGGCAAACATGCCATTGGATTTGGTGTATCAGCAAAACCAGAATGTTGAAAATAAAGCAAAAATGTTTTTGTGCTGATGAAAGGAAGCTCTTTTACGTGAGGAGAGCTTCTCTATAATATATTTTTTTAAGGGTTAAACCCACCACCACCCAACACAGCCAATTAGTAAAGTTTGTCACGTAAACAGAACATGCCAATTCGTCACTGGTACAGCACACTGGTGTGTTGGAGAGCAAATCCACAACATTTACAATTCGATTACGATGTTTCACCGGTAATTACAACCAGCCTCATTAGGCGATAGTCGGAATTATGGATAATTCCTCCTGTTTCGACCTAACCAAAGAAAAAAATATCTTATGGATAATATTGGTCGCGAAAGCCTGCATGTTAAGCTGAGCTCTTAACAGTTGATGATGCTGGATATATTCTCCAGAAAAAGGTAAAATAAAAATTGTCAAGGTATGCCAATTGATATGCTGATAAAAACCAAATAAATGTGCATACTTGCCCACGTGACAGCTTGAATTGATTGGCTGTGTCGGGTAATGGGAGGGCAGTTACAGTTAAGATTTTTGCATCAGGGCTTCACGGTGATCTGACCCAAAAGAAACTCAAATGTGAATGGTAATGCTGGCCGTGAGAGCCTGCATATGAAATGCACCTCCCTGCCTGCAAGGAGGGCTGAACGTGTGGGGCTGGGCGTCCGTATGTGGGTGGCCCCTCGTGCGCGCTCGTGCAGAGGTGGGGCCCGCCTCCGTGATGGTTGGGAACTTGGTGGCCGGGAAGCGGATTGCGCAAGCGAGCGGGCGAGACGTAGGGCCTCTGGACGACAGCGAACACGCAAAGAAGGTGCCGGCACTCTGCACGCTCCACATTACCGTGGCCACATCACCGTTTTATGTCGTTGGATCACCACGTGCAAAATATAGTCGAGTCCTGCAGTTTTTCATATCAGGCTCTACGACGCTTTCGACCACTATTGAGTCGTGATGTAGCCAACATGGTGGCGTGCAGCAGAGCATCGACAAGGCTCGATTATTGCAACTCGCTGCTCTACAGGACGTCTGGCAAAAACGCACCTCCTATTAGCACGGTTGGCTACGTATGGTGCGAAAGAAGTTCAACATAGTGTACATGCATAGGGCCCAGAGCCGCTGACCATGCCGTTGCAACCATCAGGCTGCGACGACGCAGTCTTACGCAGGCGTACGACGGCTCACACACGAGTACGGCACTTCTGGTGGTCCGTTGCTGGATGAGGGCTTCCCCACGCTGTGCTGTTCGCGGGGATTATTTGACCATACTTCGCCACACCGGTCAGTGCGGTCAGGGCGGTGACTGGCGGTTGAGCATAGATGTTAGAGCATAGAGATACAGCCCTCTGCTGCCCATCACCTAACCCTGCAGCAGCAGCCTATAGCAGGCCGTTGTGCACAATGGTTGCCCAACCAAGCACTATGCAGGCTCAAACCTGCATTCCAGGTTATTTGGGCCTTACCTCGTAACGTAAAAATAGCAGCGCTGTAGTAGTACATCGCCCATAATTCTCACAATGAGCGCGTGTCACCGGAAAGTGAAGGGTGATTTTTATAACTCCCCGCGTTCCCTCGCTCGCTCGCTCGCTCGCTCGCTCACCCCGCTGCTCGGTTTTTCCACGTGTCTCTCCGCCGTTGTCCGCAGAGCCTGTTCGTCGCCGAGTTGCTGCAGTGGCGGGCACAGAGCACGCCCGACCACACGCTCTTCATTCTGCTCAACGCACGGGTACGACGCGCGTGCGAGGACACGCGTGACGCGCGCCGACGGGGCGGTCCGCACCCAACGCCCCCACGACCGCCGACTCGTTTCTGCCCCGAGAGTGAAATTTTGCCAGCAATCGTGCTCATGTTGTTGTTGCAGCGTTGCGGATCACTTGCTGATGTTGTTGTGGTTTGGATTATTTACAATTACCCAATGTGTGCGAACTTCCATTTGCGAGCTGTAACGTTCAAGCTCATGGCATGAATGGAGGCAAACGTTGGTGATGGAGACGTCGAAAAACGCAGACGGAAAGAATCGCCATTCTGTCAATGAGTCCCTGCTCAAACGCGTGCGAGGGTAGCGCCCGTCCACACAACGAGCCGGTGATGGAAACTCCACACTCTAATGGCGTGGGCCAATCTTATCTATGTCATGAACATTGTAGTTGCGTTAGAACCCACATTTTTTTTATTTCATCACGTTGGGATATAGATATTGATTATCACGACAGTATTGATGGGGATGATAATGGTGGTGGTGGTCATCATCCACTACACCTACATAATTTTAATAATGCAAGTGTAGTAGATGATGATGACATTGACGACGACGATGATGAGGAGTCAACCTCGGCAGGAACTTGAATTCTAGGTGGGACAACCCACCGACAGCTTCCCAACGACCCCTGTGCCTGCCCCCCTTGCCCCCCTGTGCGCCCCACCCCGGTGTCTTCCCACAGGGCGCCGTCGCGAGTGCCGTCACTTGCGTGCAGCTGCAGCGGCGAGCGGAGCGCGTGGCGGCCGCGATGGCCGAGAGGGGACGGCTCAACCCGGGTGACCACGTGGCGCTCGTCTACCCGCCCGGTACTCGCACACAAAGGCACAGATCCCCCGTCTAGCCTGAACAGACTGTTGGGGCAAGTGCTGTTCTTAGCGAGCAGCACCTATGAGGCACACGTGCTGGCTGCACACGACGGTGCAGCCAGCACCTAACTCGGCCGAATTTTTACTCGACATTGCTGTTATTTACACACCGCACCAGGTACTCATTTAAGGCTGAGTCGACTGAGGGGACGCCCAGGACAGGTTGCAAATATTCGCCACTGTTATTGGTCGTGAGCAAAAATAGAACTCGGGTCGCCAATTCAACCATTGCCCCTTCGCTCCCCGCAAAGATCCCCCGTACAACCTTAACAGACTGTATGGGCAAGTGCTGTTAGCGAGCACCTATGAGGGGTGGGTGACCAGTACCACGCCTGGTCGCCTTTGTCTCCCAAGTACCGATGTTTACACACCATGCCAGGTACTCATTTGAAGCTGAGTCGACCTAGGGGAGGCCCAGAACCGGTTAAGATAATCATCACAGGTGTTGGCAGTGAGCGGGAATCGAACCCGGGTCGCCAGGTTCGTATCGCAGCGGGCTAACCGCTACACTACCGCTCCCCACACACTTGCAAGCACACGTATGCTCACACTCGCACGTGTGTGTTGGTGTAAAGCTGTTGACCGTAGCTGTGTGCGTGTGTGCGTGTATTTGCATGTGTGCATGTGTGGGTACGCACGTGGCCGCAGGCATCGACCTGATCGTGGCGTTCTACGGCTGCCTCTTCCTGGGCTGCGTTCCTGTGACCGTGCGCCCCCCTCACCCCCACAACATCCCCAGCACCCTCCCCACCGTCAAGATGATCATCGAGGTGTTTGCCGCACACCCTCACCTGCTTACACTTACCAATGCCAAGACCCGCCATTCGCTACTAAGTGACAGTGATCTCACCACGGCACCTGTGCCAGGCCAGGTGCACATTGCGGCCACGTGAAGTGTCGAAGGCTCGCTGACAGGATTTCACGGAACAGACCCAGGTGCTATAGGTTGACTGACTGAGATGACTGACCGATGCACCACCTGTGCCCCCTATTATGCCAACTGGCTGCATTTCTAGCCGCCAGGAGCTCCGCTCATTGTTGCGAGCGTCGCTTTTCTGCCCTCCGTTGTTGTTGGAGGGTGACTGCCTGCAACTGACCAGTAGCAGCGTCCTTCACGAGCCTCCTCCATACCAGGCCCATTATCACCCTCAATCCAATTGCGAGACCCAACTTTCGTTAGAGGGAATTTATTTTACGTCATATTTATGTTCGTAATCACCAGCGAAACGTCGTACTCAAATTGTAAATGTGGGTTTACTCTCCAACACACCGGTGGTGCTGAAGTAGTAGCTCATTGGCACGTTTTGTTTACGTGACAAGCCCTACTAATTGACTATCTCGGGTGGTTGTGTGTGAAGGACACATTTATATTTACACGATCTAACCCAAAAAAACCTTGATTACCTTGTGTCACGCGGTTGTCTTTGCCCTGGCTCTTTTTGGTAGCGTTCGCTCCGATTGCCATTTGCTTCGTTGTCGTTCTTGTATTTTTTACATTTTTGCTTTTGTCATTTTTGGTGACCCAGGTCACCTGCAAATGACACTCACGTCCTGGTCTCTTGAGTTCTCACCACCTGGGTGAAATCTTGAGTTGACCCATCACTTCACCTGTACCCCTCTTCCTCCTTGCACTGGAACTCAAAATCCCAAATATAATTAATGAGTTATCACAAATACAACATCATACTTGATGTATATGCTTCACACTGAACCTGAAATAATGGATCAATTGAAATTCTACCTAATTAAAAGATTCCACGTCCGGCTGGGACTATATATAGAACGGTAACCTGACCGCTCACCGTGTTTTGTCTCCTGTGGTGCCGTGACCTCCGTGGTCCCGGGGGGGGTCAGGTGAGCCGAGCGGTGTGCGTGCTCACCACGCAGACCGTCATGAAGCTGCTTCGCTCCAAAGACGCGAGCGGCACCGTCGACATGAAGACGTGGCCTCCCATGCTGGACACCGGTACGACTGCTCGCTCACTCACTCGCTCGCTCACTCGCTTCACTTACTCGCTCGCTTACTCACTTTTGCTCGCTCTCTCGCTCGTGCGCTCATTCGCTTGCTCACTCGCTCTGTCTCACCCGCTTACTTGCTTGCTTCACTCGCTCGTTCACTCGCTTACTCACTCGCTTGCTGTCCCTCTCACTCGCCCGCTCACTCGCTCGCTCACTCACACATTCGCTGAAACATGCGCTGACAGCAACAACAACCGCCATTCGCCACTAAGTGGCAGTGACATCACCACGGCGCTTGTGTCAGGCTATATGCGTTTCAAGTGCACGCGCTGACACGCTCGCACATACACACACATGCACAATCTCATGAACACGCGTTCACACGTGCAAGAACGCACGCACACAGACAGAAGAAATCGTACGTGAGTTTCGTCACATTTTGTCATAGAACACCCTCGGGCACGTGGGTGTGAGCGCCGCACCTTGAGATTCGGTGTGAAATTGAAGATGAGTGACAGTGATGAAGGTAACTGATCTCTCACGGGAGGCTTTTCATCTAAGAGTTGTGAAAACTTCTATATATATGACTTAGATATGGTCGCTGCGGGATCACCGCGCTGAAATGTGCGTGCGACTCGCAAACACGTCTCGTGGATAACACCAGCGAGATTCATTCGACCTTGTCATGGGACTCCCCTAGTTCAACTCGGCTTAAAATGTGTACCTCAGTGGCGTCTTGTAAACAAGCACCGTTAAGACAAAGGCAGTCGGGTGCCGTGCTGGACACACCGCCACGTCCTCGCACGCTGCGCCGGACTCAGTAGGTGCTCGCCGACGGCGCTCCATGCGCACAGTGCGTGAGGCTGCCCGCGGGACGTTTGCGCGTGCAGACGACCTGCCGAGGAAGCGGCCGCCACAAATCGTGTCGCTGGGCAGCGCGGACGCCCTGGCCTACCTCGACTTCAGCGTCTCCACCACGGGCATGCTCGCTGGCGTCAAGGTGCGTGCGTGCGTGCGTGCGTGCGTACGCGAGTGCTGTTGTCTCTCTGGGTGTAGGTTAAACAAAAAAACGAAACCATTTTTGGCGGTTTTTGTTGAAACGAGCGATGGGAGAATGGATGAGGCTGCCTGGGGAGCGGGGCACGGTGCCACGTGACTTTGTACACATGGCGTGCCACACGTGGATTCAACTAAAAACTGTAGACTTTTTATTTTACCATGTAAGGTCCACTGAGCTATGTAGCTCTTTTTCAGAAGCGATCCTGGCCACAAATGATAGCCCAATGAAGTGGCTTATCATCATGTGGAAATGTATGGCAACCGAAGACTCTCAACGGGTGATGTTGATTCTAAATGTGGAGGGAAAAACCGGAGGACCTGGATAAAAAATCTCCGTGACAACGGGGAGAGAGACATACAAACTCCAAATACATACTAGGTGTCAGGGTCGGGATCAAACCCATGACCTCCTGTATCCCGGGCGAGGTAGTTAACATCTCGCCACCGTGGCTGGTTAACATTACCGGGTTGTGGTGCTGGCTAAACCGTGCCCTGCTGTGCCGTGACAGCCTGAATAGGCGTTCGCTCACGACTACGCCTGTCTGCCTTGGGGGCGTGCAATCACGGGCTGCGTGCGTGTCTGCGTGTGCCGTCTGTGCGTTTTGCCGCGCATGCGTGTGCGCGTGCGCGCCTCCCAGATGTCGCACGCGGCCACGAGCGCGCTGTGCCGCTCCATGAAGCTGCAGTGCGAGCTGTACCCGTCGCGCGAGGTCGCCGTCTGCCTCGACCCCTACTGCGGCCTGGGCTTCGTGCTCTGGTGCATCAGCAGGTCCGTGCCCCCGCGTGCGACGCCCGTTGCCACTATGATGCGCACCTTCCGATTAGCGCGGTTGGCTACGTACGGAGCGAGAGAAGTTCAACACAGACTCCGCGTCGACGACGCTCGCCTGTGTCGCGTTTGCGCGGTGGCCGGCTCGCTGTGACGGCACGTGTGTACGTACGTGCGCGCGTGTGCGTGCAGCGTGTACTCGGGCCACCAGTCGATCCTGATCCCGCCGTCGGAGCTGGAGGGGAATGTGTCGCTGTGGCTATCGGCCGTGAGCCAGTACCGGGTGCGCGACACCTTCTGCTCATACTCCGCCATGGAGCTGTGCACACGAGGCCTGGGCGCGCAGACCGAGGCCCTGAAGGTCAGGTTTTCGGCAGACCTTGCCGCCCCGTCCTCTTGTGTTTCACGTGCCCGTGCGTGTGAGATGATACGTGGACATTGACTAAGAAAACGGGGCTGATGCTCGGAAGCGTGCAATGAATGCGCCCCTTCGAATTGCGCCAAGAGACGAAAGGGGAACACGTGGACCGGTGAACACACGCAAGCTAGAGGCGTCACATTGACCGTTAAGAAATAGTCATTGGGCTTGGGCCCGACGCATCGTTAAAAGTGCTGGGAGTGGTCGACAATAACGGTGAAGTGGGAACCAAGGGTGGACACACACCCGAGAGAACGTCTTCCTCGGAGACTCATGTGTAGAAGCTAGATGGTTTTATTGCATCAAAACCCGTGAGAGATGGAAACGTCTTGGGAATTGATTTGTCCATCAGTGGATGGATCGCGGCTATTGATGTGCGCGTGTGTGTGTGTGTCTACGTGTGTTGTGAGGAGCGGTAGTGTAGCGGTCAGCTCGCTGCGCTACGAACCTGGCGACCCGGGTTCGATTCCCGCTCACTTGCCAACACCAGTGACGATTATCTGAACCGGTCGTGGGCCTCCCCTAGGTCGACTCAGCCTCAAATGAGTACCCGGTACGATGTGCAAACATCGCCATTAAGGAGACAAAGGTGGCCGGGCGTGGTGTTGGCCACCCACTCCCTCGCGTGCCGTGGCGACCTTCATAGGTGCTACTCGCTAACAGCACTTGCCGCAAACGTCTGTTAAAGGCTACACGGGGGATTTTTGCGTTTGTTGTGGCGTGTGCAGGCACGCGGCGTGGACCTGTCGCGCGTGCGCACGTGCGTGGTGGTGGCCGAGGAGAGGCCCCGCATCGCCCTCACTCAGTCGTTCTCAAAGCTCTTCAAGGACCTGGGCCTCCACCCTCGTGCCATCAGCACCGCCTTCGGCTGCCGCGTCAACCTCGCCGTGTGCCTGCAGGTACGGGAGCCGTCGCCCACGCGTGCCCTGCCCGGGCCCCGCCATCCAAAGGCAGCTGGGGCCACCCCCACCGCAGGTCTTCAGGGTCCCCTCCAGGACCCCCCCCCCCCACCCCCGCCCGGCCGCCCGCCCCCACAGCTCCCCGTGGTCTCCTCGGCTGAGGCCGAACTGAGCGGCATGAGGGGAGAGCCTGGAGCTGTGATTTGAGTTGATGTCGCCGTCTCGCTCCCCTTTCTGCACCTCAATGTAAGGTGACCCCGTGCCCCTACTGGACATCTGTGAAAAAAGAGCTTCATAGCTCATCGGATTCCTCCAGGATAGATAAGGATTCCGATTGCTCTCGATCAATTTTTTCGCACGCGCGTCACCGGGAGTCTGCGCGCACCTCACCTCTGACCTCATCTCAAATCCACATGGAATTTATTGTAGCTGTATTTTACTATTCTACCTTCTCTCTTTACTATCTTCTATGATTTTTTATTCATCCTTTTTGTCTGGCTTTGTTACACGCGGTTTTGGATGCGATGATATTTTTAAATCACTTTACCGGTTCGTGGCGTACGCTTGAGAAAACGACTTTTGGGAACTGCACATCGAGGCTTGTGTTGAGAACGCGCATTAAAAATAGAGATGATGCTGATGCTGCTGCTGCTGCGTTAGAGATCTGTTTTAGCCGGGCAAGAGTTTGTTGAATTGGGGCGATCATAAATATTGATGGGAGTAGCTCCTTAACATCGGCGCGCAAATTCTATTCAACACTGAAATGTCAGGTGGCGTGTTGGTGCATTGGTTAATGGACTGTGCTGTAAACACTCCGACCTGAGGTTTTATTTCCCAGCCACGGCTAACACCAGTGGTGAGTGATATCCAACTGATCCTGGGCACTTGACCAGCTTCGTGAGGCAGGGCTGAACAAGCCCCGCGACAGCAATGGGCGGGTCGAGGAAATCGGCGCGTGCCATGGGGGTCTCGCCGTGAGATGAACATGAGTTTGGGTTGACCCTTTTCAATACCGCGCTCTTCAAATCTCGCGCGCGCGCTTGCATGCTACCTTTTTTTTACAATTACGCACACAAACAATGAAGACGAGCGGGGGTCGGGTTAAGTTTTCCGTTTTGTTTACTTCTGTTAAATCTCCGGCAGCCCAGACGAGTTGCCTCTCAGGGAGGCAAGCTGTGTGCAGGGGTTTATTTCTGTCGCCGGGCCAAGGATTCTGCCGTCACTGGGGCAGAATTTTTCCGACGCCTCGGGCTGTGACTCGCACGACGGAGGCCGCCAGGGGTTCACCCCGGCCCCCGACATCTTCCAAGCTGTCTGTGTTTCAAGTGTTTGACTTATTTCTTTCTTCTCCATTTTTATCCCTGGCTTGCAATCTTTCCATGCACATTGCCACCTCATCCCCCCCCCCCCCACCAATATCTCTCTGTCTCTCCCCATCCTCATCTCTCTCTCTGTCACACGTACATTCTTAAACATAACCCTTTTCCCTCTTGGTGGTTTTACAATCAAACCGACCTCATCTTTCATCGTTAAGTGTACCATGACGTGTTGTGTTTATTGTTGTTTTATTTTTGTTTCTCCATCATACATCTTACCGCCCATCGATTGACGTTTGAGCAACCGTGCATTCCCATCATCCCTCCACTTCCACACGTGTGTGTGTGTGTGTCTCCTGCGCCCACCATGTGGACTGGCAAACAAAACCGTCCAATCATTTACGTTTTCCACACCACACTTTTTAAACGCCACGGATAAAACTCGGTGACCCCACCCGCTGTCCACCTCATGCCATGCCCATGTCCCATTCCCCTTTATCCTCCACTAACCACCCCCATTCCTCCCTCCCCACCGCCCCCCCCCCCCTGCTACCCCCTCCCTCCCTCCCTTTCCTTGCCTCCTGCTTATAGCCTCACAGACTGGGGAAGTTGGCAGAGCAGGTACGGTTTTAAGTTGACCAACTCTTGACTCCCCTCCCCGTCCCCTGCCATCCTGCTTCTGTGTCTCTCCTGTCGCCCCCTCACTTGGCCAACATTTATTCCGCTGCTCCCCCCTCTCTTTCTTTTCCCGACCAATAAATCGTGGCCATGATCAATCATGGGCGCAACAAATCAGCTGCTCGCCTTGCTATCGCGATCCCCATGCTGTGTGGAGGTGCTCCGTTTCATTCTCCAGGCTGGGTGCACTTTGGGCTACATGGCCATGCCTGGTCCAGTGACACAACAGCCATGCTGCTAATGTGCGTTTGTGCGTTTGTTGTGTGCGGCAGGCTGCGTGCGCGGTGGTGAGAGCGAGAGCTGCTAACAGCTGCCGTAATCCTCCGCCTTCCTGCCCCCTCCACTGCGTCCCCACCTCGTGACCCTGGCCCCCCTCGCGCCCCCCCCCCCCACCATATGATTGCTAAACGGTGGTGGGGGGCCCCGTCTGTGGTCGGTGAAATCAACGTGAACGCCGCTTGAGCGTGCATCGGCATTCATCGCTGGAGACGGTTCAGAACTTTTCCGATCCATGAAGGAGAGCCAGCCTGGTGGCTCAAAGACACTGAGCTGGTACCGCTGATATCCTGGATTCCAATCCACGCAGCCACCTGTGACTAGACCAGCTTCTCAAGTGCAGTGAGTTATATATATATAAGCGTGGTTATAAATTGGCACACAAAAAAACAAGCTCTGAGAATAATAATTTCTGTTAGGCAGTTATACAACAAATATTGCCCTGTAGCGGGGTGACTGGGAAAGAGATTTTAAAAGTAGTTCTGCGATATTTGCTTCTGTGGGCAGCTCCCCAGCCTGAGGGGTCTCAGTGCTTTGCAGGAGTTCTGTTCAGATCCTTCACTTCGTGAACGTGGTGCCAATAGGAAAATTGGGATAAAAACAAATTCACCGGGGAATGTGCAATGGCTCGCTCCAGCGATGAATGAAATGCCGCTCCATGTGAAAATTTCCCCTGCGATTCGTGAGTTGTGGCCAAATTGTAACCTGCGGAGACAACTAAGTTTAAATTTTAGTTTTTATCGCATTCGTCATAATACCGCACAACCACATCCAAAGTCATTCACTCGATTTGGTGCTTCCACGGAGTTTTATTTTTCCCCAATTTGTGTATGGTAATGAGATGGTGTCATAATCTTTTCATAGTTGTGGAAGTCAAAATCATCTTCCAAAACTCAAATTATCCAGTGATCAACTTGAACGTTTTACAAAAAAATATCCCCTTTCAGCTGTCCATACAACGCTGGATATACTGAACCAGAAGGCATCGAAAATGCCTCTTTAAGAAAGAAGGCTGATCACGTGTGAGGCCGAGGTGCGGTAGTACAGGACGCAACCAATCTCACATGTTTTTACCACCATTTACAAGATTGCATGCACTAAGGTCGACTCAGCTTGAAATGAGTACCTGGTGCAGTATGCAAACATCAACACTGTGGAGACAAAGGCGGCCAGTCCGTGATGCTGGCCACATCACCCTTTCTGCACAGTGCCGGCCTTCACAGGTGCTCGCTATCAGGACTTGCTCGAACAGTCTAAATGCCTGTGCAGTTACACTGTTGCACGGACGTATTTGTGTCCGTGCATACATGCGCGTGTGTATATACTTCGTCGTGCACTGCTGTGCTCATGCAGGGCACGGCTGGACCGGACCCCACAACGGTTTACGTGGACATGCGCGCACTCCGCCATGACAGGTGAGGCCCTGCAAATCCCACTCTAATAAATCCACCGTCGCTGTTTGTTCTCGAAAATGTCGCCTTGGCAATGTGGCGTGCTGTCAAGTTGTGCCGTGCCAAGCCGTGCGTCGTTTATGCTGTCACCGTGTTGTGTTTCCTCGTTTCCATTTTGAGTTATTTGGTGCATCGCCATTAGGGTTATTGGGCCTGTATCGAGGCCAACATATGCTAATATTGAGGCCGTACAGTGACCCCACCACAATGGATGTGAAATCACGTGAACGCACGACAACCTCAACACGAAAAAAAAACGAATTGCGGCATGCCAACAGTCACCTCTGACCTCCACGTGTTGTGTTTTTTGCTTGGCAGGGTGCGGTTGGTGGAGAGGGGATCGCCACATAGTTTGCCACTCATGGAGTCCGGCAAGGTAAGGCTTAAAAGGCGCAAAGGAACGTTAGTGATGAATAATAGTAGGCCTGATTATGCATGAGGCTTTTGAGACGAAACCTAGGTCGAGGATTTTAAAAGGTCAATAATTACTACAGCAGGCCAAGACTTCTGAGAGTAGGCCAAAGCCCAAGGCCTTTGAGTGTAAGCCAAGGCTTGCATCAGCAAACCGAGCACAAGGTTGAGTTCACAGCTGCCAGGGCAATCGGCAAGGGTACACGCCCTAGGGCACAGATCCACTGAATGCCTCTACCACACGCTCTGCGAGCGGTGACCTTGTGCGCTCCCGAGAATTTGGCTTCTGGAAGTTTTACTGTATGGGCTGTGTTGAATGCTAGCCGGTGAATAGCTTTAAGGGAATTGAGCTCCGTGAGCTCTCCTTTAGCCACGTACCACTCAGCCCCATTGCGCCCGCACCTGGTGGCTGTGTGGGTTCCGTTGCCAATGCTCCGGACTTTGAAAACAAGATGACTGTTACCATTGACAGATCCTGCCGGGTGTGCGCGTGATCATCGTCAACCCGGAGAACAAGGGCCCGCTCGGAGACTCGCACCTCGGGGAGGTACGCAACGCCTTCACCGTGGCAGTGGAGAGAGAATGGACGGTTGTGGCCTTGATGACGGCGATTGCAGGTTCTGGGTCATCCTGCGTTAGGGGCCATCCATTTAGTACCTAAGTCGAAAACGGCCGATATTTAATCCACGCAGAAACGATCAAGTATTAATCATATTAACGTGTTGAAGCAAACAGATAGTCCACCGCCGGATTATCTAACTCATTTGAAGGCCAATATAGACAAATTCTATTACTATCGAGGCTTCACCCCCCCCACCGCCCGTTTCCTATGTGTACGTACATTGTCAGTAGACCCGCCATACGCAAGCGTACGCATTTGGATTAACCTCCCCCTCCCCCCTCCATGCGTACATACTAAATGGATGGCTCCTTAATGCGTGGTTATCACACGCTTGCCATTTCTTGGGTGCCTGCGTTGGGTCATGCGCTTTACATGCTCTGCATTTTGTGTATATTTATATATGTGTGTGTGTATGTATGTTGAACTTCTTTTGCACCCTACGTAGCCAACCGTGCGGGCGAGGACAACAATCTAAACAGTGTGTGTGTGTATGTGTGTGTATGTGTGTGTGTGTATGTGTGTGTAGCGGTAGTGTAGCGGGTAGCGCTACGCTGCGCTATGAACCTGGCTACCCGGGTTCGATTCCCGCTCACGGCCAACACCAGTGACGATTATCTGAACCGGTCCCGGGCGACCCCTAGGTCGACTCAGCCTCAAATGAGTGCCTGGTGCGGTGTGTAAACATCGCCACTGGGGAGACAAAGGCGGTCGGGCGTGGTGCTGGCCACCCACCCCCTCGTGTACCGTTCCGGCCTTCATAGGTGCTCGCTAACAGCACCTGCCCCTACAGTCTGTTAAGGCTATACAGGAGATCTTTTTCTTTGTATGTGTGTATGTGTGTGTGTATGTATGTGTGTGGGGAGCGGTAGTGTAGCGGTTAGCGCGCTGCGCTATGAACCTGTCGACCCGGGTTCGATTCCCGCTCACGGCCAACACCAGTGACGATTATCTGAACCGGTCCTAGGCCTCCCCTAGGTCGACTCAGCCTCAAATGAGTACCTGGTGCGGTGGATAAAAACATTGCCACTGGGGAGACAAAGGCGGTCGGGCGTGGTGCTGGCCACCCACCCCCTCGTGTACCGTTCCGGCCTTCATAGGTGCTCGCTAACAACACTTGCCCCTACAGTCTGTTAAGGCTATACGGGGGATCTTTGTATGTGTGTGTGTGTATTAAGCCCGGCACAGTAAATGAGGAGGTAGTGGTGTGATGCTAGCCACACCATCACCCAATCGACGTACCGGCCTTAATATATGCTCACTAACAGCACTTGCCCCGTACCATCATGTTGTGGATCTTTGTTAACACCAGTGGGTCTCAAACTTTTTGGTATGGCGGCCCTTCAATCAAGACCATCGGCCCCTGCCGCCCCCCCCACCCCATCGAGCCCCAAAACCACAAGGAAGGTTGCTTAGGCCTCAGGGAGATCACGTGTCCACGTCTGCAGTCAACGCGGTGTTCGGGAAGGCATTTGTTTCATGTTGTGTATTTAGGTATCTTGTCACCACAACGTGACGTTAACATTCATGTACGGTATTCATGCCGTAGCCTGAACCACCCCCACCTCCCCCACCCCCTCCTTGCAAAAAGTCACGGGAGGTGCGTCCCATGGGTATAAATAAATATCCTTCTGAGTCTGAGATCTGCCTGAGAGTAGAAGCAGCCCACGGAAGCGTTCAAGTAGCCCTAAAGTTAATCTTAATTATTGTATTTTGCCATTAAACTCCTTATTAAGTAAATTTCATGACATTAAAATTATTATTACCAAGTATAAAATGTATACCTATTTTGTAAATCTAGGGCTAAAATAATGAAATGATAATGAATTTTTCTTCGCTGACGCAACCCCCCCCCCCCCCCCCCTTATAACACAAATGTCCGTGGGAAAAAAGGCTTCGCACAGCGCGATTCGACTTACGCGCAGTTCTTCAGGAACACATGTCGCGCGTTATGCGAGGGAAGCTCGTACAGTGTTCTGGCCCCGAGGTCAACATGCAAATCGTACTAACAGGGTAACGATATTGGGCGTTAGTGCGAGTGTTTTTGCACACGCGTCTCTGTGTGTGCGTTTGCGTAGTGGGGAGCGGTAGTGTAGTGGTTAGCACGCTGCACTACGAACCCGGCGGCCCGCTCACGGTCAATACCAATCACGATTATCTGAACCGGTCCTGGGCCTCCCCTAGTTTGGTTCGGCCTCAAATGAGTACCTGGTGCGGTGTGTAAACATCGCCACATTGCTGTCATGGGCTTTTTCAGGAAATGTCTGTCTTAAGTCGACCATTTAGTGATATTTATTTTTGTCACCACAAAGACTCGATAAGAAACACTCTGTGTGCGCGCATTATTTTCTTGCTGAATGTTTGCCGTGTGCATTTGTTTCAGAATGTGTGTGCGTGTGTGTGTGTGCCGTGCCAGCCTTCACAGGTGCTCGCTGCACTTGCCCCAACAGTCTGTCCAGGCTATATGGGGGATCTTTGTCTTTATTTTCACGCGCGCGCGGCAGATCTGGGTGAGTAGCCCGCACAACGCGAGCGGGTACTACACGCTGTACGGGGATGAGCCGCTGCACTCCGACCACTTCAGCGCGCGCCTCAGCTTTGGCGACACGCAGACCGTGTGGGCACGCACCGGCTACCTGGGCTTCCTGCGCCGCACCGAGCTCACCGACGCCAGTGGAGGTGCGTCCGCCGAGAGCGCCGGCGTAGTGGTCAATGCGCACCGCGCTACGAACCCGGCGACCCGAGTTCAAATATCTGAACCGGTCCCTGGGCCTCCCCCTAGGTTGACACAGCCTTAAATGAGTACCTGGTACGGTGCTGACATCAGCGTTGGGGAGACAAAGGCGGCCGGGCGTGCTGCTGGCCACCCAGCCTCCGATGTGCTGACCGGCCTTCATTAGGTGCTGCTCGCGAACAGCGCTTGCCCGAAGAGTCTGTTCAAGGCTATACGGAGAAATAATTGTCTTGTGCCCCTGCATGTCGTTGTTTGTGCATGCGCATGTACCCGTTGCAAGCCTGAGTTTGTGCATTTTCCACACGTTGCCACCGTTAATTCATTTTGAGAGAGTTATTTCATTTTGGGTTGAGACTTATAAGTACATGTTCAGGTTGGAAGGTGTACCGAGGCTCCTACAAGACCATGCGGGAGGGCGTGTGGCACCGCTTGGCGCCAACTGCGCTATGCCTGTAAATATAATTAACGCTAACCGGTCACGCATTCGGAAATTCAGCGGTGAACGGCACCCACCCTGCAACTTGCAGACGTCTCGGAGTGGGAAAGGGTTAATGGAGATCTGCACGCTGGGTGGTTCTGTCAGCATCTACCTTATCTGATTGGTCGGTTACGAGCGTGGTAGATGGCTGCTGTCATGGTATTTCTCAGGAAATGTCTGTCTAAAGACGACCTTCATTTTGTGATATTTATCTTTGTCACCACGAGACTCGATAAGAAACGCTCTGCGTGTGCATTCGTTTCTTGCTGAATGTTTGCCGTGTGCGTGCGTGTCAGAATGTGTGTGTGTGTGCCCTGCTGGCCTTCATAGGTGCTGGCGAACAGCACTTGCCCCAGCAGTTTGCATCCTCACACTAACCCGAGTTTAATTTACGCTCATGGCCAACACTAGTGATGATTATCTGAACCATCCTGGGCCTCCCCTAGATAGACTCAGCCTCAAAATGGTACGGTGTGTAAACATTACCACTAAGGAGACAAAAGGCTACTGGGCGTGGTGCTGACCACTCACTCTCCTCGTGTGCCCTAGAGCGTGCGTGAGCATGTCCATGCTGAAGGGTGCACGCGAACGTTTGTGCGTGTGAGCATCCTGGAGCCTGTGCATGTGTGTGCGCACGTGTATCTGCGGAAGGGTGTGTGCATGGCAGAATGTGTGTGTGTGCGTGCTTGTGTGAGTTTGCAACAGCGTCTTGTTTAGGAATACATTTTCCATTCGTGTATTTGTTTTTTTTCCAGTAATATTTATTGAACCATGAAATTAAATAACCCCAATGAAACACATGCAACGCCATCACCTCTTTTCAAAAGGCATTTCAGGATGTATTATTATCTTACCCAGTTGCCAGCATAAAAACATCTCCTTTGCTAACTGTTGACCAGAAGGGCGATGCTTTGCGTCAACTCATTGTCTGCGCCGTGACCACCTGCCAGAGACGCGGTGCCAATTCTTGTGGCCCTGCTGTCCGCCGTTCTTGGCACTGGGGGTTGTGGTGATGTCACCGCCGCTTAGCGACAAATGGCAGCTGCCGTTGTTGTTTGTCTGTCTGTGTGTGCGCGTGTTTGCGTATCAGTGTATGTATGATGAACTTCTTTCACACCGCGCATAGCCAACTGTGCTAAGTTTGTGGGCACGGTGCTGGCCACCCACCCCTTCGTGTGGCCATGCTGGCCTTCATAGGTACTCGCTGACAGCACTTGCCCCTACAGTCTGTTAAGGGTACACGGGGGACCTTTGTTTTTTTGTGTGTGTGTGTGCAGAGAGGCACGATGCGCTGTACGTGGTGGGCTCGCTAGACGAGACGATGGAGCTGCGCGGGATGCGCTACCACCCCATCGACATCGAGATCTCGGTGCTGCGTGCCCACAGGAACATCGCTGAGTGGTACGGCAGCCACTGCCTAGCGGCGCCTTCTCCACCAATCGAAACGCTCCGACCCACTCCCAAACCCCTGACCTCTAACACGACACCGCGAACACACTTAGTACTCGGGGTCAGTCTTTGGTGATGGTGGTGGTAGAGCTGCAGTATCTGTCGGGCTGTCTCAGCGTGGTGTTCACACGCACAAATATTCCTGGTGGTGGTTTTACCCGGTGGTGGTTGCAGTGCGGTGTTCACGTGGACGAACCTGCTGGTGGTCGTGGTGGAGCTCGACGGCTCGGAACAGGAGGCGCTGGATCTGGTGCCGCTGGTGACGGGGACCGCGCTGGAGGAACACCACCTTCTGGTGGGTGGAGCGCAGCACGCCACACCGCACCATACCGCACCACACCCCACCACATGGCACACACCGTAAGCCACTTCGTTGAGCTATAATTTGTGTGCAGGTTTGCTTCTGACAAAGATCTATATAGCTCAGTGGGCCTTACCTGGTAAAATAAAAAGTCTATAGGTTTTAGTTTAATACATGTGTGGCACACCATGTGTACCACGCCACACGCCACGTGGCACCATACCCCGCTCCCCAGGCAGCCTCATCCGTTCTCCCATCACTCATTTCAACAAAAACCGCCACACCGCGCAGGGCGGTGTGCGGGCACGCACAGCAACGGCCGCACGTCGTACAAATGACACGGCGCACTTCGCCACGCGTATCACGTGACAGAACCCACAGCGCGACACCTCCACCACGACACGCCTCGCATGACGCTTGCCGGCTGCCTCCCGGGCCACGTGTGGCGCAGGTGGGCGTGGTGGTCGTGGTGGACGTGGGCGTCATCCCGATCAACTCGCGCGGGGAGAAACAGCGCATGCACCTTCGGGATGGCTTCCTGGCTGACCAGCTGGACCCCATCTACGTCGCCTACAACATGTGACGCGGGAGCGGCGAGCCACCCCTAACGGTGCGCGAGTACACGCGCGTGTACGCGTGTGTGCGCCACGCCGGCACGGCAAGTGACATCCCGCCAGAGCGCAGCTTGCTCTCGGCACGCCTCGATCCGGCAGTGAACAGCGCGACGTGCCCTCCGACGATGACATGCGGAACAATGAACACTACCCCCCCCCCCCCCCCCCGACCACGACGATCACGCCCTCGTTCAGCGTGCATCACGCCAGGTGCAAGCGTGCGGAGCGAAGTGGACTTCGGCCCGGTTGGCTGCCGGCTTGTCGGCCTCGAACGAACTTGACTCGCCAAGCATGAGGAGCCGACGATCGGCCGGCGGCGCGTTCACAGGCCGCCACCACCACATCCACCATCGCCGGCAGCAACTTTCCCCATTCTGCTCGTTTCAGCATGAGGCCGCATGGATGGTTCCTCTGATTAGGTTTTTTTAATTTTATAGTTTTTTTTAAAAAGCGTTCACATCGCAGGACGGCAGATCGGCCGGCGATGCCGTGCTTGTGCGGATGGACGGACTGACGCGCACTGGAAGGGATCTGCGCCATGGCGGCAACGTCGCCAGGCCACGGCAGCAACCACCGCGGTGGACCGCGTCGTCCACGTGACTCCCCCTCCACGTTGCAGAGAGAGGGCCTCCCTGTTGGGCCTTGGGGGTTGGGGATGAACCGCAACCGGTAGGGTTGGGTCGCCCACCGCGACGACCACTGAAGCCAGAAAAGGAAGTCTCTACCGGCAAACATTTCTTCCAGCCCATTTAAATTGTCGTTTTATTTTTAATTAAAAAAAACAAAGAAGAATATGCTTTGTCCATCGCGAGGCGAGAATGTGGCTTGGTGTTGTTTTATTTTGTAGCTGCTGTACGGTGTGCTCCTGGAGGCGGGGGGGGGGGGTGGCTTTGTAATGGGATCGCTTTGGTCTGTGCTGCGACCGACTCTGCACGGTCCGGTGTGAAGGGGTTCTTCTTTTTTGGCTTGGCTGCAAATCGGATTTGTGCTTCTACGTGCCACTTGCCCACTCGCTCACGCATGGATTTTCCACCTCAACTTCCCCCTAGTGTCGGTCTAAGTCAGCTAGTAAGACACTGTCCCATAAAAGAGTTATTTTAAAAATTCAATGATTACCGTTAAAGTGAATTAACCACTACGATCGCGATGATGAATGACACCGTTCTGTTTCTCTCATTCCAAATCTACTTGGACGTCTCTTTTGGACTATTTGTGCCACCGTTGGCACTGGTATAGTGGTGGTGGTGGTTTTGATTGTTCTGGTAGTGGTGGTGATGATAATGATAGTGATGGTTCAGGCAGTGGTGATGGTGGTGATAGCCTTGGTGGTGGTGGTGATGATTTTGATAATGATGGTGATAGAGTGGTGGTGGTGGTGATGGTGATGATGGCTCTGCTGCTGGTGATGGTGCATGCAGGGCCTCCACGTTGCATTGCTGGGGTTGTTGTGGGCAGTGGCGGTGGGGAATCCATGGAGATCCGGGCTTCAGAGATCACACCCCAGCTGAACCGGCCCCTGACCCCTGACCCTGTACCTCGGCTCCCTCTGGGAGTCAGGGAGGAGTTGATGAACTCCATCCACCTCCCTCTCCCCACCTCACTCCCTGCGGAGACGCAACCAGTGGATGGACAGAAAGTGTTTGGAGTGCTGTTGTGATGCCGTTCGCAGCAGACATTGTCATACAGTATACATAACGGAGTGGTCAAAAAATATTGAGAAGGAGTCAATAGAAAAGCCACACCTATCTAATGTTAGGCTTGTTTTGAAGCCCCCCCCCCATATTTCTGTATTAATTATATAACGTGATGACGAAAATGAGGAGGAAAATAGTAATATATTACTGAGAGCGATTATATTGAAACAGGAATGCGCTTGAGTCCGTGTTTGCTTTTGTAATGTCACATTCTCAAAGGGTTCTTTGGCCGAGCCTTGCGGTATTCGTGCGCGCCGAGATGAGAGGGGCTTGTACGCGCCAGGCAGTTTTATCCGCGATGCGCTCGCGTCCGTGCGCTCTTGCTACGAGCGTGGCGGCCCGGCGTGCGTGCCGTCGTGAATCGCGGTTTTTAATTTTACTCCTGCACTCACCGTTTTGTGTTCACGTTTGCCACGGCCGTGGCAACTTGCGGTCACCTCCGTTGGAACTTAAAAAAAAAAGAACACTTCTTGCATTCGCCGAAGCTCAACCAAGATTCACATTTTGGCTGACGGGTGATCGTTAAAATTTCAGAGACCTGCAGCGACCGTGGTGTACCGATGACTGCCGAGAGCACGCAAGCGGTTCGAGAAGCTTTTGTCCCGCAGTCAATACGAGAATAACAAAGGTCTCCCACGCTCAACTGAACAGTGGGGCGGTCTCTCATCTTAAGGCTTGCAGCTCGGAGCCAGTGGAGGAAATTCCATATTCCCATGGTGGAGGCCAGTCCATCCGTAAACACATTTGCTGTTAATCTCTCGCCAAGTCATTCTCAGTCCATCGAGCCCGCTGGGCATGTGGAGTGCCGGGTGGACCTCGGCCGAGGTTTGAACTTTGAACTCCCGACCTGTGGGGTTCATCGTTCGAATGTTCTTGCCAGTCGTGCCGCCCAGCTGGACATCGCTGATGGATAGGCCGTGATCTCAATGACCAGTTCGGCTGAAATTACGATTCTCTCGTTCAGCTGCTCATTGTGTTTGAACACGTGTCCACGTAGTTCATTTGCCCAAGGCAGCAATTTGTATTGATGACATTCTGCACAAGTGACTTATTATTATTATCATTGTCGTTCATGGATGGATCAGGGACTATTCTGTCTTTTTTATCATTATTTAAAGTCTTATGTAGTGATTTTTTTTTATGGATCCACTTGAGTTAGGGTTGTTAAGATGTGTTTGGTGATTGTCCTGTTCATGTTGTTGTTATCATTGAGTTTGGGGGGTGCATTTTAAACTCCTGATTTCTGCAGACGGTTCATTCTTAGTATACAGATTTGTCAGATAACCATTGATGCATTGCATACATGTGCATATTAGGCGTTTATGCACACGCGCAGAATAGCATATATAATATGTAGCACACAGTATGCGTTCATGTGCGTATACATATGTATGCGTATACTGTATTCTATTGTATAGACTATAGTCACTTTATAAATATATATGTATATAGACCTATATGTGTATTGGTATACGTACACATACTATGGCACTGTATATACATATAATGTGTATATAAACATATACATGCATATGTATACACACGTATACCATACTGTGTGCATTCAAGCTATCGGTGCCACATGTCAAAGTTTATACACCCCGCACTATTAAAAGTATAATAATAATAATGTGCTTTCTTCAGGAAAGCCTGAGTCGCAAAGCTCTTTTTCAGGAGGGTCCTGCTGCAAGGGGATGTTTGGATAATGATTTATTTTTAAAAATGACATTATTATTAATGAGTTGTTTTGCTTCGTGTGAAAAGAAATCGTAGAACCCAGAAGAAAACCCCACTGCGGACCTTCGAGCGAATAACACAGGCGGGTTCGCGAACCCCACTTGTTCTGCTGCCATTCTTTCGTGGTCACCTCGCAGCCCAGCAGGTGTGGTTGGATGGCCTGCCAACCTTACCGATGGTCGAAGCGATAAGCTGCCGATGATTTTGTTTTTGTTTAATCCTGCGACCCCCATAAGGAGCTTCGGAGCTAATCGTACCGCTCGCTCAACATTCTGCAGAAGAAAACTTGTAGCAACTACTGCTTTGAAAAATTAATGTGCGGTAAAAAGGTTTGAACATCGACAGCCTGCCGCTTAAATCTGGAGGGTCAGTCAAGTATGTTAGTGCCTGTGAATCTCTAGATGATCCACCAACCCCCGTCTCCTAATTACCACTGCATTGCTGTGGTGCCACACACTATCGCACCTCCGATTAACACGGTTGGCTACGTACTGTGCTGACAAACTTCAACATACACACAATGTGTATGCACACACACGTGTCTCACGCATGCACTCACTTCTTATTCCCCCCCCCCCCCCCCCGTCTTGACGCACAATACGTTTCACAGTTTGGTCCTGTAACAAATAAAAAAAAACGGGCAGTGTCTCGACGAGTTGGCAAGAAAGTCACGACGTTTTGGGCGACCAGCCACCTTCAGGACAATGCGTGTCGCTTTCGTTAACACCAAGTGTCCCTGATGTGAATGGAACACTTTAGTGGTGGTTAGCGATCGAGTGTGCTGGCGGTACAACTGCCATCAAATGGGAAGGAAACTGGACAAGGCGTTCCAATTAATTCCTGTGACCAGTGCCCATGACAACCCACACTGTGATACCGATTCCATCCTGTCTGTGCGTGTGACCGCTTGACGGTCATCCATGCGGTGAGCACCACTTTATGGGAAGTGAAATTGTCAGTCCGTGTCCTCGAGATGGATGATGCATGGATGAACTTGACATCGCCCTAAACAATGTGGACTTTCTACCACTGATTAAGTGCAGCCATTGCCCCAGGGCTTGTGTCGATTTCGTGTATACCATTTAAAGCACCTCCGATTAGCACGGTGGGCTACTTACGGCGCGAAATAAGTTCAACATACATAAAGCCCGCTAAGACCACACTTATCTTTTTTTCAAGGGATACCTGGGATTAAATTGAATGCAACAAACAGCAGCAGCAGCAGCGGGGTTGCTGCAGGAGTGAAACCACACGGGAGCGGGGAGGAGCAGGAGGAGGATAGACACCTCGACTCAACCGAACGCTGCAACGTGCGCCTGCAAGTGACCACTGGCGTCGCCACAGACACCCCCCACCACCTCACCGCGTGCTGCCCGTAGAGCTTCACGGCAAGCAATGGGCAGCGAGACAATCAGCCGCGTGGCAAACGGCGGAGTGGCGTTCCCCCCCCCCCAGGAATAGGCTGGCACTGCAACATTCCAGGCAAAGAAATGAATGCAAGCAGCAGCAACAAGGATTTGTCGCGCCACGGGTTGGGGGGGGGGCAGCCAGAACCTTGGCTGTACCACGGCCCCCCCACGCCACCCATCCGTCTCGCTGCTAGACACGTGGGGAGCTGGCGGGGGGGGGTCTCCTCGTCGTGTGCCAGTAGCCGGAGGGGATCTGCAGGAGTCGGAATGTTTTCCCACAGACAAAAAAAGGATTGAGGGAGGAGCGTCTGACATCGGCGGGCAACGTGAGATGGGGGATTGGCGGTGGGTGGAGGGGGGGGTCTACGTGTGATTTCATCTTTGTGCACTATCGCTTAACAGGCGCTCGCCAGCGGCACACGAGGAGACAAAGAGCGGCCGAATGTGGCGCTAGGTGCGGGAGCTGTAGCATAAGGGGCCGTCCATAAATGACGTCACGCACCTAGGGGTGGGGGGGGGGTCAGACATTTGTGACGAGGGGGGGGGGGTTAAGAAATGTGACGTCACATAAAAATGCGCAACTTTAAATAAATATAGACAACACGTTCTACTTAATTAAATAGACTTTTTAATAAATGTATTCTCCTACAATATCAGAGTGCAGCGCCACATTAAATACGCACTACAATGACAATAGTTTAAAGCGATTTGAAGCATGTGTTTTTTTAGGGGGGGGGCAGAGCTTTGTGACGTCATATTTGAGGGGGGTCTCACTTTTTGTGACGCCAAGTGACGAAGGGGGGGGGGCAAAAATCTCGTGACGTCATTTATAGACGACCCCTTTGTTAAAAAGGCGCCTTACATAAAAAAAAACGTATAAATATTCAAAACATTTTTTACTTGCATACTAAAGTACAGTAATTGTATTTTTTCATTTGCTATAAAAGCCAGATAATACGACAAATCGCAAACCTTAAACGCCCAGTGGTTCGTAAAAGTTGAAGGCGGTATAGTCCTATAGTAACAGAGCAGGTGCAGAATCACTGAACCGGAATTGATAGCTTGAAAGCGTTTAGCGCGGGGCCCCTTGAAAAACGCGGGGCACGTAGCTACTACTACACGTGTAGCTACTTGTGTACTGTAGCTACTTGTGCTGCTCGGCCAATCCGGCACTGGGTACTTTAAGAAGCGCTCGCTAACAGCTCGCGTCCAACGGTGAATATTTTGACGCTGTCATTTTGATGTTTGCGACCGACAGAGGGCGCTGTTAAACGCAATGCACCCACCTCGTGTGGGCAACAGCGGCACAAAGACGTCCAGTTCCTACGCCAGCGACGCACCGTGGATGGAATCGCACGCGCAAGTACATCGCGTATTGATAATGTTTAACTTGTAACGGTCACACAAGAGTCGCTCACTCTCGTAAAGAGATAGGTGGGTGGGGGGTGATGACGACGAGAATGGGAAACCACAGATGGAGCGTGGAAGGCAGCAGCCAACAGCGGCGAGCCAGCGCACCAATATGAACGGTACCACACAGGTGCAGCAAGACAACACACCGCCTCCTCGTGAAACAGAGTGAGCTGCAGGACTCCTCCATGAGAAGTTCCACTGGGATTCAGCAGCCGCTTTCACATTCGAACGTGTGACACCACGGGTTTCGTAATCTTTTGATGCCACCGTCTGCCGAGAAATTATTCCGGAAATGAATCGAGGAACCGTCCGACCAAGTCTAAGGCACGAGGAGTCAAATCTCGCTGCCTTTGGAACACGGAGCCAAGGGTCATTAGGCTGGGTGCTATCATGTGAAGTTTCGTGTTCAGCCGCTCATGACGTTCGTCTTCCGACTCCTTCGACATCACGAGACGTGATGTTGACGCACCCCGCAATATTTTCCTAACCGGCGTTGTGAATCGCAGGAAAATAAATCATTGCGCAAAAAGGTGTCTTTGTTTATATCGCGTGCATCACCGGTGTACC
Source organism: Petromyzon marinus (assembly GCF_048934315.1). Lineage (NCBI taxonomy): Eukaryota > Metazoa > Chordata > Hyperoartia > Petromyzontiformes > Petromyzontidae > Petromyzon > Petromyzon marinus. The sequence continues at coordinate 4,018,419 of NC_133668.1, read as the reverse complement.
GCCAATACGTTAATTTCGCCAAGCTCTGCGGTCCACTACCTGTGAAGGTTTTGTTCGGCAATTGATTTTATACATTGTGGGAGGAAGCTGGGGCACCTGGAGAGAACCCACGCGTGCGACGAGGGGACACTTTATCATCTCGGCGTTCTTCTATTGCAAGGCCCCGCAAGCCAGTGACGGCCCCTGGTGGTCTTTAGTGCGGCCCCTGGTGGCCTTTAGTGCGGCCCCCTGGTGGCCTTTAGTGCGGCCCCCTGGTGGTCTTTAGTGTGACCCCTGGTGGCCTTTAGTGCGGCCCCAGGTGGCCTTTAGTGCCGCCCCCTGGTTGCCTTTAGTGCCGCCCCTTGTGACCTTTAGTTCGGCCTCTGGTGGCCTTTAGTGCGGCCCCTGGTGGCCTTTAGTGCGGCCCCTGGTGGCCTTTAGTGCGGCCCCCTGGTGGCCTTTAGTTCGGCCTCTGGTGGCCTTTAGTGCGCCCTCTGGTGGCTTTTAGTGCGGCCCCTGGTGGCCTTTAGTGCGGCCCCCTGGTGGCCTTTAGTGCGGCCCCTGGTGGCCTTTAGTGCGGCCCCCTGGTGGCCTTTAGTTCGGCCCCTGGTGGTCTTTAGTGCGGCCCCTGGTGGCCTTTAGTTCGGCCCCTGGTGGCCTTTAGTGGGGCCCCTGGTGGCCTTTAGTGCGGCCCCTGGTGGCCTTTAGTGCGGCCCCCTGGTGGCCTTTAGCGAGGCCCCTGGTGGCCTTTTGTGCGGCCGCTGGTGGCCTTTTGTGCGGCCGCTGGTGGCCTTTAGTGCGGCCCCCTGGTGGCCTTTACTGAGGCCCCTGGTGGCCTTTAGTGCGGCCCCCTGGTGGCCTTTAATGAGGCCCCTGGTGGCCTTTAGTGCGGCCCCCTGGTGGCCTTTACTGAGGCCCCTGGTGGCCTTTAGTGCGGCCTCTAGTGGCCTTTATTGCGCCCTCTGGTGGTTTTTAGTGCGGCCCCCTAGTGGCCTTTAGTGAGGCCCCTGGTGGCCTTTTGTGCGGCCGCTGGTGGCCTTTTGTGCGGCCCCCTGGTGGCCTTTAGTGAGGCCCCTGGTGGCCTTTAGTAGGGCCCCTGGTGGCCTTTAGTGCGGCCCCCTGGTGGCCTTTAGTGAGGCCCCTGGTGGCCTTTTGTGCGGCCGCTGGTGGCCTTTTGTGCGGCCGCTGGTGGCCTTTAGTGCGGCCCCTGGTGGCCTTTAGTAGGGCCCCTGGTGGCCTTTAGTGCGGCCCCCTGGTGGCCTTTAGTGCGGCCCCTGGTGGCCTTTAGTGCGCCTTCTGGTGGCCTTTAGTGCGGCCCCTGGTGGCCTTTAGTGAGGCCCCTGGTGGCCTTTTGTGCGGCCGCTGGTGGCCTTTTGTGCGGCCGCTGGTGGCCTTTAGTGCGGCCCCCTGGTGGCCTTTAGTGCGGCCCCTGGTGGCCTTTAGTGAGGCCCCTGGTGGCCTTTAGTGCGCCCTCTGGTGGCCTTTAGTTCGGCCTCTGGTGGCCTTTAGTGCGCCCTCTGGTGGTCTTTAGTGCGGCCCCCTGGTGGCCTTTAGTGCGGCCCCTGGTGGCCTTTAGTAGGGCCCCTGGTGGTCTTTAGTGCGGCCCCTGACAATACACAACACGTGACCCCCCCCCCCCCCCACATCGTCATCATCGTGCTGCTGTTAAACCCCCGATGGTTTAACACGTGCGGCGGCCCACACCACGCTGATGATGTCCTATCGGCGAAAGCGGCCTCCCTCTGAAAGTTTGTGAAGAACACAGCTTTAGTTTATTAACACGTAGTAGGTTTTCGCGACCAATATCATCCATAGTATAGGTTTTTTTGGGGGGGTTAGATCGCGTAAATGTAAATACGTCTGTCGTTAAACCCGCCACCACTAGACAGCCAATTAGTAAGGGTTGTCACGTAAACAGAACAGTAACGATTTGGTGTGTTGGAATTTTCTCTCCGACACACCGGTGTGCTGTACGAGTAACGAATTGGCACGTTCTGTTTACGTGACGACCCTTGCTAATTGGCTGTGTCGGGTGGTGGCAGGTTTTAACGACACATTTATATATTTACGCGATTTATATTTACGTGACCTAACCCAAAATACACAATTGTATTAACACTGCTGTACCTCGTCCAGACGAAACAGGCGGAGTCCACATTTCCTGTACCGCGTTCTCCCGCAGACGTGAAGGGAGTTTCACAACGTGTGTGTGTGACCCACCAACCCTCTCATCCAGTGCTGGATTTGCAGGCGTACGGAGCCACCACCGCCCCAGCTGTACCTATTGTTTTCTGATCATACGCCTTGTATGTAATGGGTTCCCATTAGACCAGGGGTGGGCAAATTTTTTGACTCGCGGGCCACAATGGGTTCTAAAATTTGACAGAGGGGCCGGGCCAGGAACAGATGGATGGAGTGTTTGTGTGAACTAATATAAATGACATGTAAAAATCATTACATGAAAGGATTTGGCCTTTAACAGGTAGCAAATCATTTATTTGCAAGGCAATTTAACAAATCGCACGAACATGAATACAAAAACATGTACAATACAAAAACATGTCGTAACTCCCGGTCAAAGTGCGCCATCTAATGGGGAAATGGGGGCATTACAGGAGAAAGGTAAAATTTAATTTAATAATTATATTTGGACAAGTTCGGCGGGCCGGATTAAAAAGCCCAAGGGGCCGTATACCCATGTCTGCATTAGAATATAGAGGCTGCTGCAATGGTTACAATTAGAAACAGAATCGTGTAATACAACTCAATGCAGTCGTCAATAACAACGTGGACTTAATATATAGGCGACGTTTAAGGAAATGGTCCTCCATGGCACAGATCGAGCAATGTGCTCTGGAAATAGGAGCAGTGCCCGAAACGTCGCCTATTCCAATTATCCCCTTTTTAAGCTGAGATGCAGTACAGTAGTGGATACATTTTGTTTGCGGGACCGATTGAAACGATTGAAACAAAGTCCCGTGTGGTTGACAGCCTGTGGGCGGAAGGTCCCCTCCACCAAAGCAGTTGAAATCCCTTTTGTCTTCACCGCATTCCTATACACGCACAGTCACTTGCTTCTGTTGTGGGTAATCATCAATAATAGAGAGGGTTTTTTTTTTGGGGGGGGGGGGGTTAGATCGCGTAAATGTATAAATGTGTCGTTAAACCCGCCACCACCCGACACAGCTAACTAGTAAGCGTTGTCACGTAAACAGAACGTGCCAATTCGTCACTAGAACAGCACTGATGCATAGTGTATAGTGTAGTGTATAGTAGTGTCGTATATAGTGTAGTGTATAGTAGTGTAGTGTATAGTGTAGTGTATAGTGTAGTGTATAGTAGTGTCGTATATAGTGTAGTGTATAGTGTAGTGTATAGTATGGTGTATAGTAGTGTCGTATATAGTGTAGTGTATAGTAGTGTCGTATATAGTGTAGCGTATAGTGTAGTGTATAGTGTAGTGTATAGTAGTGTCATATATAGTGTAGTGTATAGTGTAGTGTATAGTAGTATTGTATATAGTGTAGTATACTAGTACAGCACACCGGTGTGTTGGAGAGCCAAGCCAAAACATTTACAATCTGAGGACGACGTTTCGCCAGTAATTACAACTAGCTTCATCAGGCGACGGCCAGATTTGTAAAGCAAGTTGTAATTGCTGTCGAAACGTATTACTCTTTGTTTTTTTCGGTAAAGTCACGTAGAAATAAAAAAAACAAATAACAGCATACGACGTTTCGATTGCAACACAAGCAATCATCATCAGGTACAAATGAAAGAGAAAACAGACAGTAAACTTAGAAATTTAATGCAATACAACACAGAGAGTCGGCCAACACAACAGTCAGCACCCTACCTGGTTGATTAACGTTCTTCCAAAGATTGCTAAATTTGAGAGAGAGACAAAGCACAGACACGGAGACACACAGACAGACACATAAGCAGAGAGAGACATACACAGAGACACACAGAGAGAGAGACACACACAGAGGCACACAGGAAAAACAAAATTTCACACTTACTGTAACTTCTAATTTAGCAATCTTTGGAAGAACGTAATCAACCAGGCTATGTGTTAATTGTGTGTTGACCAATTCTCTGTGCTACATTGCATTACATATCCAAATTTTACTAAGTTTGTTTGATTAAGTGTGTTTTCTCTCTCTCTCTCTGTGTCCTCGTGTTGTTGCTCTATTATTTCCTGCAGTCACGAAAGCTCCAAATCTCACATTGACATGCTAATTTCTCTACCCTCCCCCTCTCTCTCTGTCCCCCTCTCTCTCTATTTAAGGCCTCGACACAGAGGCGTTGTTTTTCTGTGTGCCTATGTGTGTCTCTCTCTGTGTGTGTCTCTGTGTTATCTATCTCTGCGTATGTGTCTGTCTGTGTGTCTCCGTGTCTGTGTTTTGTCTCTCTCTTAAATTTAGCACTCTTTGGAAGAACGTTAATCAACCAGGTAGGGTGTTGACTGTTATGTTAGCCGACTCTCTGTGTTGTATTGCATTATATTTCTAAGTTTACTAGGTTTGTTTTTTCTTTCATTTGTACCTGATGATGATTGCTTGTGTTGCAATCGAAACGTCGTATGCTATTATTTAATTTATTTTTTCTTTCTACGTGACTTTACCGAAAGAACCAAAGAGTAATTCCTGCAGTCACGAAAGCTCCAAATCAAATTTGAAACGTATTATTGATCCATTGTTGCATTGTACATCTAGGCTCCCCTGTCTTACCTCCCCGCCTTCACCAACGCACAAATGACCCATAATCCGTCGTGCTCGGAAGCACTTGAACACGTGCTCCTGTGCGGATGACCCTCACACACCACACCATACACACTCAAGCCGCTCGAGTGGTCTTGGGATTGGCGAACCCGAACGCAACACAGGCAAGGTCATGATGAGTTATGATCTATTTAAAAAAACTGAAATATTTTTTTTAAAAAAATTTACTTTAGCAGGTAATGCCCACGAGCTCTTTTTCATAAGCGATCTGTCCACAATTGAAAGCTCAACCAAGTGGTTTATCATGTGGACATTTATAATAGCCAAATACTCGGAACGCGTGATGTTGATTCTAAATGTCTAGGGGAAACCCGGGAGGACCCGGAGAAAAATCCACACGACCACGGGGAGAACATGAAAATTCCAAATATACATCAGGCGTCCGTGTCGGGATCGAACCCAGGACCTCCTGTATACCCGGCGAGGAAGATAACATCCCCTAGCCACCACGGTGCCCCCCCCTCCCCCCGATCGCCCAGGGCGTAACAGAGAAATTAAACGCAATGCTCACTAATCAAATGTCACGAGGAACTGTTCTTGGTATTGCAGCAGCAGTGTGAAAACAACGAACCCGGCCACTGTCATTGGCAAACACATCACCTGTGCCTCAACAGCTGTCGCCAGGAATCCATCTCCCACGTCAAATGTTCGCAGGGCCCTTGTCGACTTTGGCAGGTGGTGGCATACTGGATGTGGTATGCCGATTGCGGACATTTTTTTTGTCCGGGTCATCGACCCGGGATAAAATTAAGCCCTGCCTCCCAACTATACGCATAACAGGGACATTTTGTTATCCACAATTCCTGTTATCCACAATTTAGCGGATAACAGGAAGACGGTCAGGGGGCTTTAACCCCTAAACTTGCCGGGTCCGTGCGGGGACGCAGCGAGCACAAAAAGACCCCGCACCTCGAGTCCCCACGCCCGGCCGCCTTTGTCTCCCCCCCCAGCGCCGTATGGCTCAGTGAGCATAGAAATCCCCAGCAGCACCTCGCTGGTCCCATGCCCGGCCGCCTTTGTCTCTCCCCCCTCTCCCAGCACCGTATGGTTCAGCGAGCACAGCACCCGCGTCACGCGCGGGGCGTCACGTCCCGCGCGTGACGCCCCTGGCACGGAGACGTCACGAAGCCGAGAGACGCGGCGGCGGAGGAGGAGGAGACGGGACACGAGAGAGACGGAGAGACAGCGAGGAGACGGAGAGACCAGCGAGGAGACGGAGAGACAGCGAGGAGACGGAGAGACCAGCGAGGAGACGGAGAGACAGCGAGGAGACAGAGAGACACCGCTGGACAGAGGCACCGCGCGTAGCTGAGACACCGGCCAATATCTACGCGGGCGAGCGGGCGGGTGCGAGCGAGCGAGCGCTGCCGAACGAGAAGACAAATTCGTGCGTGCGGAGGGACGGAAGAGGCGAGCGGATAAACGAGTGGAGACGGGCGGACCGGCCGCTCGCTGGACACGGACAGGCGGCGGGTCGGGCGGATGAGGAGGGCTGGGGGGCCAGGCAGGCGAACGGACCGGATAAGGGGTCACGCAGTTGGGTCGACGGGCTGATTAGCGGGCAAGGCGAGCGGATCGACGGCCGAAGACGAGCGGACACGCGGAAAGATGGACGGAGCGGCTCCCGCATCCCCCCCGATGACGATGTAGCAGCGAAGAGGTGAGGGCACACGTGGGGGGTGGGGGGGGGGCATTGTGTCACGCGGGGTCGCACCCCCCCCCCCCCGACACTGCTACACGATGGCGTGCGAACACTGAGCACCAGAGGCGTGAATAACCATGTACACACCGGGGCATTGCGGCAATTGATACACGGCGGGGGAGCATTGGGTACCAATGAGGGGGGGGGGGGCAATGACACACAGGGGCATCATACGTGGCGCGTGTGTACACGGTGTGTGTGTGGGGGGGTGGTGCACGCAGATCGTGCACACACGGGAGAGGCTTGTGTATGCGTGAGGGTGTCTGTCATCGGCGGGATCGTCGATCTGGGGAGGATGCAGTGGGGGTTCACGGGGACGTTCGAGGATACCCGAGGGTGTAAGGGACACTCCGAGACAATTGGCTCCACGGGGCAGCGTCTGTGCGGATCGACACCAGCCCTGGGCTCTTCCCTCCTCTACGGCGGCGGCGGCGGCAGCCGCAGCAGCTGTTGCTGCTGCTGTCCGTGTGAGCCGTAGTCGCTGTCGCTGCTGCTGCTGCTGGCATTACTTCTGATCGACGATTGATTCTGTCGCTGTGTTTTTGTTCGTGTTGGTGCTCTCGGCGACACGCAGCTGTTGTGGCGGTAGACATCGCTGTGTTCATGGGATCTGCCGAGGTTTGCGGCTGTTGTTGCCGATGATGCTACTGCTGCTGCTGCCGTGATATGGCTCCTGCCGGCGTTGGTCTTCTCCCTGCCACCACAACTGATCCCTGTCGCTGCCATTGTCCATGCAGAGGCTGGTTTTGACGTGGCTGGAGCTTGCTTGCTACCTTTACCATTGCTAAAGTAGCCATTGCTTGCTGCTGTTACTGGCTTCGATTATGACCCGCTGGGATTTTTTTTCTTCTTCCGTTGTGGTCGATGCTGCTGTTACCCAATGATGCTTGCTTGCTGCTGCTGCTGAGTAATCTTTCATTGTTGCTGCTGCTGTTCGTGCTGCCGTTTGCGCTGTTGCTGATTGCCGCTCTGTCGCTGCTGTTGTTGTTTATGTTTGTAAGAGAACAGATTCCCCAGGTTCGTACAGACACACGCACGCACGAGCGCGCTTCTCAAATGTCGCAAATTGGGGGCCTTCCTCCCGTAGCGTAAAAACAATCTTCTGGCAAAACAATCTTCTGGCAACAAATACAGAAGTGGTGGTGCATTGCTGGCCAGAGCTGGAGCTATTTTCGGAGCCTGCTGCTTCCCGTGGCTTAAGTGTGCACGGGCCTTAACATTGAATCCCAATAACCATAACAACAACCCCGAAGGTGCCTTCGTCTGGCTCTGTGAGCCTCACTGATTGACACCGGACCCTCAGAATGTTATTCAATGTTTTGCGGAAGTGTCATTGAGTCTCAGTTAGTGACGGCGAACACCTTAAAATCATCGCAAGCGTGCCTCGGTCTGTGCTCTGTTGTGAGCACCGAATCAGATGAATCCTGAAGGTGCCTTGGCGTGTCCTCTATGAACCTCGGCCGCACTGAACCTTTATTGATCGAGAAGTGTTTGATGAACCCGTTGCGTTGTTTGATCGAACGCTGGTGGGCAGTGCAGGTTGGCGAAGTGGCGGTTAAGAGCGCACTGCGCTACGAACCCGGGAACATGAGTTCGATTCCCGCTCACGGCCAACACCGGTGACGGTTTATCTGAACCCGCCCTGGGCTTCCCCAGGAAGGTCGACTCAGCCTCAAATGAGGACCTGGTGCAGTCTGTAAAAACGTCGTCGCCACTGGGGAGACAAATGCGGTCGGGCGTGGTGCCGGCCACCCATCCACCCCCTCGTGTTCCAGGCGGCCCTTCATTGGTGCTACTCGCAAACAGCATTTGCCTCAACAGTCTGTTACGGGGCTATACGGGGGATCTTTATCTTTGGGGTGGGGAGGCGCATGGGATGGTTCACGTATCACTCATCACCACCCATGTTAGCCCTAGCCGGGAATCGAGCTGAGGTTTTGTGGGTTCATAGCGCAGTGCGCGTACCAATAGCGCCATTGCTCCACCCCCTTTGCCGGTTGTAAGCATTCGACTCAAAGACAAGAACACTGCTTCCTGTACTGATGGGAGGAATAGGCTAGGGAGACCGACACGGAGACACACAGAGAGAGGGAGAGATACGGAGAGAGACAGAATCCCGGGAGGCAGACACTGAGACAGACACACGACTGATATATTTGGATAGAGACACAAAAACAAAGAAACCCACACACACAAACCAGATATGTGAGAAAGAGAGACACACACGCATGGATACAGACTTAGACACAGATAGAGAGACGCTACAGAGACAAAGCACAAAGACGTGTTCGGAGAGTTACCGAGAGAGGAAATAATTCTGGGAGGCCCTGTGCACACGCACGCACAGCACAGCACAACCTCGGAGCTGCGTTTCAGCCGGGTCTGTCCGGGTAGGTGACTCGCAAAATATTTCCCGCACCTGGCACACCACGTCCAGTATCGCCCCTCTGGCTACGGCTGCTGTTGGCCACAAGGCACGTGCCTCCTCTGCAGCAGTTTACTAATTTCAGTGAGGGATGACGCCCCCGGCGATACAGCTGTCGTGGAGCAGAGGCGGTGTTTGCCAATGACGGTGGTGGGGCAGTTCGTGACGTTTGTATGAGACTGTGACGCCATGGATGATCATAACGCCGTGTGTCTGTTTTCATTGTAATCATGACCCTGCCGGTGTTGTGTCCGGGTTAGCCTTGACCCAAAACAACCAAACCCCGAGACCACTCGAGTGACTTGTGTGTGTATTTTTTTTGTGGTGTGAGGGCATTTGCAGAGGAGCGCCATGATTTTAAAAGCAGAGTTAACCACAAGTGTCTCTGTGGTCAAAGCTGGTGGTGGTGGTGGTTCTAGAGGTCCCCACAACTGGAACTGTGATCAAAGGTGGTGGTGGTGCAAGAGTGAACCACAAGTGGCTCTGTGGTCAGAGCAATCAGCTCACGATAGGGAAGCTTGTGAGTTCAAATCCCAGCTGGTGCATCAACTCGGCGTTTTCATCCTCAACTGGTTGATTAAACGAGTGCCACTTTGTGGGAAGTCAGCAGTGGGTGTCCTTTGAAGAAACTGGCCCCAGTCATAGGAATGTGGAATCCTACCAATGTTTAACATGTAGGCAATTGCGACGAATATTATCCACAATAGAGGTGTTTTAGGTGAGACCGAGTAAATCTAAATGTGTTTCGATTTAAAGCTTTCGTGACTGCAGGGATTCATCTTCTGGGTTCTTTCGGTAAAGTCACGTAGAATGAAGATAAAATAATAAAAATAATAATAACAGAATAAAATTCTCACGACGTTTCGGCCACAACACAAGTAGCCTTCCTCAGGTGAAGAAACAGGACTGTCCGGAAGACAGCGCTTGAGTGAACCCTGCTAAGCATGGCAGCGTCTTTTAAGCTGTGTGGGAGGAACAGAGCGCCTTGACAAAGGAGTTTACATATAAATTAACTGGGGGATTAGCATGATGTTGGTGTGGGAACGGAGGAGGGGGAGAGGAGTTTGCATATAAATTAGCATGTAACTGGGGGATTAACATGATGTTGGTGTGGGAACGGAGGAGGGCGGAGAGGAGTTTACATATAAATTAGCAAGTAACTGGGGGATTAGCATGATGTTGGTGTGAGGGATTAGCGCCCCTCCTCCGTTCCCACACCAACATCATGCTAATCCCCCAGTTACATGCTAATTTATATGTAAACTCCTTTGTCAAGGCGCTCTGTTCCTCCCACACAGCTTAAAAGACGCTGTCAAGCTTGGCAGTGTTCACTCAAGCGCTGTCTTCCGGACAGTCCTGTTTCTTCACCTTAGGAATGCTACTTGTGTTGTGGCCGAAACGTCGTGAGAATTTTATTGTTATTATTTTTATTATTTTATCTCCATTCTACGTGACTTTGCCGAAAGAACCCAGAAGGTCTAAATGTGTTGTTAAACCCGCCACCACCCGACACGGCCAATTAGTAAGGTTTGTCACGTAAACAGAACGTGGCCAATTCGTTACTCGTACAGCAACACCGGTATGTTGGAGAGCAAATCCACAACATTTACAATCTAAGTACGACGTTTTGCCAGTAATGGATTCCATTCCTACCAATGGAATTGAAAACGCCTTTCGTGATGAGCACTGCCCCATGTCTATTCGAGTGTGGACACACCCTGACCCTTTATTTAACCTTGTCCCAGCACGGGGCTTCACCTAGGTGTTTACCTATGTTTTTTTCCTCCAGATAACGGGTATTTGAGTGACCTCGTCGATGCATAGTGCTGCACACAGCACGTTTATATGTTTTCTCTTCTGTCTTCTTTTATTGGAGCTCTGCATTGACAGCTGCTCCTGGGCTGCCACCTCCTCTGCCCTCTGCCCTCCTCTACATAGCCACGCTCCCTTCAGCTCCTCGCCTGTATTCGTAGTTAGTTATTTCCTTTCTGAAAGACCATATGAGTGACATGTGGTGGTGATATTTATGATGCTGCTGGTGGCGATTATGGTGCAAGTGTAGTGATGGTGATGTTGTGTTGGTAGTGATGGTGATGATGGTGCCGGTGGTGGTAGTTATGGTGTTTGTGCGGATTATGATGGTGCTGGTTATATTATTGAAACCAGTGATCCCAGTTGACATTTCGAGCCTCCAGATTCATGCCGTCCCACTCCCCATGACAGGACCTCTTTCTCGATAAACAACGCACACACCCATGCAGCGCCTTCTAACAAGCTCATTAAATATTGAACGTTTTTTTTGTTTATTTTGTGCTGCCAATTTAAATGCGAATGCAGCCCTTGCGACCTCTGCACCAAATATTTGCCCTGTGTTAAAAGTTGGCCAAAGTAGAACTGGTGTTGCTTATTCATGGATTGGTGGTCTCTCCACTAGCCCTGTCTCCGCATCTCTGGGGGCGGAGTGGTAGCAGAGCTGCTGTGTGGCCGGTATCCACTGCAAGAGTGATTCACAACGCCAGGCAGGATGGTCTAAACTATACTAAACAAAGTATTGTTTTATTTTACCAAGTAAGGCCCCACTGAGCGACGTAGATCTTTTTCAGAAGCAACGTGGCCACAAATTAAAGCTCAACGAAGTGGCTTATCAAGTGGAAATATATAGCGTCCAAAATACTCTAAGTGCGTGACGTTGATTCTAAACGTGGAGGGGAAAACCGGAGGACGCGGAGAAAAATCCACGCGACCACGGGAAGAGAAACATGCAAACCCCAAATATACAACAGGCGTCAAGGTTGGGATTGAACCCACGACCTCCTGCATACCGCGCGAGAGAGTTGGGGAACCAAAGGAATCTATACTCTTTGGTTCTTTCGGTAAAGTCACATAGGTAGAAAAATTATTGATCACGATGTTTCGATCGCAACACAAGCGACCGTCTGAGGCTGCACCCATCTCAAGCCTACATAAGACCTTCTTTCAGTAGCTTCCTCTCTCTCTCACCTGAAGACGGTCGCTCGTGTTGCGATCGAGACGTCGTGATCTATAATTGTATCTACCTACCACGTGACTTTTACCGAAAGAACCAAAGAGTATGGATTCTTAAAGTCACGAAAGCTTCAAATCGAAAGCAAAGGGACGTTCGATGGTGCAGGGCCCATCCCATCGACGCCCGAGCGCCGGTCCTACTGCCCCCCACGTTGTGTGGGTCGTGGGGGCTGTTTGACCATGCATCCCCCACGCTGGTCAGCGTGGCTTCGTGGAAGTGGGGGGCGTGGGCGCGTGAGCGTAGAAAGTACAGCGCAATAACGGATGCTCCTTATTACAGGTGAATCCCGTGGTATCGAGCGATGGTTCGCTCGCTGCTCTCCCTTGCGTGGGGGACTGGCCCAAGCGCGGCACTCGTTTGGCGTCGTACGGTGCACGTCGAAATTCGTTTAATCAAAATTGTTCTTCCGTTGAAAAAAATAAATAAACTTTGCCTTGTATTTGTCTTCGTTATCTTGATCTCCCTTGATCGTATTTCCTGTCTAAATTGGTGGGGGAGCAGTGGCGCAGTGGTGAGCGCATTGCATTTACTCGTATATACCGTACACAGTGTGCATACAACCTTATCCTACCTTGGCATAATTTACATGGCGCCTTGACCAAGGTGCTTTACAGAGAATTAGGTAGAAATTAACGCAATGGTGAAGATGACTTAAATAAAATAGATGGGAAGAAAGTAATGGGCGAACCTGTGATGCGTGAATTAAGTCAAAGTGAAATTGATGAAAGGAAATAATGACGAATGGATTGGATGAATGGGGAATGAGTGGCAGCTACGGAGAGAGACCATGAGGAATGAACAGGAACGGAGGTAGTGGCTCGAAGAGGAGATCAGGGGGTCGTGGGATGAGCTCGGGGAAGAAGAAGTGAGTTTTGGGGGAGCAGTGGAGACTGGTGAGCGAAGATCCACGTGGAGGGGGAGTTTGTTCCAGTGAAGGTTGGGTGGGGGGGGGGTGCAAGAAGAGCGAGTGCGTGATTGGGTACAACGAGGAGGAGGAGGAACAGAACAGAGACAAGGAAGATTGAGAACGTTGAGGGCGAGAAAGAGACGCAGAAGGATACGAGAGCGCCAAGAGAGGCTGGGGTGTGAGCATGAAGGGGTATGTAGACCAGGGTGAGGAATTTGAACAGGCAGCGGTAGGTCAACAGGGAGCCTGTGCAGTTGAGCGAAGAGCGTCGAGGTATGGGAATTGTAGGGAAGGTTGAATATGATACGTGCAGAGGCGTTTTGGATTTGTCTAAGGGGGGCAAAGGTGTAAATGGGGGAGACCGAGCTCACGATCGGTAAAATTTCAGCAGTCCAGATGGGTAAAGAAAGACAATGGAATTGATGAGGAGTTTCGCAGCAGAGGTTGAAATGAAAGGTCGGATTTTGCGAACGTTGAACAAGTAAAATCGGCAAGCGCGGGCAGTGGTGGGAATGTTACCGGCGGGGGAGAGGGATGGGTTAAAAAAAATAACAGCGAGGTTGCGGGCTGAGGAAATATTGAAATGGGGGAAGAGATGGTGGGATAAGGGGGGGGGGGGGAATGGGATGCAGGGAAAAATATAATTTGGGTTTTGGAAGGGTTGATGGACAGAAAGTGACGTGACATCCAAGATTGGATGGAGACGAGGCAGGATGAGATGCGGTGAGTGAGGTCAGGGGAAAGGGAATGAAAGGGGAATAAAATGTGGATGTCATCCCTGACGAAATTATGGGGAAATGTCAGCGAAGAAAGGAGAGATTCGAGTGGTGAAATGGAGAGAGAGAGAAAAGTGGGGGACCGAGAAACTCTGACCCTTGGAGAACACCTACAGTGAATGCATGCGCATCGAGCTGCCTGCTGGACTTCGCGGCCTCACTCGTGTGTTCACTCGTTAACTCATTCATTGGGGTTCCATGCACGTGATTACGCTCAATTCTGTGTTTGTTTTTTTATTTAGTTTGTTGTTACTGCTGCGCTCACGCACCACGGATCTCCCTTGTAAAACAACTCGACTCAACACTCAACAAGACACAGTCCCATTTCCATTTGGGTCCAAACTGAGAACAGAAACAAGTTAGGAGAAATCATACATACGCGCGGACCCTGCAACGCGCTTCCAACTCGCGTTTGCAGCGGCCATAATAACAACATTGTCAGCTCAGGGGATGTGGCAATTGGTCAGGTGGGGGCCCCAATTTTTGATTTGTCTCGCCTGGTCGCACCTAGGCTATTGTACATCTCCTCTTGCCTAATCACATCAGCGTTACGCTCACGGTCTCGAACATTTAGCGCTGTATGGGGCGCTCCGTCTTCGCATAATGCAAGCGCGACAGCTCCATTACTACCCTTTTTGCAGAATTACGTCGCTGCTCTAAATGAAAGTCATTTCATTAAAACAAAAAAAATGTAAACTGCTTTTCGAATAAGCGTTGTTGTTCTTTTGCACTGTTGTCGAAAACAAATCTCATGGTAGTTGTTAAGGGGACCCTAACTCGTGGCTTTGGCCACCGGGGGGGGGGGGGGGGTGGGCAAGGCCCCCCCTACCTGCCCCCCCCCCACGCTCGTTATGTCGCTGCACGTTTGTCTTCACAAGGAAGCAGTGCGGAAGCTGACGGGGGGGGGGGGGGTGGGGGGGGTGCTGTCAGGGCAATGAACGTTTGCATTTGTTTTGTGTCCCAAAGTTTTGGGCAACCCTTAGGGAAAACGGCGTCGCATCTTGATTGTCAAGGTTGAATTCGTTTTGGGTCATCTTCACGCGAGTCATCTTTACGACAGTTGTAATGTGCCCGCAATTAAAACGCTTTCAGAGTTATCTTGCAAAGCTTTGGGAACCATAAAGGACCTCCGAAAGACAACACAAAAACAAGCGGAAAATAAAGCGACAAATATTCCGTTTGCTGAAACGCTCACGTTGACCCCGGCGCTGCGTGCCTCTGCCTTGGTGTAAACAACTCGGCCCAGTGGGGTGACACACTTCAAACCGGCGGGAGAGTCGGCTTGTGGGGGGGGGGGGGGGGGGCTTGACTGCTCGACCTCACGAGAGCTCCAAGCGAGCCCCGGAGAGCGATGCTCTTGGCTCATGAAAGCCTCCGCAGACCCAACAAGGGTTCGCACAGGCAAGGGAGTGGTTGAGAGGGGGGAGGAGGGAGGGGGGGTGGTGTTGGGTCCAAGCACCGGGTCCAAGCACCGGGCACAACCGGGAGCTCAAAATAGCGCCAAGTCCACGTTGAGTTGAGCGAAGGAGACTCTTGAGTTGTCGAGAGCAGAACCGCAGTGGGCCCTTGAGCCCACTTCCCTCGCTGAAGGACTTTGATGACAGGGATTGAAAGGTGACGTTGACCTAAGAAAACAGAGCCCCTGTGTCTCTGCCATGACAGCCTTGGGTGTGATACGCACACGGAGCCAGCCTGGAATATGAATGCAGTCTGTTTTCCTGTGTGTTTTCGTAACGCGAATTGGACATATATAACGCGAGTGAACGGAACTGTGTCACGTGAGGAAGAATAAGCGGTTGTACAGCTGCCTCGGCGTGGCGTGGTGCAGGGCGGGATGCTGCTGGATGCTTCTAGATGCCACCCACGCGCCTCAGTCTTTGTTCAGCCCGCGTACGCATCTAACAGTGCTATCGCGGACTGTGCTTTACCCCCTATAGTATATATTATTATTTCGTATAACGCGATCTCTTCATTACGCGGCGTTCTTTAGGAACGCAACTACCGCGTTATAGGAGAACAGACTGTACTTGGGATGTGGTGATTAGCTCCCTTCCTCCCCTCAGCAATTCGATTAATCGCCACGATTCGGGGTGAAGGTTTCTAATCAATAGCCGATCCTTTGCCTGTCTTCTTTGTATTGTATGACATTTGTTTTCTGCCTCATGTCTAAAGTTATGTTCACTCATGTCTCCATCAACACGACCGCTTGTGACCCCCCGGATAATGGAGCTCATTTTAGCAACACATTGAAGAACCGAGTCACTGGTTTCCAGCTGCCAAACGAATATATGATAAGGTGACACTCATCGCTCGCAAGGTGCCTGCCATAAGTGAACCACAAACACCTTGCCGGTCTCGCCAAGGAACCATAACGGGAAGTCCGCTCATCCTCGCAGCAGCGGCTTTTGGCTGCCATCGAACAAAGGCGGTCCACCGCATCGCGCGCTTTAAGATGCGCTTCTGGGGCCGTCTGGAACGCTCTTGCTTCCGATATTAGGAAGCCACTGGAGCTGTGCACTTTTAAATCACCTAGATTGAAAACTCATTTCTTTAGAAGTCCGTCTTGTGTTAAGTTTGTTGTTCTCCCGCGCCTCCGATTAGCACGGTTGGTTACGTAGAGTGCGAAAGAAGTTCTAAATGCATACATTAAAGCCAGTAAATCAGCTTACTGCGGTGATCAGTTACCCTTTGTTATCTCTCAATTTCTACGCTTATTTACCGCACCTGAATGAACGTCCCCCTGCAAACACATGGGGAGAGACGGAGAGATACACGGGGAGATACACGGGGAGACACACGGAGAGACATATGGAGACATACAGGGGGACACACGCAGAGACACCGGAGAGATACACGGAGAGACACACGGAGAGACACACGGAGAGACACACGGAGACACACGGGGGGACACACGGAGACACGGGAGACACACGGAGCGACACACGGAGAGACACACGGAGCGACACACGGAGAGACACAGGGAGACACACGGAGAGACACACGGAGACACATGGGGGGACACACGGAGAGACACGGAGACACACGGAGAGATACACGGAGAGACACACGGAGACACACGGAGAGATACGGAGACACGGGGAGACACGGAGAGACACGGAGACACACGGAGACACACGGAGAGATACACGGAGAGACACACGGAGACACACGGAGAGACACACGGAGACACACACGGAGAGACACACGGAGACACACGGAGAGACACACGGAGAGACACGCGGGGGGACACACGGAGAGACACACGGAGACACGGGGAGACACACGGAGAGACACACGGAGACACACACGGAGAGACACACGGAGACACACGGAGAGACACACGGAGACACACGGAGACACACGGAGAGACACACGGAGAGACACACGGAGACACACACGGAGAGACACGCGGGGGGACACACGGAGGGACACACGGAGACACACGGAGAGGCACACGGAGAGACACACGGAGAGACACACGGAGACACACGGAGAGGCACACGGAGACACGGGGAGACACACGGAGACACAGGGGGACACACGGAGAGACACATGGAGACACACAGGGAGACACAGAGACACACACGGAGAGATACACGGAGAGACACACGGAGAGGGATACGGAGACACACACGGGGAGACACACA
Source organism: Petromyzon marinus (assembly GCF_048934315.1). Classification (NCBI taxonomy): domain Eukaryota; kingdom Metazoa; phylum Chordata; class Hyperoartia; order Petromyzontiformes; family Petromyzontidae; genus Petromyzon; species Petromyzon marinus. The sequence goes on along the minus strand of NC_133668.1, from coordinate 4,001,153 downwards.
CGGAGAGACATACCGGTAACACAGTGGTCGGCGTGCTGCACTATGAACCATGTGACCTGTGTTACATAACCTGGTCATGGCAAGTGATATTAAAACCGGTTTTGGGCTCCCCTTGACCACTTCAGCAACCCGCATTGACCAGCGTGGTGAGTTACGGTCAAACAACCCCCATGACGGACACAGCATAGGGGAGGCCTTCATCCAGCATCAGATTGTCAAACGGTGGTAAGTTGTTTATATTTTGACATTTTTTTATGATGCGGGGGGCCCAATCCCTATCGATTAGACAAACACTGTTGGCGTACCACAGGGTGAACTTTGAACTCCGTGCCTCAGTGGCAAGGCAACAAAATGCAAACACATTCCCTTGACGTGCCGAGTTCCTCGGGCTTTATCTCCGAGTGTTCAGTGCGCGGGCATCTGGCCAGGCTCCCTGGCCACTTTGCTCGGTCAATATTGCCTAGGAGACTACGCGCACCAGTGACACAGGTGCGATTGTGCGGGGGAATTGGGTGGAGTTGGCGGGGTTCACGGTGGGATGTGTGGAGGGCACACGCGTGCTCCAGTGCCGGATTATCCTCGTAGCAAAAGTCGCGACATAAGCTACGGGTCCCGCACTTTTAAAGGGCCCCGCGCTAAATGCTTTCAAGCTATGAATTCCGGTTCGGTGATTCTGCACTTGCTCCATTACTATAGTACTATACTGCCTTCAACTTTTATGAACGACTGGGCGTTTAAGGTTAGCGATTTGTCGTATTATCTGGCTTTATAGCAAATGAAAAAAAAAATCGAATTACTTTATGTAAGTAAGAAATGTGTTTTACTATTTTATTATGCAAGTAAAAATGTTGTGTTTTAATATTTATGTTTTTATTTATTTAATTTAGGGCCCCTTGATAACATCATGCTACAGGCCCCGCACTCGCTTAATCACACCATTAATGGTGTGATAGAGGGGTCAGTGGAGTTTGCTGACCTCATCACTCCCTGAGACACTCGTCGCTGCAAGCTGTTCTGTCCAGGTGAAGAAGGCAAATGGGCTGTGTGACTGGCTGATTGGGTGGGTGACTGGTTGTCTAGATAGCCACCTGGATGGGTCACGTGGTGGGAGACATGTACGCTGTGTTGGTAGCTGTCTTTCTGGTTGTATCTTGCATGTGTGTACGTTTAACTTTTTTCGCACCGTACGTAGCCAACTGTACTTATCGGAGGTGCTGTCCGAGTATTTGGCTCGGTGGATGAGTGTCTAGCTAGGTAAGTGGGTCGCTTTTTGAGTGCCTGGGAGGGTTATTAGCTGGATAGGTAGCTGGAAGGCTAGCTCACTAGTTGTGTGAGTGAGTGCCAGGCTGGGCATGTGCTGGGTGGGTGAGTGGCTGCTATATGGGTCGATGAATACGTTGGGTATGTAGCTGGCTTGGCTGGCTGGGTTAGTGAGTGCCTGGGTGAGTGGCTGGCTACCTTTGTAGGTAGTGAGCACCAGGGCAGGCGATTGGCTGACTTACCGGCTGGCTAAGTGGATGGATAGCTGGCTGGCTGTCTGATAGGGCAAGTGGGTGGGTGGGTGAGTGGGCGGTGGTGTGAAGGGTGGCGTGAGGGATGAAGTTCAAAGTGGCCTCATGAATATATTGTCAGGAGTGAGCGAACGAGTCACACACTCGACTCCCCTCGTTTACCGTGACCCTATTTTTATCCCCTGACATCATCCACCGGGCGTTCTCTCGTTCAGAGTCTGTGCACGTGTGGCTCTCAATTGCCTCCTTCAACTAGGCCACTCGAAATCCACCTGCTCGCGCCAAACTTGATTTAAAAACATTATTCAAGATGTTTTTTTGTAAATCGGCCATCGTTAACGATGAATGCAGTGCGATTATAAAATTGTATACGTGTAGGTAGGTGTACATTCTGGCTGTCGTGCTGGAGCTGCGTGGTCAGCGCTCGGAAGACACAAAGCACCCCTCCTACAACATGGCCATGAGATGACAGACAATAGCTATTGTACGTGAAGCTATACCGCGTGTACAGTAATTCGTGGTGATAGTAACATGCCTATCTTGAGCCGTATTCTTTATCTTTGCAAGACATTGTCAAGTCATGTGAATGTCGTGATATCTGCATAACTAGATGAAGACATTTACGGTCGGTTTTCTCAGGGAGCAGTGAACCAGCATGTTTCAGCAGAGACTGATTCCTGACGATGACGTCACAGAACTAATTTAAAAGTCACTTTAAGTAGATCTCTTTATCCATGCTGCGGTTATAGCTTTCGTGTGCCCTGCAGAGAGCTTCGCCTGCACGCAAATTATACCGAAATAATTCGTCCTCAGAGCCAGAAACGGCAAATTAATTAGAAAACCATATTTAACCAAAATAGAGGGAATGGGGTTTTGTTGGGTTAGATCGCATAAATATATAAATGTGTCGTGGAACCCGCCACCACCCGACACGGCCAATTATTAAGGTCTTTCACGATAACAAAACATGTCAATTCGTTACTAGTTCAGCAAATTGGTGTGTTGGAGAGTAATATTGGTCGCGGAAACCTATGTGTTAAACCGTATTTGAACGTAAAAGATCTTCTTTTTTTTAGGCAATAATTCGATAGCCCCTGTTTCACCACCAGCTGCTGCCTTGACAATTCTCGGACGACGACATTCGGCCTCCCTCCGAGCCACCCGGATGCCCCAGTGCTGGCGGATTTTGACAAAATCGCGAAAATTACTCCAAAATGTAAGGCTTATTATTGGCTTTACGTCGGTGTACCTACAGTGGTGCTGCTGTGGAGTAACGTTGAGCAACGCTCCACTCGCAATGCGGATGAGGTATCCAGTCTGTTCCCCCCCGGGCTCGGCAGTCTCAATGAGTGTCCGAGAGTCTTCAATCCCCACCGGCCTCTGTGCATTGAGCAGCATCTATAGGTCCACCGCAGTCACAGAATCCCTCGCTCGTCTGAGGCCACGTCTCTTGAACTTGTTTCAAACCAACGCCCCACTTGATCAGAATGCATAGCTAATTTAAACGTAAACTAATCTATAAACTGTTTTTGTTTTAAATTACCAGGTAAGGCCCACTGAGATATAACACTTTTTCAGAAGCGACCTGACCACAAATGATGGCTCAACGAATTGGCTTGTCATGTAGAAATGTATAGCATCCAAATACTCTAAACGCATGCTTTTAAATGTGGAGGGAAAAACTGGAGGATCCGGAAAAAAATCCACGTGACCATGGAGAGAGAGACACACAAACTCCAAATATACAGCAGGCGTCAGGGTCGGGATCAAACCCATGACCTCATGTATACCAGGCGAGGTAGTTAACATCCGAACACTGCGAGATGTCAACAAAAGTCCGGTGGAACTGGAATTTTGACCACAGAGATAGACGACTGGAATTGGAGTTGAACTTGGCGCATTGCATCCTCTGGGGGGGGGGGGGGGGTTGTTGAGGTCGTGTGAATAAAGGAGGGATATTTTCGATTTCAAGCTTTCGTGACTGCAAGGATTCATCTTCTTTGGTTCTTTCGGTAAAGTCACGTAGAATGAGAATAAAATAACAAGTTGATAAAATAACAATAATATTCTCAGGACGTTTCGGCCACAACACAAGCAGCCTTCATCAGGTGAAGGGACGAGACTGTCTGGAGGACAGCGCTGGAGTGAAAAAGCCACGCTTAGATCGCGACCTTTAAGCTTAGAGTCGCGGCATCTCTTCAGAAAGGTGAGAGACTCGATTAGTTGAGCCTTCTTATCCCGGAGTCTGTTGAATGATCTCAAGGTTGTGTGGAATCCCTCTCCGTCGAGGCGGTTAAATTTCGATTTAAAGCTTTCGTGACTGCAAGGATTCATCTTCTTTGGTTCTTTCGGTAAAGTCACGTAGACTGAGAATAAAATAACAAATTGTTATTTCACGTAGAATGAGAATGAAAGGAGGGATAGTCGCGGTTTTGTTGACGGCAGTTGTGATGCGAATTGGCGCTTGTGGTGCGAGCTCCGGGTGTTTCACTCTTCGCATCGCTGACCTCCCTCCCCTCGCCTTTTGCCTTACAGACTCGGCCATCTCTCTCGCTTCCTAATTTATGATCCAATTAAACTCGTCTCTTTCACAGCTGATGTTACGGGTGAAAGCTCTACATATATACGTATAAACACACACATACCCACACATATACCCCGACATACGTACGCATATGCACGCACCAATATGTGCATACACACAAACACAGATCCCCCGTATTGCCTTTTAACAGACTGTTGGGCTATGTCAACGCATTCATCTACAAAGGCACCTTCACACACAGCAATACATACATACACGCACACACACGTTGGATGAATGATTAATATCCGTACAGTTGTGTCTGAATGTGGGGCTCGGTGTCCTTTCAGAACTCCTTTGAAAAGGAGCCTCCCCCAGGTTTCAATTAGCTCTTAATCATAACGATGGTCGCCTCTGCCCAGCCCCTGCTGGATGAAGACCTCCCCAAACTCTGACGGTCACTGCCAGTGGGCTCATGCCTGTTCGTAAACAAATGTAATCCAGTTTAACGCCGAGTAGGAGTCTTTTGCGACCAATATGATCCGTAATATGTGTTTTGGGTTAGATCGCGAATTGTTAATGGTGTGGGTTTTACTCTCCAACACACCGGTGTAGTGCTGAACTAGTAACTAATTGGCACGCTTTGTTTACGTGACAAACCTTACTAATTGGCTGTGTCGGGTGGTGGCGGGTTTTTTACGACACATTTATATATTTAGGTGATCTAACCCAAAAAAAAAACCTCATGGATAAATATAATCTATATGGTATGTATCTGTTATATACTGTAGCTGGTATATAACTGATATATACATGGTATATATCTGATATCCCAGATCTAGAGCAGTGTTCTTCACTAATTTTCAGGGAGGGTGGGGAGAGGGCACTTTCACCGATAAGACATCAGTGGTGAGGGCCCCCACATATGTTTTCAAATTGTGTATTGTCAGGGGCTGCACGTCAGGGGCCACACTAAAGGCCCCCAAGGGGCCTCCATTGGGCCGTGGGCCTTGGAATTAAGAACACTGCACGAGAGGAACGTCTTTCTTTAGGAAGCACAATACTGTAATGGAAGCACGGTGCTGTAACGGAAGCACGGTGCTGTAACGGAAGCACGGTGCTGTAACGGAAGCACGGTGCTGCAACGGAAGCACGGTGCTGCAACGGAAGCACGGTGCTGCAACGGAAGCACGGTGCTGCAACGGAAGCACAGTAATGGATTTTGCGAGAGACAATTGCTTTCCAGTCGCGTGTTAACCAACGATACACGGGCACAGCTGACGGCAGGCAGCAGATGGGAGGGCGCCCTCCAAGCCCACAAACCACCGTACCAATCTGACAGCCACTCCTGCTGCAGTCTACTCCGAATAATCAACCCAGCGTGTATCACAGTTGCAGGTGTTAACGCAGAGCGTTGTGTGGCTAACTGCCTTGATTACTGCAGTTCAGGCCTCGTCTGTTCAAGCTCGCATATGTGGGGATCTTAAGCTCCGGCTTTTGCGCCTCTGAGTTCTCGATCGAACGATGCGTCCGATTCACCAAATATACACGCAGTATAAATTGTGTTTTCTATTTATTGTATTGTGATGATTCTCTCTTTACTATTTTTTATCAAGAAATCTCAGCACATTTTGTCAATAACGCATTGGCGATGTCCCTTCACAGCACAAGTGTTATTGGCGAATGTGTTCATTGATATCTGTGCTTGTTCACAGTCGCCAACACAGCAGTAGCGTCTTCAAATCTTCGTTTAATTTTAGTGACGAGTCGATTTTTGTTTGCACCATGTGTACTATCACTTTGATATTGTCCATTGAAATTCCATGCCTCCTCGGTTGCTCTATGAGCAGAAATACAACACTAGCATATAATATGAATATAAGTTGTACAAAAATGTAATAATTTTGAGTCACTCAAACACATACAGACAATTTGCCGGATGCATTCCGAGCGTAAGAAACAGTTTACAGTAGATGATGAATCAACACTTGTGGTTGTGCCTGGCTTCCACTGTTTGCATAGACTTCGGGTTCCATCATACCTCCGGGGTTGATAAAATAGGTAACACTTTGTGGGAAGTCAAAACAGCGGTTGTCTTTCCGGGGAGACTGGCTTCCAACATAACAACGTGGAATTTTCATCACTGACTCAGGATCATCAAGAGAGATGTACAACTGCCCGTATACTCGTTCATCCGCATGGCAAGGGAATTACAATGCGGGCTCATTAGAAGAGCTATTTGTGTATCGTATGAACCGGCTGTGTAAGCTCGTTTATAATCTTTATACCAATTAAAAATATACAGCCCTTTGTTGTCAACTGCAGGGTTGGTGAAAGGTGGGAGGCCAGCAGCTGTCCAGACATCACTCGCCACTGACGCTAACCATGGCCAGGAATCAAGCTCCTTCTTGCTGGCTTCAAGAGGCCAATGTGCTAATCACTCCATCATTGCGTTCCTGTAAAGCTGTCCCATTCCATAAATCTATTACCATGGAAATAACCATGTGCAGCCAGAGTAAACAATATCCAACGAAGTGCTATGATGGACCTCTAGACAGCAAGCTTAGACCTTTTTTTTATATTCACACAACCGATGTGTGTCGCTACAAAAGAAAAGCTGTTTCTCATTCGCAGCTCCAGCCCGAGACCCAAATTCCACAGGAAAATGTCACCACCACGATTGCGCATTTACCAACTGTTGTGCCACATGCGCCCTTGAAGGCACTGTCCATGGTCCTGAAGCTGAGCAGTCGAATAGGCCCATTGAAGGAGAGGTCCCAACAAAAACCACTCCCCATCCCAAACCTGCTCACCATCCCAAACCGCTCACCATCCCAAACCACTCCCCATCACAAACCGCTCCCCATCCCAAACCGCTCACCATCCCAAACCACTCCCCATCCAAAATCACTCCCCATCACAAACCGCTCACCATCCCAAACCACTCCCCATCCCAAACCGCTCACCATCCCAAACCACTCACCATTCCAAACCACTCACCATCCCAAACCACTCCCCATCCCAAACCACTCCCCATCCCAAACCGCTCACCATCCCAAACCACTCCCCATCCCAAACCGCTCACCATCCCAAACCGCTCCCCATCCCAAACCACTCCCCATCCCAAACCGCTCACCATCCCAAACCACTCCCCATCCCAAACCACTCCCCATCCCAAACCACTCCCCATCCCAAACCGCTCCCCATCCCAAACCACTCCCCATCCCAAACCGCTCACCATCCCAAACCGGTCACCATCCCAAACCGCTCACCATCCCAAACCACTCCCCATCCCAAACCACTCCCCATCCCAAACCGCTCACCATCCCAAACCGGTCACCATCCCAAACCGGTCACCATCCCAAACCGCTTACCATCCAAAACCATTGTTGGGTGGCACTGTTTTTCGATGGCAGGGGAGGCTGAGACTGAGCCGGGAGGGGGAGGGCGGTGGGCCGAGGGGATGGTGAGGGGGAGAATGACGTATGTGGCCGCAGCTGTGTCCTCGATATTCCGGTAAATGCGATTGTCATTCCCTTGTGGTCACGGGGCTGCATGGAGCGATGTTGTAGCGTGTGCACAGAGAACATTGAATGCAGCCACAGAGAGCCCTGGCTGAGCTGCGTGCGTGCGTGCAGGGCGTCACTGCGGTAAGCTACAGCCTCGGCGCCTTTGTGGACTCGGTGCTGATGTGCTGACGTTGACTGTAAAAATGCACTTACAAATAATTTTAGGCTGAGTGGGTCCCAGCGTAGGCTCGGGCCACCTTCGTATGCCAATAATGAGACGGGCATTGTGATGGGGTGTTTTGGTTGGTAGTGCACGCACGTATACACGTGCACACGCCCCCGCATGCGCATGCATGTGCTCAGACGTAAATCACATCCGCACAATTTTATACGTTCATGCGTATTTATACACACTTTCCATATTGTCCGACATACACAGCCAAATACAATCGAAGATGTATTCATAAAAAGACATGCAGCTACACACATGCATACACACACAAAGACAAAGATAGCCTTAACAGACTGTTGGGGCAAGTGCTGTTAGCGAGCAACTATCAAGGTCGGGACGGCACATAAGGGGGTGGGTGGCCAGCACCACGCCCAGACGCCTTTGTATCCCCAGTGGCGATGTTTATACGCTGCACCAGGTACTCATGTGAGGCTGAATCGACCTAGAGGAGGTCCAGGACCGATTTAGATCATCGTCACTTGTGTTGGCCGTGAGTGGGAATGGAACTCTGGTTTAGTTTAGTTTAGTTTTTTTATTTTGGTATAGCCCTGTGAGCCATTCGGCTCTTGAATCGGGTGCAACCACAACAAACAAAAAAACAAAAACACGAACAAGAAAAACATCTTAAAGTGACTGTGTAAACAGAAAATCCATGAAAAAAAACCAGCAAAATATTCTGGAAAAAAGCACCGTACACCAACGCTGTGTGCAAAAAATCCCAGTGGGATGCAAGTCAAACAACAACAACAACCACAAGAATACTTAGATTAAGGCCATCAGTCTATATCCGTACTACTGCAAAACAAATATGTCCAAACCAAAAAACTTTTCCAAATCACCAAAAAATGAAGCCATAATTGCAACGTTGCCGTGTTCGTGGCACAGCCCACTAACAGCTCCCCACACACACGTGCTGCACACATCTCATCTTCCTAGAATTGGCTTCAGAGCTCGTCAGCAGTGTCAGAGCCACGTTTTCAGCGAGTGGATGAGCCATTCCCCCCATTTGATTCCACAGCAGAGATATTTTTAGTTGCTCTGCGCAAAGCTGACGGCATTCATGGCTGCACCGGTAAATTAATCACAATCCCTGAGGTTTGCTGTCTCAGTTGCTCATTTAAAGGGTCGTTTTAAGTGGAATGTGCCTCTTGGTCACCTTCCTCCTCCTTATCCTCCTCCCCCATTAGGGCTTTGATGACGTGGCTTTGGTGCCTGCGTACGTTGTTAATTTGTTTTTTGTTTCGCATGAAATCGATTTCCTGACACACTTTGGTGCGAAGACGGCAGTCATGGCATTGTTCTCGGTACGCAACGGACAGCGCCCAGTTGAAATCCCGCTGAATTGTTTTTCAGCGAGTGTCCATTGCAGAGGTCAGAGCACCCAACTCCCCATCGGACGAGAAAATGTTCAAATGCCGGCCGTGGTTTAATTTGGGCAATCGCACGCATCCTGGGTCGATGAAACTTGTACCACTGTGTGGCAGTAACGGTGGTCGTCCTGTGTAGGAACAAGCCCTTGCCGTAATACAGGTTGATAGACTACACATTATACTCTTTGGTTCTTTTGGTAAAGTCACGTAGGTATAAAATATATATGCCTACGTGACTTGACCGAAATAACCAAAGCGTATGGATTCCTGCAGTCACGAAAGCTTCAAATCAAGATTAGACTAAACATTGTGCGGCTCTTCGTCAACCCCTACAAAACAACCTCCGTGCCATGGAGGTTGTTTGACCATACTTCACCACACTGCTCAATGCTGGATGGTGATAGGGGCGCCCAGAACCAGTTGGCATATCGTTCCCCAATTATGTTATCCTTGGCAGAGAATAAAACCCATGCCCGTGGGTTCAGAGCGAAGTGCGCTAACCACTGCTTAATCTGGTTAAAATTATCTCTACAGTTTTGTGGGATGGAATCGACGGTGGTGACCACGCTGGTTGTGATCTGCGTCGTTTGGCTGGAGTTTTGTGGTTCATCAAGGGGCTCATAAAATTGATAATGGCAGAGGGGATAGGCACGGGTTGGGTTTGTAAAATCTATTGAGCAAACTAACCCACATGACCACCACAACCACCACCAACATCGCCACGACCACTGCCACCACCACCACCACCACCACCGCCTCTCAACCACAACCACCACCGTCTCTGCCACCACCCATCAACCCGTCTACAACATTCACTTTCCTTATACGTAAGAGCATGTACGTGCTGTATTTGTGTTTTTTTTATTTTGTGTTTTTCCGGTTTGTTTTGTGTGCGTTATGTGTTTGTACTATCAGTTATGTTGTGTGGTTTTGTATTATGTTTGCGTTGTGTATTTTGTGTTGTGTGTTCTGGTTTGTGTTGTCGATGTCTTATGATTGTTTTGCGTGATGTTGATTATGGTTTGTGTGTGTGGTTCATACTGTGTTCACGCGTGTGGGTTGTGAGCGTGTGTGTTTTGAACGCTCACTGCTCTCAGCCAGGTGGCACACAGCTCACATTTCTGCTGTAATGGCTGCGATGGCACAACTGAGCAACAGGGCTTCTGATCATAAAATCATATGTTCAAACCCCGGTCAGGGTCATGCCACACTTTTATTGAACAGTGGCCAGTGACACGAGAACCATCTGGCACTGCTGCACCGCTTCTTGGAGGAACCAATCGCCACTGTGAGACAGTAGACAGGACCGGAGATAGAGACCAGATATTAACGACAATGCGATAACTAAACTTACCTAAAATAAAGGGTTTTTTTTACTAATATATATTGTGCCCTAGAATTGATTATATTTTCTGCTCAAATTATCTTCAAATTATTCACATGTATTCATGGACGTTAAGAGGAGTCACGCAGAAGCGGTGTAAATCCATCCCATTGTCGGCGATTATCCGTGTGGTTAAGAGATAAGTGCAGCTTCAAAATAAATATCTGGCAAGAATGCCCCTCCTACGTCATCGCTGAAAAGAGGCGTTTCTCCGCAGATAATACTTTTATAACCAAAACATCTCCCCTCTGGGCGAGATGGCGTTTCCATATCAGTAACAGCATCGCACCCAATCTACTCTCCCTTGTACCCACCGGTCTGATAACGGAAACGAGACTCGACGGCATCGCCACCCGGCGCTCGCGGCCACTCGCTCGCTGGGCCTCCATCTGTCGGGGTCATCAAACTCCGCGCCCAGTGGGACTGCACGGATGCCGGGGCTGAGGACGTGCGGAGAGACGCAGCTGTACCGAGATCCACGCCACAGTGGCTCTCCCCACCCCCCCCCCCCCCACAATAAGCCCTAGCGACCAACTGTGAAAATAATTTATTTAAAAAAACCCTTCAGTTATTCAGGACACCCTCGCTGAGTCTCAAGGCTCTTTTTCAGCAGGGTGCTGCTGCATTATAAATTATGGTCAAACATCCAGAGGGAGGCCTTCATCCAACACTGGATTAATAAATGTACTGGATGGCTACCTTGGTGCTAATCGGAGGTGCTGTTAGCAAGCTCCCACTGAGGTCAACACAAGCGCACGAGATGTTTGGTGTGGCCAGAGGCAAGCTAGACTGCCCCAGGTACTCATTTCATGCGGTGTTCTCCGAGGGAAGGCCCAAGACTGGTTCTAGCCATCACTCAGGAAGGCTGCGGGATTCGCAGGATATGTGTGCTAACCACTGCACCACCGCTCCTCAGCAGGAGCTTGTGTAAATGATGCATGGGAACTGAACACGGGCGAGTGTTGGGTGTCAGGGTGCTGCCCCCTGGTCATTGTCGGCGGCGAGCGGTGATGTAAGCGCCAGTGGATTGCGTGGGCCACGGCCACTTGATTTACAAAAACACAGCCCGTGTGTGTACATCCTCAAAACCTTTTATGTAATCTTGATTTGAAGCTTTCGTGACTGCAGGAATCCATACTCTTTGGTTCCGTCGGTAAAGTCACGTGGGTAGAAAAATAAAATAAAACAAAACATAACATATCACGACGTTTCGATCGCAACACAAGCGGTCGTCCTCAGGTGGAAAAAAAAATATCCAGCAGTGGAAACTGCTGAACCAGCGAGAGGGCTGTGTAGCAAGCGCGTCCGCAAGAGAACCACAGCCAGTGACTTGTTGTGGTGCTTCCATTCGTCCCTGCCGTTTGGCTGTTATCTACGACTCTCTGAGTTGCATTGCCCTGTTAGGTGCCTCTGCATTAACGGGCTGGGGTCTCACTAACATGGCCACCTCTGCTCCCTTAGCCTCGATGTATCGATGTTTTCTGGCTGTGTGATGGGCTGCGTGTCTCACTGGCGCGACCACCGTTGCGGTGGTTCTCTTGCGTGGATGCGCTCGCCTCTCACAACGCAGTTGGCAGCGCCGCAGCTTGTGTTACACATAGACATGGCATCAACTTGCTAATCCCCCTAATCTCCCTGCCTAATCTCTCCCATCAACATAGTGCTAATCTCCCATTAACGCTGCTGTTGTGCACATATGCGGGGACGAAACTCTCATGTGGCGACGGAAGCTCATTTCATGCTGATCTCTCTCCCAAATCTCTCTCTCCATAATCTCCCCCATTAACACAACTGATGTGCTTGCGTGCGGGGATGGAATTTCTTTCCAGCTCAGACCCCGCTTGCTTGCCCATCGCCACGTAAATAACCTCCTTGCTGTTACAGCTCTCTCGCTGGTTCAGCAGTTCCACTGCCGGATTTTTTTTTTCCGCCTGAGGACGACCGCTTTGTGTTGCGATCGAAACGTCGTGACTTATATGTAATGTAAAGTTTCCTTTAATATTGCGTCGGCGTCCATGAAAATTGCATCGAACAATCACTGACGGACTACAGGCAAGCGGGAGGACAGTCAGGCGGTGAGCCGCCGCTACCGGCAATTGCCCGAACTCTCTCTACGTATCGAGATGTCTTCAGCCAACCAATGAGTTTTGATACATTCGGGAACAAAAAAAAAACAGTTCACGCGGACGAGGGGGGCAACACTCCATCCCATACAGAATGGACCGAAGACGCCACTTCACACTTGGCCCTACCGCCTTCTCCTGGCCAGCAGGTGAACGCAGGGGCTCCTCCTTGGCGTTGACGCCCACTTGAAAGGGGAATTCGCAACTTTTTGCGCGATTTGACAACCTTCGCCTCCACAGCGCTGGGTTACAGACGTTGGTGGTCCACCGAGTGAACCTGCAAGAGTTATTATGCGTTTACAATCTGAAGGTCGGAGATCACTAAATAAATTACAGATCATCAATGATCAGAAATGCATTCATGGCATTACCATTGAGACGAAGGTGTGTCTTTTGCAAGACATGTGGGGGTGTGAAGTTACTTTGGCAATGACACTGCAACACACGCACGTGGATACGATTTAATTCCTGCACAAAAAACATGCAAACAAACACACAAATACACCTTCGCATGAATGCATATGCAAAAACGCACGCATGCATGCATAAACAAACGCACTGACACAGAGCCACATTCACACAAACGCGAGCACACACAAACAACCCACAGTGTGACACCCACAGTGAGGTGGTGGTTATGGCTAGCACCTTTGTCTTCCCAGTAGTGCTGATGTTTTTTTCACACCGCAGCATGGTACACATTTAAGGTTGAATCAACCTAAGGGAGGAGCGGGACTGGTTCAGATATTGGTCATGCAGTGCGCTAACTACTGCGCCACCACTCAACACGACACCACGGAATACACGTGCATATGCTCGTCGCTCCAGATGAGCTACACGCAGAGCAAATTGTGGATTACACAGATATGAATCCGGTGTGACATTATTCTGCACAGTTCGAGTTCGCATTAAAGAGAAACTAAAATGGTCGCACAGTTAAAATGTAAGGTTCTCGTGAATAAGTACTCCACAAGTTGTGATGAAATATTGTAGAGTGTTGATCAAGGTTATTCAAGATTGGAAAATATTCTTGCATTTTGCTCGACTCGACCTGAATTTTGCTGCCATGGTGTGGAGAGTGAAGATTGGAAGAACTAAAACCTCATCCGGAGCAAAGTAAACACTTGAATATGACCCAATGGACAGATAAATTCAACCATTAATTTTATTTTATTAGGTATGGCCCACTGAGCTACAGGGCTCTTACCCAGAAGCGACCTGGCCACAAGAGATAGCTCAACGAAGTGGCTTATCGTCACGTGGAAATTTAAAGTAGCCAACATACTCTAAACGTGTGATTATAAATGTGGAGGGAAAAACCGGAGGACCCGGAGAAAAAAAATCCACACGAACACGCAAACTCCAATATACAGCAGGCATCAGGGTCGGGATCGAACCCACCTGTATACCAGGCGAGGTAGTTAACATCTCGCCACCGCGGCACCCCTGTGTGTGCATCCACAGTTCTTCACTTGTAAAGTTGTGATCCAGGTGTCGAGGGGATGATCCCGTAGAGGGAATGAGCACCGCAGATTACATTTCGATGGACTACTGCCAGATGACGAGCACAGCGATGGCCTGCCTCTTGTGATTTATAAAGTTCCTTTTCCGAGGCGCTTTACAGCAATTATAAAATTGTACATAAGGTGATAATGAAGTGAAATTATGAGATTTATGACGATCCTAATGCTAATACTAATCGGAATTGTCTCCTCCCCGTCTCCTTTTTCACTTTGTCTCACTTTGACACACCCCTACATACGTACACACACACACACAACGATCCTCTGCATGCCTTCTCTTTCTCTCCCTGCCTGCCCCCCCACCACTCCCTCTCTGTCTTTTTCCCATCCTACGTCCTCCTCCTCTGTCCCCCATTAAAGGCAGGCCAAAGTTCCACGTTCTCCTCCGCTCTCTGCTCTCCTTCGCTCTCCGCACGTCGCCATGCACACGCAGAGCGGCCGCGGCGGCCCCCCTGTGATTCTGGGGGGCGAGCCGGCCCCCCAGCGCCCGGCGGCTGCCCCGCCTCTGACCGACATCGTGGCCTGCATGCTGGGGCCCCCCGACGGTTCCCGGGGGCCCCGCCGCGACGTCTCCCCGAGCAAGCCTGACGACGACCGCGGCTTCACGGAAATCTGCACGAAGGAGCCGGACGTGACGAAGCAGCGGCGGCAGCAGCAGCAGCAGCAGCAGATGCGGGAGGTGGATGGAGACCGATCGGCATTGCTTTCTTCATCTCCGGAGGAGCTGGCGTCCGCGGGCCGGGCGATGAGCGCCGGGCTGCTATGCCGGCGCCAGGAGGTGGCGTTGGGCGATGGCGATGACGGCGCCGGCGGGGACAGCCTCGTCACGCTCACCATCCTCGATGGGGGCGGCGAGGGCGCGGGAGAGGGCGGCGCGCGGGGCCGCCCCCCCGCGGGTTGCCGGCGCCCGGAGGTTGGCGGCAGAGGGGGCGTTGGCGGCGGCAGCGTGGGAGAGGGCGGCAGCGCCGGCCTCCGCGACGCGACCACGGTGGAGCTGCCCTCTTCCAATTCGTCGTCGTCATCATCCTCCTCTTCCTCTTCGCGCAGGGTCGCCACCTCCGTTCCCGGAGGTGGCGACTTGGTGCGGCCGCCCCGGAGCGACCTTAGGGATGAAGACGTTTACGATGATGACGAGGGGCAGGACGAGGCGGAGGAGGAGGAGGAGGAGGAAGATGAGGCGGAGGATGAAGGCAAGAAGGAGTACGGAGAGGGACAGCCGAACGGCGGGCGCGGGGACGGCGGCGAGAGCAGCCTCGAGGGCATGCGGAGGAAGATGCAGCGCAGCAAGTCGACGGGCGGCAGCTTCCTGGAGGGGCTACTCGGATGCCTGCGGCCCGTGTGGAGCATCCTGGGCAAGGCCTACTCCACCGAGTACAAGCTCCAGCAGCAAGGTGTTAGGCCATCCCTTACAAAGCCCCCCTAACTGATTGCGATCTAAAATGTGTAACCTCAACCATTCATCTCTAACCCTACGCTATAAAGCTAAACTTTAACCGGAATATACAACCCATTGCCAAACTAACCTAAACCGGTAAACTCCAACTCCGACCCTTTAACCCCGCCTCTCATTGGTTGGGTCTGTTTGGGTGCTTGGCTGTTTAACCCCCGACTGTGACCCCCAACAGTCCATTGTCTTCGCCCTGTTTTGCCCCGGCCAGACCCTCTCACCGCCATCGCTCCTCCGCCTCTTCTTCCTCCCTGTTATTTTGACCGTCCACCCCACCCTCCCCCGTGCCAACGCAGACAAGTGGGAGGTGGCATTCGAGGAGATTGCAGAGCTGCAGTGGCTGGGCAGCGGCGCTCAGGGCGCCGTCTTCCTGGGCAAGTTCCGCGGCGAGGACGTGGCCATCAAGAAAGTGCGCGAGCAACGCGAGACGGACATCAAGCCGCTGCGCAAGCTCAAGCACCCCAACATAATCGCCTTCAAGTACGTCGGGGCCGCCCGTGACCCTCCCAGCCCTGACCCTCCGCCCCCTCCCGTACCCTCTGAGCCATCGACTTTGTGCCCCATGCCCTCTGAACTCTAAATCTTCAACCCCGTGCTCTCTGAACTCTCGCCCTTTAATCCGATATCCGCTGACCTTTACACCGCATGTCCTCTGACCTTTTTGCCGTTCATCTCCTGGCACTCAGTGCTCAGACTCTTCAGCCCGGTGACCTCTAACCTCTCTCGCAATTCCTGCCGTGTTGCCCTCGGCTCCCCCTCCCTTCCCCCCACAGGGGCGTGTGCACTCAAGCGCCGTGCTTCTGCATCATCATGGAGTACTGCGCGCAGGGGCAGCTGTTTGAGGTGCTGCGCGTGGGCCGACTCGTGTCCCCGCGCCTCCTCGTCGACTGGACAAGCGGGATCGCGAGCGGCATGCACTACCTGCACACCCACAAGATCGTCCACCGCGACCTCAAGTCGCCCAAGTGAGGACCGTAACGGCTGAGTGGGAGACGGCGCGTCTCCCTGCCACGTGGGAACGTATTGGCGGTATGCCGGTGGTACGCAGTATAACGAATAAGTTATTTAAATGCATAATTCGGATAATTATAATTTTTTTTGTCTGCGATTCGCAACCCCGGTCAGAAAATCTTGCAGGATGCGGCAAAATGGATTATCGCGATGTCGAAGCGGTCGGAAGACGAACGTTTATATGAGCAGTTGAACATGAAGCTTCGCACAGTCTGTTGCCGTATTGCAGCACCCTGCCTGGTGACGATTGGCTGCTGTGTTCCAAAGGCAGATTTTACTTCTCGTGCCCTTGACTTGGTGGGACGGTTCCTCGATTCCACGGACCCAAATCATCGGTCCCAGTGCACAGAATAAACCTTGACGACAGGGTCAATTGATTTTAGACCTTTATGAGGACCGGTGTGTTATGCTGCACCGGTGTGTTATGCTGCACCGGTGTGTTATACTGCAGGGGTGTGTTATGCTGCAGTGGTGTGTTATGCTGCACTGGTGTGTTAAGTTGCACAGGTGTGTTAAGCTGCACAGGTGTGTTAAGCTGCACCGGTGTGTTATGCTGCAGCGGTGTGTTATGCTGCAGGGGTGTGTTATGCTGCAGTGGTGTGTTAAGTTGCAAAGGTGTGTTAAGCTGCACAGGTGTGTTATGCTGCACCGGTGTGTTATGCTGCACCGGTGTGTTATGCTGCACCAGTGTGTTATTCTGCAGTGGTGTGTTATGCTGCACCGGTGTGTTATGCTGCACCAGTGTGTTATGCTGCACTGGTGTGTTAAGCTGCACAGGGTGTGTTAAGCTGCACAGGTGTGTTATGCTGCACAGGTGTGTTATGCTGCACCGGTGTGTTATGCTGCACTGGTGTGTTATGCTGCACAGGTGTGTTATGCTGCACCGGTGTGTTATGCTGCACAAGTGTGTTATGCTGCACAGGTGTGTTATGCTGCACAAGTGTGTTATGCTGCACAGGTGTGTTATGCTGCACCGGGTGTTATGCTGCACTGGTGTGTTATGCTGCACAGGTGTGTTATGCTGCACTGGTGTGTTATGCTGCACTGGTGTGTTATGCTGCACAGGTGTGTTATGCTGCACCGGTGTGTTATGCTGCACCGGTGTGTTATGCTGCACTGGTGTGTTAAGCTGCACATGTGTGTTATGCTGCACAAGTGTGTTATGCTGCACTGGTGTGTTAAGCTGCACAGGGTGTGTTATGCTGCACAGGTCTGTTATGCTGCACCGGTGTGTTATGCTGCACCGGTGTGTTATGCTGCAGTAGTGTGTTATGCTGCACAGGTGTGTTATGCTGCACCGGTGTGTTATGCTGCACAAGTGTGTTATGCTGCACAGGTGTGTTATGCTGCACAGGTTTGTTATGCTGCACCGGTGTGTTATGCTGCACAGGTTTGTTATGCTGCACTTGTGTGTTAAGCTGCACAGGTGTGTTATGCTGCACCGGTGTATTATGCTGCACAGGTGTGTTATGCTGCACTGGTGTGTTAAGCTGCACAGGTGTGTTATGCTGCACTGGTGTGTCAAGCTGCACCGGTGTGTTATGCTGCACCAGTGTGTCATGCTGCGCCGGTGTGTTATGCTGCACCGGTGTGTTAAGCTGCACCAGTGTGTTATGCTGCACCGGTGTGTTAAGTTGCACCGGTGTACCACCGATACGTCCATATGTTCCTTCACATAAAACAAATTTATACTTTATACTCATCGCGGCCACTGGCCCAAGAGACTTTTGGTATCTGAATCTGGCGTCGGGAGCTCACGTCGGACGAATGATCTAGACGCGGCGTGACAAACGTTGGCAAGAAGGAGATGAGAGGGTCTGCTGGGCATGTTTGGTGATGGATGCATCGCCTGTTCACGTGTGTTGAGGGCCTTAATAGTTGCTTGCAAACAGCACTTGCCCCAAAAGTCGTTATGGGAGGTTTTGTGGATATGTGCATGCATAGGTGTGCATGAGCATTTGGAGTACGTGAACATGTGTGTGTGTGTGCAACTGGCCTGGCGCAGGTGCCGGGGTGACGTCACCGTCATTTGTTGACGGTGACTTAGTAACGGTGATGTCACCAATATGGGTATTGGTCTTTGTCATTCACATGTTAAGATGTGTGTGTGTGTGTTTGCAAGTGTGCGTTCACTTAGCGTAAAATGTATATTCCTGTAGAGCCTGTAAAGATCAGCAACGAGGGAGACAAAGGCGGCCAGGTGTGGTGCTTGTGTGCCATTCCTGCCTCAAAAGGTTACAATTCGATTAAAGATCGATCCCTTTTTGTCTCATTTTGATTGTGCTGTCTCCGCTGTACAGGTGTGTTTGTCATATTAGCATAATTCGACTCTACGCATATCATTGTCATGTACTTTGTATACATTGTAATAATTGATTCTCAAGTGCAGCATTAAATGCATGCATCATGAGCGTCAGAATATATCTGAATCAATGAATTGATTGATCAAATATGCACAGTGTGTGCGTGCGTTTGCGTGTCCGCGTGTATGCACGCAGCAAGCGGTGGTGCAGTGGTTTGCGCATTGCGCTGCAAACCTCGCATCTGTGTTCCATTTCCAGCCATGGCGACATCCAAACTGGTCTCGGGCTTCCCCTGGGTCGACTCAGCCTTAAATAAGGACCTGGTGCAGTGTGTAAAAACATCGGCACAGGTATCGCAAATGGCGGCCGGGGCGTGGTCCTGGTACCACTCCGGTCTTAATAGGTGCTCGCAAACAGCACTCGCCCCGACAGTCCGTTACAAAGGCTGTGCGGGTGAATCTTTGCCCTCGTTTTGCGTGCTGCCGTGGTGTTACATCGACCTCACACGTCGTGCCGCCTGTCCTCCGCTTGCGCGTGTCTGCGCGCGCCAGCGTGCTGGTGACCCAAGACGACAAGGTGAAGATCTCCGACTTCGGGACGTCCAAGGAGATGAGCGACAAGAGCACCAAGATGTCCTTTGCCGGCACAGTGGCGTGGATGGCACCGGAGGTGATCCGCAACGAGCCCGTCTCCGAGAAGGTGGACATCTGGTGGGTCCCGCCCGTGGTCAGAGTGTACGCAGTCCCACAAGGGGTGCCCCGGTGGCTAGGAGATGTTAACTGCCTCGCCTGGTATACAGGAGGTCGTGGGTTCAATCCCGACCCTGATGCCTGTTGTATATTTGGAGTTTGCGTGTCTCTCTCTCTCATCATCATCACGGTGGCTAGGAGATGTTAACTGCCTCGCCTGGTATACAGGAGGTCGTGGGTTCAATCCCGACCCTGATGCCTGTTGCATATTTTGAGTTTGCTTGTCTCTCTCTCTCATCATCATCATCATCACGGTGGCTAGGAGATGTTAACTGCCTCGCCTGGTATACAGGAGGTCGTGGGTTCAATCCCGACCCTGATGAGCTGTTGTATATTTGGAGTTTGCGTGTCTCTCTCTCTCATCATCATCATCACGGTGGCTAGGAGATGTTAACTACCTCGCCTGGTATACAGGAGGTCGTGGGTTCAATCCCGACCCTGATGCCTGTTGTATATTTGGAGTTTGCGTGTCTCTCTCTCTCTTTCATCATCATCACGGTGGCTAGGAGATGTTAACTGCCTCGCCTGGTATACAGGAGGTCGTGGGTTCAATCCCGACCCTGATGCCTGTTGTATATTTGGAGTTTGCGTGTCTCTCTCATCATCATCATCACGGTGGCTAGGAGATGTTAACTGCCTCGCCAGGTATACAGGAGGTCGTGGGTTCAATCCCGACCCTGATGCCTGTTGTATATTTGGAGTTTGCGTGTCTCTCTCAAATCATCATCATCATCACGGTGGCTAGGAGATGTTAACTGCCTCGCCTGGTATACAGGAGGTAGTTTCAGCAAATCGGAAAGGTCGCAAATTCAAATCCCGTTGGGAAACGGTCCAACCCAGCGCTTCGTCGTCGACTTTTACAGGTTCGATACGATGAGTCCCACTTTGAGGGAAGTCAACGGCAGTTGTGATGATCTCTGTCACAGAAATGTGGAATTGACACCGCCGAGCTTGGGCATGTCAACTGTGGATGACCGCCACCAACTTCAGCTGAACATTTTATAACGCCGCGTCCTCTCACCATCGCCGTTTCAGGTCGTTTGGCGTGGTGCTGTGGGAGCTGCTCACGGGGGAGGTTCCCTACCGCGACGTCGACTCGTCGGCCATCATCTGGGGCGTGGGCAGCAACAGCCTCCACCTGCCAGTCCCCGCCTCCTGCCCCGACGGCTTCTCCCTGCTGCTGCAGCAGTGCTGGTAAGAGGTGCTGGAGGTGCTGGTGGTGGTTTTAAAAATGCAATGTAATTCCCACCCCCCATACAGTAATGAGATATATATACGGCTCCGTTGCGTGAGGGCGGTTCTCCGTGGCTGTTGACTTCTGGACTTGGGAGTTTGTGCGACGTATTTTGTTCAATAAAAGTAAAATACATGCGTGAAATTACTATCAGCAATGATTTATCCACGACTGGATGAAAGGCTCCCCCAAGCATGTCGTCATAGATCGCTGTCCTGGGATGCAGCAACCCATTCGGCACCTAAATTCGTCATTCCATTTCCCCTTGCCGAACCTTCCTGAACCGCCCGGCGACCGCTAAGTGAGAGGTTTTTGACCTTCGCTCTGTGGGAGGAGGGGGTCCCTCCCTCCTGATCCCAACCTGGAAACGCGCGCACGATCGTCCTTTCTACCAACCCCCTGCCCCCTCCGTGTGTATATTTATGTTCGTGTGCGTCCTACGCGGACAGGAACAGCAAACCGCGGAACCGGCCGTCGTTCCGGCAGATCCTGTTACACCTGGACATCGCAGCGGCGGACGTCCTCGCCACGCCGCACGAGACGTACTTCCAGTCGCAGGTGAGGGCGCAGCAGGGAAGGCGCGGCACGCGTGCCCACAGCGGCCAGCATGCAAAGACAAAGATCCCCAGTATAGCCTTAACAGACTGTTGGGGCAAGTGCTATTAGCGAGCACCTATGAAGGGACATGACAGGGTAGGTGGCCAACACCACGCCCGGCCGCCTTTGCCTCCCCAGTGGCGATGTTTAAACACCGCAGCAGTTCCTCATTTAAGGCTGAGTCGCCCTTTGGAGGCCCAGGACCGGTTAAGATAATGGTCACTGCTGTCAGCCGTGAACGGCAATCGAACTTGGGTTGCCGGGTTCGCAGCGCAGTGCGCTAACCGCCACACTGCCGCTCCCCACGCTCGCGAGAGCACCCTGCACCTGCACCCGGAGTGCAGTTTGTGTACCCTGCGATTCCCGTGCACCGCATCGTCCACGAGGGTCGGGCAATCGCCGCTCTACGGCACGGCGGCCTGCACCACGCCCCGCCGTACCCGCGTCACCGCGATCGGCCCCGCCGTGCCCTGCGTGCCGCAGCAGTGGCGTTGACGCGTGCGCGAGCGCAGGCGGAGTGGCGGGAGGAGGTGCGCGCGCACTTTGAGAAGATCAAGAGCGAGGGCACCTGCATCCAGCGCCTCGACGACGAGCTCATCCGACGCCGGCGCCACGAGCTCCGGTCCGCTCTCCTCCCTCCCCTCTCCCTTCCCTATCTTCCCCACCCTCCACTCCACTCACTCCGTTCCCGTTTTCAGCCACGTACGCGTACAGCCCTTTTTTTTTTGTCAATCTGCTGCTGGACGAGTGCATCTCTACACAGTGCAGTCCCTGCGGGGGTTGTTTGACCATACTTCACCATGCTGGTCAATGGGGATCGGTGAAGGTGGGGAGCATAGCGCAGTAAAACAATGGATTTTTCCACAGTGCCCTCTGCTGACGATGTAGCCCCACAGCACCCTATAACCCCTGCTATGCACAGCGGTCGCCCATCCAAGCACTACCCGTGCTTAACCCTGCTTAGGTTCTCACGAGATTTGGTGCATTGCGATTAGCACGGTTGGCTAAGTACGGTGTGAAAGAAGATCATCGTCCATGCATGCATACATTTGCTAATTTGGTTTCGTGTTTAGCCAACCTCTTGTTTGTCCTGCACGTTCTCTTCATTCCTTCATCGATGTCTCCCCACTCGCCGCCACCCCTGGCCCCGCCACGTGATCCAACCGCCTTGCTGCTGCTGTTGCTGGTGTTGCTGCTGATGCAGGCACGCCCTGGACATCCGCGAGCACTACGAGCGCAAGCTGGAGCGAGCCAACAACCTATACCTGGAGCTCAGCGCTGTCATGGTGCAGCTCGAGGCCTGGGAAAAGGACCTACTCAGGTGAGCATGAGCATATGGGAACACCTGCGCATCTGCGTGCCTGCAGCAGTTGTGGGTGGAGAGCAGTGACGCAGTGGTGGCTAGCACGCTGCGAAACGAAGCCGACGACCCGAGATCGTTTTCGCGCTCACGGCCAACACCAGTGACGATAATCTGAATCGGTCCTGGGCCTCCCCTAGGTCGACTCAGCCTCAAATAAGTACCTGGTACTCGCTAAACAGTACTTGCCCCAAAAGTCTGTTAAGGCTATACGGGGGATCTTGGTTTATTTGTGAACACTTGTGTGCGTCCACGTGCTGATATTTACAGAGTGCCTTGCTGACCAAACCACCCATTCATGTGCTGAGTCAGTCTTTACGAGTGCTCACTTAACTCCACTTACTACCAAAAGCCTCTATAACTGGGCGATGTAAAATGTGTATGTGCGTGACGCAGGCGTGAACAGGACCTGGAGAGGAAGTATCCCGGCGTTTACAAGCGGCTCCCGGCTCGTCCGGCCCTCCGGCCCTCGGCCGTTGAGCGTCTCATCAAGAAAAAACCCTCGACCCACAAACCCTCGTCGCACGGACGCAGGTGGGGTCACGCGGGGCGTGACAGCAGGTGGGCGAGCCAGGCAGCGCACCATCACCTGCGTGCGCGCGTACGAGGGCCGCGACAAATGCGCGCGGGCTGTGACGCGTAGCCCTCCCGCCCTCCTGCGTCGACAGACCCGACCTGCTGCGCTCGGAGGGAATTCCCGGCAGCACGGAATCAAGCCCCGTGCCGTCTCGTGCGCCGCCCGCACCCCCCGTCGCGTCCGCCGTGCCCCACAAGCCGCAGCTGTCCACGCCGCCTGGCAAGGGCCGCTACCGGGGCCGCGCACGCCACCGCCGCACCAACAGCAGGGGCAGCCACGGCGACTTCTCCTGGCTGGTGGCGCTGCCTCGGCCCGACGCCGACAGCGCGGCGAACGGGACACCCGCCCGGCACCGTCGAGACGACGGTGCCAATCTCGCGGCGGATGGCGCGCGTGGTGCCCCCGCGCCGCTGCGGCCTTGCGCCGACCCCGACGTCGTCGGCGCGGCCAGGATCGGTGCCGGGAGGATCGACGATGACGGCGCCCCGCGGCCGAACGGCGACCCGCGGCGAGCGGAGGCCGGCGGTGGCGGCGGGGGCGATGCCGCAGCGGGCCACGGCGTTGGTTCGACGAGCCGGCTGCCGCGGGTTTCCGGAGCGGCGGCGGTGCTGCCCGGTCGCGGTAGCGGGGCGGACGCGCCTCATGACGTCACCGCAGCCAGTGTCGCGGGGAAGCATCTCAGGCTGCAACAGCGCACGAGCGCCGACGCGGTGAGGGCTCGGGTTGCAGCGCTCGGGCATCGTCGTGGGAATGGCGGTCGCTTTGCCGAGCCTGATTTTTTTGTTGGGTTTTGTCCGGCGGTGGACGCGTGTGCCTGTGTGTACCCGTATGTGTGTGGGTGTCACGCCAATGCGACGTCGTGTTCCGTGGTTGTCGTGGACAGGCCCAACCGGATTCGTCCGAGGAGGAGGAAGGGGAGGTGGACAGCGAAATCGACTTCCCACGCAGGCAGAGGTGGGAGCCATGCACCTCAGTGCCCATGCTGCATCACGGCCACGAATGGTCAATTTCCAGGAGTCTTGCAGGCAGTGGTTAAGAATCGGGCTGCAGTGCATGGAAAAACAAAGATGAAAGATTGCCCATTTAATTGCACGGATTTCGTTTCACCCACGATGCTGCGCGCCCAGACCTGCACTCACACCTCAGGATGAGTTACCCACAACATTACCAAGTCGTCCCTCCCCCCCCCATCTCCCACCCTGTACCATCCCACCACCAACAGGCCACACCGGTGCGTCAGCGGCTTCCAGTCATACTCCACGTTCAGCTCCGAGAACCTGTCGGCGTCGGACGACCTGGAGGAGGGCAACACCAGCGACCAGTCGGAGCCGCCCCAGCCCACTCATGCCCCGGTGCCCCAGCCGGCCCGACCCTTGACCCCGCCGCGGGGAGCGGGAGGGGGTGGTGGCACGGGGGCCACCGAGGATGCCCGCGATCGTCGGCGGCGCGACGACGAAAATGATGAAGATGAGTTTGACGACGAGGAGGAGGATGGCCACGGTGGCAGCGGGCGAGGGCTTGCGTCCAAGTCCCCCGAGGTCCCCATAGAGATCTCGACTCAGTCGGACGGGCTGTCCGACAAGGAGACGGCCGTGCGACGCGTCAAGACGCAGATCTCGCTGGGCAAGCTGGCGCGCGACGAGATTACGCACCCGCCGGTGCCCAGCCCCGTGCAGGTGCGCGCACGGCCGTGGCACGGGGTTTACGGATAGGGGGCGTGTGGGGTGCGGAACGGGGGGGCCGCGGATGCGGCACGGGGGTTCGCGGAAGTGTTGCACGTGGCCGCAGCCATGCTTGGACCACCTTTAAGTCAACTTAGCCTCAGCCCCCTGCCAGCCTTGATAGGCGTTCGTCAGCACCGCTCGCGCCGATAATTTTGGATGACGCGGCGTTCCATGTGTGCCGCGTGTGGTCGTGCAGAGCGCGTTGGCCTTCCGTGACTCGGGCTCAGACACCTCGGAGGGGGAGGCCTCCGACTCCACCGTGGCCACAGCCAGGGCTCGCGTCTTCAGTTGGTGACCCCTTGACTCCCAGCCACCGAGGTGGACGTCACGCCCCCCGGGAGCTCACATCAGCATGGCTCAACATCGGCGCACAGCCTCGCCTCCCACGCAGAGCGACGCCGACTCAGCTTCTCCCGAACTTTGTGTTCAAACTTCCATTTTTTTCAACCACTCGCTCAAACATTCCCACCGATTCTCGCCCAAACCTCATTCCCCTTCAACCGCTTACAACGCAACCCAAAAGCTGCTCGGCGTTGCTCCCTGTTTTGTGGTTTTCCAAAATCACCATCACCTTCACCCACCCACTGCTCACGACCACCAACCATTTCTCACCACCCACCCCCATACAGGATTGGACGGGGCCAATTTGCAACTGGAAATTTTCCCGGTAAACTTGTCATCACATTTGGCAACGTCGCACTTGGCCCAACGTCATTAGGAATCATCAGCACAGCAAGTCGTCAGTAACACGGTGTTTTTGCACTTGAGGATACCTTCCTTTGTCATCCCCACGCTCGCGTCGCTGCAGACCACATTTCACGCCTTCAAGATGACGTAGCTCTGCTTCTTGGTCGTTGACAATTTGCTGCCCCACAGGTTTTGCAATTTTACGTAATCTGATTTTCGGAGCAGCAGCGTCTAGACTAAAAACTCCTCAAGGGAGCAACCCAGTGCTCTACGCATCACGTGTGCAGGTGGTTCACCTACACCGGGGCCCACATGTCTGAGGGGCCGAGGCCACGTGCTACGAAGATGGGCGAGGGAAATGGACAGCCCCCCCATTTAATTCAGCGCACCAGGGTCCATGCCAACCACGCTACACCACTGGGGGCCATACGCCCAGTCTTAATTGTACACTCTGCCTATGCACGAGAGTTTCCTTTACTGCTTCAACATGTCCATGGGCTGTATTATCAAGCCAGCTCAGCCTCCGCCACTTGTGTGTGTCCTGTTCAACAAATTGGCAGCGCAGCGCCGCACGGCACAACGCCAGCAAGCTCACTGTTTGTCCTGAAGCACTCGGCTCCCAACATGCCGTCGGTTTTTATTGTCGACGAAGTCGGTAAAAATTTTCCCGTGCGCACCAATTTGCACTGAGTGGCTCCGTTTGGCGATTCCGGGAGTGAAGTGCAAAGTGAATTTTTTACGATGATGTAACATGTGTGCGGGAGAAGGGAAGTCGATCAAGACGCCGGCCCTCATTTGCTAGGCTGCGACAGCGAGTACGCATCACAGTTTAGTGACGAGGACACTCATTCCTATTTATTTGTTATCATCCAAGGAAATTTATCCAAACGCAAAATGTATGGCATGCGAAACAAATGTCTCATAGTTGTAGTTGTAAAAACGTAACACAGGTTGTGTGTTCCGGGTTTATCTAACACAAGTTTGAAATTTTCGCTAATGAAGAAAAAATATTTTTAACTCATGTGAGAGAACTTAAAGTTGTTTTTTTTTGCCGCCGATATATATTTGTTTTTGAGCGAGGCCACGTAGTAAATTTAAGCAAAAAATCTTATCGTTAACCCTCAGCCACCCGACTACATTGCCACGTTTACAAAAATATTAAATTCAGCAGTGAAAATCCTGAAGCCACCGGTGGAATATCTTTCTAAACGTGGAAATCTTGTCGGGTGTTGGCGGGTTAATGACAAGAATCTTGGCAAAAAAAAACTACCACCACGTGTAGCCTAATGCAAAACAAATGTGGCTCCCGTAAGAGATGTTTATTTTTCCGGCCATGTTTTTTTTCCGTCTTGTGGAACACTACAGAGCTGCGCTCGAACCCCGATAAGCTCCACCGCTCGCGTACACACTCTCCTCGCTTTGTCATCTGCACCCAGGTGACAAAGATCACAGAACGTCCGCTGGTGCAAGTGCCAGTTGTTTGCTTCGCGGGTGCCAGTGAGCTCGATAGCCACGGGCGTGGCGTGAACGATCGAGGGAGCGTGAGAAGTAGGAGCGTGAGAAGTAGGAGCGTGGCGCTGCCTCCCGAGACTCAGCGTGGATCTCACATTGGCCCGTGGTGTTTTCGGGAGACTGGAAACCAGTAAACAAAAAAATTACACACGCGTGCGCGTATAAATTGATCAACGAACACTTGAGGGCGAGGGTAATTTTCGTGTTGGCGGAAACACATTTTTGCGTCACATTTAGGTTGGGGAAAAAAATTGGCAAATCTGCAGGAAATTTGTGATTTTCTTTTTCTTCAAGTGGGCAAAGATACGAGACTGTGTCCTCTGCAGAGGACATTGCAGCAAGATCTATTGTGCTGTCCTATCCCAGCCAACGACTGCTCGCAGCCTTTACTAACCCTCACGGTGATGTATGGTCAAATAACATCTCAAGATCTGCACGGCGTAATAAGGCCCTAATCCAGCAGTGTATTTGCACAAGGGCTTTAAGTGTACATCGGTAAAATATGCCCGTTTTAACACGTAGGCTTTCGCGACCAATTTTATCCATAATAGAGGTTAATGATAGATGTCCATTGTAATTTATATGACTACATTAACCCCCCTCTGGTCTTCGCACCTGATTGGCTCACAGTGACGACATCACATTTATCCTCTCTATTTAAGACCGAAACGAGAGGAATTCTCCACAATTCTGGCTGTCACCTGATGAGGCTGCTTGTAATTACTGGCAAAACATTGCACTCGAATTGTAAATGCTGTGGGTTTACTCTCCAACACACCGGTGTGCTGAACTAGTAACTAATTGGCATATTTTGTTTACATGCCAAACCTTGCTAATTAGCTGTGTCGGGTGGTGGCGGGTTTAACGACACATTATATTTATGCAATCTAACCCAAAAAGAAAGCTTTATGTAGAATATGCCCTTCCGCTCTGCCCGCACGTGCCAAACCCCACGTGTTCATTTGGAAATATTTTTGCAATTGGCAAGTGCTGTATGTATAAATTATGAGTCCAGGTTTAAGTTCGTGACAGCTTCGGGAGTTACTGTCGAGTCCGCCATAACACGGGCGTCGAATGCAGTTGTTCGCAATACGGTCCGTTATTTGGTTCGGGCAGCTGTAGTCACACTGCAGGTCACCTTTAACTTCCCACTTGTGGGGCGAGGTGGGCGCAGCAAAACCAGTCGCTGTTCTGCAGCGGTTCATGGAGCACCACAGGTTTTCTTGGCAGATCAAAGCCGTGCGGAGCAGTGGTGGGGGTCCTCCGAGGCAGGTTTTATTAGGAACCTCGGCAGAAATCCACAGCGTTCGCCGCGGTCTTCATTCGGCCCTGGTATTGATGGTCATTGAATGAGACGAGCGGCCACGACGATCCATTGGAGTGGCTGCACTCCGCACGCAGCCCCACACTGAACTCCACCACCACGAGGACTTTGTTTCAGTCGTGTCTGTCCAGCTTAATGACTTGGAAAATATTAATATATGTATGCTCCTGGCACAGCACATCCAGAATAGCGCTCAACATCCGAGGGGACCTCCTGTGCAGAGTGATGCCAACCGCAGCTCCGTGTACTCTTGGGATCTCTGCCGTGCTGCTCCGTTGCACTTTACGATCCTGCGTTTTATCGCAATAGCTGAAGGTGATCAAAAGTTGTGGAACGTTGAGTGTAGAGAACATACCTCATTGCTACTCTTTGGTTATTTCGGTAAAGTCACGTAGGTGAAAAAATATAAAATAAATAAAATAAAATAAAAATAAATAATTCCCGACGTTTCGATTGCAACACAAGCAATCATCATCAGGTGTGACAACCACAGCAAGAATTATTTTTTTTCACCTACGTGACTTTACCGAAAGAACCCAAGAGTATGGATCCTTGCAGCCACGAAACACTTCAAATCTAGCATGATACCTGATTGGTGTTTAATAATGGGATTACCCGGTCAGCCCGTGACTAAATCTTCCACAGTGATCCTGCAGCAGTGATTCTACGCTTGCAAGGGTCACTCCTGTCTCACTTGTGTAATTGTTCCTCTATGTTAATTATCTTAGAAAAAAAATACAAGGTCTATAAAGAAACCTAAATGACGGAAAGCTAAAGAAAGTAGCATTTAAAAATTATATTGTAGTCTTAATATTTGAGGGTGAGGTAGATGAAGGACAGCTATGACACTGCACTCGGTGTGTGTGTGTTGACACTGAGATTGTGAAACACTGTGTGTGTAGCCTCAACGTGCACATAGCCTGGCACAAGCGCCACTTAGTGGCGAATGGCGGTTGTTGTTGTGTGTGTGTGTGAGACACCCGTACCGTGTGACACTCACACGTTGTCTTTGAGACTGAAACACCGCGCGTGCTTGTGGCAATGAGAGATGTCCAATACTGTGTGATTATAACGTGTGGCGCGTTGTGTAAGGAGACTCAGTGAAACGCTGCAACGCTATTTTGTGTGCATGCGCGCGACAATGAGAGCGTTACTATACATTGTGATATTGTGTCTCGGACTCTGGACATCCACGTGTGTGTCACACGGAGAGAAGGTGCCGTGTGACACTGTGTTTGAGTCTGTGTGTACATGTCACTGGAAGACGTGCTGCGTGTTATTGTTGTTTAGTGTCGGCACCCACACACCGCACTAGTCGCTGCATTCTCCCCGGCTGTGCCGTTGCACTGCAGGCAGAAATCTGAGCCACAGTGTACAAGGGCCCCTTGGAGAGGCGCCACCTTTATTATTTAAGCGTTTGTGTATGACGTCTGTGTGTTATTGAGTCGGGGGTGGGGGGCGTGGACAATAACTCTCGTGAAAAGGATTCAGCATGAACCAACATTTTTGCGGCAAGTTCAGTTACTAGCAAGGGACTTCGCCGACCGAAAGCCAGCCAAAATTGATCAAATGTGATTGTCCCCGAAACTCGGGAGACGCGAGGGCTGCAAGGGCCCGCCGAAGTGTCCCGGCCCTACCGACCCGAGTCTCCCTGGCGGGGCCATGATTCTCGAGCCCCGCGTTTTGGGCTCATCGTGGCCCACGGGTGCCGCTGCTCTTCCTGCGCGCCTGGCCGTTGCTATTGTCGACTAAATGAGTACTCGCCGAGGGCAGAGTTGCATGTTGGAACCGCCTTACCACGTAACCCATGATGCGTATGCATGAATTATCATCCTGCGTGCAGGGGGGTGGGGGGGGGGAGGTCTAAGGCGCTCACGGGAACCCAA
Source organism: Petromyzon marinus (assembly GCF_048934315.1). Classification (NCBI taxonomy): domain Eukaryota; kingdom Metazoa; phylum Chordata; class Hyperoartia; order Petromyzontiformes; family Petromyzontidae; genus Petromyzon; species Petromyzon marinus. The sequence goes on along the minus strand of NC_133668.1, from coordinate 3,970,566 downwards.
CTGCGCGTGACTTCGTGCTGCTGTTACAATTTCTGTTCGAGGACGATGTTGCGTTAACCCGTCTTTGTGGAGACATTTTACTTTCGCGTCCGCATTACGCCACTGAGTGAACGAGAGGGTGTCGCACGCCGACCGTGCCACACCGTGATGCCGCATCTGCGTATTGTGGCACCACGAGCGACACCGCGAGGGCAATGACCTCCCTTCCCCCCTTTGTCGGGTGAGGCTGACCCTGTGCAGCGTATGACGGTGACGCCTCTCACTGTCACACATGCAAGAGTTGTATTTCGGGATCGAAGTGAGAGGCGGCAGGGCCTAAGGGTCATCTCGTAATATTTAGATTAAAACGCTGCGAGATAAACCTACGGTAGGAAGAAGGCTCTATGCAGCATTATAGCTGAGAATAACAGAGAGGTGGTACAGCTGGCTATGTCGAGTGTGTCGGGGTTTTTTCCCCCCATTGTGCACGTGAATGTATTGACGATACACCGGTGATGCGCGGTATGAAACACTTTTTTCGCAATCATTATTTATTTGTCCGTGATTCACAACCCCGGTCAGGAAAATCTTGCGGGGTGCGTCAACATCACTTCTCGTGATGTCGAAGCAGTCGGAAGACGAACGTTATGAGCGGCTGAACACGAAACTTCACATGATAGCACCCAGCCTAATGACCCTTGGTTCCGTGTTCCAAAGGCAGCGAGATTTGACTCCTCGTGCCTTAGACTTGGTCGGACGGTTCCTCGATTCATTTCCGGAATAATTTCTCGGCAGACGGTGGCATCAAAAGATTACGAAACCCGTGGTGTCACACGTTCGAATGGGAAAGCGGCTGCTGAATCCCAGTGGAACTTCTCATGGAGGAGTCCTGCAGCTCACTCAAGGGGTAACAGCGACATCGTCAGACTTTTATGAGGTCTGTTGTGTTGTTATGCTGCACCGGTGTGGTACCGCAATTACGTCCATGTACCGATTGAATCCCTTGCAATTCGATCAACTTTAATGATTCAGTTACGATTTGATTCACTAATCTCTATTTGCCTCAATTGTACCGTCTCGATATTTCCCCCCTCGTATGTTCCTTTTCATTAATTCCGTTCGCCTATAGGTAACATTTGCATACACCGTAAATAATTGATTCTCATACACCATGCATGTATCTTGAGCTGAAAACTAAATTTTTCATCGGTAAATAAAGTATTCGTTACATGCCTAACTTCTGTTACGAATGACAGCGATCTCAGGAGATACAATTTGATCCGAGGCAGCTGTGTGCGCTCGCATCTCTGCATCAGGTGTGGTCAAAAGAGGCAAACTGAAGCAGTTGTGCCGCATAAATAATAGCAAAGTAGCTGCCGACTTCTGTAATGTTGAACTTTTTTTCCTCCACAGAAATCGGAGGAATTTGCCTTTTCACTAACTCATAACTGATGGGGTTCACGGCAGTGCACATCCTGCCTGGAATTCAGCCACGTTAACCAGTGTGCCACTCAAGTACCTGTATTTAATGTTGCCGGTTTGTCGTCCACTCGCAGTCACAAGGTTGCGATTTCAAATCCAGGTCGGATCTCAAACTTGGCCCGCCACACTCTCAAGGTTAACAAGACACACACACACACTACTTTGTGAGACATTAAAGAGTGGTGGTCCTTTGAGGGGGAAGCTGGCCCCTGCCATATGAATGTGGAATTTCCACCACCGGCTCAGGGCTGACGACGGAGTTGAGCGTTCGGGCCACGTCCATTTGAGCAGGGCGACACTTTTGAACTTCCCTCGCCCTGTGATGAAGCTACAGGGTATAAACATGCCTGCCTGTTCTCTTGAGGGTGCGTGGAATGCCGCTTCACACAGCACCACAAGATTGTTCGTGTAATTACGTGAAGCGGACTGCTGTAATTTATTTGGCCCATGTAAAATGTAATTTATGTCACTTATAGTATATATATGAATTATATTGGAATGAGGTGCGGTGAAACTTATTGTGCTGCGTCCCGGGTGGATGAAGGAGGATGCTTCATGGAGCTGTGATGAAGACGGGACGCGTCCCCTCGCTCTTCATGTTTTCGAGTTCCGGCGACGCGCACAGTCGTGGCCAGTTGTGGATGATTGGCCAGTAATTAATTATGAAAACCCTGTCCTGTACAGAGATACCCAATAAATGTGTTTCAAAGCTACCCGGTGTGTGAGCCTCTGCCATTTACGTCTTTAACTGATTGTTTGTCTACTATGTGTTGCCTGTGTATATATATAAAAGTTGAATTTCTGTCGCACCGTACATAGCCAAGTGTGCTTATCGGAGGTGTGGGGGAAGGACAACACGGTGCTAGGTGCTCATTTAAGGGTTGAGTTGACCTAGTGGAGTCCCAGGACCGGTTCAGATATTCGTCACTGATGTTAGCTGTGGTCGGGAATCGAACCTAAAGCCTGGGTTAGGAACGAAGTGCGCTAACCAGAGCCACCACTCCACTCTGCCAGCCAGACTTCTGTTCTGTGATTCTGCTGTGTGTATGTCTGGCTGTCTGCGTATCTTCTCGCTTGTCTATCCATCTGCCTCTGTCGATCTCTGTGTCTGTCCCTGCCTGCCCCTATATCTCTATCTGCGTGTCTCTCGCTGCCTGTCCATGTGTATCTGATGAGTGTCTGATTGTCTGTGTATTGTATCTGACTAGTGTCTGCTTGCTAAATCCCAATGTACGTATGTATGTTGAACTTCTTTCGCACAGTACGTAGCCAACCGTGCTAATCAGTTCTCCTATTACAGGACTTTCAGGTACTTTTACGGTACTTTGAAGGTTGGTGGATCAAAGCATTTGTGAAGCTTCCAAACCCCGCTAGGCTGAGGTGGTCACGAGATGGCAGTACAGCAAGTAGGTTCTTGAATTGTCAGTTTAACACGTGGCAGGCTTTCGCGGCCAATATCATCCATAATAGAGGTTTTATTGGGTTGTATCGCGTAAATATGAATGTGTCGTTAAAACCGCAACCACCCGAAACAGGCCAATTAGTAAAGTTTGTCACGTAAACAGAACGTGGCCAATTCGTTACTAGTACAGCACACCAGTGTGTTGGAGAGCAAATCCACAACATTTACAATCTGAGTACGACGTTTCGCCAGTAATTACACCTAGCTTCATCAGGCCAGATTTAGATGATTCTATACCTCTATTTAAGGAACGAAACAGGAGGAGGATTTCTCCACAAATCTGGCTGTCCGCCTGATGATGCCGGTTGTAATTACTGGCGAAACGTCACGGTACTGAGATTGTAAATGTTGTGGATTTGCTCTCCAACACACCGGTGTGCTGTACTAGCAACGAATTGGCACGTTCTGTTAACGTAACAACCCTTACCAATTGGCTGTGTCGAGTGTTGGCGGGTTTAACAACACATCCATATTTACGCGATCTAACTTAAAACACCTGTATTATGGATTATATTATTCGCGAAAGCTGACTACGTTTAAAACGTAGGCTTTCGCGACCAATGTTGTCCATACTCTTTGGTTCTTTCGGTAAATTCTAGATTTAAAGCTTTCGTGACTGCTAGGATCCATACTCTTCGGTTCTATTGGGTAAAGTCACGTGATCTAAGGTCGTGATCTAAGCGTGGCTTCTCTCACTCCAGCGCTGTCCTCCAGACAGTCTCGTCCCTTCACCTGATGAAGGCCGCTTGTGTTGTGGCCGAAACGTCGTGATTTTTTGTTATTTTATTTTCACCTACGTGACTTCCTTTCGGTAAAGTCACGTAGGTATAAATTATTTTATTTTTCCCGGAGTTGTAGTCATGGTTGAGTGTGCTATTTTATACCTACGTGACTTTACCGAAAAAACCAAAGAGTATTGATTCCTGCAGTCACGAAAGCTTCAAATCAAGATTGAATGTTGACCATAATGAATGTGTTTTTTTTAATATTTTGTCGGGGTTAGATCGTGTAAAATATAAAATGCGTCGTTAAACCCGCCATCATCATCCTCTATATCCACGCGATCTCACCCACCAAAGCAAACCAATAAAAAAACACCTTTATTCTGGACAACATTGGCCTCCAAAGCTTACCAGGTGGCTCAAATATTCAGATTATTGTCCCTACCCAGCCCCCCACTCACCCACCCCCCACCGAGCTGGAGGTTTTCCCTCCAGGATCTGGCACCGCCCCTTTTTTGCTGGGCCGGTACAGCCATGGCGGCGCTCAGGCTGAGCCAAGCGGCGTGGCTGTCACCGCTGGCACGCGTGAGTCGGCCCTTGCGGGGCTTCAAGACGCCTTAAATAAGTTATTCCGCGACGGCTGTCCTTAATCGCCCAGTGCGTCGATTGAGAGGTTCTGTGGGCGATCGCGTTTGCGCCGTTGTGAACGTCCCCGCGTCCGTCGTGCGTCGAGCGCGCTCCGTGGTTATTCCGTTCGTCTTACGCTCGTCGCGGCCCGGACAAGCAAGGGCCTCCTCATGGGGTTGTTGTTACACATCTGCAGCGCGCCACTGTTGTGCATCAGTCGCCGAGGTGGTTCGTTCTGTCTCTGCCCGTGTCGCAGTGGGTAGCGGCGGGGCCGGTGTGTGCGAGGGTTTCCCGAGTTGTGGTCAAGGTCGAGTGTGTTGGAGTCGTCTCGAATTTATGTTCAACAGCAGCAGCAGCATATTCATCATAAGCTGCATCACCAGCTCCATAATTATCTGTAGCCTCATCGTCAGCCCTAAAATTAATCCGCTACGTTGTCCCGAGGCGCCACGGTGGCTCTGAGATGTTAACTACCTCGCCCGGTATACAGGAGGTCGTGGGTTCGATCCCGACCCTGGCGCCTGCTGCTGTATATTTGGAATTCGCGTGTCTCTCATCAGCATCACGGTGGCTCTGAGATGTTAACTACCTCGCCCGGTATACAGGAGGTCGTGGGTTCGATCCCGACCCTGGCGCCTGCTGCTGTATATTTGGAGTTTGCGTGTCTCTTTCCCCGTGGTAGAGTGGATTTTGCTACGGGTCCTTCGGGTTTTCCCACCACATTTACAATCAACATGCGTTTAGAGTATTTGGCCGCTATACATTTTCAAATGATAAGCCGCTTCGTTGTGCCATCATTTGCGATAGCCAGGTCTCTACTGCAATAAAAGAAACGTAGCTCAGTGGGCCTTATCTGGTCAAATAAATGTAAATGTAGTTTATAGGTCATGCGAAGGAGTGAAGTGGGTTCTGGCATTGCAGGGCTGGTGAAGATGCGCGGAGGTCCAACATCCAGCAGTAGATAGACAATGGCTTGATGAAGTGTCAACACATTTGCTCGACCCAGCCATCTGTCCGGCTTTGCCCCTTGAATTATTGTACAGCTCTTTTTTTTATCTACTGCTGGATGAAGGTCATAGGGGATGTTTGAGCACGCGTAATAAGGTGGTTACAATATAACCTAAACTATAAACTAAGTTTTTTTATTTTACCTGGTTCAGCCCACAGAGCTATGTAGCTCCTTTTCAGAAGACCTGGCCACAAATGACAGCTCAACGAAGTGGCTAATGTGGAAATTCAAATATTTTAAACGCACGTTTCTCAGTACGGTACTTGAGCCAAAACCCCGCTCTCGATGTGTTCCGTTTTTACCTCGCAGGGTGTTCTGAGTGACATCAAGCCAGCGTTCCAAAGCATTGTGATCCCAGTGAGAACCAAGAAGAGGTTTTTCATTCCGCCAGCCATCAAATCCAAGTACAAGCAAGATGTTGACAGAGAGGCACGGGCTCGGGCGGCTGGGGTCGTGGTGCGGCAGCAGTATGTGGAGAGGCCCATCAACATCACCTGCACAGGTGGGTGCCGCCCCGCACGCGCTGCTTACGCTCTCATCACCTGTGGGGGCTGCCCTGGCTGTTACACGGTAGTGCAAAGGTCTGCAGGTTACTGGCTGGCTCAGGAGTCGGAGCAACTGAGTTGGCACCGCTGGTATCCTGGGTTCGAAAACCGGATTTTTAAGGGTAGCGAGTTCATGGTTTTGGCCCTGTCATCATTGCACAAAAAAACCCCATCACATGGAATGGGTTCCGTCACAATTCGGCTTAATTGCAGCTTTGAGAATTTAAATTGTCAGTGTGACTTGTAGTGCGATGAACGTTACTCTCGGTGGCAGAATGGGTGGAAAAGTGCTGCCCCCTAATGTATTGAACAGGGGCTACACGAAGGGATCTCAGTAGTAGCTCTGTAATATCCGTTTCCGTAGGACATTCTCTGACATGAAGGGTTGCACTGTTCTGCGAGAAATCCAGATGGATACAATAAACTTAGTGGAAAGTTATTTAACGATGGCATGTCATAAACACAGAAGGGCCTATCTTGTTAACCCATACCAAGACTCTGTGACCTGAGCTGCCCAACACACGATTGAAGCTTCGTAAGGGGTAAAAAATACTGTATCAGTCATTGTACATGGATTAATGCACAAATTAAAAAAAAAACCATTCCTTTTATGTCCCGCAGCCGGCATCTTTGATGGCTATGTCCCTCCGGAGGGAGATAGTCGACTGACATCAATGAGCCCAGAAGGCCTGAAGCAGCGTGCCATGCAGATAAAGCAGACTGCAGCTTCACAGCTTGCGTAAGTTCATCGGGATGATACATTAGATTGGCCAGTGCACAATTCTCCAGAGAGGATGCACACGGTTGTGTATTTCTTTACAGAATGTTTAGCTGATATAAAGTCTGATAATGTATCCACCATGTTGTGGTTGGGGATGCATGAAGGGACGCGTACACGTGTTACTTCGCTAGTTTGTACGGATCGATGTTTCACTTCCCACATCGGCCTAATAATTAAAAGTCTCATTAATGTGTATGTTTACATGTATGCAGCCCTTTGTTAATCCACAGCTGGATGAGGGCCTATATAATCATGCAGATCATGTTTTTTTTAAAACTGGACTTTACACTATTTAGTGCGGGTTGGTGATGGCAGAGGACATATGCTTGGGAGCTTAGAGTATAATAAAACAATGTATTTCCTTGTATGTCTCTATTTCTCACCATCTCATTAACATCCATTAATTGTTCCGAATAAGCTACGTATAAAAACAAATAGTCCAAATTAACATGTTCTTATGCCTATGCCACCACCCCAATATATGGACTACTTGGATACGTTTCTGTCTCATATGCAGGATTCGGAAGCTAAAGGAATACGATGATGGATTTAGCACTAAAACGTTTGCCACCAAGGCCCAAGACATTTACGTGGAAGCACATGATTGCCTGGTGAAGTAAGTCGCAGCACCTCGCACCGAAGCCCAGCTCAAGCGTTCGCGGCTCTATCCTTGGTTTGTGTCATAACGTGACTTGTCATGCCCGATCGATGCTTTGCAGTTTCAACAAAGTGAGACTGCACCAGCTGGTGACAGAGCGATGCTTCCCGGTGAGAAAAGCACTGTGCACAGCACCCATAACATGTTGCTGTTTGTTCGACACACAGCTTGGGCTGATTCTTGTACCAGTTGCACTGCAATCGTTTTATATAAAATTTTGTATTAAGATATGGTCTGCAGTTTGCAACTATATAAACTGTGAAATATGCAAATGCACCATTGTAAATACTGTTATTATATGATAGACTCATATGCATGAATGATAACAGATGTGTTTGCTAATAGCCAGTAATATGAGCTTGATAGAGCAGCAATATCCCATTTTTAATCACAAATTTAAATCCTGGACAGGGTCAATTTAGCCCATCATCCCTCTGAGCTGAGTAAAGTAAGCACATCCTTGTAAAGGTCGTTTCACTCTGTGGGAATTTGGCTGTGCTATGTGGAAATTGGTCCCTGCCATAGGGAAAATAGATTTCCTACCAGTTAAATAGGTCTTCTAAATTGGAAGTCGATTAAACGTGAGGGATACTTTAACTTTTGAATGTGTTATATCAAAAGTCACATTAAGCACAAGCCCCCTTAATCAATGTTTTATCAACATATATTAATGTGCTTAATTTTGTATCCTTGTTTTTCCTTCCACTTGCCCGATCAGGAAATGGTGCGAGGGAACCGGCTGAAGACGCTGCGCTGGCACTTTCTGGAGTCCCTGGAACCCCCACGCGTAGTGCACGTGCGGTGCCCCAAGACTATCGACCCCGGCAACCTGTATGGGCAGGTCACCGTGCGCCTGCTGTCCAAGCAGGTCAGCTTTTCACCCCCAAACTCTCCACGTGCCCCCCCCCCCCCCACTGTGCGGTTGCTAGGCAATTTGTATTACGTTTTTGCATATAGTTCAATATTGATTAATGTCAGCACTGAGCAGAGAAGGCGACTTGGCATGTGATGCTGGCCACACAATCCCCCGTGTGCCGTGTTGTATTAATTGATTGCGCACGGGCAGTAATTATCTCATCATTATACAAAGGGAGAGTTTTTTGCTCCGTAGGATTCAGCATCGCTTCCTTGGCTCCCACTGTAGCACCACGCATTGTGCTGTCACATTCATATTTGCCATCTTTGCCACCATGCCATTATGTCTCTTGTTTTGCCCGAACAATGGCCTGAATGACGCCTCATCTGCATGGGCCTGCAGACGATGGCCCTGTATGACCGCTTCGGACGGCTCATGTATGGCAGTGAGGAGGTGCCCAAGGACGTGCTAGAGTATGTGGTGTTCGAGAGGCACATGCCCAACCCTTATGGCAGCTGGAGGCTCCATGGCAAGATCGTGCCACAGTGGACGAAGGAGAAGGACCCCATCATTAAGGTGCTCACAGCACAGCTACACATTTTACATGCAAAAAATCTGCAGCTGAACAGTGCAATCCACAACATATAGAATTTGTATTATTTATTGGAATTAAGTATGCTTCTGTCAGTCATTGCCAAGATTACATATTGGGTCCTTTAGACAACTGGGAGTCAATTCACACATCAGCATCATAGCTTAATAAAACTTGTAAATGGCATGTACTTTTGCATCGCAGCTGTTATTTTGGCATACCCATGATGCTAATTTTCACAATCTCTTTTGCAGACAATAATGATTCCTGGACCAAAACTGCACCCATGGACAGAGCTGGATGAGACCACGGTTGAGCAGAAAGCCCCTGCTCTGCAGTGGTACAAATGAGCGACAGATTTCTGCAATGGGCAGATGACCTACAACTCGTTTGCATCTTATTGGAAAGGAAAACCCTCAGACATAAGTGGGATGTGCTGATCACAAATGCACAGCTCCTCAATGAGACCATAGTCTCTCGAAGCAATGCCTTTGGCTTCTGTGATTTGTGGCAGACAGAATTGACACTGATTTGTGCTCACCATGGCCTTCGAGACCATCATTGGCCAGCTAAATGGCAAGAATTATGGTTTGTAAATAAAGTACATTGTTTGGGAAAGCCTAGATTGGTGTTGCCTGCTTCAGTATGACTCTGTGGAATGCCTGCGATTGTGCGCAAACACATTGGCCACCCTGGTGGCCTTTAGTGTGGCCCCTGACGTGCGGACCCTGACAATACACATATGTGAAAACACCCCTTCCAGGCGGTGTGGCAGCCCTCGCACTGATGTCTTATCGGTGAAAGTAGCTCCCCTCTGAAAATTAGTAAAGAACACTGCAATATGCCTTCCATGCATCAAGTGCTGCAGTCCAGACCGCTCTGGCAACATACTGTGTCTGATTTAAGCCAACACATCCTTCAAAGAGCAGTTGCTCTTTGTTTAATCAGCTGAGAGCCTGGTAATATATCAAGCATACTTTGCACATGAGACCTGTGCTCAATGTCAGGAATAACAAAGCAGATAAACATCGTTAAAAGAAGACGTGACCTCAATTATATTGACCCGTAGATAGCTATGACAACTATATTGACAGGTTGATGCAGTGTTTTTATTTGAATGTACTATTGTGTAATATGCTGGTTTTAAAGTAACAAACAGTAGTCTGGACACTTGAAAATAATTGCAGGTTAATTGTTGCCAATGAGTACCACTTTCAGTAAACACGAATAATTTGGGAAAAAGAACGACCATGTCTGTGAATGATGACAAAGTACTGTATTCTAAAAATCCAGATCCTGCCAGAATTTTCCATGAGCAATTGAAAAGCCAGTGACTTCAGCTTAAATTTTAATCGGGTGGTGGGTGGAGTGGTGGCGAAGTGGTTAGTTTTTTAAACTATGAAACCGGTTGCCCTAGTTTGTTTCCCAGCTATGGCTGACATCGATGATGGGTGAACACAATCTCCTGCTCTTGCCCCCTCCCACGATAACCACAGTAAAATATGGTAAAATCTCTCCGATGGAAAATATTTTAAAACGGCTTTTATTTGAAAGGGCTGTAACTAATAACACAGCAAGAGGCAAGGTGACAATGATTAACTCCTGCTTCATCAGCCATTGCTCGTATTTTGAACTTCTTTCGCACCGTTCGTAGCCAACCATGTTAATCGGAGGTGTGACAATGCCCTTTTCCACAATCCAATTCTTAACAATTTGACTTCAACACTGCATCTCTAGTTAGAAATCCTTTCGGGTGTTTTTGTTTCTTGGCTGTTATTGGTCAGCAGCCCTTTTGAGTTGTATTGTGCCCTAGGCCAATATAATTACATTAAGAGCATTAACATGGCATTAGGAAGTCAGCTTTGTTTTCCAGTGCGGCTCTGTGGTCCCCTCACTAAGTCAATGTATGCAACACATTGGCAGAAAGGTTTGTAATATGCATTTTCCCACCCTTGATATCCTTGACGTTACAACATGCATGAAAACACGAAGCCATTTTTTATGCAAAGTTAAATGTTTATTTTTCCAGTGTTGACAAAACAGCAATGTGAAACATTCCTATACTGGAATTCAATCGCGACATGTAATAATTTGCGCTTATTCGGCACCTTTCACAATATTTTACAATGGACAAATCGTGTCACAATGCCAAATATTAAATTGAGAACTCTATTAAAACTTGTAATCTTAACTATTGTCACCCTCAAACTGAGGGCCTTCCAGTGTAAATCTAGTTAACTTTGTACTCTATAAAAGCTTAACCTTTAACCCAGCAAAGTAATGTAACTTACATTGTCCAGCATTTACATTTTAGAAATGTTCCCGACTCCGACCAATATCATGAAAGTGACCGGTTAACATTTCACATCTGCAGACAATCCACAACCAGAATTTGTTTTCGTGTAAATAAAGGACGAAATTAGACATCTGTTTAACAACTGCTTTTAAAATGCTACTTAGAAAATACTTGCAAATGCTTGACTGTGCGTGTTTGAAACAGTTGGTCCGAAAACTACACATGCACAAACAAAAACCTTCACCCTTCTACACCAAAAGCACACTGAAAACATGTGGCCCAGCCATTTCCTTTGCACAAACCAACAATGTCCACTTGCCACGCAGGCAACGATGTGCCTGCCTCTCCATGACTCGGCTCCAGACCGAGGTGGCAACACACTCCAATCTCTGGTTTCATAGTCTCGGGTGACGTGTGAGGCAGATGGATTCACGAGCCAGAACTCTCTCTTCTACCAAAACCAAATCAGTGCATGCAGCTTCCCAGGAGAACTGGTCCGCCCGGAGCCCAGCCACCTGGCTGGGTGCACTGCCATTCATAAGTTGCCTTGTACATTAATACGTTTCCTTCACGTTCCAATCATTTCACCCTATACAAATCATTCCAAGTGGGAACTTCATAACATCCTCAAACTTTGGTCGCGAGCCACCAACCCACCAATCCGCAGAGGAGAGTAGCCGTGCTAACGGGTCCTGATGTTCTGCTCCTCGAAGAGCCTGGACAGGGACAGTGCCATGGCTTTGGCCATCTCCTCGTCGTCGCGCTGCTGCGCCACGTAGCGCTCGTACCAGCGCTCGTACTCGTCGTTGGGCAGCGGCGAGTCGAACACGGCGTCGTAGTGACCGTTGCTGAGCCAGCTGAGCCAGATGGTGGGGCCATCCTCGTCGTTGCCCTTGCCGAATCTGTGCAGCATGGTGGACACGGTGGGGCAATTGGCACTGCCGCCTGTGGTGAGCCGCACTCCCACGCCCAGCATCTGGCTCATGGCCGTGAGCTCCGGGTAGCCGGCCCACGCGCCGTTCTGCGCCGCCGCCACGATGAACTCGCCCACGTCTCCCTCGATGAGGGCGCCGAACTCGTCCAGGTGGTCCACGATGTGGTGGATCGTCTGCTCGCGCAGCTCGGCGTGCATGTCCTGGCTGCCGTACACCGCCTTCGACACAGCCCGGTACAGGCAGTTGCCGTCCGGGATGATGTGAAAGCGGTAGCGGTTGCTGGAGCGCAGGTACTCGTCCTGCTTCTCCATTTCTGAGCGGTGGTCATCCTGCTTGCTGATGCTGTTGCTGCTTTTGGTGGTTGTGGTGGTGGTGGTGTCTGGAGCTTCGTGGTGCGTGGTCGCTGAGGCTGCATCAGGCTTGCCACGAGGTTCGCCGTCTGTGCGGCCGTGAGGAGCCCCCGGGTGCCGGAGCGCGGTGGCCCTGCTCGGCGAGGTGGCTCTTGCGGCCGCGGTGCCAGCGGGTAGCCCCGTGGCCTGGGGCTCGACCTCCTCCAGGCACGACTGGCGGAGGGCGCACGGCACCGACAGCTGACTCCGGAGCCTGTCGCTCGCGGGGATCGCCTCCACCGGCGTTGTGCGGACGCTCGTGAGGATGGGCGACCGTCTCGTCGTCGCCCGCTGCTCGTCCCCGCGTTGTTGTCCCACATCTCCAGCAGAGCGCGCGTTGTGTGCAGTCGCGGGCTTGAGGTACAGGCGACCCCAGGGCTTCTCCTTGCAGGCGCAGCAGCTCTGCCCCTGCTGCTGCTCATCCTCCTCCTCCTCCTCTGCCCTTGTTCTTATCCAACAATCGTCGTCGTCGTCTGGGCAGTAACCGACGCACGTGGGGGTGGTCACCTCCGGATGGATTCGCGACTTGGGGCTGAGCTCGAACCTCATGCCGGTCAGGAACGAGATGGTGTCCCGCGCGGGGCTGGCCGGCCTGGGGCGCACGCTGCCCGCTCGTGGCATCACCATGACGGGCACGACCCTCTCGCGGACCGGGGCCCCGGGCTGCGTGGAGAACGCGGCCCTCCCGGGCATGATGACAAGCGAGGCCCTCTCCGGGGCCGCAGAGTCGTGGCAGTAGGTGGACAGGGCCGGCATCGCTTCCTCGGCGAAGGGGGTGTTAAACAAACCCCACGACTCGTGTTCGGTTTCACCGCCTGTGTTGCGGAGTGGCGCACGGGTTCGGGGGGACCCGAAACGTCGACAAGGCGCCTGCGGCGGCGACGACTTTTCGGCAAACAAATAAAAATAAAGACTCGGGGAGCGCTGATCCCCGACCTGTCGACAACAAAACCCCGCCGAGCCCTCGGCTAACCAGGAATGACGCTTTCGCCGCCGAAACAGTGTCGGTCAACGCGAGTTACGAACTCTTCATCCGCGTTCACCCACCTTGTTGTTTAACAACAGCAACAACAACTCCCTTGTCCGTTCTCAGGCGGTGGCCGTGTGGACGGTGTGGTCCTCGTCTCTTTTATTTACCCCGAAAAAAAACTTCCCGCCCCTGCTCCCTCCTCCTCCTCCTCCCTGCTTTGCTAGCTCTCTCCTCTCTCTCTGTACACGGTGGGATTATAATAAGCGGCTCGCGTCACGACAGCAGCAAGTGTTTAAATATATTCGCCTTACGTGCTCGGGTTAAAAATATAGAGAGAGGGCCACTGACGTGATGCCGCGGAACCCTTCTAAACTTGTCTCAGGTCTGTTTACGTTTAACCCCACTCTTCCTCCCTCCCTACCTACCTCCAGTAAGCGCTTACTTCACGAGTATTATTGGCACAATAACGTAATACAAACAGTGCCGTGCCGTTTAAAAGACACAACGAAACTAATTATCGTGCGATCAGCTACTTCAAAACACGACGGGGAAGCACGGCCGACATTTCAGAATGGCCAAGCGGCACCTCGTCCTCCTGTCTCTGTGTGTGTGGGGGCGACTTTTAACTCTCTGCATATATACAACATAGAACGAGGTGGGGAGAGCCTTCTAGAACGTGGGATGTTACTCCCCCCTCTGCCTGCCTGCCTACTCGAACCACACCTTAACCGGGTGCCCGCGCTGTTCCGCAGTGGCGTCGTTTTTTTTTACTTTGTTGACGTTCTTTCCCCCTGCTGGCCGAGCCATGGCGATGAATGGGAATGTGTTGTGTGTGGGGTTGTGGTGGGACGGTGAAGGAAGAAAATTCTCCATGAAACCCACGGGGGCAGTGTGCGACTGTGGTCGTCCAGAACAAGAGACCGTGCAATCCGCACAAACACGAATGAGACGTCGCAGCCGGTACACTCCGACAAGGCCTTAGCCATCGAGTCAACGCTTGCTCAAATATAAATATATAAATTTGAAAACTAATTTCCTGCCTAAAATATTAACAAAAATTCACTAACACGTAGGATGGACTTTTTATGTTTTTACAATGTCTAATAGTGTATTGTATTACATTGCTTTATTTTTGTTTTAACTTTTCTTGTTTCATTGTATGTAACGGCAGAGATTAGGGATTAATAAAGTACAACCATAACCACAATCATATAAACAGAAATCTATTTTATAGCAATATATTTGGGGGGGGGGGGATGTGTGTGTCCCCCCCCCAATATTCAATGTGTCCCCCCAAATATAAGGCTGTAATGGAGATGTGTACCCCCAATATATTGCTGTTTAGCCGGCTCAAACCACCCCGAACGTAAAAACAACATTGTGCCTCCACCTTCTTTGGTTCTTTCGGTAAAGTCGCGTAGAATGAGAATAAAATAAAACAATAAAATTCTCACGACGTTTCGGCCGCATCACAAGTGGCCTTCTTCAGGTGAAAGGAACAAACCTGTAGCCCTGTCGTCCGGACAGGTTTGTTCCTTTCACCTGAAGAAGGCCACTTCTACGAATTGTAGAAGAATGGTCCAGCGGCGGAGCGAGCATGTCTCCCCACCGTGGCTGCCAATTCCGTCCCCTCCTCTGGACGGGCAACGTGCCCAACGATGGCGAGGCAGTATTCAGCACGGTGACCACTGCGCTCCGCTGCTCTGACGGGACTTTACAATGCCATTTACGTTGCTCATCGCTGAACTTTTATCCGGACTTTAAAGTCACCGCGTTCACGAGACAACAGCGCCAGTCTCTCTCTTGCTCTGTGTGTGTGCGCGCTGCCACGCCACTAAAGGGGAGCACGCGTGTCGGTCTTCAACTTGCCATGTTTGTGCGTCTTTGTACGAATTCGTCGTTACATACACTTCTTGATGTGTATATTTTTTTAGCACAATTATCCCAGTGAGCCGGTTTCGATTCCTGGCCGTGTTTAACATCAAAGTGGATTAGTCGTGCTTGGGCTTCCTCTAGGTAGACGCGGCCAGATATGAAAATCGGCGAATGGGAGCGGTACAAACGGAGGATCTGTTTTGTGCATGTGGACTGGCCTCGTTAAATATGGCTTACTGAGAGTTTGTCTTCACATTGTTTCTCGGTGCTTTGCTTCGGGATATGCAATGTTTTGTGTGTGTGTATTTAAAGGATTGCGTATTTCTAAGGACGTGACGTTGAGACAGTAACCGTGTTTTTTATTTTATTTTACGCGACAGCTTATCCGCAACGCAGAGCAATTGGCGTGTTTGTTGTTGCTGCTATGGCGAGCGTCTTCATCCCTGCGGATGGATGATATCCGAGAAACATCAACAGTCAAACATAGCCCTCGATGTTGAGAGAATGCCTTAAAGACTTGTTACGTGGATACTGATGCTTTTGCCCTTTTCCTCGTCTGAAGGAGCGAGCTTACCACGATATCTGTGAGAGCATCGAAGTGTCGTGTTGTGTTTTTATATTGCACGGTCAAAAAAAAGAGAAAGTAAAAAAGCGAGAGATCAAAACGTTTCCCTTGTCAAATCAAGCAAATAGAAAACAATTCGTCGTTGTCTCTCCAGCATTGTCTCGATGCACATGCGTCAGTGACCGGTTTGCGCAATAACCTTTAACTTAAAGTTGTCCTGGAGTTGTCCTTTAAACCTTGAACCCATGTGTACTTATACTGTACTAGCTTTACTACCCGGCTTCACCCGGGACTTGGATTCGCCACGCCCGGCCGCCTTTGTCTCCCCAGTGGCGATGTTCACACACGCCACACCAGTTACTCGTTTGAGGCTGAGTCGACCTAGGGGAGGCCCAGGACCGGTTCAAATAATCGTCACCGGTGGTGGCCGTGAGCGGGAATCGAACTCGGGTCGCCGGGTTCGTAGCGCAGCGTAGCGCTAACCATAGGTACACATAACACGCGCTTGCTGCAGACACACACACAACTTTCAGGGCGCGTACGGCAGTAAACGACTCAAATAATAAAGCAATGCTGCGCGAAGAACGCCTTAGACCTGCAACACATTTGTATGGCACTTTACCCGCGATCAGCAGGCACACTCCGTTTCGTTTCCGCACACGCGGGTCACATGTACCCACATGGCAAATTTCAAGTTTGTTGCATGTCGGGAAGTACGCTAAACATTTTGAACAGACACGCAATCACACATTTCCCTTTTATATATAGAGAGATATACTCTCTACCTTCCGTGTTCCCATTTTCCCGACTCTCCATGTAACTCTCAACTATTTACCATTTTTATTTTGCAGAAGCGACCTGGCTATCACACATGATAGCTCAACGAAGTGGCTTATCATCATGTGGAAATTTATAGCAGGCAAATACTCTAAACGCGTGATGTTGATTCTAAATGTGGATGGGAAAAACCGGAGGACCCGAAGAAAAATCCACGCGACCCCAGAGGGAGATAGAGAGAGACGCACGCAAACTCCACATACACAGCAGGCGTCAGGGTCGGTATCGAACCCACGACCTCCTTGTATACCAGGCGAGCTAGTTAACATCTCATAGCCACCGTGGCGCAAATAGAACAGCACTCGTCGCTGTTGGCAGTACTAAGCCAGTGTTGGAAATTCCGTATTTCCATTGCCGGTCAGTATTTCCATTAGGCATCTACCGTGGACTTGACTTCACATAAACAGTTTCTTGTTTATACTGACCCTGGCAAGAAGATATAGGCGAAGTTGACACACGACCGGGATTTGAATTCTCAAAACTTCTGATTGGGGTTTCCACCAACAGTAACCACATGCAGGGAGGCCACGAGCGATGCTATTCCTGTGATACTTTCTGTACACACTATGCTCCTGTATAGCTTATATCATGCCTGTTCACATAGCTATGTAGTATTTTATCAGCCTTCTTTCCAGTTGTCGAGTTCCGATAAGGTTCCTAATCCACCGTGGAACCAACGTGTAGTGTTGCTTTGGTTATTTATTTCCGGTGTCACATTGATTTTATTAGACATCCATTTGGTATGAAGCAGATAGGTTTCATACCTTTATAACATCACGCAAAACTTAGTATTGTAAGATTTATTAAACAGGGATTGTTCCGTGATTAAATCGAAACCAGTCCAGAATTTTCCTACTTAAACTAATGTTGCTGGACATTCGTCCGAAAGACCCATGGGGTAATAGAACGAAGTAGTTTTTATTTAATTTCTGATGGGACATATGCTACTAGTATTTTTCCAGGTCTCGCTTGCAATACCACTACGGTGAAATAAAAGTTAAGTGAACCTATGTGGAATTGTCCAATTAGTTTGGCATTCATGGCGCTAAAAAGAAACATTCTTAATAATCTAAGAGAGAGGGGCATTTCCTATACACGTTTGGCAGTTCGCCAGCATTACTTTTAAAACTATTGTAGGCACCGGTCCAGAGTTTTTCGCGTATTATACCCCAGTGTTGAAATTACACACGCCCAGAAGACCCGCGTGGCTGATGGGATGTGCAAAATATACGTTTATATTGTCTGTGGAAGGGACAGATATGGGGAGGCGAATTGTCTGCTTCGTTATTTGATCAACTTAAGGCATTTAATTAAACCCGGCCACCACCCCAACATTGCAACCCCGACCAGCTGCTTGAGGACCCCACAAAGTTTGTCTGCAGATGTCCCCACGTGTAGCCCCCGCCCCCCATGACTCCCCGAGCGTACCCACGTGATCCCCCCACTCCTCCTCCCCCCGGGCTCAGCACGTGACCCAGTTGCCATGGCGACGAGGCGACGCGGGGCTTCGGCCCTGGGCCAGTGTGCGAGCGCCGTGTGCGAGGGTCGCCAGGACGCGGCGCTCGCTCTGCACGGCCTCTGGCACACGACCGGGACAGCCAGGTATGGCGATCAGGGCGCCACCAGCGCGCAACAAACCACCCCCAGCCCTCACCGCAGCTCACGTCTGTTCACGGCGAAAGGCCTATTCGTCGTAGGCTTCTGCCGCCATCTTAAAGAGGTGTCTGCCGCTATCGTGCGCATGCGCAGTGAACATTACGTAATGTTGAGTGATGACGTCATATACACGCGGAACGAGATTGAGACAAACGTCATCGCAGAGATTTTTGTCGTCACGCTGCAACCTTGACAATGATGCAACGTATGCTTATTCTTTCGGTAAAGTCACGTAGAAGGGAAATAATAAAATAAAATTTTTTTAAACATACGTGGAACAAGACGCCTTCTATCTGTGGGTGCATAAATACTGTGGATTATTATATTTACTTTACACATCCCTCCAGCCACGCGGCTTCTGGGAGTGCATAGTTAAACACCATTGGTGCAACACAAACCCTGGACTGGTTTCGATTCTGATTGGTTTGAACCCCATAGGGGCCGTCCTTAAATGACGTCACGCACATGGGGGGGGGGCGTCAGACATTTGTGACGAGGGGGGAGGGGGGAGGGTTTGAGAAATGTGACGTCACATCAAAATGCTCAACTTTAAATATAAACAACACATTCTATTATATTCTTGGTTCTTTCGGTAAAGTCACCACGTAGAAGGGAAACAATAAAATAATAAAAAATATACAACAATACAATTCTCACGACGTTTCGACTGCAACACAAGCAATCATCATCAGGTGTGAAAACCACGTGGCTCTCAATGGCCTGGGTCACATCGCTGCAGACGTAGCAAGATATGAAATTGCTGCAACCCTCAAAAACGCTAAGATGCCAGCTAGCAACTTCAGCAAAGATGAGCGTTTTGAATTATATAAATTAAAAAAGAGGGATGATATTGTCATCCTCTCAGCCGACAAGGGCAATGCCACTGTCATCATGGATAAAATAGAATATAACAACAAAATTCAAGAATTACTCAACGATGGCAGCTATACAGGAATAAAAAGAGATCCCACCAACAGCCTCGTCATACAAACCAACAAAATCATTTCTGATTCAACCGCATTAATTTATCAAACCAAACAGTTTTCGTTGAAACCTTCTGCTGCCAGGCCACCAAGATTATACGGCTTACCAAAAATACATAAAGTAGATACACCCCTTCGTCCCATCGTCTCTACTATCAACTCCCCCACCTGCAAACTGGCATATTTTCTATTTGAAATCCTGCGGCCTTTCACTGGAAACACCACCTCTGCGGTACAAAATTCTATTCACCTGGTATCGACAATCAAGGGTATTTCCCTGTCCCCAGACGACCTGCTTGTCAGTTTTGATGTATATTCTTGGTTCTTTCGGTAAAGTCACGTAGAAGGGAAACAATAATATAATAAAAATATAAAACAATAAAGTTCTCACGACGTTTCGACTGCAAAAGTGGCCACTTTTTTCAAATGTTCTTGTTGTGGTTTTCACACCTGATGATGATTGCTTGTGTTGCAGTCGAAACGTCGTGATAATTTTATTGTTTTATATTTTTATTATTTTATTGTTTCCCTTCTACGTGACTTTACTGAAAGAACCAAGAATATGAATCCCTGCAGTCACGAAAGCTTTAAATCAAAAGTTTTGATGTAGTTTCCTTATTCACCATTGTTCCTGTACCTGACACTATCGCAATCATTGAAGACTTGGTTCATCAAGGACTAAACACTGAGGTACCCCCCCCCCCCCCGGTGAGACACTGCTTAACCAATACATGCTTCACTTGGAATGGAACTTTCTACAAACAAACTGAGGGCACCCCAATGGGCTCCCCCCTATCTCCGGTTTATAGCTAACATTTTCATGGAGAAATTTGAGACTGACGCCATCCAGACTGCCACTCTGCGCCCAACCTTATGGAATAGGTACGTGGATGACACTGTTGTCATCTGGCCATTATTTTTCGTCTCCCCCCTCCTCTTTTCCGAACATAGATGGACTCGTCCATCTGAACAAACTGTCAAATCGCTCTCCGTGGTGCTAACGTAAAAAAAAACGCCACTTTTTTTTCAAAATTTCTTGCTGTGGTTTTCACACCTGATGATGATTGCTTGTGTTGCAGTCGAAACGTCATGAGAATTTTATTGTATTATATTTGTATTATTTTATTGTTTCCCTTCTACGTGACTTTACCGAAAGAACCAAGAATATGAATCCCTGCTGTCACGAAAGCTTTAAATAAAAAATCAACACTAATTTTACATTTTGATTTAAAGCTTTCGTGACTGCAGGGATTTTCTTGCTGTGGTTTTCACACCTGATTATGATTGCTTGTGTTGTAGTCGAAACGTCGTGATAATTTTATTGTTTTATATTTTTATTATTTTTTTGTTTCCCTTCTACGGGACTTTTCCGAAAGAACCAAGAATATAACACTAATTTTGATACATTTTCATTATTAACTATTTGATTATTTAAAATTTACTAAGGTCACCTTTTATTTATTCCATGAAGGAGCATTTTGCTTCTCCATGGGAGAATGGAGAAACATAAATTTAGTAAAAAAAGGAGTGTTATTAAACATTTTTATTCAAATAATTCTACCAGGGCTTTTCATTCTGTGGAATTAACTTAGCAGTTCAGCAATTTATATGCATGGCATTACAAGTCCTGACTGTAGCTTGGTTTAATATTAGCTGAATGATTACTGATTAGCATGTTACTGATAGTGCCTGGCATATGTTAATTTCACACATGGCATATCGCACACGGGATTTTGCAAACAGCCATGTGTGTAATTACTATGAAGGTTTGTCTTTCAATTTGACTTAATGGACTATTTTATCATAAAGTATTTCTGGACTTTTTAATCGGATAAAATAAAAAGTAGTGCGTTGTTTTACGTATGTATTTACGTTGAACTTCTTTCGCACCAACACTAAAAACAAAAAGCAGTTCTCTCCAAACAGGTTGAGTTGTCATGAAAGCCATTAGCAGTTTAGCCTAGGAAACAACCCTGGGGCCAAGAGTATGATGTCTTTGTTACTGTGTTACAGGCTCTTGCTTGAGCTTATTCAAGCCATTTAATGTCTTATTATATTTTTTCGTGAGCAAAATGCACGTCGTTACTTGTACGGGTCTTCCAGAGCTTGACCACTGGGAAATGTAGAGTACAGTACAGTATTTGAAGGGCTGCATCATCGATTCACAGAGACTGATAAGCTGATGGCCTTCACAGCACCTAGTAGTGTAAGAGCCACAAGGCAGATACAAATTGTGCAACAACTCGCTGATTACTGTGACTTGAACACAGTTGTCTAACTTAACAATCCAGTCAGTCACTAAAGAATAACTACTTCATGGTATTTTCCCATTGCGTCTTGGCGATTGCGTGGAAATTTACGCAACCGTAGCATGGAAAATTGCTCCAGTGGAGGATAATGAGGGCCACATTTTATAAGCTGAACGAAAGTCATCAGTGGTTTTCCTATGGACAGATTTGGCCTTAACAAATGAGTGTTGATATTTTTTTCCCATTGGGTGAGATCCACCATTGGAAATTAACAGGGGGACTTTTTTTTTCATCAACAGAACTTCACCCAATTACATTATATCACACCTCCCAGCGTGGTGGAAAGTCACTGCAAGCCCTTCTGCTCCGTGCCTGGATGTCTCTGCTCTCCACCCGTCTCTCCCTCCCTCTCTCCCACCGCTCAGACCTTGCCTGGCAGAGTTCCTAGAGCTCAACCTGTTTGGAGAGAACAAGGCAACGCAGACGGAGGCGAGCGACATCTGCGCTCTGCAGGAGCTCAGGGCCACTGTTCGCACGCTCACGCTGGTGAGGCGCGCAGGTCTTCGGTGTCTGCCGCTGCGGATACTCTCGATGCCGAATGGCGCATGTTCATCGGTCATCGGGCCCGTGCTATTTCGAAAGGAATCATTTGTATTTTAACGGACAAGATTGGTCAAAAACGTGAAAAAGTGGACCATGGTGGGCCCTGAGGAGTGGCGTTTGGTAAACCTTGAGTTACAGGGTGACTCTATGCAGAAACCACAACCTCTATGCTGCCAAGTCAAGCACTGATATCTGCTTATAGTGATTAACCTTGGGCCTTGTTGCAAACTTGATTGTGTCTGATGAAGTGTATTCCAGGTGCCTTATCTAAATCGAACCACTGAGCTCTGTGCAAAGAAATGTGCTCAGTGGGGCACTCAGAATGAGTGATGCATGAACACAGCTGTGAGGGAGAGCATGTGGAGATACCCTTGCCTCTCGGATTGGTGTCACCGTTCATCGCCTATAAATAGAGGAGTCTCAGAACAACTGAGTCACCGCTAATAACCGCCGTTTGATGCAGGGCTCTTTGTAACTATTGGCAGATGGAGATCTCGTGTGCGGGACTGATAATAATTATGATTTTTCATAATATTCAACCTATTATTAACTTATGGAACTATTACAAATATGATTAACGGCGGAAATATTTTCTCATGCAGTTTTAAAGCGACGTGATGTAGTTTGTATTTTATTGGACTAAGCGGTTGGGTATTTAAAAAAAAATCCTGGTAGTTCATCTCTGGGAAAGGACCCTGTTTGTTTTCTACGAGACATTGTTGCGTCTGAAGAAGTTCTTATCACGGTCCATTTGTGACATTGTTAAATAACACGCACTTTAAACACAGAATGCCTACACGGAGATACAGATAAGGGAAAACATGGATTAGTGAACATATGTAAATTTAGAGACATCATATTGACTCTGCAGAAGAATTCGTGGACTTGGGCAGAAACCCATTGCTAGATAGGATGATGGATGGTGGTCAAGAAAAAAAAGGAGCCAAAGGAGGGAACATGATCGAGGTAGGATCCGCCGACGAAATAATCTCGTGTGCAGGTGCGGGGTGGATCGTTACATTGCAGAACGTGAGAGATGGCAACAGTTTTGAGCGGCCTTGGTCATGAAAACGTGACAGTAATGTTTCCATTAAAGATGAGGAATTTGAACCAAACCATTATTACAACCAAAATCTTAGTCGAAGCGGTGTCCATCACGTCAACTATTTATACGTAACCTGACCCTGAACTTAACCCTGCCATGAGCAATAGCCCATGCTTCAGTTCTATCTTTAAACCTAGCCTTACCCCGAACAACAACCGTGGCCCTAGCCATAACCTAACTCTGGCCCTAACATGAAATCTGTGTCCTAAAACCAAACCCAAGTCATAGTCCTTAAACAAACCCGAACTCTGACTCCTAACATAGCCCCAGACCTACCCCCTTAATCAAACACAAATACTATTCCTAGCCTCAACACAAGCACTGTTTTTAGCCATGATGTTTGTGATTACAAACCGATATTCATGGAAGGAATTGGAATTGAATTGACGGGGTGAGCCTTTCTCACTGCGTGTTACGCGAGACGGCGAGGGGCAGCCGTGAGTGAGTGCAGTGTGAGCGGCGCTTCAGGAGATGGCGCCGCACTTGCGTTTGCAGTCAGGTATGAGGCTCATCCCCCTGCAAAATACAAAGACCCCCACCCCCCGTATATCTTGAACAGACTGCTGCGGAAAGTGCTGTTAGCGAGCACCTATGAAGGCCAGCACCGCACACAAGGGCGTGGGTGGCCAGAACCACACCCGGCCGCCTTTGTATCCCCAGTGGCGATGTTTACACACCGCACCAGGTACTTATTTTGAGATTGAGTTGACCTAGAGGAGGCCCAGGACCGGTTCAGATAATCGTCACTGATGGTGACCTCCTGTATACCAGGCGAGGTAGTTATCAAGCCCGAGTTTGCCGGGTGCATAGTGCAGTGCGCTAACCGCTACGCGAACACACCCCTACCTCACACTCTCGCAGGACCAGCCTCTCATGCCAAAGTGGAGATGTTGATCATTCCACCTACACATCCCCATCGAAATGTGAATTGTTTTGACTGCAATTTTTCATTAATAATAAGTTGCACTTTGGAAACTCAACAACTCAATAGTCATTCGTGTATTATGGGGATAGTGGCCTCTGCTATGACACTGTCCCTACAGCAAAAATACGTTGTAGCAGGGAACAAACCTGGAACTTGCAGGGCTCCACCCATTGATTTATTTTTCTTGCTTGCTCAATCGGGTGCCGTGGTGGCGAGATGTTAACTACCTCGCCTGGTATACAGGAGGTCGTGGGTTCAATCCCGACTCTGACACCTGTATTTTTGGAGTTTAGATGTTCTCACCGTGGTCGTGTGGATTTTTCTCCTCGTCCTCCGGTATTTCCCTCCACATTAAGAATCAACGTCACGCGTTCAGAGTATTTGGCAGCGATACATTCCCACGTGATAAGCCACTTTGTTGAGCTATCATTTGGGGCCAGGTCGCTTCTGAAAAAGAGCTATACAGCGAAGTGCGCCTTGGTAAAATACAAAGTTTAGTTTAGTAGAGGCTTGCGTTCCACTGCGTGGGTAAGCGATGGTTTCGCTCGATGCTCACCGCCTCTGTGTGCCGGTGCGTCCTCAGAGGCTGAGTGAGCTGGAGCAGGAGCTGCAGCTGCAGAAGCGCTTCCTGCGGGCCGAGTACGAGGAGAACATTCGCGACAAAGCCTCAGAGCTGCACGCGGCGCTCAACCAGAAGCTCAGACATTTGGAGACGCTGCACGAGGAGGCGAGGGGGTGGCGCCGCATTGGCGTAGCACGGAGCTCACGTTGACTGCTGTGGCGTCTGCTTCCATTTCTCAGACAGCTGCTGTTGCTGCTCCTGCATCTGATTATTCTGCTGCGCTCCACTGTTTCAGCTGCTCTGTCGTTGCGTCTGCTTTCCCTCCAAGTGGACATGCTTCTGAGGAATTTAGTTTTCGAGTGTTTTTATTTTTCTTATTTTTTGTAATTATATATCAGTTGACATGTTGTCGCCAAGTTATGAAATGAAGGCTTTTGTCATTTATAACTTTCACAATAGCCACTCTACTGCCGACTTCCTTGTGTTAGAGAATGGCTCCAGAACCCTTTGAGGTAGGACAGTCGTTTCAGAACATTACTTTCGTGGATTGGCTGGAAACTGAATTCGTTTAATGTTTCGACAGGGGTGTAGGAATTTGCATGAGCAGGGGTGACTCCCAATATATTATCAAAAAGATTACCAGCTTCAGAAAAATGAAGGTTAAAATTGTCAACTATTTTTTTGGAATCTGAAAAATATTCCCCATTTCGGTTTAGCTCAACGGGCAGATTTTCTGTTTTGGATGCCTTTTCGATACATTTGATTGTTTTCCAGAAAATCCTGGCATTTCCATGTGATTCCAGGAGAGTGGGGGAAAAGTAGGCATTTTTTGCATGCCATATTTTTTTGACACATCTATTCCTTAAAATCCTGTATTCTAGCCAGTCATTTACCAAATTACTTTTCTGAGCACATTCCCAAGCCTTGTCCCTAGTTTTCATGAGCTTTGTAATCAAAAGGATCATACCATGGTGGGCGGTTGCCTTTAGTTTTAAATCTAACCAACGGAGCATGTTTGTTAAGAATTTGGAGAAACGTGTACCTGAAAGTCTCCCAAGCCGTAGTCAGGTTGGGGATATCACAGACCTTATCAATATCCGAGTGAAGCACATCATTAGTAAATGCCTGAGTGCTGAAGTGCCTCAAAGAGTGCTTCTCAACAATTTTAGGGGGGGCTTTGGGTCTGGCTGATGATCTCACTCCAAAAATGAAGGAATGATCACTCAGGTTATTATCCAGAACATCAGTCAGTGCAAAATTGTGAGGGGGATTTGTCAATAGGACGTCAAGCAGAGTTGACTGTCCCGGATTTTTTAGGTTGGGTGTTGTGGGGACATTTATTAATTGAAACAGGTTACATTCATCTGTAAAATTAGTGGCCACGGCCGGCGGGTTTAGCCAATTCCAATTTAGATCACCCACTAAAACTATTTCACCTTTAAGGAGGCCCCCAAAAAGCTCTCAGTGCAGATGCAGCTTCAACATCCTTCCCACTAGGCGGTCTATAGCAGCACACTACCAATATCTGTTGATTATTTGGGAGAGTTATTCTGAGAGCCAAACCTTCAAAGCAACATTTTTTAAACAAGGAGTGAGCTGGTGAACATGCAGTAGTATTACGAACATAGATGGCAATTCCACCTCCTTTAGATCCTCGGTCAAGCCGAAAAAGGTTGTAGTTGTCAATCGTAATCTGCAAGTCATTGACGGCAGGAGTGAGAAATGTTTCTGCTACGGAAAAAAATGTCCGGGTCAAGATTTGCCACTTCTAGTTTTAGTTGATTTCATTTAATCACAAGCCCTCTGATGTTGACATGTAGAACACCAACACCTTTTCTGGCGGAAAAATCTACAGAATTATACGAGTTCTTTACATTTGGGCCAGGATGAAGCTCAATACCACCCAGAAATAAGAATCGTCGAATTTATAGTTTGCACAAGTATTTTCTGTGAAAGGATGAAGAGCGGCGAACCTTGGACGAATAGCAGTAGCTCGCAGATGGTGTTATTTTTAAGAGCAAATGAAGTTTGGAAGGAGTGCTGGTGAAGTAATGGGACAAAGATAGGGTTTAAAAGGATACAATGATGGAGTGTAGAAGTGTCTATGAGCTGTTTCATTAGCAGGTTTAGTGGCAAATCGAGCAACAAGTATGGACGCAAAGTAACGAGGGTAGCTGTTTGTAGAGTTGAGTGGGCCACATGTATGAATCTGCTAATATAAAATAACTGTAATAAAATGTAAATCCATATGGAAACCTAGCACGATATAAAATACCTTTCTAAACTCATTAATAGTAAACGATGTGGTTTCCAAGAGTAACCAGCGAGCACGAACACATTACGTCACGCGTGCAGAGCGTCTGTTGATTTTCGTTTTTATTCGCTTGCAGTTACTAGCTGGTTAGGATACCTCACAAAATGGACAATTGCTTAAAATATTGATGTTCATTATGCATGCATTTATTTCTCTGAACCATGTTGGGTCAGGCCAAGGGGCTTACTCGGTTGAAACTAAATTCAACAAGGAGGTACAGTCATAGCCATAAAACGTTGAGAACCACTGGCCTAATGGAATCATGACATGGATCACTACAATTTATTGTTTCACACCTTTAGTATGTTATTGGTTGACGTGACTCCTGCAACCGATCGTGGCAATCAATTCTTATATCCAATCACATGCATGAATTGGTGAAGTTGGGATGTGTAAGCGTATAAGTACAGTGCAGCAATGGATATTTCTGGACTGCCGTCTGCTGCTGAAGCACTGTCCAGGCTGAAACTTGCTTAGCTTCTGAGATCTGACAAGATCAAGTGCATTCCGAGTGATTCGGTCACAGCCGTACATCAAGTCATGACGCCTAATTGTGATAATTCATGGGATCACTGTGGGGTGGGGAGCGGGTGAATTGTTAACCCTAAGCTCCCCACCTCATCTTCCCTTCCTGTCTATCTCGCACCAGAGGCTGAACACTGCCCGGAGGAGTTTCCGACAGCAGCTGGATGATGCCCTGGTGCAGCGCGATGGTGCGCACAAGGTGAAGAAAGTGTGCAGCACGCTCACCATGCAGCACACTCACCATGCAGCACACTCACCATGCAGCACACTCTCACCATGCAGCACACTCACCATGCAGCACACTCACCATGCAGCACACTCACCATGCAGCACACTCTCACCATGCAGCACGCTCACCATGCAGCACGCTCACCATGCAGCACACTCACCATGCAGCACACTCACCATGCAGCACACTCACCATGCAGCACACTCACCATGCAGCACACTCACCATGCAGCACACTCTCACCATGCAGCACACTCTCACCATGCAGCACACTCACCATGCAGCACACTCACCATGCAGCACACTCACCATGCAGCACGCTCTCACCATGCAGCACACTCACCATGCAGCACACTCACCATGCAGCACGCTCTCACCATGCAGCACACTCACCATGCAGCACGCTCACCATGCAGCACTCTCACCATGCAGCACACTCTCACCATGCAGCACACTCACCATGCAGCACACTCACCATGCAGCACACTCTCACCATGCAGCACACTCACCATGCAGCACACTCACCATGCAGCACACTCACCATGCAGCACACTCACCATGCAGCACGCTCTCACCATGCAGCACACTCACCATGCAGCACACTCACCATGCAGCACACTCACCATGCAGCACGCTCTCACCATGCAGCACGCTCTCACCATGCAGCACACTCACCATGCAGCACACTCACCATGCAGCACACTCACCATGCAGCACACTCACCATGCAGCACGCTCACCATGCAGCACACTCACCATGCAGCACGCTCACCATGCAGCACACTCACCATGCAGCACACTCACCATGCAGCACACTCACCATGCAGCACACTCTCACCATGCAGCACACTCACCATGCAGCACACTCATCATGCAGCACACTCTCACCATGCAGCACACTCTCACCATGCAGCACACTCACCATGCAGCACACTCACCATGCAGCACACTCTCACCATGCAGCACACTCTCACCATGCAGCACGCTCTCACCATGCAGCACGCTCTCACCATGCAGCACACTCTCACCAAGCAGCACACTCACCATGCAGCACGCTCTCACCATGCAGCACACTCACCATGCAGCACACTCACCATGCAGCACGCTCACCATGCAGCACACTCACCATGCAGCACACTCACCATGCAGCACACTCACCATGCAGCACACTCTCACCATGCAGCACACTCACCATGCAGCACACTCACCATGCAGCACACTCACCATGCAGCACACTCTCACCATGCAGCACACTCACCATGCAGCACACTCACCATGCAGCACACTCACCATGCAGCACGCTCACCATGCAGCACACTCACCATGCAGCACACTCACCATGCAGCACACTCACCATGCAGCACACTCTCACCATGCAGCACACTCACCATGCAGCACACTCTCACCATGCAGCACACTCTCACCATGCAGCACACTCACCATGCAGCACACTCTCACCATGCAGCACGCTCTCACCATGCAGCACGCTCTCACCATGTAGCACACTCACCATGCAGCACACTCTCACCATGCAGCACACTCTCACCATGCAGCACACTCACCATGCAGCACACTCACCATGCAGCACACTCTCACCATGCAGCACGCTCACCATGCAGCACACTCTCACCATGCAGCACACTCACCATGCAGCACACTCACCATGCAGCACACTCACCATGCAGCACACTCACCATGCAGCACACTCTCACCATGCAGCACACTCTCACCATGCAGCACACTCACCACACTGCGCCAGCCCGCGTTCCATATGTACCACTGTCGCACCATCGTGCGCTATTAAGTCTCACAATTGGGGGCCTAGTGATTGAGATACAAAACTCTTGTAATATGTACAAGTGTGCTGCATGGTGAGTGCGCTGCATGGTGAATTTTTCAATGTTTATCAAATATATGTGCCAGAAGGTAAAAAAAAACGAGTTAAGACAATACGAAGTGTGATCTTATTGGTAAGGGTGATCTGGGTTCATTAAGGCTCAAAGACTGACGCTGCTGCTGCTACGGGTACTCTGGCTGTTGACAGGACTCGCATGGGCAACGACAGGCCGAAGGAGGATGCCCGGCCGGCTCGGACGCGAAGCTTCAGGTGGCGCGGCTGCGGGAGCGTCTGGAGGAGCAGGAGGCACTCGCGAAGCGGCTGACACTGCAGTTGGAGGCTCTGAGGGAGGAAGAGGGAGATCAGCCCTCGCCCACACCGGTAGTCATTACGCGCTCATTTACAACGACAAAGATCCCCCTATAGCAGGCGTAGCCAACCTGTAACAGGCCAAGAGCCACAAAGTACACGTGAGTTCTGCAAAGAGCCAAATGTATGAGTATATATATTGACAGTTTTTTGGCCACAACACGGGAGACAATCTTGATTTGAAGCTTTCGTGACTGCAGGAATCCATACTCTTTGGTTCTTTCGGTAAAGTCACTTAGGTAGAAGTAAAATAATAGATCACGACGTTTCAATCGCAACACAAGCGACCGTCATCAGGTGGAACAGATACAGCAGGAGAACTGCTGACATAGGAGTCTCCTATAGGAGCCAACTGCTTACATAGGAGCCTCCTATGTCAGCAGTTGGCTCTTGTGTTGCGATCGAAATGTCGTGATCTATTATTTTTCTACCTACGTGACTTTACCTAAAGAACCAAAGAGTACGGGAGACAATCATTATTCTTTGCTTCTGTGATAGTAGCACGTTCTACGTTATTCCCCTTCGATAGAGCCACGTGTGGTGGATCAAAGAGCCGCATGCGGCTCGGGGGACGGCGGTTAGCCACTGCTGCCCTATAGCCTTGAGGAGAATGTGGGAACAAGTGAGGTTAGTGAGCGCCCATAAAGGGCCTGCATGATGTACGAAGGGGTGACGTGGTCAGCACAACGCCCGGCCCTTTTGTTTACTCAACACACTAGGTACTCGATTTCAGGCTGAGTCGACCTAGTGAAGGCCAAAGGGCATGTTCTAATATTACTTGCTGCTTATGTTAGCCATGCTTGGGAATTTCACTCCGATCGCCAAGTTTTTTCGCGCAGTGCGCTAATCATCACTCCACCGCTCTCTGCTAATTCACACACATTTTTTCTAAGCAAGTTTGGTCATATAACCAGTACTTACGTGAACACAAAAGTTAACTGGAAACCGCATAAGAGCAGTAATAGCGGACTGGCAGCGGGACCGACTCACGTGGTATGCAGAGGCACGTGCTCTCTAATGTGGAGGGGTCAGTGCAGTGTGCGTAGAACTGACCAAGCCATACGGAACAAGCGGCCATTACTCGTGCCCTCTGCCGCCTCCCCTGCCCTTACTAGCCGGTGGACACCACGGATCTCGAAGAGGCCGCGCGTCTCGCTGAGGAGAACATGGCGCTGCAGTTGGCCTTGTCGGCCCTGCAGAGCCGCGTAGAGGCATCTCACAGTGCATTGCTGGCCAAGGAACAGCAGAGCACGGAGCTCGGTGAGACTGGTAACCTTAACACGTTGCCCTCATCTTCACGTGCTGCCCATGCACGTCAGCCCAGCAGTCAAGAGCGCTGAAGTTATGCACTGTGTTTACACTTACACAGCGCGTGCCTGCATGATGTAACGACCCAGATAAAGGTCACTTGACTGAGCTGCAGGATCTCAAGGGTTCAAATCTCGGCCTTGGTAGCCGTAGTCAATCGTCATCGTGTGTGTCTTTGTGCGTTCGTGTGTGTATGTGTACATCTCTGTTAACCATAATTAACTCATTAGACCCGGGCCTGTCCTGTGACTTCCAGCCAGTGAGCCTTTGACACTTCACGAGGCGTCAAATTGCACAACTCCTGTAATCACGTCACCTTCACTTAGAGACAAGTGATGGCCGTTGTTACATGTCTCCTCACGTTTGTGTGTATAAACGTGTGCGTGTGTATATGTGTGCGTGTATATATATATGCGCGTGTGTTTGTATTTTCAGAAAATGAGATAGTTAAAATTAAAGAGAAGATGAACAGGCAGTGTTTGACAGTAAGTGGAACATTTTCACTTCATTATAATTTGTTCAACCAAATTTATAACACACTGCGATTGATTTTGTCAAGCCCAATAATTCAGAGGTGGGAAATGGTAAATATTCATAGCCCTGCCGATTTGTCACAATTCTAAGTCGATTAATTTAAAAAGAGGATTATGCTCTTTGGACCATCTCGTTTGAGTGTTTTTGTTCACTCCATTCGTGTAAAGTAACAGTGGCGTGTGATTCCAATAAAATTTGCGTAAAGTGTAAATCATTGTTTCTCACATCCACAATTCGATTCATGTATCATGAGCATAGGAATATATTTTAATCGATTAACCAATGCTTTGTTACGTACCAAGTAAACATGGTAGTCCACCCGGAATGCCAAACACTCTAAAGATCTTACAAACCTATGAATGCTGCACATTTCTGGCCTCCACCCAATCCCATTACTACTTCCCACCCACCTTGCTGTGTCGTTCTCTGTGCGTCTGGGAGGGTGAGCAGGGTGCAGACACCCCCTCCCCGCCCCCCCCCCCCCCCCCCATGTACCATCCAACGCCTGATAGTGGCGCACGTGTGGTTACCATCCCCTGTGTCCTGTGCAGCTGCAAGAGGAGCGCGATGGACTGAGGGCAGCGCTGGAGAGGGAGCAGGCGCTCCACAGCTCACAGGTGCCACGGCGCTGGCGCCCGCGCCGCTCCCACACCACTCCCACGCCGCGACGACACAATACGACGTGGATTTATGTAGAGTCCACGTGCAGCCCTTTTGTCACTGCTGGATGAGGGCCTCCCGATGCCTGTACGTAGTCTTAGAGGTTGTTTGGCCACAGTTCACCACTCCCGGTAAGTGCGTGCTGGCGAGGGCAGAGAGCTTAAACCAAGTATACTTGTTTAACTTGGTGAGAGCATAGAAGCACAGTACAACAATGGATTTTGCTGCTCTGTCCTCTGATGCCCACAATGTAGCATAACCCCACAGCAGCCTATAACAATCGGTTTTATGCATGGCGGTTGATATATGATATGATAGAGGATCTATGGAAGGTGAACAGAAAGGGTGTATATATGGTGTGTATCGAAAGTCTATGGAGCGTGACTTATAGGCTTTATATTTAGTACATATAGGGGCATTACTAAAATTCTCACCTGCGACCAGGTCACTGAGGCCCGCACCTGCCACATAGTAACCACAGCCATGTGCCGATGTTCAGCTGCAGAAGCAGAGAGAGAGCCTGGAGAAGGAAGCCAAGCAGAGGCTGTCGTCGATGAAGATGGAGGTGAGTGTGCGCTCTGCACCGCCGTCGTTCGTAACTCGTTTCACATTGAGCCCAGAGACAAATTGGCTCGCAATTACCATTTCAGATGGCTGGGCATTGGTAATATTATTCAAATGTACCTGGAAGTGTGTGCTGCTTGGGATCGAGGGTACCCTTCATTTGGCTGGGAGGGAGAAGGGCTGGTTCTGCGGCTGAGGGAACACAGAAGCACTCTCTAGCTTGAAGTTGGCTCCAGGACACCGGGTTTCAGGCCGCGGAATGGGCACAGCAGGCGGCCCCTGTGGCGCCATTCCAGCGCCATCAGAAAGGGGCATTTATTGTTTGTTTTAATGTCCTGGCATCTCGTGGCAAGGCAACGCCACACATTCTTTTGGTGGGAGACAATAATCAGTGACCGAACAAAAATCTACGCTTACACAAAAAAGTAGCCGCGCATCAGAATGCGACCATCGTTCACTACTAGCACTGCCGTATTGCCACATTTTATGAGAAGTTGGGTTAATTAAAATTGTATTAAAAAAAGTGTCCTTCCTTAAAAACGAAGTAGTGCAGCAGTGCCCTCGCTTACAGTGGTGGTGCGACGCCCGTGCACAAGTCGTGCGGCATGGGGCAGCCTCACAGCCCACAGTGTGCCAGCAGCCTCACAGCCCACAGTGTGCCAGCAGCCTCACAGCCCACGGTGTGCCGGCAGCCTCACAGCCCACAGTGTGCCAGTAGCCTCACAGCCCACAGTGTGCCAGCAGCCTCACAGCCCACAGTGTGCCAGTAGCCTCTCAGCCCACAGTGTGCCAGCAGCCTCACAACCCACAGTGTGCCAGCAGCCTCACAGCCCACAGTGTGCCAGTAGCCTCTCAGCCCACAGTGTGCCAGCAGCCTCACAGCCCACAGTGTGCCAGTAGCCTCACAGCCCACGGTGTGCCGGCAGCCTCACAACCCACATTGTGCCAGCAGCCTCCCAGCCCACGGTGTGCCAGCAGCCTCCCAGCCCACAGTATGCCAGTAGCCTCACAGCCCACAGTCTGCCAGTAGCCTCACAGCCCACAGTGTGCCAGCAGCCTCACAACCCACATTGTGCCAGCAGCCTCACAGCCCACGGTGTGCCAGCAGCCTCCCAGCCCACAGTATGCCAGTAGCCTCACAGCCCACAGTGTGCCAGCAGCCTCACAACCCACAGTGTGCCAGCAGCCTCATAGCCCACGGTGTGCCAGCAGCCTCACAACCCACGGTGTGCCAGCAGCCTCACAGCCCACAGTGTGCCAGTAGCCTCTCAGCCCACAGTGTGCCAGCAGCCTCACAACCCACAGTGTGCCAGCAGCCTCACAGCCCACAGTGTGCCAGTAGCCTCTCAGCCCACAGTGTGCCAGCAGCCTCACAGCCCACAGTGTGCCAGTAGCCTCACAGCCCACGGTGTGCCGGCAGCCTCACAACCCACATTGTGCCAGCAGCCTCCCAGCCCACGGTGTGCCAGCAGCCTCCCAGCCCACAGTATGCCAGTAGCCTCACAGCCCACAGTCTGCCAGTAGCCTCACAGCCCACAGTGTGCCAGCAGCCTCACAACCCACATTGTGCCAGCAGCCTCACAGCCCACGGTGTGCCAGCAGCCTCCCAGCCCACAGTATGCCAGTAGCCTCACAGCCCACAGTGTGCCAGCAGCCTCACAACCCACAGTGTGCCAGCAGCCTCATAGCCCACGGTGTGCCAGCAGCCTCACAACCCACGGTGTGCCAGCAGCCTCACAGCCCACAGTATGCCAGCAGCCTCACAGCCCACGGTGTGCCAGCAGCCTCACAGCCCACGGTGTGCCAGCAGCCTCACAGCCCACGGTGTGCGTTATCTCCACAGGATGTCAACAGAGCCCAAAGTAACCAAACGCACCGGCAGGCACCGGTTTGCACAAATACCGTCGCCGCCACCGGCGCTGAATTACAGCCATAAAAGAGTGTTGCGAGAGCGGCGTTTTGTGTTTATTTTTCGTGTTATCTGAAAATTACTTGACAATACAGAACGACCCTAACCGCTAGTTCCTATGGCACAGATAGACAGAAATGGTGCCATTGCTATTATGTTTTCTTTTTAAACTGTGGGAGTCCTAAAATGATGACGAAATGTCTGTTATTAATTTTTTTATTGTTGCCGTTTCTGGCCGACTGCGTGCACATTCACACCTTGTGTGGATTTTTTTTGTTAATTGACAAGACACCAAATTACTGTTGAACGGCTTGCAAGCATCACCTCGCAAATTAGAACCATGCCCGTCCGGAATTGTGAAACAGTCAGGAGAGACCGGTCACAGTGTTGTATACCATGACCAGTGCATCCCGTCGGGAAGAGAGCATCCGTAACCTTGAAATATCTTGGCAATGATACGAAGAGTTACTTTGCCTCACCGCCTAATCTGCTCTTCTTAAGCAAGCTTGTTGAAGAGTTTGTCGCCCGAGCAGCTGCAATAGTATCCAGAACAATACACCTTTGTATGATGTAAATTAGGCAGGGTTTATATTGTGATTGGCTACCTACTCCTAGCGAAGGACAAGGGGGCGATCTGTGCATACTGACCATGTGAGATTTAATGCAGCCAGGGGAGATGGGACTGAGACCAATAAACTTACTGCACTTCAGAACCAAATTTTGTCTCAGGCTTTGCCTGATAAGCATCCCATCTTGCTTTTGTCACTTCACTCTGAACCGAATTGGGAGATGCAGTCATGATAAAATGTTTTATAAATGCAAATTGTATGATACGCATTTTTCCTAACCCAGGGTATAAGCAGTAATTGTTCATTGCTATAAAACAGCGTTTTCAGGGTGGAACAATTCACTACACTAATGAATCGATGAATTGTAGAGATGTATTTCACCTCCAGTGGCTGTAGTGATGGCATCAGCCCATTACATACAACTTATATACAAGTTGGAAAACAGTAATTCTTCATTCTTACCTTTCTACGCATGTTTCCTGACCTAGTAGATTAGATATTAATTGACAAAGAGTGCATCAGTGTAACCTTTGCTCGCTCTGGCTTTAGGATCTATACTTTAATCTTGATTTGAAGCTTTCGTTTCTAACTACGTGACTTTACCGAAAGAACCAAAGAGTATGGATCTATACTTTGACGCCTCTGGGCAGGTACTTATAAAGCAAGAATTAAAAAAAACATGCATGCTGTTGCATCTGCTTTACAATATGTCATCGCACGCGTACTCTTTACACCCCCGCCCCCCCGAATCCTATAGAGCGGCTGATATTTAATCCACGCAGAAACGATCAAGGATTAATACAATTAACGTTTTTAAGCAAACGGATAATCCACACCGCCGGACTATCAAACTAATTTGAAGGCCAATGTAGACGCATTATTATCGAGGCTTCACCCCCCCTTCCCCCCGTTTCCTATGCGTACGTACATTATCAGTAGACTCCCCCCATACGCAAGCGTACGCATTTGAGTTACCCCCCCCCGCTCCCCCCTCCATGCGTACGTACTAAATGGATGGCCCCTAAAACCGACCGACTCTGTTGGGTTGTCTTCTGTGCCCCGCCGGCAGGCAACAACGGGGTGGCGTTGGGGGGGGGGAGCTCGCGGCTGTGGTTTGGCCCCCGGGGTCCCTTCAACGCGAGCCGATACG
This sequence comes from Petromyzon marinus, assembly GCF_048934315.1. NCBI lineage: Eukaryota > Metazoa > Chordata > Hyperoartia > Petromyzontiformes > Petromyzontidae > Petromyzon > Petromyzon marinus. The sequence continues at coordinate 3,933,937 of NC_133668.1, read as the reverse complement.
CGCGCGCGCGTGCGGTTTGAGAGTTAATGTACAACTTATATTGCCGGAGGAGGACCATGCCGGCAGTCGGCAGCGCAAAAAATACGCGCACAGACCTCGCTTTATGAAGCTGGGGTTTTTTTTTAAATCTGTTATTTGTTTTCAAATCGTACAAACTTCCTCCGCGGTTGCCATATACATTGATAGTGTGGATATGCCTGGACACAATGAGCCACCCCGTTACCCGCGGTAATACTCCCCCGTGAGCCACCGGTTCCAATTAAAATAAATATACACAGCCCAAATATAAAAAGGCGAGCATTGCTGAGCACTGTGTAAATATTTAGAAGTGACTTTTATGTGACTTTTTCATTAATTAACAGGTCCCCCATCCGGTCCACAAATTGCCCCTCAAATATCATTTTGCAAGAGCGTGTTGAGGCACTTTTTGCTTGTTTAAACAAAGGCTGCCAGATGATATTGGTTTGTAAAATAGATTGTGTTATAGAGAGAGATGAATTGAGGTATTCCTTTATATAATTACATAATCAAAATTCTAGAATTACCCACAATGTTCACAACCATCAATAATGGGTTATTATCCACTTTTTTTATTAATTACATCTGTAGGTCCGGTTTCCTTTTTGGAAACCCCTATGATAGAAGAGAGCCAGGAATCCCACTGAGAAACAAGCTACAGGCATGTGCCTGATAGAATTTGAGGTTCTACTTTAGAGGCGCCACGGAGGAGAGATGTTAAGTCCCCTGCGTGGTATGAAAGAGGTTATGGGTTTGATCCCAATCCTGACGCCTGCTGTATACTTGGAGTTTGCATGTCTCCTCTCTCCCCGTGGTCACATGGATTTTTCTCCGGGTCCTCTGGTTTTTCCCTCCACATTTAGAATCGTGAATTTAGAGTAATGTGGCTGCTGTAAATTTCTACAAAGTAAGCCATTCATCATGGGACCTCCTTTGCCAGTACCCAAATATGATAATATGTTTTTCCCCTTTTTTCTGGCAACAAAACAGGTGTTAAGATGTTAAAACACCAAACTGAAACCTTTTACAAGGAATAATGTCTGCATTAACCACAATGCTTGTGGTCAGAATGCAAAAAAACATACTCTGATAATATATGCATTGTCCTTTAAACTGATTGGTCCACACCAGAGACAGCTTTCTTCTGAGCCTCGTCTCAAACGGTGTTAGACCAGAGGACGTCCTCTGTTTCATGGACAATGCATATATTATCAGAGCATGTTTTTTGTTTGCATTCTGACCACAAGCATTGTGGTTAATGCAGACATGATTCCTTGTAAAAGGTTTCAGTTTGGTGTTTTAAAATCTTAACACAGCTGTTTTGTTGCCAGAAAAAAAGGGGAAAAACCTATTCTCATGAGCCATTTCGCTGAGCTATAATTTGTGATAGTCAGGTCACTTCTGAAAAAGAACTACTATATAGCTCAGAGGACCTTATCTGGTAAAATAAAAAAAAAATCGTTTCAGAGTACCAGGATCTGCCAGACTGCACTGCTCACAGCTGTGGGTGGGGTTTTTCCGACGTGACGTCTCCAGCTGCGGGCCGAGAAGCAGAGGACAGCCGAGGCCGAGGCACTGGCCAAGCGAGAGGCGGCGGAAAAGGAGGCGGTGGAGTCAAAGAAGAGGGAGGTGGAGCGAGAATCCCTGTTCCTCAAAGATGCTCACCGGGCTGCCGAAACGGCGCAGGCCAGCGCCGCGGTAGGCACCACCCCACCTCCTCAACCCCCCCCCCCCCCCGTCTGTGTGATTGACAATGGGGACTGCAGCTAAGAATGAACGACTCTCCTTCTTTTGCGGCTCCGTCTGCCTCCAGCCACAGGGCCTCGGACTGCGATCACACGGCATTTGACCAAGGTTGTATTCAGCCGGGACTTTCCAGGTCAACGGCTCGGAAAATAATTCCACACCTGGAATGCCACATCCAGTACACCTCGCGCCTGTGGTTGTGGCTTCTATGCACATACCTACTATAGTTTGCCAGTGCCCTGGAAAATGTTCAGTGGAAAATTAAGCCCTGTATGAACAATTTACCCCTCTCTCCCTGCAATTTGATTGTCACGAATCATGGTCACAATTTCATTCAAGAATGAGTTCTTATTTGTCTCATTTGTACTGTCCCATTTATGTTGTCTGCCTTGTATGTACCATCTTGTTTATTCCATTCAGCTAAAATTTGTGTTTCTATAACTCCAGTCCTGACAATCTCGTTGTGGAGCAGAAAATCCGTGATTATCAACCATCGGGTTTGTGCAACGTAGCATATTAATTTGCATATGGTTGGATACGATTGGTAATTTCAGAAAGTTTTACCATGTGGGGACATGAGGTCTGGAATACGAGAAACATTGGTCCCAATGTATCATATTAATATTACGTGCTTCATCATTATCAGCTCTGATCCATTCACTGCTGGATCTTCAACCGTGTTTTGATAATTATTTTGTATAAGTAGGTGCCTCAGTTATTACATTGTAAATATTGTCGGTTTACTCTCCTACACTTCGGTGTGCTGTACTAGTAACTAATTGGCACGTTTTGTTTACGTGACAAACCTTACTAACTGGCTGTGTCGGGTGGTGGTGGGTTAACGGCTACATTAATATTTTCAAGCGATCTAACCCCAAAAAAAACTTTTATAATGAAAGCCAGTGTTTACAGCTCCGCAAACGACCTGTGCCCTCGTCAACACTAGCACCCGGTCTGACAACCGTACGCTTCGTACACGACACCACACACCGCCACAAAGAGGGTCGTGTGCACTCGTCCGTGGGAGATGGCGTGGTCGGTGCGATATTGATTGAGTTATTCTGAGGCTTTGTCGTGACGTCGCATGCAATAAACCCCAGCAACAATTTGCCAATTGTGGCTGATTAGAAATTTCAGGGCGAGCGTAAACCAGAGAAAGAGAGGAGCCTGTGTGGCAGCCGTGCCCAGCTCTGTGAAGAGGAGTCCACAAGACCGTTGCTCTTTCATATATTTGATGTTGTTCATCTTTAAACAAAGTAATATTCCTAAACCTGGAATTAGTTTAAATTATGTTTGAACTTAGGAACCTGTTTTTAAATATTTGGTTTATTTCCAGTCTCCCTTGAGAAAGAAACTTCTGGTCTCAATAGACCTCCCAACCTCTTTTTTAACAATGGCAATTAGATCATCCCTTTTCAGGAGTTAACCTGGAGGTGGGACTTTCTCTGCGATCCACAGAACACCTTTCCTTGCCGAGGACATTTCCCATCACAGAACTGTTGCCGGTGTCGTTTTTTGAGCTTGATGTCTATCCGCCCCTTGGTGCGTGATTTTTCCACTCGCCTGCAGGCCAGGGCCTCTGCTAAAAGCAAACGAGAGTCTCCAAGAAGCTGGGAAGGAGGAGCGGAGACGGAAGACCAGAGGGCCCAGATCACACGGTGCGGGAGTGTCGAGCCCTGCGTGTGTTTGAGACCTCCCTGTCAGCTTGTCTCGGCGCTGCCCGTCGGCCGTGCAAGAGCCAATGGCGATGGGTCATGGGAAGCAGCGCAGCGGGGTTGGCACGGGCCCTGGGGCAAGGAATAAAAGGGGCCTCCTGTCCCACTTTCTTCCACTTTGTAGTCCGGCCTGCGGAACCCATTGCAGTTGCACCGCCGGCACAATCCATGGCTACACTACTGCTCGGGGGGTTTTTGTAGTGGTCGTTGCATCCCTTTCTAAAGTGCAGCAATGCATGCTCACAATAAGATGCAACCCAAAATAAACAGCTATTATCTTGTCGATACACACTTGGGCGGTATGCCCCATGCTGCTTGACATTTGTTTGACGCTTTATTCGTAACAAGATCAAACTGTAAACTCGTTTTCAGTCGCACTGTCGTCGCCCTGTAGTGATGTCACTGGATGAGCGCTTATACATGGCTCGAAGAATGTCTAAATATATTTAGACTATTGAGGTAAGTCATGGTAGTGAACCGCTAATCAGGATGGCACTGCACATATGCCCTGCCGCCTTATTCTTCCCAACGTGAACGTTGGTTTCTCCGTTTAATCCACTGCAAAGACAAAGACCCCCCGTATAGCCTTAACAGACTGTTGAGGTAATTGATGTTAGCGAGCACCTATCAAGGCCGACACGGCACACGAGGTGGCCAACAACCACGCCCGGCCACCTCAGTCTCCCCAGTGCCGATGTTTTTACACACTGCACCAGGTACTAATTTGAGGCTGAGTCGACCTAGGGGAGGCCCAGGACCGGTTGAGATAACCGTCGCTGATAATCGGTACTCCACTGCACGCACACCCACACTTGCCAGTACTCGCCCACGTTAAACGCACGCCTGGCAGATCGCGCAAGCGCCACATGAGGCCTCTTTAACGCAGCGCATGAGTGCGTTTTTCATCTTTCGTGATCTAAATGGGCCGGGAAATATTCGCAGCGGTTTCATCTCTTTCGGGGGCAAGCGGCGACGGTGGGTTTGTTTACCGTCTGCGCTTGTCTCAACAGCCTCATGAAGCAGCTGGAGAGGACAAACAAGATGTGGGAGCAGAAGTTTGCCGTGCTGCAGCAGAGGTGAGCGCCGGCAGCTGTGCCATCGCCGAGGAGTGCCAGGCCCTCTCCACCCTTTGCGTGCTCTCGGACCTTAGCACGGACAGCTGGTGCCTTGAAAAATCTCTCAGTTCGCATGTGATTTAGAAAATGTAATAATTGTCATTGAAATTTCATTCGGCAGGTTTTTTTTGGAGGACCTCGGTGGCCTCAATTAATCAGCGATTAAATTGCGTGATAATATACAGCATCTTTTAAGTAAACAGCTGGATGAAGGATGGTCTTTCTATGCCATATCCATTGTGGGAGTGGTTTGACCAAATTTCACCACACGGGCCAGGGCAGGTTGGTGAAGGGGTGCCCAAATTCTGTTAAGATATCAGTGAAATATTAATATAGCTATGTTGAACGTATTTCGCACCGTACTTATCCAACTGCGCTAATCGCTCAAGTGGCTGGGTTCACAGTGCAAGTGCATTGAACAACTGCGTTGCCACCCCACCCCACCACCCCAGTGACGTAAATATTGTAATAGAATGGTACTCATAACTGGGATTTTTACTGTGACACTGCCACACTAAAGGCCCTTCTGTTAAATCCTGTCACAGGGTATATAACATCTATTCACACGAAAAATGAGTGATGAAATCAACTCCACATGACGTGCCTCGGCAGTGAGCGAGCTAGCTACTTGGCCGACTCGACCACTGCAATGAGCGATGACTGCGTGCCTCGTGTGTTTCCACGCTGTGGGTTGTGTTGGCGCACAGTCTGCATGCCGTTAAGGACGAGATGTTTCTGAGGACCTCGCTTCAGCGGCAGGCGGCTATCCTGCACCATGCCGCCGTTGGCTACACGGTAAGACCCATAGGTCAAATGGCAGGGACAGCATCGCACTCGACCTCTGGCCTAAACTTTGAACTCTAACCTTTACCTTCTGTCGTGTTAACAAGCAAAAGTATAGGCACCGGCTTATCCCATATACTAGATGTCAGTTTAACAAAAAACATAGCTCTGAGCATGGCTGGCACATTTATTTTAATTGATACCCATAATCGCAATTCCTCTAGCCTTAGCCCTCTTCCTAGGCACAGCCGGAAAAAAAAAAACCGACTAGTTGGCCAGTTGGGCTTCTGCAGCACTAAAGGTATGCTGCCTGCTGCACGTAATTCAGTCTGTGCTCCTGTTGCCTTAAATCAACCAAAAAGTTCGACCTCTGTAGGTCCCCACCTCTTCTATTTAGACCCCGCCACTTCCTTGTTCGGCCCCAATGTCTTTTCCCTGTGCCTTTCCTTTTTAGACCCCACCCCTTCCTCTTCAGGCTCACCCCTTCCTCTTTAGGCCCCGCCTCTTTCTGTTTAGGCCCCACCTCTCCCCCAAGACACGGGGATTGGGCTGGTTTGGGTGGTGGTGGAGGATGTGGAAGGGGACGGGGGGGGGCAGTGTGCACACAACAGTGATAGTGGTGGGTGGCGACGGTAGGGGTGGTCCAGATTCACGACTACGACCAAAATCCGTCTTTGAGTAATGTAATAAGAGATGTGGATTTGTAAAGAATAGAATATGACGTCAACATCCTGTACACTTTGAGGCAGTGTTTGTTACGATGGTGACAGAGCAAAGAGGTTGAATAATTATCATTTTAAACCCTCGCGTCAACTTAACTTTGGTTCTAGCCCCACATCAAACCTTTACTGTAAACCTAATGCTCGCCACATCGTAACCCTCGCTCAAACCTGTAATCCTAAAACGGGCATACACCCTAACAAAAACACTAATCACCACCGTAATCTCAACCACAGCACCCAAGCCCCTCAGCCCACAGATATTTTATAACAGTGGCTCTTACTGCCTGACCGCCGAGCCCTCCGTGGTTTCCTGCAGCAATCAGGACCGCGTTGTTCTTTGGATCTCGTTATCGGCACGGGCCGCCAAGGGGGCAAGTTCACAGCACTGCCAATCGGTGACCCTGGCACACGTGGGGTCATTGCGGTGCTCATGGGCTCCAGAACAGACCGCGACAATACCGGCAGGTGCCCAGTATAGGACGTCACTGTGACCAAGCCAAAACTGAATAACGAACAAAAATTCGGGTTCCAAATGTACACACACACAGTGTGGCAGAATATCAAATGGACAATGACTACAATTTCCTTGCTGTTATTGAAATATCTCACCTGCGACGTCATGGGCTGGTATATCGCAACTTGCAATCATAACCAACAATCTTTGTCTTTGCAGCCTTACGTCAGCCAGCAAGTTTCCTCGCCGAGTGGAGGTGGCGGAGGATGGAAAGGGACCCCTGTTGGTTCGCGTGATTCACTGTGGGGTACGACAGTGCTCGCACACGGGGCACCCCAGCATGAACTCAAAACTCACTTAAAAAAAAATCTACATTGAAAACTAATTTCTTTAGAACTGCTTTTTGTGTTTGGTTTGTTGATCATCCCCCGCACCCACGATTAGCATGGTTGGCTATGTACGGTGCGAAAGAAGTTCAACATACATACATACATACACACATGCATCTATAACTTCGTCTTTTCGTAAGGTTTTAATTAAGAGCGTGGATCATCATATATGGCAGGGTTAAGGAATATTTCCCTGAAGTAAATTTTCAGATGAACTTCAGGCCACACATTCACAAAAAGAAAACCTTGGTCATTTCCTCCTCTGCCCCCCCCCCCACCTTTTACCACAGGCTCAGGGCTGTTCTTGGGTACACAGGAAGAGCCATGCCCCCTCCTGACTCGTCCGCCTGGGTCCCCAGCCACCGCCAAGTAACCCTCACAGTCATGTCTACGTTCATCTGGCACGGGGTCTGTGCCTGGTGTTGCATTGTGCTGGTGTGGACACATTTATCGCAACCATTCACGCTGCAGTTTTACACCTTCCAAACACAAAACTCAACATCCACTCAATAGCCAAAGCACAGAACTCAACATTCGTCGTTTAGCTTCGACCTAGCACCCGCTGTTATTTACACTTCAGAGAAACATTAACAACGATGCCGGGTTTCACGTGACCCTCGTGATTCATAATGGCTGGCTTTAGAACCGCATGGAGCCATTCCTTTTAATCGCTGAGAATTTCACTGAATGCAAAGTGGAAGACCTTTGGAGAGATAAAGAGGGCAGATCAAACTGAAAACCTGCAGGAGCATTGTATCCACTTCAAGTGAGACATACTTGAGTAAATTACTTTTCAAATGTCCTTTACCTTTGTCCCATTGTGCAGAAACTGGGACCTAATTCAAGTGCCGGCAGGAGATTTCTGCCAAATTAGCATTTAGCCATTGTCCCCCCAAATATTGGCAGAAAGTAGTCTTTAGCCATCATGATAATTAGTATAGGCCTCTTATCTGGTTAACTGGACATCTGAACTTGTGAGTTATATTTCATTATGTGAATCTGAGACCGCCAGCCCTTTTAACTTATTTCCACAATCAACGAATTATTTCTGGGCGATACGGGCCAAATGCATGTGATGACTACCAATCTTGTGTTTGTTGATTATGGATGATACAATTCCTCGTGCTTTTTTCGTGTAAGGGGCTGCAACCTGTTAATATTGACTCAGCTGCATGAGTCAGCGTCGTGTCTCGAGCCTTCCACGTCAACGCGTTCTCCCCCTTTCAGTTGTAAATTCAGTTGGAGGATTTTACCAACAGTCTCACTTCAAAACCCACGCTGTCTCGTTCGTCTGATCCGAGTGACATGTTTTTCTGTATTCGAAAGTGGCCATGGTGTAATCCTAGCCTCCAAGGGCATGTGTACATACAGTGAGGGAAAAAAGTATTTGATCCCCTGCTGATTTTGTACGTTTGCCCACTGACAAAGAAATTATCAGTCTATAATTTTAATGGTAGGTCTATTTGAACAGTAAGAGAGAGAATAACAACAAAAAAATCCAGAAAAACGCATGTCAAAAATATTATATATTGATTTGCATGATAATGAGGGAAATACGTATTTGACCCCTCTGCAAAACATTACTTAGTACTTGGTGGCAAAACCCTTGTTGGCAATCACAGAGGTCAGACGTTTCTTGTAGTTGGCCACCAGGTTTGCACACATCTCAGGAGGGATTTTGTCCCACTCCTCTTTGGAGATCTTCTCCAAGTCATTAAGGTTTCGAGGCTGACGTTTGGCAACTCGAACCTTCAGCTCCCTCCGCAGATTTTCTATGGGATTAAGGTCTGGAGACTGGCTAGGCCACTCCAGGACCTTAATGTGCTTCTTCTTGAGCCACTCCTTTGTTGCCTTGGCCGTGTGTTTTTGGTCATTGCCATGCTGGAATACCCATCCACGACACATTTTCAATGCCCTGGCTGAGGGAAGGAGGTTCTCACCCAAGATTTGATGGTACATGGCCACGTCCATCGTCCATTTGATGCGGTGAAGTTGTCCTGTCCCCTTAGAAAAACAACCCCAAAGCATAATGTTTCCACCTCCATGTTTGACGGTGGGGATGGTGTCCTTGGGGTCATAGGCAGCATTCCTCTTCCTCCAAACACGGCAAGTTGAGTTGATGCCAAAGAGCTCCATTTTGGTCTCATCTGACCACAACACTTTCACCCAGTTGTCCTCTGAATCATTCAGATGTTCATTGGCAAGCTTCAGACGGGCATGTATATGTGCTTTCTTGAGCAGGGGGACCTTGCGGGCGCTGCAGGATTTCAGTCCTTCACGGCGTAGTGTGTTACCAATTGTTTTCTTGGTGACTATGGTCCCAGCTGCCTTAAGATCATTGACAAGATCCTCCCGTGTAGTTCTGGGCTGATTCCTCACTGTTCTGATGATCATTGCAACTCCACGAGGTGAGATCTTGCATGGAGCCCCAGGCCGAGAGAGATTTACAGTTCTTTTGTGTTTCTTCCATTTGCGAATAATCGCACCAACTGTTGTCACCTTCTCACCAAGCTGCTTGGCAATGGTCTTGTAGCCCATTCCAGCCTTGTGTAGGTCTACAATCTTGTCCCTGACATCCTTGGAGAGCTCTTTGGCCTTGGCCATGGTGGAGAGTTTGGAATCTGATTGATTTATTGCTTCTGTGGACAGGTGCCTCTTATACATGTAACAAGCTCAGATTAGGGGCACTCCCTTTAAGAGTGTGCTCCTAATCTCAGCTCGTTTCTTGTATAAAAAACACCTGGGAGCCAGAAATCTTTCTGATTGAGAGGGGGTCAAATACTTATTTCCCTCATTAAAATGAAAATCAATTTATAACATTTTTGACATGCGTTTTTCTGGCTTTTTTTGTTATTCTGTCTCTCACTGTTCAAATAAACCTACCATTAAAATTATCGACTGATCATTTATTTGTCAGTGGGCAAATGTACAAAATCAGCAGGGGATCAAATACTTTTTCCCTCACTGTACGGGCACACTAGTGAGTGTAAAATCACAGCACATGCAGTCTCTTTGGCCAACTTGCATTATTTTTCTTGTGGGAAATGAAATTCTTGTGACAAGGGCAGTCGCATAACTTTTAAGGACTTAAGGTCCTTAATGTTTTAGCTTTTTTTTCATTTTCGCAATATGTGCTAAAAGCATGAAATCATGAGGCAAAACATTTACTTCGCAGTGAGCAATGCACTACCCTGTGTCAGAGAATAACTTAAGATATTGATGAACTACTGGAGTAGACAACTTTTACACACCTTGCAAATGACGCCCATCACATGTTCATTCTCAACTATAAAAAAAACCTCTACTTTTTATTTTACCAGGTAAGGCCCACTGAGCTTTGTAGTTATTTTTCAGAAGCAACCTGGACACAAACGATAGCTCAACGAAGTGGCTTATCATGTGGACATGTATAGCAACCAAATACTCTAAACGCACGTTTGCAAATGTGGAGGGAACGACCGGAGGACTCGGAGAAAAATCCATGCAACCACAGAGAGAACGCGCAAACACCAAATATGCTGCAGGCGTCAGGGTCGGAGACGAACCCACAACCTCCTGTATACCAGGAAAGGTAGTTAACAGGTGAGGTACTTAACATCTAGACACCGTGGCACCCTCAGAACTGCAATGACTGAAGCTACCCTAAAACATCCGGTTTAACCAGGGGCGGCTAAAACCTGGATTTGAACTTCGTCTCTCAGCAGTGCTGGGCTTCGTGTGTCCAACCCCTAAGCCATCCACCTGCCAGGATTTGAGATCTTTTCATCCTGGAAGTTGAGCTCTTGGGTTGTATGCCCATGCTTTTTTTGTATTTAAAAAGAAAAACAGGTAGGCACATTATGTTTTTAAAATCAATTCTCAACAACAGTGACGAGTCGACGAGTCACTCCTGCGGCACATTATGTTTTTAAAATCAATTCTCAACAACAGTGACGAGTCGACGAGTCACTCCTGCGGAACATGAAGACTGGACAATCTGCCTCCTGAGGAATATTCTATGTGGCTGTGTTTTCGACTCGAGTCCTTGCAATCCCACTCTGGTCCACATTTCCGTGACTGCAGATCTCGTATACTCGCGGTCAAATTAAGACGCTGCGCCCCTCGTTATGGTTGATCATTACGGAAATCTGTACCGTGGTGGTGGGGCGGATGACTGGAGTTGTGGGTGACTGGAGTTGTGGAACGCTGTCCTCTTGGACCAGTTTAGTCCCGAAACTCCCATCGTCCCGCCGGTAGGGGGCACGCAGATGCTACGGCTCAAGATCCAGACAAGGGTGCGACTCCCCGTGGGGGCCCTGTGCGTGTGGAGATCACTCGCGCGACGCTGCTGTTGCGCTGTGGATGCGGGGGTTGGTGGATTATGCAGAGATGAACATCGTCGTGTGTTGAAAGGCTCCCAAAACACACAGAGGGATTCAAGATGGCTAGGCAATAGCAGGAGATGAAGTGGCTTCCTGATTCGTCTTTGCGGACTTGTGTTATTCCCTCGTATGCGCGGTGGGTTTTCTCCATAAGCTAGAGGTGTATTCATATCAATTCGGATCCATCAAAGATATGTTCCCGATAAAATATGATTGGATTCAGTGAGGCTTTCTCGATACATGGAGGATAATTTAAAACATGTTTCTAAACATTACAACGTATGTTTATTTCCATAATCTCTCCACGAGTGTGACTCCATTATTTACAAGATGATCTTGTGTGCAACGTTTTCCCCCAACGCCTTGTCTTGTGTTTTTGCGAGAGAGAGAGAGAGAGTGGAAACGGAGAAAACCTCACGGGTACCGGGGATAACAGCTCCAGGGGTCGTTCCGGGCACTTTTGAAAAATGCCCATTTAATTTTAAATGCAGTGGTGAGTGCTGTCTGCTGCACGGTTTATAACTGTGACCGTCATAAATAGTCATTCACCCTGCGTTGACCCTGGCAATGAGTGTACACCTCGGTGACGTTGCAACGAATGATCGGCGATTGCCGGTTATTGATTTCTTCCACACTTTTTTGTGAGGGTCTAATATTCACATGTGGGTGACATATTGTTAGCGCACTCTGCTATGAACCCAGCGACTTCAGAATCACAATATGTATTCATACTGGAGGAGTCCGATGAGCTATGAAGCTCTTTTTCGCAGATGTCCAGTAGGGGCACGGGGTAAGCACGTTACAACAACAAACAGTACAAAAGCACGATCGGAGTGCAGCGTACAAGCAAGGTAAACAAATCACCCAAAAACAAACAAATACAACAGGAAACCATCCCCATTCCACCAGAAGCGAGACATGGCCACAAATGAAAGCTCAACAAATACATTTCGATTTAAAGCTTTCGTGACTGCAGGGATTCATATTCTTGGTTCTTTCGGTAAAGTCACCACGTAGAAGGGAAATAATACAAATGAAACAATTGTTTTATTATTATTTTATTTGTATTCTTTTATCATTTCCCTTCTACGCGACTTTACCGAAAGAACCAAGAATACTCAACAAATAACTTAAGTTTACTTTCTAGCCACGGCTAAATTCAGTGGAGCATGATATCTCGCCTGGTCCTGCACCCTCTTCATCAGTCCGTACTTATTTCTTTCCTATGGTTGATGTAGTTGCATACATTTTTTCATTGACTGGTTCACATAATTGTCAATGGTGTTGGCCGTGAGCAGGAATTGAACTCTGGACGCCAGGTATGTAGCGTGGCGCGCTTAAGGGGCCGTCCATAAATGACGTCACGCGATTTTGGACGATTTTTTACCCCCCCCCCCCCTTTGTCATACGGCGTCACAATAAGTCAGACCCCCCTCAAATTTGTCGTCACAAAGCTCTGCCCCCCCCAAAAATAAGACATGCTTCAAATCGCTTTAAACTATTGTCGATGTGCGTATTTAATGTGGCGCTGCACTCTGATGTTGTAGGAGAAAACATTTATTAAAAGGTCTATTGAATTAAGTAGAACGTGTTGTCTATATTTGTTTAAAGTTGCGCATTTTGATGTGACGTCACATTACTCAACCCCCTCGTCACACATCGTCACAAATGTCTGACACCCCCCCCCCCCTCTAGGTGCGTGACGTCATTTATGGACGGCCCCTAACACTTGCGCCACCGCTCCACACACCGCCAGCACCAAAATTAAATTTAAACCAAGCGGGAACCTGTCATACAGGAATATCGTGCAAGGTATTACCTGGGTCAGATACAATGGGGGAACACGCGAGTTTAAGCAGAGCACAGTAATGTTTTCATCACTATCGTTGAGCACTGTGATGTATTTACGTGTCGCTGGTTGGCTGTGCTAAACTTGGAGGTGTGTACACGAGAATCACGAGAGATGCGAGTACTGTGCGTTTGTAACAATCTGCGACGATCACTTTCGGAGTCCTGTTAACGTGAAATTTCACCTCGATCTCGAGTTTTTGTTGTTGTTGATCAGATATGTTATCGATGCCCTCTTATTTTGAAATCAATATCCGTGTGATGTAACCCGGGACACTCTTGCGAACAAGACCATGTTTCGTGTTGTCTCGGCGGTGTTTGCCGTCTCTTGGTGAAGTAAAACTTTCACTGACGACTGGTATCACAGGATCGATAGAAATCCCCGAGTCGGCGATGTGCGTGATGGAACCAGCCCCACGCCCAACGCCCGTTCATCGCTGTCATCTCGATACACACGCATCAGTGACCGGTGGCACAAACACCTTAAACTTAAAGTTGTCCTTGAGTTGTCCTTGAAACCTCGAACCCCCGTGTACTTATACTGTACCCACTCTACCTTGCGCGTCCCCATTTTCCCGACTCCATGTACCTCACCATAAACTATTTACTATTTTAGGGGCCGTCCATAAATGACGTCACGCACCTGGGGGTGGGGGGGTCAGACATTTGTGACGATGTGTGACGAGGGGGGGGGGGGGTGAGAAATGTGACGTCACGTAAAAATGTGCATCTTTAAATAAATATAGACAACACGTTCTACTTAATTATATAGACTTTTTAATAAATGTTTTCTCCTACAACATCAGAGTGGAGCGCCACATTAAATACGCACTACAATGACAATAGTTTAAAGCGATTTGAAGCATGCTTTTTTTTTAGGGGGGGGGGTAAAAAATCGTCCAAAATCGCGTGACGTCATTTATGGATGGCCCCTTACCAGGTAAGGCCCACTGACCTATATAGCGCTTTTTCAGAAGCGACCTGGCTATCACAAATGATGACTCAACAAAGTGGCTTATCATCACGTGGAAATGTGTAGCAGTAGAACAATTACTCTAAACGCGTTTTTCTAAACGTGGAGGGGAAAAAGCGGAGGACCCGGAGGAAAAATCCACGCGACCACGGGGAGAGAGACACCACAAAGTCCAAATATACAGCAGCAGCGGGCGTCAGGGTCGGGATCGCAGCCACGACCTCCTGTATGCCAGGCGAGGTAGTTAACATCTCCTAGCCACCGTACCTATCTCTTCGTGTCCGCATCTTGTGTCTCCGTACATTTGTCTCCCCGTATCCGCCTGTCCCCAATATCATTTCTCCTCGTCGTCGTCACCATCGGCAGCAGCAGCATCGGCTAATCGTCGTCGTCGTCATCATCAGTCGTGCTGCTTTTGATATTACGTCATTGCGTTTCGGGGCAATGATAAATGGCGGCGACCTCGTGTGGAAGTCTTCGTCCAGCAGTGGATTGTTCATGGCTGTTGATGGTGATATCTACTTGCAGCCGCGTAGAACTTGTGCACATAAGCGACCCCCTGGACGTTAATTTATAAGTACTGTAATGTACAAATATGTTTACCGGCTACAATTAATCGAACACCGTCTGCTGGGGACAGCACCAATTGGCCTCATCACGGTAGTTTTCCTGGTTGTATGGACTGATCCTCCTCATAGGAACGTGGAATGTTCCACTTCTGGCTCTTGGCTCCGGCTGAACCCCAACAACCTCTCCCCGCCGCTCGCCACACACACGACGACGATAATGATCATTGATTCACTAAGAGGGGACTCCGCGACTCTCCGACTTGGCTCATTGAGCTCGTCCCATTCTCATGGCCCAGGTGTTCCGCATCGATTCGCGTCTTCGTTGACATCGAGCGACCGACCGTCGTCTCCAGCTCTCCCCCGCTGCCACACTGATCCGGCACCACCGCTTTCAGTCCCGAGCATGAGCAGCGTCCAGTACACACCGCCCACTTGTCTGCTCCCTCTGCTCGATGTGCACGCGTCCCATTTGGGGTTTTGGTGAAGGCAAAAAAGTGTCCCCCAAACCGCCAGCCCCGTGCGACTGGGGATTTGTTTTATATCGTCTTAAGTTAAACCGGTGCCCCATAATATGTACGGAATGGTCACATGGGCAGTGTTTATCACCACAATAATCAGCGTGTAAACCGTTCAAACATTTCCTTGAACATCTCACGACATTTCAGGCGGATTTGTTGAGTTTGCAAGCAATCTGAATTTGCTGCTGCCCGCATTCTCCAATATTCGGACAGTCCCCGTTAATGTCAGGCGCTGTCCATGGACCTTCAGGCAGTCTGCGTGAATTCTGAGCGTTCCCTAAACAGCCAGAAGAATCATTTCACGTGAAAGTCCTGAATGTGTTTGAGGTAAGGCCCACCAGGTAAGGTCCACTGAGCTATGTAGCTCTTTTTCAGAAGCGACCTGGCCACAAATGATAGCTCAACGAAGTGGCTTATCACGTGGACATTTATATCAGCCAAATACTCTAAACGCGTGATGTTGATTCTAAATGTGGAGGGGAAACCCGGAGGACCCGGAGAAAAATACACGCGACCACGAGGAGAGAGACACGCAAACTCCAAATCAACAGCAGGCGAGGTAGTCTCGCTACCGTAGGAAAGGCGGACACTCGTGGTGCACGAGGACGGGGGGTGGGGGGGGGGTGTTGGGAACGCTTGGTGGCGAGTGCTTGGTCCACCTGGTGGTGGTGGTGTCGTCAAGGGGATACGCCGACCACTGGCACGAGCGACGTGCACAGCAGCAGTCACGACTTTGTCCCCTGCACCCGCACGGGCGCCCCCACAGCGGCGGTGGCTACTTCCTCGATAATTGATCACAAATCATTGCAGCAGCGTACGAATGGTGTGTCCCCGCATCACCGTGTACGGATGCAACAGGTAAAAGTGTGGCACACAGCGCATCTCCAACGCGGTCGATGCATGGTCCACGTGGAAAATCCCCAACGATTGTGAAGACATCGTCCGACACACGCAGCTTTCCGCCGACGTGGTGGACATCACGTGGAACCATTGTAGTTTTAAATTCACAACTACGGTACGCATGGCGCATACACACCAATACCAATGCCACAAAGTGACGTTGACGTCGCCACTGGACCTGTGCCAGGCCAGGTGCACTTTGAGGCCATGTGAGGTGTCGAAGGCTCGCTGGCAGGAGGTCACGGGACACCCAGGTGCCATGGGTTGGCTGACCGAGATGACTGGCAGACGCACCAGCTGTGCCCCCTTCTGTGCCAACTTGCTGCATTTCAGCCGCCCGGCGCTTCGCTCGTTGTTGCGATCGTCGCTCCTCTGCCCTCCGTTGTTCTTGGAGGGCGACTGCCTCCAACTACACACACACGTGTTGACATGATTCCTTTTGGGGCTTTATATGACCAGGTAACGATTTAAAACAAAAAAGTTCTACTTTAAATTACATCACTAACGCTTTCGACATGCCCATAAGCAAGATGGCACGCATGGGTGGTAAACGAACACGCGTTGAGTTTCTTTGGTGGCCTCTGAGTTGGATGAACACGCAAATAGCACTTGCTTTGTATCTATGATCTCGTGTATGTACCGTGTGTGTGTGTGCGCCGTGTGTGTGTGCGCCGTGTGTGCGTGTGTACCGTGTGTGTGTGTGCGTGTGTACGTGTGTGTGTGCGCCGTTTGTGTGTGTGCGCCGTGTGTGCGTGTGCGCCGTGTGTGTGCGCCGTGTGTGTGCGCCGTGTGTGTGCGCCGTGTACCGTGTGTGTGCGCCGTGTGTGCGTGTGTACCGTGTGTACCGTGCGTGCGTACCGTGTGTGTGCGCCGTGTGTACCGTGTGTACCGTGTGTGTGTGCGTGTGTACCGTGCGTGTGTACCGTGCGTGTGCGCCGTGTGTGTGCGTGTGTACCGTGCGTGTGCGCCGTGTGTGTGTACGTGTGTACCGTGCGTGTGCGCCGTGTGTGCGTGTGTACCTTGGGTGTGCGCCGTGTGTGTGTGTACGTGTGTACCGTGCGTGTGCGCCGTGTGTGTGTGTGCGTGTGTACCATGCGTGTGCGCCGTGTGTGTGTACGTGTGCGCCGTGTGTGTGTACCGTGCGTGCGTGACATCTCTGGCTGTAAATAACTCGCATCGTGTGCCCAGCACAGGTGCGCGACGGATCATAAATAAGAGTTCGGGAGGGAGGGGGGGCTATGGGGTCAAGAGCGTCGGGGAGAGAGGGGGGCAAGCGCTGAAACACCACCATGGATCAGCCCCCACCCTCGCCCCTCCATTACCAACCCCCCCTAGCCCCCACCCCTTTTCGTACACCCCCTGTTGCCCCCCGCGTCTCCTCACCCCATCCCCTACCCCCAGCCCCCACCCCCCCCCCCGACCTGGAGCCATGGACGCGAGCTCAGGTACGGACAGTGGCGAGGGGGTGACCTGAGACCCCCCCCCCCCCGTACCCGGGTTCGATCCCCTAACGCCGCGCTCCCAGACCCCTCTCCTCCTCGGGGTCGGACCCCGCGAGAGGAGCGCGCACGGGGCGGGGGAAGCCGCTGGGAACCGAGCCGGCTGCGCGTGCCCCTTTACGATTCAAATCCGACAACAACATCGGGGTGAGAGTCGTGGGCAGAACCGAAGCCGGCGCGAGCCACGTTCGGGCCTCAACAGGGTTCAGGCCGCCCCTCCCGCCAATGCTACCGAGTTGCGCAACGTTTACGCACGGCAGGTACCGCCCGTCCGATTCGCAGACGCGTCTCCATCTCTCCCCGCAAAGCGGAACAACGGCGAAGAGATTCTCCCCCTCTCCAAATCGGGGACCTTGCCAAGTTCCACGAATCCACCCTCGCTCCCTCTCTCTCTCTCTCCGCGGGCGCGCGCCCGCCGCACGGGAACGTGCCCCGCGGCGCCCTCGCGCGCCCCGCGGGTCCCCGCGCGTCTTTACGCATTCGCGGCGCGTCGAGAGAGATGCGTGCGTCCCCCGCACGCAGTCCCCTCGCTCGTGCCGTCCCCGCGGGCTCGCGGCGCCCGCGGTCGCGGCCCAACGGGGCAGGGCGTGGGGCCCGGGTCGGGCGGGCTCCGCGGGGCGTCGGGTCGAGTCGGGTCGGGTCGCCCCCTCGTCACGCTCCACTGCGCAAAGAGAGCCCCCGCGTGACGCGCTGCGCGCTGCGCCGTGGCCGCGGTGCCGGCAGCCGCGGCCACCGCGGCGCGGAGAACGCCCAGGGTTCCCGGCGTCGCGCCCAGCGGCGGCTTCTGGGCGTCAAAACTGCGCGCGACGGCCCGAGGGTTCGCGGCGGCCGGGCGGGCGTGCGGCGACGTGGGGGGGTGGGGGGGGGGGCTCCTTTAGCGAGGACAAACAAAGCACAAAACTCAGAATCTGTTGAGAAGGGAGGAGGCGAGAGAGGAGCGTTACGCGCGGGGGACGCGCCACGGTGCCCAGCTCCGGCGCCCGCGGCTTCGCTGCCTCCCGTGGGCCGCTTTGTTCCGCCGCTCAGAGACCCCCGGGTTGGCAAAGGACAGCGTCTACCTCTGTGTGTAATAGATCACGCGAAGTTGGCAAGTTTCTCTTTTGTGTGCGGGGAAAAAAAAGAGACTGTATATTTCATCCGTGTCACCCGTCCGCACCTGTGCTCGGTGCATTCAAGGGACACAAAACACCTTTTATTTTGATTTCTTTTTGCCCAAATTATTCAGAGTCCACGGTAGCCGAGGCTCGACATGATGTGCCTGGTTTCTCGTTGTGTCTATCTCAATCGGCGGGCGCCGCTCATTGTTTGAGCCCTCGACAAGCCGGTTCCCTTTTAAGAGGGGACTCGCCCCGCGCGCTCCCACTTCAATTGCAACATCTGCTTGATCGCAGGCATCAAAATATGGAGGGACAAAACATATGTAATGCTTGATTTGTTAAATCCTGGTAATGAGTTATTAACAGGGCCAGACAATGGCACATTATGGTGAGGCCCTTATGGTGACTGGAGTCACTTTATATAACGCTTGGCGGGTCCCCCCCCACCCCCCGTGATAGATGGAGCGCGGCTTCGCGGCGCCAGGTGATGTTCGGAAAATCAATGTGTTTGGGTCAACCAGAAAGACTTTCTGGATGTGAAAAATCGAGAGACATAAAATTTAATTGGCTGATTACAAAGCAGAAGGTCTGGCTTTAATTGTGCGCGCCGCTCTGCCCCCGTGAGTGCGAGCGTGTGCATGTCGCTGTATTTATGATCGGCCAGACCCCTACAGTAAATTAATTTAATGTGCAAATAAATAAATAATCGCCGTGCCACGCAGCGCAAGCTGGGGGGCGGGGGCGGGCGGGGGGGGCGATAGTAAGGGGCGGTGGGGGGTGTGAATGGGCGCGCTGGGATGAGCCGGACAGGAGAGTCCTCTGCTCGTGTTTGTCACATTTTAGAGATGTTCCAATCGGCTTGCGTTTGTGAATCACGGGGCGCAAACCCCCGGGCACGAGAGGCAATTGATTTTGGGAGGGATCTCGGATTCGTAGCCGCGCTCCGGGTTTCAGGGGACCCCCTCGCGCGGGTGAATTTGGCCTTTGCGGCTCGTGGGGTTTGGGTCCCCCCGAGACACCCGACCCCAACCCCCCACTTCCACGAGCTCAGAGGTCCCCCGTGTGTCCGCCTCGTCCCCTCGGGGCTCGGGCGCGGGGTGAGCTGTTAGCTGTCCCCGACTCCACACCTGTTGGTCGGCGTCGCAGGAGGCACGGCGCGGGGTGGCGCTGGTGCACAGAGGGGTTGTACGTGAAGGTGATGGGAAGGTGGGGGTGGATGGGGAGATGGTGTGGTGGGGGGGGGGGGGGGCTTTGGTGGTGGGAGCCAAGCGGCATCGTGGCTCCCAAAGCTCCATGAGACCCTGGAGAGTTTTTGGCTCCCACGCGGCGTTGGCCTGGACCCCCGGGGTCGTGTATCCCGGCGAGACGCGCGGCGTCGGGTGCGTTTCCCTCTCGCTCTGCCACACGGGTCACCTGCGGGAGTCCGCGAGAGACTGAAGGAGAACCAGATCGAGTGGAGGGGTGGGAGACAGTGGGGGAGGGATATCGGAGAGAGACAGAGAGGGAGAAACTGAGGCGTGTGGGGGCGTGTGCATGGGTCTACAGATGGCGGACCTTGC
This sequence comes from Petromyzon marinus, assembly GCF_048934315.1. NCBI lineage: Eukaryota > Metazoa > Chordata > Hyperoartia > Petromyzontiformes > Petromyzontidae > Petromyzon > Petromyzon marinus. Next base: position 3,913,671 of record NC_133668.1, on the reverse strand, counting down.
TAGGCATGGGGTTTGGCGACGGCTCGGGGCATCGGCCATAGGAACGGCGAGGTGGAGTTGCGAGTCAGATTATACTGAGCGGCTCCTCACTCACCATGTCAGAGCGTTCAAAGTGGCTTAGAATCGGTCCCCGCTCTTGCCAATGAGCCACGGAATTCTAAATTTGATCCCTGGCTTGGTGAATTGTACAGAATGTTATTATTGCTGGAAAGTAGACATTGGATGCCCTTGTGAGGGCACCTTCTTGTAAGCGTGGGCCGTTGTGTGATGTTGCGAAAATTCAATATTAACTCCTGAAACTTTACGACATTTTTTTAAAAATAATATATAATCACGTATGTGAAGCTACAACTGTATCCCAGCCCGCTTCTTAAACTGAAATGATAAATCTCAATTGGTTAAATAAATGATAGCAACGCAAAAATTGCCTTAGTCTTTCCTATGCGTGCTCGGAGGGGGTGCGGCGGCGGAGGGGGGGGGGGATGATTGTCTCACATTTTAAAATGTGACATTAATAAACGTTCACCTGCAATCCAGATTCAACAACCAACGTCGACAGTGACAGAAAAGCCAGGGACTCTCACGTGGCGCCCGAATAAAGGGCATCGCATTAACGTTGTGTGGACGGGTGAAGCCCCTGTCCCCGCGCACCGCCCACTCGCAAGCGGCACGAGAGGGCACCCAGCCAACTCTGTCAAGCTGGCCAGACGCGTCGGATAAAAGAGCTGACAGGCGATGGGCGCTTACCCACGATTTTACCCACCGCCACTGAGCCAACTGGGGCAGAGCGATTTCTAGATGACGGCAAAAAAAATAAACCCAGCGTTTATTCAAATTGGTCCCCAAGGTTTGGAATGATTCGTGTCTTGTTTTGTTACCTGTGGCTTGCACGGCTTGCCGTGAGCAGGAGGGTGTGTTTAAGATGCCGTCCCCCGACAGTGAGGAAGGCGGCACTGAGAGTGGAACACGGGATCACGAAGGAACAATTCGGTGGAGGTCACTTATTCAAAGACCCACTAGACTTTTAACTTTTAATAAGTTGAGCGTATCACGAGCAAAACAATCCACAAAAGCCACACATTAATGGAGCACCAATTTGCGTATGTGAGCAATTCTCACAAACGTGTTTTTTTTCTTCTAATTATAACAAACAATAAGAGTAATACGACTGAAACACTGAACGTTGGTGATGTTGGTGTACCAAAACGAAATATAGTGCTGTTACCATGTATGCGATAGATGGCCCTCTCGGTCGAGTGTTGTTTTTGTCGCAGGCTGTCAATTGAATATCTGAGAGCCTCGCGGAGGTATGTGTAGTGCATTTATGTCACGTAATGCGGCACGTCAGCGCCTAACGAGGTGTTTACGTTCCTGTCACGCGCGTCTCCTCCATTCACAACATCAACCGAGTGAAACGTTTGCAATAGGATGGAGATGAGCACCCGAGATATATTTTTTGTGGGCCATGGGTCCATGGGATTTGAAGAGGACTAACACACACCGATGTGTTGGTCGAAACTGACGCCTCGAACATTGGCGGAGACGGGAATCTTGAGAGCTTTGTAAGTGTAGACGGGCGTGTGGAACGTGATAGAGAAATTCAAACTGAACTAAACTATTTTTTTTTATTCTACCACGTAAGGCCCACTGAGCTGTAAAGTTCTTTGTCAGAAGCGACATGGCCACAAACGATAGCCCAATTAATGTACAGTAGCCAAATACTCTAATCCGGTGGTTCTTAACCTTTATTGCAGCCTTGCACCCCGTGGTTGTCAATCGTAATATAAATAAGGTTAAGAACCGCCGCTCTAAACGCAAATGCCAGGAAAAAAATCCACGCGCCCACGGGGAGAAAGACACGCAAACTCCAAATATACAACAGCAGGCGTCAGGGTCGGGATCGAACCCACGACCTCCTGTATACCAGGCGAGGGAGTTAACATCGCGTCACCGCAGCGATGCTGGAAACGAAAGCCTTAGCTGGAAATTTGGTGGAAAATAAACGCGTGACAAAGGAAACGACCTCCGTGGTGTTTTGGTGGACACGTGGAAAGGGGACACGTGAGTTGCCGAGTGTTGGAGGTGCCTGAGCAAGGCGCGGTCTCGTGTGCATACATTTAGGGTCAACCCCCCCCCCCAACGCTCCTGCCCATCTCGCCCCCACCCCCAGAATCTGCAGCCACGACTGCAGCAATCGTATCACGGTTCGACTTTAAATCAAGTCAAAGTGTATGGGCGGGTGCAGATGAGCACGTGTCATGGTGTTTTTGTATTTATACAATTCCAAATAACTACTCACATTTGTCATTAACTGCAATATAACATATATATTAAATAAATGTTGATTTAAAGCGTTCGTGACTGCAGGGATTAATATTCTTGGTTCTTTCGGTAAAAGTCACGTAGAAGGGAAACAATAAAATAATAAAAATAAAAATATAATTTATTGTTTTATATTTGTTTTATTTTATTGTTTCCCTTCCACGTGACTTTACCGAAAGAACCAAGAATATATAATAGGCTGACGTTTTGGGCAATAGCCCGTCTTCGGAGCAGAGAGCAACTGCAGAACAGGTTCGTTAACGCCTAGCCAGGTGCTCCCCATCATGTGCAGCTGTAAAGACTACGACCACCGTGTAGCCTGAACAGACTGTTGGGGCAAGTGCTGTTAGCGAGCAGTACCTATAATGCGCGCGGCTATGAACTCGCTCACCCACGCAAATCTGTGACTCGTTTGCTACAGCACTGTGACCCGTGCTGGTACGCATCAGCTCCAATAATGCAGTACTTCAGTCGCATTAGGAGTTTAAATCTTAATAAGTTCATGAGTGTTTTACTGTTGCAGACGTTTGTTTGCTAAGCAATGTTGCACTGCGAGACGGAAAACTGCTCTCGTGTCAATTCAACCTTTGCCTCCCCTCTAACAATCAACGTGGTGAAGTATGGTCAAAACAACCTCCATCGCACGGGTAGGCCTTCAGCCAGCAGTGGATTTTCACGACGACCTGTTAATTACTGTGAACTGCTTTTGTGTGTTTGGTTTATTTATCTTTCCCCAGCACCTCCGATGAGCACGGCTGGCTACATTTCGGTGCGAAAAAAGTTCAACATACATACGTACAATTAGCCAGTTTAACACGTAGGCGTTCGCGACCAATATTATACATAATCGAGGGTTTTTTGGGGGGGTTAGATTCCGTAAATATGAATGTGTCGTTAATCCCGCCACCACCCGACACAGCCAATTAGTAAGGTTTGTCACGTAAACAAAACATGCCAATTAGTTACTAGTTCGGTACACCGGTGTGTTGGAGACTAAACCCACAGCATTTACAATTGGATTACAAGCAGCCTCATAAGAGTTGTGGAGAAATCCTCCTGGTGTTTTCGGTCTTCATTTACAAAGAGTCTTTAACGATTATTTTCATTTGTATAGCGTCTCGGTACGGGCATGGCCTCAAGAGGTCGTACAGAGCCACGTGTCGCTTTGCTCGGTGGCCAATCACCGTGGATGTGTGTGTGTGTTATGTTGTGTGTTGACCTTGTCCGCTATCTTAACTGAAGGTGGCGGGATCAATACATCAATTACGGTATCGATCGTTTGTGTGTTCGCGAGGGTTTATTGATTCCCGCGCCTCTCCCCCAGCCCCTCCCCCCATTCCCCCCCCCCCTCTCCCCTGCAATTCGGTCAATTGTCGCGAACTAAGTTCGCGCTATTCGATGCAATAACGCACAGCACCGTAAATAAATAAATATATACAACAAACATCGCCGGTGTGGTGAAAATCGCGGCCTGTAAGGGGCTGAAAGGGCCACGTGTACCTCTCTGCTGTTATGGCAATGCGTACGAAGCGAAACATATCGATTATTATGCACCCCACGATGACATGGATGTCAAGAGTCCCAAATAATCGATACATCGTTAACCCTCGCCACCCCCCTTCCCCCAGCTTTCTGACGCTTTCCTATTCTGAGGAATCTTCCAACCCCCGTCGGTTGCACAGCACCCTGCATGGTGCATTAATTGACTGTGGTGTGACAGTTGTGATGCACAACAATAATACTCGTACCCCGGGATCATATCCACTGTTGCATGGTGGCCTGGCCAACTAGCTACTCCTGTGCAGCAAGGGATGTTTCACAAGGCCGAGGGAAGCTCATCTCCCGCGTGATTTCGCGAGCCGGGGGCAGGGACCTCTCGCATCTTAGACGTTACGGTTTAAAAACAAAGTACCAAGACCTCTTTGCTGACAAAAAAAAATGCCATCTCAAGCCTTTGAATAGAATATTTTCCCGCCGCCTAAACCGTGTCTGATTTCACGCGTTTTTGGGTGGGGAGCCTCAGATCGGCCTGAGAAGCGACGTTTTCTTTTCCGGCGCATGGCTAAAAAGCCAGAAGTAGTTTTTATTTTTCTGGGTTTTAACAGCCTCGCCCTTGCTGACGAGACCCGAAACAAATTGAAAGCCTCTGCTTAAAACAACAACAATTTTTAGATACATTGGTTCGGCAGCGGGGGGGAGGGGGGGGGGTTATTATTTCGATGGACGGATATAAAATGCAATTTTTACGTTAAAATATGGACGTATTGTCTTGCCTGTGACCTGTCCCACGCGATTTTAAAAGCTTAGCTAGAGCGACCAAAAATGTTCGTTTTAAATCCGTCAGGTGGGCTCCAGTGACGTCACCGGACTAAATTGTCACCGCCCTGACGTCACCGCGGCGTGCAATGAATGTGAATTTGAAGTCTTCATTTGACTCGCAAGACTTCAAACTTGGTGGGGGAGGGGGGGAAGACGCCTTCGTGTTTCGCTCCGCCACAAGAGCGCCGTGTGTGTTGCGTATGTATGCATGTGTGTGTGTCTGTGTGTTTGTGTGTGCCTGTGTGTGTCAGTACGTGCGTCTGTGTGTTTGTGTGTCTGTGTGTGACTGTGTTTGTGTGTGTGTCTGTGTGTATTTGTGTGTGTCTGTGTGTATCAGTACGTGCGTCTGTGTGTTTGTGTGTTACTGTGTTTGTGTCTGTGTGTGACTGTGTGTGTGTGTATTTGTGTGTGTCTGCGTGTGTTTCTATGTGTGTGTATTTGTGTCATCTCGGTCATCTCAGTCAGTCGACCCGTGGCATCTGGGTCTGCCCCGTGACCTCCTGCCAGCGGGCGTTCGACACTTCACGTGGCCTCAAGGTGCACATGGCCTGGCACAAGCGTCGTGGTGACGTCACCGCCACTTAGTGGCGAATGGCGGTTGTTGTTGTTGTGTTTGTTTTGGTGCTGTCTCGTGTTGATAATTTGCCCTTCCTTGGCCAATCCACTACTGGCTGAAGAGGATCCGTACGCCACGCATCGACTGAGGGCCTTCTTCTTCCATCACGAGCGTGAGCCACTGCTCATTATCAACTAACAATTTCCCAACGCAAGCCGCTTTCGTCCACCGCCTTCTATAATTATCATTATCATGATCACCCCCGTCCGCCTTTCATAACGGCCTGGCGTGGCTATACATATACTGTTATGTGCAGATGATATGTAAAGCGTATGCAAATTTTATGCAAATGTTGCATTTAGCCTCAATGAACTCACGGGACTGAACGAGCGACACCAAGAACACGAGGCAGCCAACACAAACGAGACAACAGAATCAGGATATGTATTTATACTGGAGGAATCCGATGAGCTATAAAGCTCTTTTTCACAGATTACCGGTCGGGAGGTGAGAACGGTACAACAACACACAATTGCAAAAAAAAACACGATAGGAGTGCAAATTATAGACAAGGTAAACACATCACATTCAAAATATATACAAATAAAAATAAACTATTTCTTTGATCAATATCAGGTAATGCCCACTGGCCCATTTGCTTCTTTTTTCCAGAAGCGACCTGGACACAAATGATAGCTCAACGAAGTGGCTCACCATCACGTGGAAATACACAGCAGCAAAATAATCGAAATAATCTAGACACAAAAAAACACCGATTAATGTCTCGAAACGTGACCATGAATCGTGACGAATAATGTAATCGTGTGGGGAGGGGGGGGGTGTGAATCGCTTCATACCTCCCACCAGTTTGCCTTGTTGTTGGGGGGCGAGGGGTGATGTAACTCGGGGGGGGGGGGGGGAGCGTATTCATGGTATTGGTAATGCTCTCCCCGCAATCCACGTGCAACTTAATGAACTACGATTCTTACTTTCGTGGTGCTGCTCGCTTATCACCGAACGCGCCACGAGCTTATTCGTTTGCTGGGAGGCTCAGAAATGTTTGAGCCTGCGGTGTAGTGGTGAACGGGTCGACCGCGTGGCTGTGCTTGTTGGGTGATCAGCTAGAGGGGAGAGCAGCAGCAGCATCTGTTGTTGTACTGTGTTCGTGTGTTACCACGTTTATGCTCAACGTTATAACCAACCCGCATTGACCGGCGTGGTGAAGTAAACTATTTTTTTTGGTTTTACCAGGGAAGGCCCACTGAGCCATATACAGTAGCTCTTTTTTCAGAATCTATTTGGCCACAAATGATAGCCCAACGAAGTGGCTTACCACGTGGAAATGTATAACAGCCAAATACTCTGAAGACGTGATGTTGATTCTAAATGTGGAGGGAAAACCCGGAGAACCCGAAGAAAAATCCACGCGACCGCGGGGAGAGAGAGAGACACGCAAACTACAGATATACAGCAGGCGTCAGGGTTGGGATCGAACCTGCAACCTCCTGTATACCAGGCAAGGTAGGTAACATCTCGACAAAGTAAGTATGGTCAAGTAGGCCATCATCCAGTGATGAATTGAGAACAATGCTGCACATGTGCGTGACGGAGTCGAGTCGGTTTTAATAACGCGAGACAATACGGTACATTTCATCACATTTTACAAAGTCATTTATACAGTTCTTGTATAGCACAATTGCATTATAGCAATTTTTGTATAAGTTACTACGTAACTATTCTATAAGTTACTACGTAACGTTATTACGTAACTTATAGAATACAGCCAAGACTGAGCGTCTCCCTGTCACTGACGGTCCCTGAGACATTGTTGGACACTCCCCATTTCTTTGCCAGGGGCTGGTTCATCCAAAAGATAACCATTCCCGATGTCCCACTAAGTTGGTCTCATTTATCCACCCCGTGGGAATGATGATAATTCGACTCGCGACCTGGATTTGAACTCGCGAGATCCACGTTGCACCACACTACCATTTTAATGGAAGATGCATCCCACTTGGGGTGAATTTTATCTGAAAGCATTTTTTGTCTAATGGCTTAGTTGCAATTTTTTTCATCAAAGCGATTAAACCAAAGTCCTTAAACATTAGAACCATTCTTAACGACCACCCCTGCTGTTAACGACTAATCGCTGTTGTAGGTACAGTAAATATTAATGAATGCACGTATTAACCATGTTTCTTTTAACATGTGTTCATAATGTTGATAGTACCTTCGTGTATTAATATCCATTGCTTACATATTAAAAAGCACGTTTTTGGGGTGAAAAGCGTAACTTTCGATGCTATCGGAACGAATTAACCCTTTAACCGTGTATTTCCTATACTTGCTTAACGACCAAATCGCTTACCATAATGACCGGTTTCTACCGTACCTAACTTTTAGTTGCTTAATTTGTTGCCCGCAGCGGCCCTGGGCCAGTGGTGAAAATTCCACATTTTCAGCAGCGCGGGAACCAGCCTATCCATGGTGCCAGTCCATTCCACAGGGTCACCCGCTTGGCCGCCGTGGGTCAGATCCCCGTGTACGAGGTTGGAGGGATGAACGCCGCGCGTGCGGGCAAGGATGCCTGGGGATTCGTACGGGGTGGGGCGGTCATAGAGGGCCCTCTCCCAGCGCGTCAGCACCCTCCGGGGAGCGGGGATCCTCGGGGGTCCAGACCCGGGCCGTGCGGACCACGTGTCGCTCTCGGCGCTGCCTCTCGTCCGTCCATGAGAGCGAATGTCCGGCAAGCGGGATGAGACCCGACGACAAACCTGGGGAGAGAGCCGCGGACGGTGACCCTGCGTGCGTGCGCCACGTGGAAACGGAGAGACGCGAGGGAGAGACAGTCAAGAGACAGAGAGCGGGGGTTGAGCGGGAGGCAGAGACAAGGAGAAAGAGGAGGGATGGAAGGAGCGACAGAGTACTGAACATCTGTGGAAAAGAGTTTATAGGTCATCGGATTCCTCCGGTATGAATACATATTCTGATGCTGTGTAGAGATGAAGGGGGACAGAGTGATGATGCGAAACAAAGGCATACGGACGTGTATTTGTCCAGGTATTGAAGGTATTACTTCTTAATCAAGTTACGTTTATTTTTTTAGCCATACGATCGTTTATCCCCCATAATATATCAACAAATGCGCAACATAAATATAGATAGCAAACACTATCTAAATAAATATCACAGAGTAGTTTAATATTCAGAACAAACTTCAAACTCACAACTTATAAAGAGGCAGAGTGGCAGAACAGACAAAGGTTCCCCACGAAGCCATACAGACTGTTCGGGCAAGCACCTGTTACGGCCAACACGAAGCATGGGGAGTCGGTGCGGTCAAAACAACGCCCTGCCCGCTAATGTGTCCCGTGTTGATAGCTATACAACGCACCAGGAACTCATTTACGGCAAAATTGACGGGGGATGGCGGCCCAGTGCTGGTTCAGATGACTCGCCGCTGATAGCCTCGGCCAGGAGTCTAACGCTGGGTCACCCGATCCTCGCAGACTCACAGAGAGACAGATGCATTCACGCAGCCTACGACCAAATCACTGCGAAACTAAGCAGGTCTGAGCTTGGTTGGTACCTGGATGCCAGACTGTCTGGGAATAACAGGTACTGTAGGATTGGGCTGCGGCAGGTGGCCAGTAGGTAAGAGTACACCGATATGCCATTGAATCCATCTGTGCGGACCTTTTGGGTGATATCTCCTCACATGCGTGATGGGTTTTCTCCAGGTACTCCAGTTTCCACCCAAACGATAATGGATTGACCAAACATGGCCATGTAACAGGACCATGGCTTGCTTTCATCCGAGTCTGTCCGGATCAACGAGTCGGACAATATTTCCGTACCCGGCACACCACATACAGTTTAACACGTGGGCCTTCGCGACCAATACTATCCATAATACAGTTTTTTTATGGGTTAGATCACGTAAATATAAATACGTCGTTAAATCCGCAACCACCCGACACAGCCAATTAGTAAGGTTTGTCACGTAAACAGAACATTCCAGTTCGTTACTAGTACAGCAAACCGGTGTGTTGGAGATCAAATCCACATTTACAATCCGATTACAACTAAATCTGGCTGTCGCCTGATGAAGCTAGTTGTAATTACTGGCAAAACGTCGCACTCAGATTGTAAATGTTGCGGGTTCGCTCTCCAACACACTGGTGTGCTGTACTAAACGATTTTTCATATTTTTTGACGTTACAAACCTTACTAATTGGCTGCGTCGGGTGGTGGCGGGTTTAACGACACATTTATATTTACGCGATCTCAACAAAAAAAATGTATTATGGACACCACATACAGTAGAGTAGATATATTCGCTACGCTCTGGGCTACTCGGCACGTACCGAATCTGGTCTAACAGCGACACGGAAGATACTCAATCGAGGACACAGCGAGCCACACGAGAGATGACACGAGCCGAAACACGCGTGCCGCGAGGAGGAGGAGGAAGAAGATGAGGAAAACAGACGAGGAGGAGTCAAGTTCACTCACTGGACGCGCGATGGCAGATGATGATCTTCTTTTGCTGGGACAGCAGCGGTTGCCCCGCCTGTGCGCGGAGGGGCCTCTCCGAGTGGACCAGCTCGCCCAGGAAGGAGATGTAGCCGATGGCGAGGCGCAGAGTGTCCACCTTGGACAACCGCTTCTCGTACGGCAGCGTGGGGATGTGCGCGCGGAGGCCCTCGAAGGCCGCGTTGATTGACTGCATGCGCCTCCTCTCCCGCTGGTTGGCCGCCTGCCGCAGGTGGGACATGTCGCCGTGGACGCGCGACCTTCGCCTCCTGCCCGATGACCTCCGATGCGTCGGAGGCGCGGACCCATCACCGCCACCAGGAGCAGCAGGGTCAGACGGTGTCCCCACGCCACCTTGGAAGCCGCCCTCTTCCAACCGCGAGGCGCAGCCTCCCACCGCGAGCAGAAGGGACCCGGGATCTCCACGCGGCTGCTGTCCATGTGAGTGGTGGTGCTGCTGCCGCTGGCGATCCTGCTGCTCCTCCTCCTCCTCGTCGTCGTCGTCCTCGGGGTAGTAGTCGCTGAGGGAGTGCGCGAGGTAGTCCACGCTGTCGCACATGATGAGGTCCACTTGGTCGCGCGGCGACGAGGAGCCGCCGCCCTCGTCGCTGAAGAAGTCGTCGTCGTCGTCGATGAGGTAGGAGGAGGAGAAGCGCTCCATGTCCACAAATTGCTCCAGTACGGCGTCCATGCTGCGTGCGCGCATGCGTCTCCCCGTGTGCACGCGTGGGTCAGTACACGAGTGTGTGGGCACACGTGCGCGTGTGGGCGAGTGCACGTGTGGGTGAGCGCACGTGTGGGTGAGCACACGTGTGTGGGTGTACACGTGTGGGTGAGCACACGTGTGTGGATGTACACGTGTGGGTGAGCGTACACGTGCGTGGGTGTGTGTACACGTGTGTGTACACGCGTGGGTGTGAGCACACGTGTGAGCGTGCTCGTGTGTCTGCACACGTGCACACGAGCGGTCGTGCGTGTCTACGCGTTGTGTTCGCCGCGTGTGTCTGTGTACACGCGTATCTTGCCGTACCCGTGTTGTACTCGTACGTGTACGTACTCGTCTATGTGCGCTTGCGTTATATGCACGTGTGTATACCAGTGTACACACACACACACAGTATATGTGCACCTGTGTATGTACCGCTGCGTGGGTATGCACGTGTTTTATAAATATGCGCGTGCTTTGGTACGGCGTGCAGGTGGAGTATGTTTCCGTCAGGGTGTGTGGCGTGCAGGTGGAGTGGGTCGCTGCTGTTGCGACTGCGTCAGGTCTGTGAGCGTCCGTTCGAGCAAAGCGAACGGCTGAACTTAGCGCTCGCGTCTCGATGTGTAACGCACGGTTCTAGATGTCGCCTACAAGTGTAGGGCACCAGGTGTAAGAATAATGGGGTGGATGCATGTACAGATGTTGACCGGGTGTAAGAGGTGTGTATCGATTCAGTCCGGTGCGGGGTGTCGGTGGGGTGCTCCGTGCGGAGTGGTTCTGTTGGAGGGTAGCCCGTTTCTTAGGGCACGGCGATGCGGGTCTCGGTAGTAGAGAACGGTTCGGATCCAGATGGGACGTGGTCCCCCGGTGCAGTACCGGTGCAGGTGCGGTGTGAAACCCCGGGCTCTGCGCGCGGCCTCTTTATCGGTCCCGGGTCGCGCGCACGTGCGATTCACGAGTCGCGAGCCAATCAGAGCGCGCGAGCGCAGTGGGGGTTCCTTCTCCCACCTCTTCCCCACCTGCTTCCCCTCCCTGCCCCCTCCCCTCTGTCCCCCTCCCACCTCTCCGACCCCCCCACCCTCACCACCCTCCCACCGCAGCTCCTTCTCTCCCCTCCCCTATATCCACGTCCCACCTCTTTCCACCCCCTCCCCGACTCCTTGCCCTCCTTATCCTCAATCCCACACCCGTCCCCCCGTGTCTCACCACCTGTCGTCTCCGCCGCAATATTCCGCCGATTTGGCGCGATGTTTGCGTCGGCGGAAATCGACGGGGACTGCTCGAACAAGAACTCGCAAGTCGTCCAATCCGGGTCCGATAAAACCGTTTGATTGAAATCGCATTAAATTTCGATTTAAAGCTTTCGTGACTGCAGGGATTCATCTTCTTGGTTCTTTCGGTAAAGTCACGTAGAGTAAAGTCGCGTAGAATGGCAAATAAAAAACCAAGAAGATGAAATCGCATTCATCGTTTGTGATGATTTTGGTGATGATGATGATGATGTTCAAATGGGCGCCACAGTGGCGAGATGTTAACTAACTCGTCCTCGTATACAGGAGGTCGTGGGTTCGATCCAGACTGACGCCTGCTGCTGTATATTTGGAGTTTTCACGTGCTCCCCGTCGTTGTGTGGATTTTTCTCGCCACACCTAGATAATTTTACATGCGCTTAGATTATTCGGCTGAAAGCAATTTCCACACGACGAGCCACTTCGTTGGGCTATCATTTGTGGCCAGGTCGCTTCTGAAAATAACTATACAGCTCAGTGGGGCCCTACCTGGTAAAATAACAACAAAAAGTAAAAAAAAATAGTCCAATCTCCTCTGCTGCCTGCCATAGCCATTCACTCTCTGCTCGCAGTCTCGCGTGCTGTTGGCTCCCTGTCCGTGTTCAAGTCCAGAATTAATCTCCACAAATGGATTGCGATGGTGCATTAAGCCGCCTCTATTTAAATCGAGGGTGATTTTAAACGACACTTATCTTATCAAGGACCTATAGCGCTTTCTTCAAAGCGCTTTACAACAAATATTAATTTTCGATTTAAAGCTTTCGTGACTGCAATGATTCATCTTCTTTGGTTCTTTCGGTAAAGTCACGTAGAATGATAATAAATAATAAATTGATAAAATAAAATAACACAATAATATTCTCACGACGTTTCGGCCACAACACAAGCGGCCTTCATCAGGTGAAGGCCGCTTGTGTTCATCAGGTGAAGGCCGCTTGTGTTGTGGCCGAAACGTCGTGAGAATATTATTGTGTTATTTTATTTTATCAATTTATTATTTTATTATCATTCTACGTGACTTTACCGAAAGAACCAAAGAAAACAAATATTAATGTTTCATTAGTTATTGGCCGATGGGGAAAAGTGATGGGGTTTGAGTGTTGATGAGGGGAAGGGGTGGCAAGGAAGGGTGGTGATATGGTGATGTTAGGAAGGGGATGGGGGAGGATGGTGAAGGTTTTAAGGATGCGGACCGGAAGTGGAAGAGGGAAATGCTCTTGAAAAAAGATTAGTCTTAAGGCTCAACATTGCGAATGTGATCCCAACATCGTCAGCGCGCATGAGGCTTCATGATGAATTAAGCGTTCGCGGTAAGAAGCCACCAACCACCATAGCGCGCGTGTGTCTGTTGGTGGCACAAGATCTTCAGAACACGTACTCTATGTAACTCTATGGGTCTCTTCGTGTGTATGCGTCTACAGTGTATGTCAGTATAACCCTGTGAGTCTGTATATATGGGTTTTAAAACGTAGCATATAAACGGGTAACCGTTTCCTCATTCAATTACCGGTTCCAGTAACCGATAACCGTTTCCAGTGGAATGTTGGACATTCGTGGGACGATCGCGCGCATTTCTCAAAAGGTTAAAGGTGCGACACGACTCTTGCCTCATCAGGAAACTGCTGGCGAAGGTGCACCACGAAAGGGAACCCATGCGGCTATTTTGGCCTACTCTTCGATGCTGACCAAACGTCTTGAAATAAACTATTATCCGTTTTACCAGTTAAGGCCCAATGAGCCATATAGCTCTTTTTCAGAAGCGACTTGGCCACGAATGGTAGATCAACGAAGTAGCTCATCACGTGGAAATCTATAGCAGCAAATATTCTCAACGCTTGATGTTGATTCTCAATGTGGATGGAAAAACCCCGGAGGATTCGGAGAAAAATCCACGGGACCACGGGTAAAAAGACAAGCAAACTGAATACACAGTAGGCGTCAGGGTCGGGATCGAACCCATGCCTCCTGTATACCAGGCGAGGTAGTTAAAAGTCTCGCCACCGTGGAAGAGGTGGGCGTATCCAGACTTAGCCCAGCATCACGCGCGACCTGCGCCTCAGTGCGAGTTAATGGGTCTCCATGTAAGTCTGTGGGTCTCCATGTAAGTCAATGAACGGGTGTCTTGTGCGAGTCTGTATACATCTGCGTGTATTATTTGTGCGCAAATTTCTTTGCGCAGCCGCAGATCTCCTTACGTATCGGAGGCTGCGTTTAGTGGCCTGGCTCAGCTTGTTGTATACACACACACACACACCCTGTACCGTCGAATTATAGACTGCGTCTACCGATCGATATGAATGTTCGAAGTTCATATCCCAATCTCGGGTCGATTCAGTTCATCATCTGCCAGGGGTCGATACAACATTTTCCGCGCTGTGAAAAAGTTAACAATGGTTGTCCTATGGATACACTAGTCTCCGCCATGGGAATATGGGATTTCCACGAATGGCTGAGGCTCGTCAGTGAAGATGCTTTGACCGAAACCCAAGCAACGTGGGTGATGAGATAGAACCAAAGAAAAGGAGAGAGAAAGGTGACAGACCGAGGAGGAATGCAACAAATGAAACGATTAAAAAAAATATATTTTTATTTTAACAAGTGAGGCCCACTGAGTTAAGTAGCTCTTTTTCAGAATCGACATGGCCACAAATGATAGCTCAACGAAGTGCCTCATCGTGTGGAAATGCCTATCAGCCAAATAATATAAGCGCATGATTCTAAATGTGGAAGGAAAAGCCGGAGGACCCGGAGAGAGACACGTAAAACTCAAAATATACAGCAAAAGGCGGTCAGGGTCGATATCGAACCCACTTACCTCCTGTACACCAGGAGAGGTAGTTAACCAGCTCGCCACCGTGGCGCCCACATATCGCACTGCGTCAAGAGGCCCACGAGGTGGCGATGCTGCTCTACCCAAAAGGGAACCCACGGCGTCGATAGCCCCGCGGCTGTACCGTGGCCAACGCGGCTTCTGCACGAACCGGGCTACTTTGGGCGCGACCCCGCGAGGTGGCGCCGGGCCACGGCCGCACAGGGGGAGCTCCGAGCCCCCACTGAGTTCACGCCGCCCACACCCCGCTCGCCCAAAGGGTTACGCCCAGAGCCCGTCCCGAGGGTACACGACGAATGAGGGCGACCGCCCGGGCCCCGCGCTTTGGGGGGGGCGGGGGGGGGTAGCTGTGATTCACCGTCACGGTTTCAGATGTATGTACTTACGGTATAGTTTTAAAGGCGTCGGGGGCCCCACACAATGTGGCGAGATGTTATCTCAATCGCCTGGCATGCAGGTGGCCGCGGGTTCGATCCAGACGCCTGTTGTATATTAGAAGTTTGCGTGTCTCTCTCTCCTTGTGATCGCGTGAATTTTTTTCATTGTTCTCCGGTTTTCCCTCCCACATTTAGAAGCATGCGTTCAGAGTATTTGGCTAATAAACCGCTTAATTGGGCTACAATTTGTGGCCAGTTCGCTTCTGAAAAAGAGCTATATCGTTTAGTAGGCCTTACCTGGTAAAATAAAAACGGTTTAGGTTTTAAAAAATAGTTCAGTTTAGTGTGATCTGCCCCGTGCCCCGCACCCCTCTATGGAGTGCCCTGGTCACGCCGACCACCGCGACCTTGAAAATGACCTCGTCGACACGCGACCTCCCTCGTACCCAGCTGTCTCTCTCCCTCTCTCTCTCTCTTGGG
Organism: Petromyzon marinus; assembly: GCF_048934315.1. Lineage (NCBI taxonomy): Eukaryota > Metazoa > Chordata > Hyperoartia > Petromyzontiformes > Petromyzontidae > Petromyzon > Petromyzon marinus. The sequence goes on along the minus strand of NC_133668.1, from coordinate 3,898,256 downwards.
GACTTTGCTTCGGCGTTTGCTCACTCGGTCGGCTTCCACCGTGCCCCTGCCTCTATTGTTCGCCGAGAAGAGATGGACACTCGGACGGGTCAGCGTGGGATTAGAGAGACACGGCACAGATAAGGTCGGCGTTCGGGCTGGCAAGAGGGGGGTGCTCTTAAGTCTGTCTTTATCTCCGTCCAACCTGTCCATTGCACTTGAATTGGGGGAGCCGATTCCTTACAATTCGCAGCCTTCCGTGCTATCGGCCCCACACCTGTCTGGTAACGTTCATTAATCACGCATAGCCAACAAAGGACCAAGACGACATTCGCATACACTCCTGCTGCCATGCACCCGGCGTCTCGAGTGATTTGTTTGATCCACGGATCACGTGGGGGGGGAGGGGGGGCAACCACGGGGTGGTGCCGTTCTTTCGAGGGTCGCAGTCCACTTGGAACATCAACCGCAAACTGAAGTGCGACATTTAAACTACAATTTTATCTTTATTTTACTAGGTAATACCCACTGAGCTATATAGCTCTTTTTCAGAAGCGACCTGGCCACACAAATGATAGCTCAACGAAGTGGCCTACCTCCACGTGGAGATGTATAGCCGTAGCTAAAGACTCTAAACGCGTGATGTTCACTCTAAATGTGGAGAGAAAAACCGGAGGACAATGAGAAAAATCCACACGACCACGGGGAGAACATGCAAACTCCAGATATACAGCAGCAGGCGACAGTGTCGGGATCGAACCCACGACCTCCTGTATACCAGGCGAGGTAATTGACATCTCGCCACCGTGGTGCGATGCTAGACTCTGTGCATCGAGATGGGCGACGAGTCCAAAAGGTGACAGCCGTCTCCCTCGCGAACTGAAGCTCTCGATGTCGCTCAGAATTCCCAAACCTCTTTGAATTCGTGGCTTCCCGCTGTCCCGGGATTGTCGCCGCCTCCTTTAATCCACTGCTGGGCTGCCAGGTCCTGAGACTGTCCCCCTTAGTGGTCGCTTGTCCCGACGAGACTTCTCCACTGCATTACACAATCCCCTGGGCCAACGGTTCTCGAACTTTTTTGGCCACGACTGTATTTTGCTTCTTGAATTTTGTTTCAACCGAGTAACCCCCTTTGGTTCTGATAAATAATTGTATGAATAATGAACATCAATATTTCTTTTACCAATTGTCCATTTTCCTAGTAACCGCAAGCGGATAAAAACTAATTTTCTATGGACGCTCTGCATGCGTGAGGTAAGTTATTCACACTCGATGGGTACTTTGTTTACTATCAATGAGTTTAGAAAGTTTAATTTTATTTTTGTCGTCTACAATATGGATTTACAATATATCGTAGTTATTGTATATTAGCAGATTCATGCGTGATTATTCACCAATGACTGCCATGTATGATATAATTTCACACGTTTATAAATCAGCTCACGTGGCCCCTGGGACATTGCCATGTAACCCCCTAGGCGTCCATGTACCCTCGGTTGAGAACCACAGCCCTAGGCTGGCCACTTTCCCTCCACCCTTCACGTCGTCCCACTAAAGAAACCTTGGGCCAATTCACTGTCCAGGTTGCCTCAGGAGAAAGTCATCAGGTGGGGAGGTCTGACGCCAGGGCTGCATTTTAGGCTCCTCTCTCCCCGCGTGGGTGTAGTGGTCTAAGGATGTACGAGGTGTTGGGGACGTAAGTGCATCTTGTTTATTTGCTGATTGCATTTTTGAGCCAGCTATAAAAACGATTTTACCAGGTAAGGCCCACTGAGCTATACTCGTTTTCAGAAGTGACCCGGCCACAAATGATAGCCCAACGAAGTGGCTTGTCGTGCGGAAATGTATAGCAGCCATAAACTCTAAACGCCCATTGATTCTAAACGTGGAGCTAAAAACTGCAGGACACGGAGAAAAATCCGCGTGACCACAGGGAGAGAAACATGCAAACTCCAAATATACAAGTGTCAGAGTCGGGATCAAACCCACGACCTTCTGTAAACGAGGCGAGGCAGCTAACATCTCGCCACGGCCGCCAGCTGGCCAGGATTGGGCACAACTTAGTGCACTAGTCCCCAGGCGGTTGTGGCATCACAGGAGCGCACTGTGACCTCTGACTGCGGGTACAACAAGCAGCACGTTGGATTCTGGATTGACAAGTGAGCATCACTTGCCTTGTGTTATGCGAGACACGTTCGCTTTACGATTAATTACACTGTGTAACAATTTTGTTTTTGTTCCTGGGTAGTAAGTGTTATTTCCTAATTGCTTATGCCTCAAAAGTACAGAAAATGGCTATTATTCCCCACAAACTTTGCTTTGTGACCGGGATAGTGATATTTAGAAATGTATCTATTTTGAATGAGAAAACAGGCGAATTTGTCTCTTTTCGTTCACATTAAGTCAGAAAAAAACAATATATTAATCAAAATTAACATCTATTTATACTAAAGTAATACAAAATTACTACAAAAGATGTATAAGTGAGTAGATGGAAAAATCACAACCAGTCATGACTTAAACTGGTTGATGACGTCCTTCCAATTATTACCGTGTTCATGAGCATAAGGCAGATTTTAAACACGGGAGGACCAACACTTCAGCCGTGGCTGATCATTGTCTTAATGCAGTTGGCTCACACGAAATTGATTTCTCTAAGACGAAGGTACTTTGCAAGCCCACTGGCTATCAACAATGATTTGTTCATGAAGCCATCCACATGTACAGACGCAGACACAATTTCAACCGAGAGGATGGGTACAAACTCAGCAATCATTGGAAGGACGTCATCAACCAGTTTAAGTCATAACTGGCTGTGATGTTTCTATCTTGTCACCTTCCGATGTTAGTTTTATTTTACTAAAGATGGGACAAGCAATTCCAGTCCCTGCGGCGTCGCCCCCTGCGCTGGGCGTACTACCACAAGTTGTTAATTTCTCCACGGCTCATGCGTCTACCCTTTTCTTGCTCCCCGATCTCACATTAACATCACCGTCTCCGCTTGTACTGGCCCCAGGGCACTTGTGCCCAGCCTACTTCGTTCTGATACCAGGACACTTGAGCTACAACAAGTTGTCAATTAACATAACCATCACCGCTTGCGCTGGCCCTAGGGCACTTGTGCCCAGCCTACTTCGTTCTGATACCAGGACGCTTGAGCTACAACAAGTTGTTAATTAACATAACCATCACCGCCTGCGCTGGCCCCAGGACACTTGTACCCAGCCTACTTCGTTCTGATACCAGGACACTTGAGCTACAACAAGTTGTTAATTAACATAACCCTCACCGCTTGCGCTGGCCCCAGGGCACTTGTGCCCCGCCCACTTCGTTCTGATACCAGGACACTTGAGCTACAACAAGTTGTTAATTAACATAACCATCACCGCCTGCGCTGGCCCCAGGACACTTGCACCTCGCCCACTTTGTTCTGATACCAGGACGCTTGGGCTTCGCCCATTTTAAACCTTTAAAACAGCTTGCCTTTAGTGGCTTCCCCCCCCCCCCTTTTTCACCTGATGACGGTCGCTTGTGTTGCGATTGAAACGTCGTAGTTTTTTGCTTATTATTTTTTTAACCTATCTACGTGATTCTTGGTTCTTTCGGTAAAGTCACGTAGAAGGGAAACAATAAAATATAAAACAATACAATTCTCACGACGTTTCGACTGCAACACAAGCAATCATCATAAGGTGTGAAAACCACAGCAAGAAAATTTGAAAAAAGTGGCGGTTTTTTTAACGTTAGAACCACGGAGAGCAATTTGACAGTTTGTTCAGATGGACGAGTCCATCTATGTTCGGAAAAGAGGAGGGGGGAGACGAAAATAATGGATGTGGTCTGAAAGCCACCGTAAGCGTGAACAATCAATTAAGACCTAAAATGGTTTATCAAATCCTTCCAATGATTGCTAAGCCAGAATCCATATTCTCGGTTGAAATTGTCTCTGTGTTTGTATATGTGGATAGCCTCATGAACGAATCTCTCATGGTAGCCAGATGGCTTGCAAAGAACCTCTTGTCTTATTTAATTTTTTCCCTTCTACGTGACTTTACCGAAAGAACCAACAATATGAATCCCTGTAGTCACGAAAGCTTTAAATCAAAATCTATCTACGTGACTTTACCGAAAGACCCAAAGAAGATGAATTCCTGCAGTCACGAAAGCTTCAAGTCAAGATTAAATCTCTTACATATTAGTCGTGGGTGAAATAATTGTATTTTTGTAGGATGGTACAGAGGGGAAAAATGAGCCATGAATTTCGCTATCCCAAGAATTTGGTGGGAACTCACTGACCACTCAAGCAACTGCTACTTCTGCATGGTGGACCCTTCCAAACGTCGGACTGGCAAGAATGCACCTGCTATCCCGTATCCGGACCTTCCTTCATCCATCGCCCCGGTGCCATACTGCCATGAGCTCCCCGTACCCACTCCTCCGGAGAGAGAGCAGCGGTCTTTAGAAGGGAGCAGCAAGTCAGAGAGCGAGGAAGACGTTGTAGATCCAAATTACACTTTCAGAGGTGGAGCTGAGGAGAGAAACCCATACTACCCCAACCAAAAAGACCTAAACGACTTGATCAGAGATCTTGGTCTCACCAAGTCCAATGCTGAGCTTTTGACGTCGAGATTCAAGCAGTGGAACTTGTTGGATGTAAGTGTGAAAGTCGCAGATCAGAGGAAGCGTCACCAACCTTTTTGCAGCTTCTTCACCCATCAAGATGGGCTCTGCTTCTGCCACAATGTGACCAGTCTGTTCGAGGCAATCGTAATCGCCTATAACCAGAATGAGTGGCGCCTCTTCATTGACAGCTCATCCAGGAGCCTCAAAGCCGTGCTGCTCCATAATGGTAACAAGTACCTGTCTCTTCCCCTGGCACACTCGGTGCACCTCAAAGAGGATTACAACAGCATCAAGACCTTGCTGGATGCCTTCAAGTATGATGAGTACAGCTGGGAGGTTATCAGAGACTTCAAAATGGTGGCATTCTTGATGGGTCTCCAAGGCGGTTTTACCAACTTTCCCTGCTATCTTAGCCTTTGGGACAGCAGGGACACCAAGGCGCACTACCACAGGCAGGACTGGCCACAGCGGACCGAGTTCTCTGTGGGGAACAACAACGTCAAGTGGGAGCCACTGGTCGACCACCGGAAGGTGCTGATGGCACCACTGCACATCAAATTGGGCCTTATAAAACAATTTGTCAAGAGCTGTAGAAAAGGAGTCGGCAACCTTCAAGTACCTTCAAGACTTCTTTCTTAAGCTGAGTCAAAGGTCAAAGCCGGTGTCTTCGTTGGACCACAGATAAAGAAGATCCTGGAGTGCAATTAATTCCCCAAGAAACTCACTAGCCAGGAGAAAGTGGCTTGGAGCAGCTTTGTCACAGTAGTTCGTGGCTTCCTGGGCAATCACAAGGTCGAAAACTATGTGGAGCTGGTTGAAACTCTGGTGAAGAACTACGGCACAATGGGTTGCAGGATGTCCCTCAAAGTCCATATGTTGATGCTCATCTTGATAAATTCAAGGGGAACATGGGAGCATACTCGGAGGAGCAAGGCGAGCGCTTCCACCAGGATATACTGGACTTTGAACGCTGCTACCAAGGACAGTATAACGAGAACATGATGGGAGACTACATTTTGGGGCTGATTCGTGAAAGTGATTTACAGTATAATCGTAAATCTCGAAAAACTATTCACTTCTAAATCTTTTGTAGTAAATTTTGCATTACTTTAGTATAAATACATGTTAATGTTGATTCATATGTTTTTTTCTGACTTTGTGAACGAAAAGACACAAATTCGCCCGTTTTCTCATTGAAAATATGTATATTTCAAAATATCACTGCCCTGGTTACAAAAGCAACGTTTGTGAGGAATAATAGCCATTTTCTATACTTTTAGGCATAAGCAATTAGGAAATAACACTTACTACCCAGGAACAAAAATTGTGTTACACAGTGTTATCGTTCCGTTTGCGTTCTATAATACTTCCTTATAGTGAATGCGTTCATTCATGGGCGGGTGACCACTACGCACAAAGATCCCCCGTATAGCCTCCACAGACTGTTGGGGCAAGTGCTGTAGGCGATCAGCACCTACGAAGGTGGTGGGCACGGCACAGGAGGGGTTGGGTGGCCAGCACCTTGAACTTCTTTCGCACCGTACATAGCCAACCGTGCTAATGGGAAGTGCACACGGACTCACAGCTTGAATAGTTATATTCTTAGCTCTTTCGGTAAAGTCACGTTGAAGGGAAACAATAAAATAATAAAATATATAAAACAATAAAAATTCTCACGACGTTTCGACCATAACACAAACGGTCGTCATCAGGTGTGAAAAGCAACGGCAAGAAACATTTGAAAGAAGTGTCGGTAATATAAATGTTATTATTTTATTGTTTCCCTTCAACGTGACTTTACCGAAAGAGCTAAGAATATGAATTACTGCAGTCACGAAAGCTTTAAATCAAAATTTAAGCTTGAATAGTTGTCACATTGACAACAAGCAACGACTACACGTGTCCAGTGACAACACATGTTGAACACGGAACACGTGTAATTCCTCCAATGTGCACCTCGGCATGTGTATGTGCAGTGGGTAGCGTGCTGCGCTACGAACCTGAACAACCGGGTTCGATTCCCGCTCACGGCCAACACCAGTGACGATTATTATCTGAACCGGTCCTGGGACTCCCCTAGGTTGACTCAGCCTCAAATGAGTACCTGGTGCGGTGTGTAAATATAGCCAATGGGGAGACAAAGGCGGTCGGGCGTGGTGTTGGCCACCCACCCCCTTGTGTGCCGTGCCGGCCTGCATAGGTGCTCGCGAACAGCACTTGCCCCAAGTCTGTTTAGGATATACGGGGGATCTTTGTCTTCGGTTGTACGTGACACAAGGTGGGAATATTGGTGGGAATATTGGTGGGAATATTGGTGGGAATATTGGTGAGCACATTGCGCTACCTGGGTTCGATTCCCGGCCACGGCTAACATAAGTGGCGAATATGTGAACCGGTCCTGCGTCCTACCATAAAATAAGTACCTGATGGTGTATAAACATCACTGGAGAGACAAAGGCGGCCGGGAGTGGTTGTGTCATCCCCTCCGGCCTTCTTAGGTACCCGCTGGCTAAAATATAAGTTATAGCTCAGTGGGTTTTCCATGATGAGATAAGAAAAATATTGTTTAGTTTTATTTGTGTGTATATATTTTATAAGTGATTTACCTTTCCTATACTTTGAACTCCTATCACGTGTTTTTGTTGTTGTTGTAACATTCTGACATGCCCCTACTGGACATGTGTGAAAAAAGAAAGCTTTATAGCTCATCGGATTCCTCCTGCAGAAGAAATACAATATTCTGATTCTAATTATTGGGGTCTGGGTGGTTCTGCACGGGCTCACAGCGCCACCCGGCGGGCCCTGTTGGGGGATCTGCACGCAACCATCGCCACTTGAAGTCCCGTTCGGAGCTGATTTATGACGTCGTTCCCACATTTGAAATGAAGTTAATTACTTTTAAAGTATATTCTTAGCTCTTTCGGTAAAGTCACGTTGAAGGGAAACAATAAAATAATAAAATATATATAAAACAAGAATATGAATTACTGCTTAAATCAAAATTTTACTTTTGAAGTACTGTATAACAAAACCATGAACTATTTTTTTTTATGTTACCAGGTAAGGCCCACTGAGCTTTATAGCAATTTGTTTCAGAAGCGACCTATCACAAATGATAGGGGCCGTCCATAAATTACGTCACGCACCTGGGATGGGGGGGGGTCAGACATTTGTGACGATGTGTGAAGAGGGGGGGGGGGTGAGACATGTGACGTCACATCAAAATGCGCAACTTTAAATAAATATAGACAACACGTTCTACTTAATTAAATAGACTTTTAAAATAAATGTTTTCTCCTACAACATCAGAGTGCAGCGCCACATTAAATACGCACTACAATGACAAGTTTAAAGCGATTTGAAGCATGTTTGATTTTTTTTGGGGGGGCAGAGCTTTGTGACGTCATATTTGAGGGGGGTCTGACTTTTTGTGACGCCGTGTGACGAGGGGGGGGGGGTCAAAAATTGTCAAAAATCGCGTGACGTCATTTATGGACGGCCCCATAGCTCGACGAAGTTGATGTTGATTCTAAATGTGGAGGGGAAAACCGGAGGACCAGGACAAAAATCCACGGGACCACGGGGAGAGAGACACGCAAACTCCAAATATACAGCAGTAGGTATCAGCGTCGGGATCGAACCCACGATCTCCTGCATACCGGGCGAGGGAGTTAACATCTCCTAGCCACCGTGATGATGACAGAGAGAGACACGCAAACTCCAAATATACAGCAGTAGGCATCAGCGTCGGGATCGAACCCACGACCTCCTGCATACCAGGCGCGGGAGTTAACATCTCCTAGCCACCGTGATGACGATGAGATGAAAGAGAGACCTCCTGCGTTTTTTGGTTTGACCATGTTTGTTTGTTGTAGTACGGAGTTAGACTGATGGCCTTAATCTAAGTTGTCTTGTGGTTGTTGTTATTGTTTGAATAATTATCAAATAGAGCAAGTCAAGATCTATAAGTATCTTGGGGTCATCCTGGATTCAAAACTTAATTTTGAAGATCACATTGATTATGTTGGTAAAAAGACAAAAATAAAAATTGGTTTTCTGTATCGACACAAGCACTGCTTCCCCCCAATGTTCCGTTTGGAATTGATAAAAGCTACCATACTGCCTCTACTTGACTACTGTGACATCGTGTATAAATCAGCTCCAAGTACTGTACTGAAGAAGCTTGATTCCATCTATCACTCGGCCTTAAGATTTGCATTGAACTGCCCATATAGGACTCACTACTGTGATCTCTACATTGGGTCAAACTTAACATCTCTTAATGTTCGACGGCTTGTGCACCAGATCTTATTTATTCACGATGTACTTACAAAAAAATCCGCAGACTACCTACTGGATCTCCTCTCTGTTTCAAAGAACAAATTTGACCTCAGGTCTTCGCTCATTTACCAGCTTCACATTCCCTATTGCCGTACAAAAACCGGAAGGGCCTTTGCTATTGATGCCCCCAGGGTCTGGAATGCTATTGCCAATAAACTGCAACTTGAATCACTACCTATGAGATCTTCACTCAAAACTGCTCTAGAGGAGTTGTACACCCCTAGCTGCCACTGCTATTCAGTGGCCTAAAATATGGCTCTAGATTTTGGTGTTATAATTTATTTATGTAGTTTATTGTAAAAAAAATTCGGTCACAGTCCCTATGATCACTGTTACATTGCATTTATGGCTTTTATTTTGGTGATTTCGAAAAGTTTTTTTTGGTTTTGGCCATGTTTTTGTTTATTGTAGTACGGAGTTAGACTGACGGCCTTAACCTTAGTTGTCTTGTTGTTGTTGTTGTTGTTATTTGACTTGCATCCCACTGGGATTTTTGCACACAGCGTTGGTGTACGACGCTTTTTTCAGGAATATTTAGATGTTTTTTCTGGGTTTTCTGTTTGCACAGTCACATAGTCACTTTAAGATGTTTTCTTGTTCATGTTTTAGTTTTTTGTTTGTTGCGGTTGCACCCGTACAGGGCTATACCAAATAAATGAAACTCAAATGTGAAACTGCGCGCCAGGCGACAGTCAACATCTTGCAGGCCACCGTGACGTCACACTATTTGAAGCGGCTGCGTCACGTGACGACCGAGACCACCCCCACCCACGATAGCCCCTCCCAACTCCGCGTGATGTCACGAGGGCCGCGCGCGCGCAGACTTCGTACCACGTGACTGTTACCCCATCTCCCCTCCTGATACCCCCCCCCCCTTAAGCCGGGTGACGTCACGAGGCTTGGGCCACGTGACCCGCGCGCCCTTCGCCGTCGGTAAGAGGCCGCGCGCGCGCGCGCGCTCGGGGTCGCGGAGGGAGCCCCGCGTTTCCTAGTTCTCCTGCCGCCGGAAGGGTCACCCGGGGTGGCCTGATCACTAGGCCTCACTAGCCCCCCTCCCCTACCCACCCATCCGAGCACAACTCCCGCCGCCAACCACGACCACCGTAACCACCGCGACGAGCGCCGTAGCGATCGCGACCCGTCGAGCGATAACAACAACAAGGCAGGGCGATGGGAGTGCGGTAAAGGCGAGGGCGAGTTGAGCTCCCACCTCCCCCGCCCGCCCGCCCCCCACGTGCCCGCCTGGCCCAAGAGGCCACCGTCACCATTGTCGGGGCAATGCCGGCGCGGCCTCTCGCCCTGCGTGGCGGCGGCGGCGGCGGCAGCGAGGGTTTAAACTCCACCCGCACCTCTCTGTCTCTGGGTGTCTCTACGTCTGTGTAGGTCGATGCGGTCGATGTGTTGGTGGCTCCCGAGTGAGACTTCCCCGCGTGTTGCTGCGTTCGTTTTACCCGGCGCCGTCTCGATGCGCTCCTCTCGACTTTTTTCTGCGTCTTATTTTTCTGCTTCCGTGTTTCCGTGCGTTTCTTTCAACACGCGTCTGTGTGGCTACGTGAGTGTGCTCCCTCCCTGCGCGCGTGTGTGTGTGTGTGCCTTCACTGCGTGCGACCGTGTGTAACTGTTTTTCTGCGTTCCGCCGTGTATGCCTCTCCTCCGCATTGCCATGTGCGTGTGACGTTGTCAATGTCCAGTCTTGTTTTATTTTTTTTTAATCTGCGCGCGCGTGCGTGTGTGACTGCCTGCGTCTGCAGCGTTGACACTGTTATTGTTGTTGTTGTGCTCCGTGCGTCTCTTCTCGTGCCTCTTAGCGGTTGGACCGCGCCGGCACGGACGCGGCGGCGGCGGCGGGAGGAGGAGGAGGCGGAGGAGGAGGGCGGACACGACAGTTGCGCTGGCGGCGCAGGCGGCGCTGGTGGTGGCGGTGGCGTCTGGACGGGGCCCGCGCTTGGCTGATTGGGCCCGAGCGCGATGAAGGAGATGGTCGGCGGGTGCTGTGTGTGCTCTGACGAGCGAGGTTGGGCAGAGAACCCGCTCGTGTATTGCGATGGACACGGCTGCAGCGTGGCCGTGCATCAAGGTGAGGATGGCCGCGTCGGTGCCGCGCTTCGCCTGCCCTCATCCCCGTAATGAGGTCCTCTCGTTCTCTGCAGCGGAGGATTTTCGAACCGGGCCACGTGTGGGGTGTGCATGCTTTCACTGCCACCAGATGTCTTCATTGCTGTGATGTTGGCTTGTGGTTACGGTGTGAGTTAAAGGTTCATTCGTGAGAATAGTCCATGCTGTCTATTCAAAACTTAAATATTTTCCATCATAAAGCTTTTTGGGGTTTTATCGCGTAAATATGAATGTGTCGTTAAACCCGCCACCACCCGACAAGGTTTGTCACGTAAACAGAACGTGGCCAATTCGTTACTAGTACAGCCCACCGATGTGTTGGAGAGCAAATCTATAACATTTACAATCTGAGTACGACGTTTCGCCAGTAATTACAACCGGCATCAGGCGGCAGCCAGATTTGTGGTGGGTATAACGACACATTTATATTTACGAGATCTAACCCAAAAAAAACCTGTATTATGGATGATATTGGTCGTGAAAGCCTACGTGTTAAACTATTTTTTTTATTTTTAAAGGTAAGGCCCACGGAACTATGTAGCTCTTTTTCAGAAGTGACCTGGGCACAAATGATTTCTAATCGAGTGGCTTATCATGTGGAAATTTATCGCGGCCAAATAATATAAATGCATGTTTCTAAATGTGGAGGGAAAAACCCGAGGACCCGGAGAAAAATCCACGCGACCACGGGGAGAATAGGAAAACTCCAAATGTACAGGCGTCATTACAACCACCAGACAAAAGTGGATTATGTAATTCATTTGTGTTTGTTGATGAGACCGAGAAGATACAACTGGCCCAGTTTTATGCTGCTGAAAAACATTTGTATGAAATGCCCATAGACCAATGGACGGCATCGATTTATATTCTGTATTTGGCGCGACTTTTATATGATTATCCCTGTGGGTGGTGTCGTCCTCGACTCTTACGGCTCGTATCAGACGAGTTAAAAACCATAATCCTTTAACGCAGGTATTTCTTGCACGATGTCAGGTGACATGATAGACCTCACCTCTATACAGGTAGTGTAGAGACCCTGCCGAGAGGCTTGTCTGCTATATTTACGGCTAACAATCATTGGCCAGTAACTTTTGTACATTGAGTGACGTGAGAATCTGTGGAAAATTCCACTTTCACCTTGTTGTCATTGGCCACCAACTCAAGTGAAGTTGAGTGTACTCAAGTTGGCCTGATTTCCCCCGGTACTTGAATGACAACTCAAGTTGTGTTGATAACATGGAGTTTCACTGATTTTTCTCAAGTTACTCAAGTTGTCACAAGAGTTAGTCAGGTCACTTGCGTAGTATGTAAAATTAAATTTTCATTCTGCCTACAACATTTTTATTCACATTTGGTAATGTACTCCATTTTGGCCAGAATAGAATTCAGGGCAGCCCCAGAGGAGAGACATGGGGGACAGTGCCAGAATTGCCAGCTAACTCACACTCCCATGGAAATGAGAGGCGGTAGAGGGGGGGGGGCAACTGCCCACTAGACACTCGGATCAGTAGGGCCCTGCCTCTGCCAAATTGTGGACACAAACACTGGATTATTAACAGTAGCTTCTGCCGTAGACTAAATCATGTTTGTCAAAGGACACCGGGCCTGTGCCTGCCGAGTTGTAGTGAATGTGAGAAGTGCATTCAGTGTTGAGTGTAGAACTGACACTGTGTAAACTATACAACACTGTGGTCAGGACTAATCACCAAATACCACGGTTTTGTACCAGTAGTGTGCTACAACAATCTTTGTGATATAAAATTACTGTGCAGACATACAGTCAAATGCAGTTTGTGTAACACTATCTTCATTCGATATAGACTACTACCGTTCGACAAATTAGCGACTGATGGGCACGACATACTGGCGCACACCACTATGGTCCAGAAATTTAGAGGCAAGGGTCTTTGGCTCGTTGATATGTTTATTAAACTCCCAAACCCTCTGGGCTGCAAGATGACCAGGAAATGACAGGATGTAAATTTGGCTCAAGAACCCTCTTTGTGGACTTGAATGTTCCATTCTTAAGTATGGAATTTCTGTGGGTAGTGGACCTTTCGCACATAAACTTATTCATTACTGTGGCATGCTGTCATTAATGTAGTAGTGAAATTGTACATGTATAATTTGCGTAATATAGTTTTGTATCAATGGATTCTCACCTAGTATTAAATAACGCTCATGTGTGTACATTTGCAATACGATTCACTGGCTCAATCTTGCCTGATATACTCTTTGGTTCTATTCGGTAAAGTCACGTAGGTAAAAAAATAAAACAACAAAAATCACGACGTTTTTTTACCTATGTGACTTTACCGAATAGAACCAAAGAGTATGGATCCTTGCAGTCACGAAAGCTTCAAATCTAGACTTGCCTGACATCTCCATTGTCAGCCTCCGTGTACATGGAACTTCGTATTTACAGTTCCAGCACTGAGGATGATGCATCTTACGAGGCCGTGGTTGATATTTTTATTGTTTTATATATATTTTATTATTTTATTGTTTCCCTTCAACGTGACTTTACCGAAAGAGCTAAGAATATGAATTACTGCAGTCACGAAAGCTTTAAATCAAAATAGAACAACAAGACGTGCAACTCAATTGCTCTTTCAAGCTGCTCAAGAGATAATCAGAGATCACCCATAATCCTTGACACCAGCCTTAGTCCTAACACCACTGTTTACTTGCAAACATAACCCAGGAGGCCTCTTGCCTTAGAGTTTTCTGTGTTTATAGATGATTTCTGGATTGTTTAGAAGTTAACAGTACCAAGCATAATAGAGCTTTTTGGGTTAGATCGCGTAAATATATAAATGTGTTGTTAAGACCCGCCACCACCCGACACAGCCAACTAGTAAGGGTTGTCATGTAAACAGAACATGCCAGTTTGTCACTCGTACAGCACACGGGTGTGTTGGAAGCCACAACATTTACAAACTGAGGACCAAGACTTGATGAAGAGTTTTATATATATATTTTTTAAAACAGGCTGTGGTTCATCCTTCCACTTAAAACATTTGCATAAAAAAACATCAGTCTACATACTTTTCTTTGTTAATTTAACTGGTGACATGAAGGCTACCTATCAATATATATTTTTCACAAGTTCATGTGATTTCTTCCTGAAATAATTTCTCTTTCAATATCACTTTCACAGCTTTTATCACAAGTGTTGTTGGAATTTGTTAATAAGTATAAAGTAAAATACACCTTCAGAAGACTTAACACAAAGTGTATTGGACAGATGTGGAAATTCACTTGATTATTGACTGTGACTTGGTTGTTAGATCCCATGCTTGTTAACACATTCTTGTCCAACTGCTCAAATTGAACGATTGCCCAATGATATAATCGCAATTAATAGTTAATTCACTACACGTTTAAACTGAGATTAAAACGTGTAATTAAATCAGTAAAACTTCATCGATGTTTTAATGGACTCTGTGCACCGTAGTTGTATAACCAGGCAGTGTCGTATTATCTGGCTGGTGTGCGCATGTGTGCGCGCGAATGGCCCTCCCTGTTGCATTATGCGCGTGCTTCTGTCGTTCGCAGCTTGTTACGGGATAGTGCATGTCCCCACGGGGCCGTGGTTCTGCCGAAAGTGTGAGTCGCAGGAGCGAGCAGCGCGAGTGGTGAGTGGTGCAAATGGTCCTGGACACTTTCACACATGCATGCATGCTCACCCTGCACATGTGCATGATTGCTCCGTATGCATTCACGCCTGTCCACCTACATACATTAGTAGTGGCCTAGGACCTCAGAATGCTTATTAATCTTTTGCGATACTTTAGCATTGCTATAAGTGAGGCTATTGGCATGTAACGATTCAAAATCAACCCCCCCCCCCCCATTAAATCAATTCTTATTGTCCCATTTTTTTCTACTGTATTGTTTGTTTTCTTAGGTATTCTGTGTCATTTGTACAACTTTAAAACATTAGCATAAATACAACAGCATATGTGCATCTTATTTGCATAGAGATCAATGACTGATTATTGCATGAACATTTTGGTGTCTATCACGAGTGTGAGAAATACATTTTAACAAATTAACAGGTAGATAGGTTATTTGCTTGGTTAAGTAACTGAGCTGCAATACTTTTGAAGAGGAAAACAATTTAATAGCCACTTGTTATCTTTGCCCAGTCTTAGAAAGGGAAATTAATACCATCCTTCTGAAGGAAGGTGTACTTTGTGCTTAAAAAACTTTAGAGATTTCAGGAAAGATTTTTCTTTTTTGCCAAAATGGAATTCGAACCGTTGGTTTTTCTTCAGGTCACAATAGCAACTTGCGACACCACACTTTAATCTTTGACTTGCTGTGTAGTGCGCTCTGCATTCTGCGTGCATAAATAGCCACTGAAGACACCATTGTGTCTGTGTGACCGGCCGCGTGGAGGCGTTTTCAATGGGTGACAGCAGGCGATGACAGCCTCCGACAAGAGCCCCTCCTGCTTAGAATGGGTGCGCGAGTCAGATTCTTCCCCGCTCGCCACGATGGATGTTAACGCTCCCATGCACTGCTGCATTCCACGTCCCTCCATGCAACTTATTCAAGGTTTTTTTTTGGTACAGTCTTTGAGATGCCCCTTTGATTCATGATAAAGTTTGTTGGGTTAGTTTGCGTAATTGTGTCGTATGCCCACCTCCACCCAACACAGACCATTAGTAAGGTTGACCTGGCATGTATTGCTCCACCACACCGGTGTGGTGGAACACACCTACAACATTACCAATTGAGTGACATTTTGCTGGTTCTGTTCATGTGACAACCTTACTAATTTGCTGTGGCTGGTGAAGTTAGGTGTATGACAAATGTACATTTACGCGCTCTAACCGAAAAAAACTTCATCATGAATAATATTGGTTGTGAAAGCCTATCTGTTAAAATTCCCCATTTATACTTTGTACATTAAGAGTATTGTTATTGTAGAGCTAAGTCAGGGCCAGCATTTGGCAGTGCAGAAATATCCACTCTTGTATTCTGCTTATGTGCTCCCATATCACGCTCACATTCGCAAACCCGCATTGTTGACCAGCATGGTGACCCATATGGCTTCGGAGGCCTTCAAAAGGGCTGTATATGTACATTAGTTTAATGTTTTTGTTGAACAGACCTCGGTTCGAAATGTTAACGCAGCAAAGCGATGTTTTACATTAATATTTGTTCGTTATCTTAATTCCAGTTTGGTTGTCTGTGGCGGGCGTTGTCCTAGATAAACCACATCTTTTGGTTTTATAATTTTAATAGAGGCTCAAAATGCTTTTTTGTTGCACGTTAGGGGCGCAAACACAATTGGCACATGCTGGGTGTTGGGTCAACGGGCAGCGGCTTGTCAGATTGCTCTTAAAAAAAACCCAGGGTGTGTCCTTTTTTACTCATTACCTTCCTGCAAGGGTCACCATTGTCAATAGTAATTTGTGAACTATTTACATGCACACGTTGGTTTGATTGATCGCATGGCTTCAATGGGAAAGATGCCGACTTGTTCAAGTGTGTGGCAAATGGGCCTGCTTTCAGAATGCGCCTTCGTGAGTTTTTTAAACGAATGTGTCGCGGCAGACGGCGCACTTTGGATGTAGATCCCTACAGTGCATTGAAACCCTCTGATCCATCGTCACCTGCTGCTCGATGTTAACGCACGCAACGCTGATTGATGTTCCCACAGAGATGTGAGCTTTGTCCACATAAGGATGGAGCATTGAAGAGGACGGATAACGGAGGTAACTGACTGGCCATCAGGGAAAATGGTTACATCCACAGACGGGAAGGGCGAGCTTGTGTGGCATGCTGTTCGGATCGGTGGGCTTCCACCAGAGACGAGCCCAGGCTATCCTTCTCACATGCCCACTCGTGAAAGCGGATCTCATGGCCCAATGAGCCTGATGAGATGAAACGTCCAGAAAGGAAGTGGGTAACTTGGCCTTCCTCGTTCCCATCAGTTCTGTAATCTGCCACTGGTTTGCATTGCCACATCTTTGAATGTCTGCGCGCGTTTAATGCGTGGTACATTGAATCCAAAAGTCGTCGATTAAAAACTGCAAAACAGTACTGGTCACTTGACCCCCCCTTTGTATGCCAGGTCAGCCTAATTCAGTTCTCGCTACAAACATTTGTACCAATTGTCCGTAAGGTTATGAGGCATCTTTGTATATACGCATGTGGAGGGTGGCGACGTAGTCGTTAGCGTGTGCATCGAGCTAGTCTCTTCATAGGTGCACGCTGACGGCAATTGTTTTCTCACCTTGGGCATGCAGGCTGGGCACACGTGGTGTGCGCGCTATATATTCCCGAGGTTCAGTTTGCCAATGTGTCCACCATGGAGCCCATAGTACTCCAGTACGTGCCTCACGATCGCTACAATAAGGTGAGTGCCGCCCGCCTCCCCGCTCCACTTTCCGTCGGAGCCATCGCCGCCTCTGCCAAAGAGGCGCCATTCTTTGCCGAGCCATGTCGCGTAGCACTTTTCCGTTTCGGCTGAGCTGAGGAGTGCCGCATCGTTGTCGCCGCGTTGCCGCACGCAGACGTGCTACCTGTGCGAAGAGCAAGGGCGCGAGAGCAAGGCGGCCACAGGCGCCTGCATGACCTGCAACAAGCATGGGTGCCGGCAGGCTTTTCATGTCACATGGTACAATGAGCGCCCGTGCATGCACAGATGCATACACACACAAAACAATACACATTTAGTCCCTCGGTTAAACTTTGTTTTATCCGTTCCGCGAAAACTACTGTTAACCAAAATAACTGTTGATTGAATTAACTTATAATAAAAAAAAATAAGTCTTAAAAAATCACTGAGTTTGCAAGAGAGCTGTTTCCACTCCCAAAATAGAAACAAAGCCAATCGTGGGCTAAACGCTCAAATGAGCATCGCTGATTGGCTGAGTGCACGCTCTGCCCTCTTACGAGCACTCGGATTGGCCGAAATTGGCGCCATTGCATGCATAACGCAAACATATCGTTAATCAACATTTTCTTTAGAAAGTATTTTTTAAACACCGTTAATCAACATTTTAACATTAGTCGAAACGATGCGGTCCTATGGGAGGCGAAATGTTAAGCAAAAAAACGTTCAACGATGTCACTGTTAACCGAGGGACGTCAGTAGTTTATAATTGTGTTGGTTTGTATCAGCAGGGGTGAAGATCCTATGGCCCGAGGCATCATTTAAGATACTCCACTTGAAAATGGCACAAAAACGAAATCCGTCGTTGCAAAGGATTTGGCCTCACTGATTTGGCATGAAAGGACAGTGTTGTACTTTTAATGTTAATGCATTCGGTCATTTTGTTCGCGACAAGGGCATCTTGCATTAACAGAAGTGTTTCTCAAGTGTGTGTTTATGTGTGGCCCACAAAGGTATTTGAAAGTCTTATACGACCCTCGGTAAGGAAGAATTTCCCATACAGAGTTTATACGATGGTACTCTCCCACATGTGTACGCTAACGGACCTGTTTTAATTGTATGATGGCATAGAGTGACGGAGTTTTTCTGGCCAACGAGGACAGTTTATTTAGGTGTATTTTAATAACAATTATTGGTTGAGAGCATACACACAACTCTGGGGGTTGTCATGTGACTTCTGTGATCTGGTTGGAAATTGCCTTTCCAATAGCCCATCAGGGGGAAGCACCGATGACATTCAGATTTGGGAAACTGCATTTCCTTTACGTTGGAAAACTGGAGCAACTATTACCAGGGTCAGTTGCCAGCAGCAATGGCCGTAACATGCCCTGGTGTTGGTATCCTAAGGGGGGGAGTACGTATGTGCTTGCTTCAGTGTGGCCGCGCACCTACACGTGTGGTGCGGCATGGTGGCGAGATGTTAACTACCTCGCCTGGTATGCAGGAGGTTGTGAGTTCGATCTTGGCTCTGACGCCTGCTGTATATTTGGAGTTTGCCTGTCTGTCCCCGTGGTTGTGTTTTTTTTTTTCTCTTGGTCCTCCGGTTTTTCTCCTCCACACTTAGAATGAACATCACGCGTTTTAGAGTATTTGGCTACTGCTATACATTTCCACGTGGTGATAGGCCACTTCATCGATCTATCATTTGTGTGGCCAGGCCGCTTCTGAAAAAGAGCTATATAGCTCAGTGGGCATTACCCTGGTAAATTAAAAAAAAAGTTATTATAGTTCAGTGCGATGCCTGCTGCACGGTGTGATGCCAGTGTGTGCCTTCACAGCGCGCAGATGGCCGGCCTGCTGTGCGAGGAGGAGGGAGTGGGGGCCGACAATGTCAAGTACTGTGGCTACTGCAAGTACCACTACAGCAAGATGGTAAATAGCACGTGTCATGGAGTTTGTGACGTTCCTATCTCACTCTTCATTGCAGTTGCTTGCTAAAACAAATCGGATAAACCGCATGCGGATAATCGAGAGTTCGACTGTATTTGGCTGCTATAAATTTCCACGTGATAAGTCACCGCGTTTATTTATCATTTGTGGCCAGGTCGTTTCTGAAAGAGAGCTATATAGCTCAGTGGACCTTACCTGGTAAAATAAAAAAAATAGTTTAATTTTATAGTATCAGGACATTGCTGCTTACGTAGGTAGTTGGCACTGCTAGTGCAGGGTTGATATTAGCGGTGATGTGATTGCCGCTGCTGCCACCACTGTAACGCTCACGGTGTTGTCCAACAGAAGGGGCGCCCGGCCGGACGGAGTGCGTTTGACGCCGGGCTAGGCGAGGCTCCGTCGCACTCTCAGGACAAACACGAGCGCGACAAGAAGGTTCGTTTGTACCGCTGGCCACGCTGCGTCCATGTCCGTGCAAACGGGATGCGCTCAGTCCTGATGGGGCTCGGGTCAGTGCTGCTGGGCTCCCAGTCAGTACAAATGAGTCTCAGTGCTCCTGGGATTCATTGGGTACCAATGAGTCTCAGTCGCAACTGGTTTTTGATCATTACTCATGAGTCTCGGTGCTACTGAGTATCCGTCAGGACTGATGGGTATTGGGTTAGTAAAGTTGGAGTCTATTGAGGCCAGTGTTCTTCATTGCAAGGCCCGCGGGCCACTGGTGGCCTTTAGTGCGGCCTTTGACGTGCAGCCCCCGACAATATATAAATGTGAAAACACCCCCCATCATCGTGCTGTCAAACCAAATGGTTTCAAATGTGTGGTTGCTCTCATACTGACAATGTCTTATCGGCGACAGTGAACCCCCTCTGAAAGTTGAAGAACCTTGATTTAGGATAATAAACCTCCATCAGTATTAATACATCCCAGTAAATACTGCTAGATCATTGTCAGTACTACAGGGATGCAATCTGTACTGTACCAGTCTGTACTGATGGGTTCCTGTGAATACTTGTATCCTTCAATACAACAGTCTGCTTGGTCTCTGTGTGTCTCTGCATGTGTCTTAGTGTCTGTGTATGCCTTCGTATCGGTTTGCCCAACTGCGTATGCATGACCGAGGGAGTTATGAAGGCGGGGGGTAGGGACTGATGGCTGTCTACTTTGCCACGACCAATGGAGAGGGGAGGGTGGGAGGTGGGCTCTGGGTGTTTGAGGTTCTTTCCCTTCCTATAATTCCAAAAATACCATGGCAAACTGGCTCCAAAGCTCGGTTGTGTGTGTGTGAATGTTGAACTTCTTTCGCACCGTACGTAGTACGGTCTCCCAATGGCTTCGAGTTCCAGTGGCTTGTGTCGGACGCCTGCAGAGAACTTCACATTTTTGTGTTAGATTTGTCCCGGTTGTCCTGACGTGCCCAAACGGGTTTTATGGAATTCCGTTTGTGGGCGTGGCATTGAGTCTTCGTGCGAATTGTTCGGGGAAAAATTTGCAAGTTGTGGTAAAGCGCTTGATGTGACACGACTGACGAGTTGCGATGTGCGCACTGTGCAAAAACACAGGGAGGCACGTTGGGTCAATCCGGATCCCAGCCCGGCTCATTACCCGTTCCGTGTTTGCAGAAGAATCGAGAAAAGGAAAAGCAAAAGAGGCATAAACGAGTGGGGGAGCCGAGCCCCCTACTGCCTTCCCTCACCGTCACCACTGAGAAGGTCAGAGGTCATGCCATCGATGTCCGTAATTGTCTTATTTTTCCCAGAGGTCCCTTTGTTGTGCCATCTTCGGGGAGGGTTTGCGTCGCATTAAACACCCGAGACGTTTTGTTCCCGTGCACGCTTGACGAGGTGTAGTCCGTTTATTTTCGTTTACTTTCCAAGAAGTAACTAACCATTTGGTAAGCTGCATCATATATATATAATTTACATATGCTTTTGGGTAATTTACTTCGGGAGAGGGCTTCCGTGTTTTTTTTTTGGTCGGGAAAAAAATTAGAACGTTAAAGGGTGAGGTAAGTGTTCTCGCGTAAAATGACTTGCTTCCGTAGTGCCTAATGGTGGTGTCTCACCACGGGTGTTGTGATCGTCGTAAAAGATGGGGGATTAATTGGAGTGACCAAATACGTACTTCTCTGATATTCGCTCGTTATCCATTACTTTGCCAACTCGCATATGGAAGAGGCGGTACATGCCGAGCAGGTAGTTCTCTCCGGAACTGTTCTCTTCGTCAAACATTTTTTTCTCCTGGCACTCCAGGGCAGGGTGTGGCCCTCTTAAAAATCAAACTTGGTTCTTTGGCAGGGGGGTGGGGATCTTCCTCTGGATAATTGGTATATTTCTCATCCTATGGGACATTCTTTTACCAGTATCAAAGTATGAAAAATAACAATAGGTTTTTAACATTTTTGGCAATAAAACATAGATAACTTTTTCAAGGAATCAAGTCTGCATTAACCATACATACTTGTGGCAAAACGTGCTTGTGGCAAACATCAAAGCATGTTGTTTGCATGCTTACCACAAGCATGTGTGATTAATGCAGACTTGATTCCTTGCAATAGGTGGTATCTATCTATTTGGTGTTTGAACATCTTAACACACCTATTTTATTGCCAGAAAGGGTAAAACCTATTATTTCTCATCCTTGTGCTGCATTTGGCGCTCTGGTTGTACTTACGTTCTCTGGAGTGATATAACAAATATCTATAGGTTAAAATACTGCCTACGTGAAGTGGAAAATGTAAATTAGTTTATTTGATGCTCCTCAGTGTCGGTCCGTTATCACCAAGCTTGGCGCGTGTCTGGTGAGTGGCGAGTAGTGAATGTCCGGTGCTTATCAAGACTGGCAAGTGGTGATAGTCGGCCTTAGGCATGTGTAGTGATGCGAGTAAAGCTAGCCTTTACATAAATTAACAGCAGCGATGTCCGTCGGATGCCGCGTGGTACAGACGTACACCAGCCCGAGTGGCGCCTTCCTGAACGCGTCGCTCAAGCGCCTAGACGACCCGACTGCTCGATTCACCCATGCCAACTTCAAGGAGGTGCCGGTGCACTCTGGCACTGGCAGTGAGGGCTCCGAGGGCAAAGGTCAGGATGGCAAGAAGAAGAAACTGCCCCATGGCTCGGGGCAGAAGGGAAAGAAAGGTGGGTGTGGGGAGTTTTTTTTCTCAAAGTTGTGATTTCATTATCGTCCAGGGCCACACGCCAAAACGCGTGCGGTGTGTTCATTTGGACGAAATGCTGATTTGAAGATTTGTTGTGGTAACAATAGTAATAGGGCATGTAAAGATTCACCGTTTGATACATTAAATACGTTAAAATCCATTCTTACATTTGCTGTACTAGTATTGAATAACGTGTTTGACTTAAATTAGTTAAAACTTCGGTATATATATTGGTGACCTTGGTAGTTGAGTCACTGCATGCGGCCGTTGATACTTTAGTTTCCACACATGGCCCCTTCCCTTCCCACTTGACTAAGACGCAACATCTCACAATCGTACGTGCATGCCACAGGCGGCAGTGGCGCTGTCAAGTCAGTAAGCCTCGTGCAGTCAGCCCAGGAGCTGCTGGGCTACGTGGACCTCAACACGCACAAGGACGGTTACGCGCCGGCGGGCGGCCTCAAAGGATCCGGCCAGGGCTCCGGCGCCACTCGCGACGGCCCCAAGGCCATGGATGGGGCCTGCCAGGACCCCACGGCGGTCCCGAGCAAGGCCGCGGTCGGCGGCTCGGCCGCTCCGCCTCCGCCGCCGCCGCTGCCTCCGCCGCCCCCGTCGTTGTGCGCGCCGGCCCCCACCGCATCACCACCGAGGCTCTACGAGAAGGCCTACGAGCACTCGTCGCCCCCCAAACTATACGAGAAGGCCTATGAGGAGTACGTGATGAGTGGCTTCAGCACCGTGGGTGGAAAGCGTTCGCACCCCTGCTCGTCCGGAAAAGACGAGTCGGGCCCCGGCTGGGAGAACAAGCGCAAGGCAAGCAAGAAGGCCAAGCCTTCGGTGGGCCTCGCCAGGGCCGCAGCTGCGTCGGTCGGTGGGCCCGGGGGGGCGCCACCACCCGCCGCCGCCGCTGCCGCCGCCTCGTCAATCGCTAGTGCCGCGACGTGCCCCGGAGGCGGCGCCGTTGCAGGAGGCGCGGCGGGGCCCCCTGCGCTGGACGGGCTGGCAACAGGTGGTGGAGGTGGCGGCGGTGGTGGGGGAGGAAGGGCTGGTGGCGCAGGGCGGCCCGACGCCTTGCCCACGTCCTCGCGCCTATCGAGCTCCTCCAACTCGTCATCGGCGTCTTCGGTGGCGTCGTCGACGAGCAGCGCGTGCGGTTCGAGCGCCAAGTCGCCGTCGTCGCAGCGCAACGGCAGCTTCCACAGCATGAGGGCAGCGAGCGCCTCCCCTCCCGGCTCGTGTTCTCACAGCCCGCCTCCGCCTGGCCTGCCCGCCTCGGGTACGCGTGTCACCATCGTCGCCATCATCATCAACGTTATCTTCCTTGTCGTTGTCATCGCTATCATTCAAGAGATGCACGATGGTGTATGTTGGTTTATATGGCAGTGTGTGTTGTGCACGTGGAGCGGGAGTAGCGGTTAGCATGATGCGCTACGAACCCGGCAACCAAAGTTCGATTCCCACTCACGGCCAACACGAGTGACGTTTATCTGAACGGGTTCTGGGCCTCCCCTAGGTCGACTTGGCCTCAAATTTGTACCCGGTGCGGTGTGTAAGCATCACTACTAGTGAGACGGAGGCCGGGCGTGGTGTTGGCCATCCCCCACCCCCTCTTGTGCCGTGTGCCGGCCTTCATAGGTGCTTGCTAACAGCACTTGCCCCAACAGTCTGTAAAGGCTATACGGGGGGTCTTTGTCTTCGAAAGCGATGCTTGTGTGTGGTGAATTCTCTGCGTGCGGTGTGTACGGTCATTGTGGTCCGTATGGTGCTGGTGATGCATGTGGTGCATATTCCCAAGCAGAGCGTGCGATGTGTGCGGGCTGTGCACTTATGGGCGCGTTCAGGTGGTTTCCTGAGTGGGGACGCACCACCGTCCCTGCAGAGCTCAGGGGGGCCCTCTCCTCTGTTTCCGTCGGCGCTGGCCCAGCCGCACCTGCCCACGCTGCCCCCATTGCAGTTTTCCTCACCCGCTTTCCCGCCAACGCTCTCCACACAGGTGCGGTTGACCTCCCTACCTCCCTCCCTACGTTCCTACCTCCCTCCCCCGTATGTCTGCGCCTGCATCTTTTGTGCCCCACCCCCTCACCGCCTCCTCTTATTGAAGACGATGCCGTTCCTTGACCCCAGAATGGTACAACCCAGGCGACTGAGCTGCTCAAGTGAGCAGCGGGCAACTTGCACACGCGGTGTCGAACTTGGCACTGTTATCCGTCACGATCGTGTTCTGTTCGAACACGAGAGAGGCTGATTAATTTTGTCACTTGCCACTGATGCTCACACCGGTGGCAAGCGATATCTCAACCGGCCCTTGGTCTCCCCTCGGTCGACTCGGCTTTGAATTAGTACATGGCACGGTGTGTATAGGTCAGCGCTGAAGAGAGAGAGAGAGGCGGCCAGGCGTAGTACTAACCACGCCGCACCCTTGTGCGCCATGCCAGTCTTCATAGGTGTTCACTAACAGCCTATGTAGGTTACACAAGGTTACTTGCGTGTTTGTGTGTGCACGTGTGCGCAGAGTGGAGGATGTCTGCGGTCTCCCCATGGTCTGGCACCGGCTCATCTGTACGGGAGTCCCCTCAATACGGCCAACAACATAGCCGCCCTGCCCGCCATTACGCCCGCCGCCGAAACAAGCGCCCTGGACGGTGCGAGTCAGCTCCTCGAACGCAGTCGGTGTCGCCAGCGCAGCCATCGGCAAAACTACTTGCGCCGTCACCACTGCCGTCTTCATATCGTTACCATCATCGTCGTCGTCGTCTTCATCGCAATAACTTTTATCACTACTGTCGTCATTTTCAGAACATTTGAAGATGTATACAATCATTCTATATGTGCAGTATTCATTTTACATCATTCAATTTTTTTACATCGATTGCTCTTGCACATGCCAAGTTTACGATTAACGATGCGTGTACACGCTGCAAACACCGACATTTTGTCAAATTTTTGCACTAGCAGTTGAATCTCGCTGAGGTTTATGTGTGATGGTGCACGTGCATTTGTAGACAAGGCAGTGGACAGCTCTGACTCGAGGCTACATAAAAAGAGCGTCGCGTCGCACAACAGTGCCCCGTCTTTGTGAGTATCCACACGAGAACACCTTCCGGCTGGCGTGTGTCTGCCATGCACAATCGTGAGTTAAGGCGATTATCAAGTCGGGGCAATTTTAAAACAAGTTGGTGCCAGAAATTCTCTCTGCTGCTGGTTGCCACCACCATTCTTTGTGGTAAAAAAACGAGTTTCCTCCATCTCCAAATATTGGATCATCCCCGTCGTTGACAACTGGGATGACAACTTTCAATCAGAACAGAGATCACATGACAATCCAAGGTTGTTGTGCTCTGTCAACCTATTAGCGTTCATCAAATACAGTTTAAAAAAAAAAACTCCGTCTTCATTGGCCAGAAAACAACTGTCACTTTATAGAAGTTGCCAAAGTTGCTCATGGTAGAGGAGTAAAGCACATCTTTGTGGAACGTCAACGTTGTGATCATCCCATGCAGAAGCTGGCCCAGCCATGGATGGTGTGAGTTATCAATGGGAACGAGGGCTGCCCCCAGAGCTCCCTTGACTCTTGATGAATTGCACCGACTGCAGTGTGAAAAAGAGCTACACAGATCAGTGGGCCTTGGTCAAATTAAAAACATTTGTCTAGTTTGGTGTGCGCCCACACGTTATTGCCTGAACGTGCGAGACCATGCCCGGTGCGTGCAGTCTGCAGACGTCCGACATGCAAGTGCGCTTCGACGCCGCTCCGAGCGCTCCCTCCGGGCGCTACGATGTCCCGCAGCCAGGCCTGTCCGTGCGCTACGAGCCGGGCCACCTGGGGCCCGGGACGGGCCGCTTCGACCAGGCCCTGGGAAACACGCCGAGCCGCTTTGACCTGGGCCAGGCAGGCACGGGCATGGGCCCTGGCCCTGCTGGGCTGGAGGCTGCCCAGCAATCAACACCCACCAGCATCGAGCAGCTCTTGGAGCGGCAGCTGAACGAGGGGCAGCACTTCCTGATTGAGCAAGCCGCCCCGCCTGATGGTGCGTTCCAGCTTGCTGTCATTCACTAAACTAAAACTATTTAAAACTAAACTATTTTTTATTTTACCAAGTAAGGCCCACTGTGTTATATAGCTATTTTTCAGAAGCGACCTGGCCATAAATGATAGCCCAATGAAATGGCTTATCACGTGGAAATTTATATCAGCCAAATACTCTAAATGCATGTTTCTAAATGCGGAGGGGAAAACCGGAGGACCCGGACAAAAATCCACACGACCAAGGGGAGAACATAAACAGGTCCCTGCAGGGTGGGCTGGTAGGACAAGTCTCTGCGCTGTCTATTGCTGATTTTACACCCAACAGCACGAGATTTCACTTCGTTAAAGTATTGAAAGGGGACGGACGGACACATTAATCTATTGCAGGCTGGTACACTCAGTTTACAATTTCGTTCCTACCAGTAAAACTCCAAATATATAGGTGTCAAGGTCAGGATCGAACCCACGACCTGTATACCAGACGAGGTAGTTAACATCTCACCACCGCTACGTGTCCCACATATTCCAGTCACTCTGACCCACACAACACACGGTGACACGCACGGCGACCCACATTCTGTACCAAACCCCCCGCCCATCCTGTCCGACTGCGTGTGCAGTCATAGGCTACTTGCGGGGCCTGCACCGGCTGCAGACGGAGAACCGTCGTCTCGAGGAGCAGATCCGCATGCTGACGGCGCGACGCGAACGCCTCATGCTGCTCAGCAGCCAGCTCGCTCTGCCCCTGGGGCACGCTGGTACGGTGCTGCTCGACATGGGTGGGCGCTGGCGGGCATTTGTAATTATGGGCGGGCATTGGTGGTCGCGGGCGGGCATTGGTGGTAGCGGGCAAGTACTGGCAGGCACTAGCGGATGCTGGCAGACACTGGTAAGCACTAAGGGGCATGGGCGGACATAAGCAGGAATTAAAAGGCATTAACAGACACAGGCTGGCACTGGCGGGTACCGGTGGGCGCTAATCGGTGTGGCGAAAGCGAGGCAGTGTGGCACACCATGCAGGATGTAGCACCGCTTCATTGATCGTCACAACTGGAGGACGGAACTCGAGTTAAACTGGAGGCCCCATGTGGGTGCAGTGTTGAATATATTAGGTGGGCATGGCAATTACTTAACAAATGAAATTACCCGTGAAAAACAAACCTGTGCTGTCGGGCGCGTTCTTACCTGGTTACCTGGTTGTAAGTAGAGATAGTTTATCTGCAGGCATCAGCAAATATTGGTATCATATCGTCTATCAATTGAGCAAGCACACACAAGGGATGCGTTTGGACGGTATTAATTGTGTATCATGTAAATAAGATGAATCTACCAAAATACAAAGAAATACCACAAGACTACTGATCTTTACCAGTTATGGCCCCTGAGCAGACTTAGCCTCTGAGTTCCATACAGAAGTGCAAGTCAGAAGTCATAACTGAGTTGGTGGTGGAGGAAGAGGAGGTCGTCCAAGTAATGGAAGAAGTGATACTGACCACGATAGAACACATGCGAACTAGACAAATAATTATCAATCCCCCAATGGGATCATGAGCTCAAATCTTGACAATTAAATCAGTCATGGGGGACTGAATCATTACAGTCCTAATTGACAGTACAGCATGAGAGCTGGCATTCGTGCAGTATTATATTATTCTATTTAGATCAACAGTGTGTCTCTCGCATTACGTGTTTATCCATACATCTCACGCATAGTTACACTTTTGTAATTACAGCACAGCCATTGCTCCTTCACCAACATCGCACACTCCCCTCTTACTTTCACCACCGATCTGATGTGAAACGATGCCTAATTTAAACAAATTCTTGCACTCACGAATCATTCATTATTTGCAAGTGATGTGGCAATGTTACATTTAAATGATAAAGCAATGAAAACGAACCAAAGAGAGAATCAATAAAAAGTTCTTACGAGATGGTCACATTGAACCGCGGGGTGTTGCCGCCCAGGGTTGGCCACTCTGGGAAAAACAGCCCTCAACTTTTACAAGCACACAAAACAATGTCCCGTGGTGGATTTCCTAACGACTCAGTTTTTTTTGTTTTTTGTTTCACTTTGGGATTTGAATGCTCCACCGGAGCGCGTTCCTCTTGTCAAACCGCTCGGCGCCTTGGGTTTATTGCCACAGATCAGCAGTGCAGCAGGAAGACTCCGCCGGGTGGTGCCGGGTTTCACATGGACGGGGCGCTCACCATGTCTGCCGCTGTGAGTCGTCTCCCCCCCTCCTTCTGTATTATTATTCCTCACTGCTCAACCGATTCGGTGGGGGAACCCTGGTCCGGCCAGCTGAAAATTCGGGGGTTAGCCGTGATTTCAATAAAAATATATATTTAAAAAAACAATGCACATGTGTATGTGTATTACACACACAAATAAGCTATCCAGTATATGTAGTACAAACAGTGTGTTGGGTATGTGTGTATTAGTGTACATATCAAAAAATAAAAAGTACTTTGTGGTATGTATCTGAACTTCTTTCGCATAGTATGTAGCCAACCATGCTTATCAAAGGTAATTGTATGGTACAGTTACTGTAGTTATGTCTGAGGGTATGTTTTTCTTAAGCAAACTAAGGTACAGTGGTGAAGGCCTCGCTCTAAAATGGATCGCTGCAGCCACGTGTTGGCTTTGCTGTTTGCTGGTAGTTAGGACGGTTTTACAACTTCTTAAGTCTCGTTTTAAAGTTCAAATCCATCCGCAGACTAATCGCCATGTTGTGAATGTGGCAGTGAGATGAGCCGCTCAGATTCGTTTGCTTATGCCCGCGGTCAACAGGAGTCAGGCTCGGGCACCCCGCTGTCCGTGCCAAGCAGCTCCCCTCTCCTCCCGGGCGCATCCCTCACCCCGGCCGGAGTGGCTGGCGTCCTGCACTCGCAGCAGCACTCGCTGCCTGGCGCCTCCGGCATGCTCGGTATGCAGCAGCAGAAAGGAGCAGCCATGCCCACCCTGACGCCAGCTCAAGGGGTGGCGTGCGTGCCCACGGGAATGCTCGTGCACCCTCAGGCCCCTGGCAACAGCAATTCCATACCAAGTCTGGTGGTGCAGCAGTTGCCACAGCAGCAGCAACAGGGCCTGGGGATGCAGCAGCCGCTCGGCTTGCAGCACAGCACCGTTGGGCTGCCGTCGATGCCGTCGATGAGCGTGCAGCACCAGCAGCAGCAGCAGCATCAGGGTGCCGGACTGACGGGTGTGCAGCAGCAGGTGGCAGCTGGTGTCGGCGCGATGCAAGGCGGCGCCGGCAGGATGTTAAGCGGCCTCCCCGGCAGCCAGATCTCAATCAACGGACTCGTGGGGGCACTCAACAGCGTCGTGCAGACGCCAGCGGCAGCGCCAATGGGGCAAAACTCGAGCCCCAACCACCCCACGCTGGGCCTCTCGATGCCCAGCAGTCTCGGCAACAGGTGTGGAGATGAACCCGCCCGCTGCCAACGTCCACATGCGCCCGCTCACTTATTGTTTATTTTCACTTGTCTGGCTTTTGTCTACAATTTTAACCTAATTTTGCTCTCTGCATCATCACGATATCAGAACCTTTTGGGGTTTCTCACAGAGCAGTTGCTTCAAACACTGAGTTAAAAAATGCGCGCTGCGCTCAAGGTAAATTCACAGAGCTACCTCTGAAAGCCCATCAAGTGACCTCTCCGTCCACCGAGTAGGGGGGGCAGCACATTCCCACCAATTTCTGCTTCTGAGAATATAATGTTGAAATTTAGAATTTCTAAGAAGAAAAGTTTTCATCAAATTAAATCCCAAACCCACTTTAATGTTTTTCCTTTTTTACAGTCATTGTTAAGCAGGCTGAGACCATCAACTAGTTACACTTGAGAACCTGATGTAATCACAGGTGGCTGCATGGATTCAAACCCAGAATCTCAGCAGTGCCGAATGAGGGCGCTTACCGACCCCCCTTCCTCCCGGCCACATCTAATGACATCCGGTCTTATTTTGTGATCCAAGCTATCTTTTATTTAAAAAATTTGTATTCTAATCGTCACTTTTTTATATTCATCTGATATATGACTCTCAGGCCCTTGGTCCATTGTGCAATGCAGCCAGATAGAGAGATTTCAAGTGAGGAGCAAGATTTTTAAAGGACGAAACCTAGGTGAAAAGAAACATTCATTTATGAAACAGCTGGCCACAATGGCCTCGGAAAAAACACGTCATTAATTGGGCCACTTTACTGTGTGCTTTCAAATTTTGATTTAAAGCTTTCGTGACTGCAGTAATTCATATTCTTAGCTCTTTCAGTAAAGTCACGTTGAAGGGAAACAATAAAATAATACAATATATATAAAACAATTGTTTTATATATAAAACAATTGTTTTATATATATTTGAAAGCAATTGTTTTATATATATTTTATTTATTGTTTCCCTTCAACGTGACTTTACCAAAAGAGCTAAGAATATGTGTGCTTTCACTTCCAGAGTTGTTGGCTGCCGACTTTCGTTTGCATCCTCTGCCAAATATCGACATGCTCGTGTGGCTTCCTGCTGCAGAATTGTGTCCCGTGTGCGTGTTTATTTCCGCTGGCGCACGTCTTTGACTCTCTCGTATGTTTGCAGCATCTCTGGGCTCGCCCTGCTGCAAGATCAGCAGCGCCAGATTTTGATGCACCAACAGCAATCCTTCCACCAGCTCCTGGGAGACCAGCTCTTCACGCAGGTCAGACTTCTTGGGCTGTCAGAGGTGCAGGCACCAGTAGCGTTCGCCTATTGCTGATTCGCTTGGATGCAACGATTTGTCGATCAAATATATAATAATAGGGTTTTTCCCCTTTTTTCTGGCAACAAAACTGAAAGCTTATTGCAAGGATTCATGTCTGCATTAACCACAATACTTGCAGTCAAAATGCAAACAAAAAACATACTATGATAATATATGCATTGTCCTTGAAACTGATTGGTCCACACCAAGGTACAGCTTTCTTTTGAGCCTCAACCCAATTGGTGCTCGACCAGAGGACGCCAAAATGCGTACAGCTCAAAGACAATGCACTATCAAAGTAATGAGGGCTCGGGGTGAGCATCTACATCATTAGACCTCCTTTGCCAGTACCAAAATATAAGAATAGGTTTTTCACCTAATGTATTCATATTACTTACAATGGATATCTACTCTTGGTTGGGTTATTCACAGTGAATCATTGACATTGTTACACTCGCCCTTGAGGCCACAACAACAATAACCGCCATTCGCCAAAAAGTAGCCGTGACATCACCACGGCGCTTGTGCCTTAACATTTAAGGGAATTTTCGTCCCCAAGTGTATTTTTTTTCTGTTTGCATATTTACCCCGTGCCATTTCTGAAGCAGTCGTCAAACAAAAGTTTAATCTTTCTACGTGTAATGATTTTACACAGGGCCCCTCAAGCCCCCCTCCTCCACCATGGACTGTGTGTATTGCAGCGTAATTTTCTTCTTTCGTATGGCTGACGTAGATGCAGAGCAACAACTACAATTTCACATTCAGGTGGTCAAGCCAGATAACCGCATCAGGAGCAGCGGAGTGTATCGATCGCTGTAATGTCTCCTTGGTATTTGTGGATGGGGAATTGCGTCATTATATGGTTGTACGGCCTCTATTCTGGATGACCAATCGCACACTACTGGAGAATTTAAAATGTTCCATTTGTGCATCAGGTATACGCATCTGCCATGGTTTGTGCGGATGCGATATAGAGTGGACCATGAGTGTAATAATTAACATGTGTACCGTCAATTGCATCAGAACAATAGGTCAATGCACACACCACCTTCATAATTGGAAAATTAAATACTAGCCACAGTGCAATTGAGCCCATGCAACCCAAATTACGGACCATATAATAAACCACTAGTCTGTGCTCCTTCGACGGAGGAAGGATAGCAAAACTGCACTAACTCTCTCCTGAAGCCCTGAATATATTGCCATGCGCAAGGATGGAATGAATCTGTCCAGGTAAAGCCCGTTTGTCAACCCGTTGATAGATAAGGGCCTCCCTACATCACGCGGGACATGGGGGTTATTTGACTATCCTTAACTACGCTGGTCTGTGTCAATTGGTGAAGGTTGCTTGAATAGATAACAGGAGCATAGAAGTAACAATTACTGATTTGAGTCTCCCATCCTGCATGGCCACTGGACAGGATCCTCAGCAACTGATGTACCACCTCATGCAGCAGCAGCAGCAACAGCAACAGCACCAGCAGCAGGGCCCCAGCAACGCCGCCTCTCACGAGCAGCACCTGGCAGTGGGCCCATCGTGCACGCTGCCCCCCCTGGGCGGCACCCCTGTGCCCGTCTCTGCTCCCGGCCAGGCAAACCCCTTCCTGAGTCTTCATTCTGACCAGGCTGCTCTGAAGGTGAAGCCGTCTGCACAAGCTGCTGCTGCTGCTGCTTTGCTCTTCTCCTTTGATTTGGGCTGTAAACTAGGTGGTGGCGGCGTGGTGGTGGTGGTGGCGGTGGTGGCGGCGCACGCCTGCAAACCAAACCACTTTGGTGGCGGGGTTGGTCGATCGAGCTGATTTAATCTTGTACTCTGAAATGCCAAACCTCCTGGGCTTCGATGTGGCCCAGTGATGGCAGTGTACATGCATTGACATCTTGCTGATATCTATATAAAAGGGAAATTTGTGAATGTGTGTCTGTTCGAAATGTTTAGCATACTTCCCGACATGCAACAAACTATTTGGCATGTGGGTAGCTTCCAGACTGTACACTGCAAAAGTATAAAAATAGACTTTTGTATTTTGGGAGGGGGGGGGCGCAATAATGTATATATTTTGCACGACAAGTGAGTGGTGACGTCACATCTGTGATGTCACCCACATACGGCAGCGTCATGCAGTGTGCCTGCTCCGCGTAGGCCGTGTATTAATCCAAGACAAGAATCCAAGTCTCGGGCGAAGCCGGGTAGTAAAGCTAGTTTCATGCACTGGCAGATGTGGCTTGACTTTGTCTCGATATGGTATACAGTAACAACGTGGACAGTGGCACACAGCTAATATTGGCTGGGTTTGGTTTGAAAATGCAAATATTTAAACTCTTGAAGTTTCTCCTTCACATGTACGATATCACCTGGCTGAAATATAGATTTTTTTTTCTTTAAATGTTTGTAAAAGCCCGACGGTGCATATTTGGCCCATGACCGCCCCCTGACTCTTCTGCGCTCTGCACTTTCTCGTCCACCACAGAAGCGCAGCGAGAGAGGCACCCCCGGCAGCGGCGATGGAAGCTGAAGGGTCGTCAACGCAGGGCCGGACGTGCGGAGTTTGCGCAGGGCAGCTAGCGTGAGCAGTGCAGGGGGTTGAGAAGAGGAAGAAGACGGGGCAGGGGTGGGGGATGTCGTGCTATGCTGGCATGGAGACGGCGGCGGTGGCGGCTTGCCCTCGTCGCACGGCCGTTGAGATCACTGATTACTTGAGCTGAGCCTGGAGAAACTGAACTCAATTGGGGGAGCACACCGAGCGGCATCGACAAGACACCAAAAATGTACCTACCTCCTCTGGCACGGTCTCGGCAACGGCTGCTCTGCACGCCTGCCACTCCACTTTTTCACTGCTCTTATGGTGCGTGAGGATGAGTGGGAGGCAAGCTTTTGAGTGGTATTATATATATTTTTTACAATTCCCAGAATGTATAAATATTTAGCGAGTGCCCACTAGGTTTAACTTAATGTGGGAAAATTGCTTGGATTTTTGCAAAAAAGGATTGTGGATAGTAGGACTAGCATTCGCCCGTCTTGGCCCAGGATATGGCGGAGCTGACGAGACCACGTTTATAGAAAAAGTAAAGTTTATTTGTTTTTATGAACTTGATAATTTTATTTATGTTTTTCGTATTGAAATGGACACGTGTGTGCTTTGGGGGCCCACATTGGCATTTTATTTTGCAAATGGTCTATCCGTCACGAGGGGGGGGGGGCTACTGTGTTGTAGATCTTAAGTCACAGAAATTTATGGACAAGGACTCAAACCCAGGAGAATCATCCCTGCCAGTGCCCCCCCCACCCCCCTCCCTATATCCACTGCACAATTCACCAATGAGAGGCCAGCGTATTGTGGCCCCTGATGCACATCGACACCTCCCTTGCACGCATCATCTTGACCGAGCCGTACAGGGATGTATTCGGTCCTGGAAGCAGACAATTAAATCGGCCGAGAAGCTGCTACTACGGTAATTTGTGTGCAGGCACAGGTTCCCTTCACGCCAGGCACAATGCCACAATTTGCGAGTCCTGGTCACGGCGAGTTTGTGCCGTTGGGGTTCATGCTGCCAGCAGTTGCTGGACTTGGGGGGCAGCATCTGTCCCCAGCAGCAGAGAGCGTGGTCGCCGCAATCTGGACATGTGGGTCAAGCCACGAGACGCGGTATTCGTTGAAGCAGAACTGCGCCGTTCCCAAACCTGGGCCGCATTGCCAATTCTGCACCACGCTGAAATTGGCGGCCAGGCTGTTGGCATACGGCTCTCTCGGGCAGTGGTTTTTGCCTGTCGCGAACACCACGACCGAGTTTCCAAGCCGTGCGCATTCGCAGTGAGTGAACTCTTGCTGCCACACGCACGACGGTCGCTCATGAGCAAGCCCGAGTCGAGCCCCCATGCACGTTCCCAGGCCTCTCTCTGTCCCTGAGAGGCTGCTTGCATGCCGTGTAGCATTAACTGAAGTCTGTGCACTGTGCACAAACACTGGATGTGGCCACAGGAGTCGTCACAAGCGAAAAGGTGCGAGGGGAAAGTTAAAAGTGCAGGGACCCACATGCCTGGCCTTGTTTCTCTCCTCTTCATTTTGTAAAACTCCGACCCGAATGACATTGCTGCCACCACCCGTGCCCGTTTTGCGCCTGCATCGCTGCTCGTCTTCGAAGCCGCTCGCCCCCCGCCCTCGCGCGCGACAGTTTTAGACCAATGGTAGCAAATACCTTATAGTTGTGCCTCGCAGAAAATCAGGTTTTTAGCACTACTAGATCTTTTATAAAGAAAGCTAAATTATACGTATTAAAAAATGAGATTATTGCAAACGCAATGGGGGTGTGTAAAGAGAGAAGGTGGGGTGCTAGCCGACACGCGCCTTAGACCTCGAGGCCCTGCATTGCGTGCGGTGCGGTGAAGGCACGAGTGGCCGTTTGGGGATCGAGGGCCCCTCCCCATGTGCTTTGGGCCTCAACGTTGATCATTGCGGCTGAGGTTTGATGGTGTCACTTTTTACCCATTTTTGCCCAGCAATGATCTCCCCGAGGTCTCCACAGACAGACGCGTTCATCTTCAGGTATTGTTTTTATGAAATGTTTCCATGTTTACACTATTTTTGTTTTCCTCAAAGTGTAAAGGCGGGGGGGGGGGGGCATTAGATCTTGCCCGTATCGTGAGGGCCTCGTCAGCTGACCCAGGTGCCTCTCTCATTCAACCCAAGACGTTGGCTCTTGAACTCTATAAACTCCGTCTGCCATTGATGTTATTATGGCAGGAGCTCGCCCAGCATGGGATCTCCATGCCTAGGATACTTGTTTTTTTTTTAATATCCACCTTTTGCTATTCTTGAAAGAACTTTTTCATGAGTGATTAATTTGTGGTGCCAGTAATGTATACGTTATTGTATGTATACCTTTTTTCTAATGCACGAAACTACGCGTGATTGCACGTGTAACTACCACCACCTGTTTACAGTATGGACATGATGTGCAGTCGAAGCTGGCGGTGGGCAGTTTTGCACCCTGGCTTCTCCATCTGCAGATTTTGGCGACGGAGCTAAAATGATTGGCCATTGTTCCAGCTGTCGTCCTGGGGATTGCACATCGATCTTTTAACACGTAAATTCAACCCCATCTCTAATTTTAACTGTATGTGGAAAATGCATTCACAGTTAGTGATCGCCAATATTTGATAGTCGGTGCATAACATTCATGGAATAGAACTGATTCTTATGCTTGCGGTGCATGCATCAATTTGTCATTTGAGAATTGGTTATTTACAATTCGTGCAACTTGAATGAAATTAATAGCAAATATTTCTACCTATGAAATGAACAAACGTGCACAATTGGGAGAAAAATTAGTGCTGAGGTGGTGAAAATTAAGTTCTTTAAATTTCTGCCTCAAGATCTGACAACCATAATGAATATCTTGGCTCCTTAATATCCTGGAGGAACTGGGTTATTGCTGGAGCAAAATTTGCTTTCTTGTTACATGCTGAAAATGGTTCTCCGTACCTCGTGATGACTCGTGTGTTTCGGACTGATTTTGTTGGAGACTGATTTGCATTTGCCATCAAACTGGTGTAACGCAAAAAAAACAATCCGTGATCTTGTATGAACCACTTAAGAAATTTACAACAGCCAGTGTAGCGACAAACACCCATACAGTTATTCAACACATTTTGGTTCAGAAATGAGCAACAACATAGCTACTTTCAAACAAATTATCCGGATGGGAAATTAGCCTGAGAACATCATGAACCAGCCCATACCCCATTCTCCGACTATCTCCAGGATTTTCACTGCCCATGTCAGGAAATTATTTAAATCTGTTATTGTGTTATCTTTGTACATTTAAATGCACTGGCCACATCTCACTTGGGGCGCTCTGCAAACTGCCCAACAAAGGCCACGCTCTCAACTGCTTCCTCCGCCCCATAATACAAAAAAGAGCACAGGCCTTTAGCCGCCCTGCGCACAAACTTGCATGGGTTTTTATCAGAACTGTACTGTGGGAATAATAGTTCTTCGGGGAGGCAGCTCGGTGGCATGTTCCTACGAGCCTCTGAAACGTTCTGCTCAGGGACGCGAGCGAAACGCATGTGGACGTGCCCGTGTCCATACGTGCCGCTGTGCCATCGGGGCACCGTTTAGCCCGTTGCCTTACCAACACTGAAGCACTACACACGTATGCACTAGCAATGACAAGCATGGCCATCGAACTTGAAATGCGCGCAATGAAAGGGTCGCATTGTGGCGGGCTCCTTGAGACGTCTCCACAATCGATCTTACATTCAGTACTTTTGTGCGGGCTCCTCCAGAAAACTTCGTGATGCCCTCTTCATTTTATTTTGATTAGGGTTTTGTTCACGAAGATTCCTCCACGATGCATCTTCCATGCCACTCTTTGGTGAGGGGCCTCCAAAAGGCCGTTGGTGCGACCGCTTCTGGAAGCTCCTCCATTCTCTTCGAGGCTCTTCTTTACGCAGCGTCTCTGTTCGAAAGGTCGATCATCTCCGTGGCGAAAGAGCGAAACGTCAACGTCGTGCACGTGTCATGTCGCGCCAACATGAGTAATGGGCATGTTGTGTTGTAGCGCTACGCAGTTGAAAATATTCCTGTAGGGGGTTTGCTGAGCACTGGCCCGGCCCCTGGTCTTAGCCCGTGCATGTCGCGATGGGGAAGGAGTGGGGGGCACGATGGTGGCACGCCTGCCTCCTGCTCAACACGCAATGGGGTTCTGCATATTAACTCACGTTTTCATTTCATTTTGTACGTTGAAGAGGCCCGGCAGATGTGTTTGTATTTCTAATTTATTTCTACACGTTTTCCTGTGAAACAGTCTGGTTTGTAGGATGTACAGTGGGTGATTTTTCTTCCCAGTTGCGTAATAATGTGTACAATTTTTGTACAAATTTGTACCTGATACTTCCTAAAGTGTAAATGGGTAATTAAATGTCTTTTGCAGTTTAATATTTTTTTACATATTTTTGTGCTAATCAAATTTTTTGAAGAATTAAATGACATGAAAGTTGTAAAAATGACATCAGCAATGAATTCCGGCTTGCGAGGATGGCGCCCGTCTGAATGAACCTCGTGAGGTTTTAAACTCGCCTGGACACTGCACTAAACTGTCTGTGCTTGTGCTTGTGCCTGTAGGATCTAGGTTTGCTCTGTCCAACCGTAACTGGCTATTTACCTGGGGCTGTATCAGCTGGTATTGAGGATTTACAGGTATCTTGTAATTGCTCAATTTATTTACAATCGGGAAATAGATTGGAGAGGTCTTCAACCTCTAGTGGATGGATCATTGGATTTATCCAGGAAAGCCTTGTCAATAAATACTTTTGAGGAAGTTCCTAAAATTGTAAACTAGTGCTTAAACAAACCCCACTTGTATGAGGACAACAGAATGGTTCATGAACCTTCCTGCTGTACCATCATGTGGTTGAATTGCACTCCGAGCTTTGGGAGTTTCGCTAATCTACATGGTTCTTGCCTTAAGGAATGCACCACCACACCACTTAATTTGGGTGGACCACATTCTTTGTTTACAATGCGAGTTCATGGCCAACACTTACATCCAGTGTTTCCAGCAACCAGGCTCCACCCCAGTGCATTGTGTGCAAAACTCGATTTGTCAATGACAAGATGTGTAAATATGAAGTGTGGATATGCTATCAAGTGGTGACTAGAATTTGAGAACTCAATTAGACATTAATAATTATAAACCGATAACGACTGTCTAGGAAGGGAATGCTTTGTCCAACACTTCCTACAGCAGAGTTGGGGAAACTTTCCCCACCTCTGGAAAGGCACACATTACACACCTCTGTCACTTGCAATAAGTGACTGCACTAAAATTAGCAGTTTAACCAACTTTGAAAGTGGTTCTCCAGATAGTGTCCGATCAGTTTGCATAAGATGTCTTGCAGCAACAAATACTGTTTTTGCGCCGTCTGAAACGATAGGGTTGGTTGTTGCTGCTGGGCAGAGTCCCAAAACCTGCCTTTGCACAATCCCTCCTGACAACCCAGCTGATGGAGGGGGGGGGCAGCTTCACTTGAATTGATTAAACGCAGTGTCACCAGCAAGGACGTGGACATCATCAACCCTGCAATGTGACACCAAGCCCTGCATTCCATTCTCTCAATGCAACTTCCCCAAGCCGATTCACTGCTCTGCCTTCAAGCCTGCATATGTACAAGCTTGTTCAATTTCACATGTGAGAAGGCGTTCATGTGCACACAGTTGTCCATTTACAATCGAGATTCTCCTGTGAATTCCTGCTTGATACGTTTCAAGTTTTATGCATCGTGCTTAAATTTGTGAAAGTTAGGCATGTGGCGTTTTGACAAGGTGTGGGTAAATTTTAGGGTAGTCATATCACTGGCAATGTGATATTTCATGGTGCAAAATATTGCTTCCCAAATTTGGAAAAAGCCAATTACTTCCCTTCCACTCTAGAACAAGGGTGGGGTGCATTCCTTACTGCAGATCAAACAGGACTCGGGGAATATCTTGGGTCGGCGCACCACATTACCATATACACACCTTGATCACATCTCTGAACACGAGGCTCTTGCAAGTGACACAAGTGATTCAGTGCACTAAAGTTAACGTTTCCAACAGTATGCTCATCTAGTATTGAATTAGGGATGCAGAAATACCTCCAGTGGATATTGTGGTAGGGCTCACGTGGCTGTGGGCCATATGAAATTAAGTCGAGACCACGGGTAGCAGGTTCGCCTGTCGTAGAGGGCAAATTGCATGGAAACTTCCAATTAGATCACAAGTAAAATTAGTACAAGGTTTAACACCTTGGTGAGTTATAACTCCACTTCACCACTGCTGTGCCATATTATCTTTGGTCATGCCTTAATTTCCCAGTGTTTCATGGTCTGGAGTAATACAGCTGTTGCAGACCACTGGTTTTTGTCAGTCTCCATGGCGATATGGTACAGAGGTCACATGGGCTCCGTGTTGATTAGTCGTTTAATCAGTGAAAATGCACAGCTTGCGTCCATGCATCCCATTGTTGTCCCACAGACACTACCCACACTTCCATTGAAGATTTTTATTGTGACTTCTATAAACAACATTCACACAAATCAA
Source organism: Petromyzon marinus (assembly GCF_048934315.1). Classification (NCBI taxonomy): domain Eukaryota; kingdom Metazoa; phylum Chordata; class Hyperoartia; order Petromyzontiformes; family Petromyzontidae; genus Petromyzon; species Petromyzon marinus. The sequence continues at coordinate 3,857,899 of NC_133668.1, read as the reverse complement.
GTAAATGATTATTTAATGTGCCAAGACAGGATAAAATAATACTATCACAATGGACAAATGGGTCCAGAGTGAGCACATTTGACTAGACTGAGGTTTTAATTTTGAGGTGAGTTTGGTGAGTTTTTTTTTTACATTTGCATTAACATAACGATTTTGTGTCAGAAGTGGCAGCTGGTGGACATTGAGTCATGGAAGCCTGGGGAAGGGGGGTGTATGCAGTTTATAATCTGAGCAGGAAAGTATCATCGAGGTATTATTACGCTGCTTTTTCAGTAGCGAGCCCCAGCCCCCACTGGCTCTAAATGAGGATCCACCACTGGGTGTTGTTTGGGCCGTGTCAGTGTCACAGCAGGTGATGGACAATGGCATAACCACCAGGTGGCACTTGAGGGCCCTGTTGTCGGCGAGGCTCTTGTGCCCCCTGTGCAGCTGACAGGAGCAGCATGCGCCACCCAGAAGCCTGTCTCATTGCAAGGGAGGACTCTCGGATGGCGCCGTGCCGATCTTTTTGTGCGAACCATCACAGAAGGGTGGCTTGCCTGTCTGCTTGCACAGACAGAGCCACGCGATGCCACTCTCTGGAACCTTGAAGAGCACGGGCCACTTCTTGGATTCCCCCTTCCATCGGGCCTTGAAGTGAGAGCCATCGCAGAACGGCTTTGGGATGGGGGAGAAGGGAGAGTCAGAAAACGTGAAAGTTAGACTCGGCTGGGTCAGCGACCAAGATATTTCCCTGCTTGGCACACATGCAGTACCTGTCTTGCTGTGGCTACTTGTCACGTGATCCCTCCCAGATTTTTTTTTGCTCCCAATCACCCAGAAAATATTCGGTGATGTATTAAAACCCTTCCATGAAAACAAGCTTGACTTTGCATCTTAAAACCAGTGATACAAATTATGCAAATTGGCACAAACTAAATCACCAGTGTTGTGCAGAAGCCAAGGCATCAGTGGTGACCCCTTGACCATATCGGCTAAGGGATCGACTGATGTAATGTCCCTCACAAATATATATATTTTTATGATTCATAAAACTCCGTCTATTCCTCGCTGCGTTGAGGTGGGTTGCACACCTACATGCTTGTTAGTCTTTTACTCCATGCAGAAAGGGTACAGCAGTGATTATCTCGGAGCCGAGCGACCCAGTTCAATTTCCAGCTTTGGCTATCACCGGGGGTGAGTGATATCTGAACTGGTCCCACTCCACCTCCCCCAACCCACGTGAAATACGGTCAAATAATGCTGACGATCTGCCCAGTGGTGGGGGCCTCATCCAGCAGTGGATTGAGAAAAGGGCTGTACATGTAAATACATCACGTAGATATGCATTCAGTTTGACAGATATAATTAATGTGAGTAATGGCAAAAGTCCATGGTTTGCTGCGACTGGTGGTTGACACCTAGAAAACATTAACGGTCTTAGATTCGCAGACCAGAAGGCATTGTCATGTCCATTGGAAAGTAACTACAGCAAACGTTAGAACTTGATAAGTCAGATACATGAAGAGAAAAAAGCAAAAGTCATATGCAACAAGAAATGGGTTTTGCCGCGAGTCTAGGACCCAGGTGTTTATGCCTAAATGTTCACCTTTTGACAATCACCGACATAGGCGGTAAATCAACTTAATCATTTGACACGTGAATGGAGAAGATTAATAAACTGCCGCTGTGAGGTGCACGATGCCTTTGTTTCGTTTGCATATGCCTAGCACCAACACTGATTCATGGGAATGGATACACGTGATACTACCTTGAATAAAGAGCAAGGTTTCAAATGCCTTTCCGGTAACATGTGATACTCATACCACAATGATGCATGCAGGCAACTGCGATTTGTAAGTGGAATGTGGGAATCTGTGGGACTGCTGTCAAAGGATTAAGGTCATTCTCGACCAACCGTTCCCCAAAAATCATCATGGGTTTCTAATTTTTATTCAGCCCAGCCAGTCACGTTAAGTTCCACAGGGATCGGTATTATCACGTTTGTTCAACATTTACATTACGCCACGGAAAGATCTGATCAAAGGACATGGACTTTCTGTTCACCAATGTGCTTATGACACTTTAAATCTGGTACAAGCAGGACTTTACTACCCTTCCCGCTTGTCTGTTGGATATCGACAGTTGGATGTCTGACAAGTGGCTGAAACCCGGACAAAGCAATATTTGCTGGTTGGACAGGAGTCTAAACTTGTTAACGTGCCTCATGACGGCATCTTTAACTGTCAATTGAATGACACCCCAACTCGTATATAGGACTCGAGTGGCTTGGTGTTGGATAATAATCAATCTACTGCTGTTTCTGCTCCACTTATAGAAAATAAAAAAAAATATCAAACCATTCCTCTCGGACTGAGATCGTGCTATCGTTCCGACTTCCCTTTATAACGTCTTGACTGGCAATGCCCTGTACGTGAGTCTTCAACGGTGTCGAGATAAGACGACTCCAGGGCATTCTGAACGCCTCTGTGCAACGTTTGACCCATCCTTCTTGTTGGGACCCAACCTCCTAAACTTTACTGGACCTACACTTGCTTCCAATTGAGCTCTGTGCACGATTCAAATTATCGTTCCTAATTTACAAAGCCATCTTTCAGCAATAGCCTCAACACTTGACCGGTAAACTGTGCAGCTTTAAAACCCTTGTAAGGAGTTTGAGGTCATCACGCACCATGCTCCTCTCGTCAGCCATGCTTTCGGCAAAAAACGTTCCGGAGCTTGGCCTTTTTCGGTCCTTGGTCCTCAGATTTGGAATTCTCTTAACCTGTAGAACTGCCTCAGTTTAACACGTAGGCTTTCGCGACCAATATCCATACGAGGTTTTATTTTACGTTAGATCACGTAAATATTCCCCCCCCCCCCACTTTGCGCAACGCAGAAGTGTGATCACCACATCTACGCCTATATATAAGGAACGAAACAAGGTGGACTTCACAAATCTGGCTGTCGCCTGATGAAGCTAGTTGTGATTACTGGCGAAACGTCGTACTCGGTTTGTAAATGCTGTGGCTTGGCTCTCCAACACACCGGTGTGCTGTACTAGTGACGAATTGGCCACGTTCTGTTTACGTGACAATCCTTACTAGTTGGCTGTGTCAGGTGGTGGCGGGTTTTAACGACACATTTACACGATCTAACCCAAAAAAACTGTCTACAGTTTCTCCCATTTAGAAATTTAAAGAAATATTTACATAACAGGTTTTTTTGGGTTAGATCGCGTAAATATATATTTTTGGGTTAGATCCAATTCATAATAAAGGGTTAGACCTGTCTTATGAATTATATCGGTCACGAAAGCCTACTTGTTAAACTGACCAACTTCTTTCCTAGGATGTTCAAGGTAAATTGATGTTTAACATGTAGGCTTTCGCGACCAACATTCCTCATAATAAATGTTTTTGGGTTAGATCGCGTTATTTATAAATGTGTGTGATACATGTTACTACTGCACGGCGCTTTCGAGGCGCTCCGTTGGGTCGCCTTGGACAAACGGAAAAGGATCATTACCTAAATAAACACGTGTCGAACTTTGCACTGCAAACACAAGAAGCGCTTCAACTCTCGGAAAGCGTCGGTGTGTCGCGACTGCGGTGGAGGTTTTAATTTGAAAATCCCAAACTTACACAGTTTTTTGAGGAGTTGCAGTCGGCGAAGAGCAGTGTGGAAACACTGCAGGCGCTGTCCTACGTTGGACTTTTTATCGCACCCTACGTTAACCCTCCGTGATCGTGGGAGGTGCGGGCGGCGAGTACAGCAACTGCGGTGTTGCACGCTCTCGACTCTTCAAGAAGCCACTGTGACCTTGAAAAGTCGCCGTACGTATGCATGGAACAACGTGGAACAGCCGCGCAAGGACTGACTGTGCATTAAAACAAAATTAAGTGGACACCTTGTGTTCTTCTTCTTCTTCAGGCCAAAAAAGCCCATGTTTTTTTTATGAACACAAAGCTAAACGTGTGTGTGTTGTATTGTTAGTTGCGAAGAGTCTGGAAGCTCGGACTTGAGGGCGAAATGAGGGCGAAATGTGGGCGAGTTCGAACTCTCAACTTGCCCCCCCCCATACGACGCCCCGGTCACACTGTTTAGGCGATTGCGAAATTTTCCAAAGCAGTGCTATACATATTCTTGGTTCTTTCAATTCTGGCGAATTGCTTGATGATGCTGGATGTATTTACCAGCGAAATGTCGTACTCAAACTGTAAATATGGATTAACTCTTCAACACACCGGTGGGCTGAAGTAGTGAATTATTTGTCTTTTGTCAACGTGACACTTTTTTGCTGATTGGCCGTGTCGGGTGGTGGAGGGTTACGACACATTTATAAATAAACGCGATCTAACCCAAAAACCTTTATTATGAATAATATTGGTCGCGAAAGCCTACGTGTTAAACTCTTTCGGTAAAGTCACCGAATGAACCAAGAATATGAATCCCTGCAGTCACGAAAGTTTTAAATCAAAATTCAGTGCTATACAATTGTGGTTTTTTTGGTGTCTCAATGTACCCGAAATAATTATCCCCCCCCCCCTTTTTCTTTGGTTATAAAGCAAAATGTTACGTTAGTGGGATGTTGGGGAACATGTTAAACACACTTGGTGGCTATTCCTACGTACACGCTCATCGACGCGAACATTTGTAAAAGGTTAACATACGATCGAACAAGTTATCTAAATTTTTTTGACGCACACACCTTTCAGTATCCGTTCCTGACACGATACGAGGATTTGGCGTCCTAAGGAGGGAGGGCACGAACATTCACGCGGGGGTCGCCCATTGTCCCACACCACCTAGGGCCCGGCCACGTTGGTTGACCCCTTGCAAAAAGTTCCCGCCCGTGCGATCCCAGCCCTCCCCCACACACACACACAACCCCGCCGTACCTGATTGCCACTGAAGCCACAAGCGCACCACAAGTGCCTCTTGCCGGGTTTACCCTCCAGGCGAAACGGCTTGAAGGCGACGGGCGCCGCCTGTTCCCCCCCGGGAGAATCTGCCCCGGCGGCGGCAGCGGCAGCAGCTTTGGCGGTGCCCTCGGCAGCGCCTCCGGCCGCCTCCCCGGCGCTCGCCCAGCGCGCTGAGGCGCCCGGAGACCACGAGGGGGGTCGCGCCCAGCGACCGATTCCCGCCAATAACTGCGCCCGTCCGATCATGACCGCCGCGAGGTATTTTTTCTGGAGCTCCCAGATACGATGTTGACGTCTCGCTCTACGAGACAAAGCGTGCGTGCGTGCGTGCTGCGTACTGCGTGCTTGCTGCGTGCTTGCTGCGTGCGTGCTGCGTGCGTGGAGCGGCGACTGTCGAGAATTCGCGCGCGGATTCCCTTTTATGGTCGGAGCGCTTTCCCTGACGTCACTCGCGCGGTGGGGGGGGGGCGCGCCGGGAGCCAATCACGGACGTGCGAATGAGGCCCCCCCACTCCCCCCGCCCCTCAGGGGAGGCAAATACCGCGTGCAATTAACGTTCCACGTTCGTTAATGCTGTACTGGGGATCATTTTAACAAAAACCTCCGGTGTAGCCTTCAATTTAAGCTACAGTATACGTGAGGTTTTTTTTTTACTCAGCCAATATGAAAAGTTCAACTGTGTTTTTTCAAACGTTTCACCGAATCCGAACTTTTAAAACACATTTTAACCCATTGAACCGTAAACCTGTTCTAACGGTTTTCGGTACACCCGGAAACCAATACTGTAGTTTATATTAGGGCTGAACGATTAATCGATTTGAAATCGAAATCACAATTTGAGACAATACGATTAGCAAATCGCAAAGGCTGCGATTTTTTTAGATTTGAAAAGTCCTATTACTTTCTTATTGGAATTGTTTTATTTTTTTTAATCTTTTTTTATTTAACTTAACAATTGTTCTATGTTTGATTGTTCTATTTCAATTACATTTTTAAAATAAATACATGTTGGAACCAATGAATATATTTTAAGTTTTTATCCTTGCATGAGAATATATAGAGCAGTTCATATGTTGATGGTATCATATGGTAACGCTCCATCACATGTTTTAAATCTATTGCACAGTGAATATTGAACTGAAGCTTGGCTTAAACAAATTTTTATTGCAAATGAAATCGCAATGTCAGAAAAATCGCAATTAGATATTTTCCCCAAATCGTTCAGCCCTAGTTTTAAATTATATCATTGATATAGGTTTTTCAGCAACCATCGAAAGCAGCAGTGTGAGTACCAGTGCTGTTCACCACGGATGATGTATAGTGAAAGTGAAACCATCTCACACTGGTTATGTCTGGTAACTACTGACTACGTCTAATAACGATGGGACCACTACAGAGTTGTCATATGCACAAGGTAGCAGGACTATAATGTTGATGATGTCTAATACATTTTGAACCACAGGTCATGTTGAGTTGAACATGGCCACGCAACACTGAAGAGTCCTAATAATGCTGAAACTTGTGCAGTACCCAATGACCATGTATAGTGTGGAAGTGGTATGATTCACTGCTGATCCCCAATAAGAGTGAAGCCAGTGTACTGCAGTCGTGTTCAGGGACACATGATGAACTGAAAATGCATAATACATAATTATGATTGAGTGCAATTATAATACTGTAATTTACTTATTTATCCAGGAAAGCCACACTGAGTCATAGGACTATTTTCAGGAGGGTCCTGATTCTACATTGGGGTTTTATGTTAAATTGTTTTCAGCCAATTAACAAACAGTATTTGAGATACACGTGGATGGTAACTAGAGCACCAGGAGAAAACTCACGTCTTGTGCGAGGGGGCAACACTTTATCCCTGTAGAGATGGACACAGATGGCGATGAGTCCACTCGATATACCGCCTCCTCCTGGCTAGCCCGGGGTACGGCAACTCCTTGACGCCCAGTAGTAGAAGGGAGTTTCACACCATCAGTGCGATAATCCACCAACCTTCGCTGCTGCCTCTACAGCGCACAATCACGACGGGCAGCAGCCACCACCACGACCCGGCTATTCATAGCAAAACCATTATACAGTATAGAGGTCATATACAGAGTGGCAAAACAATACCGTACTGCCTTGATAATCCGAAACGAGTGAATCCAGTACACGATGGCGATGCATTATATGTCTATGCTTCACGGATGATCTCGAATGAAGGTAAAACCAGTAGTGGTCATGTATAGGGGTGGCAGGGCTGTCCCTGCACTGATACATACTCTCAAGGCACTGTGATGGCGAGATGTTAACTCCCTCGCCTGGTATGCAGGTCGTGAGTTCAATCCCAACCTGTATATTTTGGGTTTGCATGTTCCGCCCCGTGGTTGCGTGGAATTTTCTCCGGGGCCTCCGGTTTTTCCCTCCACGTTTAGAATTAACATCACGCGTTTAGACTATTTGGCTGCTGCTATAAATTTCCATGTTTGACCAGGTCGCTTCTGAAAAATAAGTGAATGCCTCAGCAGGGTTTTGCCTGGTAGGATGGGGATGGTTTAGTTGCATTTGTATGTGTTTGGGTGATTTGTTTGTCTTTCCTGTACTTTGCATATCTATCGTGTTTTGTATTGCTTGTTGGTGTAACGTTCTTACTCGCCCCTCGTGGATATCTGTGAGCAATACAGCTCAGTGGACCTGACCTGGTAAAATAATAATAATGTAATATCCAGGAACAAAATGGATATGTATACAATGGCAGGACAATGTGAAAATGTTGTAATGGTGATGCCGAATATGGGCGAAATTCTGAAACTGGTCCGGATTGGTCTTTGCGGTGGCGGAGCAAAAAAATTCACCAAGGCCGATGCCCAAATCGCCGGGAAATTCGCCAGATCTCGTCAGCTCTCGCAAGTTCAACATCTGCACGTGTGCGTGAACCGGGGCACCACCACCGCGGATAACAGGATGTTACAGGCTGCGGGGGCCACGCGGTTGAGACAATTTAGTACGGTATTGTACCGTCCCCCCGCCTTCCACCTTCCCCATCTCGCACACTGAGCAGCATGGTAAGAAGTTGGTCAAAATAACCCCACGTGAGCCGCACGGCATTGGCAAGTTCTTCATCCAGCAGTGCGTTTGATCCGTTCTTCTTCGTCTTCTTCCGTACGGCCGATGTTAGATGCAGAGCAACAGCCACACAATTCTATGTTACATTCGGGTGGTCGAGCGAGATAACAAACCGCGTCCACTGCCACGGTCCGTGCAGTGGATGCGGTTTAGGGTTTCACCATGAGCTTCTCGTGGGAGATCAACAACCACCCCAGAGGCGATCTTCCTCCACTATTCCCGGGTCCTCTTCCACGGCTGCTGCGAGCGGCGGTGATTCCGTGTCTCACTGCAGCGTTCCGAACAAACACTTCGCACGTCCGATTTAAAACGATTGCTTCCCGCGCACGTTGTTACTTCGTGAGGACACAACGCGTTAAATTAAGAAATGAAAACACTGCAGTCAGTTTTACACGTAGGGCTTTCGCGACCAATATCATCCATAATACAGGTTTTATTTTTGTTTGGATTTGGTCGCGTAAATATAAAAGCGTCGTGAAACCCGCCACCGACCCGACACAGCCAATTAGTACGGGTTTGGCACATGAACAGAACGTGAGAATTCGTTACTCGTGCCAGCGCACCCGTGTGTTGGGAGAGCATTATCCACTCAAGATTGTGAATGTTGTGCATTTGCTCTCCGACACACAAGATTTTCAGTTTTATAAGTTGCATTTATTAGGTATTGCCCTGTGAGCCATGCGGCTCTTGACTCGGGTGCAACCGCAACAAACAAAAAACATGAACAAAGAAAACATTTTAAAGTGATGACACGCAACAGAAATATCCAAGAAAAAAACGGCAAAGTCGGAGGCAGTCGCCCTTTAGCCGAGGAGCGATGCTCACAACAACGAGGGGCGGCTAAAGCATTGCAAGTTGGCACAATAGGGGGCACGGATGGAGGTGGATCTACCGGTCATCTCAGTCAGCCAATCCATGTCACCTGCCGGGTCTGTCCCGAGACCTCCTGCACCTAGCCTGGCACAGTAGGGGGTACAACCGGTGTGCTGTACTCGTAACGAATTGACACGTTCTGTTGTACGCGACAAACCTTACTAATTGACTGTGTCGGGTCGGTGGCGGGTTTTTAACGACGCATTTATATTTACGCGATAAAACCCAAAGTGAAAACAATAACCCTCTCCTCTTGACTTAAAGCTTTCGTGACTGCAGGGATTCATATTCTTGGTTCTTTCGGTAAAGTCACCACGTAGAAGGGAAACAATAAAATAATAAAAATATACAGTAAACCAATACAATTCTCACGACGTTTCGACTGCAACACAAGCAATCATCATCAGGTGTGAAAACCACAGCAAGAAATTTTTAAAATTTTCAAATTTTCTTGCTGAATTTTCAAATTTTCTTGCTGTGGTTTTCACACCTGATGTTGCAGTCGAAACGTCGTGAGAATTGTATTGTTTTATATTTTTATTATTTTATTGTTTCCCTTCTACGTGGTGACTTTACCGAAAGAACCAAGAATATGAACCCCCTCCTCTATTATGAGAGTTGTGTCGTGGGAATTTCTCGCGGGTTTAAAAAAAAAAAGTGTTTCTCGTGACCCATTTGGGGGCGGAGCCTTGTGACCTGGAAGCGGAAGCTGCTCGCGAGCGCCCTCGCGTTTCCCGCGAAAGTGGCGACCGAAGATTCCCGCCCACCACCGTTCTCGTCGTTCTCCTCCTCCTCTATCGTCGTCGTCTCCCTAGGAGCTTATCGCCGTGCCGCTTCAAAACAACAGCAGTGGCAGCGACGACAATAGCAGCAGCAGCAAACGCGTAACCCGCAACGACTGCGACATCAACATCCAGCGGTAACAAGCGCGACTGTAGTAAAGGGACAACTCGGTTCTGTATAGCAAGCAATTTAAAATCTCTCACATTTCATCTTCGTCGGCTTCCCTTGTTGTTATTGTCTCTCTCTCTCGCCTCCTGTGAGATCCTCATCGTCCACTGTCCCCCCCTCGTGTCGCACGCACGCCCCATCCCTACCTTCTGCCCTCTCTCGTCGTTGGGTTCCCTCCTGGCACCCCCTTTTCCCCGTCGCTATCTTGCTCCCGCGTGGTTTACTCTCGTCTCGTTTCGTCTTCATTCTGTCCGTAACTCCCTGCTCGTCTATCGGGGACCCCCTTTTCTGCAACACGTCTCATGCCATAAGCCCCAAACCAAATGTGTTCACTCGTGGGCACCACCTGAAGTGAACGTTACTTGAGCGTGCAGTGTTCTCCATATGTGGCCAAGTCCACTGAAACATTTAATAATCTGCCGAGATAATCGGGTCGTCAAGCAATTCAATCTTGCATACATGTCGGTACACGACTAACGTTTGGCTGCTACCTTAGGTGGTGAGATTTTCTGCCTCTTGTGTTGCACTTGCAGGAGCTTTAATGAGTAGAGACGGGTAATTAGCAGTCAGGCGTACAAATACAATCCTTCGTCCAGGCTCCACGGTTGGCGAGATGTTAACTACCTCGCCAGGTATACAGGAGGTCGTGGGTTCGTTCCCGACCCTGACGCCTGCTGTGTATTTGAAGTCTGCGTGTCTATCTCCCCGTGGTTGTGTGGATTTTTCTCCGGGTCCTCCGGTTTTTCCCTCCACGTTTAGAATCAACATCATGCCGATTTGGCTGCTACTATATATTTACACGTGATAAGCCAATTCGCTGGACGGTCGTTTGTGGCCAGGTCACTTCTGGTGAAGAGCTTTGTAGCTCAGTGGGGCCTTACCTGGTAAAATAAAAATTGTTTAGGCAAGTCTCGTTTCGCCTTAATACTCCTATTAGTCATATACAAGAGGGTCTTGTATTGGGATGTTTTGCCATTCCATTCAGAAGTTATCTGTGTAATGTGTAATTTGCTAATGTAGAGCCACCTCACCCGTGTAAGCTCTCCAACAAACTTGTTTATTCCGTTCAGGAATGTTTAGCATGTGGAAGGAAACCGGGGTGACACTCAAAGCTTTGCGCAGATAGTTTGAAACTTAATATTGTACTGCATTGTGCAGATTATTTGCTGTCAAGCTCGAGTACCACAGGAGGCATCAATGGAAACTTAGATTTATGTATTGAATAACTTATTAGTTTTACAATGCACTGTGAGACTAGATTTGTGTTTTTTATTATTATAAATTCACGTGATGTCCAAAGTTGCGTTAAGGCGAATAATGTGAACAAAACTGATCACTCTTCGAAACCATATTGTTTACTATTAATGAGCATAGAAAGGTATTTTATATCGTTCTAGGTTACTATCAGGATTTAAATGTTATCGTAGTTATTTATAGTAGCAGATTTATACATGAGTATTCACCAATTACTACATTTATGATATAATTTCACACATTAATTACCTCACGTGGGCCCCTGGGACATTGCCACGTACCCCCAGGGGTCCGCGTACCCCCGGTTGAGAACCACTGCAATAGATGGACTCAGCCTCATGAGTCTTGAGCAGTGACACTGAGTGGTGTGTTGTCGGTGTGTGCATAGGCGATGCCGCTCCCGGCCGTGGAGGGCCTCCTCCGCACGCTTCAGGATGGTCCCCCGGATGACCAGGTGGATGCGCTGCTCACCCTCTCCAGGTGAAGATGCACTTTAGCTATTTCTGTTGGGCTGCCGAGTTTGCGTTCCTAGTTGCACCTGGCCAGGGGTGGCCAGGAGATGAAGGGATGCTGCTTTGTTTAGGGTTAGGGGTTTAGGATTAGGGATCAGAGATTATGAGTTATGGGTTAGGGTTCAGGGCTAAAGATGGTGTGTATAAATTGTGTTTTCTCTAACTTGAATCTGTAATGCAGTAACCTCGGTCCTTTCCAATCAACAGAAAATAATTGAATTTCTCTTTCAGTCCGTTATACAAGTAGCATAAATTGCAGTGGTAATAATGCGGAAAGATCACTGCACTGTTGCAGCCCAAACCTGGTAATGTAAGTTGTGGTGATGTTTAATTGCACCAATGGTGAAGACAGTTGTAGTATAACTACATTCACCACAAATATGACCTACGAGTACATGGTAACTGTGTGATAATGAAATGAGTATTACACAAGCACGGTGGGCATTATCGTAGCAATGCAGCATTGATTTCGTTTTGTGTATTAATGTCAACTAGCACTGCTCGTGTGGCGAGATGTTAACTACCTCATCTGGTATACAGGAGGTCATGGGTTCGATCCCGACCCTAATGCCTGTATATTTGGAGTTTGCATGTTCTCCCCGTGATCGTGTGTATTTTTCTCCAGGTCCCCCGGTTTTTCCCTCCACATTTAGAGACATGCGTTTAGAGCATTTGGCTACTATAAATTGATACGTGACGATAAACCACTTGGTTGCGCTATCATTTGTGGCCAGATCGTTTCTTAAAAAAATAGCTATATAGCTCAGTAGGTTTACCTGGTAAAATATAAAATAGTTAAATCGGTGAGCGTGTCTGTCTGTGTGCAGTAACTTGAGCTCTGAAGCAGTTGGTGAGGTGGTTATGGAACTGGTTCCCAAATCGGAACACCTCTTCACACTACTGCAGGTGTGTGCATGTCACTTGTACCTATATTCATGCTGAACCCAAACCTAGTTGGTCCAAATGAAAAAATCTCTCCAGTGAGATCTAGCGAGGTTTCAGCAGTACTGTACATGCCCATAATCAATGTCTCCGAACGCCCCCTTGTCTCTTGTTTCCATCTTCCATCCATCTTCTCAGTCACGAGTGGGTAGCTCCCAGACAGACGAACAGCAGGGGCCTCAAGCGGAGATTCAGCATGCTGCCCTGCGTACACTGGGCTTCTGCCTGGCACAACCCTTGCTCGTTGCTACTCTCTCCGGTAATGATGCAATTCTTGGCATGTGATGGACGTTCTTCTCTGTGGTGTCAGTTGGCAGCACGATCCGGTGGTTGGATTTGCAAGTCGAAGATCCCTTGGTTTGAATCCAACCTGGATGAGGTGTCCTGGGGGCTTCTTTAGGAGCCATTTGTGTGGAGCTTGTCTGCTAGGATTGTCTCCTGTTGGCAGAAGAGTACAATGGCCTACAAAACTATATGCGGAATCTCTTTTTTTTTCTGTCCGCTTGGTCCTCCGCACATGCTTCGTGATCCGTCCACGTGCCTCTGCTAACGAGCTTGTGTTTTCATGTCTGTGTGTGCAGATGACACTGCCGATCACCTGCTGTGCATGCTGCTGGATGTGGCACACAGCTCAGGTGATCTGAACACCTCCACCAGGGTGCTGTGGGTCCTCTCTCAGCAGTTGCTGCCACCCACCTTCATGGAGGCAAAGGTTTGTCTCTGGAACCTTGTAGTGGTTCAGGAACTTTCTCCCATCACTGCCGGCCTAACCGTGGAATTGTGCCACGTTGCATCGTGTTGTATTGTGTTTTGTTCTAATGTGTTTTGTCGCATTGAATTATCTCATGGTTGTGATGTACAAGCAGTGAGGCTTTTGCTATGGCGTAGCTATTGAGTCTGCATGCGCTGTGCAGAATGGGGGGCCCCCTTTTACTCCTTGCTCCTGCGCCCGTGCCAACCACGTTACACCACTGGGCTATTGCCAAACTGCACTCACAAGTGGCCATAGTGGAGCGTTTATTTCACAGCCAGGTTATTTAAGCTTCCACGGTTTGTATTTAAAATACTGAGGGATTCACTGCAGAATGAGGCGTGCTGCTCGCAGGACAATCGTGACCTACACAATCCTGTCTTTTAAACAAACCTGAGGTGCGATCTGGAATACCGGAAAGAATGTTCTTAATGCTTAAGAAAATCATTAAAATAAAAAAGGAGATGTCATGCCTGAATGGAGCAATCCAGTAAGGATGAAAGGTTTTAATTGATCAAGTGAGGTAGGCTTGCAATATGTGATGTATTGCTTACATTGGCTGTTTGTGACAGTGTGTTATGGGTTGTCGACATGACAATGGTGTGTGTGGTTGATTTGTATAAATATGAATGAGATGCATGGGTCTGATGTGTGCCTATGATGGTGTGGTGTGTGTTTGGTTGGCCTTTGCCTATGGCGGTGGAGTTTGTGGTTGACATTTTCCTGTGGTGTGTGTGCTTGATGTATTGTTTTTGAGGCGATTATGGTTGACATCAACCCGTGCATTGCCGTGGCATCTTCTCAGCTGTTTTGTGTGCTTGATGTATTGTGGTTGAGGCGATTGTGGTTGACATCAACCCGTGCATTGCCGTGGCATCTGCACAGCTGTCTTCGCTGCTGTCACTCCTGGAGAAGCTATTGGCGCCAGGGGAGGCTCACTTTGTGGTGGAGAATGAGGCTCTCAAAGTGTTGAGCAGGTTAGCATCGCATTGGGCACCATCACTTGTCTGTGCTAACAACATAGGCAACCTGTACTGAAATCACAAGGCATCCGTGAAGCAACTACTGTGAAGTTATGACACTTGGGTTAACTGTGACAAAATAAATGTATTAGTCATTTACAACCCTTTCTTAGTCCACTGCTGAATGAAGACCTTGCCTCACCATGTCATTCGTAGGGTGTTATTTGACCATGCTTTGCCATGCTGGTTATTGCAGGGGATAATTCTGATTTTAAGGTTTGTCAGAGGCTTCTCTTTCCTCAACAAATTCGACATGGGAAGTGGTCAGAGGCTAGTTTGCTTAACGTTACACTTTTAAATCGAGCCGAAAAGAAAAGCTAATTCATGGACATGTACAATTTCACTCTCAACAGATCTCTTGAATTACTGAAAATGTTAAATAATTCATTTATTGAAAATGGACCATGGTTAAATTGATCAAATCAAGAGGCTGGCGAGAGCAAGTTGGAGTGCTTTTGAAATGATTAATTATATCATGAATGTGAACTTGCCCTTATGCCTATAGAATATGTATTAATCACTGTATTACCTCAAATCTATCTGAATTGGAAACATGGACGATGACAAGACAAACAACCTGAAAATGTCTGAAGGCAAGGAGAGGTGCATGCTTGGAATTGTACTTAGAAAAGGAAAATAATAATACATTTATCAGAGAACGCGAATCAGAAACATACTGACCGGCTTGGATAGACCTTCATCTTCCAGTGGATAGATCGTTGTTGTTGAATATTGACGGTGACATTATTGATGTGATGATAATGACAACTGAGTTGACGTGGAAGGATGGCGGCATGAACAGTGCGCTTGTGCTTCCTGATCACAGGTTGTTGCAGCAGGTTCCGCGTGCGATGACACAGAAGTCCACCTCGTGGCTTCCGCTGCTGCTGCCTATGCTTGCCCACTCCAACGCCAAGGTGCGTGCGCGGGCCCTGTCCGTGTTGGAGGCGGCGATGCCGCTGCTAACCCCCGGCTCGTCGGCGGAGCTCTCGGCCTCCGACTCCGCTGCTATCTCCGTCGTCGTTGAGGCTCAGCTCAAAGGCGTGAGTGAGAGAAATTACGCATGCGCACGAACGTACGACAGGGTTGGCCCGGTGACATGGCCCCAGGACAAACGCTTTCGCCGCTCGTTGCAAAGGTTCACGGATTGAATACCAAGAAAATACTACGCACAGCCATTGTGTGCCATCATCATGGTCCAGATTTTACTGCAAATATACATGGCAATCACACGCTTAGGCGAATAATGTGCAAGTTGCTGTTGAAAACAGTCTTGAGACTCGGTGAGGCTTTCCTGGGTAAATAGGTTTGGTAGAGACAATAATTCCACTTCTGTATGTACACACCAGCTCCCTGGATATCTCATGTCGCTTGTTGCACGCAGCGCTGGTGCAAGAGCGGTGTTTATAGAGTGCGTGCACGTGTGACATTGTGCTGCTCATGTGTGACTGCTTGTACGTGACGTTTTTGCCTTGCAGAAGCTGTTAAAGGAGATGGAGAAGCTTTTCGCTGCCAAGAACGAGGTGCACGTGATGCGCGTGTGGGCTCTGTGCGTCACGCTCTTGTACTCGGTATGTATGTGTAACGTCTTATGCACCGTACGTAGCCAACTGTGTTAATCGGAGGTGCGGGAGGGTCGATTTGATGCATTGTGCATTCACTGCAGCACTTCCTTGTCCAACACTCCAATGAACATCAAACTGCACTTTTCTACGTTGAACTGCACTGCTTTGCTTAGCCTCGTGTGCCAAGTCTCAAGGATTGCACTACATTCTGTGTCTTCTCCTTTTTGTGCCATGCACTTTGTTTTGTGTGCACCGTACTATGTTGTCTGTACTCCATGCTGCCCTGCACAGGTGCTGCGCAAAGGAGGGAAGCTCACCAATGCTGTGCTTCACCTGGCAGAGCTGGGCTTCCGTAGCAGCTCCTCGGAGGTTAAGAGCGCGGCCTATTCCGCGTGGAAGAGCCTCATCGACAACTTTACCTCCGAGCCTGGTGAGCAGCAGCAATGAGGATAATGCTAATGTTGACTCTTCTTTTGCACCGTACGTAGCCAACCGTGCAAATCAGAAGTGCGGGGGAAGGACAACAAACTAAACACAAAAATCAGTTTTAAAGAAATTAGTTTTAAACCTAGATTATTTAAAAGTGCATAGCTTCAGTGGCTTTCTAATATCGGAGGGAAGAGCGTTCCAGACGGCCGCAGAAGCGCATCCGAAAGCGTGCGATGCAGTGCCGTCATTAATATAATAAGCAAACGATATTTATATTGAAATAGATAAGCAAACTAGATTTCTTCTTCACGTGTGATCATGCACATAAAGTACAATTGTTTTAACAACCCATCGGCCGCACAGCCTTCTGGGAGTGCCAGATTTCAGAAAAATGTTTGCCCCTACAAGAACCGGTTCGAGAATATATTTTGTGCATTATTCGTCATTTTCTCTTTATTGTAAATTTTGTGAACTCTGCTCGCCCAAATCTAACCAGCATTTATAGGAAAAGCCGCGGTTATCCAGTATCCATGGAGAATGGAGGTTAATCGAATATGCCGGTTATATGAGTTATACTTATGGTTCACCAAAATTTGGCTAGACATAGAATTTTTCAAGAAAGAAATGAAGTCTACGTTTTAACGATGATATGAGAAATAATATGTTCTTTTACGGAGGTAGTCACCAGTCAATTGTAGAGCATTCTAAGACAATGTTAAAGAAGCAGTGGGGCAGTTTAGAGTACAGTATACAGTAGTACAGTGCTGTATGTACAGTATAGTGAAACTAAATTAGGTTAGGCAGTTCATGGCGTTTACCCAGATCACTAAAGTGTCACACTTATAACCCTACACTTATAACATAACTTAAGGGTACAGTACAAGCACAAAGCGATCGCAGTGGCGGATGTTTACAATTGAGGCTTCCAATAGTGACACCACTTGGCAGTGTCTTGAAGCTTCCGTAGGCAGTGGATCTATGAGAAGCGCACGGCAAGATGCCGGATGGCTATCGGAATTTTTCCACATGCGTGAAGGAAGATTTTAATTGCCGTCTATGGCAGATGTTGGTTAATAGAGCATTCCTGGATGGCAAAGTGTCTGGATAACAGAGCTATTCCCGTAATTTGCTTATCATTTACATAGACCCTAATTAATACATTCTAACATGCACAATTTAAAGCATGCATCATTTGTGAGATCATGTATGAATCGATGCAATGTTTCATTCCGACCACTAAACGTTTTATATCACGCTTTTTTACCCAGGAAAGCCTCACTGAGTCTTTTGACTCGTTTTCAGGGGGTTTCTGACAGTTTTACGGAGTAGGGGGTGAATTGCTGTGTACCTTCCACTTGAGTATTTTGCAGTGTTTAATTTCAATTTTGGACTAGGTTGCTGGCACGCAATTGCCCATTCTTGCAAATTATGTTACGAGATCTTTAACATCTATCGTGAAGCAGACCTTGCATTTTATTTTAGGATTGATACACATGGCAGTATTCACCAGGGTGACTGCTGGATCCATACCACGAACCACACAAGCAGCAAACGCCATACCATTAAGCTGCGTGGATTAAAGTCATTACGACGAGTCGCGGTGAAGGCACGTGGCTTAGCCTCGCCTCTTGAGACGGCCTTTGCGTGCTTGTTGCTCATCGCGCTGTGTGCGACCGGCTGCAGAGCTCCTGAGCAACGGGAAGCGTCTGCGTCTATTGCTGCAGCCACTATTGGTGACGACGGTGCGGGTCGAGGTGCTGGCCCTGGCCATGCTTCGTACGTGGTGGCACCTGGTTGGCCGCCTCAAAGAGCAGGTGGCGAGCAGCTTTGAGCAGGTAAGTCTTAACCTCAAGGTTTCACCTTCCAGTTGCCTTCGGTCCATTTTCGTTATCGGTCATCACCATCTTTAAAGTATTGAATAATTATTTGCTTTTGGGTAAAGCACCATAAGCGTCTCAGAGTACTTACATCTCATCTCAAATATTTCAAAGGTCACCCCAAGTGGCATCTGTCTCTGTTGATTCAGGTTGACTCAACACCTGGCCTGATATACAGGTTTCTTGGGTTAGATCGCGTAAATATAAACGTGTCGTTAAACCCGCCACCACCCGACACAGCCAATTATGAAGGTTTGTCATGTAATCAGAACATGCCAATTCGTTACTAGTACAGCACACAAAGGGGCATAAGTCTGAGAAGGGGGCAGTGATTGCTATGTAAAATACCAATTGAATAATTTTTGGGTAATTTTTTTACTTGACAAATTTGGACCCTGTTGCAAGCACACAATGGCCTTATCTGGGGATTGACACTAGGGGATCGTTAGGGTTGAACGACCATAGGTTACAGGCAAGGACTCTTTCTTTAAGACATGGGTCCTAGTTTCATGTAAAATTCTATAATACGCAACTCAAAATGATCATCACGGTTTTGAAGAGTATAAACAGCAACATATTATGGGATGTGTAACACATACTTTTCTCTTTTAGATGGAAAGACAGATATACGAAGGGGACTTAGTGTCTGGTTATTTATGTTATATTCTCCACAACTACGCTGATGATTATTTTGAGATCGGGGATATACTTGATAACATCTACGGGATCTAGCGGAAGGAAGCAATGGTGAAGTGTTGCAGCAACTGCAGAATTAATCCTAACATTCACTTGAGTGGAATATTCTTATGTTAATTTTTTCCCATGAGGTTTTGCCTTGATTGTATCTCACCTGTGGAATTAGCAGTGCCAGGATCTTTGATCACTGCAATTGACATGTAGTCTTGTTTGTTTACATATCAGTACAAGTCACCCTATGTCTGTTTATTCTTTTTGTAACTTAATTGTGATTGCATTATAATCGGTATAAGAATAATCCGCTCCAGGGAATGTATAATTTCAAATTGTTTCATATTTGTGCAATATTTTACACTTCTCTTGTGACAACAGTTGTTTTGTGCCGACTTCTCTTTGCTTCATTGCTGTACTTTATTTTTGATTTATTTTGGTGGTCTTGGAGACTATCAGCGTCTCTTTGAGTTTTCATCTGGTTAAACAAATTAATTTGGCACCACCCTAAGAACGTCATCTGCCAACCTCACCCCTTGTCTGCTCTCCCCGGACGATGCCCAGGTGTGTGTTCCACTGCTGCAGTTTGTCCTGGGCTCACCACTGAACGAGACAACGCTGACCGCTGCTTCCACCCCAACTGGGTCACTGAAGCCCGGTAACGATGTGCATCATACTTGCCTTGCAATTGTATTACCACCAGGGGGTAGCACTATCCTGGTCTCGAGTTCTCACCGGGTTAAATAATTCAGCTTCAATTAAGAATGTGGTCATGTGGTTCATTTCAATTATTATTCCTACTACACTTATTTACCCAGGAAAATTTCATTGAATCGTGTTTTTCAGGAGGGTCCTGCCAAGTTTTTGCAGTCGTGGGCGATGATCGCGATGTCGAATCTACTCGAGTAATTTGCGGGGATTCTTTTTTTATTTGCCAACTCTTGTGAATGACGTCACAGAGTTTTAATGTCGATTGTCCAGCAGGTGGGTAGTGTTTTATGGCTATGACACCCACAGTATTAACTAGGGCAGCCACTCGATTTGAACCGTGAACCTCTGCAGCAATCGGAAAACTCGATACCTCTAGGCCACGTCACGACCTTTCACCCATGTGGTTGATGAGATGATGTTTTGTGCATTTGTCCAGGCTTGCCAGTGACCTTGACGCCCAATTTCCGACTGTCACTGGGTACGGGCTCGGGGTCGGCGCGCGTGTCCTCCCGTGCCATGCAGCTACGAGGCTGTGAGCTGATTGGACATCTGCTCCTGGGTCCTGACATTGCAGTGCTTGGCCTCCCGCTGACCTTGGGTACGTACGCCTTAAATGGAAGACATCTAACCGGCAGAAAACAATCATTCCTTAGCTTCAACCTGCAAATGCATTTGACTTGTATCTGTTTACATATTAGTGCAACAGTCACCCTATATCTCTTGCATCGTTTATGTAACTTAATTGTTATTGTATGATGACGAATAGAAAAGTAATCTGCCAGAGCCAATTTATGCTGCAGGGAATTTGTTATTTGACATCTATTTATATTTATTGATCAATTTAGATTTTTCATGTGTTATATTTGTTTTAGTTCTGAGTTCTGTTTGCTTAATTGTTCGTTCGTTTCTCAATCAGCTTTGCCTGGTGAGGGTCGCGGCGGTAGCATGTTGAGTAAGACGGTCCAGACCTCCCTTTCCCTGGCAACAAAACTCAAGCTCTCCCTGGGGAATTCCCAAGTGTTCCCAGGCCTGCCTAGCTGCGTCATTATTGCGATTTATTTTCTTTGTTTGGCTTTTGTCGTTTTGGTGACCCGTATCACTCTTGCAAATGAGACCATCCTGGTCCCTTGAGTTCTCACCTGGTTAAAGAAAATAAACTTAACTCGTAGATACGTATCTATGTTGTGACAAAAGTGTGTCCTCGAAGCAGCCTATTACGTTTACTGATTTGTTATTGTGAATTTTTGTACGCAGGTTTTTGATTTAGGTTTATCAAAAGTTTTGCTTTTTCTTTTTTTGTTGCGTGATGTTTTTGTCGATCTCTTTGCAGCGCCGCTGGCTAGCGTGCCGATCACGGCGGGGAGCTCGTTTACACGCCTGGCCCCCACTCTGATTATGGCCACACACAACGCCCTCAGCATTGCCGGCAGTGACGTGCAAAGTGAGCACCGCCTGCACACATGCAACACATGCAGCGAACACAACACACATGCACACGCAGCACATACAGCACACACAACACACCCAAACACGTAAAACACAACACATGCAGCACAATATAACACACGCAACACACGCAGCGCACACACAACATATACGCAACACACATGCTCTCACATATACGCAGTGATAAAAAATGTTTTAAATCGTAATTGTGGTAATGCACGACTGTAATGAAGTCAGTGGTGGAGTTGTAATAGCACGTGCAGAATTCATTCTGTTTGACGTGTCCAACATACAGGGCTATGTTGTGGCCACTAGCAGGTGATGGAATAGCAAGGAGGTAGATGACTTGTCTTCGTGAAAAAAATTCAACACATTCATCAAAAACACTGCCTTAAAAGGAAATGTATTATAGGGGACATTTCAGGCAATGGACCTTCTTCATAACACGTACGTATGGAGGCCATAGATAGATTTGGAGGCTATGCCATACACGTTTGGGCCCGATAAGAATACAAAAAAAATTATACTAGTAGCTACTGAGTAACAGACAAACCCTTCAATAATAAAAAAATATTACTAAATAAACTCATTTTTATCAAAAGTAAAATAAAAAAATGTTGCTCGCACATTGAGGTTAACAAACCAGAATTGGCACAATCCACTTAATAATACATTCTTTGTCCCAATTATCATTATGAGTTCAATGTGATAGGAGAGGCATTCACTATATGTTAGGATCAAAGGGTCTTTCATCTATTTTAAATTCCTGAACCGTTGCAAACAGGGTAGTGGAATTTATGGGTGACTATTTCTGCCCGTCTGCACATACTTAGACACCTTTCGCTCGACAATGTATCGTCATCATCGTTACCACACCTCATTTCCGCAATCCTTGCTGTTGTCATTGCCAGGTTCGCTGGTGTTGCCGGTGTGGCATAAGCTCCTGAGCCACGTGGCAGCAGGCATCGAGTCAGGTAAAGGCAGACATGATTGTTATTATGCTTGTGTACCTAGGAAAGCCTCACTTGAGTTTCATGACTTTTTCAGCAGGGTCTTGCCAAGTTTTCACAGAAGGGGGGTGGCGATAACCGATACACATTCCAATGGGGTATTTTTGGTGAAAATTTTTTTCTGGCTTATTTGATCCCAAAACACTGCAACGTAATTGGCCTACTCTTACAAATGATGTCACCGGATCTTCAACATCCACTGTGAAGCTGACCGCGTATTTTTACGTACCCGCCAATATTAGCCGTGGTAGACGCTGGATACTAACCGTGAACTCCTGCAACAAGCGGCAAATGTGCTACCGCTCGGCCACGTCACCGCCCCACACATAAGCACATGCATGTGCTTACTTACTGGGTTGAGTGCAGTGGCGGGATGGGTGAGGTTGAGGCGTCGTGTGTGATGGGTACTTGCAGCAGTTTCTAGAAGAGGGCCTGTGTGTACGTGTTGCTGTGCGTGTCTGTGTATTCCTTTGTGTGTGCGCGTGTCTTTGTGTGTTTGTACGTGTGTGCTGCCGGAGCAGCTTCTGTTTGTCTGGATAGTAGCAATAGTCGCCCTCCAACAACAGCATAGTCAGAGATGCAACGCTCGCAACAAGAGGAGCACCAGACAGCTAAAGTACAGCAAGTTGGCACAGTAGAGAGCACAGGTGGTACATTCTGCCAGTCATCTCAGTCAACCTATGACACCTGGGTCTGTCCCGTGACCTCCTGCCAGCGAGCGTTTGACAATTCACATGGCTCCATACTCTTTGGTTCTATTCGGTAAAGTGACGTAAGAAACAACAAAAAATAATTTTTTGTTGTTTTTTTACGTGACTTTACCGAATAGAACGAAAGAGTATGGATCCTTGCAGTCACGAAAGCTTTAAATCTAGAATTCACATGGCCTCAAAGTGCACCTGGCCTGGCACAAGTGCCTTGGTAATGTCACAGCCACTTTGTGGCGAATGGCCGCTGCTCGCCTTGCCCTTGTAGTATTTAAGCCTGTCCTCTACGTGAGCTGAAGGAGCCTAGTTTACCATATGACAGCTGGGCCTGCGGGCTTCAGCATTTTTTACATGATGTTAGAAATTCCGGGTGCCCCACCATTTTTCGAAGGGCAGCCCCCTCACTTCATCCTCAGATGGCTCGGAGAAGGCGATGTTTGGGTCTTGGGTTGCTGTTGCTGTGGCTTGAACGAGCTCTTCAGAGGGGGATAACGTTGAGCGAATCAGCAGCTAGGAGTAGAATTGTATCCAGCATGTTTCGGTTCTGCCTCATTGCTGACCAGGTGGTCACTAGCATTCATTATTCGGTTGGAAATGTTGCAATAGGTTCTCCAGAGCTGCCTGAAGTTGGTCTGTGTTGTACTCCAAGCTATGGTACACTCTAAAATGTTTTATAGCTTTCCATCTGGAGTTGAAAAGTAAATCGTCAATTTCTGCATGTGGCCATCGTTTAATGCCTGTGAATGTTGCAGCACTGGAATCACGTGCCACTTATTCTGAGCCCATTTTCTGCATAGAAATGTATGAGTCTTTCTCAGTTGTCATTAGGGGATGCCGCTGCTGTGCGGATCGATCACGGTCCAGAGGCACATGATGAGGTCCGGAGGTTTTTTCAGGTTCAGTGTCTGCTCCAGTGTCTGCTCCAGTGACTGGTAGAAATACCCTTTCATGTCGGGTGCTTCGTTAGTTGGCGTGTGTGCCATAGCTACAAATATGTCAGAATCTGAATATTTATACTGGAGAAATCCGATGAGCTATAAAGTTATTTTTCACAGAAGTCCAGGATGGGCCAGTCAGAACACCACAATAACAAACAATGCAAAAACACAATATGAGTGCAAAGTACAGGAAAGGCAAACAAATAACTTAAAGAAAGATACGAATATAACAAAACTATTTTTTATCGTACCACATGAAGCCCACTGAGGTATGAACTGTTTTCTCAGAAGCCACAAATGACAGCCCAACAAAGTGGCCCACCACGTGGGTGTGCAGGAATCTGGCAACCAGTAGCCTGTCGTCCACTGGGTGCCATTTTATGAGGGCTGATTTGGCGGCCAGATCAAGAGCAATGGCCACCTCCGCAAGCCAGGGAGAGTCGTCCAGGGGGTCCTGACCACAGGATGGTGTCATTACTTCTGGTGGTTTCACCAACACCAAGCCATCACACCTTATGGAGTCCCATGATGCTCATTCCTGCCGTTTGGAGTTACTTTGAGAGGATGTGCGTTGCACCTGGTTGGAAAAACGTTCTGATGTTCTGTCTTCCAACACGCATTGGTTTGCGCATGTTGAGGTTTGTCTTGTTCACTTCTAGCATGCTTATCAGAGCTGGAAATCCAGGCTACGCCTTCCTCGTTAACACGTGTGACGAACGATGCGATGCGAAGGTACACTTAGTAGTGTGACTCGTGGGGAATTCTCAGCATTCAACCTCCAACTGTTCTCTTGCCGACAGGACCAGGGTAGATTGCTAGGGGATGCTGATGTTGGATTCCCTTATGATGGCTACTCAGTTTCCCCTTTAACCTCGGAGTTGAGGGAGCCGTTGCTGAGATTCAGGAATGTCCACACACCGGTGGGCACAGTGGCACTGCAGCTGCCGTGCCAGCATCTGCTCCTGGACCACATGAATGAAGGGGGGGGAAGGGGTTAAGGAGAAGGTTCCCTTATGTTTGGCAGCGAGAGGATGTCGGGTATGCGTCAGCTGCCCTCTCCCCGAAATGCAATTGTGTAATTGTGCTTACTCAGGTGGCTGTTGGTGTGTGAATTCTCCCTGTGTGCGTGTGTGCATCCCTGTGCTTGCGTACATATGCGGCATGGCTAGCTGGTAACCGCAAAGAGCGGCATGGAACAGACAATTTCGCGCTACTGCTGATGAGCCTGCAGCATCTGGTGCGATCGGAGAACCTGCCTGCCTCCCTCTCCATGGTGAGCACAAATAACCCACGTCACCTGTGTATGTTCCCCAATTCATGTGTTTCTCTTTCTGTCTTCCATCATTCCAAGCATGGATACACATGGGACCTCCTTTGCCAGTACCAAAATATGAGAATAGGTTTTCCCATTTTTTCTGGCAACAAAACAGGTGTTAAAATGTTAAAACACCAAACTGAAACCTTTTACAAGGAATCATGTCTACATTAACCACAATGCTTTTGGTCAGAATGCAAAAAAAACACTGATAATATATGCATTGTCTTTGAAACCAATTGGTTCACACCAGAGACAGCTTTCTTTTGAGCCTCATCTCAAACGGTGTTAAACCTGGGTGGCCACTAGATGTGTCACCTTGGGCCATGTCACCACCCTGGTCTCGTCAAGTGGTGTCTTAAGTTTACATGTCGTAAATGTGTGCCCGTGCACTCGCCTTGCTCCTCTCTGCAGTCCTTACTGGAGGCCACGGTGGCCGGGCTACCCAAGAAGGTTCTGGGCTCTCCAGCGTACCATGTGGCTAGCATGGACGTTATGCAGGTGAGCGCTTTGCCCCGGGATGTGGACAGCTGTGGGCAAGGAGATGACGGGTAGAGATGGATTGGAGACCGGTGGACATAGAGGGGAAGGGGCTAGGCTGGCAGGAGACTGGTGGATGTGTGTGTAGGAGGGTGGATGTGGAGATTGTTGAACTTTTATTAACTCGTATTAAGCGTTGACTTTGCTTTCTTTATTTTCCTTTGGGGAAAAATATATCCATGAAGTATTTAGCGGATTTAACCAAGATAAATCTTGACTTAAAGCTTTCGTGACTGCAGGAATTCATATTCTTTGGGTCTTTCGGTAAAGCCGCGTAGATAGAAAAAAATATATATCACGACGTTTCGATCGCAACACGAGCAATCGTCATCAGGTGACATTAGTTTTTTTTCACTGTGATTGCTTTGCAGCTGGTGCAGTAGTTTTTGCTGTTCGTTTGTGTGTGTGTGTGCAGGGCACCTCTGCACTATTCCTCATTCAGATTCTTTTCCATGACAGCCTACTGCAACTTGACTCAGCAGAGCAACGGTAAACACGCGAACATGCACAAACGCACATGCACTCGCTTACGCTTAGCACATGAGCCTCACATCTTTTACGAGCACACTGAGCTGTCGATTCAAAATATACTAACCTGGTGGCACTGCCTCTCCATTTTTCCTTACTAATTTTTAGTGCAATTAAATAATACTGTAATTTACTTATTTATCCAGGAAAACCACACTAAGTCGTAGGACTATTTTCAGGAGGGTCCTGATCCTACATTGGGGTTTTATGTTAAAATGTTTTCAGCCAATTAACGAACAGTGTTTGTGATACACGTGGATGGTAACTAGAGCACCCGGAGAAAACTCACGTCTTGTGCGAGGGGGCAGCACTCTATCCCTGTATAGATGGACACAGATGGCGATAAGTCCACTTGCTATACCGCCTCCTGGCTAGCCCGCGGTACGGCAACTCCTTGACGCCCAGGAGTAGAAGGGAGTTTCACACCA
The DNA here is from genome assembly GCF_048934315.1 of Petromyzon marinus. Taxonomy (NCBI): domain Eukaryota; kingdom Metazoa; phylum Chordata; class Hyperoartia; order Petromyzontiformes; family Petromyzontidae; genus Petromyzon; species Petromyzon marinus. The sequence continues at coordinate 3,831,392 of NC_133668.1, read as the reverse complement.
TCAGTGCGATAATCCACCAACCTTCGCTGCCGCCTCCACAGCGCACGATCACGACGGGCAGCAGCCACCACCACTACCCGGCTCTTCATAGCAAAACCATTATACAGTATAGAGGTCATATGCAGAGTGGCAAAACAATACCGTACTGCCTTGATAATACGAAACGAGTGAATCCAGTACACAACGGCTATGTATCATATGTCTCTGCTTCACGGATGATCTCGAATAAAGGTAAAACCAGTAGTGGTCATGTATAAGGGGGGCAAGGCTGTCTGCACTTATGCTCTCAAGGCACCGTGGTGGCGAGATGTTAACTCCCTTGCCTGTTCGGTAGGTCGTGGGTTTGATCTCAACCTGTATTTTTAGTTTGCATGTTCCCCCCGTGATTGCGTGGAATTTTTTCTCCGGGTCCTGCGGTTTTTCCCTCCACGTTTTCAATCAACATGCATTTTAGAGTATTTGGCTGCTATAAATTTCCACACGATGAGCCACTTCATTGAGCTATCATTTGTGTCCAGGTTGCTTCTGACAAAGAGATATATGGCTTAGTGAGCCTTACCTGGTAAAACATTTTTTTGATTGATTTCAGTTTTAAAATAGGAGAAACATAGAGGACTTACTATACATAGCAATCAGCAGAACCTCCTGCAAAAAATTATCAGGACCCTCCTGAACAAAAGTCACACTCGTATTAAATCAACACTGCTGAATTTATGCAGACTCAGAAAGCCATGGGGCTTTTAGGTTGAGAGACCCATACATGAAGGAGACTTGCCTGCTCATATATGTTGCTTTTCATTGTAACAATGCATTGATTAAAATGTATTCGTACATATGATACCTGCATTGATTCGTGCTTGTAAGAATTGGTTATTTATGATTGATGCAAGGTATACAATTTTTTTATTTCGTGTAACACTTCAGCTAAAGATACAGACAAAGGGGTCGAAACGAGATAGACCAAGCAATACAAATTAGATGCATAAGAGGTTTTTTTTGGTTAGATCGCGTAAATATATAAAAGTGTCGTTAGAACCTGCCAGCACCTGACACAGCCAAACTTGTAAGGGTTGTCACGTAAACAGAACGTGCCAATTCGTCACTAGTACAGCACACCAGTGTGTTGGAGAGCCAAGCCACAACATTTACAATCTGAGTACGACGTTTCGCCAGTAATTACAACTAGCTTCATCAGGTGACAGCCAGATTTGTGGAGAAGTCTAACTGTTTAGTTCCTTATATAGAGGCGTAGATGTTGGTGACCATGCTTCTGCGCTTTGCGCCAAGTGGGGGGGGGGTGATTACCGAGTCAACGTGCATTATGTGAGTCCTTTGATCTCGTCCTTCCTGTCGATTGTGTATTAAAATATCCGTACCAACGGTAATCCCTATTGAAGTATTCTGCCCTTTATAGGCATTCATTTAAATAATGTATTATTTGATGATTCGCTTCCACGCAGCACTAAGGCGGTAGCTATCTGAACGGTTAAAATTATTTTTATTTCTTTCAATTTCTATAGATTATCTTATTAGTCTTGTCTCGTCGCTAGTTTTCAGTGTCCTTGTTGGCACGTGTGTTCTGCTACTGTTGACCATTGTATTTGGGAGAATTTATTATTTCTCTGATGTTCTTTTAGTCTCGTGCTGATCATTCGTCCTGTTTGCCCAACATAATATTTACCACACGTACAGTTAATCCTGGACACACCTTCTGTTGATAGCTTCGGTCATACATCTTTTGTACCAGATATAAATTTCTCTTTATGTACCGTGCCAAATCTGACTCGGATGTTTTGTTTTTCCAAACATCTGGCTAGTTTATCAGTTACTTCCACAATGTACGGTATTTTGATCGTTTTAATTACTTGGGCAGTTTCAATGCTCGTGTTATTTGATTTGCCCTGTGGATTTGTGCTTGATTGTAACCATTAATTTGCAGCGCTTCTTTAACATGTTCTATATTTACGCGATCTAACCAAAAAAAAACCTCTATTATGGATCATATTGGTCAAAATAGACACATTTTTCTTTTCAACTGAATTGTATCCCGAAATCATGACACATTATCGTATCGATGGTTGGTGGCAGGAGTGTGTGAATCGTTACATGCCAAGTGCGCCTACACGTGGGTTGCGGGCGCAGGCTGGAGTCGCTCCTGCACACGCTTGTTGGCTGCGTACTGGACGGGCCGGCATCCCCCCTCGGCTTCAGCGCAGTGGTGCTGGGGCTGCTTGAGCAAGCCGCGGTGGGCGCCACCCTGCCCTGCCAGCGCCTGTGCACCATTTGGGAGTTGGTGGTGCACCCTCTGACGGCCCGCATTCAGCAGGTGCGTGTGTGTTTGTGGTCTCAGGCTAAGTCGGTCCTGCACAGATGCCATATTTTATGTCCGTCTGCTACAGCAGAGGTGTAGGGAATTCTAGCAGCACTTACATCTGCTTTATTTATCTGGTCAAGGCCTATGATACTATCAATAGACCTGGGCTCTGGCTTGTTCTTCATACTTACAAAATCCCTGACTCTGCTCACATGCATTAAGGACCTACATGATGGTGGGCAAGCCTGAGTAAAACTACGGTTGGAGCCATTCCCTGTTCACCTTGAGGTATGACAGGGTTGTCCTCTGGCTCCCACATTGTTAAACATTTATTTCGACCACGTAGTTCGTGAAGCCTTTGATGGCTGTACTGGAGGAATATTTCAATCTGGTACAGATACAATGGGAGGCTGATCGATTCCTGAGTGCAGTCAAGGGATGGCTCCCAATTAGTCAATCATTTAACGTATGGTGATGATTTGGTGATTGCTGCTCAATCAGAGGAGGAGTTGGAATCGCTGCTGATCGACCTGGAGCATGCCACTCAGAGGTGAGGCCTTACCATTAGCCCCACCAAAACAAGCGCCTGCTTGGGATATTTTGTGCCATGAAACACCCCTCAACTCCCCATTGGTGATGGGCCAGTTGTGGAGAGAGTGGAGAGTTCCATGCCTGGGCAGTGTGCTTATGGCCAGCTCCGATTTGACAGCAGAGATCTCGCCCCGAATCAGTCGAGCGGCATTATCTTTTCATCGGCTGCATAACGCCGCGTGGAAGCTACCTGGTCTGTCATGCCATACGAAGCTTTGGGTCTTCTCAGCCACGGTAATGCCCTCCATACTTTATGCTTGCGAAACGTGGACCCCCCTAATAATGGAACATTTTTGTTGCTTAGAATTATTTCGGCTGGATTCCCATCGGTGAGCTTCTCTAGCAGGCAAGGCTCCGTTGGCTGGGTCATTTAGCCCACATGCCCAGTCACTGCATGCCTAAACAGCTTTTGTACGGCCAGATAGAGGGGGCTAAACGGGCACGGTACGAACTAGAGAAGAGATTGAGTTATTTGGTACAAGAGGATGTGGAGCTGAGTGGACTTGCCAATGACTGATAGCGGTGGTGTCAAGAATTGGTCTCTGTGGAGGAGGCTCATGAAGGACGTTATTCGGCAATTGGAGGCAGTCGCCCTCCAGCAAGCACCGGAGGGCAGAAGACCAACGCTCACTACAACGAGCGGAGTGCCGGGTGGCTTAAACACAGCACAGTGGCTTAGTAGGGGGCACGGGTGATGCATTGGCCAGTCATCTCAGTCAGTCAATCCATGGCACCTGGGTCTGTCCCGTGATCTGCCAGCGGGCGTTCGACACTTCACGTGGCCTTAAGTGCACATAGCCTGGCACAAGCGCCGTGGTGATGTCACGGCCACTTTTTGGCGAATGGCGGTTATTGTTTCTAGATTTAAAGCTTTCGTGACTGCAAGGATCCATACTCTTTGGTTCTATTCGGTAAAGTCACGTAGGTAAAAAATAAAACAACAAAAAAATCACAAAAATAAAACGGGCGAGTGTAACAATATATATTATATTCTTAGTTTTTTTGGTAAAGTCACGTTGAAGAGAAACAACAAAATAACAAAATATATATAAAACAATAAAAAAATTCTCACGACGTTTCGACCATAACTCAAACGGTCATCCGACAAACCTGATGATGACCGTTTGAGTTATGGTCGAAACGTCGTGAGAATTTTTTTATTGTTTTATATATATTTTGTTATTTTGTTGTTTCTCTTCAACGTGACTTTACCGAAAAAACTAAGAATATGAATTACTGCAGTCACGAAAGCTTTAAATCAAGAGTGTAACAATGTTAATGATTCACTGTGAATAACCCAACCAAGAATAGATATCCATTAATATAAATGCATTAGGTGAAAACCCTATTCTTATATTTTGGTACTGGCATTGGTGGAGGTCTCATGATGAATACATTAACCAGCCCCCCCCTCTGGTCTTCGTACCAGATCGTCTCACAAGTGATGGTCTAATTAGTCTTGTCTCGTCGCTAGTTTTCAGTGTCCTTGTTGGCACGTGTGTTCTGCTGCTGTTGACCGTTGTATTTGGGAGAATTTAATATTTCTCTGATGTTCTTTTAGTCTCGTGCTGATCATTCGTCCTGTTTGCCCAACATTTACCACACGTGCAGTTAATCCTGGACACACCTTCTGTTGATAGCTTCGGTCATACATCTTTTGTACCAGATATAAATTTCTGTTTATGTACCGTGCCAAATCTGACTCGGATGTTTTGTTTTTCCAAACATCTGGCTAGTTTATCAGTTACTTCCACAATGTACGGTATTTTGATCGTTTGAATTACTTGGGCAGTTTCAATGCTCGTGTTATTTGATTTGCCGTGTGGATTTGTGCTTGATTGTAACCATTAATTTGCAGCGCTTCTTTAACATGCTTTATATTTACGTGATCTAACCCAATAAACCTATATTTTGAATATTAATGTACATGGGCAACCCTTTTGTCCATCCACTCTTTCAGCAATAGCCTCAGTATTTGACCGATAAACTGCAGCTTTACACCCCTTGTAGGAGTTTGAGGTCCTCACGCACCATGCTCTCCTCGTCAACTACGCTTTCATGTTTTGGAGCTCCGCCTTTTTCAGTCCTTGGCCCTCAGATTTGGATTTTTTTTGCCTGTTGAACTGCACCTGACTGCCGAGATTCTCCAATTTAGAAAGACACTGAAAACGTTCTTATTTCCTAGTATATGCAAGGTAAACTGGAGATGTGTCTGTTTTATGGAGACATTATTACTCTACGACACTGAAAGACCTTTGTTGTGTCTGCTGCAAGTAAATGAAATAAATTAATCCACTGATGGATTAGGGTCTGCTCACACCGTGCAGGTCATGGAAGATTTATTTGACCATACTTCAGCACGTTTATTAGTGTGGTTGGTCACGGCGGAGAGCGCAGAATTGTAGTCTTGTGGTACTTGCTGCACTGTCCTATGCTACCCACAACATGGCCCCTCAGCCCAGTGACAACCTGTTTGTGCATGGTGGTCACCCATCTAAGGACTCTGCTAACCCAACCCTGCTTAACTTGTGAGGTTTGATGAGACCAGGGCCATTCCAGATGATGGTATTCTCGGAAAAAAATTACAGTTTTCTTTTATAACGCTCCTGCTGCTTATTATTTTATTGTTTCCCTTCTACGTGACTTTACTGAAAGAACCAAGAATATGAATCCCTGCAGTCACGAAAGCTTTAAATCAAAAGTTTTGATGTAGTTTCCTTATTCACCAAAGTTCCTGTACCCCACACTATCGCAATCATTGAAGACTTGGTTCATCAAGGACTAAACACTGAGGTACCCCCCTGGTGAGACACTGCTTAACCAACACATACTTCACTTGGAATGGAACTTTCTACAAACAACTGAGGGCACCCCAATGGGCTCCCCCAATCTCCGGTTGTAGCCAACATTTTCATGGAGAAATTTGAGACTGACGCCATCCAGACTGCCTCTCTACGCCTAACCTTATGGAAGAGGTACGTGGGTGACACTTTTGTCATCTGGCCACATGGCCGGCCTGCTCTAGACCAATTCCTCGACCACATCAATTCCATACACCCAGCCATCAGATTTACCATGGAAGTCGAAAAAGATGGCAAGCTACCTTTTTTGGATATCCTAATAAAAAAGAGACCTGATGGTTCAATGAGCCACAGGAAAGCTACCCATACAGATGCTTACCTGAAACCGGATTCCCACCATCCATCCCAGAAGAATTCCCTCATCAAGACTCTGCACCATAGAGCCCAATGCGTATCCGACCAGGAACACATAGCCAGTGAACTCAAGCACGTACACCAAGCTCTTAAGGCTAATGGTTACTCCGACTACACAATCCGCAAAGCTATCACACCAAACCATGAAGAAAGACCCTCTTGAGGAGCCTTTCAAAACCATCACTTTACCCTACATTGCGGGGATCACAAAAAAATATCTCCAAAATCTTGAATAAACACAAGTTCCAGATCCGATTCAACACATTACATAAAATCCGTGATCTGGTTCCGTCTGTAAAAGATATGATTCCGGACATACAGTACCCTGGCGTCTACAAACTAAGTTGCCTCTGTGGTAGTAGTTACATTGGAGAAACCAAACGACATGTCTCGGACCGCATTCGTGAACACAAAGCAGACCTAAAACACGGTAGGACCAACACCTCGGCCGTGGCAGATCACTGTTATAATTCAGTAGGCTCACATGACATTGACTTCTCCAAGACAGAGGTTCTCTGCAAGCCATCTGGCTACCATGAGAGATTCGTTCATGAGGCTATCCACATATACAAACACAGAGACTATTTCAACCGAGAAGATGGATTCTGGCTTAGCAATCATTGGAAGGATTTGATCAACCATTTCGGGTCTTAATTGATTGTTCACGCTTACGGTGGCTTTCAGACCGCATCCATTATTTTCGTCTCCCCCCTCTTTTCCGAACATAGATGGACTCGTCCATCTGAATAACTGCCATATCGCTCTCCGTGGTGCTAACGTAAAAAAAAACTGCCACTTTTTCACATTTTTTTGCTGTGGTTTTGACACCTGATGATGATTGGTTGTGTTGCAGTCGAAACGTGAGAATTTTATTGTTTTATATTTTTATTATTTTATTTTTTCCCTTCTACGTGACTTTACCGAAAGAACCAAGAATATGAATCCCTGCAGTCACGAAAGCTTCAAATCAAAATTTAACTTGTGAAATGTTTATTTTATGACAGTCGACTGGTGTATTCATTTATATGATTAATTAGTCCATGAAAGAGGTTAAAAGAGCCTTAAGAGAATTGCTCGATTCATGTGTGTGGTAATTTACTCACTGTATGCTGTCAGCTGCTGCGTAAATGAATGCTGTACTGTAGTTATTGTTAAAGAGTTTATTTAATTTGCTTGGTGGTTTTGATTTTATGTTATTGTTTTAGTGTTTAATATTTTAAATGTGTTAATACTGTTGAATGTCAGTAATGATATTGTTATTTATATGAAATAGTGGGTAGATAGAAAAGTAATATCAGATTCACAGCAGTGATGTTGTCAACCTGTGAGTGAGGTAGGGAGAAACGGGCTAAAGTGAAAGTGTTACTTTTTGCATACAGGAGGTTCGAGCTGAAGTTCCAGATAAAAAAAAAAACCTCCAAGAAGTCTCTACGTCCATTTTTGTGTGCCCGTTGACACCTGAATTGACTAATTTTCTTTATTTTTAAACAATGAACGTGCAGCCACTGAACTGGACATACGCTCTACAGTTCGATGTGCTACACATGCAATGTTTGACCAATTTCCTATTGAGTAATTGGAGAACTACTAATTTAAGCTTGTCAGGTAATGCACCAATGGATAAAAAATCCGACTTGCTCTACTGTGCTGTTCTGGCGTTTGAAAATATCCTTGAAACGTAATTCTACCTCTTGTAGAGATGCATTGTTTCGCGAGAATCCCATCCACTGAAGTTTGATTGTTTTCCAATTTGTTGTGGGCTTCCTGTTAAGTGATCTCGGCATGTGCAGACGTGCATGTGTATGTATTAGCACGCTGCGGTATGTACCCAGCAACCTGGGTTCGATTCCCAGCCATGGCTAACGTGAGTAGCAAGTGATATCATACCTGTGAACCCCTTATCAGCAATGCCTACCTGATTACAGACCAATTCAGACCTTATTGGTCACCGCGTGCCCTTATAAATCTGAACGTTCATCCTACAAAGTCTCATCATAAGGGAGAAAAACAAATAGACTTTTTTTGCCCGTATTGAAACGGCTGTCCGCCATATGGACCTGAAAACTCAATTTAGTACAAGAATACTGGTAAACCATATGGGTTGACAGGTATGTGATATCTTAACTCGGTCTGGGTCTCCCCTAGGTTAACTTTCCCATATGTGAATACCTGGTGTGCTGTTTAAAACATCAGCGCTAGGGAAACAAGAGGTGGCAGGATGTGGTACTGGCCACACCACCCCCTCGCCAACAGCATTTGCCCCAACAGACTGTGTCGGCAACATTGGAGATCTTTGCCTTGTGTGTGAACACTCGGATGGTGCTAAGGGTGGCAGGGGAAAGGGGTGAGTATGAAGTGCGTGTTTACTTGTGTGGTTTCGTCTCAGACCAAGGAGGTGAACCAGGGAGATACGCTGGAGCACAACTTCACGGCACTTTACAAGGCCTTGCTTTTGCCCATCCAGTTCATCTTCCCAGCGGCCAGCCTACGTCCGGTACCACACCCACACTTGCATAGTATATTACTGCCAGTCTCCCCCTTAATTATATTAAAATCTAGATGAAATACATGGCACCCAAAATATGTTTCCAGAAGTGGTTAACTGATAGGTTCAATGCTTGCGTCTACACCTGACATCCTGAAAAGGTGTCTTTTAATGTAGCATCTCAACAATTTTATTTACTGGTGCAGAGGAGCACATTGTTTTTCTCGATGTCTGTGTACGAAGGAAAGTGCTTCAGAGCCAGGCTGGACCAGCGATGGTTTTTTCCGGTATTTTGTTGGTGATTACATTGCGTGTGCGTCAACAGGCCAGCTTGACGGCGGTGCTCCACAGCTGGAAGCAGCTATACCAGGCCTTCTCGTGCTGTGCCTCCCTCGTGTGCACCGCCGAGGCAAACGTGTGGTGCGAGGAGCTGTGCGCCCTTGCACTGCCGCACCTGCATGTTGACCAGCTCGCGGTGAGCATCCCAGCTCACCACGCCGTTCGACGCCCAATGTTGCTGAGCCCCGTGTTGCTGAGCCTCACTCTACTGCACTATGCTCTGCTGTTCAGGTGGAGAGTTAGCGCAGTCGTAAACCCAATAACATGCACGTTGAACTCGGCAACCTTGGGTTAAATTCTAGGCTGCGGCTAACACTGGTGGAGAGTAATATCTGAACCAGTCTTGGCTCCTGACTGTCGCCAACCCACACTGACCAGTGTGGTGAAGTTTGATTCACAATGGGTTTCTTTTGGGATAAATTGTGTAGGTGTAATGTCGCTTAGAGCCAACCAACAAAGCCAACCAAAGAAAGTTGTCACGTGGGCAAATGTGCCAACAATAGTTTTTCAGCAAACTGCAATGTTGAAAAACAAGCACAGCATAATTAGCAAGAGCTCAGATCTTAATTGATTGCGCTTCCTGATCTGGATCCATAATAGGCCTCGGCAAGGTAAGGTAATTTACCCTTTTTACCGGGTAAAAGGGTAAAGGTGTCGACATGCCAAGGGGTAAGGTAAAGGGTAAGGTAAAGGTAGCTTGGAAGAATTACCCGGTAGGGTAAAAGTAGCATGAAGTATTACCCGGTAATTACAGTACCTTGTTTACTGCCAAAAGCTCCGTGGCGCAGTCCGTGGCCTCCATTTAATAAGTAATATTTTAAACAAAACTTTTTTTAAACACGTTTTTATGAAATGTACTAGTAATGGCAGAACTCCACGACTTCAGGAAGTGGCCCCGAAGCTTGCCACAACGTAAGGGGGCCGTGAGCAATTACAGCCAACGTCAGTTTACCGTGGACAATTAGACCCAAGCCGAAACATAACATATAAAGAAGAATGTTTAAAAATATATATATATTTTTATTTGTAATGATAGAATATAGTATTGTCATGAGTATGACATCAGTATACCAAGTTTGCAGTCGATACCACATTGGGAAGTGGGTACAAATTTAGTTATAAGATTTGAGGATACAACAACGACAACAAGAACAGACAGTGAGTTAAAAGAAAACATGTAAAATTGGAATCATCGAGAGTATTCTATGTGAATAAAGCGCTCTACCTAGCATTTACCTGTTATAAACCTTTTTCATGTGTAGTACCCCAGTAATTACCCTGTAATTGGGTAATTTGTATGGGGTAAGGGTAAAAGGTAGGGTAAAGGTAGGTTCGTTGCTTTTAACCTTTTACCTTACCTGCTGAAGGGTAAAAGGTAGGGTAGAGTGATTGTATTGTGGTAAGGTAAAAGGTAGGGTAAAGGTAGGCTCGTTGTTTTTACCTTACCTTGCCGAGGCCTAATCCTTAAGTAGATCCCATCATGTCATCAGAAAAGCCATATATCGCTTGTTCTACACTCCGCTGTGATGCACTGCATTATAATCCCATTAATGGTTTGTGTATACATGGCCCATGCACCGCATCTCATTACTCAATTTGGAACTCCGCTTCAGAGTTCCATCCTACACTCAAAAGGATATATGCCTGGTTGGGTCTTTGGATGAGTGACCACAATGTTTTGAAAAAAAATTGCCAAGGAAATACACCTTTACATTTGGCGTATTGATAATATTTTCACTTTACAAGTATTTTTTCGTGTAGTTTATAATAATTTCATCACCTCACATCCCCTGAGCAGTGTGGTCACTCCATTGTGGACTCCGTATCATCACCCTCCTCACCTCTCCCTCCACAGCACTGCCACTCTCTGCGTGCAACGGCTCACCTGGTGAGCGTGATGCTCGCCAACTTCGACTTCACCGCTCTGGCGCAGAATCGGGCTGGCACGGACAGTTCCAAAGGTGAGCTTGCTACCCTGCCCATAGGGGTTGCGCGCCCCATCCCCCCCACGGATTTCCCCTCAATCGCGTGGAGATTGGCGCACGGCATGTAATTGTTCATCAATTCTTGGATTCAAATTCATTGCTACACTTGGGTTGAATGTTTACAATGGTGGGTATAAGAATGCATTGTTAAAGTTATGCAAATGTTAGATTTCTGCCAGGAGGTGTTGTTGGCTAGGTGGCGAGGGGTTTGTAGATAGCGCAAATGTTGTGAAACTCCCTTCCCATGAGTGCTGAGGTGCCATACCCTGTCTTGCCTCATAAAGCAGTCTGGCAAATGTGGACCAATCTCCATCTATTGCCTCTCTGCAAGGATAGAGTTTTGTTGCCCTCTCATATGTGTGTGTTTTCTCAGAGTGCTCCGGTTTTCTCCCATATTCATGAAGTTGGCCAGACATCCAAATTTAGGCCCATAGAGCTTGGGAAATTGTTTTTGTGCCTCTGAATTTGAAAAAACTGCATTCCAGATATGCAACTTTAACTTTTTTCTGATAATGAAACAAAACAAGACAGGAAAAATGACACTGAACAGAAGAAACAGACGATTTAAACGCGACAGTATACGCTGGACAACAAAATAAATTTATTAAATTAAAATTGTAGCTCTCAATAATCGGAATGAATTTAATCGTTGCAATAGGGAATCATGGCATGCCCACCGTGTTCCACTCCCCCCCCAAACGCCAGGGTGCCTGAGCCCCGTTTGTCCTCGCCGGGTGAGGAAGGACTCCCTGGGAAACCTGAGCTCGCTGACCTCTTTGCTCGCAAGGGCCATTGAGGCGTTTGGCACTGCAGCAACGGCGGCGACAGTGGAGACAGCGCAGACCAAGCTTTGGGCGACAGGCGCGAAGTTGGTGGATGCGGCGGCCACGCTGCTTCGCCGATTGCAGGCGTCGTCTGAGATCCGGGCGGCTATGACCATGATGGTGCCTCCCATTGCCAGCCTTTACGCACAGTGAGCATCTCGAGGATGATCGCAATTACGGGGTATTTGGGGTGATTTTTTTTTATGCTGCGAGTTTTCGAGTTGCTGTTTTGTGTTAATGCACTCAACTGTGTCCCTTTTCTAGGAGTGGGAGAAAGGGCCATCGTTACAGCCCCCTGCTGATGGGCAAGGTAAGACGTCACACTATGATCACGTGTGCGTGCATGTGTCAGTGCCGGTTTGTGGCTTCAGGGTGAGGAGCCAACAAAGTCTATACTCTTGGGTTTTCCAGTCTAAGATGACACATGCAAAAACTTAAATGGTCTGGCAGTGGCTTCATCAGCACCGCTTTCTTCAACAGGCAGGCATCCATAACCCACGCATGTTCCCAGGAATCCCCACTACCACACGCAGCCTTTGTGTTTAAATGATCAATTAGTTCACCTGCACAGCCATATTATCAACTGAGACTGGAAAACCCAAACTGGACTTTATTGCCTCCTCCTGCTATTTGACCTCTCGGTTTTTCCGAGCGTCTTCATCATCGGCAGTGGCGCTGCAGGGTTCGATATGTCTGGTGGTGCATGGCCTCCAGCGTTCTGGGTTCATGCTTAACGAACCGAAGTGCAACATTCAGCCCTCCCAACGCATCATACACCTCGGATTGGTGTGGGATACGAAGTGGAATGCCATTGTTTGTGCGAGAGGAAAAGTGGGAACAGCTGGTGCACGAGATAAGGAAACTATGCTCTCACATGGCGGGTACACCTCCAGGGCGGTCCCCGTGGTACTGGGACACATGGCGGCAGCTATAAACAATTTTTTTCTCCTGGTAAGGCCCACTGAGCTATATTGCTCTTTCTAGAAGCAACCTGGCCACAAATTACAGCTCAATGAAGTGGCTTATCATTTGGAAATCTATAGCAGCCAAACACTCTATAAACTCATGTTTGGTTCTTGGACCTTCTGGCTGTGCAGGTAGGGCCAAACGTGGTGCCTACAAAGTTGCCCAAACCTATTGTTCTAGAAGGGCGTTTGGTGCCAGGATTTGCCGGAATTGAATTTGACAGTATGGCTGTTGAGAGGGCATGCTTTTCGGCTCTAGGGCTAAGCAAGTCAGTGCAAGATTTACTCTTGAAATCTCGACATCAGTCAATGTGGCAAGGGTATAACTCCTATTGGCGACAATTCTGACTTTTGGTGCAACTCCCACAGGGTTCACCCGGTGACATGTGGCCTTGACTGGGTAGCCCAGTGCAGGGTAGACCAGTTACAGAAAGGGCTCTGAATTCCCCCACTCAAAAGTGAGAGCTGTTACGATGACAAATTTTCACGATAAGTATTAGGGGAAATCGGTTGTGGCATCCTAAGTGAAATCCATACTTCTCCGGCCATGCGCCTGGAGCGCCTGCCGCACCGAAAAATAGTTTCCCGTGGAATCTGCACCTCACGCTGAATGTGCTGTGCAACCAACCTCCTTTGAGCCACTAGCGTTGTCCGTGGAAAAGTTCCTTATCTGGAAGACAGTGTTCCTGGTGGCTATTACAATGGCGTGTAGGGTATGTGAGGTTCACGCCCTTGATGCTCACCCACCCTTGATGGTGGTAACAAAACAAAAGGCAGTCCCTACGGACTTCTAAGCTCCTCCCTCAGGTGTTATCCCCTTTTCATGCAGCCCAAAAGATGGTGTTGCCATCCGATTGTCCATGTCCTTGTTGGTCGGCAAAGGAGGCGAGACTGCACTCGCTGGACCTGGTCCGCGCGTGCAGTTTTATTTCAAGCACACCCGGCCTTGGTGCGCGCATCCTAATGGCTGTTCGTGTTGTATGGCTTTCAAAAGAGGGGCTATACAGGTGTAAGGGACGGCTATTACTCGAAAGTAAAACTTGTTGTTTGAAAGCTGATCAATAGGATCATAGCAGAAGCAGCATCAACAGAGTGCATAATCGGCCTATCATCAGCCGCAGTACCAGCATCATCAGTACCGTAGTGTCATAATATAGCCTCTAGCGCACTGTGAAGGCAAGTGCTGTTCACGAGCATAAATGACGGCCAGCAGGGGAAACGGGGGTGGAACAGCACCATGCCTGACTGCCTTAAAAATATATATTTGTATTTTACCAGGTAAAGCCCACTGAGCTATGTAGCTCTTTTTCAGAAGTGACCTGGGCACAAATGACCACGGGGAGAGAGATATGCAAACTCCAAATATACAGGTGTCAGGGTTGGGATCGATCCCACGCCTTCCTGCGTAACAAGGCTGTAGCAGCATCCTGATCCAGCATGGTCGGAGTGTTTCTGGATGAGGTCTGTCAAGCAGCGGTGTGGGGCACTTCATAAATTTGCACGGCATTACCACCTTGAATTGCAGTCCTCAGGACAGACGTTTTGATAGGGCTGCACTGTCAACCCAGTAATGTATTTCTGGTAAGGGTGGGTGGTCTTAAACTTACCCACCTCCAGTGGTGAACAGCTCTGGCACTAGTTCACTACGTACCAACTCGCAGCCGCGATGAAACTACTGAGGGTATAAATTAGGATGTGAGTCAAGGCTTGCCTTAATCCTGGTTTTACCATGTATCATCCCGGCTCGGCACCCATCCGCTTAACCTGCTTTAGTTCAAAGTGATGTGTTGTCGTCCGACCCTGACGCCTGCTGTATATTTGGAGTTTGCATATTCTCCCTCTGGTTGCGTGGATTTTTATACGGGTCCTCCGGTTTTTCCCTCCTAAATATGCATTTTGAGTGTTTGGCTGCTATAAATTTCCACGTGATAAGTCACTTCATTGAGCTATGATTTGTGGCCAGGTCACTCATGAAAACTGCTAATAGGTCAGTGGGCCTTACCTGATAAAATAAAAAAATAGTTTAGTTTCTATATGTTGACCTCATTCGATTTGATTCAAACTGAAAATTGAAGATTTCATTGCTGCAAAATAAGCCACATTTGGTTAAAAAAAAATCCGCATCTCAGTTTTGCTGTTTCAGTACCAACACCCTCCAAAGCTACCCAACCACTTTAATTTGAAGCGATGCTCTCGAGCAAGTCCCTCTTCGTTTCCAACAATACAGAGAACGTGATACATGCTTAATTGTGGCGAGGAACAAGAAACGCCGAGTTGCTAATTGCGCCGTCTCGTTCGGCCCCACGTGTGTCGAATAGCTGCCTGAGCTGTGGGAGGGTGTGGCAGGCCTCCTGGAGGGCCCGTCGGCGGGACCTCACGACGACTCGCTGCTGCAGCTCCTGTCACCGCTGCTGTGCCACACACTGCCTCATCGGACCCCTGCTGTGCGATCGCGGGCTGCGCAATTTTGGGACGCCACCTTCGGGAGGACGAAAGCGCCTTTGAACTACCCTGAGCAGCTCAGGTGCTGGGAGCGTGTGCGTTCTCGTGCATGTGTTGTGAAACTGGGACACGTGTGGTGTGACGCAGGGGATGTGTTCGTGTGACACAAGGGAAGATGGTGTGACACGGTACTGTGTGGCTTCTCACAAATACTTTCCAGATGAAAAACAAAAAAACGATTAACTTTTTATTTTACCAAGTAAGACCCACTGAACTATGTAGCTCTTTTTCAGAAGTGACCTGGCCACAAATGATTGCCCAATGAAGTGGCCCGTCATATGGAAATGTATAGCAGCCAAATACTCTTAAACACATGTTTCTAGATGTGGAGGGAAAAACCCGAGGACCTGGACAAAAATCCACGTGGCCACAGGGAGAGATATGCAAACCCCAAATATACAGGCATCAGGGTTGGGATCGATCCCATGCCTTCTTGCGTACCAGGTGAGGTAGTTATCATCTCGCCACCATGGAGCCCATTTAACTTCTTTAGGGCAGCGGTCTCCAACCTTTTTAGCACCAGGGACTGGTTTCGTGGAAGACAATTTTTTCACGGACTGGGGGGGGAGGGGGGTTTCATCATCGGGTCTTTTCCCCTTTTCAAAGAAGCTCTCCAGCGTCGTTTGTGTTTTACTCATTGTGGCTACAAGGGGTTAGAGCTTGTGGGCTTACCAAACGCTGTGACTGAGACAAGTGCGCAGTGCAGGAAAGAGGCGCGGACGGAAGTGGTCAATAAAATAATGGGCGGGCCACGCGCGGACTCACCGCTCACCTCCTGCTCCTGTGCGGCCCGGTTCCTAACAGGCCACGGACCGGTACCGGTCCGCGGCCCGGGGGTTGGGGGACCCCTGCTTTAGGGGACTGGTTGCGTCGGCCAAACGCAAGTTTTTGGCATACCTGTTCACATTTGTCTCGCCAGTGTTCGTAGCAGAGCCACCACATTTCCGTTGCTTCAGTGCACATGCACGAGCTTATTATGAGGGTATAGGCTGTCTGAATGCGGCAGCTTGTCTGTTCATTGTTTTAAAGTTCATTTGTGCCGCTGTCATGCGCTTGCAACGTGTTTATGGGAACCCTGCTGTGCACTGTTCTGAAATAGCAGCTGCCGCTTAAATGTGTGACATCTGCGCTCATTATATATTTTGTGTATGTTGTTCATTGCTTGTGTGAACAGCTGCGATTTGTGTGTCTGCGAGTGTGTGCATATCTTGTCTGTACTTGAATGTGCCTTGCTGTGAAATATTTCTCCATTTTCTTGCTCAGGGTTTCTTTAAGCATTCAGTTTGATTATTAATTAAAAATAATCATTAGCCAGTGTGGAGAATATAAATAACAAAATACATAAGCAGACAGTGTCTCCTTCACATATCTATAAAAATAAATTATGCTTTACACAAAACATTATTTGGAGTTGCTTATGTGATTTTGCATAAAACTAAGACTCATATATTAAAAAGAGAGTCCTTGCCTTTAACATTTGGCAGTTGACCAGCATTGGTTCAAGCAATCCTGACTGCCGATGAGACTGCGTGTTGAAACTGGTCCAGAGTTTGCTCGTGTTGAATCAATGCTTCTCAAATTTTGCACTCAAAGAAGCCCCGTGTGGCTGATAGATGTGGATATAATAATAGGTTTTCCCCTTTTTTCTGGCAACAAAACAGATGTTAAGATGTTAAAACACCAAACTGAAACCTTTTACAAGGAATCATGTCTGCATTAACCACAATGCTTGTGGTCAGAATGCAAAAAAACAATCTGATAATATATGCATTGTCGTTGAAACTGATTGGTCCACACCAGAGACAGCTTTCTTTTGAGCCTCGTCTCAAACGACATCCTCTTTGTCAAGAAGACTGCGTCCTTAAGAGGAAAAATATGTACTGGGCGAGGTTTCGGGCAATGGTCCTTCTTCGTACCACATATAGAGAGGCCAAAGAGCCATGGTGAAGAGTAGTTGGAGACTACACGATACACAATGGGGCCTGATAAGAATTGCATTTTACAAATATTTTCTGATTAAGTTTTAAAATGACGTATGTAGTTACCTATTACGAGATATTGTGTAACAGAAAATCCCTCCGATAATCAAAAAGGTATTCCTACAAACTCATTTGTAGTAATATGAAAACATTTTGTTGGCACATTATATTATCGGCAATCCTGTTGCAGTGCCGTCTCTTATTATATATTTATCACATTAATAATTCACGTAATTACATAGACTTGTTAATGCAGGACATCATTCATAGATAAATCCTTGACGCCTTGATAAGGCTAACGATATGTGTGCATGCTTGCTGTATATTTGGAGTTTGCATGTTCGCCCTCTGGTTGCGTGGATTTTTATCTGGGTCCTCTGGTTTTTCCCTCCTAAATATGCGTTTTGAGTGTTTGGCTGCTATAAATTTCCACGTGATAAGTCACTTCATTGAGCTATCATTTGCGGCCAGGTCACTCATGAAAACTGCTAATAGGTCAGTGGGCCTTACCTGGTAAAATTAAACATAGTTTAGTTTCTATTTGTTGGCTTTGTTAGTCGTTGAACTGAGGGGAGAGGGACAGGAAGTGTGCAACCACCTACTCTGACCCAAGGGGCATAGCACATTTAGAAACATGCATGGAGATTGTTTAGATTATGTTGCTCCTATCCATTTCCGCATGATGAGCCAATTTGTTGAGTGATCATTTGTGGCCAGGTCGCTTCTGAAAAGTAAGTTAATACCTCTGGGCTTTGCATGGTAGGCTGGGGACGGTTTAGTTTTATTTGTATGTATTTTGGTGATTTGTTTGCCTTTCTTGTACTTTCCTGTACTTGGCATGACTATTGTGTTTTTGTATTGTTTGTTGTGACGTTCTTACTCCGTGCCCCGACTGGACATTCTTTGAAAAAGAGCTTTATAGCTCCTCGGAGTCCTCCGGTATAAATATTCTGTGTGCTTACGTGGCTGCTGCGCAGGTTGGTGATGCAGCGCCAGCGAACTCCGCTTGCGTTGCCTGGTGTGGAGCTCACAGACGAGGAGGCACGCACCGCCCCTTTTCTTGACGACTCGAATGATGACGACAACGACGCTGTTGCTGACAAAGGGGACTCCAATTGCTTCGCTGTCAAGGTGCAGCAGCCAGAATTAAATTTTTGGCCCATGTAGAGCCCTTTTTTGTCAATCTACTGTGGGATGGGCCCACGCTATGGGGAGACATGGGTGTTCTTAACTGTACTGTGAAGGATGCACCTCCGATTAGCACGGTAAGCTATGTACGGTGTGAAATAATTTCAACATACGTATATAAATACAAACACATCTTCAAGTAAAAAATTATCCTTCCAGCCTATTGGAGAAAATTATCTTTTGCAGAAATGCTGCCGAGCCCTACACAAGAGGGAATGGTGTTGTCAGTGCCATGCCTGACTACCCTTTGTGTAATACACCGGTACACAAGACAAAGCCAAATACCACTTGACACTGATGGGCATGGTTGGGAATCTTTCCACAGTCACGGGGATTGTGCAATGCACAAATCACTGCTTCACCACTCCGACACACACCCCTTGATAAAGACGAAGACAAATATCCCCCGTATAGTCTTAACAAACTGTTGGGGCAAGTGCTGTTAGCGAGTAGTACCAATGATGGCTGACACAGCACAAGAGGTGGCAATGTTTACACACACCACCAGGTACTCATCTGAGGCTGAGTCGACCTAGGGGAGGCCCAGGACCAGTTCAGATATTCGTCACCTATATTGGCCGTGAGCGGGAATCGAACCCGGTACATTGGGTTCGTAGCGCAATGCGCTAATCACTGTGCCCATAGCTCCTCACACACCACATTACACAACAACAACTGCCATTCGCCACTAAGTGGCGGTGACGTCACCACGATGCTTGTGCCAGGCCATTACACACATACCCCATGACACACCACATTACACAACCGTGTATTATGACCAATGGTTAGTCAAAGGAAATCTGCCCATTGTGAACCTTTCATAAAATGTCGCTTGAATTGTTCTGTCGGTTGCTTGTGAAGCTGATTTCAAGACATTGGCATTGCATCATCTCATTTGCACACTCTGACAGCAGGAAGCCACAGTCCAGGATGGTCGGCATCCCACGGGGACCAGCGTAAAGAAGGCACAAGCGATCCACAAGGAGTCACAGCCAACCATTCCCACACCTGTTACCCCAACCCATAATAAGACCGCCATAGCTACCTGGGCCTCTCCATGCCAGCATGTGGAAAAGGCAACCACGCCAAAGGTACACGCTCGTTCACGCACACGTGCGTACGTGTGTATTTGTGTGCAGCTTGGCATGCCCAAGCAGCTTCTGTTTTTATGGATAGAGGGCGCTAAACCAGCACGGCACAGGCGAGAGAAGAGATGGGCCGATATTGTACAGAAGGATCTGGAGCTCAGTGGACTTGCTGAAAACTGGTATAAGCAGGGTCAAGATCCGCCTCTGTGTAGAAGGCTTGTGAAGGACGCTACTTGGCAGTTAGAGGCAGTTGTCCTCTTATCAACAGCGGAAGGCAGAGGGGTGACGCTCACAACAATGAGCAGATGGTCGGGCAGCTAAAACTCAGCAGGTTTGCACTGTGGGGACACACAGATGGTGCATCTGTCAGTCATCTCAGTCAAACCATGGTACCTGCGTCCGTCCTCTGACCTGTTAGCGAGCCGTTGACAGTTCACTTAGCCTCAAAAGTGCACGTAGCCTGGCACAAGCGCTGTGGTGATGTCACTTGGAGGCGAATACCAGTTTTTGTTGTTGCAGCCTGGCAAACGCCCACTTGTTTGCCACGAGGAATTCTTACAAGCCATTTAACAATGAACCTTCACGACAGTTTGAACTGCCGCATTTTGAGGTCACGAGTCTGTTCAAAAATAGGTTATTTTTGTCTTGTTAGTGTCAGTCCTGTTCTGGTTTTGTCATTACAAATGTACCACGAAAATAGATAATAGCCAATACGTTAAGATAATGACAATGATCCTTTTAACTGCAAGAAACCAACAATATTTGCATCTTTAGGTCTTTTCAGCAGCATTTGTTTACGTGGGCAAACTCTAACTTTGTTAAAACTTTCTAAGCTTCTTAAGCAGAATTTGGTTTGTTAAACATGTACTGCTGGGTATATGCATATAGTGGTATATGCAAGCCCTTCCACACACTGCAGGAACTGCTGTGCAGCAGACAAAAATGTTACAAAATATAACTTGTCAAGTTGTCGGTTATGATTTACACGTGCTGTTTTGAAAATGTCAGTGTTTTTTTTTTAACAGCGTTGGACTCCGTTCGAGCCCGTGATTTTTTTTTAGGCTCTTTGAAAACGTTTTAATTGGTAAAAATGGACCGTTGCTGTGCCACGCGCGCTGTGCTGCACAACAGGCAAGCAGCCTGCGGTCGCCCAGGACAGTGCGCACACGCCAATTTGTTCAGCTCGAGGAGGAGAGCTCCCAGGACTTTGTGTTCATCCCCCCGCCTGCTACAGCCGCCAGCCGATCCCGTGTGCTCACAGAGCACCAGAAGGAGGTGCTGCGGACCAAGAGGTGCTGACTGACCCATATAGTGTATATGCATAATGGCCATACATGATGTACATACATTGTTGTTGATTAACTGTGAATAACCCAACCGAAAAAATAGATATCGATTGTAATTTATATGAATACATTAATCTCCCCCCCCTTGTCCCCGCTTGCAAGTGACGACATCACACCTATAATAATTGGGTTTTTCTCCTTTTTTCTGGCAGGGTTTTTCCCCCTTTTTAAGACCAAAACAGGAGGATTTATCTACAATTCTAGCTGTTGCCTGATGAGGCTGGTTGTAATTACCGGTGAAATGTCATACTCGACTTGTAAATGTTGTGGGATTACTCTCCAACACACCGGTGTGCTGAACTAGTAACCAATTGGCATGTTTTCTTTACGTGACAAACCTTACTAATTGGGTGTGTCGGGTGGTGGCGGGTTTAACATTTCGCGATCGAACCCAAAAACCTATATTGTGGATAATACACAGTTTAGCATACCGTGTGTCATGATACAGGTTCATCATACTATACCAATCAGTTCTGCGTATCACAACAATTCAATTTGAAATATCGTTTGGGATATGGGCACAGGTGCCTAGTCTTGGGAATGGGAAATGCTTTGGCTCATACAAGTCGACCTTGTAGATGATTGCGCGCTTTGCCAATTCCTCGCTGACATAACCGGCTATCTGCATGAACGATGCCTAACCGACCACACGTGAACTGGAATGCACTGACTTCAAGGCCACCAGTCCAAGCGTATGGTGTGAGAGCGCGTGCTACGCAATGCATGGCATAACATTCTCTGCCTCTGCCTGTCTCTTCTCACCCTTGCCTCTGACTACGTTCCCTCCCCCACCGCCCATGTCCCACCATTGGCGAGCAGGGTGGACATACCGACCATGTACAACACACTGGATGCCTCTCAGGACTCCACCGTGTTTTCTCAGCTGTCTGGCACGCAGGACTCTGAGTGAGTACTATACCCCTACGTCCACACGCTCACCGCACAGCCCATAGTCATTATTATGATCATCACCACACATCTTAAACACTACTTACCCTGCCTATTAGACTAGATATATCCATGACAAGGTGTTAATCTCAATTATAGTAGTATTTTTTTTTAATCCTAACCCTAAAATTGTAAGCATTATCTTGCCCACTGCCTGCTTTTACAATTCACTGATCTTTAGCATTTAGAAATTGAAACACTGCCTGAAATGGAACAAATCTATAATGGGCGATATAAAAATATTAATTCTAGATTTGAAGCTTTCGTGACTGCAAGGATCCAACAAAAATCACGACGTTTCGACCTTTAAGCTGTGTGCGAGGAAACAAGGTGTCTTGACAAAGGAATTAGCAAAATTGTTTCCTCGCACACAGCTTAAAGGTCGTGGTCTGAGCGTGGCTGTGTTTCACTCCAGCGCTGTCCTCGAGACAGCCTGGTCCCTTCACCTGATGAAGGCCGCTTGTGTTGTGGCTGAAACGTCGTGATTTTTGTTGTTTTATTTTTTACCTACGTGACTTTACCGAATAGAACCAAAGAATATAAAAATATTAAATATCTATGGAGCCTATTTGCGAGTATCCAAATTGATTAACAATAAGAATAGGTTTTACCCTTACTGGCAATGAAACAGGAGGTGTTAACACCAAATAGATTATTCTTTGTATCAGGTGAAAAACATAAAGCGGCAGAGCTGCTGAAGCAGGATGTTATATAGGTTTGAGATGGGTGTAGCCCAAGGGTAAGTGGGCGGGGCTAGAGATGGGTGTAGCCCAAGGGTAAGTGGGCGTGGCTAGAGATGGAATTTGCATGTAAATGTAAGATCGGAGCGCTGATATATCACCACGACGACGTAGCTGTGGAGGTGGCATATTGTATTGTGAGAGATTAGCATGTCAATGTAAGCGGACCACCACAACGGTGGCTGTGCCAGTGAGACATCCAGCTCGTTAAAAAACGAGGGACACCGCCAACTCGAGGGTAAGAAGCAACGGTGGCTGTGTTAGTGAGATATTTAGCGTGTATGTAACTCAGAGAGTCGGAAATAACTGCTAACATCGGCAGGTAGGATGGAAACATCACAGCCATTTATGACTTAAATTGGTTAATAACGTCCTTCCAATGATTGCTCAGTTTGTACCCATCTTCTCGGTTGAAATTGTGTCTGTGTTTATATATCTGGATGGCTTCATGAACTAATCTTCGTTGATAGCCAGTGGGTTTGCAGAGTACCTTTGTCTTGGAAAAATCCATTTCGTGCGTGCCTACAGTGTTACAACAATGATCAGCCACGGCTAAGGTATTGGTCCTTCCGTGTTTCAGATCTGCCTTATGTTCACGAACATGATCCAAGACATGTCACTTAGTTTCCCCAATGTAACTACTGTCACAGACACAATTTAGCTTGTAGACACCGGGGTATTGCATGTCAGGGATCACATCCTTCACAGATGGGATCAGATCACTAATTTTATGTACTCTGTTGATTCGAACCTAGATCTTGTGTTTGCTCATGATTTTGGAAATATTTTTTGGTAACCCCTGCTATGTATGGCAAGGTGATGGATTGTATGGGTCCTCAGATGGTTCTTTCCCAACTGTTGGGGTGATGGCTTTACGGACTGTGTAGTCTGAATATCCATTCATCTTGAGAGCTTGGTGTACGTTCTCCAGTTCACTGGCTAGGTGGTGATGGTCGGAAATACAATGAGCTCTATGGTGTAGAGTTTTGATGAGGGAATTCTTCTGGGATCGATGGTGGTGGGAGTCAGGTTTTAGGTAGGCATCTGTATGGGTGGCTTTCCTGTCGGCAGTGTCGCATTGAGCCATCTGGTTTCTTTTCGATTAAAACATCCAAGAATGGTAACTTGCCATCCTTTTCCACCTCCATGGTGAATTTGATGGCTGGGTGTATGGAATTGATGTGGTTGAAGAATTGGCCCAGCGCTGGTAGGCCATGTGGCCAGATGACGAACGTGTCATCTACGTATCTTTTCCACAAGGAAGGACGTAGGGTGGATGCCTGGAGACAAGGTCGAACCCATTGAGGTACCCTCAACTTGTTTGTAGAATGTTCCATTCCAGGTGAAGTAAGTGTTGGTGAGGCAGTGTCTAACCAGGGCCGGTACATCAGCATTCAGTCCTTGTTGGACGAAATCTTAAATGATTGCAATGGTGTCAGGCACAGGAACTTTGGTAAACAAAGATACTACATCGAAACTGACAAGCATATCACCTGGAGACAGTGAGATGTCCTTAATGAGAGATACCAAGTGAGCTGAGTTAAGTACAGCTGAGGTGGTCTTACCAGTGAATGGTTGTAAGGTCTCAGACAGAAATCGGGCCAGTTTGTAGGTGGGTGAGTTAATGGTGGAGACGATAGGCCGGAGTGGTGTACCTTCTTTATGGATTTTTAGTAGGCCATAAAATCTGGGTGGTCTAGCAGCAGAGGGTTTTAAGGAAAGCCGCTTGGTTGGTTTGATTAAAGATGTCGAATCAGTTGTTGATGTTGTTGGTTTTCGTAACCAGGCGGTTGGTAGGATCTCTTGATTTTGGCATAGCTGCCATCATTTAGTAGGTCCTGAATTTTGTTATTGTATGAGGTTTTGTTCATGATGACAGTGGCATTGCCCTTATCGGCTGAGAGGATGACTATGTCATCTCTCTTTTTTAGTTAAGAAAGCTCAAAGCGCTCATCTTTGCTGATGTTGCTAATAGGTGTCTTAGCGTTTTTGAGGACTGCAGCGATTTCCGATCTTGCCACGTCTGCAGGAATGTGTCCCAAACCCTTAAGGGCTACGTCGACCTGGGCAATGATATCATCTAATAGGGGTTTGTGTTTAGGGGTGACTGTGAAATTCAACCCTTTAGCTAGAACCGATTTTAGGCTGTCGGAAATTGGGCTTTTACTCTGATTAATAACATTCTTGTCACCATCTTACTTTTTAATATGTGGATCTGGCTTCTTCTTGGAAAAGAGGTTGAACTTGGAAATCAGGTTATCTTTGCATTTAGCTGACATTGACGCAGCTGAAGAGGCTGTCATGTTATCTACATGGTCCCAATCAGGTGTAGACATTTTTTCCGTCAATGTTAAGTGTGGAATTGCAAGAGAGTCTTGTCTAAATTGTCTCGTTCAAAAAAGAGCAATAATATTCTCTCTGAGATCAGGGCTAGGCCGGCCCTGAACAAGATCCGTTTAGCATTGGGAGAAGTGATAGCAGCAAATGTCAGATACCCTTTGCAAGGCATCAAGTCTGCATTAACCACATATACTTGTGGCAAAACATGCAAACAAACATGCTCTGATAATATATGCATAAATTTTTTTAAATATATTAACATAATACGTCACCTTTTATATGTTTTTCCTTTTTGACTTTACTTATTTTTTCAGGAAGGCCACACTGAATTATAGGACTTTTTTTTTAGGAGGGTCCTGTTTTGGGTTTATATTTTATTTTAAGATGTTTACAGCCAATTAATGGTGAGTGTTTATACATGCGAGAGGAAACTGGAGCAACCCGGAGAAAACCCACGCATGCGATGGTGCAACACCATCCTATTACACATGGAAAGAGGGGGCGATTATTCCACTTGCTCTACTGCCTTCTTGACAGCCATGGTATGGCACCTCGATGCCCACTGGAAGGGAGTTTCACAATATATCAGATCCACCAACACTTGAACTAAAACTATATTTATGTTACCATGCATACTATTTAAACTATAAAATAATATTTTTTACCAGGTAAGGTCTACTGAGCTATATAGCTTATTTTCAGAAGCAACCTGGCCACAATTGATAGCTCAACGAAGTGGCTTATCATAATGTGGAAATGTATCGCAGCCAAATACTCTAAACGCATGTTTCTAAATGTGGAGGTAAAAACCGGAGAACCCGGAGAAAAATCTACATGACCATGGGGAGAACATGTAAACTCCACATATACAGGCGTCAGGGTTGGGATTGAAACTACGATGTCCTGCATACCAGGCGATGTAGGTAATAATTTGCCATCTTGCTGGATTACAGGTGTGCGCCGTCAGTGCCCAGAATAGACGGTGTTAGTGATGAATGTGAGTTTTTGTGCTTGTGTACCACCTAAAACGCAGCATCACCAAATAAATAATTTATTGTTCAGAACCAAAATAAATAGTTAAACATGGTACCCAGCTGATGATTAATAAACACTGAAGCCTGTGCTGTGGTTGGGGCTTGAGGACTGGAATTGATAAATGGCTATTGATACCCTGCCTGTAGTTGTTTTGACCTTACGGTAGTAGGTGTGTTTTAACCGGTGGCTGTTGTTGAGTGTGATAAACATTCGCTTGACTTGCGTGTTCCATGACTGGTTCTGCAGGAGCAGTGGGTCCTCCGCATTGAGCCCTCTCACACACAAGACTCCGATATTCGCCGGTCAGATGAATGCGGATGAGATGGCTGTGAAGAGGGTGGTGGAGACGGAAGCCATTGCAAAAATTGAGTCAACGGGGACAACATTGGATGAAAATAACCGCACTGCACTGGTGTCAAGCGGGCACTTGAATGGAAGCGCCGACAACGCTAAGGAGGTGGTGCAGACAACAACATGTGGTAAAGACGAGATCATCAATAGTGCCAGCAGCAAAGAGATTGAAGTAAGTTCCTCATGCGTGGACGACAAAGCTCAGGCCCCTCAGAGTGGAAACGATGCTCCAGAATGCGACGCTCAGAACAGAGAGGCCGAACCGGAGCTGCTGGGCTGTAATGGCAGCACAGATAGAGATGGAGCGAACCTGGATTTGGATGGGAAGGCAATGGGGCTTGCAGGCGACACGGAGGGAGCCAGTGAAGAGAATGTGGCTGTGGGCCCTGCCAACAGCAGCAATGAGTCGATAGAGATGGTGGCTGGTACCCCGCCAAGGCACACTCCGGGAGAGCGAACCCTCCCTACTCTTGGCAGCCAATCGAAAAAGATGTTTCAGGAGTTGGCAGTCGATCTTGAAATGGAGGAGCAGCAGCAGGAGCAGGAGGATGCCTCCAGGGAGCTGCCGGTCAAGCCGGTGGCACAACCGAGAACCCGCCGCAGTAAGAGTCGGGAAAACGCTGCGCGTGAGGGCCTGAGCTCGGGGTCGGATGGGAAGTTGGCGGCAGAACGGAACGTAATGGTCGACAGCCAGGAGGAACTCCCACCAGAGGGCGCTTTACAGCCTCGACGCGGCCGCAGGCAGTGCCGCATAAAGAGCAGTGATCATGCAGCTCCTGTCGTGACCCCAAGGAGTAAGTTGGTCATGGAGAGCGACATTCCACAGCCAACACCCGGAACCGATGGTAGGGCAGCTAACCAACGGAGAGCATCTCAAAAGGGGCAGATGTTGAGCGCAAGCAAGTCCCGCAGGAAGCTGCTTTCTTGCGAGCCCGGCATGTACATGGGAGATTCAGAGGTGGAAGTGACGAAAGCAGAATCTAGTTCTGATAAGCACAGACTTGGATCTCTCTCAGATAGCGCTTCTTTTCAAGAGCATGGTTCTTACAAAGGCTTAATGGCCGACAGCAGTCTGAAAGGGAATGCTAATTTTGGTGTTGCAGTAGCAGATGCAGCAATCCCAGGATGCAGCAACGACCTCAACACTCCTCGCAGCAAAGCAATCCGGGGGCGACAGCTAAAGCTGTCTCAGATCTCCCTGCTAAGCACCAACAACAGCACACCCTCCCCTACAGCAGAACAATCTCCTGTGTCTTCCCTCGTGGTTTCACAACCTGCCACAACCTCTCCTGTCGTGGCACAGTTACCTGTTGCTGCTCCAGTTGAACAATTCCCTATGATTTCTTCTAAAATGGTAGAAACCTCCAAATATTTCTCTGCAGTGGCAAAGCCATCCACTCCTACGATGACAGAATCCCCCACGATCTCATCTGCGGTTGAAGAGTCCTCATCTCCACCACAAATAGTTGCACTGACCCTGCTCAAGGCCTTCAAATCTGATGAACAGTCTAGTAGTCAAGCAAGGGACGGCTCCTCCAGCTCAAATGTTGGAGATGATTTAACCGAAACACGTGACACTGCAGCGGTGGCAGCGGAAGAGGAGATTAATGGCACCAGCG
Source organism: Petromyzon marinus (assembly GCF_048934315.1). Taxonomy (NCBI): domain Eukaryota; kingdom Metazoa; phylum Chordata; class Hyperoartia; order Petromyzontiformes; family Petromyzontidae; genus Petromyzon; species Petromyzon marinus. The sequence continues at coordinate 3,803,538 of NC_133668.1, read as the reverse complement.
GTGAGAGTACTGTGTTCAGTCCACAGGCCAGCCCCAGCAGACCGACTAGTTCTGACAGTCGGATCCATGCAAGTGGAGAGCCGAAGAAGAGGAGGGTGAATTTGGTGAGCATCCCAGGTGGGCAGGCAAACTCTGGCTGGGCAAACGGGAGTGTCCGCATTTCTGTACGCGATGTGGTGCGCACGCCAACGAATGGGGAGAGAGCGTTGGCGCTTCCTGCATTCGAGAGGAGTGAGCAGAGTGCAGGTGTGACGAGGGACAATGGCGCAGCCGGAATCTTGGACAGAGAAAACACAGCTTTCGACACCAACCCGCAACCCACGGAGACATCGGCATCTGCAGAAACAAGTGTTTTGTGCTTGGAGCTCGTCCTATCAGGTAGCTCACATTTGGAGCCCAAGCTCGGCTTGAGTAACTTGCTGAGGCGGTCAAAGAGGAAGAGGAAGAGCTGGGGCTGCGGAAGGTACAGTTGGGAGAATGTCTACATGAAGAGGAGACGCTCGATGCCCGAGGCGTCCGCCCCAGCAACTGGCGGAGCCGCTGTGAGCGACAAAGACGATTGTGAATTGGAGGGCAAACCTTGCCCCAGGCTTTGTGGAGATGCCATCACCGAGTCAGATTCGCCACTGCAGCCATTGAAGACACCGTTAGAGAAACTGTCGCAAAGAACAGTTAAAGGAGGAAGAGGAAGAGGGAAGGGTAGAAAGTTGCTAAAGAATGTTGAGGATGAGGTGGAGGAAGGGACTGCCGAGGAGGTTGGGGAGGAGGAGTATAATGTGAGTGATCCGGTGGGGCCTGAAGAATCTCCACGGCTCAACGAAACAAAAAACACCATAGAATGCGCTGCTCAGGAACAATTGGTTATAGATTTGAACGATATCATCACGACTGATTTTAAAGCCAAGGAGCACGACCCCGAAACAGAGTTTGTCAGTGCAGGAGATAACGATGTAAAAACGTCTCATGTTGTAGATAGGGAACAGCCGGGTAATGTGATGCTGCCCCCCTCTCCCTCGCTGCTGGTCTCCAGAGGGAGTGACTGCGCTGCCTCCACCTCTCTTTCATGTGGAGCGGATCCCGGCAGAATTGATACAATCACCACCGCATCTCATGCCGTGCCAACCAAAGGCGGATTTGAGGAGGAAGAATTTGGTGTCGTTTCAAGTGGGATGAGCAAGGAGATAGCATCGCCAATCTTGACCGCTCAGGAGAACCCAGCAGAAGAGAGCAATCCCAAGGGCCAGGAGGTGTGTCCTGGAGAGGACGGCAGCGAGCTGGAGATCATCAACTCCAGCGGGGCCTCCCCAGCAGAGCCCTTGGTCAGTGCCGTATGCGAGGAGGTGATGGTTACTGTGACTGAGGCAGTGGCAGGAGGAGAGCAGAAAGTGCCAGGGGAGGAGAATAAGAGGAACATGGGTGACAGCAAGATGGAGGAGGGGCAACAGGAGGAGGAGGAGGAGAAAAAAAAGGACATGGCAGCCCAGACTACAGAGGCTCCAGCCTCACCAGGGTGCAGCACTCTTATGCGGTTGAACGGAGACATCGCCCAGAGAGCAGGCAGCCCTCCACCGGTCGCACCAAGAGGCACGTGGTCTCCAGCTGCATCCCCATCTCCCAGCATCCTCAAGAAGGCAGCGGGCAGGAAGTCGGAGGCTGAGCAGCTGCCGTCAGACTCTCCACCAAACAAGGTGAGACCTGCGTCACAAAAAAAATCCTGCCAGGTAGTACTGGCAGTTAAGAGAATTGAATATTCAGATCCTGCTTATGCATCGACTCAGTCCATTACTTTTCCATGGTCATTAAAATGTGGAATGCCCAACAGTGGTTGTTATAAGGAGAATTTGGTGCACCATTTATGTGGAATTTCCAGCATCTCAGGATCGCTAACAGAGATGTGCTTTGCACGACGCTTGTTTCAACAGGGAGACACTTTGACTTGTTTACTTTAGTTGAAACATGGCAGCATGTCTCTGTGTGTATGTGTACAGGCACGACGCGTGTCATTTGCTAACCCCATCCGGCACGAAACGCTGGCAGATGACATCGACCGCCGCAGTCCCAGCCGCAGCCAGTCCCGCACGATCACACAGGTACGTACGAACACGGATAATAACAACCGCTATTCGCCACTCAGTGGTGGTGATGTCACCATGACGCTTGTGCCAGACGAGGTACACTTTGAAACCACGTGAAGAATGGAAGGCTCGCAGGCAGGAGGTCACGGGACAGACCCAGGTGCCATGGGTTGACTGAGATGACTGGTAGATGCACCACCTTTGCCCCTTACTGTGTCAACTTTGTTGTATTTTTGCCGCCCAGTGCTCCAACTCCACTCGTTGTTGTGATCTGCACTCTTCTGCTCTCCGTTGTTGTTAGAGGGCAACTTCTTCCAACTGCCCAGTAGCTTCCTTCACGAGTCTCCTCCACAGAGGCCAATCTTCACACCCCTGCAAGTCTTTTCCGCTCTTCATTTTTCCCTACTGCATCAGTCAATATCTTTTCTAGTCCATTAACCCCCTCTATCCAGCCAAACAAAAGCTGCTTGGGCATTAGGTTGGCTGGGAATGCGGGCTACATGACCCAGTCTCACCTTCTGGGGGAGTTCACTAATGGGACTGTCCAGATCTTTCAGGGTTCTGTGAGCACACATCCATTCTTGTTAAACCCAGGATGGAACATTAGTGGGCCAGTCTGAAAGTTCCAAACCGGCGTAGATTTTCCTTTTTAAGGGCCTGACGTTTCGCAAGCGTTGAGAAGGAAGGGTATAACTGTGACCGAGAAGCCCCGGAGCTTAATTTGAAGTTATAGGCAAGGTATCTTCAACACAGTGTGACGCAACTGATAAAACTATATTTCTGTTCTACTGATTCAGAGCGAGACCTCTGCTGCTAAATCAGAGTTGGCCATAAGCCAGGTACAGAAATGTATCCACTCTCTCCACAAATCCTCCATCACTTTATGGGGAGCAGAGGAAGTGGAACATTCATTGACAAAGTACCCAGGCATGTGCTTTGTGTTTTTTGGGGCTGATGGTAAGGCTCCATTTCTTAGTAGTATGCTCCCGGTTCAGTCGCAGCATCTCCAACTCCTAAGAGTGAGCAGCACTTACGAGGTCATCCACATACATAACATGGTTGACCTATAGGGAGCCATTCCTTGACCGCACCTGGTTATCGATCATCCTCCCATTGTTTCTGAACCATATGGAAATTCCTCCAGTACATCCATGGAAAACATGGTCAAAAATATATGTTACATAGTTTAGGGGCCAGAGGACATCCCTGTTGCACCCCAAGGTAAACAGAAAATGGGCACGAAAAATAACCCAGAGCGCTTGCCTGTTGATGGTATAATAGGCCTTGACCAGGTCAGTAAAGCAGAGATCTAGGTCCTGCTGAAATTCTCTACACCTCTCCTGTAGCAGATGGACAGTGAATATAACGTCCATACAGGACAGACCCGATCTGAAACCATATTCCGGCTCCGCAAGCATCTTCCTCAGTGTGCCTGGTAAGGCGATGTTGAAATGTCCTTGCCAGGATCGTTCCTGGCACACTGACGAGAGAGATGCCCTTAAAGTTGTTAGAATCATTGTAGTTACTCTTCGTGTTAATGGGAACCACCAAGGAATTATTACAATCTTGTGGAACCCATCCTGATGTAATACAAATGCCATTCTCTCTCAGCAGTTCACTTGAGAGGTCATCTCTGCCTGACACTTTACCTTATCTCAGGCTCTGGATCACCTTTCATGCTTCCTTAAGAGATGGCACATGAGCCTGTTCACTCACAGGGAGATGTTACTTCCTCCAAATATTTAAGGCACAACAGCCCCAAACCCCACTTTTCCCCATGATGTTATCTGAGCTGAGGGGTTACACCTCCCCCAAGTTCTCACAGAAATGCTTAGCAAACCTGTTCTTTCCCTTATGCATTTTAATAGTTGTGGCACTGCAAGTTACTTTTTTGATGGAATTAGAGAGTGGTTTGTGATCGGGCGCTAAATGTGCATGCTCTGTATATCTTACACGTGTGCGGTCAAACACTCACGCACGCACACCAATGCGCATTGACACGCACACACACACACACACGCACCCCTGCGCACACACCAGGCAGTCTCCACACCAGCACACAGGTGGTTGTGAGCCCCCATCCATGGTGACAGCTGTGCGTCTGTGTGTGTGTGTTGCACAGCACCTTTTGACTCCGACGCGGATCTCCCCGATGAGCCGGCGGCCCCTTTCTCGTCGTGCTCTCGGAAACACCCCACCCAAGAAGCGGCTGGTGAGTGGAGGAGTGGCAGTGGCAATAGAGAGAGCAAGGGAGTGCCAGGGGCGGTAGTGTGGTGGCAGGGAGTGTTAGGGAATACAGCAGGCGAGTGAGTGCGCAAATTAACAGCGGAGTGAACGATCGACGAGAGAGCTCGTGTGTAATAAATATGAATTACATTTATAAAGCACATTTCGACGAAGTACTAGAGGCATTGTAAATTACACGAAAAAATCGTCGCCCAGTAGGAGTGGCGGATTGTTTACATATGTGTACAATAGTAACGCTATTTCTGTTTAACTAGCCTTTTGCCTGTCCAAGGACGGGTGTATTGCAGTAAATCTGAAACTTGCAAGCGAAAAGCAGACCGCGACGTGATATTAATTGCATTAATGCGTGTGCAATTTATAAGGTCGCGGTGACACAGACCTGTTTCATTTTAAGGTTATAATCCTTTGTTCATCATGACGTCATTTTTACTTTGATGTCTCAATAGCGTTACGGAGATCGCATGACATGAGGGTTCTGCCTTTGTAGTGAGGGTTGTAAGTTGACGCTGAGGAGGGGGTAGGAGGCGCCTCGGCCCCCCATGTGGAGTGACGTCAGCCGCTAATTATTATTAATGGAGGGGGGTAGTCCATTTGGAGGACGTCACCTGCTCATGAATATTAATGAGGGATGGTCGATTTGGAGTGACGTCACATGCATTAAGGACATTCCTGGGTGATTAGTAGGTATGTGTCTGTAACTTAATTGTAATTCTTATAATGATTAAAATTATCTGCCTGAACCAACTTACATTACAGGAAATATTTTATTTAACATTGATTTATGTTGGCAATATTTTTCGATTCCCCTGTTGCCGTTATTTTTCCCCTGACTTATTTTTTATTTCGCTACTGTACTTCATTTGCATTGCTTTTGTCATTGTCGTGACTTGCAACTGAGACTATCATGGTCTCTTGAGTTCTTACCGAGTAAAATGACTAAACTTGACTTGATAACCAAGTGTCCAATTATTACAGCAAGTAACATTGCTAGTCGCTAGGCATGTGGGGCTTTGATTTATGGTTCATGAAGACGACCTTAGAGATTAGTGCCACATCCTTGTGCCAAGCTGTGTCGAAAGCATTTTTGTTGCTCCCTTACTTGCCCCCCTACCTTATTCTGATGTGCCAAGTCTTGTCGGGTTTCGAGTTACAGCCAGGCTGGCTGTGCTGCTGCTATGTGCGTTGCGCAGTATGACTTGCCACGCTTTCACTGCTCCGTGCATCCTCAGCAGGAACAGCTGTGCACCATGTTGCCCCAGCCACTGGAAGTGGTTCCCGTGCAGAGCGTGGGCCCCATTTTCCCCGCGCTCATCGGCTGTAAAACTCCAGTGGAGGCCGTGCTGCACCAGCTCACGCCGGCGATATGGTGAGGCCAGTGTTAACTATTGGCACAGCCACATGCACAGCACAGCCCTGTTAAACATACACAATCGCACACTGTGCCACAACCATGTGTATCACAGAGCGCCGCGGTGGCAAGATAACTACTACGCCTGCTATACAGGAAGCTGTGATTTCGATCCCTACCTTGATGCCTGTATGTTTGGAATTTGCATTTCTCTCTCCGTGGTTGCGTGGATATTTCTGCAGATTTTCTGGTTTTCCCCTCCATATTTATAAACATGCCTTTATTAGAGTATTTGGCTGATATAAATTTCCATGTGATAATCCACTTTGTTGAGCTATTATTTGTGGCCAGGTCACTTCTGAAAAAGAGATATATAACACAGTGGGCCTTACCTGGTAAAAGAAAAATATTTTATCGTTTAGTTTCCATTTCAGTTAGTTCTGCATTCTCAACAAGTGGGCGTTGAATTTTGATTTAAAGCTTTCGTGACTGCAGGGATTCATATTTTTGGTTCTTTCGGTAAAGTCACGTAGAAGGGAAACAATAAAATAATAATATAAAACAATACAATTCTCACGGCGTTTCGACTGCAACACAAGCAATCATCATCAGGTGTGAAAACCACAGCAAGAAAATTTGAAAAAAGTTGCCTTTTTTTTAACGGTAGCACCACGGAGAGCAATTTGGCAGTTATTCAGATGGACGAGTCCATCTATGTTCGGAAAAGAGGAGGGGGGAGACGAAAATAATGGATGCAGTCTGAAAGCCACCGTAAGCGTGAACAATCAATTAAGACCCGAAATGGTTTATCAAATCCTTTCAATGATTGCTAAGCCGAAAAAACCAAGAATATGAATAAGTGGGCGTTGGTTTGAAACTTCACGAGATGTGATCTCAGACCAGCGGGGATTCAGAACTGACTGTGTTGAACCTTCTGCTCAGTGGACTGAGGCAGACCAATATTATTTTGCATTAAATAAATCAATTTTATTCATACATGGCAACCATCGCTCCCTACTGCGACATGGCAGGATCCTTCCTGAAACATAGTCGTGAAACTCAATGAGGCTTTATAGTTATAGTTTCCCCCAATGGTGTGAACAGCTACACCCAGGATATTTTTTTGTCTTGACACGTGCGCCTGTGTGTGTTGTGTCCAGGGCCCGTGGGCTTGGCCACTTGGTGCGAGCGCGCTCCATCAGCACCGTGGGTGATCTGGCGGCACTGAATTCCGCAGACCTGCACTCCCTACCCATCCGCTCACCCAAGTTTCACACGCTGCACAGGGTCCTGAAGATTTTCCATGAGCAGGTGCAACCTTGTTTTTTTCCTATTATAGGTGGTGGTGATGTTGATGAGACTGCTCTTGCTGCAGCCCATCGTCTCGTGGGCATTTAGAGGGAGACGGGATGGCCAGTATTTTGGTGACATGGCCCAGCGGTTGCACATCCGCTGATTTGCACAGGTTTGTGGTTGGAACCTAGCCGCAACTCTGATAAATTTTGTGGATGCATTCTGTAAGCTTTCCCAGGAAAGCCTTACCGAGTATCAACACTCTTTTCAGCATAGACCTACCAAGTTTTCTCAGGAGGAGGCAATGTTGCCAATTGATTAATTGTCAGGAAATGTCTAAGCAGAGGGCTGTTTGGCCAATACCACTTACTTATTTTTTCTATTGGAGGAAATCAGAAGATCCAGAATAGAGGGAGAATATACAAATTCCACACAGGCCCCAAGTCCGGAATCGAACGTAGAAAATTCGTCCTTTGAGACAAGTGTTACCACTGTGCCATCCTTCTGCCCAATTAACCGTATAATAGCCCCCCCCCCCCCCCCGGTCTGCTCCACAATGGATATTAAAGATCCTGTGACATTGGAATAAAAAGTAGGCCATTTTAGTGCTGGCACCATGGTAAAACGTTGCCAAATTTGAAAAATACACTCCAAATTACTTACCGGGAATTGCATTTCAGTCACCGGGTTCAAAGTGCATTATGTTAACCACTGCAGAAGCTAACTAGTGATGGGATAATGATTCGGCTTTACAACGATGGTGTATAGACTACATGGAGCTAGTCGGTGTCCCATCGCCAGACACATTTAATTTTGTTTGTTTAAGCAATTGAGAGCTCAAGAGACCAGGATAGTCCAGTTTGCGAGAGTGATCTGTGTCACCAAAATGACAAAAGCAAGACAAAGTACATCAATGAAGAAAACCCTGCAAAAACAACCTTTTCACATGAGAAATTGGAAATATTGCACAAATGTGCATCGGTGTTAAATAACAAATTGGCATAAGCATAAGTTGACTATGGCAGGTTATGTTTAAGCTAATCATAGTACAATTACAATTAAGGTACAGCAACATTAAACAGCTATGTAGTGCCTATTGTACTGATATATAAATAACGTTATATTTCTAATTCACGTATCCTTGTCTCTCGACATATTTGTCACTCTTGGCTTTAAATTGGATATGCCCAATCACTGCAGGAGTAGTCCTCGCAGCATCATCAGCCATGGCAATCATACAATACATTAGTTTGTAAAATCTCTTCGAGGGTTGATAATGGGGACATTACTCGAAATGCTATAATTGGCTTCCTTTGTTTTGTTTTCATTGCTTGAATAAATTAAAGTGTACATAAGTGCTAATTGGCTCTTTATTCCCCTGTGCAATATAGATTCAGGGAATTAAGCAAAACGGGTGAAGCAGACAGTGATGTGTGTGTATGCCATGGTGGCGAGATGTTAACTACCTCTCCTGGGATACAGGAGGTTGTGGCTTCAAACCCAACCCTGACGCCTGTATATTTGGAGTTTGCATGTTCTCCCCATGGTCGTGTGTATTTTTCTCCAGGTCCTCCAGTTTTACCTACCACATTTAGTCACATGCGTTTAGAGTATTTGGCTGGTATACATTTCCACATGATACGCCACTTTGTTGAGCTATTATTTGTGGCCAGGTCGCTTCTGAAAAAGATCTCTATAGTTAAAGTGGGCCTTACCTGGTAAAATATAGTTTGTATGGTTTAAATACTATGCACGTGTGGGCGTGAAGGGCAGACCTGTGGGTGGGTCAGCAACAACGTTACCATGACTCCAGTGGCCGGGCTTCATTTTCCACACACAGGGTTAGCAGCAATGATCAGTGTCTTATTCGGGCTTTAAGCTCCTCAAGGTTAATTATATGTAAAATAAGTACTTTGGGGATGGGGGAGTTGGACTGGTGTTGTTTCTGCTTTCACTACCACCACCCCACTGTGCTGACCTTAATAGGAATAAATATATTACAGGCGACGTTTCAGACTATGGAATTTCTTCATGGAACATAGAGAGGCCAGGGAGATAGTCGATAACTGTTGGAAACTGCACTTTACACCGTGGGGCATGATGATAATAAAATTAGAATAGTGTTTCTTATTGAACAGTATCTTTTTTTAGTTAGCACTTGAATAGGTACTTATCAGTAGCTTTTGAGGAACAGACAAACTCTGCAATGATCAAAAATGTGTTACTCAATAAGCTAATTTGGATTGAAAGTAAATGTTTGTGTTCCTGGCACATTGCGTTTTGGGTATGCTGTTATAGTGAGGCCAACAGAACCATCATTAACATCATCTGCTTCGTGATGTATTGCTGGGCCAAATGATAATTTCAACCGAATTAGATAAGCTCTCAATAAATATAAGGACCGAAGGGACTTTTAAAAGTTACTAATAAATATTTTGTGTTTTGTTATATATGCTCGTGCACCACTGCAAACGCAGTACAGTCTGTTCTCCTATAACGGGTGGGGAACGTCCGGCATGCGGACCGTGTGAGGCCCGCGAAATCATTTGATCTGGCCCTGCCAAGGCAACCGCAGGCGGGACTCGAAATTCAATAATCTAGGAGCAAACCTGGAAAAGCCGTTGCGAGTAGCAACATCATCTACCAGCTAACATCATCACACGCCTCTTACCAAAGAGAAGCAGTTCCAGCCATCACATTAGGGGCGAGTTAATTAAATGTTTGACCAAATATAACAGGCCAATTTTTAAGTTGATAATTTTGTATGGGCCTGCGAATGATGTTATAAATATCCAAATGGCCCTTGGCAGAAAAAATGTTTCCCACCCCTGTCCTATAACACGTGTTTTCATCACACTAATCGGATAGAACGCGATGAATATATTCGGGAACACAATCCTGTGAATGGAAATATGTCGCGCGAGTAGGAATAAGCGGTTGTACGGCTGCCTCGATATAGCATCACACAAGGCGGGATGCTGCCGGATGCTTCTAGATGCTACCCACCACACGCCTTAGTCTTTGTTCATCCCTATATTATATATTAAAATATTAAAACGCCATTATAGGAGAACAGGCTGTATCACCAAATGATGTGACTTTAACTTGAGCTCGCTTTCAGTGCTTACCCCAGAGATCTGCATTCTAAACAGGATGATGGTGGTGGTTGATGTTATTGTGGTTTGTAGAAGGGGCCAGGGGCCACGGAGCAGGAGATGGCGCTGGTGCTGCCTCCCGACGACCAAGGTGACCTCTCCCTGAAGCCAGTGTTTATCTCCTCTCTCAACCCTGATGAGGGGACAGTCAAAAAAGTTTTTGTATTGAGGCCATATGAGAAAAACGGTAGCAGCCACCTAATGTAAATCGTCTTAATCATTTAAATGTTTTTGCCAGTAATTACAACTAGCTTCATCCGGCGACAAATCTGGCTGTCGCCTGATGAAGCTAGTTGTAATTCCTGGCGAAACATCGTACTCAGTTTGTAAATGTTGTGGCTTGGCTCTCCAACACACCAGTGTGCTGTACTAGTGACGAATTGTCACGTTCTGTTTACGTGACAACCCTTACGAGTTGGCTCGGGTGGTGGCGGGTTTTAATGACTCATATATTTACGCGATCTAACCCAAAAAAACTCTTATGGATGATATTGGTCGCGAAAGCCTTCGTGTTAAAGCATTGCTATCATTTCGTGATATACAGAGCTCGTGTCTTATGCAACGTTTTCTTGTTTCCATTCTCCGAATCCTTATTAATATATAAGAATAATCAGTTCAAATTCCACTTAGAATTCTCTACCTAGGAGAACTTGCTGAGATTTTCTCTGATGCAAAGTAAACCTGAGTTTAAGCTGATTGAAAATGCAGAAATATTATCCCTGACACAAATCAAAAGCATAAAAGTATTTATAATTATCATGCGTGCCACCAGCACCATGTCAGTGTTTTTTAAATATATATAATCCTCACTGAGTTAAATATTGTTTTCGACAAATAAGTTACGTTTTTTGTGAACCACTTTCGGAGCCTGCACCTGAGATGTTTAGCTAGTTCTTGACTGAGGATGTTCGCGTTGTGTCTTTTTCTATGTTGCTTCCAACATAGTAGACTGCAAGGCGCTGGTGAATGGGCTGAGCGAGGAGGCTAGCAGAGCTGAAGCCCCAGGTGCTCCTGTCTCTGCAGGGGGCACGGGGTTCTTGACGGCGGTGTCAGCGCTGACGCACCATAATCCTAGCGAAGAGCTGAGGGTCACACCGCTGCCCCTGCTACTGCAGGCGCACGGTGAACTTCTCTCCGCACTGGTGCACGTCGCTCAGGCAATGGCGCGGCGATGAGCACCATCTTTATGAAACGCCCTTGTTCCCTGCAACCCGGCCTTGGCCACCCACAAACAAACGGCATCGCTCCCCATGCCCGATGGAGAGAGAATCAAGCAAGATCCTCAACTTCTGCAGCTGTGCTGATGCGATGCAACTACAACGTGGCCACGTCTGGCACACAATGACTTCCCAAACGTGACCTGGGTTGGCCAAAGTGTCTGAGTCTTACTTGGTGCAGCCTTGATTTGAAGCTTTCGTGACTGCAGGAATCCATACTCTTTGGTTCTTTCGGTAAAGTCACGTAGGTTGAAAAATAATTTATCACGACGTTTCGATTGCAACACAAGCAATCATCATCAGGTGGGACAACCACAGCAAGAAAAACTGCTATAGTAGCCGGGAGATCTGCCGTGGCACGAGGTTACATAGGTCTCGGCAGTAGGGGGTAGAAGGTGGGGGGAGAGATGGGGCGGGGCAGAAAGTGGACCCCGCGGCAGCACTTGAGTCAACGGGGGAGAGATCTGAGAGATCGGCTGCAGGGGGGGAGAGAGAAGGGGGGGGAGGAAACGCCTTTCTCCCCCCACCTCCTACCCCCTACTGCCGAGACCTATATAACCTATATAACCTCGTGCCATGGCAGATCTCTCACCTACTTCAGCAGATGTTCTTGCTGTGGTTGTCCCACCTAATGACGATTGCTTGTGTTGCAATCGAAACGTCGCGATCTATTATTTTTCTACCTACGTGATTTTACCGAAAGAACCAAAGAGTTTGGTGCAGCCTGTTTTTGTCACGTGAGAATGAATAAGGTAGTGTCCGTTGTTTAACAGGGCCATGAAGCTTGCCTGTGAGCTTTGCCACTTTCTACACAAGCCTTTGTTGAGGGTTTCAGCCTGAATGTAACAGCAGCCGGCGCGGAGCACTAGCTGCCTCTGTGTTAGCCATTCCTGGCAAGGGGAAGTGGCAAGAACCCATTGGTGCTCACTGAAGTTTTGTATGTGTTGCTTGGAAGAAACATGAACAAGAGAGGCGACAGCAGCACATCTCAGCGTGGGAGGGGAGAGGGCTTAGATCTCTGCTCTCTTTCTCTAAAGCAGAAATCTTAGTTTACCTATTAACTTCGTGTGGTACGTGGAGAAGTCCCAATTCGGAGTTAGCATTGGACACATCTCACTCGGTTGACGTGTGAAGCTGTTACACCCATTTACGAAGCATCCGTTCTGTAACCTGGCCACGTCTTATCGCGTAAACCCTCGCTCCACCCGCAGGCACAATGCAACAAGCCAAGGTCAACCTTATTCGATTGCCAAGGTTGTTTCTTGTTGCCAGTGTGCCCACCCACTCTTACTTTCCAGCTGAACATTCTGCCCTAGCACACACTGCTCACTTAACTACCAGTTGTGGAAGCACAGCAGTGTTTGTGTTTTATCCTGAGGGATGTCAGTTCATTATTTTAATTTTTCAATACAGTTCAATCTTTGCTATTCTCGTTTATGCATACCACTTTTGTGAATATGTTGATTGAACAGTTGCTAAATAAAGTTAACAAATATAACACCTAATTATCTTCTTTGTCATAAGCTTAGTTGTGATTGCATCTGGGAAATCACCACCCAAGTGGTTTTATTTTCAGATTCATATTTTTGTTATAAAATGTCAAGTGAATTAGTCATCAGGTCTCATGTTTGCTTAAAATCACCCGGTTCTGAATTATTAAAATTTCCTTGGTATATTTTTACCACGGGATGAAGTTGGTTATGACATGGCCATAGCGGTAACATGTTTGCCGTTTATTGCAGAGGGTTCACTGTTTGAGTCTTAGCAGCCGTTCTGATTAATACTGCGACATGTGTATTAACCGTAAAAATATGCACCGCCTGCTTTAAAATCGACGTGAAAGATCCCATCGTGTTGGTCATAAGAGGAGGCAATTGCGTGCCGACTTTACGGTCAAAATTTGCCAGATTTGGAAATGACCTGCAAATTACTCAATTACACGTAGCAGCATTGCCCCCCTACTGCAACAACCGGGCAGGACCTTCCTAAAAAGAGTCGTGAAACTCAGGCTGTCCTGGTTTAAACAAGCGTCATAGTAAACAAGAAAAGTTATGAGAAACATTTTGGGTAGACGTCTTTTCTAATTACCGTGCAAGAGCTTGGCTGAATGTTCACAAGACCACTTGTTGATGCAAGTATAATCTGTGGACATGGATTGGCCCAAGCACCTAGTTTTAATCTGCCTCACGGAGGCTGTGTCGATACGAAATTAATATTCTTGGCTCGAGGACTCGTGGGCTCACAAGAGAAGTGTGGAAATGTACCAATATTCCATGGCACCGTTCACAGGAAAGCCATGGTGTGACTGGCCAAAGCATTTTTTTTATTTAACGTAAAATTTTACAGCACTGACTTGCATCAATAATGGTGCTTACATTGCGTGTTACATTTATTTATATATGTATATTTTAACTTAAAGCTTCCGTGACTGCAGATAGGTTAAACCTATCTACGTGGCTTTACCAAAAGACCCAAAGAATATATGTATATGTGTTGAACTTCTTTTACACCGTACATAGCCAAGCCACTTGCCCAGCTATTTTACAAGGGAGATCTGTGGTGCATGAGCACATTAACAAAAACACAGACAAAAACGTCAATATTGCAGAGAATGAGTTAAAGGATCCTAAAAGAATATGGCACAATAACAAACGAGGTATTTAACAGTTGTATACAAAACACCAGAATAAAAAAACAGTGCAAGTGTACTACTACTCGAGAGTCGGTTGATACTACTATAGAGTCGGTCAATACTATTGAGGCTGTAGATACTACTACAGTCAGTAGATAGTACAGTTAGTAGATACTACTATACAGTCAGAAGTTACTACTACGGTCAGTAGATACTACTACAGTCAGTAAATACTACTGTAGTGTCCGAGGCGTGCGCACACACTCAGTCGGAGACGAGGTAGTTGCAGGAGGCACCGTCTCTATTATCTCGTTCAACTCCACCAAAGCCAGCTTCCTCTCTCATGACCACGCTGCCGTACAGCCCGGCCCAGACACGACCCTGTCCCCGTTGCACCAACGGTGTCAACCGAGACAGCCAACTTCTGTCCGGCCACGCAATGATCGGGCGACGGCGGCAGCGACGAAGGCGGCGATGACGACGACAGCGACGACGAGACGAGTCCACTCCCAGAACCGGCACCCCGGAGCTCTCGCTCTCCACTGCTTATATTCCCCTTGGCGTGGCTTGGCTCCGCCCTAGCCGCGCCTCCCTTCTCGAACCCACCGGAGGGTTCCAGGGGCCTCCCAAAAAGGTCTACCGTGACCCTTGCCCCAGTTCCTCCGCCCTGCCGGCACACCCGTGTTTCTGCTCAACGGCGTGTGCGCTAAGTGTCCACTACAGTTGCTGCTGTTGTACAACAGTCGGCGCTGTGTCACTACACTACTATAGAGTCAGTAGATACTACTGTCAACAAATACTAAAGTCAGTAGATACTACTATACAGTCGGTAGATATGACTAGAGTCAGTAGATACTATCGAGCCAGATTCTACTGTAGAGTCAGTAGATACTACTACGGTCAGTAGATACTACTATAGTCAGTAGATACTACTTCTGTAAGTAGATACTACTGTAGAGTCAGTGGATACTACTATAGATTCAGTAGATACTGTAGAGCCAGATACTACTGTAGAGTCACTTGATACTACTGAAGAATCACTAGATGCTACTTTAGAGTCAGTAGGTACTACTATAGAGTCACTAGATACTACTGACTATTGTATGTAGGGTGTGTAGGTATATATGCCTACAAAACAAAAATTGGCTGGGGGGGTCGACAATATTTGGAAACCTTTTAGATCAACTATTTACTCCCCCTTGCTATAACTTTTTGATTCATGACTTCTGCAAGCCTCTTATAATTTTTTTGATGAACAAATGGACAGACAACCGGAATGCCGGCCTTTCACAATAGCTTAGTATTTGTGTGTATATGTTATGTTTTTAAGAGAAGACAAGTTTTGAAATATATATTTGCCCCGGGCAAAGCTGGGTACTTCCTGCTAGTATTTTATAATTGGGGCACCCTGTGGATCGTTTTTATTTAATTAAATTATGCATAAGCGTGAATTTTTTGCTTAATCGAAGGATGCTTAGGAGTTGCTCCAAAGTAATTAAGTTTCACTCTGGCTTAATTGAAATTGTAAATTTTTTGTGGATTTCTGAAGCAATCTTGACAATTTTACAAAGTTCTGGAACTTCTGGCATATACCTTGAATTTATATAACCTGTACGTTTCTGGAATAGGTGGGAATTCCGTGGAATAATTTGGAATGTAATCTTGAATGTTTATGAACACTAGAGAAATTCACCGCAGAACATTCCTCCGAGAGCTTTCCTCTAGGGTTGTCCAGAACATGTTATTAAAAACGTGTTGCTGGGCGCGGGTGTAAAAGGCCCTGCTTCAGTAATCAACGATAACTATAGTGTGCTTGTGGCACGTTACTACCTGAAGGCATGGCTTTAAGCTCCTGTCCCACAACGGCACCTGAAAATGACTCGCAGTTCTTGAAGAAGCTTGACAATTACAAGACATTTCGATTTAAAGCTTTCGTGACTGCAAGGATTCATCTTCTTTGGTTCTTTCGGCAAAGTCATGTAGAATGAGAATAAAATAATAAAATAAGACAATAAAATTCTCACGACGTTTCGGCCACAACACAAGTAGCCTTCTTCACCTACGTGACTTTGCCGAAAGAACCAAAGAAGAATTACAAGACAGATCACAAGTGTTAATGCCAACATTACATTTACTGGACCTCTGGAACCTCGGAGAAGAGCTGGTGGTTCTTGCTTTCTTCGACAGGAGACTCGGTCTCGAAAGGAAGCACAACATGCTTGGAAGTCTTTCAAGAAGAAGGTGGGGTAGAACATTCCAAAACGAGCCACTGCTAATCAAGATGCCATCAAGGGGAATAATTTGTAGTGATTCGTCTCTGCAAACACTTTGAGGTATTTTTCCAAGTCATGAGCAACGATTCCAACTTTGTGGACACAGATGAAACATGGCTACTTGAAGTAGACTACCTTGCTTGGTAAAGTCATAAATGACACGGCAGAATGAGGAGTCACACTGATTGGGGGGGGGGGGGGGGTAGAGTGCCTTGCACACGTCTAATTATCAAAAATAAACTTTACGTTCTGCATATTACACTGTAACAAAAAAATGTTGTTTCTGGGTAGTAAGTGTTATTTCCTAATTGCTTATGCCTCAGAAGTACAGAAAATGGCTATTATTCCCCACAAACTTTGCTTTTCTGACCAGGACAGTGATGTTTTTAAATGTACCTATTTTCAATGAGAAAATGTGGTGTGCATTTGTGTCATTCCTTCAAATATAGTCCTGGTCAGAAAAGCAAAGTTTGTGGGGAATAATAGCCATTTTCTATACTTTCAGGCATAAGCAATTATGAAATTAACACTTACTACCCAGGGACAAAAATCGTGTTACATCGTGTTATTAGTGACTATAGCAAACGATTTCCAGACTTTCGGAAATCCACACCGACTGCTTGAGAGGCCTTTCTATGATTCCACTATGTAACACAATTTTTGTTCCTGGGTAGTAATTGTTATTTCGTAATTGCTTATGCCTAAAAAGTATATAAATTGGCTACTATTCCCTTTAAACTTTACTTTTGTGACCAGGACAGTGATGTTTTGAAATTTACCTATTTTCAATGAGAAAACGGGCGAATTTGTGTCTTTTCGTTCACATAAAGTCAGAAAAAAATAACATGAATCAAAATTCACATGTATTTATGCTAAAGTAATACAAAAATGACTACAAAAGATTTAGAAGTGAGTAGTTTTTCGAGATTTACGATTATACTGTAAATCATTTATCACGAATTAGCCCCCAAATGTAGTCTCCAATCATGTTCTTGGTAGCGGCGTTCAAAGTCCAGTATATCCTGGTGGAAACGCTCACCTTGCTCCTCCGAGTATGCTCCCATGTTCTCCTTGAATTTATCAAGATGAGCATCAAGGATATGAACTTTGAGGGACATCCTACAGCCCATTGTGCCGTAGTTCTTCACCAGAGTCTTAACCAGCTCCACAAAGTTTTCGACCTTGTGATTGCCCAGGAAGCCATGAACCACTGCGACAAAGCTGTCCCAAGTCGCTTTCTCCTTACTAGTGAGCTTCTTGGGGAATTCATTGCACTCCAGGATCTTCTTTATCTGTGGTCCGACGAAGACACCGGCTTTGAACTTTGCCTCAGACAGCTTAGGGAAGAAGTCTTGAAGGTACTTGAAGGCTGCCGCCTCCTTATCTACAGCTCTGACAAATTGTTTCATAAGGCCCAATTTGATGTGCAGTGGTGGTATCAGCACCATCTGGAGGTCCATCAGTGGCTCTCACTTGACGTTGTTCCTCCCCACAGAGAACTCGGTCCCGCTGTGGCCATTCCCGCCTGTGGTAGTGCGCCTTGGTGTCCCTGCTGTTCCAAAGGCAAAGATAGCAGGGAAACTTGATAAAACCGCCTTGAAGACCCATCAGGAATGCCACCATTTTGAAGTCTCCGATGACCTTCCAGCCATACTCATCATATTTCAAGGCGTCCAGCAAGGTCTTGATGCTGTTGTAACCCTCTTGGAGGTGCACCGAGTGAGCCAGGGGAAGAGACAGGTACTTGTTACCATTATGGAGCAGCACGGCTTTTGAGGCTTCTGGATGAGCTGTCAATAAAGAGGCGCCACTCATTCTGGTTACAGGCGATTCTGATTGCCTCAAACAGACTAATCACATTGTGGCAGAAGCAGAGCCCATCTTGATGGGTGAAGAAGCTGCAAAAAGGTTGGTGACGCTTCCTCTGATCTGCGACTTGCACACTTTCATCCAACAAGTTCCACTGCTTGAGCCTCGACGTCAAAAGCTCTGCATTGGACTTGTTGAGACCAAGATCTCTGATCAAGTCGTTGAGGTCTTTTCGGTTGGTGTAGTATGGGTTTCTCTCCTCAGCTCCACCTCTGAAATTGTCATCTGGATCTACAACGTCTTCCTCGCTCTCTGACTTGCTGCTCTCTTCTAAAGATGGCTGCTCTCTTTCCGGAGGAGTGGGTACGGGGAGCTCATGGCAGTGTGGCACCGGGGCGATGAATGAAGGAAGGTCCGGATACGTGATAGCAGGTGCATTCTTGCCAGTCCGACGTTTGGAAGGGTCCACCATGCAGAAGTAGCAGTTGCTTGAGTGGTTCGTGGGTTCCTGCCAAATTATTGGGATAGTGAACTTCATGGCTCTCTTTTTCCCTCTGTACCATCCTACAAAAATACATTTATTTCAGCCATGACTAATGTGTCAGAGATTCTCGCAACATTTTTCATATATGATATATTTTTTCAATAACATTGAAAATTGTAAAACATTTTAAGATAAAATTTGTTTTATAACATAAAATTATAAGCAACAATTGTCCATCTTACCTTCCAGAGTTTTTTGCATTGTTCGCAGGTGAAATGAGGTGCCCAGGGTTTGTCTTGATCCCTGACAGGCATGCCGAAGTATGCCTTGTAGGCCTCACACATCTTAGCAGATGCTTCCACAGAGTACTTTTTCGCTCTTGTCTTCATAAATTGGCCGCAGACATAGCAAAATGCATCTGCCGGATGTTTGCAGCCTCTTGATGCCATCTCAGAAAAATGCAGATATGTATCCACTTAGGCAGCTGGAACTAAACAACTGGTGGACTTAAGGCCCCTGTATTTATACTACTATTTACATAACTTGAAAGTTCTAGAATGTTCTAGAAGTTACTCCAAGTTTACTCAGCACTGAATCTATCTGGAATGTTCTGGAAAATAGTTACATTTCAAAATATCACTGTCCTCGTCACAAAAGCAAAGTTTTTGGGGAATAATAGCCATTTTCTCTACATTTGAGGCATAAGCAATTAGGAAATAACACTTACTACCCAGGAACAAAACAAAGAAAAACATTGTTACACTAAGTACCATAGCAGTTACAACAACTGCTATGTTTGATAGTAAAACAATTCATGTGTCAGTAGCAACTCCTTTCATGCAAAGTTAGCCAAATGATTTCCTTTGCGATGGGAACAATACAGCAAGGTGCCAAAATAATTAAATTGCTCATTCAAATGTTGGCCCCATTTTAAGAACCACCCTATTATATATGTAGTGAGTCCAACTGAGTCGCAGACATCGTCTTGGGAGCAACACTATTTCACCAACTCAACATAACATAACACAACCTACACTTGGGTGTTGAATGCCCATCTAGCCACACTACGGCAGAACTAGATACAGTTCGCTATCATGGCCCGGACCACAAGCTGGGTCCCGGACCACGTGGCTCGAGGCTTCTTTAACCCGACGTGGATCTTCTTCACCAGCAACCCGAAGAACCCCGAGTCCCTCACGGGGCCTCCATTACATCGGCCTGGGCCGGGGCTGGCTCTGCCCCTCGCCCCGCTCACCTTCTAGATCTCTCTAGCTCTTTCCTGAAGGCTCCCGAGAGCTCCTCTATACCACGTGACCACCCAGCGGCCCCGTTTACCGGTGGCCCCCCTCCAATCTCATCCGGTCACGTTTCGGCAGGTCAACCAGCGTATCATGCCCCAACGTAACCCTGGCTGGCCGACACTCCCCCTCGCTCCCTCACCAGGAGCCCGCACCGCACACTGTACGTGGTGCCTCCGCGCCGACCAGTGCTCACACAAGTCCCGCTAGGGCTGGTATTACGCCCAGTAACCGGGCGGCACACAATGGCAACACATTATCCGCCGTGTGCTTCGCAAGCCCAGCACCACACAGTGACATTCACAGTCACTACATATATAGAAAACTAACCAGAATGTATTGTTAAAAACAATACATTGGTCAATAAAATATAACGCATTTAAGTAACAGTTCAACAAATATGAAGATTGCAGAAGATATCTGCATTGCCCCAGGTTTGCCTTGCAAAAGAGAATGAATTCCGGCACTCTCCCGCCTGGATACACTAAGTACCAAGTGAACATGACGCATCGTTGCAGAAACGTGATGGCAAAACGATTGCCGTTCGCCGAGGGAGACATTATAGAGATTGAAACAATACAAATGCGAATGTACTTCATTATTTTGTAAGATAATTCGTTTTTATTTATTGAATATTTTTTTTATATTGTATATCTTGTTTATTAACTCTTGCTGCAGCCGTATCTATCTGCTGGACCGAGTCACCCTTAAAAGAGCTGTATAGCTCAATGGGCAATTTTCTCGGATAATAAACTCATGATTCTGAGAGATGTTTCGTGATGGCAGCACATCCTGCAGTTGGTCTTGACTGGGGGATGTTTTGGAGGTGTATGGAGAGAATGTGGCAGCTTGACGTGCCCTCTGTTGTATATGCCAGGTATTGAAAATTTAATGAAAATAAAAATTCAATGAAATTTGGAAAAATGTGTAATTGTCCGTAATTAAATTATGCTAACTAGGGAGATGTAATTGTATTAAGTTATGCAATTGCATGCGATTATGCTAATGTGGGCAGCTATGATAATTAGGCCCTGCCTCGCTGACGAGGGTAGTATTATCAATCGGGATAATACAATTAATTGT
Source organism: Petromyzon marinus (assembly GCF_048934315.1). NCBI lineage: Eukaryota > Metazoa > Chordata > Hyperoartia > Petromyzontiformes > Petromyzontidae > Petromyzon > Petromyzon marinus. Next base: position 3,782,624 of record NC_133668.1, on the reverse strand, counting down.
ATGAAGTTATGCAGGTGTGCTGTAAGTGTGCTAGATTAAGCTCGGCTTTGTTGTCTAGGTTCGTATTATCAATTGGTATAATACAATTATTCTCGCTTAACATTTACTGATTATGTCTTAGTGTTTTTATGTCAGGTCTCCAAATTCAAATCTCACCGCAGGATACAGTTCTTATAATTAAGATTATTATCCATGAACTTAGGAGGGAACCACTCAGACACTTCTGTGTTAAGCAATTTTAATTTCTAAACAAAACCTTAGTACTCTAATATGCGAATTCTTATGCTTGCAATTGTCAACACAGTACTCCTGGAGATGTTCCCCTCATTGATCCATACATTTAAACTTCAATGATCACGTTTGTTAACTGGGTAACAGAACAATTGATTATTCCTCAGAGTACGCGAGCATACACAGCTATAGGAACAAAAAGTCCTTAAAAATTAATGCAACGATATTCATATGAGGGGCAATAAAGAAACATGTCCCGAAGGCAAGAGTAGTTAGCAATTAATTAATTGCCAAGATTATGCAATTAACAAAAACGAATGACTAAAATACTTGTACAATCGTATTCATGTAACTCGACGGGCAGCAATGTTCTTCACGATCAGTTGATATTTAACGCACCACCTTGGAATGGCAACCCTTCTTGAAACACAAAGATAACTTTTTGGAACAATCTTATTTGTCCTGATATGCGTGTTGTGTGTCTTCTTTGCCACTTGTTCAATTCTTTGCGTAAAGCAGACGCCGAGGTTGGGCATCCCTTGTATCAAAAATGTGTTCCCTGCGGAGCGGTGAGGGTTGTGAGGGTGTGTGTATCATACGGACAGCTTGGCACTCCCTCTTTCACACGGGCGGCCACAGTTTCTGTCCACAGCTGGCTGGAAGAGTCGGAACGACGCTCGCCGTCGGCGCGCGATGATCCGTCGTCAGATAGCGCCCGCAGCTCGTCCGCTAGCTGTAGTTCCTCAATCTTGTCTTGGTTCCCAGCCGGTGCCGGTCGGCGTGCGTGTGGGTCGAACCCACGGCGCGCTCGCTGGCGCCGACGCTCTTGCTCAAGGGCGGCTGGTCAGGCTCTTTCCACCTGCTGGATGAGCCGAGTCGGCACAACGTTTGTCCGCTGGCAGCTGACACCCTTGCTTGGTGACGCTGCTGCGCGATCTCTCTTGCTCCGTCTCTCTCTGGCGGTGCCGATTGCGTTGCAGCTGGTTCTCTGCAATGCTGGCTTGGTCGATGCTTGGCCCTCTCCGCCCTTTCTCGAGGTTGATTGCTTTGACGCTGAGAATAACTTTCAGCGATACTCTGTCGGTCCATGCCGAACTCAGCACAGAGCATCACCTGGCCCCTCTTCTCTGCGATGCACCACACACATTGTTGAGCTCGAGGCCATGCCCCGGAGCTGGCTTGCTGTCCTCTTCCGAGCTGCTGTGTGTCTTCTTGTCGAGCTGATGGTCGCCATCTTCTGCCGCTGGTAGCTGTGATTGGGTGGTTCTCTCTCTCTTTTCATGCCGAAATTTCTTCCTCGGCTCGCCTTCTCACAAACGACCGGAACTTCCTTTGATCTCGCTCTGTGTTGTGGGGGGGGGGGGGGTTGTACGTGTGTCCGTGTGTGTGTGTCATATGTATTGAGGTAATATGAGTTTCATCAAGGCATGGTTCCCTGTCGCCTTCCTCAAGCCATCCCGCCATCAAAAGGAAACCGATGCTCCAGATTGCCCCCAAGTGCGTCCTTCTTTCTCACCCTCTGCACTAATTAATCTGGAAGGAGGGGGGTGCCCCCTGTCCAGTCGAGTCCTCTCCCCCCTGCTCTTCCCTCCCGGTGTGACATTCTTTTGCCTCGCACAAAGGGTGTGTTGAGGCTTTTGAAGTTAAACATTTATTTTACCTCATAGTTTGATACCGTACCACTTGTAGTTATGATTCTGTACGTGACTCAAGGTATGTTGTAGTAGTGTTTCCATCGTGGTGTTTGATTTTTATTTTTAAGAGGAGATGCCCTCTGCCTGCGTATGCAAATTCTTATCACGTGCTGCTGGAAGACAAAGGCGGCCGGGAGGCTCTCTTTCTCTCTGGGATACATTTATCTTGGTCACGTGATCGACCCACCTCGCCTCATCTCTTCTGGCTGGGCCCCCGGTTTAATACTGCATAATTATTATTTGGTTTATGTTTCCCCAGATTTGTGATTTAACATCATCACCAAGTATTTCTTAGGGTTTATTAATATTCGTTCCACCGCCTGTATCCTGGGTTTGTGCTGTTTGTTCTCGAGTCATTGTTATTATCTAATATCCCGAGGTTAGAGAATTCGTTTTGGCTTAGGAATAACCCTGACTGCCAGAATTCGTCTTGATGCTTCGGTCAGGGCATGTAGAAAATTATTAAAGGTGAAAATAACATTAGTATTGAATTAATAAATGAGGAGTAATGATCCACTGATGTAGATTGCAGCCTGGTTTTTAATTGGAGTGAGGATCGATGATGTCAGCTTCATCTTTGGTCGCTAAGTTTTGGAATTTTTACCATTTGTTAGGAAAAAGCATGAAAAAGTTAATCAAAACGAAACGCCTGTTTGTTATCCTTCGTTCGGGGGGGGCGTGTGTGTGTTTTTTTCATTTGACTTCATGACTGACCCTTTCCGTTGGTGGGAGGGGAGGGTGTCATTATCTTTGCGAGAGTGACAAGACAGCTGCTCGAAAAGGGGGGGGGGGTTCCGTTTGTTTGTGCTCCCAGCGACCCCGCGGGCGATTATGTGAAAAAAAAATATTGGCAAAATCATTTTTAATATAAAAAAAAATGGAAAAAGGCCTATATATATACAACACCTCGCACACACCGTTAACAAATGCCCCCTCAATTGACTCGTGGCTGTCTCTAAATTGTCCAGGGCAAATGGCGTGCTCAGGCAAGCCCTTGGAGAACTCGTGCAGCGATGGCCGGGCAGGTGTGATAATGGTAGAGATGATTGTGGACACTGACGCTCGTTTAACTAGGCAAGCCTCGCCGATTTTGCAGTCGGGGCAATGATTGTAATGTGTATCCCAATTGAGTCCATTGCAAGTATTTTTTAATTTGGATTATGATACTGCCATACAATGGCCTACTGTTGTGAAAAACGCCACAGGCCTACGACGTCCACTGTGAAGCAGACGGCACGTATATTTTTGGGGTTAAAACACCCGCAGTAATAATATAATCTGAGGAACCGCTGAGTTGGAACTGACCCTCTTCAACAAGCGGCGAACACGCAACTGCTAACGCCATGTCACCACCCACATGCTATTGGTGATGATGGTGGTCCAAAGTATAGTTGTGAATATGACGCTGCGGGTAGTGGTGGCAATTACATGAGTTATCATGATGGAATTGATGATATTGATAGTTATGAAAATGGAAGGCCTCATAGTAATTATGATATGAGTGTTGATGGTTGCGGTGTGAATGTGGTGCTGACTGCAATAATGATTGATAACGATTAGTATCTTCAGTTTGCAGCAACCAATTACCGGGGTCGTGCAACACGCATTCCCTGGAGACTGGCGCATTGAGTGACATCTGAGTAGGCGGAGTTACACACGGTATTCCAAGGAACATAGGATAAATTATACCACCTGTAGTGGTACGATTTGAGTGATTTTTATTAAATGACAAACAAAAGTAAATTCAAGTCATTTTGATGGTATCATAGGGGCCGTCCATAAATGACGTCACGCACCTAGGAGTGGGGGGGGTCAGACATTTGTAACGATGTGTGACGAGGGGGGGGGGGTTTGAGAAATGTGACGTCACATCAAAATACGCAACTTTAAATAAATATAGACAACACGTTCTACTTAATTAAATATACTTTTTAATAAATGTTATCTCCTACAACATCAGAATGCAGCGCCAGATTAAATACGCACTAAAATGACAATAGTTGAAAGCGATTTGAAGCTTGTGTTTTTTTTTGGGGGGGGGGGCAGAGCTTTGTGACGTCATATTTGAGTGGGGGGGTCTGACTTTTTGTGATGCCGTGTGACGACGGGGGGGGGGGGCAAAATCGTCAAAAATCGCGTGACGTCATTTATGGACGGCCCCATATCCAAATACCACAAATGTTTTGTAGACGTTTACAAAGGTTTTGACACTTCAGGTGATAGTGACAAGTAAGATACCTAGGTGTGTGTCCATGCTCTCAAAAGGATCATTGGTTCGGGCTATTGACTGGCTACTGCCTTTGAATTATTCACTTTTATGTTTGAGTCAGGCTGGCTTGAACCAATACTGGTGGACCTGCCAAATGTTATAGTCAAGGACGCTTTATGTTAGATACGGGGTCTAGTGCAGTATTCCTTCGTTATTCACGAACTTCCTATCCGCGATTTTGACTATCTGCGAATCGCATCTGGAACTATTAACACGACTGCATCGAGACAGAGAGAAAGAAAGCGATGTGATATAGTGCCGAGAGTGAAAGTCACGAAAGATACAGTGAGGAGAGAAAGTTATGTGAATTTGTACGTATTTAATAGCTTGGTTATGTTTTTACTTAAGGTAATTCATTAAAAAGGATAGGTTTCCATCGGCCAACATAATCAAAGTCACTCGCTTAACGTCGGTCTGGTTAACGTCGTTTCGCTGCAACGTCGCCGATGAATCACTACCCATCGCTGCATCCCACGTCACGTGGTATCGCCGCTTGAACGTCGCTGGCGGCTGGGAAACGACTTTCCACGGCGGATAGTGCAGCGGCTGCCCCACGCGTTCGCTGCTAGGCAATGCCCCCTACTGGCCCAGTGTATCTCTATGCGGCCATCCTGTTGTACGGCAAATCGTCAACTTCCTTGGGCTGTGCCAGGTGAGTGGTGTGATAGAGTATGCGGCGACCCGCTCTCATCTCAGGTCATTGTGGAGAAGTCGCTGCCAACGTAATAGCAAACATTGGTTGTTGTTATTACTCATTGTTTTTTTTTCGGTAAAGTCACGTATGTTAAAATACCATAAAATTATATTGAAATAAATCAATCGCGACGTTTCGACCGCAACACAAGCGATCTTCATCAGGTGTAAAAAAAACAAATAGCGAGGGAGCACATAGGGCGACACCAACGCAACACATAGAGAGCGTTAAACTTGCACGGAGGTAAATACAACAAGAAGATGAGAGACGAGAATTCAACAAACCTAAGAAAAAAATTAAGTGATGCAAAACCAGTCAGGGCAACAACACACAGTTAGACACTTGCCTGGCGGACCACGAATTTCAGAAGAGTGCTAAATTTCGTGTTCATCCTCTGGATTGAACATACCAGCATAGACAGAGTGAACAAATACGAGGTACAAGTCAGCAGAAATACATATACAGGGACACCAAGAGGCAAGGAGAGGGAAAGACGGACAGAGAAGCAAGGAAAAAGAAAAAGGGCCGGAGGGATGAACAGACAGAGGCCTTAAATAAGAAGTAGAGGTGGGGGGGGGGGGGGCCGAAGAGAGCAAGGGGGCACGGCAGCAGAGGCGGGGGGAGGGGTAGGAGCAAGCAAGGGGTGCAATACGTTTAGGACAGAATTGTAAAGGTAACTTCCCCGTAGAAGTGTGTTAATAAGCGATCTTCATCGCCTGATGAAGATCGCTTGTGTTGCGGTCGAAACGTCGTGATTGATTTATTTTAATATAATTTTATGGTATTTCTACATACGTGACTTTACCGAAAAAACCAATGAGTAATTTATGCAGTCACGAAAGCTTTAATTCTTTATTGGTTGCTATTGTTGTGAGTTAAGAGTGAGTGGGGAGCGGTGGCACTGTGCTACGAACCAAGCGAAGAGCCGAGTTTGATTCCTGCTCACAATCACCACTTCCAGCACCAGTGGCAGCGATGATCTAAATCAGGTCGTGGGCCTCCCCTAGGTCGACTCCGCCCCAAATGAATACCTGGTGCGGTGTGTATAAACGTCGCCACTTGGGACACAGGCGTCCGGGCATATGTGGTGCTGGCCATTGTGCCCTGCCGGCTTTCATAGGTGCTACTCACAGCACTTGCCCCTTAGTATGTTAAAGGCTATCGGCGAATTTTTGTCTTTGGTGTTGGCCACTAGCTTTACCCACCCTGTTTTCAACACGAGTGCTAAAATACCAAGAAGTGATCCTAGTGCTTTGAGCGCCAACGATGTTTGGAAGGTGATCACATGAAAAACCAAATTGGAATTGGTACGCAGCTTTGTAGTGGGTGATATGGGGAGAGCCTGTTATCAGTGTGGATTGAGGATCAAAATCAGCGCCACGTTCCTCTCAGTTTTCTGGTGATCCAGGCGCAAAGGCACGAAGTTTGACCGCGGGCGGTGAATCAAGCTGTCATTGCAGCTTTCAAAGCTGCCGCATCTCCAACAAAGCATGGACATTTTTAGTGAGGATGGTGCAAGCAGGGAGCACAGTGTAATGCTGAAAGCAACTCGATAAAGAGAAGAAGAAAGCTGTGCAACAGTCATTGGCATGTGTCCCTTGTGGCTACCAACACCTCGCTCCACCTGCACCAAGCTCCACAATTAGTTCATAGTTCATAGTTCCATTTATTTGGTATAGCCCTGTGAGCCATTCGGCTCTTGAATCGGGTGCAACCGCAACAAACAAAAAACAAAAACATGAACAAGAAAGCATCTAAAAGTGACTATGTGACTATGCAAACAGAAAATCCAGGAAAAAAAACATCAAAATATTCCTGAAATAGCACCGTACACCAACGCTGTGTGCAAAAATCCCAGTGGGATGCAAGTAAAATAACAACAACAACCACTACGTGATTTTACCGAAAGAACCAAGAAGATGAATCCCTGCAGTCACGAAAGCTTTAAATCGAAATTTAATACCAAACCCTAGAGCCATATTTTAGGCCACTGAATAGCAGTGGCAGCTAGGGGTGTACAACTCCTCTAGAGCAGTTTTGAGTGAAGATCTCATAGGTAGTGATTCAAGTTGCAGTTTATTGACAATAGCATTCCAGACCTTGGGGGCATCAATAGCAAAGGCCCTTCCTCCGGTTTTTGTATGGCAATAGGGAATGTGAAGCTGGTAAATGAGCAAAGACCTGAGGTCAAATTTGTTCTTTGAAACAGAGAGGAGATCCAGTAGGTAGTCTGCGGATTTTTTTGTAAGTACATCGTGAATAAATAAGATCTGGTGCACAAGCCGTCGAACATTAAGAGATGTTAAGTTTGACCCAATGTAGAGATCACAGTAGTGAGTCCTATATGGGCACTTCAATGCAAATCTTAAGGCCGAGTGATAGATGGAATCAAGCTTCTTCAGTACAGTACTTGGGGCTGATTTATACACGATGTCACAGTAGTCAAGTAGAAGCAGTATGGTAGCTTTTATCAATTCCAAACGGAACATTGGGGGGAAGCAGTGCTTTTGTCGATACAGAAAACCAAATTTTATTTTTGTCTTTTACCAATATAATCAATGTGATCTTCAAAATTAAGTTTTGAATCCAGGATGACCCCAAGATACTTAGAGATCTTGACTTGCTCTATTTGATAATTATTTAATGAATGTAATTGGGGAAAAATAACTTCCTGCTTTAGTCCCGGTGAGAAGCATATCACCTTGGTTTTGGAGGTATTCAGGACTAGTTTAAGAGCAACTAGCTGATGTTGTAGTTTGTTGAAATCACCCTGGAGCTTAGCAATCACGTCATCCGGAGAGAGGCCAGCAGTAATCAGTATCGTGTCATCTGCAAAAAGATTTACCCTGAAATGATCCAGGTCAGTGCCCAAGTCATTGCCATAAAAATTATCACTGGTGAGTGTTAACCTAACCATTTCGATAATAATAGCTACAGTCAATCACCAGTGTCATTCGTTTTTCTATTAATTATGTATGTTAAGAAAGTTTATTGTGTTCTTAATGTGATAGGAAATTTCCCAGGAACGTAACCTCCCCTTATTTACATTGTTTCTTATGGGAAAATAGATTGCGCTTAACGTTGCTGCACTTGAAAAGTCGCATTTTACAGGAACGCAACCCTGACATTAAGCGAGGACATGTTTTCTTTTCATGAGCATCCATCACGAATAACGAGGGAATGCTGTATGTCGAAACTAGAGCAATGTTCGCTTGTATTGCAACAAACCTTAACTATAGGTATGAGTAACTGATGTGTTGAAATCTCCATATTGTGTTATTACTGCACCATTCACATTCTTACTTGATTGTTTCAGCGTTATGGAAAGTGTACAGGTGGACATTAGGTCATATAATGCTTAGACTTGCATTTAGACTCGGTCACATTAAGACTAGGTCACGTTTAAACTGGACGTGGTCGAATATCTGGTGGTGTTGTTTCCATTGCCATTTTTTTAGATGCAATTAATGTAGCATCGCACGAGAATCCGCCCTTAACGTTGGTAAGAGTGGAAATAAACCGCTTACACCCTTACATTGTCTCAGTCCCCGGTTTGTTGTATCCTCACTCTGGTGAAACAATTTGCAACTCTGTCCGGGGGACTCCGGGGTGCGAGTCCACCCTAGCATACATGTCAGGGGAGGGTGGTTCAAGTAGCCAGCGTCTGATGTCAGATTTCACATAAGAGCAAGCTCACCTATACAGAGTTCACCTGTATGATCGGTCCTTACTTGTGCAATTATACTTGGCCAGTACAATCAGCGCTCCCGTGTAGAATCACAACTTTATGACAACAGCTCACCTGGGCAATCATTACTCACCTGTGACCCCTGACCTGTGCCCCATGTTTTTTTGGGGTGTGGGTTGTGCTGTAGAGACACTGAATCGAATATCCAAATGGCGTGACTCAGTATCGAACTTCGAATGCAGGATTCTGACCCAACCCCAGTATAGGCGCTTGGGAACAATTCTGATCTCAAAATGGGACTGGCAAGTGGGATGAGAGGGGAAGAGGGAGATAAGGAAAACAGGGCGATAGGAGATTTGTGGTGGGAGCGGCTGAAGGAGTTGGAAGGGTTAAGAGATGGGATTTGGGGGGGGTTGGGGGGGGTCCTGGCTAGGATCCACCCAATGAGGGTGAAAGGATTCAGCTCACGCGGTGTTCGGCAAAGGTCTCATTATTGAAAACCCACAGGTATTGCAACCGGTCATACAGCAGGTAACGCTTCAGCCTTCCGCACTCAGAACTCGCCTTCTGCTCTCCCTCTCTGTCCCTTTATCCTCTGATCTCCCATCCTTGCCAGTTTATCATTGGCCAATACTTCTTCCGCAGATCCTGACTAAGAGGCAAGGCGACTCCCAAATCTGCTATATCTTTGCCCATGGCTTTCGCCCCAGATGATGATTCACCGGTAAGACGCCCCGTGTCTCCTTCAGGGGTTAAAGCCGGCGTCGGGTGGTGGGGGAAAGGGTGGATGGGTTTTCCCCTCATATTCTGCCGCCTCATTCTTGCTCCATATTTAGCTGTGCGCGCTCGCGTTTGTATTTCCTGTTTATTTTAAAACAAATCAGTGCTTATGTTTATTCTTCTCTCGCTTGCTCATGAGCCTATTATATTTTGGACAGCTGGAATAATAATGATATTGGAAACACAAAGTAAGCCAATAAAAACGTTAACGTCTAAATGATGAGTAACCCTTTCAAAACAGAAAAGTTAATGCAGCCTGGAAACTAATTTCACAACACACAAAGGTGTGCATCCTACGTGCAAAAGCTCGCTACTTTTTTCAGACCGCCAGCTCATAATAACTTAATTGTTTTTTTTCATTTTGAGAATAAGTGGCAATATTTATAGACAGAAGCAAAACAAAGACGCTACTGTTCGACCGGTGTTGTCTTCATTACGACGAATTCGTAGAGTACATTTATTGATGTTCGCTGTCGCCAAATACTTCTGGGAGCCCCATGTACTGTGTGGAGAGGGCCTAGTTCTACACTGGGGTCGTGCCTTTGTATCGCTGCTGCCCGTGTCCATTTTCTCAACTCTTTTAAGTTTCTAGTCTAAACTATGAAATGTCCACATTCAGTTATTTGGAGCTTGTGCTCTAGATAAGGCTGAACGATGTTGTACATGCAATGCTGGATGCCTTTGTCTGTTAAATCTAATCGTTAAAAGTTGAGTAATGCTTTCATTATCAATCCTCTCGGACTCAAGTGAATCTACGGAGTGTGGCATGACTTTGCAAACTAATATTTGGTGGTATTGGTGCAGGGTCTAGTGATAACGTGAGCACTGTTCCTGCAGCCAGTCCCCAGACACCCAAGCATTAGCCAGGTTTAAACCTGCTGCGTTTCTGAGATCTAATGAGATTGGGTGCGTTGAGCGTGAAAGAGGCGCTTTCACACTACGTGCCCATCCCGGGTGCCCGTTGTGAACGCCATTCCCAGCTGTGTGAAATATTGAATATCTGTATGCATGCAACCACGCGGGCACTCAAGTCTTCCTCCCAGAAGACGAGAGATCTTGATGGGGCCCTCGCGCAGTTAAATAGATTAAATGAAATTGGATGTCATAATCAGACAGGAATGTATGCAGGACCCTCCCCCACCTCCTCCCCTCGGTGCGCGGCGAAGATTAATTGAGGTCTCGACCCAATGTTGGGACCGCCGACGCAGCTCAGAGCCCCGCGCGGCGCTGGGTGGAGAAGTGTCGGCAGGGCGCGCTCACTGCCCAGATCTGCCCATTCCGTGTTATTTGTGAGAAGCGCAAGTCGGTCCTGCAGTGATGTTAGACGACTTTATTTTCATTTATTCGGTCAATCCTACAGCTCAAAAGTCTCGTGAACTCCATTGATCACAGTACGCCACTGTACACCGGTGGTTCGATCGGTGACATGGCTAAGCGTTTAGCCCGTTCACCGCTTGTGGCAGATGTTTACGGTTCGAATTCAGCAGACGTCCTGATCAATGCTGCGGGTTGTATTTACCGTAAAAAAATATTTGCGTCGTCTCCTTTAAAGTGGACATTAAAGATCACCTGATGCCATGCACATGATTGGGCCGTTGTGTGCTGACGCCATGATCCAAAATTGCCACATTTGAAAAGTTCCCTACAAATTACACTTTAAATATGCATAGCAATCGTCACCCCTTAACGAGGAATACCTGGCAGGACGTTCCTTCAAAAGACCCATGGGACCTAATGGCGCTTTCCTGGGCAAACAAAAAAATATATTTAATGTCTCCGATTTGAAAATGTCATATTTTAATTACAAATTACTGTAGGTGGTTACATGCTATACAAGCCTAATGACAGTTCAACACATAGCATGTAACTGGTTTTAATCAGCGTTCACTACGTATAATGGAACAAATACATATCCCCCATATAAACAGAAATGCTGTTCGCGAGCACCTATGAAGACCGGCAGCTAAGCCGACGACGCCTCGAGCAAGAGAGTAACGAAGCCGTTTGTGTGACACCCTCACACCCTCACTGCTCCGCAGGGAACAAACACATTTTTGATACAAGGGACGCCCAACCACGGCGTCTGCTTAACGCAAAGAATTGATCAAGAATACAAACCACAACCACACATAAACACATACCCGGACAATTAATAAGACGACTAATGATAAGTGCGTCAACTATTAGCTGATAACGAAGAACACTGCTGCCCATTGAGTTACGTGGATACGTTCATTTAGAAGTATTTTGGTCGTTATTTTTATTTTTTTAATTGCATAACTATTACCAATGAATTCATTTGATGAAACTAAACGTTCAGAAACCTAAGTTATGAATCTACACACTCACGGGGAGAATATTGTGTTGAAATACTTAGAGGATTCACAGAATCTTGCCCGCGAATTAATTGAAGCCTCAGCCAATTGATAAGCATTTGCTGAAGCAGGAACACTGCCGCACACCATTGTTCCAAGACATTTCGTTAATTACATAATCTTGCCAATGAATTAATTACCGTATACCTTTGCCTTCGGGACATGTTTCTTTATTGCCGTTCGTATGAATATCGTCGCATGAATATTAAGGACTTTTTCCTGTCGCCGTGTATGCTCGCGTTACTTTGAGGAATTAACCAATTGTTCTGTTACCCAGTTTAACAACGTAATCATTGAGGGTTAAATGTACGGATCTATGAGGAGAACATCTCCAGGAGTACTGTGTTGACAATTCCAAGCATAAGAGTTCGAAAATTAGAGTGTTATGTTTTTGTTTAGAAATTAAAATTGCTTAACACAGAAGTGTCTGAGTGGTGCCTTCCTAAGTTCATGCGTAATAATCTTAATTATAAGAACTGTATCCTGCGGTGAGATTTGAATTTGGAGACCTGACATAAAAACACTAAGACATAATCAGTAAATGTTAAGCGAGAATAATTGTATTATACCGATTGATAATACAACCCTAGACAACGAATCCGAGCTTAATCTAGCATACTTACATCACACTTGTATAACTTCATACAATTCATTGTATTATCCCGATTGATAATACGACCCGAGACAACGAGGCAGAGCCTAATTATCATAACGGCATACATTAGCGTAATCGCATGCAATTGCATAACTTAATACGATGACACATCTATAATTAGCATAATTTATGCGCATATTAGCATAATTCCGGAATACGCATTTTTACATATTTTTTTATCCAATTTTTCAAGAACCGGCATATACAACACACTGCTGGATGAAGGCCTCCCCAAGATGTCGGCAAATCTCACGGTCCTACGATGTAACAATCCATCTCATGCCTGCACACAAAGTTATGTATGTCAATCGCTCCATCTCCGCAGTGATTGTACTCAGTTGCCTTTCAACTGAGTACACGCTGCAGACTTAAGAAAAAAATTGAACGGTTATCAAAGTATACGTCCTTAAAGTGTATCACGTAAAAAAAAACATTCGAATATGTACGTGTCCTTTGTTTACAGTAAATGGATTTAGGTCGGAGTGGATGTGGGGCGCCATGGTGGCGAGATGTTAACTCCCTCACCTGGTATACAGGAGGACGTGGGTTCGATCCTGATCCTGACCCTGACGCTTGTATATTTTGAGTTTGCATGTTTTCCACGTGGTCGCGTGGATTTTTTTTCTGGGTCCTCCAGTTTTCCCCTCCACATTTAGAATCATGCTTTTTTGAGTATTTCGCTGGTATAAATATCCCACGTAATAAGCCACTTTTGATGAGCCAGGTCGCTTCTGACAAAGAGTGATATAAGCTCAGTGGGGCTTACCTGGTAAAATTAAATATAGTTTAATAATAGTATAACCCAGGGCTGTGGCGCTAGGCTGCCGACAAACGCTCCACGTTGACTTTTCGAATTCGCAATGCGGGCTCCAAGGCATTGGAACCGGAGGGTTACACGATGATGGCATCTGCAGGCTGTCATAAGGGTTCGTATTCGAGTAGGAGCTCGCAGAATTCGGTCAGTGCTTGTTTGGATCATGAGCTTCCCTGGGGGGGAGGTGGTGTAACGGCCACGATGCGAAGTGAATGCTAATCCATTGATTCCATTGAGAAAAAGCGGTTCTCTTACAAAGGGATACCTGGGCCGAATCAAGAGCGACTTTAGACTTTGACTAGAGTCCCATTCGATCGGGAAGAATTCAGGATCAGACTCGAGTCTTTTTTTGTTTTTACGATCAGAGGAAACAAGAAGATGCTCGGTGTAGTCGGCACTTTGCTTCGTTCATCATTTCGTTAGTCTGAATACCACACTAGGCAGTTTTCTCACTCGAATCTGAGTTCGCCAGCCGTCGGATCTGGGCCAGTCGTTGTGCCCACGCTCTCCCCTCCACGAGAGAGCCCCGATCCCTTTTGATCCTCCTCTCGCTTCCGCTATTCCCCGTTTCATGTCGACTATAAATATCCCTTACTCCCATCTGCGCCTAATTGCCTCGTTACGTGCGCTGTCATTAAGCGGATGAGGCTGGTAGCTTAATTAATTGGCATCCGTCACGTTTGCACGCTTTGTTGTTCGTCCCCGGAGGCCACCGACTCCCGGTTTAACTCCCACTACCGCGGGTCTCCCTGGCACTCGCGCAACACACCACCCACCCCTCCTCCCCGACAGCGACACCACAACCAAAACGTCCACCCCCTCCACCACAGCCTCCTTTACCATCGCCGCCATCAACATCACTCCTAACTATCCGTCACAACCAATAACCACCACCACCATCACCACACCCTCCCTCCACCTCACCGGCAATCTCCCTTCGAATCATCCATCCTAGCCAACAATGCCTCGCTATCACCACACACCGCTCATTTTCCAAAACAGCAACAACACACTTAATCCTTCATCCCACCACCACAATCACTCCACGACCCTCGCCGCGACTACCACCACAACACTGCACCACGTGAAACCACCACCACTTATACCACACCGGCCACCCTTCACCAGCACACACTGAACCCGTACTGTCACCATACACAAATAGTGTGTCTTATATTACGCGCAAGTGGAGCTGCGATTGGAGCCAAATCAGTAAATCCTTGCTTCGTTGACGTTTTTATTGTAATTAGTCGAGGGTAATTTTCATAAAAGGCGACTCTGCGCTGTAACATCTCCACGCGATAGCCGAGCCTCGAGGTGTAGCCTCATAATAGCCGTGTTCAGAGAAGCGAAGCCAGCCCCACTACAGCATTGGTATGGTGACGCAGGGCTTCAGTCGCCCGTGATTAAACCGGGTTCTCATTGAATGCAGTGAGTCTCAGCCCGGTCGTCAACGGCTGTTAAAAAAAAAAATTGTTACATTTTTTTTATAAAAAACTTTTTTTTTTTACCTTCAAGCATTTATACATTACACCCACCATTTTTACTGGGATGTGGTGAGGAAAATGCAATTTTTTTTATAGTGCTTGGACATATTTTAAGAACCAATTTATAAATAAAATTAATTACAATAATGCTACTTTAAAAAGTTCAGAATTAAGAGTGATCGTCCACAATGGTTTGATCCAAACATTTCTGAAATAAAAAAAAACTAGAAATATATCCTGGAATAAGGAAAAAAATCAAACAACCTCTCTGATTGGATTTTTTAACAATAAACTATTATTTATTTTTCCAGGTAAGGCCCACTGAGCTAAAAGCTATTTTTCAGAAGCGACCTGGCCACAAATGATAGCTCAGCAAAATCAGAATCTTTATACGAGAAGAGTCCGATTAGATATAAAGCTCTTTTTCACAGATGTCCAGCAACAAAGTGGCTTGCACCGTGTGGGACTCTATAGCATCCAAATACTCTAAACGCGTGTTTCTAAATGTGTAGGGAAAACCCGGAGGACCCGGAGGAAAATTCCACGTAACCACGGGGAGAACATGCAAACTCCAAATATACAGGTGTCAGGGTCGGGTTCGAACCCACAACCACCTGTATACCAGACAAGTTAGTTACCATCTCACCATCATAGCACCCTTTACCTATCTAACACTAAGAAACAGATGTACTCGCCAAATAAGAAACGCTACATTTTCATATGATCATCAAACTATTTCACATTCACACAAAAATCCAAGACTCTTATGGCAGTTGAAAACAAAGGAAAGCAAAACGTTCTACCAAACAAAAACTATTCCTGGATGGCAAAGAACTGCCCACAAAACAAGACATTGTCAACGGATTGTATCCTCATTTAGGATCAACAGGACATATCTTTATCAAAACACACCAGATTAAAATGTATCCAAATACACCGCCGTTCGCATCACTCACTTCGTCCTCCTCACGGACCAACCCTAAAACATGGCTAGGATCCCCTCCACCTCTGGTGGCTGGGGATCTTCTCACATTGACATGCTAATCTCTCACATTTATATTTACGTACAAATTCCATCTCTAGCTCCGCCCACTTACCCTTGGGTTGAGCCCACCAAAACCCGATATAAACTCTTGTTGCAGCAGCTCTTTCTCCTACGTCAGCAGTTCTCCTGCTGTGTTTGTTTCACCTGATGACGGTCGCTTGTGTTGCGATCGAAACGTCGTGATTTATTTTATTTTATACCTACGTGACTTTACCGAAAGAACCAAAGAGTATGGCTATGAGCCGGGGGGGGGGGGTCGACGGAGCTGGTGGGGGGGCGACGGAGCCGGGGGGGGGGGGCGACGGCGCGAGCAGAGGGAGCCGACACTGACTCACTCACACATCATGCACTGACTCGCTCATCATGCGCTTACTCACTCACACATCATACACTCGCACAACAATTCACTCATCATACACAGGTTCACTTATCGTGTGCTGGCTCACTCGCACATCATACACTGACTCGCTCATCATGCGCTAACACATCATACGCTGACTCGCACATCATACACTCACTCAACCTAATACTGACTCGCACATCATACGCTGACTCGCACATCATACGCTGACTCGCACATCATACACTCTCTCACACTGCTGCTGACTCACTCACACATCACACACTGGGAGTGTCGTGCTTCCAGCTATGGCTGCAGGTTTTGTCGTACGTGTTATGTATATCGTTTATTGTTAAATTGAAAATCACAGTTCTTATGATTACTGTTGTTACATTGTTTTTGTAGCTTTATTTTGGTCTGGTTGTGGTGTAATAGTTTTCTGCAATGTAGATTCATATTTTGTTTGTTGCGGTTGCAACCGACTTAAGAGACGCATGGCTCACAGGGCTATACCTAATAAATGAAACTTGAATGTTTTTCGTTTATTGTTAAATTTGAATCACAGTTCCTATGATCACCGTTGCATTGCTTTTATAGCTTTATTTTGATTATTTCGAAAACGTTTTGGTTGAGCCATATTTCTTTGTTGTAGTACAGAGTTAGACTGATAACTTTAATGTAAATTGTCTTATGGTTGTTATTGTTTGACTTGCATCCCACTTGGAGTTTTGCACACAGCATTGATATACGGTGCTTTTTCTGGAAGACTTTTCTGTTTTTCCTGGATTTTTCTGTTGCGCGTAGTCACTTTAAGATGTTTTCTTGTTCACGTTTTTGTTTGTTGCGGTTGCACCCGATTCAAGAGCCGAATGGCTCACAGGGCTATACCAAATAAATGAAACTGAACTGAAATCCGTGATGTCACCTTACAAGGCCGTTCTGTGACACAAGGTGGATCAACTGCAGGAGCTCTATGACGATGATACTTTTAATTATATTGACGATGTTTCCGTAATACTGTGCAGTCATGGGCTGTGAACAGGTTGAGTGATTGATTACGAGGTTTACACAAATCGGGCGAGCGGAAGCGCCAGTCATCAATTCAGCGGCCGCGTTCTCCTGCGCTAATTGCAATGTAATACGCGAAGACCGGGATCTCGAACGTACCTTTTGGCTCTCACTCCCGCCGTCACAGACAGACGGACAGGCGGTGAGAGCTGACACTGGGTCGCTGCAGAAACGTATCGCCAGACTTGCGGTAGAGACGCCGCAGTGATGCATACCTGTCAACCCCTTATCATTGCCAACCTTATTAAAGACCAATTCAGACTACCATACACTATACACTACACTATTATACACTGCCATATACCTGTCAAGCCCTTATTATTGCCAACCTTATTACAGACCAATTCAGACTACCATACACTATACACTACACTATTATACACTACCATATACCTGTCAACCCCTTATTATTGCCAAACTTATTACAGACCAATTCAGACTACCATACACTATACACTACACTATTATACACTACCATATACCTGTCAACCCCTTATTATTGCCAACCTTATTAAAGACCAATTCAGACTACCATACACTATACACTACACTATTATACACTGCCATATACCTGTCAACCCCTTATTATTGCCAACCTTATTAAAGACCAATTCAGTGACTTATTCGTCACCCCGTGCCCCTTATAAATCTCAACGTTCATCCTACAAAGTCCCATCACAAGGGAGAAACACAAACAAATAGACACCTTTTTTAAAAACTCAATTTCCCCGTACAAGAATACGGCTAACCCGTATGGGTTGACAGCTGTGGTGGTGTCTCGTGGGGGTCCCCTGACGTCCTCCCTTGTCAAACCCTCACCACCACGACTTAGGATGGGGTGGGCGATCCGGTTTGGGTGACCACGCTGAACGAGCGACGCTGGAGAAGAAAGAGAGACACTTCGAGACACACACGGGTACCCGTGGGTTCGTGTTAGGGTTATAGGGGTAAATAGACGCCTTTGTCTATCCAGCGGGAATCGAACTCAGGTTGCCGGGCATGGAGCAGCAGTGTGTTCACCACGCACTTCCACTATTCCCATGAGACATACAAATGTAGTCAAAGGGACAAAGACGTAATAATGATGATGATTTGTTTTGATATAGCCAGAGCGTACTTTATACATCTCAAACGTGTCAAAGGGCATTCTTTAGTGGCAGCTATCTATGTGGGCACAAGCTTGCAACGTCCGTTGCACTATCGAGGGCGCGAGGAGGTGGAGTGGTCGATGTGCTATCGCAACGGAGCTATAACTCAACACGATCTCAGCACTTCGCGCGGGCTATTTCAACGGTTTTACTTAACTCCTGTGTCGTGGTCAAATCTTGTAATACAATTTCTGTCTTCTTGCTGTTGTCCAATCAATTCCAAAATTTGCACACGTACTCAGATCCGGTGACAATGCACGCCTGTATCAAAATTCGGCATCAATGAATCAATTAATTCGCTACGTTAGAGCAATTCACATTTTGTATGGACGCCTTATTATTTGTGTGTGTAGGTCAAAAAACGCCGCGGTCCCTAAACTCGAATCGCCTCGCAAAAGAACCAGGCGCCACGTGTCTTAGGCGCGCCAGTTGTGAATAATACCATTGTTTTTTTTAAAAAACACGTTTTTTTAAAAGAAGTTTATTTTTATTTTAAAACAAAATTACGCGACCTTTTTGAAGCTGAAGCCGGCGCGTGACTTCATCGGATTACGTCACCGCACCTACGACGTCCAAAGTGAAGTGAGACGTCGCGTGGTGTGAAGACGGGGAGTTTACTTACACCCGCAAGTATTGATCGGGGTGGGACACTGACATCGAACCGTGAACCTCCTGGTAACAAGCAGCGAACGCGCCACCGCTCGACCGCTTCACTGCCACATAGACGCAACAAACACGGGCGCAGATTGACCACCGGACGATGATCCACCCTTCTTCCCTCCCCCCCCCCCCCCGCTGACGAACGTCACTCACAGTAAACGAACTCTTCTTGGTCATATCGGTGAGTCAGGCCGCTCTTACAAATAATACGAACCTAGTCTTCTGGTTAGACATACTCTGCACACTTGAACTGAATCCCTCTTGGCCCTACCATCCCCCCCCCCACCTTCATCTTCCTGCAGCCTCTTAGGGCCACCTCGCAGAAAAACGGACGGAACCTCCACGCTCATTCCTTCATCGATAATTACCCCGCTGCCCCATAATAGGTTCCACGTGAGTAATAGGGCTCGCCTCTTCTTAATTGGAACAAAAAAGTCGTTTAACTGGAGCGCGTGGGCCATTAAGGAGCCGCGTTGCAGCACTCCTAATTAAATATGTAAGCAGCCGGGGGAAGCCTCTCTGCCTATCCTTGCCGACCACTCCCACATCCCCCCCAAGTTCTCCACCTTTCAATCCTCACCGTAACCTCCTGACCTCTGCCAACCCCTTCCCTCCTGCCCTGCTACTCGCCATCATCAACAACTCATTCCTATTCTTAGCTCTTTCGGTAAAGTCACGTTGAAGGGAAACAATAAAATAATAAAATATATATATCATAAAATATATATTTTATTGTTTCCCTTCAACGTGACTTTACCGAAAGAGCTAATAATATGAATTACTGCAGTCACGAAAGCTTTAAATCAAAATTTACCTCATTCCTACTCAAGCACGCAAAAAAACTTGACAACCCCGACGTCTCCGACTCTGACCATCCCCGCAACCCCCTCCTCAAGGCCGTAGCCATGGAGTCAACATTGGGGGGGGACCAAATCTTCCAGGGGGTCTGGGGTCCCCCCCCAGAAAAATATAAATTTTAAAACTAATTTCTTGCCATTTCCTGCCTAAAATATAAAAAAATAACACATAGGATGGAATTTTTTTTTCAATGTCTAATAGTGTATTGTATTACATTGCTCTGTTTTTTATTTTTTTACCTTTTCTTGTTTCATTGTATGTAATGGCAGAGATTAGGGATTAATAAAGTACAACCATAACCACAATCACGTAAACAGAAATCTATGCATTGTTATATTAAGACAAGTCCAGATATTGTGGCCAAGGTTTAGCAAATTGTTGTTTTTATTTACAATTATTATTTTAAAAAATATTTGTATAGCAATATATTGGGGGGGAACACTTTAAGCATATCTTATTATTGGGGGGGGATATGTCCCCCCAAATATATATTACTAGTTTTCCTACCTGGTTTCGCCCGGGACTTGGATTCACCACGCCCGGCCGCCTTTGTCTCCCCAGTGGCGATATTCACACACCACACCGGTTACTTGTTTGAGGCTGAGTCGACCTAGGAGAGGCCCAGGACCAGTTAAAATAATCGTCACCGGTGGTGGCCGTGAGCGGGAATCGAACTCGGGTCGCCGGGTTCGTAGCGCGGCGCGCTAACCGCTACACTACAATGCGTTACGCTTCCACATGCGCGGGTCACATGACAGATTGACGTCACAGCTCACTTGCCGTGCAAAAAATCTATGCATTATTGAGCACCCCCCCCCCCCCCCCCAAAGTGTATTTTAATAATTTTTGCATGGTGTACAGTCTGGAAAGTACCCACATGGCAAATTTCAAGTTTGTTGCATGTCGGGAAGTACGCTAAACATTTTGAACAGACACACAATCACAACTTTGCCTTTTATATATATGGAGATAATTACGACCTTGCCCCTTCCTCCTCCTCCCAACCCCGGCCCCTCGCGGAGCGCCCGCTCATCTCGTCGCATATTTCTCCGTTATGGGCGCCGTTAATGCCCTGAGCGTCTGCGAGGAATTAAGCGCGCAGCGGAGTCGGAGCTGCCTCGGTTGGCCGCGGGATAGTTCAATAACCAGCGGAAACACCCCCTGCAAAACAAAGACAAAGACCCTCCGCGTAGCCTTAACAGACTGTAGGGGCAAGTGATGTTTGCGAGCACCTGTGGAGGCCGGGAACGGCACACTAGGTGGGTGGGTGCCCAGCACCACGCCCCGGCCGCCTTTATTATCCCTCGTGGCGATGTTTACACACCGCACCAGGTACTCATTTGAGGCTGAGTCGACCTAGGAGAGGCCCAGGACCGGTTCAGATAATCGTCACTGGTGTTGCTGGCCGTGAGCAGGAATCGAACCCAGGTCGTCAGGTTCGTAGCGCACAACCCTTAATCCTCCAACAGCTTCTACATCACATTTCCTGCTCTCCAGCAAACCCGGCTAATTTCTCGTGCGTTTCTCCACCTCCATGTTAATAAATTGGCATTCGGCGTATCCCTTGGAGAATCATCACCCCTCATACTGGAAAACGAATGCATGTTTTTTTGCAAGCCAGGTCCCGCGGAGTCGCTTGTGGTCCCAGACATCTGCCACTCGGGGTGCCCTTTCGCATGCTCGAGATGTCGTGTGACTCCTGGGGATGCTACTGGCGTCGCCTTTAGACGTGATTTAAGCGACAATGCGGTCCCGGGAGCATTATTCACGAATCGAGAAACCCTCCCTCGTTTGGTTATTCTGTAAGGTCAAGGCCCAGAGGTCAAGGTGGCCACCAATGCCCTGAACGCTTCCGCACCTCGCCAGCGCTTCCCCTATTCTGAGAGATTCCACTACGGTTGTGAAGCCATGACCACAGCGAAGGTCTTCCCATTGTCACAAAACGGACACGTTCTTAATTGTTGCTCTCCAAGTCCGTCTCATTTAGCATCTGGCATCAGAGTTTTAGGTCTCCACTGCCATACTCCCGTAAACTGCGCCTCCGTCCTAGCCACGGATTCCACTTAGGGGCCGTCCATAAATGACGTCACGTGATTTTGGACGATTTTTGACCCCCCACCCCCTCGTCACACGGCGTCACAAAAAGTCAGACCCCCGCTCAAATATGACGTCACAAAGCTCTGCTCCCCCCCAACCATATTTCCATTTTGAAAATAAAACGTGCTTCAAATCGCTTTAAACTATTGTTATTGTAGCGCGTATGTAATGTGGCACTGTACTATGATGTTGTAGGAGTGTTGTTATAACAATTAGTGTCGTTATAACAATTCTATATTTATTTGCGCATTTTGATGTGACGTCACATTTCTCAAACCCCCCCCTCCCTCTCGTCACACATCGTCACAAATGTCTGACCCCCCCTAGGTGCGTGACGTCTTTTATGGACGTCCCCTAATTGCGTCTACAACCCCCTTTCGTCACGATCTGTTCCCAACATTCAAGTTGCTTACCGGATCCTGCTCTGCAATTCCCAGCATCCTCCGCATTAATGTTTTTTTTGTTTTGTGTTTTAAAATCCAGTTATTTTTTTTTGCTCTTGTCGCTTGCTTTGTTAAGCACCAGCAGCGGTGCTTCACATACTCACCCCCAATAACGTTGGAGTGTTTTGAGAGCGGCTGCCCTGCCCGAAGTCCAGAGCTGCTTGCATGTCCCTCTGATCCTTTAAGGAGCACTCTTAACAGTCTCAATGCCATTTGGCCTGTTATTATTACTTAGAGATTATCGGTTTGATTGCACGATTGCTCAGATAACACGAAACATGTGTTTTTTTGGTTGGAGGAGCCTCACGTCTGGTCTCAGGTTGTGTAACTGCGTGTGGCTTGTGGGGCATTTGTCGCTTATGATATATATTTGTTGGTTCTTTCGGTAAAGTCACGTTGAAGGGAAACAAGAAAATAATAATAAAAAAATATATATGTGACTTTACCGAAAGAACCAAGAATATGAATCACTGCAGTCACGAAAGCTTTAAATCAAAATATATTTGTTGATTAATCGATTTTTTTTGTCGCCAGCGACAGATTCAGTAATTTGAAAGCCCCGTTTGGGCCGATGCACCCCACAAATTGGACAAGGTCCATTTAAAGACCGTTCATTTCTCTGGCTCAATAATGACATCTTTAAATGACGAGGAAACCCCATCATAGTAGACACAAATGGGCCCCTTCGGGGTGGAAGCGGGCACTCTATAAGCTTGGTTCCCTTGAGGCAGACTTCGCAGCAGTGAGCACGAGTGACTATCCTGTAATTATGAGTCCTAATGAGAACGAAACCACTTGTCTATCACTGCTGTTGTCGGACGAAAACCACAATGCACTTATATTATTGGGTCATTCGGTAAAGTCACGTAGATAGGTTCAAATAAACAAATATGAATTCCTGCAGTCACGAAAGCTTTAAGTCAAGACACAATGCACTTCTTCAGGGATCTCTGATGGTTTTTTTGCACAATGCACAGAGTCTGCGTACTTATTATACATGTTTGTGCATTGTTATAAATCCATATACCACCTGGCTTCAGCTTTTCAGAATAAATTAATGGCATTGTTAGATGACGTCTTAAATGTTTTATTATCGCATGTGCATCATAAGCGTTATAGATTGTACAGTCGCATTGGTTTAGCCCAGGGCTTCTCAAATTGTTTTAATTCTACGGCTCTCACTTTCGATCTTGCTCGATCGACCCGGCAGACCGAATGAAACATTACATTCCTACCTACCCCGGCTGGGTAGGTGGGAATGCGTTAGCAATCCCTCGCTTATACTCATCTCATCGAGAACATGGACATCAAGTGTCGCTGTCAAAATCTTTAACAATCATTTGCCCCACTGCGTGAGTATATTCGTGTCTGTGTGTGTCTCAGTGTGTGTCGAGGTGCTCGCTAACAGCACTTGCCCCTACAGTCTGTTAAGGCTATATGGGGGATCTTTGTCTTTGTCTGTGCGTCAGCCAGTCATCTCAGTCAGTCGACCTGTGACATCTGGGTCTGCCCCGTGACCTCCTGCCAGCGGGTGTTCGACACTTAACGTGGCCTCAAGGTGCACATAGCCTGGCACAAGCGTCGTGGTGACATCACCGCCACTTAGTGGCGAATGGCGGTTGTTGTCTGTGCGCGTGTCTCCATGCCTGTGTGTCTGTCTCTGTGTGTTGTGGGGTGCGGTAGCGCGCTGCGATACGAACCCGGCGTCCAGAGTTCGATTCCTGCTTACGGCCAACATCAGTGACGATTATTTGATCCTGTCCTGGGCCTCCCCTAGATCGACTCAGCCTCAAATGAGTACCGAGTGTGGTGTAAACATCGCCACTAGGGAGACAAAGGCGGCCCGGCTTGGTCCTGGCCACCCACCCCCTTGTGTGTCGTGCCGGCCTTCATAGGTGGTCGCTAACAGCACTTGCCCCAACAGTCTGTTAAGGCTATATGGGGGATTTTTGTCTTTGGAGGGGTACGCATGGCATAAGCGCCGTGATGTCGTCACCGCCACTTCGTAGCAAAAGGCGGTTGTTGTGGGGAGCGGTGGGGCAGTGGGGGAGCGGTGGGGCAGTGGTTAGCGCACTGCATCACAAATCCGAATTCGATTCCTGAACCGGTCCTGGGCTTTCCCTCGGTCAATTCAGTCTCATATGACTACCTGGTACAGTGTGCTGTGATGTCGTCACCGCCACTTCGTAGCAAAAGGCGGTTGTTGTGGGGAGCGGTGGGGCAGTGGGGGAGCGGTGGGGCAGTGGTTAGCGCACTGCATCACAAATCGGAATTCGATTCCTGAACCGGTCCTGGGCTTTCCCTCGGTCGATTCAGTCTCATATGACTACCTGGTACAGTGTGCAAACACCTTTACTCGGGAGACAAAGGCGGTCAGGCATAGGCGCTTCGGTGCTCGCGAACAGCACTTACCTCAAAAGCCTGGTAAGTGTCGTATATGCCGGGTATTGAAAATTTTTAATGAAAATAATAAAGATTAAATAAAATGTGGAAAAATACGTAATTCGAAATTATGTTAATTGATGTAATAATGCGCATAAATTATGCTAATTCGAGAGATAATCATATTATTTAAATCGAATGTATGAGATTATGCTAATGCAAGCCGTTATGATAATTTGGCCCTGCCTCACTGACGAGGGTCGTATCATCAATCGGGATCGTACAATTAATCGTATGAAGTTATGCAGGTGTGCTGTAAGAATGCCAGATTAACTCGGCTTCGTTGTCTAGGTTCGTATTATAAATCGGTATGATACACTTATTCTCGCTTTAACATTTACTGATTATGTATTAGTGTTTATGTCAGGTCTCCAAATTCAAATCTCAACGCAGGATACAGTTCTTATAAATAATATTATTATGCATGAACTCAGGAAATAAATACTCAAACACTTCTGTGTTAAGCAATTTTAATTTCTAAACAAAACCTTAACACCCTAATATGTGAACTCTCATGCTTGGAATTACCCCCGGTACCATCGGGGAATTTTCCCTCAGTGAGCAGTACATTTAACCATCAATGGTTGTGTTGTTTCACTTTGGCAACCGCACATGATTAATTCCATTGCGTAACACGAGCTTAGTTGGTGATAGGGAGAGTCTTTAAAACCGGCATGCAACAATATTCTAAACAAAAACCTTAACTCTTAATATGCGCATTCTTATACTTGAAATTGTCAACACAGTACTCGAGGAGATGTTCCCCTCATTGATCCATACATTTAACCCTCAACGATCATGTTGTTAATGGGGTAACAGATCAATGATTGCTTCAGAGTAACACGAGCATACACGGCAAATAGGAATAAAAAGTTCTTAAAAATTCATCCGACCATAGTCATACGAAAGGCAATAAAAGCAATTATTATAGCCCAAATGCAAAAGTATACGTCAATAGATTAATCGGCAAGATTATGCAATTAAAAAAACGAACGACTAAAATACTTCTAAATGACCGTATCCACGTAACTCAATGGACAGCAGCAATGTTCTTCACGATCAGTTGATATTTAATGGGCCACCTTGGAATGGCAACCCTTCTTGATTTGTCCCGGTATGCGTGTTGTGCGTCTTCGTAAAGCAGACGCCGGGTGATGCGTCGTGAGGGTGTGAGTGTGGGGGAGGGTCACACAAACTGCTTCCTTCTCGCTCTTGCTCGGGGCGTCGGCTTAGCTGCCCGTCCGCTGGCAGATACAGGCTCTTTCCACTGCTGGAGTAGCTGCGTCGGCACGTTGCTTGTCCTTGAAGATGCTCGATCACGCTTGCCGCTGGTCCGCTGGCTCTCTTGCTCACGGGCGGCTGGTC
Source organism: Petromyzon marinus (assembly GCF_048934315.1). Taxonomy (NCBI): domain Eukaryota; kingdom Metazoa; phylum Chordata; class Hyperoartia; order Petromyzontiformes; family Petromyzontidae; genus Petromyzon; species Petromyzon marinus. The sequence continues at coordinate 3,756,471 of NC_133668.1, read as the reverse complement.
AGGCTCTTTCCCCTGCTGGATGAGCCGAGTCGGCACAACGCTTGCCCGCTGGCAGCTGGCACCCTTGCTTGGTGGAGCTGGTTGCGCTGGTTGCGCTGGTTGCGCTGATTGCGCGCTCTCTCCTGCGGCGTGCTCTCCCACGGCGGACGATTGCTTTCGTCGCTCGTCACTCTTTCTCTTGGGCTGCAGCTGCTGCTGGGAGCTGGCACTCAATGTAGAATAAAACTCTTTTAGCGATGCTTCGTCTTTCAGCTCTGAACTCACACTCGGTGACACATCGCTACTCTGCAGGCCTCGCCATCCTCGGTTGATTGCGGGGCCCACCTCGGAGCCTGCCGCTTTCCGCCCTCTCCTGTCGCTCGCCGAGCTGTCCCTTGTCGAGATGAATTGACGAGCTCAGCACCTAACATCACCTCGCCCTTCTTCTCTGCGAGACACAGCACCCATTGCTAATGTCTCGAGGCCATGCCCCGAAGCTGGCTTGCTGTCCCTTGCCGAGCTGCTGTGTGTCTTCTTGTCGAGCTGATGGTCGCTGTCTTTTTCCGCTGGTAGCTGGGATATCGCTGAATTGTCGAGCTGAATTGTGTGCGTCGTGCTGCTGTTTATATCCGAAAAATCTCCCCTTTGCGCGTCTCTTGCGAGAGGAAAAAAAACAGATGCTTACTCCGCCATGCTTTGTCACAAAGGACCGGATTCCTTTGATCTCGCTCTGCGTTGTTGTGGGGGGGGGGGTAGGTGTGTTCGTGTGTGTGTGTCATTTATTGAGTCATCTTTTCATCCGTGGATGCACAGATGGCCCCTGCAATAAAGAGTAATTTCTCTCGCTCTGGCATCATTTTTTGCTATCCCGTGCTGCGGGAAGACAAAGACGGCCGGGAGGCTCCTTTCCTATGGAACACAGTCTATCTTGGCTGTGTAAGCCCGACCCATTTTGCCTCATTTCTTCTGCACAAACACCATTTGGTTTATGTTTCCTAAGATTTGTGATTCATTGTCATCACGACGCATTTCCTAGGGTTTATTAATTTTCGTCCCCCCGTCTGTATCCGGTGATCGGTGCTGTTATGCTTGAGTTATTATTTACTTTAATTTTTATGTCTTGAGTTTTATAGGTAAGTTTTATGACTGTTGGAATTCATATTCCTTGGTTTTTGTAAGGTCATGTGACGGCAAGATGTAATGTAAGGTGAATAACGTTAGCGTTAATATGGAATTATTCTTGTTGAGTTTTTCTTGGACTTTCTGTTAATTAAAAATAACCCAAAACCTGTCTGTCCGGTTTTTGCCGCCCTAGAAGCTGCGAGGCTTTCAGGAATTCCCCCCCCCCCCCGCCTTTCTCTTTGGTTGGTTTATTACTTTTTATTGCTTATCTCCGGCGGGCGGTTGTGTGAGGGGAGGGGGGGGGCTGTACCCCCCTTTTGCTCCGGGCTCGTGTGCCCTATCAACTGGGGCTACGTACTCTCAGCCCTCCGGCTAAGGGGCCCTCGGGGAGGCTAGCTGACCCGACCCAGCCAAGGTCCTCGGGTCCCGACCACTGGCCCACTCGGACCCGGCCCTTAGAAGGACGTCAGGTCCCGCGGGTTCCCAGGGTCCGATCACTGGCCCACTACAGCCCCGGCCCTTAGACGAACGTCGGGTCCGGGGTTCCCAGGGTCCTAGCCTAAGTAGGTCTTCAGCTTGACGATGACTGCCGGACCCGTGCAGAGGTCCGGCTTTTATACCCGTTCCAGGGTCTCTCCACCTCTAGCCACGCCTTCCTTCTGGAACTCTCTAGGGGGCTCTGGAATATCCCCCCAACCCCTCTCTTATTCGAGGCAGCTGCTGTGCTGGAGGTGGAAACTGAGGTGGGTGGGATTTTACTCTACTACTGATCCTGTTCGAGGTGGCCGGGACTGACCCTGCTCGAGGTGGCCGGGACTGATCTGATCCGCTGAGAGTGTTCTGTTTCAGAGCCGGGTGATGCTTTGGGCGTGCCTTCGGGGTTTTGTGCAGCAGTTCCTCCAAGTAAACCCTATACATTTGGAATATACCGCCAGTGGTCTTGGTTATATTCTGCACACGATAATTTGGGGCATCGCGTGAAATAGGGGCCCCACCATAATTTAAACAGTGATGCTAGCTAGGGTTGTGGGTATAAACCGAAACACGCTAAAGCATGTCCCAAAAGGACGCACCATTACAGCATGTCTCTGCGTGTCTCTGTGTCTGCCCAACTGGGCATGCGCGACCGACATCAAGTTTCAAGGGCCATGGCTGGGGGGCTAACGACTCAGTTGGGACACGACAGAGCGACGATGGGGACTTTGAAGTTCTCGCCTTTCCTATCACCCTGTAACTACCACACGGCACACCTGGGGTTTTGCCGCAGCATAGCACAAGTTACGAAACACTTGGTTAGAAGACTCGTCGGGTCGACGATGGCTGCCTGAGAGAAAGTAATTTGTGTTGAGTAAACTGCATTTGAACAGATTTGAAATATTTTTTATTCGCATTTGAAATGCATTAATGGAAAGAAAACAGGACGATACTACAACATGCATGGGAACTGATATCGTAATGATCGTCGTACGATATTACGTTTTGGAGTATTGTATCTCATTGCTGAGGCATCATAGAGTAGCGAACCTTTGGAACAGACCCTGCCGCCTCCTGCATGGGTTAGGCAGTCGGTAAACACCAAGGAGACTCGGCCATGGGGACCGAGGACAACACCGGAAACAGCCGCTCAGTAGTTGAATGTCGTCAAATCCGCCCCCACCCAACACGGCCAATTGGTAAGGTTTGTCACATAAACAAAACGTGCCAATTCGTTACTAGTTCAGCACCCCGGTGCGTTGGAGAAACACCTTACTAGTCGGGTGTGGGCAGGTTTAACGACATATCTACACGATCTAACCCAAAAAACCTCTTTCGTTGAGATGTTGGATGCCATCAGCCATGCACGGTGGGGTGGGGGGGGAGCCTCATCTGCCGGCGACGTCAGTTTTTTTTCTAAACATCCACTTAACGGCAGACATCGCTTTTAATTAAAAACACCACTCCCGTGGGAATTCATTACAACGCAGTGAGGAATTTTAAATGGGGGGGGGGGGGGGGGGAACTGCATAAATACGAATGAGTCTCAAGGCCAGGCGAGGACTTAACATAGTTGGTGAGGAGAGGCAGTTCGGGGGCTCGGAGGTCAGAGACATTGAAGCCAACATCGCCCCGAGACTTTGGGCTCGAATCCGGGTTTCAGCCTCAATACCCCCCCCCCCCCAATTGAACCAGGTTCTCGAGTGGAGTAAGTTGATGGTCTCAACCCAGTCCACTAATAGCAGTACTTTGTACTGCCATTCATTGTGTTTTTGTATTGTTCGTTGTAACGTGCTTACCCCCTCCCCCTACTGGACATCTGTGGAAAAAGAGCTTAATTGCTCATCGGATTCCTCCAGTATAAATATTCTGATTAATAGCTTTTAAACAATAAAAAAACCCACAGTAACTTTACATTTGGTTTTTCACCCCGACCCAATGATCGCTCAATGTCATTATATTTAGGGATTCGATTAAGTAGTTTTTGTGGCCCAAAAGTCAGGACACAGGGTTATTTAATTTGATCACATCATAGTTTTTTTTGCATTTATTTTAACACATGTTCAAACTGACTTCGATTAGCATTAATGCACGCATTAATTATTCCTTAAGGTAATATTGTCATTTTTTTCTATGGGGTTACTTAAATCCGACGCTTACAAAACTCGACCAAGACCCAGGAATGACTTGAGACAAAACTGAATTGATGAATGTTCAAAGATGACACAACTGTGATCTTTTCAAAAGTCCTGAATTCATTTCAAAACAGAATTCGTGCGTGGATTAATGTTAATGGCAGTCAGTTTGAACATTTGTTAAAATAGATTCTGCAACCCTATGTGATTTGTTAAAATAAATATAATCCTATGTTCTTTGGTTCTTTCGGTAAAGTTACTTAGATAGAAATAAAATAAAGTTAAAAAACACTAATGTAGACTGTAGCCTGGTTCTTAATCGGAGTGAGTGTACTGGCAGTCTATAATGTAGCCTGTAGCAATGGTTATTTAGCTGGGTGAGTGTACTGGCAGTCTATAATGTAAACTGTAGCCTGGTATCTACCGACTCTGCAGTAGTAACTACTGACTCTACAGTCGTATCAATTGACTCTATCTTAGTATCTACTGAGTCTACAGTATTATCTACGGACTGTACAAGTATCTACTGACTCTACAGTAGTATCTACCTACTCTATAATAGTATCTACTGACTGTGTAGTAGTATCTTCTAACCCTAAAGCAGCATCTAGTAACTCTACAGTAGTATCTACTGAGTTTACAGTAGTATCTGACTCTACAGTAGTATCTACTGACTCTATAGTAGCATCTACTGACTCTACAGTAGTATCTACTGAGTCTACAGTAGCATCTACTGAGTCTACAGTAGCGTCTACTGAGTCTACAGTAGCATCTACTGACTCTACAGTAGCATCTACTGACTCTACAGTAGTATCTACAGACTCTATAAGTATCTACCTACTCTATAGTAGTTTCTACTGACTATACTAGTATCTACTAACTGTATAGTAGTATCAACTAACTGTATTGTAGATCCAGATTTGTTTCAACATGGTACACAAAATCCGTGATTTGATCCCATCTGTAAAGGATGCGATTCCTGACATGCAATATCGTGGTGTCTACAAACTAAGTTGTGGCTGCAGCAGCAGTTACATTGGAGAAACTAAACAACATGTCTTGGACCATATTCACAAACACAAGGCAGATCTGAAGCATGGAAGGACGAATACCTCTGCCGTTGCGGATCATTGTTTAAACGCTGTGGGCACACACAAAATTGAATTTTCTAAAAACGAAGGTACTCTGCAAACCCACTGGCTATCATCAGAGATTTGTTCATGAAGCCATCCAGATATATAAACAGACACAACTTCAACCGCGAAGATGGGTACAAATTGAGCAATCATTGGAATGACGTGATTAACCAGGTAAGTCTTATACTGGTAGGAACGAAGTTGTAAACTGAGTGTACCAGCCTGCAATATATTAATGTGTCCGTCCGTCCGTCCTCTTTCAATACTTTAACGAAGTGAAATCTCGTGCTGTTGGGTGTAAAATCAGCAATAGACAGCGCAGAGACTTGTCCTACCAGCCCACCCTGCAGGGACCTGCACCTGCTGTGATGTTTTCATCCTTCCTGCGATTTTAGCTGACTCTCTGAGTTACATTATTAGGTTGGATGTCTTTGGCTTCATAGTAGTATCCACTGACCCTGCAGTAGTATCCACTGACCCTGCAGTAGTATTTACTGACTCTACATTAGTATCTGACTTTATAGTAGTAGCTACTGACTGGAGTAGTATATACTGACCATAGTAGTATCTGACAGTAGTAGTATCTACTGACAGTAGTAGTATATACTGACTCTACAGGATTATCTACTGACTCTAGTAGTATCTACTGACTCTACAGTAGTACTCATAAAATCGTATAGTCGTGTATCTACAGTAGTATCTACTGACTCTAGTAGTATCTACTGAGCACAGTATTATCAACTGAGCACAGTAGTAGTACCTACCGACTCTACAGTAGTATCTACTGACTCTACAGTAGTATCTACCGACTCTACAGTAGTATCTACTGACTTTACAGTAGTATCTACTGACTCTACAGTAGTATCTACCGACTCTACAGTAGTATCTACTGACTCTACAGTCGTATATACTGACACTACAGTAGTATCTACTGACTCTACAGTAGTAACTACCGACTCTACAGTAGTATATATTGACTCTACAGTAGTATCCACTGACTCTACAGTAGTATCTACTGACACTACAATAGTATCTACTGACTCTACAGTAGTATCTACTGACTCTACAGTAGTATCTACTGACTCTACAGTAGTATCTACTGACTCTACAGTAGTATCTACCGACTCTACAGTAGCATCTACTGACTCTACAGTAGTATCTACTGACTCTACAGTAGTATCTTCTGACTCTACAGTAGTAACTACTGACTCTACAGTAGTATCTACCGACTCTACAGTAGCATCTACTGACTCTACAGTAGTATCTACTGACTCTACAGTAGTATCTACCGACTCTACAGTAGTATCTACCGACTCTACAGTAGTAACTACCGACTCTACAGTAGTATCTACTGACTCTACAGTAGAATCTACTGACTCTACAGTAGTATCTACTGACTCTACAGTAGTATCTACTGACTCTACAATAGTATCTACCGACTCTACAGTAGTATCTACCGACTCTACAGTGGTACCTACCGACTCTACTATAGTATCTACCGACTCTACAGTGGTATCTACCGACTCTACAGTAGTATCTACTGACTCTACAGTAGTATCTACTGACTCTACAGTAGTATTTACTGACTCTATAGTAGTATCTACTTACTCTATAGCAGTGTCTCGTGACTCTGCAGTGGTACCTACCAACTCTACTATAGTATCTACCGACTCTACAGTAGTATCTACTGACTCTACAGTAGTATCTACTGACTCTGCAGTAGCATCTACTGATTCTACAGTAGTATCTACTGACTCTACTATAGTATCTACCGACTCGACAGTAGTAACTACCGACTCTACAGTAGTATCTACTGAGTCTACAGTAGTATCTACTGACTCTACAGTAGTATCTACTGACTCTACAGTGGTATCTACTGACTCTACAGTAGTACCTACTGACTCTACAGTGGTACCTACCGACTCTACAGTAGTATCTACCGACTCTACAGTAGCATCTACTGACTCTACAGTAGTATCTACTGACTCTACAGTAGTATCTACTGACTCTACAGTGGTATCTACTGACTGTACAGTAGTACCTACCGACTCTACAGTAGTATCTACCGACTCTACAGTGGTATCTACCGACTAAACAGTAGTAACTGCACACATTGGGTGGGGGAGGGGGACAAGAGAACATCACACTGTTCAGGATTTACATCAGTGTTGTGCTTCTCTCTCCAGTCGCGGCTCAGTGAGGTGGTGTGCATTGCTCGGGGCAACCGCGAGTCAGCATTTCCGCGCATGCGCAGATGCGTGCTTTGTGTAATAATAAATTATTATTGGTTCATATTCTTAGCTCTTTCTTCTCCCCCCTCCTCTTTTCAGAACATAGATGGACTAGTCCTTCTAAATAAACTGCCAAATCGCTGCGCGTGGCGCTGACGTTTTAAATAAATAAATACACCGTTTAAAAATAAATAAATTTATGCAAACCGACACACCTGATGACGACCGTTTGTGTTATGGTCGAAACGTCGTGAGAACTTTTATTGTTTAATATATATTTTATTATTTTATTGTTTCCCTTCTACGTGACTTTACCGAACGAACCAAGAATATGAATCCCTGCGGTCACGAAAGCTTTAAATCAAAATGTAATAATAAATTATTATAAAGAGTGATTTTATTAGTTTACATTTGACCCGAGGGCAAAACAAATAGCACATTTTCGTGCGGGGGGGCTTAGTGTGTTGTATCTATGTACTTTGTTGAAACGTAAACCCAGCAGCTTGTCAGTTAAAAGCTTTGTAAGGCGTGCGCAGACAGACAGAAACAGACAGAGACACAGGCAGACAGACAAAAATGACGTTTATAGGTAACGTTAGTTGTTCATCATATAAAAAATGTTTACACTTGTATAAAAAATAGTCACCAGAAAGAGACTCCTGTAGTCAGGGACGCGAATGTTAGGGCAACATCTGGCACGTGAATGTCACCGTGTAGCGTAAACAATGTTGGGTCTCTTGTGTATTTATGTGTAGTGTAATAGCGCTGGCTGGTGTCCAGCAGCAGAAACTGTGGTGGACAAACAGTACACACGTCGGTGAGCATATGCACGGGTGTGTCGGCAGGGCGGATGATCTGGGAATCTGCTAGTGAGTTCGAGAAGGGAGGCGCGGCCAGGGCGGAGCCAGGCCGCGCTGATAGCATAAAAGGGTACGAGAGCAGGAGCTTGAGGCTGCCGGTTTTGGGGATTGGATCGTCACGTTGCTGTCGTCTCATCGCCATCGTCGACTTCCGTCTTCACTCGATATTGCGCTGCTGGATAGCCTGTTAGCTGTCTCGGTCAGCGCCATTGATGTTAGATGGCTGGTGTTGTGTATAGGCTAGCGACTGTCGAGTGGGCAGGCGAGATCATGTTTGTTCAATCAAGAAGGTGCCATAATAGGGGTTTTCCCCTTTTTTCTGGCAAGAAAACTGAAACCTTTTTACAAGGATTCATGTCTGCATTAACCACAATACCTGCAGTCAAAATGCATTACTTTGATAGTGCATTGTCTTTGAGCTGTATGCCTTTTGGCGTCATGTGGTCGAGCACCAATTGGGTCGAGGCTCAAAAGAAAGCCGTCCCTTGGTGTGGACCAATCAGTTTCAAGGACAATGCATATATTATCATAGTATGTTTTTTGTTTGCGTTTTGACTGCAGGTATTGTGGTGAATGAAGACATGAATCCTTGTAAAAAGGTTTCAGGTTTGTTGCCAGAAAAAAGGGGAAAACCCTATTATTACATTTTGGTACTGGCAAAGGAGGTCTAATGATGATAAAGAAGGTGCCTCTACAAACCTCGTCTCCGTCTCACTGACACTACTGTGCTAATTGGAGGTGCGGGGGAAGGACAACAAAGAGTCTTTGCAGTAAAGTTCGTAAATCTCGAGTACATTTTGGCGAGGTACCACGGTACGCTTAATGGGACTGGGCATCAATGAGTTGAGTACATTATAGCGAAAGTGCGGGAGGGTGTAAATCGGGGTATTACTGTAGCTCCATAAAATAAAATTATTCTGCATATATGCGTCTCTCCACGTAAACAATAAAACGTTCTTCCTACACAACCTGTCATCTCCACGACCTTTTGGGCGTGCATATACTTTCTGCAACATTGATTCTGTAAAAGCAAATGCAATCCTGAACCGATGTTGACAAACAGTGGCAAAGCAGAGTCACGCTCGCTTGAATGAATGCTGGTGAACTGTCAGATGGTGTTGACAAACAGTGGCAAAGCAGAGTCACGCTCGCTTGAATGAATGCTGGTGAACTGTCAGATGTTGTCGGAAAATGTTGCTTGTTTTGTATCACTGCTGATAGAATTATGATTGAAGTGGAGAGACAGATATATGAAGAATTTACAGGGTGTCCGGAAATGTATATACCAAAAAGAACATTGAATAGCTTAATTGTAATTGTAAATACTGACATAAATTTAATATGAGTACATATGAAATGTAATTCGAAATACTGGTATTGATGAGATGTTCTCAATTTTTGAATAAACTTCTAAATGTAGTCCATCATTCAGTGTCATCAATCTAATTCGGCGTTCACACTGAGAACACATTTTACAAGACCGCTGTAGGGATGGATGATGACACGGCATCATCAATAATGCGATGTTTAAGTTCTGCAAGGTTCCTTGGTTTAGCTAGTTGTAGACGTTACTTTAAAGAAGAGATTAAAAAAATATCTAATGGCATTAAGTCGGGTGAATGGGCGGACTGATTATATCAGAAAATGAGGTTTCTGCTGAAACAGAGAGAAAGTACCAATCTAATATTCACAACAAACTTATACATATAATGCATATAATTAAATTAAATGTACCTCGAATAACACTGAAACTATTCAACTCTCTTTCGTATATTCATAGTCCGGTTATTTTTTGCGACATGGGTAGTTAACACATATACGTTATGCTGAATGGTCGAAATACGACATTTTCAATTAATTGGGCTACATTCTGACAATTATAAATATACAGCATGGTCTGTTCGTCACCTTTGCTGCCCGTCCACCTTCTGTATCCACCACCCACCCCACGCTGCTCATCCGCTGGGCGTACGCACCATGTGGAGGTCCGGGCAGACTTTGTGTGCCAGGCGGTAGTTGGCGCCCTGGAATGCGACGTAGATACAGAAGGCGCTGATCGGCTTCGAGCAGATCCACGACACGTGGCTCTGAACCTGCTCGCGGTAGCAAGAGCTGCCCGGACCGGGAACCGAACCAGCACTGTGACCGGGACCTAGACCAGGACCGGGACTCAAACTGGCAGGGCCCGACCTGCGTGGCTGGGCGCAGGGCACGCTCTTCAGCGCTCGATCCACTTTTTCGTACTCGACACGGCAGCGGAAAGGCTCCCCGTCCCTGGGCGCCTTTGACTCAGCCCGCTGCTGCTGTTGGTTCTGCTGGTTATGACCCCACTGCTGGTTGTCGCTACACTGCTGTTGCTGCTGATGATTCTGCCGCTCTTGCTGCTGCTGCTGCCGCCACTGGCTTGTGAGGGGTCTGTGAGGGGTGAGGCACAGCGGCACTGTGGGCGGCCCGAGGCTCACCGACACGCTGCCTCGGCCCGTGGCGTTGTGCCGAAAGTGCACGCTCACTGAGCCGTTGCCGTGGTCCACCATCTTCGCCGTGATGAGCACCTGGAGCCGGGACGTGCGGATGCTGGCGCTGAAGTCCCCCCAGCTGAACAGCTTTCGGGGTCTGCCGCCTGGATCAGGAGCGGCGCTGGAACCTGCACCCTGACTGAATCCGTGCACGTGCACCGCTCGGAGCCGCCGTCGATGCATCGAGATGACACTTGATGACGATGACGCTGTTGATGAAATTGCTGCTGATGATGGTGATGATTCTGTTGCTGCTGCTACGAGCGCTGTTGATGATGATTTTGTTGCTATTGCTCGCCCCGCAGATGTTATTTTATCTCCTGCTGCCGATAGGGTTGCCGATGATGGCGACCCATCTGCTGTCGCTGCTGCTACTACAACTGATGATCCTGTTGCTGATAAATCGTCAGTTGCTACAAGTGATGATAACCCTGATTCTGCTACTGTTAGTGCTGCCGATGCTGATATCAGTAACAAGGGCACGTGTTCCACGCAAGAGGCGCTGAAGTTCCCTTTGTGTGTCCCGCAGGGCTGGGAGACCCAGCCAGGGTCCCCGCGGGACTCGAGACTCGAACTCACGAGGATCCTCGTCTGTGCAGATTACAGCAAACGCGGTCGTCATCATCATCATCAACCACATACGATTATCATCAGTCAATCATCATTCACCATTCTCTTAAAACATAACGAATCACCACCACCACCATCATCATAACATAACAATAATTGTCATTCGCATTATTCAGCAATCGTCGTCAATGTTCACCAATACGAGAGCTATGGATACATGCGGGGGTCTCAGTTTGAACCTCGCGTGCACCGAAACGTCTCACTCTTAGCATCAATGTCGCGACAACACGGGGGGCATCTGGGTAGCAAGGGGTGGCTTGAGGTGCCTTGCAAAGGTGTCAACCACCCCCTCGGGCACTTACGGGCAGCAGCAGCTGCAGCAGCAGGAAGAAGATGAGAAGCAGCACAGCGATACGCCAAAGACGCCGACTCCGGGTGCACATGGTCATCGAACTGCCCCCCTTCCGATCCGAGTTGACGGCAGAGAGGATAGATCGCACGTGGACAGGGGTCGAGGTCACGGGTGGGGGCTAGAGGGCTTTACGCGCTGCCCACTTTGTCCTCACGCCAACTCCAGCGTGCGGCTCCTTCACCTTCCAGCGTTCTACTGTTTGGTGCTTTCGTTAAAGTCACGGAGGTGGGGAAAAAAACCCCAATATATCACGACGTTTCGATCGCAACAACAAGCGACCGTCTTCAGGTTGAGAGCGTTATCTCATAACGCCTCCTCCCCCCCCCCTCCCCCCAGGAGCTTCTCTCGGGGTGAGGGCAGCGATGGGATGGGGGTCGCTCCGTCCAGCGCCGATGCCTCCAACGCCTCTCCAGCAGCGTCTCTGTCTGCTCCCATGCGCTCGCTCACGATCCCTCCACCACTCTCACCACCTCCAGAAACAACCACGTGCCCAGCCCCCTCCGCCCGGCTCGTCTTCAACAATTAATTGGCCTCTCTCCGGGGCGCCGCGTAACAAATTGGTGCGGAGATGCGTGCGTGAGCGACTGCGTTTCAATGTGAACGGGCATGCATGCGCGGCTATGGGGTGAGTGGTGGGACAGCGGCTAGCGCGCTGTGCGCTACGAACCCGACGAGACCCGGGTTCTATGCCCGCTCGCGGCCAACATCAGTGATGGTTATCTGAAACGGTCCGGGACTTCCTCCCCTAGGTCGACTCAGCCTAAAATGAGTACCTGGTGCGGTGTGTAGAAACATCGCCACTGGGGAGACAAAGGCGACCGGGCGTGGTCATGGCTACCCACCCCCTCGTGTGCCGTGCCAGCCTTCATAGGTGCTCGCTAACAGCACTTGGCCCAACAGTCTGTTAAGGCTACACGGGTGATCTTTGTCTTGCGCGGGTAGGAGGAGTGGTGGCACAGCGGTTAGCGCACTGTGCTATGAACCTGACGATCGGGGTTCAATTCCCGCTCATTCATCAGCGACAAATATCTTAACCAGTTATGGGCTTCCCCTAGGGCATCGCTGATAGGAATACAAAGGCGGCCGTGCGTGGTGTTGACGACCAACCCCCTCGTGTGCCATGCCGGTTTTCATCGGTGCTCGCTGACAGCACTTGCCCCAAAAGTCTGTTGAGGCTATAAGGTGGATGTGCATGTTGTGCCTTGATGTAGCTGTTTGGTCTGGCTATCGGTGTGGGTGTGCTCTGCTTACCTAATCCGTTTTCGTGATGTCTGTGCCTCTGCTTGTGTGCATTTGTATGGTTTGTGTGGCATGGCTGCGTACCTGTGTTTGTGCTTTTACGTGTACGCGTGTGTGCTTGGTGACTATCGAAGTACATTACTTACAGCATTTGGATGTATTGGCGGTACCACATTGGTGCAGCATAACAACACACCGGGTCCTCATAAAACAGTCTAACGATGTCGCTGTTGCCCCTTGATTGAGCTGCAGGACTCTCCATGAGAAGTTGCCTTAGATTGAGCAGCCACTAAGTGACGGTGATGCCACCACGGCCCCTTGTACCAGGCTACGTGCAATTTGAAGCCAAATTAAGTGTGGAAAGCTTGCTGACAGGAGGTCATGGGACAGACCCAGGTGTTACGGTTTGACCGAGACTATTGGCAGCTGACACACATGCTCATAACTGGAGCATGTCCCTTTGTGAAGCTTCATCTGACTTTTAATGTTTCCTTTCAATTTTCTTTGCTCTTTTTTTCCCCATGCCACGTGCATTGGAGCCACATTCGGCACGGTGCACAACGTCAATCGTCAATCAACCAAGCATACCGCAGGTGACTGCCCAATACACCGCACACATCCTGGTGGTGTATTGGGCATACCACAGATAACAAGCAGCCTCCACTCGGCTACCATCCCAGATGCAGTGGAATATCTTATAAAATAAAATATACAATTGTAGCCTGCTGTTTTTTTCAAACACGGTGCAAAAGAAGAATTGATGTTACCCTTTGTTTATCCAAGAGATTAAATGATACTCTTTGCTTTTTTCGGTAAAGTCACGTAGGTAAAACAAAATTTAAAATAAAAGAAAACTAAATTAAATCACGACGTTTCGGAGGCAACACAAGCTTCCGTCTTCAGGTGGAACAGTCACAGCAAGATAGCTGCAAAAAAACAAAGAGTATGAATCCTTGCAGTCACGAAAGCTTCAAATCTAGATTAAATAATCTAGATTAAATAATCTTGATTTGAGGCTTTCGTGACTGCAGGAATCCATACTCTTTGGTTCTTTCGGTAAAGTCACGTAGGTAGAAAATAAAATAAATTACGACGTTTCGGGCGCAACACACGCGTCCGTCATCAGGTGGGAAAGCGTGGTCTGCTGCTGAGGCAGACTGTTTTAAAAGGTTTGAAATGGGTGTAGCTCAAGGGTTATAAAGAAGTGGCCGGGGCTAGTGATGTTAATGTGAGAAATTAGAATGTAACTGTAAGATAGGAGAGCGGCCTTGAGCTACACCCATTTCAAACCTTTTAAAGCAGTCTGCCTCAGCAGCAGACCATGCTTTCCCACCTGATGATGGACGCTTGTGTTGCGCCCGAAATGTCGTGATTTATTTCATTTTATACCTACGTGACTTTACTGAAAGAACTAAAGAGTATTCAATATACTCATTGAGATACGTGAAACGATGTTGCCTCTCTTGCGAGGATATTCTTCTTTCGTATGACTGATGTAGATGCAGAGCAACAACTACAATTTCACATTGAGGTGGTTAAGCCAGATAACCCCGTCAGGAGCAGCGGAGTGTTTTCGCTGCAATGTCTCCTTCGTATATTTGTGGATCGGGCATTGCGTTATTATATATTTTGTACGGTCTTTTCTGAATGATCACAGTCGCACACTGGAGAGTTTATTTTTCATTTGTGCATCAGGTATTCACATCTGCCATAGTTTGTGCAATGGATACGAGTTATTGTGGACCATGAGCTTCGTGGAAGAACAAAGCCAAGGAATCTTTTGCATTGGGTCTTTCACAAGGTGTTTGTTTGTGAGTTGTTTTAAACTACATTTAGCTCTCCAAGCTTAATTGGGATTGATCTCGCATCGTTGAAGGTTAAGCGCACGGGTCCAGAAGGGCTTATGTGACTTCAAGCGATGACGAGGGACGTTATTGAGGTCGTGGTACTTCTGTAGTGGGTCCAACTGAGTCGCAGACTTACTTCTTAGAGGCAACACATTTATTACACCAAGACGAATACACAAAGGGGTAGCTGCCCCTTTACCAGATAACAGCCTAGGGCGGTGAACGACCCGGCTAACTACACTAACACACTGGGAGTTAGCTACAATGGACTGGACCCCGGCTCGGGTTCCGGACCACGTGTTGGAGACTCTTCTGGACGTAGAACGTAGATCTTCAGATGACGCTAACAACAACCAACCCCGGCCCCTACGGGGACCTGGCATATATGCTCCCGGGTTAGGGCCGGCTCCGCCCTTGGCCCCGCCCACCTTCGAGAGAGCTCTGGCTCTCTCTCGACTCTTCTTGAGACAACTTTCCCGGACATGTGACCACCCCTTAGCCCTCACCTGGGGCCCCCCCTGTAGACTCTACCGGTCACGTTTCTTCGGGGTCAACCAGAGTGCCATGGCCCAGGGTAACCCTGTCCCTGGGCTGATACTCTCCCACTCCGTCCGGTGGGAGACATCACTGCACGCCACGCGTGGTGCCACTGCGCTATCCCAGTTCTCACCGAGCCCTCACTAGGGCTGGTACTACACCCACTTACGGAGTGTCCGTGATGATGGTGCGTCGCACGCCGTGCCTCGCTAGAGCCGGCAATACTTGGTGACATCTGCGATGCTGCTGCATAAGTGATGTCCGCAATGTGAGTACATCAGATGCCATGCCCCTTTAGGGCCGCCACCATACAGTGACATCCGCGATGTCACTACATCACCCCCCCCCCCCCCCCCCCCTTCGTAGCACACAGCCGTCCCGGCTGTCAACTACCCCCTTAAAACGAACCAAGTGAGTAAAGCGATAAAAGGGCGAACAATTACCAATAAATACCCAAACCACGTATACAATAATTACACTATGAACAAATATACATAACCAACGGGGAAAGAGGGCGGAAGCCCGAACAATAACGCGAGAGAAGAGAAATAAAAAACGAAAACACGCGAACGCTCGGAATCCCTGTACTCACCAACACCTCCCACCTTCAGCGTATAACAACGCCCATGAGAACAATAACGGCTAGGTTCAGCCAATAGCCGCCATGACCCAACGAGCGCGATAAGCAACTGACAGTGTGGCAACGTGTTTGCATGGGGATCATGAAAACCGAGTCTTTGAGCAAGTCCGTGTTGCCGGGCCCCCAGGGGAGGTGGGCTCGCTCACCCTGGAGGTCCAGGGGAGAATATGCACATGTCCCGCGAACCCAGCTCCCCACGAAGAGTAGTAGACCGGATAGACGGGTCCTCCTCGTCCGAAGCCAGCAAAGCCGGCACAGGCGGCTGCCTGGGAGACGTCATGCACGTGGCACCTGAGGACGGAACAAAATCACTCCGCTGAGGACCAACCTCAGCGGGTACACACCCCGGTTCGTCGGACACACTCGACACTCAGCCCCTGCAGTATGGAGATGATACGAACTCACACGGAGCAATAAATGGCTTCAGGCGAGAGGGATGTACGAACCAACTCCGCCGTCCCAAGCGGATCTGGACATACTGCGGCCGAACAACCTGAATGACATCAACCGGCCCTCTCCAGGGTTTGAAATTTTTTGGCGACGTACCCACCGGTACCTGTGGACAGTGCAACCAGGCTCTGTCCCCAGGTACCCACTCATGCGTAGAAGTACGAACCGCCTTAAGCCGCTCATTGGCTAATTGGCGCGATTCGGAATTTACCCTGGAAGCTTCCCATGCCTCGGAAAGCTTTTGAAGGGTGAAGCGCAAAGAGTCCGAAATCTTAGATTTAGCCCTGTTGGGTGCGGCTTGTAACTGAACATCAATCGGGGGATCGTGTTCCCTTCCATGCATTAAAAAAAACAGTGAGTAGCTGGTGGATGCGTGAGGGGCCATCTTATAAGCGGCCAGGACTGCAGGGATGTGTAAGTCCCAATCGAGTTGGGACTCACTGACCTGATGGCTTAACATAGAGGTCAGAGTCCTATGCAGCTGCTCAACCATGCCAACCGTCTGCAGGTGGTACGGTGACGTGCGTACTTTCTTCGAGCCCAACAAATCGCAAACTTCACGCAACAATTTAGAAGAAAAATGATTGCCCTGATAGGTCAAAAGACGTTCGGGAGCACCCTTGCCCATTACATAACCATTGAGGAATGGTTGGGGAGCGGCCAGGCCACGGGCCAGCGTGAAAAATACTCGACTCCCACAAGCTTATTCCCCCAGGGGTAGTGGGAAACGGACCAAAGATGTCCAGAGCAACAAGTTCGTTAACACGTGAAACCTGAATTGATTGTAATGGTGGGCAACAAGGTTTCGCCGGCGGCTTCCGCAGTGCACACTGCACACAACCTTTGAGCAAATTAGCGACATCCTCAGCCATGGCGGGCCAAAAGAAATATAACTTGAGTGTGGCCAGCGTCTTTTGCATGCCCAGGTGCAAGAGACGCTCGTGTACAGCCCAAACAACCCTGCTTCGAAGGGCAGTGGGCACGACAATGTTATAACGGCGCAGACCCCCGTCCCAATGCATGAGCAAGCCGCCCCAAAGAATGACAAAGGCAACACTGCGCCAATCCGTGCCCACATTAGTGTCTCTGACACGACGTAATTTAAGCAGTGAAGCGTCCTCCGCCTGGAGGCATCCCCATTCCTCGTAGTCCAACCCAATGACAGCGTCCCGTGCGGCTGAACTGCCGTCCGCCTCGACTGTGACAGCCTCGGCCGACGCTGCGAGGTGAAGGGGCAAGGTCACATTAGCTGATTTACAGCATCCGGAGCCCGAAAAGCATGCGCACCCCTCGCTTGTTGGAAATCACGACAGGGCGTCGGCGTTCATATGACGAGAACCCTTGCGGTAAGTAACTTGAAAGGAGTAGTCCTGAAGGACCTCCAGCCAGCGTGATAGCTGGCCTAACGGTTGGTCGACACGCAGCAAGTACTGGAGCGCTGCGTATTCAAAGCGCATCTTAAAGTGTTTACCGTACAAGTAGGGGCGATACTGTTGCACAAAAACCACGATAGCCAACAGTTCCCGGCGCGTGACACAGTATCGCTGTTCGGCCGGAGACAGCACCCTGCTGCCGTATGCAACAACACTCTCAACACCATTGACAACCTGAGACAAAACAGCTCCAATTACGGTGTTACTGGCGTCCATATCAAGGATGAACGGCAAATAAAAATCAGGGTAGCGCAGGGGAGGGGCATTCACCAAGCTATCCCAGATGGCACAAAATGTGGCCTCCTCCTCCCTCCAATGGAACTTATTACCCTTAGCTGTCAATGCGTGGAGAGGTTTAGCAATGGAAGCGAACCTGGCAACAAAGCAGCGATAGTAAGACGCAAATCCTATGAAACTGCGTACCTCCCCCACTGATGTGGGGGTCGGCCAAGTTCGGACGCACGCGGTTTTTTCCGGGTCGGTCACAATACCCGATTCGCTAACTATGTGGCCAAGATACCGAACCAATTTTTGTGGCTTAAATTTCAGATTAGCCGCACGCATTTTGAGAAAGACAGCGCGTAGACATTCTAGGTGTTCATCAAACGTACAGCTGAAGACGATAACATCATCGAGGTATATTAAGCACGAGTCCCACTGGAGACCAGCGAGGACCAGTTCCATTAATCGCTGGAACGTGGCTGGCATGGAATGAAGACCCATGGGAAGCCGATTGAATTCGAACAAGCCCTGTGATGTACGAAAGGTTTCGAGGCTTCGTCAAACGGCAACTGCCAGAACCCGGATAGGAGATCAAGGGTCGAGAAGAATCGCGCCCCGGTCAAAGCGTCTCGCGAATCATCCATCCGAGGTAAGGGATACGCATCCGCGATTGAGACCTTATTAAGCTTATGGAAGTCAATGCAGAAAGTACAATTGGGGCTCCCCACGGGCTGGTGGACGGTGTCTGCGGCCAACATTTCGTCAACCGCCAGCCGAACGTGTTCCTTTTCCGCAGGGTTTCAGCCGGTGGGGATTCTAGCAGATAGGAGCGTTCCTGTGCCGACACCATTGCAATAATTGAAGACTTGGCCCAACAAGGACTGAATGCTGATGTACCGGCCCTGGTAAGACACTGCCTCACCAACACTTATTTATCTGGAATAGAACATTCTACAAACAAGTTGAAGGTACCTCAATGGGTTCTCCCTTATCTCCAGTTGTAGCCAATGTTTTCATGGGAAAAAAACATTTGAGACAGATACCATCCAGGCATCCACTCTACGTCCGTCCTTTGGAGAGGTACGCAGATGACATGTTTGTCATCTGGCAACATGGCCGACCAGCTCTGAACCAATTCTTCAACCACACCAATTCCATACACCCAGCCAGCAAATTCACCATGGAGGTGGAAATGGATGGCAAGTTACCATTCTTGGATGTTTTAATCGAAAAGAGACCAGATGGCTCAATGGGACACTGTCTACAGGAAAGCCACCCATACGGATGCCTACCTAAAACCTGACTCCCACCACCATCCATCCCAGAAGAATTCCCTCATCAAACACTCTACACCATAGAGCTCGATGTATTTCCGACCGTCATCACATAACCAGTGAACTGGAACACGTACACTAAGCTCTCAAGATGAATGGTTATTCAGACTACACAATCCATAAGCTATTACCCGAACCGTTGGGAAAGAACCATCTGAGGACCCATACAAAACCATCACCTTGCCATACAAAGCAGGGGTCACCAAAAATATTTCCAAAACCATGAGCAAACACAAGATCCAGGTTCAATTTAACACAGTACAAACAATTCGTGATCTGATCCCATCTGTGAAGGATGTGATCCCTGACATGCAATACCCTGGCGTCTCACATTAACAGAACCACCTTCGCGCCGTCGAGGACGCCGCTCTCCGATCTTACATTAACATGCTAATTTCTCACATTAGCATCACTAGCCCCGCCCACTTCGTTTATGACCCTTGGGCTTCACATTTTAAACCTTTAAAACAGTCTGCCTCAGCAGCATTACTCTTTTCTCCTCCTGATGACGATCGCTTGTTTTGTGATCGAAACGTCGTAATTTTATTTTTATTTTCTTTCAACCTATCTACGTGATATTCTTTATTATTTTGTTGTTCCCTTCAACGTGACTTTACCGAAAGAACTAAGAATATGAATTACTGCAGTCACGAAAGCTTTAAATCAAAATCTATCTACGTGACTTTAACGAAAGACTCAAATAATACTTTTACTGATGTTTAAATATTGTTCCATATCGGAGCCACGGGGACGTCTTCATCCAGCAGTGGATTGGCAATTTGCTTAAATTGGATGCTATTCCCACCTTTGCAGGTAGCACCATTTACAGCCGCTTTTTTTTGGGCAAGAACGCGTGGCTAACGGCCACTTTTGCTGGCAATTCACACAAGACACTACAACCCTCGAGATTGTCATCTGGCGGGGAATGACTGGTGGCCATTTGTTACTGGCACAGGTGCTGATGTGGGAATGGCCAGGGGAATCTGTGGGGCTCGTTTTTGGCGAAACATAAACATCAACTGGCGCTGTCATTGTCGTTATAATTTCACCCTTTGTGTCGCTTTCAGAGGCATGGTGCGGCGATTGTCTTGCCGAGTTTGATTCGCCGGCTGCTCTCCTGAAGAAGAGGGGCATCTTCTACACCATGGCGAAAGATGCTGGGCTGGCCGAAGAAAAGGCCGCGCATCTGTGAAATAATGTTTTGGACATTTTCAGATGAAAATTATTATTTTTTACCAAAAAAGTACATGCTGTATTAATATTCGAATTCATTTGTTGTAAGCTTCAGTTTTTTTTTTATCACTTACAGAATAAAAACAATATCAACATTTTGTCTACAAACAGAAGCCTGCGTGGATTGATAGCGGAATATAAGCTGTGTACACGAGCCAGTTGATAAGGGTTTTACTCGCACAGAATAATTATTACTCTGCAAAGGTTGAGTTTGCATGAGAAAAAAACGATCACGCACGTGCAGTTAAGGAGAGGTCACGTGATCCTTGGGGTCTGTTCAGGTGCGTTCATAAGGTGTGCCACAGTGTGTGGTTTTCGTTTATTTTTAGTGCAAGGTTTTAAAAATATTTTCATTAATAAACCTTTCTCAGGTTTTTTGTTCTTGAATCATTTTCGCAATTTTTATTTTATTTTAAGACCAAGTTTTTGTACGGTATTTCATTGCAACATTGCAGTAAAATAGTTTATGCATCTCCCCATAGGTTATCATTAAAGATTGTCGGGCATTTATCAAAATGACTCATGACTTCAATGCAATTACATTCTACCTGTTGTGAGTACATTTTACTCACATTAGTATCAAACGTGGCATGTAAATTAACATCTCACCTCGACCACACATGCAGAATATCATCAAAGAATGCCATCTTCGATGAAGAGGATGTTATAGGCTGTGACATTATTTACTACTATAATGAGTCAAGAATGTCTGTGTCCCGTGCGTGACGTCACTCCACGTCGACCAGCCCCCCTCATTAATACTCATGAACAGGTGACGTCCTCCACACGGACCCCCCCCCCCCCCATTAATAATCATGAGTGGATGACGTCACTCCGCATGGAGAACCCCCCCTAATTAATAATCATGAGAAGGTGACGTCACTCCACATCGCACAGCCCCCCTCATTAATAATCATGAACAGGTGACGTCCTCCAAATGGACACCCCCCTCATTAATAATAATTAGCGGGTGACGTCACTCCACAATGGGGGCTGAGGCGCCTCCTCCCCCCTCCTCAGCGCCTCCTCCCCCCTCCTCAGCGTCAACTTACAACCCTCACTACAAAGGCAGAACCCTCACGTCACGTGATCTCCGTAACGCTGTTGAGACATCAAAGTAAAAAGGACGTCATGATGAACAAGGGATTTTAACCTTTAAATGAAATAGGTCTGTGTCACCGCGCCCTTACAAACTGCACACGAATGGATGCAATGAATATATCACGTCGCAGTCTGCATTTCGCTTGCAAGTTTCAGATTTACTGCAAAAGGCTAGGTTGCTATATTTAGACAATAGCGAGCCTTATCAGTGCCTTAATGCCAAGCTTATAAACTCTGGCACAACGGTATTGGATGATCGACCATTGTATGGTCGCAGGTCTCTCTCCCGAGAATAAGTTGTTCCCCAATAGATTAATGTTCTGCAATCATAAATTTGGAAGCACTTACAAACTAGTTAGAACAATTTTTTTATCATACATTCCAAATGGTAAAGTACACCTTTAACACATTTACTCTACACATGCACACACATTAAATTAAAAGTGTGAATACGATGAGGTGGCTGGGGGGAAAGAGGGATTCTCACTGGGCTGTCACCATTGGGATCTGGGTTCAAATCCAGATTTCAACTGCCTGTGATTAAATTGGATTTTCGAGTGTAGTGATACTGTAAACTATTTTAATTTTACCAGGTAAGGCCCACTGAGCTAGACAGCGTTTTTCAGAAGCGACCAGGCCACAAATGGGAATTCATCGCAGCCTAAACGCGCGTTTCTAAATGTGGACAAAGAAAAATCCACGCGACCACGGGAAGAGAGACACGCAAACTCCAAATATACAGGCTTCGGAGTCTGGATCGAACCCCCAACCTCCTGGGCGATGTTATGGTCTCAGCCCAATCACCATTCCCCACACCTCCAATTAGCACGGTTGGCTACGCATTGGTGGCACAAAGACAATTGTGAAAATTCCACATTCCAATGGTGTTGGACTCATCAAGTAAAAAACAATCACCATTCATAATTCTTATTTTGAAAGTTTGTTCCATTATTGACAGCTGGGAAATGATCAGCTGTGTATCGACTGTCATTATAACTCTGACCTACACCGGAATAAATTAGCATTTTCATCAATGTCTTGTCTTCATTGTCAATACATCTGCGAAATTGGTTTAATTGAAATAAATCATCAACTTACATGTGAAATGTTACAAGCACTGTACGTACATTGTTTAGGAGGCACGAAATTATCAGTATGCTCACAATACGTGTGTAGCGACATCGCGAACGCCGTGCTATAGTGAAGCCGGCATCTCACAGCAACCCACCCGGTGCTGTCCGCGACGTAGGAACATCGCACGCCTCAACCCTCCTGGGCCGGCACCATACAGCGACATCCCCGATGTCACGACACACATATTTACGCGATTTAACCCCCCCCCCCAAACCCCCCCCCCCCCTGTATTATGGATGATATTGGTCGCGAAAACCTACGTGTTAAACGGCAGTGTAGCGGTTAGGGGCCGTCCATAAATGACGTCACGCGATTTTGGCCGATTTTTGACCCCCCCCCCCTCGTCACACGGCGTCACAAAAAGTCAGACCCCCCCTAAAATATGACGTCACAAAGCTCTGCCCCCCCCCAAAGAAAACCCACCAAATTTCCATTTTGAAATAACTTTAGACTACAGTATTGTCATTGTAGTGCGTATTTAATGTGGCGCTGCACTCTGATGTTGTAGGAGAAAACATTTATTAAAAAGGCGTTGGAAAGCTTAAATTGAGTATGCAATTCACTTGAAAATATTCAACTTCTAACTAAAACTGCAGATGTTCAGAATATGATATTGCAATTCTCTTATAATTATACTCTTTGGTTCTATTCGGTAAAGTCACGTAGGTAAAAAATATAACAACAAAAATCACGACGTTTCGGCCACAACACAAGTGGCCTTCATCAGGTGAAGGGACCAGACTGTCTCGAGGACAGCGCTGGAGTGAACACAGCCAAGCTCAGACCGTGACCTTTAAGCTTGTGTGAGAGGAATTAAGGTGCCTTGACAAAGGAATTAGCATAAAAAATTAGCATTCAATTGGCGGACTTAGCATGGTGAACGGTGTAGAGGGAGTGAACATGTGCAGACCGGCGAGGGGGGGAGGGGGAGTTTACATATTGATGGTGTGAAAAGGGAATTTAAGCAGCTGCGAAAGTTTGGGATACCACTACTTGAAAAAATATACTGTACCATTGAAAATTAGTTTAATGTTTGGTTCGATTTAGAACATCTTTCCAATGGTTGCTTAATTTGAAACCATCTTCTCGGTTGAAATTGTGTCTGTGTTTGTAAATCTGAATTGCCTCGTGAACAAATCTCTGATAAAAACCCGTGGGTTTGCAAAGAACCTTGGTATCGGAGAAAATTATATCTTATAATTATAAAATATTAAAAGTAATTATAACTATAAAAAAATACTTGAAACTTTGTAGTAGAACGAAGGAAAATGGAAAGTACAATTAGAACAATCACATATTCATTCCACAGAATTAAAAGCCCTGGTAGAATCATTAAAATATATATTTTATAACAATCGTTCAAAATTTTTTCAACATTTATGCTTCTCCATTCTCCCATGGAATAAATAAAAGGTGACCTTAGTAATTTTAAATAATAAAATAGTTAATAATCAAAATTAATCAAAGTTTTTGTTATAATAATTCTATTTAGTTAATATTTATTTAAAGTTGCGCATTTTGATGTGACGTCACATTTCTCAAACCCCCCCTCCCCTCCCCTCCACGTCACACATCGTCACAGATGTCTGACCTCCCCCCCCCCCCCCCTCGGTGCGTGACGTCATTTATGGACGGCCCCTTAACGCGCTGCGCGACTGAACCTGGCCTCCCGGGTTCGATTCCCGCTCACGGTCAAGATCCAGTGACGATTATCTGAACCGGTCTTGGGTCTCCCCTAGGTCGACTCAGCCTCAAACGAGTGCCCTGTGCGGTGTGTAAACTTCGCTACTGGGCGGGACAAAGACGGCCGGGCGTGGTGTTGGCCACCCAAACACCCCCCCCCTCGTATGCCGTGCCGGCCTTCATAGGTGCAACTCGCTCACAGCACTTGCCCCAACAATCTGCTGAAGGCTATCCGGGGCATCTTTGTCTTTGTAGCGCACTCCCATGGCGCAAACTCGCCGTGTCCCTGCCCCCCTGGTGCAAAGTCGACGGAGGAGTGGGGTGGGTGGGAGGTGAAATCCACACACCCCACCCACCCCCTCTCCCGGAACGCGTTGCGGAAGAGACGCAACTCGACCGCTTGGGTCACCGTGGGGCGGAATGACCCCAGACCCATGCAGAGGGAGGAGACTTCGATACAGTACCCGTGGACTGTGGACTGCGGACGACATCGAGAGAGAGAGAGCAAGGGCGAGACATTTCAGAGACGCAGAACGCAAACGCTCTGTCCGCTCGCATAGGCAGACGCAGCGATGGCAGACAGCACAGAGGTGCGCATCCCTCTGGACGTGAGAGCCCTCCAGGAATTCCTGCAGCGCAATCTCCCGGCTCGCCATGGGCCCCAGGGACTTCTGTCCGTGCGCCAGTACAGGTGCCACTCGCACACAAAGACAAAGATCCACCGTGTAGCCTTCAGCAGACTGTTGGGGCAAGTGCTGTAAGCGAGCAGCACCTGTGAAGGCCGGCCGCGAACACGCGAGGGGTTTGGGTGGCCAACACCACGCCCGGCCGCCTTTGTCTCCCCCAGTGGTGATGTTAACACGCCGCATCAGGTACTCATTTGAGGCTGAGTCGACCTAGGGGAGGCCCAGGACCCGTTCAGATAATCGTCACCCGGTGTGAATCGAACTCGGGTCGCCGGGTTCGTAGCGCAGTGCGCTTACCGATAACAGCACTTGCCTCGACAGTCTGTTAAAGGCTATGCGGGGGATCTTTGTCTTTGCCACTCACGCACACGAACTGCAACACGGCCAAGTGTTAAACCAACGTCTGAGAAGTCCGGGTAAAAGTGTCTCCTTTACAAGAGCTAAATTGCGGCACGCATCCACTCGTGGAAATTTCACATTTGCGCTTTCCGCACTGGTGACTCATCAAAAAATATGCATTTGGGGACGTCCATAAATGACGTCACGCACCGGGGGGGGGGGGGGGTCAGACATTTGTGACGAGGGGGGGAGGTTGAGAAATGTGACATCACATCAAAATGCACAACTTTAAATCAATATAGACAACACGTTGTACTTAAATTTTGATTTAAAGCTTTCGTGACTGCAGTAATTCATATTCTTAGTTTTTTCGGTAAAGTCACGTTGAAGAGAAACAACAAAATAACAAAATATATATAAAACAATAAAAAAAATTCTCACGACGTTTCGACCATAACTCAAACGGTCATCATCAGGTGTGTTGGTTTGCATAAATTTATTTTTAAACGGCACAATTATTCATTTATAAAAAAACGTTGGCGTCACGCGCAGCGATTTGGCAGTTTGCCCAGGACCAGTCCATCTATTTTTTTTAAAAGAGGAGGGGGGAGACGAAATTTTTTATAATGTATGCTGTCTGAAAGCCACTGTAAGCGTGAACAATCAATTAAGAACTGAAATGGTTTATCAAATCTTTCCAATGATTGCTAAGATAGAATCCATCTTCTCGGTTGAAATTGTCTCTGTGCTTGTATATGTGGATAGCCTCGTGAACGAATCTCTCATGGAAGCCAGATGGCTTACAAAGAACCTCCGTCTTGGAAAAGTCAATGGCATGTGAGCCTTCTGAATTAGAACAATGATCTGCTACGGCCGAGGTGTTGGTCCTACCGTGTTTAAGGTCTGCTTTATGTTCACGAATGCGGTCCGAGACATGGCGTTTGGTTTCTCCAATGTAACTACTACCACAGAGGCAACTTAGTTTGTAGACACCAGGGTATTGTATGTCCGGAATCACATCTTTTACAGACGGAACCAGATCACGGATTTTATGTAATGTGTTGAAACGGACCTGGATCTTGTGTTTATTCAAGATTTTGGAGATCTTTTTTGTGATCCCAGCAATGTAGGGTAAAGTGATGGTTTTGAAAGGCTCCTCAAGAGGGTTCTTCTTCATGGTTTGAGTGATAGCTTTGCGGATTGTATAGTCGGAGTAACCATTAGCCCTAAGAGCTTGGTGTACGTGCTTGAGTTCACTGCTTATGTGTTCCTGGTCGGATATGCATTGGGCTCTATGATACAGAGTCTTGATGAGAGAATTCTTCTGTGATGGATGGTGGTGGGAATCCGGTTTCAGATAAGCATCCGTATGGGTAGCTTTCCTGTAGACAGAGTGGCTCATTGAACCATCAGGTCTCTTTTTAATTAGGACATCCAAAAAAGGTATCTTGCCATCTATTTCGACTTCCATGGTAAATCTGATGGCTGGGTGTATGGAATTGATGTGGTCGAAGAATTGGTCTAGAGCAGGCCGGCCATGTGGCCAGATGACAAAAGTGTCATCCACGTACCTCTTCCATAAGGTTGGGCGCAGAGTGGCAGTCTGGATGGCGTCAGTCTCAAATTTCTCCATGAAAATGTTAGCTATAACTGGAGAAAGGGGGGAGACCTTAAACACGGTAGGACCAACACCTCGGCCGTAGCAGATCATTGTTCTAATTCAGTAGGCTCACATGCCATTGACTTTTCCAAGACGGAGGTTCTTTGTAAGCCATCTGGCTTCCATGAGAGATTCGTTCATGAGGCTATCCACATATACAAGCACAGAGACAATTTCAACCGAGAAGATGGATTCTATCTTAGCAATCATTGGAAAGATTTGATAAACCATTTCAGTTCTTAATTGATTGTTCACGCTTACAGTGGCTTTCAGACAGCATACATTATAAAAAATTTCGTCTCCCCCCTCCTCTTTTAAAAAAAATAGATGGACTGGTCCTGGGCAAACTGCCAAATCGCGGCGCGTGACGCCAACGTTTTTTATAAATAAATAAATGTGCCGTTTAAAAATAAATTTATGCAAACCAACACACCTGATGATGACCGTTTGAGTTATGGTCGAAACGTCGTGAGAATTTTTTTTATTGTTTTATATATATTTTGTTATTTTGTTGTTTCTCTTCAACGTGACTTTACCGAAAAAACTAAGAATACGTTGTACTTAATTAAATAGACTTTATAATAAATGTTTTCTCCTACAACGTCAGAGTGCAGCGCCACATTAAATACGCACTGCAATGACAATAGTTTGAAGCGATTTGAAGCATGTTTATATATTCTTTTTTTGGGGGGGGGGGGTCAAAATCGTCCCAAATCGCGTGACGTCATTTATGGACGGCCCCATTTGATGGACCACATCGTGACGGGCCGTGTCGGTGATCCAGCGCTGTGGATGCGAGGGTTCGGTGGATCGCACATTTGTTGCGAAACTCCCTTCCCGTGAGCTTCGAGGTGTCGTTTGATTCGCCCGGAGAAGGCAGGACACAGTACTCCACCGTTGGGCGAAAAATGTGGACTCTTCCGTCTCAATGGGGTAGATGATGCTCGGGTTTCCTTAATATAGAGAGGGCCGCAGAGCTTGGGAAATTGTTGGCGCCGGCTCGCCCTCTGGCTGCTTTTCCTGCTTGTAGCTCCTCGCGCCTTGTGAGTCATTCTCTCTCTCTCTCGAGAGAGAGAGATTATTGCGTGGCGCGTTCCAAGTTGAAACTATTATTGTCAGTAAAACCCCTGATTTGAACTTACAGCTGAACTCATTGTGAGTTGCATTCTTCACCAACGATGCCATCTGGCCTGGTTCAGCAAGGGAAACTCAAGAGGCGATGGGGAAGGGGCGGTGGGGAAGTCCAATTGTACTGCAATTGCCCAAAAAGCAACCAATATTCTGTGATGTGTCTGTCGGTAGCGTTTGTGGGCAGACGAAGCTACGCTAACGGCTCTACCCTGATTATCTCCCCCCACCCACCCACCCACATGACCCTGTCTGTCAGCGCGGGCCAGTCCAACCCCACGTATTACCTCCGCACGGCCGCGGGACAGGAGTTGGTACTGCGCAAGAGTCCTCCAGGTGCCCTCCTGCCTGGAGCCCACCAGGTGTGTGAGCAAGGGGGTGGTCGCGTGCCCTCTGGATTTGCAGAGCGCAAAGTCGGCGCGTGTGTCCGTGTGCGCGGGTAGCGGCAGTGTAGGTGGTCAGTGCGCTGCACTACAAAACCCCCGGAAACCCGGATTCGATTCCCGCTCAAGGTGAACATCATTGACGAATATGTGAATCGGTCCTGGGCCTCGCCTAGGTCGACTCAGCATCAAATGAGTACATGGTGCGATGTGTAAACATCGTCACTGGCGAGATAGGTGGCCCGGCGTGATGCTGACCAACCGCCCCCTCGTGTGCCGTGCCGACATTAATAGGTGCTCGCTGACAGCACTTGGCTCAAAAGTCTGTTAAGGCTACACGGAGGGGGTGGGGGGATTTTTGTTGTTGGTTTGCACCCATCAGGAATTCGGTGGCCCTCATCTCCAAACAAAAACACTTGAAGCCTGCTGGCCCATATTTGCTTTTGAGGGTTCAGCCACATGCAGTGGTAGTTTGTGTGGCAACGTTCTTGCCATTAGCCCCTCCGCATGCTGCCAACGTGGCCCTCGTTAGCCCCATGCGGGGCAACTCAGCCACTCGGGATTTTCCACGGGGACCCGGTTGCACAAGAGAAACCCGGTTACACCAACACCAACAAAAACAAAAAACAATACAATTAAAAAACAACTGTACATGGTCAACAACTGTGCATTTAGACTGTTTAAAGCGTCTACATGCAGTTGCATCTCAGGGTGATGTACAAGAAGGAAGACATTCATAGGAAATGGAAAGTAGGTTATGGGGAAGAGGATTATGGGGCAGGTGTTTCTTTTTTTGGTGACTGAAGGGACAAGGTATGTAGAGGAGGAAACTGGCGCACGGTAACTTTCTGTACTGACCACAGACGTGGGAACATTTATTTGTAGGCAAAGCAATGGGGCAAGGCTTCAAAGTCTGATCTTGAACACCACGGTGCCCATGAGTTGCGTGTCATCATGCAGGTGGACAGGGAGTTTCGGGTGCAGCAAGCCCTGAGCTCCGTGGGGTTTCCTGTGCCCCGGCCACTTCTGTACTGCCAAGACAAGTCCATCATCGGAACTCCATTTTACGTGATGGAGCACGTTAAGGTATGTCTCCTGATTGCTCGTTGGAGCAAGGGCACGTGCCGGTCATACTACTGCACCCGGGGTTGGAACCATGTACCACCCTTTCCACCTCCACCTGTGGCCATTAGATTAAATTATCACTTCCGGGTGTTAATTCAAGTCAAGAAATTGGTTCTTGCATTCATTTTTAAGTGAGTGCTGGCGTCGTCTCTCGGGGGCTG
This sequence comes from Petromyzon marinus, assembly GCF_048934315.1. NCBI lineage: Eukaryota > Metazoa > Chordata > Hyperoartia > Petromyzontiformes > Petromyzontidae > Petromyzon > Petromyzon marinus. The sequence goes on along the minus strand of NC_133668.1, from coordinate 3,726,701 downwards.
CAGAGGTGATAGAGGTTAACCCATTGCATACAACGTACGTGAATCGAAAAATAAAACATTCTTGCATATACGGTACTTTGTATGCGATTAATTTTTACGTGTCGTGCGCTCGAGAATCGAGGTTGATGAACCGATGCATCGTTCCACGCACCTTCTGCAACTATCAGTCACCTAAATCTAATCTAAAATATTGTTTAGTCCATAATTAGTTTGACCCAGTGGCCTAATAAGGAACTGTCCTGCAATAAATAAATAAATGGCTATTTATTGTAGCCATTCTCCTGAATCCACAAATGGAAGAATGCCCACGCCATGACGGTCATGGTTTTTTTTTTAACCATACTTCACCACGCTCGTCAGTGCGGGTGTTTCATAGGGGGGTGGGGGGGGAGTGCTGGGCAGGACTGATTCTGATATCGCTCGCCACTGATGGTAACCATCGCCGGAAATCAATACTCGGGTCACTGGGTTCACGGTGTGGCACGCTGGCCAGTGAAGCACCACGCGGTAACAACGTTTGCGTGTATTGCTTGTTCATTAGTTACAAGTTCACGCTGATTATTAGCCGCAGTAATAGCTCTTGTGGCTCATGTTTTTATTTAAAAGATTATTGGTTACCCAGGAAAGCCCGAGTCTCATGGTTTTTGTTTGTATCAGAAGGGCCCTACCAAGTTTACGCAGTAGGGGGCGACCATTACCCACATACTCTATGCTCAAATTGAGTAACTTTCTTGTCACTTGTCCAAATTTGCCAAATTTGGACCGTGACAACCCCCACCCCCCGGTACGCAACGGTCCACTCATCTGAACGGCCGTCACTGGCTCCTTAGCATCCGCTGTAATGAAGCTCACGGCGGGTAGGATTTTTACGGTTAAACCACACAACCACACTCATAATTATTAACCGGGGGGGGGGGGGGGGCGGCACAGTAATACGGTCACACTCATGACACATTATAAGGTCGCACTCATTAACACACAAAGTGAACCAACTCACAAAGTGAACCACAATTACCTTGCTGCTGATCTCGTCAACGAAGCGTAAACCACCATCACGTGATCTTTGGTCATCCTCGCAGCAGCAGCTTTTCGCTGGCCATCGAACAAAGACGGCCACCGCATCGCGCGCATTTAGATGCGCTTCCGCGGTCGTCTGGAACGCTCTTCCTTCTGATATCAGGAAGCTACTGGGAGCTGTGCACTTTTAAATATAGATTACTAACTCATTTCTTTAGAACTGCTTTTGGTGATGAATTGTTCTTGCCCCGAACCTCAGATTAGCATGGTTGCCTACGCACGGTGCGAAACAAATTCAACATACGTACATCCGAACCGCGAACCCCTGCAACAAAGCAGCGAGAGTGCGCCAGCCGTGGGCCACAGCCTCACCGCCCGTGTCTGTGCCCTAGGGCCGCATATTCCGAGATCCGGCTTTGCCGGGGCACAGCCCTGCCGAGCGTGCAGCGCTGTACGTGGCCATGATCGAGACCCTGGCCAGACTCCACTCGCTGGACTGGGAGGGCCTCGGCCTCGGTGGCTTTGGCAAGAAAGGAGGATACTGCAAACGACAGGTGCGTGTGTACGTGCGTGTACGTGTGCGCGTGTGCGCGTGTGCGCGTGTGTGTGTGTGCTCGTGGAGTGTGGCGTAGCAGTTGGTGCGCTGCGCTACTGAACCCGGCGGCCCAAGTTCGATTTTCACTCACGGCCTCGTTAACAGCACTTGCCCCAACAGTCTCTGCGGCGGTTCTTGGTCTTCGTGAGCGTGTGACCAACGATCACTTACTTGGCAGTGCCAAGTTGTTCGGCTGCCCATGGTGCTCACTCCCCAGGAACGTCTCTGAAGGTTCACTGCGTACCTTCCTCTTGCCTGGACATCAAAACCTGAGATCACACGGCAAAATGTTCCCGTGCCTCCATGCGACATCATCGTCATCATCGTCACCAGTTGTCCATCAAATTCTCTGGGTCTTCGGTAAAGTGACGTAGATAGATTCAAAGAAAATAGCAAACAAAAAAAACTACGACGTTTCGATCGCAACACAAACGGTCGTCTTCTCTTGTTTTCCTATTGCGAGCGACACGTCGCAGTTTTTTTGTTATTTTCTTTGAATCTATCTACGTGACTTTACCTAAAGACCCAAAGAATATGAATTCCTGCAGTCACGAAATCTTTAAGTCAGTTGTCCATTAGTTTCTACATGTTTGCCATTTTAACAGTGCTTGAAAGTTTTGTTTAAATATTTACTTACATTCCTTCTTCTTCGCCAAATTTTGAGTCCAGTTCTGCTATTGATGCCGTGCCATCACGAACGTGGAGACATTTACGTTTGGAATTGTGACAGCGAACCGTGTTGCCGCCTGCGTCTTGAAACGGCCCCAGGAAACTATATTGTGGAACGACATCTCAGGTCGCTCCGATAAGCCAACCTCATTGGCCGCACTGCTCTTTATATGTTCCTGCAAAAGGTGTCCGTCCGTTCATTCGTTTGTTCGTTCGTTTCTCAGCTCGCTTGTCCTAGTGAGGGTCGCAGCAGCAGCGTGCTGAGTCGTGGCAGGTCCAGACCTCCCTGTCCCTGGCGTCAGACATCCAGCACTACTACACTACTATACACTTCACTATACACTACTATACACTACTACACTACCATACACTACACTACTATACACTTCACTATACACTACTATACACTACTACACTACCATACACTACACTACTATACACTTCACTATACACTACTACACTATACACTACTACACCAATATACACTACTACACTACTATACACTTCACTATACACTACTATACACTACTACACTATACACTACACTATACACTACACTGCTACACTCTACACTACTACACTATACAACACTACTATATACTACCACACTACCATACACTACTACACTACCATACACTACACTATACACTACTATTCACTACACTACTACACTCTATACTACTACACTATACACTACTATACACTATACACTACTATACACTACTACACTATACACTACACTATACACTACCATACACTACACTACTATACACTTCACTATACACTACTATACACTACTACACTACCATACACTACACTACTATACACTTCACTATACACTACTACACTATACACTACTACACCAATATACACTACTACACTACTATACACTTCACTATACACTACTATACACTACTACACTATACACTACACTATACACTACACTGCTACACTCTACACTACTACACTATACAACACTACTATATACTACCACACTACCATACACTACTACACTACCATACACTACACTATACACTACTATTCACTACACTACTACACTCTATACTACTGCACTATACACTACTATACACTATACACTACTATACACTACTACACTATACACTACACTATACACTACTATACACTATAACACTATACACTTCACTATACACTACTATACACTACTACACCACTATACACTACTATACACTTCACTATACACTACTATCACTACTACACTATACACTACACTATACACTACTATACACTACTACACTATACACTACACTATACACTACTATACACTACGACACTATACACTTCACTATACACTACTATACACTACTACACCACTATACACTACTATACACTACACTATACATTGCTACACCACTATACACTACTACACTACTATACACTCAACTATACACTACTACACTACTATACACTACACTATACACTACTACACTACTGTACACTACTACACTACCATACACTACACTATACACTACTATACACTACTACACTATACACTCCTATACACAACTACACTACCATACACTACACTATACACTACTATACACTTCACTATACACTACACTATACATTACTAAACTATACTATACACTACTACACTATACACTACTATACACTATACTATACACTACTACACTATACACTACTATACACAACTACACTACTATACACTACTACACTACCATACACTACACTATACACTACTATACACTACACTATACACTACTATACATTACTACACTATTCACTACTATACACAACTACACTACTATACACTACTACACTACCATATACTACACTATACACTACTATACACTACACTATACACTACTACACTATACACTATTATACACAACTACACTACTATACACTACTACACTACCATACACTACACTATACACTACTATGCACTACACTATACACTACTACACTATACACTATTATACACAACTACACTACTATACACTACTACACTACCATACACTACACTATACACTACTATGCACTACACTATACACTACTACACTATACACTACTATACACAACTACACTACTATACACTACTACACTACCATACACTACACTATACACTACCATATACTACACTATACACTACTATACACTACACTATACACTACTATACACTACACTATACACTACAATAAACAGACTGTAGCTCTTCCTGGGGAATTCCCAGGCGGTCCCAGGCCAGCCGAGCGACATAGTCCCGCCAGCGTGTTCTGGGCCGGCCCCAGGTTTTTCGCCCATTTAAAAACTGGAGTTTGACTCTTATGACCATATATAAAAGGGTCTTCGTCACGTAACAATTAAACCACATTGTTTAATTTTCACAGCCGCAATAAGCCAAAACGAAGTGAAAAATAAACTAGTAAAAAATAATATGATGAGAAGAAAATCCATCTCCTTTTGATATCCATCTCTCCACGTAAAAATATAAAATTATTTCTCACGCAACCCATATCAGCCGCACCACATTTCTGGGAGTGCACAGTTTGGTTGATTTTGTTTAGTTTCTTACGTCATGAAGTGAGGCAACCTTGGAACGCGTGTCTGTAGGTGCTCACCTGGACCAAGCAATACAACGCCGCGGCACACACGGACATCGACAGCATGAACAAGCTGTCCGATTGGCTGCAGAAAAACCTTCCGGGCGACGACAGCGAGGCGAAACTTGTGCACGGAGACTTCAGAATAGACAATCTGATTTATCACCCCACAGAGGTACGCTTAGACCCAACAACACACGTATCATGCGCAGAATTTGGGGGGGGGGTGTGTGCAAAAGTTCCCTCGGCCTTGCTCACACCACCAACTCAAGAGCACTGAATGCGTGGACCATCGACTCAAGAGAATGTCCTGTCGAGTTACGCTTACAATAAATTCAGAACTTCACTTTATCTGACACCGTATGCCCAATTAAAGACTGGAGTTTAACTATGGCCATATACAGTGAGGGAAAATAGTATTTGATTCCCTGCTGATTTTGTACGTTTGCCCACTGACAAAGAAATGATCAGACTATAATTTTAATGGTAGGTTTATTTGGGCAGTGAGAGACAGAATAACAACAACAAAATCCAGAAAAACGCATGTCAAAAATGTTATAAATTGATTTGCATTTTAATGAGGGAAATAATTATTTGACCCCCTCTCAATCAGCAAGATGTCTGGCTCCCAGGTGTCTATCATACAGGTAACGAGCCGAGATTAGGAGCACACTCTTAAAGGGAGTGCTCCTAATCTCAGCTTGTTACCTATATAAAAGACACCTGTCCACAGAAGCAATCAATCAATCAGATTCCAAACTCTCCACCATGGCGAAGACCAAAGAGCTCTTCAAGGATGTCAGGGACAAGATTGTAGACCTACACAAGGCTGGAATGGGCTACAAGACCATTGGCAAGCAGCTTGGTGAGAAGGTGACAACAGTTGATGCGATTATTCGCAAATGGAAGAAACACAAGAACTGTCAATCTTCCTCGGCCTGGGGCTCCATGCAAGATCTCACCTCGTGGAGTTGCAATGATCATGAGAACGGTGAGGAATCAGCCCAGAACTACACGGGAGGATCTTGTCAATGATCTCAAGGCAGCTGGGACCATAGTCATCAAGAAAACAATTGGTAACACACTACGCCGTGAAGGACTGAAATCCTGCAGCGCCCGCAAGGTCCCCTTGCTCAAGAAAGCACATATACATGCCCGTCTGAAGTTTGCTAATGAACATCTGAATGATTCAGAGGACAACTGGGTGAAAGTGTTGTGGTCAGATGAGTACAAAATGGAGCTCTTTGGCATCAACTCACCTCGCCATGTTTGGAGGAGGAGGAATGCTGCCTATGACCCCAAGAACACCATCCCCACCGTCAAACATGGAGGTGGAAACATTATGCTTTGGGGGTGTTTTTCTGCTAAGGGGACAGGACAACTTCACCGCATCAAAGGGACGATGGACGGGACCATGTACCGTCAAACCTTGGGTGAGAACCTCCTTCCCTCAGCCAGGGCATTAAATGGGTCGTGGATGGGTATTCCAGCATGACAATGACCCAAACACACGACCAGGGCAACAAAGGAGTGGCTCAAGAAGAAGCACATTAAGGTCCTAGAGTGGCCTAGCCACTCTCCAGACCTTAATCCCATAGAAAATCTGTGGAGGGAGTTGAAGGTTCGAGTTGCCAAACGTCAGCCTCCAAACCTTAATGACTTGGAGAAGATCTGCAAAGAGGAGTGGGACAAAATCCCTCCTGAGATGTGTGCAAACCTGGTGGCCAACTACAAGAAACGTCTGACCTCTGTGATTGCCAACAAGGGTTTTTGCCACCAAGTACTAAGTCATGTTTTGCAGAGGGGTCAAATACTTATTTCCCTCATTAAAATGCAAATCAATTTATAACATTTTTGACATGCGTTTTTCTGGATTTTGTTGTTGTTATTCTGTCTCTCACTGTTCAAATAAACCTACCATTAAAATTATAGACTGATCATTTCTTCGTCAGTGGGCAAATGTACAAAATCAGCAGGGGATCAAATACTTTATTCCCTCACTGTATGAATAATACTTAGGAGGAGAGAGGTGTGCTCATCTCCATCAGCGGCATACATCGCTGTGGTCAGGGCCAGTCTCAACAGGCCAGCCGTTCACCGAGTCGTGATAAATGTATTGACCCTAGAGGGATGATGGCGTGAATCGACCCGCAGCCGCGATTTTAACACGGACCTTTCCGACTGTGGCTTTGGCTCCCTTGCCACGGCGCCTTCGGGCCAGGCAATGAACGCCCGCGTAGAAAGCGAAGACGATCGCTGACGAAAGTCGGTGGCAGTTGGTGACCGGCGGCTTGTCTCGTGCGCGTCAAAACGCTCGCATCCCCAGGCTCGTGTGATCGCGGTATTGGACTGGGAGCTGGCGACGATAGGGCACCCGCTGGCTGACCTGGCCTACAATTTCCTGCCGTACCACCAGCTCCCAACTGGTGCCATGCCCTCGGGACTGGGCAGCGTCCCCATCCCAACCGTGCCCGGTGAGCTGTGTCTTCATGTTTAACGTAGCCATATGGAGGGGAAGAAAAATTACATCCAAAGAACAAAGGTGACGGAACTGGGAAGCAGCAGGGTGCGGACCGAGAGGCGAGGGGCGGCGGTGGTGCGAGGTCGTGAACCAGGATACGAAGGACGTGCAGTTTTTTTTTATATTTCGTATGGCAGGAGGGAAAAGGAACAGTGTTGAAACACGTTATTGTTGAATGCTTTTTTTGTTCAACCGGTCCAAGGAGACAGTAGCGGAGACGCTGTGTGGATCGCAGTGTCACCGGAACGCCAGGACGTTGCATGGACGGCGCGTTGGCCGGTGATGCCGTTTGTTGGTTTGGACTTCACCCCAGTCGCAGTTAGGCGATTCTTTGATGTATGTAGGTGGAACTTCTTTCGCACCGTACGTAGCCAACCGTGCTAATTGGAGGTGCGGGGGCAGGACAACGAACTAAACACAAAAAGCAATTCATACTCTTTGGGTCTTTCGGTAAAGTCACGTAGATAAAAATAATAATAAATCACGACATTTCGATCGCAACACAAGCAATCGTCTTCAGGTGAAAAAATAGAGCGGGCGGAGACTGCCGAGGCAGGAAGGAAGAAATATTTCTTCCTGCCACGGCAGTCCGCCCACTGTGATATTTTATAATTTTTCTACGTGACTTTACCAAAAGACCCAAAGAGTATCTAAACGAATGAGTTTTCAATCTAGACAACTTGAAAGTGCATAGCTCCAGTGGCTTCCTCATATCGGAAGGAAGAGCATTCCAGACGGGCCGCAGAAGCGCATCTGAAAGCGTGCAATGCGGTGACCACCGCCTTTTGTTCGATGGCCGGCCAAAAGCCGCTGCTGCTGCGAGGATGACCAGAGCTCGCGCGACCATGGTTTATTACGCTCCTCGACGAGGCCAGCGAGGCGCTGGGGTTCATTTGTGGCGAGCACTTTTTCGCCTTACATTTTGCGTCAAGGTGGAGGCGCGCCATCCCGCGTTGCGTTCCAGCAGTGGTTCAGCGAGGTCCGCGGTTTGTCCCGCGGGAGAGAGGAGCCCGGCGATACCTCCATAGTCGGGTACTCACGCCTAGGCCCAGGCGAGGACTAAGTGGCGATGCTTACTTACTTACTCTTCATCCCCTATGGGATATTAGGCCATAAATGAGCTCTCTGCGTCTTTTCCCATCCTTGGCTGCATGCTGTGCCTCTCCCCACCAGAGGTTCATCCGACCAAGCTCTTCCGTGATGGTTCCTCGCCGGGTGGTTTTTGGCCTCCCCGGTTTTCCTTTGCTCGGAGGCGTCCATCTCAGGGCAATTTTAGGGATGCGGTTATGTGCTATTCGTATGGCGTGGCCACTACAGCCATCACAGTCTTTGTTTTTTTTCTCCTTTGTGATATTCCGGCTTCGGGTCCTCAAGTACAATTCATGATCGGAAATTTTGTTTGGCAAAAACATATGCGGCGATAGAGGGGCAGAAACGGCTGTCCCTGTGTGAGTGGGGAAACATGGTGAGGAGAACAAGAAGAAGAAGAAGAAGGGGAGGAGTTGACGGCAAGTTTCAGCTCTTATCGCAGTGCCGTGCCTGGTGTCTCGGAGTATTTGAGTTCAACTTGGCAGGGAGAAGAGCAAAGGTTTGTATGTCATTTCGCCGTGGCGTGTTGTTGATTTTATCAGCCTTGTTGTGGACTTTAAGCTGAGAAGGATGCCACACCGCCTTTCTGTCAATTTTGCAAATGCATGCATCCACTCATTACCGTACCCTGCATTGAAAAACGAACAATATTCTACGATAAATATCCGAGCAGGTTACGCCATCATGCGATCGCAGAATGGAGATCATCATGTATTCTCCAAAAAATATATGTTATGCTGTGAGCTGTTTTATTTGTCATGCCCCCCTCCCCACATGCGCCACCCCCCCACGCCCGCCCCGCGTGTCAGGAGTTCCCACGGAGGCCGAGCTCCTGTCCGTGTACTGCCGCTGCCGGGAAACGCCCAGCGCCCCCCTGCCCAACTGGAATTTCTTCATAGCCTTGGCTCTGTTCAAGATCGCTTCCATTGCCCAAGTACGCGGACACAGTTTGGCCAAGCGCACCAACGAACAGCACGTCTCCCCGAAAAACAACGCATTGTTTACTCTGGTTAACGGTGGCCTTGCCCTCCACTTGACATTGTTAATATTATATTTTAGTCCACCGGCCTAACGGTGCTTTCGGACCAATGTTTAAAAGCGGAATTCTTTGAAGGAGTGTGTTTACTGCTCTCCGTAATCCCCTTCATGTGACGAAAATCGAATGAACGCCATCGTCCTTTTGAAACTCGATGAAATCAAATCACAGTGACGCTCTGATTGCTTTGATGCAGTTCAGTGCATGTGTGGACATACCAGTTGACTGACATTTGTCAGGGTTTTTGTTTGTCGAGTTAAAATCGCATTCAGGTGCTGACCCAACCTGCCAGGAGAGCCGTCGCTTCTGTGCGTGGTTTTCACCGCTGATTTTACGAGTACCAATGGAGAGCTCCATAATGCCCGCTTGATCGAGTTAATCTGTGTGGCGTGGTGCGGTGTGGTATTGCTTGCACGGTGTGGTGTGCCGCACAGGGAGTGTACGCCCGCCACCTCCTGGGCAACGCCAGCGCGCAGAACGCCTCCCAGTTCTGCGGCGCCGTGCAGCCTTTGGCCGAGACGGCGCTCGCTTTAGCTACAGCGTGAGTCACGTCGTCAACTTTTAGTCTCTAAAGTACATTTAAGTCGTCGTGACAAAAAAAAAAAACTTCCCGCGAATTTGCAATGGTATTAATTTCATCGTTGTGCAAAGAGGAATCAAATTGACACGCTCCGTGATTTTCTGATCGCCGACACTGCAAAAAAGTGCGCTCTTACCACAGCTGCGTTTAAGTTTATCGTCCTTCCCCCGCACTTCCGATTAGCACGGTTGGCTACGTTCGGCGCGAAAGAGGTTCAACGTGCATGCATACAGCTGCACTTGATGCCGTAAAGCACACAGCCTGTTTCTCTCTACAGCAGGGTGCCTGCCAAGGTCGAAGGGAAGTGCAGGTCCCCTGAGCTCTTCAGGCCTTCACCAGTGGGCCAGCTGATGCTAGACAAGGTCCGGGCCTTCCTCCGCGAGCATATCTACCCTGCAGAACCGGTGAGCATCAAGCTTTTGAGAAGCTGTCATTTCATTTTCCCAATTCGTTTATGCTTGTTTACCCGGGAAAGCTCCGCTGACTCTCAGAACGATTTTTCAGGAGGGTCCTCTCAAGTTTTGGCAAGAGAAGTGGGGGGAGGGGTGATGTTGCTGCAATGTATTATCGCAAGTGAGTGATTTGCAGATAATCCCTCAGCATTGGGATGTTTTGGGCTAATATCGGTAACATTTTATCGTTTTATTTTAGCTTTGGAGCTAACCGAAGAACACCAAAGCAAACCCGAGCGGAACACAGAAAGCCACCCGGATCGGAATTCGAACTCAGGCGCTTGTTGCTGTGATACCCGTTAGATGGGATGGGGTTTTTTTTTAGCTATGGAGTAAACCGGAGAAGCTGGAGGAAAGTAGAGCAGAAAGTCACCCAAGCGGGGAATCTAACCCAGGCCCTTGCTGCGATGCGCAAGTGTTCCCACTGCACCACGCACCCTGTCGTCCCCGTTTTTCATGTTTTTTCTCTTGGACATAAGCGCCGTTAGTTCTCGGAATGATCGCAACCACACTTCCTCCGAGAGAGCAAATGCGTCACCATGTTGTTCTCTGTTATCCAAACGCTCACCCTCTTGGGGTGTGCCCGTAACAGCTGGTACAAAATGTATGGTTGCAGATGAAACTTTCCCCATAAATCTACTGGCCACGCCTGACAGGGGAGCATGGAAACACATTCGGGGGTATGCACACAATGGGACAGGAATTAATTTGTCCTGTTTTTTTTTTGTAATCTGGACGGTGCAGTCGTACCATGGCCGAGTGTACGTCTCGTACTGGGGACGTGGTGGCATCAGATTTCCACATGGTGGGGGGCAGCTGAGGTCATCATGCTTACAGGGTCGATAACATAGGTACAATATTGTGGAATATCAACAACAGTCCCATAGTCCCTTCTTAGACTTTCATAAAACTCAGGACAGACATGGGCTCAATTATGAATACGGTAGATCTTTGGCAGTTCTGTTTTCTGAAAATACAACAACAGTTATGCTGCAATTGCAGTCCATTACAATTTCTAAATTGTGATCCCGGGTCTGGAGCCTGCTTAACCTAAGAATACCGAGGGCTTTGGAGGCTCGGGATGCAAGGTAGCCAGGAGAGGGAATTGAATCAAATGGATTCTTGAAGCTACTTGTGTGGCCCCTGGAGTGTGACCAACAAGCCACACTCTCATTAACCAGGATTGGCCAAGCATCTCAATGTTGGACCCTGCTAAAAAAAAGACTTGAGGCTCCATAAGACTTTATTAAAAAAAACTATACTCGGTACAATAATAAAAAAACACTGTGGTGCTTAAAGAATACATATCGGAAAGGAAAGGTTTCCGTTAATTGCCCTTCTTCATAACGCGTAAAACTTAACTAAGTAAATAAGTGGCATTACTTATTTATTTTCTTAGCCTGGGAAAGCCTGTTTGAGGACGTGTTCACGGCGACGTGCTATTGTTTGGACTACGGAACCCAGAGGAGAGCTGGGCACGGACGGTGACGTGCGCTGCCCCTCTGCATCCCCCAGGAGGTGCTGCAGTACTACCAGCAGCACGCCTCTTCCCCACTGCGGTGGAAACGCCCTCCCATCATCCAACAGCTCAAGGTGCCACCCTGGAGAGGGAGAGAGAGAGGAGCCTCTCTGTGAATACGGACGGGCGTTGGTTTCGTGGTTGGGTGTTTGCATGTATGTTGAACTCCTCTCGCACGGTACGTAGCCGGCCGCGCTAAACGGAGGTGCGGGGGAAGGACAACAATTAGAAACAAAGGCAGTTATAAAGAAACGCGTTTTCAATGTGTATGATTTAAAAGTTGCATAGCTCCAGTGGCTTCCTAATATCAGAAGGAAGAGCATTCCAGACGGCCGCAGAAGCGCATCTGAAAGCGCGCGATGCATTGACCGTCTTTCTTCGATGGCCAGCCAAACGCCGCTGCTGCGAGGATGACCGTTCATTTAAAACGAACCGATAAGACATTAAAAAAAGAGCAATTGGTGTCATCTTGTAGCTTGACTCAAAATATATTTTTTTTCCTTGACACCGTTTACTTACGGTTCGCACTCCTGTGCGCGGAGAGCAAACCCGCAAACCGGCGACCGTGAAAAACTTGTCGCAGCCACCGTGGACTGAAATTGAATGTCGGACGTGCTGAGAGCTGCTGAGGGTTCACACGTGCAAGTCGCAAGTCGGCTGGCAGTGTCAATAAAGACTCTTTGCGTTGGGCTACAAAGATTGCGCTGACCACTCTTTTTGATTGTCTAATTGGTTTTGGGTGTTTTTTTTCTTTCAATTTACATTTAAAATGGGAAAGATGATTTTATGAACACCGTGTAATGCTGGGGTCGGCAAGAAGAAGAGCCATTTTTATATGTTTTTGTCTTTGACCAAAATAGTTCCCGAGCTGCATCACATGCAGAGCTGCTTGTACACATACACGAACACAGCAGCATGTATACAGCAGATGGCAAACGCATTCTGACTTAATAAACAAAATAGGTGATGAAATAAACTGCATCTATTTAGTTTTCTACCCCCCCCCTTAGTTATTCTTTGAACAACACAGTTTGACTCTTGTACAGTTTGTTGTCACCGAGACATTCTATCGTCACCCCATTCCCTGCCATATTTAATCAATTATCTTCACGTTAAATTACGTTCGAGAGTTCTGTTGTTGTTTAAACTGCCGCCCTGGTGTATTGTCTGGCGGCCCGCTTCAGGACAGGGCTAAGGCGGCGGGCCTCTGGAACCTGTTCCTGCCGGCGGTGAGCGGCCTGGGCCAGCTGGACTACGCCTTCGTGGCGGAGGAGACGGGGCGTTGCGTCTTCGCTCCCGAGATATTCAACTGCCAGGCGCCGGGTAAGCGGCTTTCGGCTGGCCGTCGAGCAAAGAGGGTCAAACCGCATCGCGCGGCGCTTTCCGAAGCGCTTCTGCGGCCGTCTGGAAGGCTCTTCCGATAGTAGGAAGCCGCTGGAGCTATGCTCTGTTAAATCTATATTGAAAAATCGTTTCTTCACGCAACTGCTTTTGTGTTTAGTTTGTTGTCCTTCCCCCGCACCTCCGATTAGCGCGGCTGGCTATGTGCGGCGTGAAAGAAGTGTAACGCACAAAGAAGTGGCCCTCGCCATCCTGCCTGCAAGGGGGACACTTCCTGCCCAACCCCCCCAAGGCTTTAATCTTCACGCTTAAAAAATTAGTCTCTCGTTTCATGCTTAGTTCAAAGAGGGAGAATCTCGTTAGAGTAACCCTATTGGCCCCAGAAACAATAAAATTGCACACATACCGCCCAACACACACACACATAAACACACACACGTGGTAAACATGTGTTTCAGGCCGTTTGCACGTTTGGTTAATGACTCGCTCTGCGGCCTCCCAACTTGGATCCTTTTTAGCCGTGTTGTATCGATAGTTCCACTTTAATGTGCATTTTTTTTAGGGCTGCTGTGTGTTGTCTTTCTCTGGTCTGGGACTATTTTTGTTGTTTTGTTGCCTCGCCAAAGCTTGCATTTATTGCTGAAAAATCGGCAGGGATCGATGTGCTTCTGCAGTTTGTACTTAAACTTGATTTATTTGGGTCTTTTTTTGCACCTATTTTTAATGACCTGCTTACCATTCCTATACGTTGCACTCCTCTCTGTTTTGGTTTAGTTTGTTGTAACTTTTTGACCCACCCCTGCTGGACATCTGTGAAAAAGAGCTTCATATCTCATCGGATTCCTCCTTCAGCCTAAAGAAGGATTCACATTTCTGGGGCAGCGATTGCATTGCCCGTGGTAAACCCTTTGCATCAAAAGGGAGGCCTTGATACGCGTACGACTTATTATTTAAGGAACGAAACAGGATGATTTCTCCACAAATCTGGCTGTCATTTGACGAACCCAGTTGTAATTACTGGCGAAACGTCGTACTCAGATTGTAAATGTTGTGGCTTTGCTCTCCAACACACCGGTGCACTGTACTAATAGCGAATTGGCCACGTTCTGTTTACGTGACAAACTTGACTAATTGGCTGTGTCGGGTGGTGGCGGGTTTTAGGACACTTTTTTATGTACGTGATCTAACCCAAAGACAAGAACGCAGGCCCGTCACACAGCACGTTGCTGCATAGCGTGCACAGCTGGGTGATTTCGTTCGCGGGAAAAAAACAATCCCAAAACGACAGAGCCATTTAAGGGTGGGGCATAAATGATGGGGACAAGCTGGACCACTGCCCCAATCACGTGGGGGCGTCTGGCCGGTGGTGGGCGGGAAATGGGCTCTTAAATGGGTTGGTTGGGGGGCGGGGGATTATTAGGGGAAGAGGAGGTGATGGGGGGGGGTAAGACCAACTTGAGAAGGGAGATCCCGAGCATGTGGAGGTGAGAAGGGGAGGAGGAGGAGATGGGGGAAATATACACATGATTTCAAAAGACTCAGAGCCAACGTTTTCCGTATAAAGCAAAGGTTGATATATGTCTGAATTGCCTCAGTTTCAATGCGGTAAATCTTTGTGTTTTTCTCTCGAATACTTGGAAATGTTCATACGGGAATATGCAGCAGCATGAGGACGAGCGTAGTGTTCCATATGCTCGCATTAATAGCCTTTCCACATTGATGGTTTCCCTTGGAAACTGGAAATAGGTTCATATGGTGGCACTTTCTTAAAACCTTAAAACGTCCAACTGCTTCCTTCGATGCCGAGTTAAAAAAGTATGATAAGGTATTAATGCTTTCGTGACTGCATAAAATTACTCATTGTTTTTTTCGGTAAAGTCACGTATGTAGAAATACAATAAAATTAAAAAGTATGTTTCCTTTTGACCATTGGCATGTAATTTCCTTTTGAGATGTGCGGAAATGTTTGCTGGTTAATTGTAGAGGATGAAAGGTCACACACCCACAGCTTAGTTGGTGGCAAAATATTTATGTATGTATGTATGTTGAAATTATTTCGCTCCGTACGTAGCCAATCGTGCTAATCGGAGATGCGGGGGGGACGAGCAACAACCTAAACACAAAAAAGCAGTTCTAAAGAAATTTAGTTTTCAATCTCGATTATTTAAAAGTGCACAGCTCCAGTGGCTTCCTGATATCCGAAGAGCGAGAGCGTTCCAAAGCGGCAGCAGAAGCGGCATTTGAAAGCGCCGCGCGATGCGTTGGACCGTCTTTGTCCGATGGCCAGCCAAAAAACAGCTGCTGACGCAAGGGTGACTGGAGTTTGCGTGATGATGGTTTATATTCCTTGACAAGATCAGCGAGGTATACGCCGCAACAACGGATACGGACTGCTTCGTCACATACCGTATCACAGTATCCTTTGTTGTTCTTGTGGCCAACGTGAGATTTATACAAAGTGTGATTCATTCGTGGCAGGAAATTGCTTTTGGTTACCTTCGAAATGATGCCGGGCTGACGTCGATTATTGAAAAGAAAAAATTCCACGGGAAATTGTGAATACGTAAAGAAAATATATACGTACATTTTTTTGTCGGTGTAATACGACGCTAGTGCGGGGGTTCGGCGACCTGCGGCGCCGTAGCCGCACGCAGGCTCTTTACGGACTGCTTCGCCGCGTTATGAAATCTTTTTTTAATACCGAATTCGAACAAAAAATGCCTCTTCTTGTCATTTTGGTTTGCCGACCCCCTGTGCTAGTGAAATGCGGCTCACGCGAGCCTCTGGTTAGGCAGACAGGTCCCTATTTATTATGCATCATCATCATTATCGGTCACGCTCAATCCACTGCCGGATGAAAGCCTTCCTTCCCAAAGCCGTCCGCCATCTCTCACTCTCCCGCTGTGCATCATCTCAATAGGTCGGGTTTAATGGTCTTCGCGGGTCGCATGGGTTTTAGCAGGATTGGATATCGAGTCGAGGGTTATTTTGGTTTATGCCACAAACCAGAAGTTTAGTCGGGCGGTTGTGGCTGACTATGCACGTGGCTGCCTGTCAACCAGCACTGGAGGTAGCAGCAAGGGTTGGTGGATCACCACGCACAGATGTTGTGAAACTCCCTGCTCTGCATCTACATCGGCTATACGAAAGAAGAAGAGGATGATGATTATTATTATTAAATTTAGAAATAATTATTAACACGTCATGTTCTGTTTACTTCACTAGTGACTAATTGGCCACGTTCTGTTTACGTGACAACCCTTACTAGTTGGCTGTGTCGGGTGGTGGCGGGTTTCAACGACGCGTTTATATATTTACGCGATCTAACCCAAAAAGCATCTATTGTGGAAGCAACATTTGGCTGGATATGTTTGACCTTATCATGGAGAGGAAGTGGTCACGTTTTGGCAGCAGTCTCAAGAATCTGTCATCGAACCTTGTACTCGAATTGAACTTGTGCGTGCGTTTGTGACGCGTTTGTTGGGAAAATCCGAAACATCCTCTGGCAAAAAAACGTCCTGACGCGCGGTGTATAACCGGAGTGACGTGAGTACTCTAATGTTTTATTTGAAGCTAGTTTAGAACTAACAGTGGTAAACACGATCTCAACACATTCGTCAACAACGCTGCCTTAAAATCTATATATAGTTTATGTGTTACGAAGGAGGCCCATTGCCTGAAACAATGCTTCTTTAATGATTTGTAATAATAAATACCGGTGTTAAGATGCTCAGGCTTAAAATAGTCACCTATCACAAGGCAACGAGTCTGCATTAACCACACATACTTGTGGAACAAAAACATGAATCTAAAACACATTCCTGCGGAGGGAGCTGGTAAGAATGTTGGGTTGCTCGGTCAATGGCCAGGGTCAACGGCGGCACGTGGTGTGTTCAGCACAATATGTCCGTCTGTGAGGGCGGGCACAAGCCGGTGTGAGTAGGTGAAACGTTGAGTTTTATAAGGGCACCACGGGGTGACCAGCCCCTCCCCACCCAGCCCCACCCCTCCCACCCCCCACTCAGCCCCACCCTCCCCACCCTCTCCACCCAGCCCCTCCCCACCCTCCCCTCCCCACCCAGCCCCACCCTCCCCACCCAGCCCCTTCCCACCCTCCCCTCCCCACCCAGCCCCTCCCTCCCTCCCCACCCAGCCCCTCCCCACCCTCCCCTCTCCACCCAGCCCCACCCCTCCAATTTTTGGATGCACGACGGACGGACGGACACAATAATCCCCTGTGGGCTGGTGTAACCAGGAGGTTCCTACCAGTATAAACATGCTTTGATGATGTAATTGGAACGGATTGGCCTACACCAGAGACAGCTCTGTCTCACCAGTGAAAGACCAAATTCCGCCAAAAGTCGAACAGCACAAGGGCAATGCATCAAAGCATTACTAACTTGTGTCAAGCAGTTATATCTGTGGGGACCCTTTTGCCAGTATCAAGATGAAATCTTGGATTGTGAGTAACTTGGCCTGCGAGTGTTTTGCAAGACGAGCAAATTTTTTAAGTAAATATTAATTTGATAAACGAGCGAGGTTTTGCAATACGAGTAGTACGTATACGCTTTGTCTGCCGAGCGTCACGTGATCACAATTGATATACGAGTGCTTTGGATTACAAACACGTTTCCGGAACGAATTATCCTCGCAATCCAAGGTTTTACTGTAATGGCAAAAGGGTCCCACAGATATTGCCAACCATATACATTTCCTTTTAAGGCCACACAGTTGTACTGACGGACGTGTTGCGCGGTATTGTTGTTATCCATGCTTGTGGACCACTGCTAATGCAGCAGCAGTAGCAGCATCACCGCCAAACAACTCTTCAGAGTCTCGTCTCCCAAACTCGTGAGCACGAACGTAACGTCGGACACTTTGTCCACTCTTCGCAAAGGTGCCCACCAGCATCCGCCACGCGTGCGTGACTGTGGTCGCGCTTGTCCTGTGTTTACGCGGCGGCGCCGTTTGTTTGTATCCCGCGCTGCGCTTGAAAGCGTCCTCCTTCCTGGCCGTGTTCGTCGGCGCTCCGTTGTAGCGAGAGAACCTCTTTTGTTTTCTTTGAGCTTCCCTTGAGTTGATTTTATCTGAAACGAGCGCTGGGGCCAGTATACCAGCATCTCCACTTGAGAGACGTAGCGTGTTGTCCTTTGATTAGCACGGTTGGCTATGGACGGTGCGAAACGAAGTTTCAAATACATACATAACGACCATTATAGAGGGGCGGTGGTGGTGGTTATTGCAAACTCTGGTCATCCACGCAGCAGTTTTTGGCTGTCCATCGAACAAAGATGGTCACCGCATCGCGCGCTTTCAGATGTGCACCTGTGGCCATCTGGAACGCTCTTCCTTCCAATATTAGGAAGCCACTGGGGATATGCACAATCATCGCATTTGTGGATACGTGTGGACTTTATTTCCACCTTTAACAGCAACGTGTCCTCACCGTCATCATCGTTGTTATAATTGACAACAAAACTCAATGCTTATCTCAACAATACTGCACCCTTAATAGGGAAGGTGTATAGCAGGCGACATTTTCGGGCAATGGCCCTTCTGCATGGCACGTATATTACAGCGTAATTATTATCATTGCAGACACGGGCAACATGGAGGTTCTTCATCTCTACGGGACGGAGCAACAGAAGAGGGATTGGCTGGAGCCCCTGCTGCGCGGGGAGATCCACTCCTGCTTTTGCATGACAGGTCATCGGCATGCCGCGAGGGCTGCACTCCAAGCCGCAATAGATAATCTGGTGGACAGATTAAGGCTGCCCACGATGCACTGGGCCGACAGCATCGAATGTCTGGCCAGACGCGAACACTTTTGCCGCCAACCTGGCAGACGAGAGCCCCCACCACCGTCACCACCACCTCCACCTGCTCCGAGTTGCTTTCGTAACGGGGCATCGGTAGAGCGCCACGAGTCGCATGCGCTTGCGTAACGCGCAGTTGTGTCGGGCCCTGGTGAGCACCGGGTGTTTAAACTTTGGCACTTTGTTCGCGCTGGGGTTATGATTTATATAAGCGCCTCCAGCGACCAAGTGCTGTGATTTTTTTTGTTGTTTTGGGGGCCACGCCACGGAAGTAAAAATCTGTTGCGTCGGCAAAGGGAAGAGATGCCAGGACGGAAAGTCCCCGAGGCAGACAAAGAGGGAACGGCTCGAGATGAGCGTCAGGGAGGAAGGGGAGGAGGAGGAAGGGGAGAAGGAAATGACCAGGCCCAGCTGTCGGGGATGAGAGGGCGACGTCGAGAGGGCGACGTTGAGAGGGCGACGTTGAGAGGGCGGCGTTAAGAGGGTGATTATGAGAGGGGAGGAAAGAGATGGAGAGCAGGAAGGTGCAAGGAGAGGTGAGCTGCACGGTGCAGCATGTGTTTGTGTTTTGACAGGGGGCAGCAAGGAGAGCGGAGGGATTCAGCGTGGGGGTGGCCACAAAGCAGTCACATTATTTACGGGAGGCTTGAGCTGAGTTATATAGCGGAAATAATATTGTTCGCATCATTGTATATAGTCCATTGTAATATAGACCGCACGTCCAATTTGCATGGTTGGCTACGTACAGTGTGCGAAAGAAGTTCAGCATCTAGACATTTATATTCATACATTCCCCCCCCCCCCCCCCATACAGAACCCGACGTGGCATCCAGCGACGCCACCAACATCATGTGCAGCATCCGGAGGGACGGCAACCACTACGTGGTGAATGGGCGCAAGTGGTGGAGCAGTGGTGAGCGATGCCAGGCCCGGCCGGTTGGGCGACGGGGCTGGTGTCCCTGACGAGGACTCACGGCTGCAAGGGTGGCAAACACCCACAGACTTGCATCAGAACAGTACTGATTCACCGATATAGGCGAATCCGCAATCGATTCTTACGTGCACTGTATGTTCAAATTTGCACGTAAGAGAAGGCCAAACACCATTGACAGGGGCTTTCTTGAGCTTCCTCCAATGGAGGCTCTTCTGCCATCAGTTTCGTGTGCAAGTATTTTCAGGGCTGCACCTTTAGCCTCGGATGTAAACTAAATACTCAACGTACTTAACCTTGGGGCTAACGAAACAAACCAGACGGAACAAACAGGACACGTTACGAGGCGGAGAATACAAAATGAGACCGTATGAACGGGGCAACAATTAATCGACACTTAAATTTGAATCGTACGAGCCGAATTTTGACAATTGATTGAATCGCTATGGGCGGTGCCACTCGTAACCCTCTATCCTCGCGGACCCCGCCAAGGCACTTCCCTAACTTAGGCCTCTTTCCATTGACCCGGGACTGCTTTTCACTTGGGACCCCGATTGCCTTTGAAGCGGCACTGGTCTAACACCAACCAGCAGTCTGCCATCGGCAGTCATGGCCTAGCATGGGGTGGTACTACCTGGTACCACCTCTAGCCCACGTCACGTGGTGGTACTCCCTGTTACCACCTCTAGCCCACATCACGTGGTGGTACTGCCTGGTACCACCTCTAGCCCACGTCACGTGGTGGTACTGCCTGGTACCACCTCTAGCCCACGTCACGTGGTGCTACTGACTGGTACCACCTCTAGCCCACGTCACGTGGTGGTACTGCCTGGTACCACCTCTAGCCCACGTCACGTGGTGCTACTGACTGGTACCACCTCTAGCCCACGTCACGTGGTGCTACTGACTGGTACCACCTCTAGCCCAAGTCACGTGGTGGTACTGCCTGGTACCACCTCTAGCCCACGTCACGTGGTGGTACTAGCTGTTACAGCTTGGTGCGGACAGACAGCAGCAACCCTGACTGTCAGCTGATCAGGGCTTTTTCTGCGATGTTACTTCTTGCTTGCGATGGTTATCTGAACTCGTTTTGCATTCCCCTGTGTTTGTAATTTACGTAACCGTTGTCGCGTGTTTTGTTATCATTACTGCGCTATGCAGCTGTAAACTGCGATGCTATGAAAGGAAGTACAATTAGAGGGCCCAAGGCAAGATACAAGTTCATGTGGATGGTTTTGATTGTCATCTTGAATACCGCATCTTTGTCAGTGAGTGATTATGTGCACAGATCCAAGCCAAGATGCCCTTGGATTTCTCAGGGGTTCAGGGTATTATTGCTCAAAGCTGTGGGAGCCAGTCTGTCACCTTCAATAGTCTTAGGGGTTCGATGTTTATAATAAACGACTTATTTATCCAGGAGAGCCACACTGAGTCGTAGGACTCTTCTTCAGGTGGCTCCTGGTGCTACATTTGGGGCTTGTATTTGAAATAGTTTTCAGCCCAACTCATGATGAGTTGTGTTTATTGTTACACGTTGTGGAGGAAACCCGAGCATTTGCTGAAAAACCTATGCTTTGCACGAGGGGGCAACACACTATCCCCGTACAGATTGAAACAGATGGCGATTAGTTCAATGGCTGTACTGCCTTCTCCCGGAAAGCAAGGGTATGGGCTCCTCCTCGACACCCACGGGAAGGGAGTTCACAACAATGATCTGGGTGTGAGCCACCAACCCTCGCTGCTGCCTCTGCAGCGCTGTATCGCAGGCAGTAAGGTGCAGAGTAGCCACCGCCACCTCCAAAACCCTTGAAGCTAGCACTCGTCAAAGAGGCAGATTCTGCTGCTGCTGCATTGGCAGTTGTGCACAAGCACAATCAACAACAACAACTCAGGACACAACAGGACACGTCCATCGATGACACTGCCTTAAAAAACATATCTAAAATCGGCAACGTTTTTGGGCGATGGCCCTTCTTCATAGCACGTACATCTACAGCGAGGGACAGGATATTTTGAGCTCGCCGCGCGATCTCCTCTCCGTTTGTACCAACGCTCCCCTTGTCTCTGTTGCTCAGGAGCTGGTAACCCAAACTGCACGTTGGCGGTGGTGATGGGAAGGACTGGAGATGATTCCCTGGCCAGGTGGGTGGTGGGTGGAGGGGGTTAGGTGTGACGTTTAAATATTGTCCACCGTTATTGGTCGTGAGTGGGAATCAAACTCGGGTCGCTGGGTTCGTAGTGCGGTGCGTTATCCGCTACATTACCGTTGCCCCATAGTTCCTGCACAAAGACAAAGATTCCCCCATGTAGCCTTAGACTGTGGGGGCAAGTGCTGTTAGCGAGCACTTTTGACGGCCGGCACGGCACACTAAAGGCATGGGTGGCCAGCAGCACGCCCGACCGCCTTTGTCTCCCCAGCGGCGATGTTTCTACACACCGCACCAGGTATTCTAGGCTAAGGGGACCTAGTGGAGGCCGAGGACCGGTTCAGATAATCGTCACTGGTGTTGGCCGTGAGCGGAAATCGAACTCGGATCGCCGGGTTCGCAGTGCGGTGCGCTAACCGCGACACTACTGCTGCCCCATAGTCCATTACACGTACACTATATAACGCACACATGCAGAATTGAAGCCTAAACTGGGAATAGTTTGATCATGCGTACCTGTCGTCATTGTAGAGTGAGCACTGGTAACACATGCCAAATGCCACTTGTGGTTGGCTGTCATCTCCAGACACAAGCAGCACAGCATGATCCTGGTTGCCATGGACACACCGGGAGTTAAGATCATCAGGCCCCTGATGGTGTTTGGTTATGACGGTGAGCTGTTTTGTCCAGCCTTGTCGAATGCTCGCGGATTTAACGATCACGAATGGCATTCCCCGAGCGTTCCGAGCGACGGTGGTGCGACGGTGGGGCGACGGTGGTGTCTCCGTGGTGGTGGTGTGGTGGTGGTATGGTGGTGGTGGCGTGGTAACAGCGTGGTGGCGGTGGTGTGGTAACGGTGTGGTGGCGGTGGTGTCTGTGCTGTGCAGATGCCATTCATGGAGGGCACTTTGAAATCCACTTTGAGAACGTGCGAGTTCCTGCCTCCAACATACTGCTGGGTGAGTAACTTCCCAGGGTAACTCATTCGTACAGTTTCGTTTCCTCCAAATTTTCTTAAATCTGACATTACACCATTTGCATTGTTACTTGAACAAAATAAACATAATAATTTCACCGCACATAAAATGGCGATTACTAATGTGTATTATTTGACCGCCCCACTCACGTTAAATCGTTATCGCATGAGTCGCCGTCGTTGGCCACACACAGCTGAAGCTATGCCCACCTCCAATTAGCGCCGTTGGCTACGTGCGGTGCGAGAGAAGTTCAACGTACGCACACCTCCGGCGGCACCGACAAGTGAAATATCTGGTCTGGGCCTGCGGACTCTTGTGTCCAAGCCCTGGCAAACAGTCGTGCCTTCCTGCGTAACGTGCCCGCCGCTCTGGCCCGGTCGCCGTGGACAAACAACGGAGCTTGACGAGTCCTCGCTCGCAACAAACCCACGCCGACCGATTGCCGAGTCGCATTCTCCCCGCACCTCCGGTTATAAACGCGCCGTTGTGCTACGTGCGGTGGGAAATAAGTTCCAACGTGCGTGTACGGTCCGTTCTCCCACAACGCTGCGGTAGTTGCGTCCCTGAAAAATACCGCGTTTAGGAAAAATTGCGTTCTAATAAATAATCATGAATATAGGGTTAAGCACAGTCCGCAATACCACGTGAGATGCGTACGCAGCGAAAACAAAGACTGAGGCACGTGGGTAGCATCTAGAAGCATCCAGCTTCTTGTGTGATGCTACGCCGAGGCAGCCGTACGGCCGCTTATTCCTACTCGCGCGACGTAGTTCCGTCCACACAATCGCGTTTGATCCAATCCGCATCCGCGTTATAACAAAAATATGTTCCCTAATACATTAATCGCGTTGTGTCCAATTCGCGTGATGAAAGCACGCGGCGTTAACAGGAGAGTACATTCTCCGTTTGTCGCAGGCGATGGCCGGGGGTTTGAGATCGCCCAGGGCAGGCTGGGGCCCGGCCGTATCCACCACTGCATGCGAACGGTGGGACTGGCCGAGAGGGCGCTGGAGCTGCTGTGCCAGCGAGCGGCCACCAGGCAGGCGTTCGGCCGCAAGCTCTACGAGCACGTAAGCGCTGCCCCGCACCCCCTCGCGGTTCTTGCGCGGAGAGGTTTTGACAGGATTTTTGTATTAGTGCCGTTCCGAAGCATCTGCAAGTTGCAGAGTGGGTCCCATTCGCCTCAATGTCAGGACACGCAAAGGGGCTCAGCGTTAATTTCATTGAGAGAGGCGTAGCGCAGCTGTTTTTTAAAGACATTGTACTCACCGCAGAGAACCGTAGTGACACGACCGCACTCTACGATAGCTGGGAGCCACGGTACCGATAACATTAACGGGAACGGGAAAGGGTTAATTGGGAAAATGACAGCGCCTCCAATTTCTCACAAGTGCTTTAGGGATGCATATTTACTGTTATTATGTACTGTGCTTGTCGAGCTAGGAAAGCCTCACCGAGTCTCGGGACTGTTTTGTCAGGAGGCTGCTATGTGTAATCCCCAAACGAGTAATTCCATACGGCATTCTTTTGGCACGAGAGGTGTCCTCAAGAGTTCCGTAAAATTTCCTGGGGAAAAAATAAAGTACTTACGAGCCTGCCACGCAACATTCCATGGGGTTCTCAAACGCAATTCCACACATGTGCGTCTCCGCCGCATTCCCTGGCCCGGCGGCGAATGCGTTTTTATTTCTTACTGATTCATCGTCCACGCAAAGCCATAACGGATATCAGATAGAGTAAATCATCTCATAACACTCTTTCAAAATTTCCAGTTGCCGTGCCTGCCAAGTAATGTTGCTGCCTGCGCACCTGCGGCGAACCCAGGCCGAGTTAGAGCGTGCCACTCGCACTTGGACTCGTGTCAAAGGTCAAATCTAAGGTCAAGTCGACTCGGCCGCTCGTTCCTCATGAGTTCAATCGATTATGGTGACGCCTGATCACTTTATTCTTTATTTTTAGGCTCGAATCTCATGCTTAAGTCGTTAATATGAAGCGGTAAATGACAAGTGAGGCACGTTGACTTGATTTATATTTTTGAAAGTCAAATTTATATATAAGGAGAATAACCCAAGCGTCTTAACAGAATAATAGCACAGGCCGGAGAAACCATACATTTCAAACAACATCAACAACAACACGGTAACGTGCAAAAAACATCACAGCCTACGTGCATTTTGGGAAAAAATACACCGTCAGTTCTTGAGACTGCATCGTGGTTCCTCTTGTCTTACTTAGGTCAACATGAAAATAAATTTGAACAATCGTGCCCGACAGCAGTGACACAGTAATAGACAACTGTGGACCGGTTCCATCATCATGAGGTCTCATCAGCACAGAAGAGTCACCAGAGTCCACCGCTGCAAAGGCTTTCCTCTGAAAACTACGTGTGTGGAGTCCCCACATGCACGCTGTGGGCCCCATTAGCTCGGGAATCACATCTGTTAATGACGCGAAAACCCCCATTGTAACAGAATAACAGTGCAGGCCGGAAAAACCACAAGTAAAAAAAACACTCAACATTTTTTCAAAAAGCACACAACCTTTTGTGCAATTGCAAAAAAAAACACAATGCACTTCTTCAGCAAATGCCCACATTAATTGCACGTGCACAGAGGCTGTGCGCTCTTTACACAGGTGGGGAACAGTGGCGCAGTGATTAGCGCGTTGTGCTACGAACCCGGCCAACTGAACCGGTCCTTGGCCACCCATAGGTCGACTCAGCCTCAAATGAGTACCTGGTGCGATCTGTGACAAATCGCGGGTCGGGTGTGGTGCTGGTCACCCACCCCCCCTCGTGTGCCGTGCCGGCCTTCATCGGTGCTGCTCCCCCAGCAGCACTTGCCCCAACAGCCTGTCAAAGCTATACGGTGGTCTTTGTCTTTGTGCTCTTTACACATCTCCGTGTGTTGTTTTGAAACTTGTTTTCGACGTCGTGCAGAGGTCGTTTGCGAGCGCCCGAGTCCCTTGCTGACCCTGGAGTGTTCTCGCACCGTGACCTCGTGTGGACCTGCATACCCCCCCCCACCCACGCATACCCCCCCCACCCCCCCCCCCCCCTTCATGCCCCTCCAGGAGGTCGTCCTTCACCAGGTGGCCGAGTGCCGGCTGGAGATCGAGCAGTCGCGGCTGCTGACGCTGAAAGCTGCGCACGCCATCGACGCCGTGGGCGCCGCCCGTGCCCGCAAGGAGGTGGCGACTCTAGATTTGAAGCTTTCGTGACTGCAAGGATCCATACTCTTTGGTTGTATTCCGTAAAGTCACGAAAAAGTATAAAAAAAACAAAAAAAAACAAAACAAAAAAATTCTCACGACGTTTCGGCCACGACACAAGTGGCCTTCATCAGGTGAAGGGATGAGACTGTCTCGAGGACAGCGCTGGAGCGAACACAGCCAAGCTCAGACCGCGACCTTTAAAGGTCGCTCCAGCGCTGTCCTCGAGACAGTCTCGTCCCTTCACCTGATGAAGGCCACTTTTGTTGTGGCCGAAACGTCGTGAATTTTTAATTTTTATTATTACTTTTAATTTTTATTTTTGTTGTTTTATACTTTTACGTGACTTTACCAAATAGAACCAAAGAGTAAGGAGGTGGCGACTCTGTTTTCCCGTCTTGTCATCCGGCCTGAGGTAGCGTTGTAGCCAGCGGGCTCAAATCCAGGTCGGGGGTCAGAATCAGAATCTTTATTTATACTGGTGGAATCCCCCATGAGCTTTATAGAACTATTTTTCACAGATGTCCAGTAGGACTCGGCCTGTCGTCCACCCACGGCCGATGAGTAACCGCTCCATGGGAAGTCAACAGCGGTCAACAACAGTGCATCGCATTGATAGACTGGGCCCTTCCATGGAAACGTATAATTTCCACCACTGGCTTATGGTCACCAGCGGGGATGAGTGCTGCGCTATTGTTTACTGGTGCAGGGAGAAAATGTGTTTTGTCTTCTTCATAAATACAGCTGACTTGTAGTCTTTCTGTCCACACCCATCTTCCCTTTATGCATTTCAACGCGCACATTTTACTGTTCAAAATGTAATAGACGCGTGAATGTTTTGATTTCCTAAGAGTTTGGATAATCAACGTCGTCCGCCGGGGAACTGCTCACGCGCAAATCTAAAATGCTTTTTTTGTCAACTTTCTTTAAAAGGGCTTCCAGTTTTCTCAGCACCACACGGGGTTAGCGGCGTCCTTTTCCAGTCTCCCTGCCCCTCCCTCTGCTAGGGGCCACGTCCCAATACACCACCGCACGGCTGTTGTATTTTTCCCGTCGTTGGGCAGCGGTGATGATGAATTTTGGCGAGTCTCGACTCGCGTGGCACGATGGTCGATCGGAATCGCACAGTTGCAGAGTGTGGCATGGTGGACGTGCAGTACGCTGCTCACGGCCAACACCTGTGACGATTATCTGAACCAGCCTTGGGCCTCCCCTGGGTCGGCATTTGGCATGTGTTATGAGTGCTCACTCTACAATGACGATCGGTATGCATGACTAAACTAAAGTTTAGGCTTCAATTCTGCATGTGTATGTTATATCGTGTATGTGTAAGGGACTATGGGGCAGCAGTAGTGTAGAATGTTAGCGCGCCACGCTGCGAAACTGGCGATCCGAGTTCGATTCCCGCTCACGGGCAACACCAGTGATGATTATTTTAACCAGTCCTGGGCCTCCACTAGGTCGGCTTAGACTAGAATGATGACCTGGTGCGGTGTGTAAATGTTGCCACTGGGTAGACAAAGGCGGCCGGGCGGGGTGCTGGCCACCCACCCCTCCGTGTGCTTTGCCGGCCTTCATAGGTCCAACTCGCTAGTCTGTTAAGGCTACACGAGGGATCTTTGTCTTTGCTAACGGAATTTGTTTGCAGCATGCGACAATGAGATGATGACGCCTCCGTGGACTCTGTGTGGTCTTTGCCTGTTGTCGCCGCCGCAGATTTCCATGATCAAAGTGGCCGCCCCCCGCATGGCCTGCAAAGTGTTGGACCGCGCCATTCAGGTGCACGGGGGTGCAGGGGTCTCAGAAGACTTCCCTCTCGCTCACATGTAAGCACTTTGTCGTTTTAAGGGTTTACAGAGCGGTCCTTTACAGATAGTTCGGGGTTTTTTTTTCCAGTCCTGAGATCAAGGCCGATAATTAAAGGCAGCAATTGCCTGAGCCGTTAACCACACCTCGCCAATGATTTCCTTCTGCTAGACCATGCAACTCTTGCACAGTTGATACCATATCTGCAAGGTCTCCTCTTGGGATCTCATCACCGTCTGACTTTAGGTCATCCGCTCGCTTTCCAACTCCCGAATGCCACTCTAGTTCCCGTATAGGTAACCTGCCTTTCTCCTTTCCGCTGACATCCCCGACCCACCTCAACCTCTTCATCTCCCCTAAAATTCAGTCGAGCAAGAAGTGAATGCAACTGCTCCCAACCTGTGCCCCTCCTTATTGTTCTCTCAGCTCTCTGCGTGCACTCCGATTGCGGGCCGGGTGACATGGAGCGCAACTGTCCCTCGTGTGCCCTCTCTTTCCCTCGCGGGCATCCCTTGTCGCGAAGATCCCCCGACTTGGTCGTCATCCGGCGGCGCGTGCGGCGGTGCGTCTGCGTTTCCAGGCTCGCGATGGCGCGCACCCTGCGGTTGGCAGACGGGCCGGACGAGGTCCACCTCTCGGCCATCGGCAAGCAAGAGCTCGGGGAGCAGCTGAAGGCGAGGCTGTGATCACGTGACCACCGCGTGAGCCGCCCAGCCTTACCGGGCCGAGGACTGCGCTTGTCGATTCGGCCGTGGTGATTGTGACCGATGTTTGCTATCGTAGGGAGAATTAAGGGGAAATTGTTCTTCTGATCAGGCTTCGTGTGACGTTCATCCGGCACACGCAAGTACCGTTTTGGCGATGTGCTGCAAAGGTTTGTGATTTGCAGTTAAGAATAAGGGATTTACAAAAGTATCATGTGGAATGTGATGAAAGGGTTTAGAAATATGCAATAATTTCAGTGTTTATTTTTTTTTAGTGCAGTACAAAGGTACAGTAAAACCTTGGATTGCGAGTAACTTGGTCTGCGAGTGTTTTGCAAGACGAGCAAAATTTTAAATAAATATTAATTTGATAAACGAGCGAGGATCTTGCAATACAAGTAGTACGTGTACGCTTTGTCTGCCGAGCGTCACGTGATCACAACTGATATACGACTGCTTTGATATACGAGTGCTTTGGATTACAAACATGTTTCCGGAACGAATTATGCTCTCAATCCAAGGTTTTACTGTATACGATAGAGCATGTGTAATCATTGAAGTAAATGTACATATAATTACGAGCATTATTTCGAACATTCATTTAATCAGAAAAAAAACTAACTCGCACGTTTCATAACCTGATGGAAATGGAACGCATTCTTACACCCACAGAGTCCTAGTTAATATGTAGTATTAATATAAGATTTTAATTGATACTACAATGTAAAAAATGATGCCTATTCAAAAACACACAAAGACATCGATTTTTAGATAGTCGATGGGTTAATTTGCGCGGTTTCACTTTGTGTGCCCCCCCCCCTTTTAAGTAACGCATTTACTCTCACACAGAGCGAAGGAAACCTGTTTAGCCTTAATGCTACATACAGTATCACGATGTTTAGAGGCTGATATTTAGGATGGAATGGCATCTCAGCAACAGACGGTGGAACTTCGACAATCCGCGGGTGCATTGTCCCTCTAATTAAAAAAAAGTATCAGAGGTTAATGTCATAGGTGAAGAATACCCAAACAACTCTATGACATAACATGCCTGTACGTCAAAATGCACCGATGACCCAAGTAGGTGCGGTAATGGTTGCGCATATACATTTTGCTGCGCACACACGCTGAATTTTTTTTTTAGGTATATAAATGAGCCGTAGAAAATGAAAACAGGATCAGTGAAAGCAGCGAGATGCTTAAAGCCGCAGTTCTGGCTGGCGGGCCCGGAGATTATCGCCATAAACCCTCACGTGGCTTCACGTCACGCCCGAGGCATTATCTTACCGCTGATCTTCACTCGACAGCTTCGCGAAAGAAGGCTGCTTGCTTCATCCCAATAAAACTCTGTTGATTTCCCAACCTAAGCAACACTGTTGATGTACGGTCGCGTTTTACCAAGCCTCGTTCGTTATTAGATACTCCCCCCTCCGAACGCATTCGCTCGTTTGTCTTGCGGTCGGCACACATGTGACAGGCGCAGTCTTGACAATGTATCTATTTAAATGCTTTTGTACGGTAAATGAAGGTGTAAAGGGATGCACCCCGCCACTCCCGAGCCGCATGCGGCTGAATTAGAAAAGGCCTTGGGGAGCCTCTGAATATGATGTCAGCCTTTTCGGTATATATATATTTTTTAAATGTTCGTGTAAGCATTCGCTGCATTTTTTTTTTGCTTTGCAGCCTAACGACGGTCGTGACATAAGAACTGTACCGGCCGTTTTGCCAGTCCACAACTTGATGGAAGCCTTTCCGCCCCGTGTCGTACCACCATATCTCACCACGCTGGTTCAGTGCGGGTTGGCGAAGCGACCCGGGTGGAAGGGTGGTCCAGGACCGCTTCGGATATCGCCCGCCGCCGATGCTAGCCGTGGTCTGGAATCAAACTCGGGTCGCCGGAAATTGTAGCACAGCGGCTTTTAACCACTGCGCCGCAAGCGGAGGTTGCAAATGCGGGAGGAAGTTGCGCCAATCATATCGTTGACTTTGCACCTCATCCGATTAGCACGGGCTGGCTACGTGCGGTGTTGTTGAAGTTCAAAGTACGCACATCCACGCCTAAGATAGGGCAAGGGCGGTTTGCGCCGTGCCACCTGCTTGTCGCGCGGGCCTCGCGTATTTCAAAACGATGAATGCCCACGCAGTCGCGCCGCTGTATAGGAATGCCAGGCACTGCGCGGCTTGTTTCCCATAGAAGACCCCCTCGGCCGCAACGCAGTCAAACGTCAAGAAATCCGCCAACTTCAGCACCTCCGCCAAGAGCAGGGTGTGGTACGGCAGCCAGCAGAACAGGAACAAGCAGAAGTATACGCGCGCAAGCTCTCGCCGCCCGCTGCAGTCGAACGCCGGGTCCCCGCGGGCGGCGATGTAAAACGACGCGAAAACCGCGACGGCCGTCGCGCACCCCAAGGAGACGCCGAGGACGCCGACGGCCGCCTCCCACGTGCGCGCGCTCTCCGGGTCGAGGTCCGGCTCGCACCTCTGGCCGCCCGTCGCCGTCACGACGACGAGGCTGGGCAGCGAAGCGCCGACGGCGAGGAGCCACGACGCGGCGCACATCGACGCCCTCGCGCCCGTCCCGCTCCCGAAAGTGGAGAACTGTTCCACTCCCATGGAGGCCACCGAGAGGGCAGTGCCGTACTGGTAGAGCTCGAACGTGAAGAACAGCAGCTTGCACAGGGCCTCGGCGCCCGACGGCCAGTGGCCGACGCCGTGTCGCGTCACCACGACGAGCGCCGGCAGCGTGGAGATGCCGCAGAGGCTCGCGGCGGTGTGGCTCAGGGGCAGCAGCGCTGTCGACACGCGAGAGCCCGGCGGGTGGTCGGTGGCCAGTAGCCAAAGGACGGCGAGGTTTGGCACGAGGCTGAGGACGAACGCCGTGCCGTAGAGGATGGAGGTTCCAGCGTTGAAGGCGTCGTTGTCCACCGTCTTGCACGGCAGGCAGTCGAGGAAATCGCACACTCTGTCGGACACGTCCGGCAGCGGTGCGTCCAAGTAGGAGTAATTCGAGGTCGCGTCCCACGGCTCGTTTTCATCCATGGTATTGTGCGCGCTAGCGGTAGCTCTTCAACACGGGCCTGTAAAGGAACGATGCGAAATTAATATCTGGATTACCTAAGTTCGGACCAAATCAAACATTATTTGGCGGTACTGCCCTTAAAATTAAAACGTAAATAATAGGCGACGTTTTGGGCAATTACCCCATGTTATCCTTCTCCATATGCAGGCAGGAGGGACCTTGCCCAAAACGTGGATTTATTTTTCCTTCCCCTCTTAAGGCCAGAGTGTTATTGACAAACGCATTGTTGAGCTCTGCGGATTCGAAGCAGTTTTGGCAAAATTTCCCCAACGACGATAACGACGACGACGATGGCACCATCCCAAACACTTAGCGGTGGTCACACAGAAATCCTACGCTGGCATTTAAATGGATACCTTTGTTTCCACCAAATGTGCGCGTACCTTGGTCATGCAGCCCCACTGCGTAATGACGTGGTGGTTTGGCGGGGGGGGTGGGGTGGTGGGTCGTGGAAGCGGCACGTTGTGTGAGTCGATTTCGTCAGATGTGTGATGAAGCAAGCCCCCCCGTGGCCTTGGCGAGACGTTGGCGTCATCCAGCCGTACTCTGCTGCACCCCCCTTGGTAGTGCAGCCCGAATGACAACTTCGCTTGCGTCTGCAGAGTGACCCCCCCCCACCCCATCCCACCCACGCTATGTTTGCAGTTTCTGTATTGAGACAGAAACTGACATCCTTCTGCATTTGATGGAAGATGATAAAACAAAAATCGAGCTGCGACGATTAAATCGATCAATCGACTGAATTTAGTAATCCGCATTTTTTTTTGTTGCGGTCGATTTCTTGGGTCTCTTTAAAAATTGTGCTCGCCCCGACGGCATCATGCTTCCTGTAGGTGGGAAACCGCCTAAAAGCCACGCCCAGTGTAATGATGACATCACCAAGCACCCATCCATCACCTCCCGTCCAGCGGCACATGTGGGAGCAGAGGCAGAGACATTCCCCCCTCTCCCCCCCGCACCCCCAAACTCTGAAATAGCATTAATGGGTAAGAATATGAATGGCTCTACAGCACATGTTATTACAACTTACAGCTTGTTATGAGTAAGCAATCTCAATATAGTTGTATATTGTTTATATCTTGAATACAGTACTCCATTCGTGCGATTCCAAAGGGGTTTATTTTTTTTATTCGAAAAATCGTGCGGTATCTTTACGATCCAATAGTTGAAATGTTGAATGGTTTGTGACAGTAGATCCGTTACAACATTCATCGTCTCTTGAGTATTTTAAATTGTAGTTATTAAACATTGACGTTCAAGTCTTTCTCTTGTAAATACGTTTTCATTATGGAATTGATAATTCTATACAATAAAAAAGTTAACATTTCAGCTTGGGAAATTTATACCATTGATTTTTAGTCCTGTTTGTCTCATACCTAGAAAATACATGTCGTAAAATATATTTTACTTACCAATATTATCCAGTATTACATACAAGCACTCTGTATAAATGCAACATTGTATATATAAGAAAAGTATTTTAGCATCTACAGGTTTTTTTTCACGGCTAGCAAACTCTTACTTGGTCATTCTTTACACATCATAGAATACAGTTGACAATTTAAGCAGCAAAGTTTTACATTTGGATACAAGCCCTATCTATTGCTGGGTAAACGCGTGCACCATGCGGGGGGTCTTGCATTTTTCCAAACAAACTCGCTTCAAAGTCAGCGGTCCGCCTAAGATCGGTTCGGCAGTATGACCGCGCATTCCGTGTCCTGAGTGATGACGGTGCAGTCCTCCGCGAGCAGGTCGTGCGAGGCGGTGCTCGCCTTGAACTTGACCACGACGGAGCGGATGAACTCCTGCCGGCGCCGCTTGTCCACGAAGCAGTAGAGCACGGGGTTCACGCAGCACTGGCCCACGGCGAGGCACTGCGCCACGTGCAGCCCCGCGTACAGCGCCTCGTCCATCGCGCAGCCCAACCGCAGCACGCGCAGCAGCGCCAGCGCATCCACCAGCAAGAGCGCGTGGTAGGGGGTCCAGCAGGCGGCGAAGACCGTCGCGTACACCAGCACGATCGCGCGGCCGTTGTTCCTCTCCGAGAGGCCGTGCCACGCGATGGCCCGGTAGAGGAGCACCGAGCTGATGACGATCATTGGGAAGGGCACGACGAAGCCCAGCGTGTTGTACAGCAGGTTGATGCTGGCCATCCACCTGAAAAAGTGGTCCGGGGGCAGGTCGGCGCGGCAGTGGGTCTCGCCGCTGGGCGTCGTCACGGCTCGGATGTAGATGATCTCGGGCAGCGACGCCACCACGGCCAGCAGCCACGCGATGGCGCATATCAAGAGGCGCGCGCGTTCTTTCCGCCGGCTGGACGCCTCGTGGAAGTGCACGAAGGTGATGTACCTGTCGACGCTCATGGCGGTCACGAAGAACACGCCGGCGAACAGGTTGACGCTGAAGGTGACGTTGGTGAGCTTGCACAGGAAGTTACCGTAGAGCCACTGGTCGTCGTGCAAAAACGAGGCCACCATCACGGGCATGATGAGTACGATGCACAGGTTTGAAATGGCGAGGTTGACGACGTACAGATGAGTCTCGAACCTGTTTTTGTGAAAGAACACGTTGAAGCAGAACACGGCCACGTTGCCTGCGACTCCGACGACGAAGATGACGAGGTAAACGATGGATATGCCGATGAGAAGGGCGCCCTTGTTGAGGACGTGTGGGCAATCGAAGTGCTCGTAGAAAGAGCTGCAGTTTCCGTCTGTAGACTCGTTGCACGTCGGCTCCAGATCCCAGTAGTCGGTGACGTTCAAGAAGGCTTCCGAGTCAAAGTCAAGAGTAAGGTCCATGTTGGAGTTGTCTCTGTGTGTTCGCAGCCTGCAAAGAGAATACACGCACGGCACATTAACACGTGGCAGCCTTTTTGCGGCCAACATGATCCATAATAGAGGTTGTTTTTTCGGGTACAATCGCGTAAATATGTGTCGTTAAACCCGTCACCACCCGACAGACAATTAGTAGGGCTGTAGCTCGATGAGGCTGGTTGTAATTACTGGCGAAACGTCGTACTCGAATTGTAAATGTTGTGGGTTTACTCTCCAATATGCCGGTGTGCTGAACGAGTAACTAACCGAAACGTTGTGTGGACGTGACACAGCTTACAAATTGGCTGTGTCGGGTGGTGGCGGATTTAACTACACATTTTTATGCGATCTAACCCACAAAAAAATGCAATTATGGATAATGCGCACACGTTATTATTTGTATACCTCAACATATCCATGGATATCCATACTCTGCGCAATGCACAGAGTGGCTACATGAACGACGCTGCAGACATCCAGATGTTGTTGACAATCATCGGCTGGAACAGCCAACGAGAAATGTCTGAGCCCATTCGATGCCTCGTCAGAAAAAGCTTTCATTCGCAATGAAATGCAACAGTTAAGCACGAAAAAGTTGATAATTTTGATCTGAATAAAACAAAATAAGCGCCTCGATAAATGCCGTTTGATGAATCGTTTTATTTTAGGGTCTATATATAAATACCAGATGTAGGATAGACTACATATAATGTGTCTGACTACACAAAGACAAAGATCCCCCTATAGCATACACAGACTGTTGGGGAAAGTGCTGTTAGCGAGCACCTATGAAGGCCCAACACGGCATTGTGGGAAGTGGGTGGCCAGCACCACGCCCGGCCGCCTTTGTTTCCCCAAGTGGTGATGTTTACACACTAGGTACTCATTTAAGGCTGAGTCGACTTAGGGGAGGCGCATGACAGGGTTCCGATATTAGTCACTCATGTTGGTTGTTGGGCAGGAATCAAAACCCGAGTCGCGGAGGGGGGGGGGGGGGGGGGGTGGGGGTCGTGGCAGCGCAGCGCGCTAACCACTGCACCACTACTCCCGATTTGACAACAAAGACAAAGATTCCCCGTATAGTCTTAACAGACTGTTGGGACAAGTGCTGTCAGCGAGCACCTATGAAGGCCGACACGGCACACGATGGGGTGAGTGGCCAGCACCACGCCCGACCACCTTTGTCTCCCCAGTGGCGATATTTACACACCGCACTAGGTACTCATTTGAGGCTGAGTCGACCTAGGGGAGGCCCAGGACCAGCTCAGATAATCGTCACTGGTGCTGGCCGTGAGCGGGACGCGAACTTGGATCGCAGGGGTTCGTGGCAGTGCAGCGCGCTAACCACTGCACCACCACTCCCCATTTGACAGTCACACACACACCGCGCAATAACGTTAGCAGAGTCATCTGCAGTACATAACTATAGACAATCACAGAAATACATTAAAGCAGTTTATCTCCAGGACTATAGTGCAACAAAAGGTAATGGGTGTCGATGGGCTGTTTATTATGCAGAGTCAAAGTCACATATCACATGACAGTGTTCGTCAGAGACCTTTCAGTTTTAGTTTCATTTATTTGGTGTAGCCCTGTGAACCATTCGGGTCTTGAATCGGGTGCAACCGCAACAAACAAAAACATGAACAGAAAAATCCAGGAAAAAAACAGCAAAGTCTTCCAGACCTGCTGGCAGCTGTGACACATCTTTACATAATGAGTCAAATCCCCACTTTTTTTGACACGCGTAACTTGTAATACACCCTTAACAGTGGGCTCCCTTATTTGCATGTTATTTGTTTTTTTGTTCCAGCTTCGATGACGTCTCTTTAAATCACCGTGACAAATGGGATTTTAAAAAAAGATAGAGAAGTGTCAAAAAATCAACAGTCATACGCACAAGGAAAAACCCCCAATCCATCACGACTTCAAGTTCTTGTTTCGCCCACGGAACTCAAATTGCTGATGGCAATACGAGACAACCAAACTCATTTTATTCCACTTCTGCCAATGGAGAGAATTGCGTGGGCAGTGGTGGCAGTGGCGAGAATTCGAGGCTAGTGGTGCCAGTTGAGAGAATTGCGAGGGCAGTGGAGCCAGTTGAGAGAATTGCGTGGGCAGTGGTGCCAGTGGAGAGAATTGCGAGGGCAGTGGTGCCAGTGGAGAGAATTGCGTGGGCAGTGGTGGCAGTTGAGAGAATTGCGAGGGCAGTGGTGCCAGTGGAGAGAATTGCGTGGGCAGTGGTGGCAGTGGAGATAATTGCGTGGGCAGTGGTGGCAGTTGAGAGAATTGCGTGGGCAGTGGTGGCAGTTGAGAGAATTGCGTGGGCAGTGGTGCCAGTGGAGAGAATTACGAGGGCAGTGGTGCCAGTGGAGAGAATTGCGAGGGCAGTGGAGCCAGTTGAGAGAATTGCGTGGGCAGTGGTGGCAGTTGAGATAATTGTTTGGGCAGTGGTGGCAGTGGAGAGAATTGTTTGGGCAAACGCAACACAAGTCGTCAATAACACTGCCTTAACAGGAAAAGAATTCTATGAAATAAACGACGTTTCGCGGAATGACCCTTCGTACACACGAATATTGGCCATTAGTCAAAAAATGTCACCCGTTTATATACTGTACGGTGTGCAGTATACATGTTCCTTTACAGCCAGAGTTATTTACTAACGCCTTGACTTTTGTTGTTGTCGCCTAACGAGCACTGCATCTAGTAACTGCCTTATTCGATTGGAATGTATTGTTGACCTTCAAGTGTCGGGGTTGTTTTGTTTAACCATGTGTCGAGAACTCACGCGAGACCAGGACACATAGCGTGACGAGTAACCTGGCTACTGCACAGGCATAAATTAGCGTGAAATCATGCATCCCCCGTGAGCGTAAGACGGCTCTGATTGATTATAATTATTATATTAATGTGCAGAAACAATAAGCACGGTGACTTTTTTGCGAATATTTCAACAGACAACGGGTGCATTCCTCACGTGCTTCGGTGAATTAAGATGATGCTTTGGAAAAGCGCCTCTCTTTACTGCTGTGAAGTGGTGTTGTTAGTATTGTTACGCGTACACACACTCCGGCAGTAAACCAACCAACCATGGCTTGTGACAACAACACTGTGCAGTCGACATCATATTGTATACATTACGCGTCAGGGCTATACATTATCGTCGTGAATAGTGTGGAACTTTGTACAGGGTGTGGCCAAAAGGGTTTGAGGGATGCATTTGAAACAAATGCTTTCCCCAACACAAGATCACAATGGGTGCAATTGATGTAAAACTCCCAAGCACACTCAGTGTACTCCCGTACACCAATGCTCTCCATGCCGGCGGGCGAGCAGGACCGATTCATCATAGCTGTGGCTGGGATTCTTCGAACTCAACTATCTGGGTTCTGAGTGCAATGCACAAACCACTGCGCCTCGCTCATGTTAATGGCCCTGAGAATTAAAAAAATATATAACTGTGTACTTTCAAACACCCATCTCTAAAATTCAACACAGTTGTCAACAACACTGCCTTATTGTAAATATCTCTAATGTATATAATACAGGTTTTTGTTGGGTTAGATCGCGTAAACATATAAATGTTGTGTCGTTAAACCCGCCACTACCCGACACAGCCAATTAATAAGGTTTGTCACGTAAACAGAACGTGCCAATTCGTCACTAGTACAGCACACCGGTGTGTTGGAGAGCAAAGCCACAACATTTACAATCTGAGTACGACGTTTCGCCAGTAACTACAACTAATGTATATATCATCTCTAATGGATATCATTTTCGACGTTTCAGGCAATGGCCCTTCTTCAGAGCACATCTCTAAAATGGTGTACATGCTCTCGTGTGCTAAGCTGCAGTGGTTCTCCTTTAAATTAATTAACGATAAATACCTCTTTAAAATACTAAATCCATTCCACAGAGGAAAAGATCTGGACGTTTCGGCTTCGTAACTCCCCTCAAGCGGTTTCCTTTTCCCACTCAGCGACAACAAAAAACAAGAGCATCACTAAACCTCATGCACATCCTTTGATACCGCGCGCAAAAACAAACCAGGTACACACGAGTGAGTGTACGCCGCAGATGTGGCATCATTCGGTAGGCTTTGGTTGTCGCACAAGGGGCACGTTTATGCCGGGGGGTGGTTAGCCAGCAGTGGCTATGATGTCACCGCACGTTGTTAAATAACGCTGTAAAACAAAGGGCCATAGTCTCAGTGCCGGTTCACATACCACGTCGCCACTGATGTTAGTAGCCGTGGCCTGGAATCGACTCGAGGCGTGCTGGAACTACGTGCCACCGCTCACCACCACCAACATGTAATAATAATTACGTTTCCAGAAGCATGCTGTAATTTTACTTTTGTGTACAAATTGACGGGCTTGTCTGTGACTCAATAGCTATTAATAGGTGACTTTATATGCCCATTCTTCAGGGAAAGTAAATATTGTTTAATTCTTATCAGGCCCCAAGGTGTAAAGTGCAGACTCTAACTCTTATCCACCGTCTCTCTGGCCTCTCTGCGTGCTGCCAAGAAGATCGATTGCCCAACACGTCACCGAATGAAGTGTTTCCTTTAAAGGCCAACAGTGTTATTGACAAATACGTTTAGCCTTTTTTGTTGTTGTTAACATATAATTACGACATAGCGAATTTTGTCAAGCCTAATTATAACAATTCCTTGGCCAAATTGCTTTTGGAGTAGTACAATTACTGTTTCTGTTAAGCGAGTCATTAACATTCTTGGCCTACAGAAAACGTAAACCAATGACATAACACATCTTTTGTTCACTGATTTTGCTCCAAACACCCCAATTAAATCGAACTCGAAGTGAATAATCACACGAACACATTAAAAAAACAGCGTTGTCCTCTCTCCCAAAGGTCCCACCTTCAAATGAGCATTCGCCTACCCCAGATATAGACCCGGTATCTAATTTAGCCTTTGATACGATATACAGTATTCCGTAACTTCAACGAATTACCAGTCACGCTATATCTAATGCTGTATATATATAAAAAAGTCGATCTGTAGTAAGTGCGTATAGACGCAATCGTTAATAACACTGTCTTAAAATCAATAAAAAATATATAATCGGCGAAGTTTCGGGCAATGGCCCTTCTTCATGTGCTATGGCCCATCTAACCGGTATCCATAGACACAAACACGGCCACTGCAGCGCTGATATAAACAATGTGTCAAAGGGCTGCACATGACAACGCACGAACTATCACACAGTATAAGTGTAACTTACAGCCCCTTGTAGGTGACACTTGACTGTAAGTCTCACCACGTCGTGTCGGGATATTGACCGTTGTGTGACCATCGGAACCCGACCCTCATTGACCAGCGCGGTGAAGTATGGTCGACGTTTTCCAATGCTGGCGCTGGGCCAGACGCGTTTCAAGAGGCGGGAGTAACCCACGCTTAACCCCACCACACCGCACGCGATGACCTTGCCTGCCCATCGACTTCGGTGTACCCATTTATACCACTGGGTATTTATACCACTGGGTATTTATGCAACTGGATATAAATGGGTACCATTGTTTCAACTGCAATCGTTCCGGCGTCCTATGAATTGAAATGCAGTTCCAGTGTGCCAACCATAAATCCATCACGGCATCTTCGTATGGACAACTACGTCTGCATAACCATAACTGTATGTGTGTGTGTGTATATATAACTAACAAGAGACGACGCTCTTTGTATCTTCTTCTTTCGTGCGGCTGTTGTAGATGCAGAGCAACGACTGCGATTTTCACATTCGGGTGGTCAAGCCCAGGTCACGGGGTCAGGATTAGCCGAGTGGTATCGCTGTGATTTCCTATTTTGTGGCTCGGGCTCTGTTGCACGGAACTTACCTTTATTGGTGCTGGCTCCAAGGGTGTCCAGGTGAACTCAACTTCACCAGGTGAGAGAGCTCCCCGTCAATCAATACACGAGGACTCGATCGATCCACGGCGACCCTCCCTCGACTCGGTTCGGGGTATATATATACAAGGTCTCTCTGCGTGTGTGTGTGGGGGTCTCTCTGTGCTCTGGGTTACTCGCGCCAAAGGCAGGAGGAGGAAACCTCCATCCACAGACGTCATTATTGGCGGAGGCGGGGAGCAAGGGGGCGCTTGGATGAGTCAACAGAGGGAGAGAGTGAGGGGGGACCTCGCGTGCTGTCGGTGACGTGCGATACGTGGGGGAGCCGGGGAGCGGTGGCGCCGCGGTTAGCGCGCTACAGCTCCCGAACAACCCGGCCACCCGAGTTCGATTCCAGCTCGCGGCCAACACCAGTGACGATTATCTGAACCGGTCCCGGGGAGCGGTCGTATGTCGTGGTTAGCGAGCTGCGCTATGAACCCGGCCACCCGTGTTCGATTCTTAATCGTGGCCAACACCAGTGACGATTATCTGAACCGGTCCTGGGCCCATCCCTAGGTCGACTCGGCCTCAAATGAGCACCTGGTGCCGTGTATAAACATCGCCGCTGGGGAGACGAAAGCGGCCGGGCGTGCCAACCTTCATAGGTGCTCGCTAACAGCACTTGCCTCGGGAGCCTGGAAGAGACTAGACAGAGGATCTTTGTCTCTTGCGCGTGACATCTCGGGCAGTCGACACACAACACCTTTGTCCCGTGACCTCCTGCCATCAGGGAGGCTTCCACACGTCACCTCGTGAAGAGTGTTCAGCCGCTGTGGTGGAGCGGCAGAGCGCGCACTGCCATACGAACCTGGCCCTCTCGGTTCGATTCCCCGGCCACGGTTATCGTGAGTGACGTCTAAAACCGGTTCTGGAGCTCCCCTAGGTCAAAATTAGTCTGTGACGTTTGTGAACGTCGTGGTGGTTTCCCATGCCCTTCCCATTATATGACAATACCTGCCCCAACAATAAGGGCCTCGTATCGAAAGATTCAACAACTACTAAACCGGTTTAAATACTTTAGTTTCGGTCATGCTTCCGGTTTATGTTCGTGGAAATATGCAGTTAGTTCAGATCTTCGGTTCGACTTTTTAACACATTGCGGTTTCCGTTAAGGTGGATTGTAAAATAACTTGTTCAAGCGCATA
This sequence comes from Petromyzon marinus, assembly GCF_048934315.1. Classification (NCBI taxonomy): domain Eukaryota; kingdom Metazoa; phylum Chordata; class Hyperoartia; order Petromyzontiformes; family Petromyzontidae; genus Petromyzon; species Petromyzon marinus. The sequence continues at coordinate 3,684,740 of NC_133668.1, read as the reverse complement.
TTGATTCAAAGTCAACCAAAAAAAGTGGAGTGGAAGTCAATTTAACTCACAACCTTGTAATGCTTTAATTACAGCAAGTCCATCCCCGATTACTCCATAAATAACTTTAACAACAACAAACACATTCCTGCGGAGGGAGCTGGTAGGAACGTTGGCTTGCTCGGTCAATGGCCAGGGTCAACGGCGGCACGTGGTGTATTCCGCAAACATGCCCGACTGTGAGGGCGGGCACAAGCTGGCGTGAGTAGGTTAAACGTTGAGTTTTATAAGGGCACCACGGGGTGACCAGCCCCTCCCCACCCAGCCCCACCCCTTCCACCCAGCCCCTCCCCATCCTCCCCACCCACCCAGCCCCTCCCCACCCTCCCCACCCAGCCCCTCCCCACCCTCCCCTCCCCACCCAGCCCCACCCCTCCCATTTTTGGATGCACGACGGACGGACACAATAATCCCCTGTGGGCTGGTGGAACCAGGAGGTTCCTACCAGTAAAAACATAACTCTAGTACCTTACCAGCTACCATAGCTGTCAACCCATCCCTATTCTTGTACAAGGAAATTGAGTTTTCAGGTCTATACGGCGTGCAGCCGTTTCAATACGGGCAAAATAATTTACGTGTATTTGTTTGTGTTTCTCCCTTGTGATTTGACTTTGGAGGATGAACGTTGAGATTTATAAGGGGCACGGGTTGACCAATAAGGTCTGAATTGGTCTGTAATAAGGTAGGGCACTGATAAGGGGTTGACAGGTATGAGCTTACCCGAGATCTAGTGAGATTGTGTGCACATTGGGTGAGTTGGCCATTCAAGTATCACAAACGTGATGAATGAGAAGGAGGGGGGGGGTTCGTTCATTACGTGATCGTGGCAGTCATTGTAACCTGGTCATGATTGTAAAATACCATAATTACAACGTTGAGCTCGCCTGCTCGTATATATCATGATTTAAATAATTTTACGTTTCGGAATCATACAGCACGTCTTGTAGGATATACAGTTAAGTATGTCTTCGCAGAGATAATTCCTTACAGATGCCAGTGTTTGGCCTTCTGCGTTGTTATGGGAGCCGTTATTTTGCGGATGGAAAAATATATTTTAAAAAAAATGCATGACACAGAAGAGTAATAACATACATTTCTTCCATACGGAAAACACCCACTCTGCTTTTGAATATTTGGGCAGTTCCGTTAATAATGAACAATTCTGTAGCTAAACACCACCTGGCTGTTGATGAGACCCATCGTTTCTAAACCGATTCACAGGTTTTTTGTTTAAACACTCGTTGATGCTGAATAATATTGCTGTGGAACGGCCATAGGTTAACCGACCAAGACTACTTTGACGTGGAGATAAGGGAGGTCATGCGTATTTGTTTAATTAACCAACACAATGTGTCAGAGTGAGTTTTAACTAGCTCATGGCAACTTCAACTGAATTTCCGTATGCATGTTTCCTTATTAACTGCGTTCTAAATTGGAACAACATAAGAACGTGTAAATATATATTACTAGCACAGTTATATTCGTACGAAAAAGGGCTATTTCCCAAAACGTTGCCGAATATATATTTTCTTTTAAGGCCACAGTTTTGTTGAAGACTGTGTTCAATTTGTTAATTGCGCTTGTGTAAACCACTGGCGTTAAAGCAGCATCATCAAGGAACGTGTCAAATGTGGCCGCTTGTATTAAACTACAATGGACAGTTTTCCATTGAATGTAATGCACTGCACGGGAGGAAAACACTAAAAAAATGTGTTTTTTTTACAAAGACATAACTTTGAACACTTAGTATTATGCGAATTAGTATCAATGAAGGCTCGATATCCGTGCATATCAGCATGCTTGTTTAAACGATAGAGTACGACCTGTGATCATTAGGAATTCATCCAGCAGTGGATTGACTATGGCTCCCAATGATGAGTTCGTACAGTTATAGCTGGGAGGCAGGACAATACATTATACAATATGCAACTTGAAAGCAATAAAAATGTGAAATTAAATAGCGTGGTTATTTTATACCAATTCATAAAGCCTGCCTTCGCCAGGCAAACGTTTTCAATGGATATAATCATTAACCTGATATGATTCAAAATTTCGATTTAAAGCTTTCGTGACTGCAGGGATTCATCTTCTTGATTCTTTCGGTAAAGTCACGTAGAAGGGAAATAATAAAATAATAAAATAAAACATAATAAAATAAAATTATCACGACGTTTCGGCCACAACACAAGTAGCCTTCCTCAGGTGAAGAAACAGAACTGTCGGAGCGCTGTCTTTCCGACAGTTCTGTTTCTTCACCTGAGGAAGGCGACTTGTGTTGTGGCCGAAACGTCGTGATAATGTCATTGTATTATGTTTTATTTATATTATTTTATTATTTCCTTTCTACGTGACTTTACCGAAAGAACCAAGAAGCTGATATGATTCTTTGACAATTCTTATTTATCTACGATCAGAGACACGAACAACTACTCCAAAATGTAAAATTTTTCCACCAAAAAAACCCCAAAAATGGTTGACGATTTGATTCAACTTATTATTTAAATATACGTACCCATTGGAAACCGCTCAATTGAAAGATTCCGTTCTTTTGTTTTATTAGAAATAACAACGATGAATTAACTTAATAGTCTATGAGAGGAAACGCCTTGAATCGGAATTATCTCAAAAACAATAAGATACAACGATGGTTATCGCTTTACTTTAATTTGATGTCTTATCAAACTAACAAAAAGCGCAATCCTATATTTTGAACGCTGTCTGAATGACACCACGCACAAACATGTTTATGGGGCTCTTAAAAAGCGAGAATTGGGGGGCTTTAAAATTGAAAAAAATCTTGGTTTTATTTTCAGATTTCATCCTGTTGTGTGTCCCAAAAGCTACCTTATGAATCAAATGTCAGCTTTCTACCATGTCGGGAAGAACCAAAGCGGTTTTTTTTAACAGGCGTACAGATTAAGGTCTTTATATAGATATCATAGGGTAATAATATTGTTTTTTGTGCGCAAGATATTTCTGTAAACTATGGATTAAATGTTGAGGTTATATTAAAAAATTGCGCTGTTACTGTGATCGCTGAGGCTGTCGCTGCGAGTTCACCGCGGTCCCTCGCGTTGCCAAGAAGGCGTTGCTAAGACAGCGGCCACAACAAACCCAGAGCGGCGTCCACTCCGCTGGGCCTGAGGGCCTCTGCAGCCAGCAATGGCTCACAGGTGAGGGAGACTCACACAGGTGAGAGAGACTCACACAGGTTAGAGAGACTCACACAGGTGAGAGAGACTCACAGGTGAGAGAGAATCTCACAGGTTAGAGAGACTCGCACAGGTGAGAGAGACTCACACAGATGAGAGAGAACTCACACAGGTGAGAGAGACTCACACAGGTGAGAGAGACTCACACAGGTGAGACTCGCACAGGTTAGAGGGACTCACACAGGTGAGAGAGACTCACACAGGGGGGAGAGACTCACACAGGTGAGAGAGACTCACAGAGGTGAGAGAGACTCACACAGGGGAGAGAGACTCACACAGGTGAGAGTGACTCACACAGGTGAGAGAGAATCACACAGGTGAGAGCGACTCTCACAGGTGAGAGAGACTCACACAGGTGAGAGAGACTCACACAGGTGAGAAAGAATCTCACAGGTTAGACAGACTCACACAGGTTAGAGGGACTCACAGGTGAGAGAGACTCACAGGTGAGAGAGACTCACACAGGTTAGAGAGACTCACAGGGGAAAGAGACTCACACAGGTTAGAGGGACTCACACAGGTGAGAGAGACTCACACAGGTGAGAGAGACTCACACAGGTTAGAGTTGCTCACAGGTGAGAGAGACTCACACAGGTTACAGAGAATCTCACAGGTGAGAGAGACTCACACAGGTGAGAGAGACTCACACAGGGGAGAGACCCTCACACAGGTTAGAGAGACTCACACAGATTTTTTGATTTAAAGCTTTCGTGACTGCAGTCATTCATATTCTTAGCTCTTTCGGTAAAGTCACGTGACTTTACCGAAAGAGCTAAGAATAAGACTCACACCGGTTAGAGAGACTCACAGGTGAGAGAGACTCACAGGTCAGAGAGACTCACACAGGTGAGAGAGACTCACACAGGGGAGAGAGACTCACACAGGTTAGAGGGACTCACAGGTGAGAGAGACTCACACAGGTGAGAGTGACTCACAGGTCAGAGGGAATCGCACAGGTGAGAGAGGCCCACACAGGTGAGCGGGAATCTCGCAGGTGAGAGAGACTCACACAGGTGAGAGAGACTCACACAGGTGAGAGGAATCTCACAGGCGAGAGAGACTCACAGGTGAGAGAGACTCACACAGGTGAGAGAGACTCACAGGCGAGGGGAATCTCACAGGTTAGAGGGACTCACACAGATGAGAGGGACTCACAGGTGAAAGGGAATCCCACAGGTGAGAGGGAATCTCACAGGTGAGAGGGACTCACAGGCGAGAAGGAATCCCACAGGTGAGAGGGACTCGCAGGTGAGAGAGACTCACACAGGCGAGAGGGAATCCCACAGGTGAGCGGGACTCGCACAGATGGCCTCATAGGTGAGAGGGACTCGCAGATAATGAAAGAGAATCTCACAGGTGAGAGAGGATCAGTTGAGAGAGACTCACAGACGAGAGGGACTCACATGCGAGTGAAACTGACAGGTGAGAGGGAATCTCACAGATGTGAGAGTGTCCTTTAGAGGCTCACAGGTGAGTCAGTGTCACACAGGTGAGCGTGAAGGTGACTCGTGAAGACTAATTGCTGAAATGAACATGTGAGCTATGTTCTTGCATGCAGCACATACAACGCGCTGTGGGCGGAGGCCAATGCCGGGATAGCTCACCTCTTTGGCCAGGAGCTGCCACCAGAGCCTCCACGGCCCGAGAAGGACCGCCTGGCCGCCTTCCAGGTGCTGGCCACGCTCTACGTGCGCTACCTGGGCATCACCCGGGGCCTGGAGGCCTCCCACGACCAGGTGGTGCAGCCTCAGAAGCGGCGCGTCCTGCGTCACCTGCTGGACGGCGTCATGGGCCGACTGCTGGAGCTCAAGCAGGAGATGGTGGCCCTCGAGTGCTCCGAGTTTCACTACGTGGACGACGTGCTACAGGACTTCAAGCTCACGCCTGTGAGTACCCCAAAAGCAAACAAACAAAACACCCAACCGAGGCACACGTTCACCCAAAAGCCTGCCGCCCCCATTGCACGAAGGAGACAGCGGACCCGGTGCTCTTTGCACACTGCTGAAATGAGGCCATGTGCAAAGAAACGCATTCCATGGAGCAAGCGGATGCAGTCAGGGAATGTATGTGCGTGAAGTTAAAGGGGGCTTGAGTATGTGTATATGTATGTTGAACTTCTTTCACGCCGTACGTAGACGACCGTGCTAATCGGAGGTAAGGGGGAAGGAGAACAACACTAAACACAATAAGCAGTTCTGAAGAAATTAGTTTTCGATCCAAATTTGAATGTTCACAGCTCCATCGGAATACATAGTGTGCTATGAATCCATCTGCGGGTGTCATCTCCAGATGGAGGAATGGCAATACTGCACACACTCTCGACATTGGCACTTAGCTCCTTAACATATTGCCATATGCAAGAATGTAATGGTAGCCGTCAGAAGGATTGTAGCCACATTGGCCGGTGTGAACTCATCTTACTCCAAATGACGCCCCATTCTTCATTTACCATACTGATTAATCGCCACATCTTTTGTAGGTTTACTTAGCTAGTTGCAAATACACTTTTGTAAAGTTTTAATCGAATACATTAATATTTGTATTTTCGTTTTGCAGCAAGACCTGGAGATTCCTGTTCCCAAGTATTTTATCAATGATCGTTTAAAAATCATCAAGGAGCGGGAAAAGCTTCTTGAAACGGTGCTGGAAAAGATGGGAATGGAAGATATAGAAAAGGTACCTCCAGTCCCAACTTCAGATATATCTCCTGAATACAGCATATCATATTTAAAAAAAGTTCGGATTTTACCAAATATAGCAATAAATGTTTATTCCATTATTTGCTTTTATATTGAGTGTGTCATTGGGGTACATTGTATATTTTTAAGGTACTGTATACTTTCTCCATTTTAGTGAGGAATGTCGAGCTTTACTGAAACATCCTTTTGGCAAATTTAGCGAAGACATCCCACATTATCACGTGGTCATGAGAATTGTTTTTTATACATTTTAAGGGCCACACAAAGGTGGATAATATAGCACACTTCGTAGCAACCTGACTTCTGAGGAACAACATGTGTATTGAAATACAGTACTGTACAATGGATTTTTATATCTAATTTATAACAGCAAGCAAAATATATGACACGATCTTGATATTTCGGCCAACTGGCCTTTATTGGCCAGTTGGGCACAATGTCAAGATCCTTGCTGCACAGTGAGAGTATGAACAAAAATCATCATGCAAGTCAAATGATAAACTGCGATATTTGTAAGAATTCCTACGCAGTTACCAGTCTTTCCACAGTGCAATAAATGTTGGCATCTTACGAAGCGGTTTGAATGACATCAATCACACAGCGATGATAAGCTGAATCGACCACCAACAGATTTATACTCAGAAGTTTTCTTAATTTGTGAGTCAACTCTTTGAACGAGAGAGCCAGACTTGCTGTATTGTTTATTTTGTGAACAGAAGCAGGTTAAAGATGAGAAGCCGATGTCCCTGGAGGAGGCGGTGAGAATTGTCCAGGTGACGGAGAGAGCTCGCCAGGGCAGGCTGCGTGCCAAGTTCATGCAGGAAATCAGGATGGAGGAGGAGCGGGAACGCAAAGCCAAGGAGCGTGGAGCTGTTACCATGGATATCACTGTAGCAGCTGTGATCATTCAGAAGGTAAGGATTTTTTTGCTGCGGTTTTCATCGAATACCTATTATCATAGTTTTTTTTCCAAGCACCCACGACACAAATTACTTATTTCCATTCATCATAAAGCTTCTGGAAATTCATTTTAGTTTTAGACACGATGGCTTTACATCGACATGGTGTCATGTTAAGGTGATTGGTTTTTTAAATGTTAATGCTTATGATTTGTATAGAATTAAAGCTTTCGTGACTGCAAAAATTACTCATTGTTTTTTTCGGTAAAGTCACGTATGTAGAAATACCATAAAATTATATTAAAATAAATCAATCACGACGTTTCGACCGCAACACAAGCGATCTTCATCAGGTGTAAAAAACAAATCACGGAGGTATTTTACAAATCACGGAGGTATTTTTACACCTGATGAAGATCGCTTGTGTTGCGGTCGCAACGTCGTGATTGATTTATTTTAATGTAATTTTATGGTATTTCTACATACGTGACTTTACCGAAAAACCCAATGAGTAACTTATGATTTGTGTTGCTGTGCAGATGTGGAAAGGTTTCATGCAGAGGAGACGAACAAAGCGAGAAAGAGAGGAAGAAATGATTTTTCTCGGAATGGTGAGTTACCCAATGAGTAACTTATGATTTGTGTTGCTGTGCAGATGTGGAAAGGTTTCATGCAGAGGAGACGAACAAAGCGAGAAAGAGAGGAAGAAATGATTTTTCTCGGAATGGTGAGCTCCCCGTTTGATATGAATATCAATTTAAGACAATCATCTATTTATCATAGTTCAATACCAAAACAAAATAGTTTACTTTGCCAGTCATTATGCCAGGAAAATGATTGTAAAATGCGCGATCTAGGTTGAGGCAACTAACACGACAAATTTCTTTGAGATAACTAACCCTCAAAATTCCCTGTGCGCTTCACGACATTCCGTGCAATTATGTACGTAAAAGACGCGGGATATGATACGAGCGCGCCCGTGTGCTTTGACCGTCAGACATTGCCTTCAAATCTGCCGAAGAAAAGCCTGGCCCAAGTGAATGCCGAGAAAGTGGAGTCACTGCGGCGGCTGACTCAGGACGAACACGAGACAGAATACCAGCAGGGCATTGTGTCCATCAAGCAGAAGCTGCTTGAGGTGGAGGGGCCCGATATGAAGGAAGCCATGCAGGAGCAGATTCGGCAGTGGTTCATAGAGTGTAGGTACGTTCACGCAATGTGTGGCATGCCAAGGGCCTTCAATTCAACAAGCAGTCAATGTACAGTGAGGAAAAAAAGTATTTGATCCCCTGCTGATTTTGTACGATTGCCCACTGACAAAGCAATGATAAGTCTATCATTTTAATGGTAGGTTTATTTGAACAGTGCGAGAGAATAACAACAACAAAATCCAGAAAAACGCATGTCAAAAATGTTATAAATTGATTAGCATTTTAATGAGGGAAATAAGTATTTGACCCCCTCTCAATCAGAAAGATGTCTGGCTCCCAGGTGTCTTTCATACAGGTAACGAGCTGAGATTAGAAGCACACTCTTAAAGGGAGTGCTCCTAATCTCAGCTTGTTACCTGTATAAGACACCTGTCCACAGAAGCAATCAATCAATCAGATACCAAACTCTCCACCATGGCCAAGACCAAAGAGCTCTCCAAGGATGTCAGGGACAAGATTGTAGACCTACGCAAGGCTGGAATGGGCTACAAGACCATTGCCAAGCAGCTTGGTGAGAAGGTGACAACCGTTGGTGCGTTTATTCGCAAATGGAAGAAACACAAAAGAACGGTCAATCTCCCTCGGCCTGGGGCTCCATGCAAGATCTCACTTCGTGGAGTTGTAATGATCATGAGAACGGTGAGGAATCAGCCCAGAACTACACGGGAGGATCTTGTCAATGATCTCAAGGCAGCTGGGACCATAGTCACCAAGAAAACAATTGGTAACACACTACGCCGTGAAGGACTGAAATCCTGCAGCGCCCGCAAGGTCCCCCTACTCAAGAAAGCACATATACATGCCCGTCTGAAGTTTGCCAATGAACATCTGAATGATTCAGAGGACAACTGGGTGAAAGTGTTGTGGTCAGATGAGACCAAAATGAAGCTCTTTGGCATCAACTCAACTCGCCGTGTTTTGAGGAGGAGGAATGCTGCCTATGACCCCAAGAACACCATCCCCACTGTCAAACATGGAGGTGGAAACATTATGCTTTGAGGGTGTTTTTCTGCTAAGGGGACAGAACAACTTCACCGCATCAAAGGGACGATGGGCGGGGCCATGTACCATCAAATCTTGGGTGAGAACCTCCTTCCCTCAGCCAGGGCATTGAAAATGGGTCGTGGATGGGTATTCCAGCATGACAATGACCCAAAACACACAGCCAAGGCAACAAAGGAGTGGCTCAAGAAGAAGCACATTAAGGTCCTGGAGTGGCCTAGCCAGTCTCCAGACCTCAATCCCATAGAAAATCTGTGGAGGGAGCTGAAGGTTCGAGTTGCCAAACGTCAGCCTCGAAGCCTTAATGACTTGGAGAAGATCTGCAAAGAGGAGTGGGACAAAATCCCTCCTGAGATGTGTGCAAACCTGGTGGCCAACTACAAGAAACGTCTGACCTCTGTGATTCCCAACAAGGATTTTTCTACCAAGTACTAAGTCATGTTTTGCAGAGGGGGTCAAATACTTATTTCCCTCATTAAAATGCAAATCAATTTATAACATTTTTGACATGCGTTCTTCTGGATTTTGTTGTTGTTATTCTGTCTCTCACTGTTCAAATAAACCTACCATTAAAATTATAGACTGATCATTTCTTTGTCAGTGGGCAAACGTACAAAATCAGCAGGGGATCAAATACTTTTTTCCCGCATTGTATATTCTTGGTTCTTTCGGTAAAGTCACGCAGAAGGGAAACAATAAAATGATAAAAATATAAAACAATACAATTCTCACGACGTTTCGACTGCAACACAAGCAATCATCATCAGGTGTGAAAACCACAGCAATAAATTTTTCACACCTGATGATGATTGCTTGTGTTGCAGTCGAAACGTCGTGAGAATTGTATTGTTTTATATTTTTATCATTTTATTGTTTCCCTTCTACGTGATTTTACCGAAAGAACCAAGAATATGAATCCCTGCAGACACGAAAGCTTTAAATCAAAAGCCGTCAATGATTCTATGTCTCACATGCAAGGGGAATTGTTACATTTTATTGCACTGCGTTTGATAGCTATCGTATACAGTATAATGTATAATTATTCTTCAAATAGTTTTTAACTACTTCCAGTGGTTTTAAATTAATGCGATTTTATTACGATTTTTTCACGTGTTCAAAGTATATGTCTGCAAATATGTTTTGGAGGTTGTAGATTGAGATCTGGGTTGTGAATTTTGGTTGCAAATATTAATATAGAATGGACGTTTACAGAAGACTTTAAAGTCAGCAGCCTTGTAAGTCGGCAACATTTCAAAGATATTTCAGCATAAATACTTCAATGTTCTTGGGATTCAAATCCATTTACATTCGTTGTTTGTAGGGATGCAACTGGAAAGTTTCCCGAATATCCCGATGAAGAGGATGGAGGATCTGCATTAATATTTGCTGAAAAGACACCAGAAGAGGTACGGTTCATATCGTAATTATTTATTTTACTTTATTTTTCCCGTAATATTATATACATTTAATTGCGTACGTAATGTTGAACTTCTTTCGCACCGTACGTAGCCAACCGTACAGGGATATATGGGCCGATTTAGACTTCTTTGTTATGCTTGCAAAGTGAAAAACATCGGTCATATTATTCATGTTTCATCCGCTTCACAGGTAGCAGCAGAACTTGCTGCCAAAGAAGCAGAGCAACAGAATAAAAAGGATAAGAAGAAGTCTGGGAAGAAAGGGAAAAAGGGGAAAAATGAGAAAAAGGGAAAAGGAAAGAAAAAAGGAAAGAAATCTAAAGCAGGAGACGAGGTAAGATGCTTCAGTAATATGTTAACGCTATTACATTTGTCTCAATAGATGTGAATTAAGTGAGTAATGTATACTTTGTTGGGGGAAAGTTGCATGTTTTTAGTCCAAATGTAATACGACCCATTCCATTTTTTTCTTACAATCATTCACTCTTTTGCAATGTGTAGGTCGGATTGTAAATGTCTCCTCATGTACCTCTTTTTATAAGCACTGATCGCATTGCAATATCGGTGACTATCAGTATCAGATTAAGATTACAGGGACGTGGGTGTAAGCATCGTAAAATAAGGATTGTATTTAGGAGTAAGATTTCATTTTATAATCACAGCACCAAATTTGTAAAAAAAAACTGGCATCATTACATTTACTTAACAAATAACACATCGCCTTGGATTAAAGCCGTTTTACGAAGTATGCAATTCTGTGTGCACGTGGCAATTCTTTACGACAGCTGCATACAGTCCTCTTATTGTTCTTTGACATGCCATTTGCTGAACAACAACAACAACAGCTTGAGCTAGACATAATGGCCTGTAAATCTTTCTTTTCTTCATAAAGGAGGAGGAAGAAGGGTGGAAAATGGCCCCCTCCAATTTCCTTCCGACTATTTCTGAAGGTCACAAAACGTACACGGGTAAGTAAGTGCGTGCATATGCTTTCAATTGCAAAGCACCGAGGGTGTGTTTTTTTAGCAGTTCAAAAAATGGGAGGGAAGCACTTCCTGCAATATCTCTACAACGTGACTGTTTGCAAAGACATTTCCTAGCCCTGTGCCAGCCTTTCAGGCTGGAGGCATTCCCTGGGAACTGAGCTTTAAATCACAACAGGACTTTACTCAAACATGTTGTTTGAATGCGCGCATTGTGGGAGGGTGTCCAATCGGTTTTGTTTTGTTCACAGATGTCTGGCAGAACCGCGATGAATCCAACAATTTCAGCCAAAAATTCAATGCAGAGCTGGTAAAAGAGGAAATGAGGAAGAAGGTTGAAAACGAGATCAGAAAACAGGTACTTAGATTCTTGTTGATATTTCACTCTTGACAGCACTCAACCAATGGTTAATATTCCACATTTCTGTGGTAGTGGTTGTGGTTTTGTTGATTAGTCTCTCCATCAGACAGCTGATGTTGAACTTCGCTCAGTGACACTTATTGTTCCCGGAGGGATGACCTGCTGAGTTAACCACTAATTTGCATTTAAATTCCTAACATTCATAAATATATACTATACTGTATTTGGAATCAGAAATATAACCTGAGAAACCAATTATTACCTTAAAATCAAAGGTAAAATTCAGTATCCTAATTACACGGTAAGGTTTCTTGCAAATAACATGTGTATAACATGGAAAGACCCTTTTTTAAAGTCAGAATGACAACAGTAACAATATTTTGCATCCTATTTATATCCCCCCCACCCCCAAAGTTTTTTAAAACAACTATCGTCGTACGAAGTAAGTCAAGCTCTTCTGGAGCCAGCTTTCTAATCAAGCGATGATGATTTTCACTTTTGTTGTTCCCAAGGTGGATGAGTTGATGCGAGAAGAACTCAGGAACCTGAAACTCGTCGTGGAAAAAGACCGTGGCAAAAAAGTTAAAAAGAAGAAAGGTGGAAAGAAGGTAAATTTACAAACAAAGCGGATCAATTATTGCAACTAAAAACAATTCACACATTTGTCAAATAAACACTGTGATATTTAGGGCAAATGGCCCTTCTTAAGAGTACACGGATTAATGAACGTCAATCGCAAAAGTGTTACGTTAAAAATGCAGACGTAAATATCCACTTTGGAATCATTGTCAAGATACATATTTTTTTCTTCTTTAGAAAAAGAATAAAAAGGGCGGTAAGAAGAAGAAGAAAGAAAAAGACCTGACACCTGACAGGTGCTCTATACCAGGGACGTGCGATCAGGGGAGGCAGAGGAGGCAGAGCCTCGCCTGTCATACTCCAATGAAAATAGCTGTTATGAAAAGTAAAAAAAAAAAGAATTATCAAATAAAATAAATATTAAGATTTTTCCACTGATCTGTGTTATAAATGTCATTTCTGTACGATTCCAACCATTTTTATGGTCAAAATCGCCGAATTTGCGGAGCTCCGCTGCAAATACAGGAATAGACGAGAGGTGAGGCAGTGACGAGCTCAGCCTCCCCTCTGATTGCGCAACCCCTCAGTAACTGGATGGAGCACGGGCAATAAGCGCGTGCCTGTTACTATCTCAGTATGTCACCAATGTAATGTTTGTTGACCCTTCATTTCATGTCCTCGCCTTCCATACTCCAGGTAACTTATTTCACGTATGTGTATAAAGATATTTAGGCTCGCTGGTCTCGTCATGAAACTGCAATGAAAAAGCACCAGGGGAGGCAGCTATCACATCTGCCTCACTGAGGGGGACGTATCTAACATGCCCCCCTCAGTGAGGACACTCCCCCTCCGTGAGGCCACACCCCCCTCAGTGTGTGAATCTGGCTCTGACACTAGCCAGTGCCTCCCCAGCCATTGACCTCACCGCACGTCACTGCAGTATACATGTGGAAACTTGACAAGCTGGAAAGAAATAACAATAGTAATGATTAGTTGTTTTCATACAACACCCCATACATCGGAGCGTCTCACAGCGCTTTCAACAGGGCCTTCATTGTGCATAAAGAATGTGTTGTGGTCCGGGTTAGTGGAAAGCCTCTGCTAATGCCATGGCATTGGGTGGGCTCGAGCAATTAAGAGGATGCCACTCTCATTAATTTGCCCACTTTTCCTGCAGGTCACATGTTTGTTCTAACACACGCAGACTGTGCGTGCGCTTATGTTCACAACATGCCTCCATTGTTTAACTTTTTAACCAAAACACCCACGTGTTAACGTCTCGTCTGTGTGTGTGTCGCAGGACTATAGAGTCGTTGTTTGAGGAGCTGGTCTTGCAGGGAATTCTGATCCGCCCACCCAAAGTGCAGCTGTCTGACTTTGTGGGTAAGAACTGATTATTTGGCTAAGTTATGTTGACAATGAACGCAAGAAGAACCTAGAAAATACAGGCAATGGTATTTTCGAAATTTTCTACCATACCTGCCACATCATTTATGTGGAGATATTTACTTCTGATTCATGTATGAGTAAATTAAAGATTGATATTTGATCCTATTTGACTTAGGTGTCCAAACTGACGCGATCTAACCCAAAAGGCCTGTGTTATGGATGATGAAGGGTCTTTAATATTCACTTTCTCTTCTCAAATTATCATGTGGTTGAGTGTGTTGTCCTAGTCCCCAACCGCACTCTAATCTAACTCAATTTTCACTTGCAACAATTACATTTGTCTGCAAACATTCATGATTGATGTTTGGGTCGAATCTCATGAGTACAATGCCCATGTGTATCATACACTCTCTACCACCCGACAAAAATACATGAAGTTGCCATGTGAACAAACACGCAAATTTTGATGGCTTCAGTACACCAGTATGCTTAAGAGCAATCCACAACATTTAACAATTGGGTATGACGTATCGCTGGTAATTACAACCACTCTTGCAGTGTTCAATTCTACAAGGGTTGAATTCTGATATATGCTGGTTGTAATCGCCAATGAAACGTCGTACCAAATTGTTTCAGTGTTGTCGATTGCTCTTCAACACACCGGTGTGCTGACGCCATAAAACTTGGCACATTTGTCCGTGGCAATTACAACTTTATTCATTCAGGTGTGCCAGGTGGATGAGGGTTTACGACACACATCGGCATTGCGCTCACGCGATCTTAACCCGAAATCAATTAAGAAACTTAACGTTCGTCCCGAAAGCCTACGCGTTAAAATTTGTTTCTCATAGCCGCGTGTCTAATTTCACCGGGGAAAGCTCGGCTTACCACGACTGTTGATCTTTCTCGGCAGGAGAATACAGCTACCTGGGATCCACTCTGCGGCAAGCGGACATCGAACCCATGCCCTCCTTGTCTGACGTCCGGCAGCTTGTAGCACTCTACGCCATCCTGCCTCTAGGTTTCTTAAACTAGTCTTCTTTGACGTCTTCTTTCGTATTGCTGATGTAGATGCAGAGCAGCAACTACAATTGCACTTTTTTTTCTTACAGAAAATGTGTATTTTTTTTCCATTATGGCCAAGGAGTTAAATCCATTGAAAAAATACTTTAAATCTTTCAGGCCACCAGCCCTCCAGGGTCAATAACAACAATGTTTATTCAGAAAAAGTTGAACAGTTTTTGGGGCGCATTTGTGGAAAATGGTGATTTTTTTTTTGCTGAAAGAATGAAATGTTATACGTATTCACTTTTCATCACATGTAGTATTTTTGTCATGTAAAAAAATCTTATTTTAAGATTTTAGCGTTAAATATTTGAAAACGGTCCTGAGGTGTTTATGGGTAGGAAAAACATATTTATGTTCATCTATAAATGTTGTAGTTATTGGCTCAATTACTAAAGTTTAAATTATATTCTTAGCTCTTTCGGTAAAGTCACGTTGAAGGGAAACAATAAAATAATAAAATATATAAAACAATAAAAATTCTCACGACGTTTCGACCATAACATAAACGGTCGTCATCAGATGTGCCGGTTTGCATTAATTTATTCATTTTTAAACGGTGTATTTCTTTATTTATAAAAAAACGTCAGCGCCACGCGCAGCGATTTGGCAGTTTATTTAGAAGGACGAGTCCATCTATGTTCTGAAAAGAGGAGGGGGGAGACGAAAAATTAATGTATGCTGTCTGAAAGCCACTGTAAGCGTGAACAATCAATTAAGACCTGAAATGTTTAATCAAATCTTTCCAATGATTGCTAAGCCAGAATCCGTCTTCTCGGTTGAAGATGGATTCTGGCTTAGCAAACATTGGAAAGATTTGATTAACCATTTCAGGTCTTAATTGATTGTTCACGCTTCCAGTGGCTTTCAGACAGCATACATTAATTTTTCGTCTCCCCCCTCCTCTTTTCAGAACATAGATCGACTAGTTCTTCTAAATAAATCGCTGCGCGTGGCGCTGACGTTTTTTTATAAAGAAATACACCGTTTTAAAATAAATTAATTAATGCAAACCGACACACCTGATGACGACCGTTTGTGTTATGGTCGAAACGTCGTGAGAATTTTTATTGTTTCATATATATTTGATTGTTTCCCTTCAACGTGACTTTACCGAAAGAGCTAAGAATATGAATTACTGCAGTCACGAAAGCTTTAAATCAAAAGTTTAAATTCTTTACTATTTTACAGTTTGGTAGATTTAACACGTATACTTTCCGAATGTGACATATTCTTCACAAAGTGAGTCAAAGTTTTGGCTGGTTCTGTTCAAAATCTGCCCAAATATGAAACGTTGAGGATGTTTTCCTTGGACTCTTTTATTTCCACTTCACAAACTGGGCTGGGATAAAAAAAAATCGCCTACACTTGGACAAATGATAAAACGTTTGACCTCATTCTGATTCCCATCTCCCATAGTGGAGAAGGCCAAAATAATTAGAGAGATTTAATTTGACTGCTGCTGCATTGTAGTTAACATTTTCCAGTCATTGTTACAAATCGCTTCACGATCAACCCTCGATGTAGATTCCAAAATACACTGGCACTGAGGAGACAAAGACAGCCGTGACATTTGCTAAACACCTTGCCAGTCTTAGCAAGTGCTGACGGCGCTGTGCCAATACAGTCTGCAGTATAAGCTTGAGTGGGGCATCTTCGTCTGTCGATACATTTCCATTTGGGAAGCTCCACTGCTGTTCGTGGGGAGCGGCGGTGCAGCGGTTAGCGCACTGCGTTACGAACCCAGCGACCCGAGTTCGATTTCCGCTCACGACCAACGCCGGCGACGATTATCTGGACCTGTCCTGGGCATCAACTCATCCTCAAATGAGCTGCGCTATGAACCCGGCGACCCATGTTAGATTTCTAATCACGGCCAACGCCGGTGACGATTATCTGGACCTGTGCTGGGCATCAACTCATCCTCAAATGAGCTGTGCTATGAACCTGCCAACCCATATTAGATTCTTAATCACGGCCAACGCAAGTGACGATTATCTGAACCGGTCCTGGGCCTCGCCTAGGTCGACTCAGCCTCAGGTGAGTACCTGGTGCGGTGTGTAAACATCGCAACTGGGGAGACAAAGGTAGTCGGGTGTGGTGATGGCTGGCCACTCTCTCTTGTACCGTGCCGGCCTTTGTTGGTGCTCCGCTTACATCACTTGCCCTAAAAGTCTGTTAAGGCGATAAGGGAGATCTGTTGTCTTTGACCGTCTGGTCCCCTCCCGTATAAGTATTCTGATTCTGATGTACTGAAACTTGTGCTTGGTGGGTGTTGTGTGCAGGCTCCCAGGCCGTCCATGAGAAGGCACCACTTGTGAAGTCGATGCTCTTGACGGGTCCAAACGGGGTTGGCAAACGCACCCTGGTAAATGCGATTTGTACCGAAACTGGAGCCAACTTGTTTGACCTATCTGCCAAGACCATTGTGGACAAGTACCCCAGCAAGAGCGGCCTCCAAATGCTGATGCACATGGTTTTAAAGGTGCGTACCTAAAGTGATGAGTTCATGATCAGAAGATTTATTTAGACTGGAGGAATCCGATGAGCTATGAAGCTCTTTTTTTCACAGATGTCCAGGATGGGTGGGTCAGCAAGTTACAAGTTGCTTTTGTGTATTCTACATTAGCACGGTTGTCTACGTACCGTGCGAAAGAAGTCCAACATGCATACATTACAAAACGTGCTGTTAGAAACTGAGAATGGAAATAGGTTTCACATTGGATATTGTTAGAGTTTGCTGGCTGAATGATGAGTGGTGATGAGTGGTTGAGAAGGCCTCAATGTAAGTCTCTCAGACTAAATTCCTGGAATTCCTGGAATTTAGCCTGAGAGTAGGACATTTAAACAATACATTTGATCTGTTTATCACCGGTTGTGCATTTCACATCATGTACAATGACGCATGAGCAAATGCACTCAGTTCAGGTTAGTTACCTTGCAAGTGCACTTTCCAACCCCGCCGCACTCAATTCTTCTTCTTGCAGGTAGCACGCTTGCTTCAACCGTCCGTGGTGTTGATTGAAGATGCCGAGAAGACTTTCTACAAGAAAGTTCCCAAAGATGACAAGAAAGTGAGTGTCGCCACCCTATCCTGTTTCGATTCCTGAGGGGGCTTCAAGATTCACGACACTTGCGTAGTTTTTCGTGCGTATTTTGTTGTTGTTTTACCGCAAAGGCTTCTCATCTTTGTCCGACAGCTGGAACCCAAGCGACTCAAGAAAGATCTGCCCAAGATGCTGAAGCTCCTGAAAGCTGAGGACCGTGTGATGCTGGTGGGCACGTCCCGTCAGCCCTTCCTGGCCGACCAGAAGTCCTTCTGCAAGCTTTACCAGAAGATCGTGCTCATCCCACGCCCCGACTACGCCTCTCGCTTCGGTATCAAACGCAAGCTGGATGATTGTAAAAAAAATAATCATCCCGGTGATAATATTAGTTTAACCCAGAACAATCCTCACACTTAGTAGGAAGCTCCCTTTTTCAACGTTTAGCCAACGAAAATGTTTTAGCATGTGGCTTGAAGCTGATATGCATACACAGAATTCGCTTTTGATGTTTTAAAATTTTTAAAGAAACGAACTCGGAACACATTCAGGGTATATAGTAATGCTTAGTTGTGTATTTATTGTTTGAAGTAGTGGACCCCAGCATATAACCGCGGAATTTTCACCACTGGCTCAGAGCCACTAACACTAATCAGCACTGCACCACAACGGAAGGGGCTTTTTTTATTTGAGCACAAAGACAAAGATCCCCCGTATAGCCTCCTTAGACTGTTGGGGCGAGTGCTGTAAACGGAGCACCAATAAAGGCCGGTACGGCACGAGAGAGGGTGGGTGGCCATCACCACACTCGACCACCTTTGTCTCCCCAGTGCCAATGTTTACACACTACACCATGTGCTCATCTGAGGCTGAGTCGACCTAGGGGAGACCCATGACCGGTTCAGATAATCGTCACCGGTGTTGGCTGTGAGCGGGAATCGAACCCGGGCTTCGCAGCGCCCCAACCGCTACACCAGCGCTCCCAGCACACACGCAACATACTCAGTGGATGGAAAACTGCATTTGTTATCATGCAGTTGAAATACAAAACAAAAAAACATCAACCACATAAGCCTCGTGCCCCGCTCGCGTGTTTGCATCGCAGTGCTCTGGCGCCATCTGCTCGTGACGAGCTGCGGTGCGGTGACACCGTCGCTCGACCTCAGTTCTCTGGCCAAGGTGACCGACGGCTACACGCAGGGGCAGATGGTGCAGGCGGCGCAGGCTGTGCTGAGCGAACGGCGCGTGCAGCAGTTGGCCAAGCGGCCCCTGACGGCGGGCGAATTCATTGGGTCGCTGTCGCGCATAGATCCCGTCTTCCTGGAGGAGGAGGAAGCCTTCAAGGTGATGACATCTCCGTTTGACCCTCCCCCCCTTTGCACTCAACACTGCCCCCCACCCCTCCCCCGACCTGCATTAGGAGACGGAGGAGGAGGAGAAAAAGTTTGAACAGTTTATTTAGAATTGCCCTGTGAGCTGAGAAGCATCTTGAATCGGGTTTCATCAGCGAAACAGAAAAACTGTAAGATTAAAAACACCACGTTTGCAACAGGTCGCGTAATTTTTTTAAGTAATAGAATAAATGCAGCAATGAAAAAAGTCAACAAATATTTAAAAAGGTACAATATATTACTTATCTATAAATTATAAATTTAACTGAACTGAACATTAAGATAAGAGAAACATTGCAAAATAGCGCATCTAGAGTGAGGAAGAAGATTCGATCAAATATTGAAAAACGAGGAATAGAAACAACAAATTCAAAGTAACACTCGTAACCATAACAACCACCATGACATTGCACACATTACAACAGAACAGGACTCACATACAGAATAATAATTAAACTATTTGCTTCAGCAGTGGCAGATCGTCAGGAATGCACTTGAAACAAGTGATTCCCCGTCTATCTTTAACAGACTGTAGGGGCAAGTGCCGTTAGAGAGAAGTACCTTTGAAGGCCGGTACGGTACACAAGGGGGTGGGTTGCCAGCACCACGCCCGGCCGCCTTTGTCTCCGGAGTGGCGATGTTTACGCGGCGCACCAGGTACTCATCTGAGGCTGAGTCGACCGAGGAGAGGCCCGGGACCGATTCAGATAGTCGTCACCGGCGTTGGCCATGATTAAGAATCGAACATGGGTCGCCGGGTTTACAGTGAGGGAAAAAGTATTTGATCCCCTGCTGATTTTGTACGTTTGCCCACTGACAAAGAAATGATCAGTCTATAATTTTAATGGTAGGTTTATTTGAACAGTGAGAGACAGATTAACAACAACATAATCCAGAAAAACGCATGTGAAAAATGGTATAAATTGATTTGCATTTTAATGAGGGAAATAAGTATTTGTCCCCTCTGGAAAACATGACTTAGTACTTGGTGGCAAAACCCTTGTTGGCAATCACAGAGGTCAGACGTTTCTTGTAGTTGGCCACCAGGTTTGCACACATTTCAGGAGGGATTTTGTCCCACTCCTCTTTGCAGATCTTCTCCAAAGTCATTAAGGTTTCGAGGCTGATGTTTGGCAACTCGAGCCTTCAGCTCCCTCCACAGATTTTCTATGGGATTAAGGTCTGGAGACTGACTAGGCCACTCCAGGACCTTAATGTTCTTCTTCTTGAGCCACTCCTTTGTTGCCTTGGCCGTGTGTTTTGGGTCATTGTCATGCTGGAATACCCATCCACGACCCATTTTCAATGCGCTGGCTGAGGGAAGGAGGTTCTCACCCAACATTTGACGGTGCATGGCTCCGTCCATCGTCCCTTTGATGCGTTGAAGTTGTCCTGTCCCCTTAGCAGAAAAACACCCCCAAAGCATAATGTTTCCACCTCCATGTTTGAGGGTGGGGATGGTGTTTTTGGGGTCATAGGCAGCATTCCTCCTCCTCCAAACACGGCGAGTTGAGTTGATGCCAAAGAGCTTCATTTTGGTCTCATCTGACCACAACACTTTCACCCAGTTGTCCTCTGAATCATTCAGATGTTCATTGGCAAACTTCAGACGGGCATGTATATGTGCTTTCTTGAGCAGGTAGACCTTGCGGGCGCTGCAGGATTTCAGTCCTTCACAGCGTAGTGTGTTACCAGTTGTTTTCTTGGTGACTATGGTCCCAGCTGCCTTAAGATCATTAACAAGATCCTCCCTTGTAGTTCTGGGCTAATTCCTCACCGTTCTCATGATCATTGCAACTCCACGAGGTGAGATCTTGCATGGAGCCCCATGCCGAGGGAGATTGACAGTTCTTTTGTGTTTCTTCCATTTGCGAATAATCGCACCAACTGTTGTCACCTTCTCACCAAGCTGCTTGGCAATGGTCTTGTAGCCCATTCCAGCCTTGTGTAGGTCTACAATCTTGTCCCTGACATCCTTGGAGAGCTCTTTGGTGTTGGCCATGGTGGCGAGTTTGGAATCTGATTGATTGATTGCTTATGTGGACAGGTGTCTTTCATACAGGTAATAAGCTGAGATTAGGAGCACACTCTTTAAGAGTGTGCTCCTCTTTAAGAGTGTGCTCCTAATCTCAGCTCGTTACCTGTATAAAAGACACCTGGGAGCCAGAAATCTTTCTGATTGAGAGGCGGTCAAATACTTATTTCCCTCATTAAAATGCAAATCAATTTATAACATTTTTGCCATGCATTTTTCTGGATATTTGTTGTTGTTATTCTCTCTCTCACTGTTCACATAAACCTACCATTAAAATTATAGACTGATCATTTCTTTGTCAGTGGGCAAACGTACAAAATCAGCAGGGGATCAAATACTTTTTTCCCTCACTGTATAGCACAGCTCGCTAACCACGATACGACCGCTCCTCACGTGTGTGTATATACAAAGGAGAATATCCTTTGTCTAGCCTCAACAGACTTTTGGGGCAAGCACTATTTGCGCTCACGTGTGAAGCCCGGTTATGGCACACGACGGAGTGGGTGGCCAAGCACCATGCTCGGCCACCTTTGTCTCCCCATGTGTCTTCTCCTTCTTCTTTCCCGACTGACGATGTTGACACGTCGCACTAGGCACTCATAGGCGGCTGAGTCGACACCCACGTAAACGCAGAGACACGACCTTCTTCTGAGTGCCAGTTGGACGCTTTTGCCCGCAGTTCCGAGCAAAAGGCCCAACATGCTGGAGCGAAAGTAAAGGTGGCGTCTGACTGCGCGCACTCGTGTGCGGCAGTGATACACACACCGTCACGTTGCTGCGTTGTTCCTCTGTCATCCACAGTCGTGGTACGCGAAGACACCACTCGGCAAGAAGAGGGCCAAGCTCGCCAAGGGGGACGAGGAGGAGGCGGGTGGTAAAGGCAAGGCTAAGGGCAAGACTAAGGGCAAGGGTAAAAAAGGCAAAAAGGGAAAGGGTAAGAAGAAGAAGAAGTAACATCTGCAGAATGTATCGGAATGAATTAGCAAAGCAAAGATCTCGCGAGTAGCTCACACCTCCTTTTCGACTCCTAACATGTGATCCACCTACACTCACAACATGTGATCCACCTACACTCACAGCACCCCCTCCACCTGCGTCACCAACACCCCCCCACCTGCGTCCCCAACACCCCCTCCACCTGCGTCACCAACACCCCCTCTACCTGCGTCACCAACACCCCCTCCACCTGCGTCACCAACAGCCGCTCCAAGGAGTGGTGCAATGGTAACCGTTGTGCCTCATCGCAAAAACGTTTCTGGATTCAATTCCTGACTTGGGTGCCTCTCTGTGCGGAGTTCGTTATGTTCGGCCACTATTCTGCTTGGGGTTTCCTCCGGGTTCTGGGATTTCCTCCCATAACATCGAAACCCCATGCAATGTTACTTGTATTTGGTCAAACATTCCAAATTGTGAAAACATATCAGGAAAAGTATTCGTTCGTGTTTACACGTCGCAACACCGCCCCCATGTTGCGAAACTTGGCACGACTCTGAAACAGAGTTAAGATTCGGCTAGGTTTTCCGCTTTCCTGTGTCAACAAGCATGATAATATATGGACAGTCACATAGTCACCGCTCCCTCCTCCCCTTTCGCCCTCTCCCTGCGCTCCCCACCGTACAGATTGCTTCTGTTGCTGAGTCAATAAACTATTGAATTACAAAAAATGAGCAGCATTTCACGTCGTTATATTTACATGGGGTAGGCGTTCCAAAGGTCCCCTGTAGCAGCAGCTGCTGCACAAACAACACAAAGCCGGTGGCTCTTATGCAAGGCTCGAATGTTGAACGTTATTTTCCACTGGAGTTGGTTTTAGTAATTGCAGATATAGCATTGCTCTGCATCCCGACATCTTCTTGACTGTAAATGTGTCATCCGTACGCATCCCGTCCCCTGTTTGCTGAGCGGTACGGGACGGATCGTTCGGCGTGCCATCGCCCTTGATCCATAATTGAGGTTTTTCGAGTCAGATGGCGTAGATATGAATGTTTCGTTAAACCCGCCACCACCTGACACAGCCAATTAGTAAGGTTTGTTACGTCAACAAAGCGTGCCAGTTTTTGTGTTACTAGTTCAGCACACCGGTGTGTTGGAGAGTAAACCAACTAAATGTATAATTCGAGTCCGACGTTTCGCCAGTAATTATAGCTCGCATCAGTAGGCGGACAGAGTTGTGGAGAAATCCTCCTCCTTCGGTCTTAGAGGGGTACATCTGACGTCGTCACTTGTGAGCCAATCAGGTAAGAAGGCCAGAGGGAAGAGGGGGGTTAATGTCTGCACATAGATTACAATTGGTAAATATTATCGGATGGGTTATTCAAAGGGTAATCAACATCGCTCTTGAGCAGTGCCGGATTAAGCTAGTGCGGGCAAGTAGCAAATGTTATAAAGGGGCCCTAAATATAAAAAAAAACACGTACATATTAAAAACATTTTAAAGACTTGCATAGTAAAGTAATTGTATTTTCCATTTGCTATACAGCCAGATAATACGACAAATCGCTAACCTTAAACACCCAGTCGTTCATGAAAGTTGAAGGCGGTATAGTACTATAGTAATCAAGGCCGTAGCCATGGAGTCAACATTGGGGGGGATCAAATCTTCCAGGGTGTTTCGGGGTCCCAACCCAGAAAAATATCTAAATTTGAAAACTAATTTCCTGCATATAATATAAAAATGTCACGAACACATGGGATGGAGTTTTTTTTTTTACAATAATGTCTAATAGTGTATTGTATTACATTGCTTTGTTTTTACTTTTTTATGATTTATTGTTTCATTGTACGTAATGGCAGAGATTAGGGATTAATAAAGTACAACCATAACCACAATCATATGAACAGAAATCTATGCATTGATTTATATGAAGACAAGTCCAGATATTGTGGCCAAGGTTTAGCAAATTGTTATTTTTATTTACATAACATAGCAATTATTTTTTAATATAGCAATATATTGGGGGGGGGGGCATTTTGAGCATATTTGAATATTGTGGGGAGGGGGATGTGTCATCCCCCAATATATATTATAATTACGGCCTTGATAGTAATAGAGCAAGTGCAGAATCACTGAAACCGGAATTGATGGCTTGAAAGCATTTAGCGCGGGTGCCCTTGAAAATGCGGGCCCTTAGCTTGCGTAGCTACTTTTGCTATTAGGATAATCCGGCACTGTTCTTGAGCCAAGGCTTCCCTGCTTTCTGGATCTTGACAAGAGCACGACCAATCTTGCTGAAGCGTGTGTGTGCTCCTATCGAAGTCTCCATCGTGTACTTCCCCGACCACCTACCTCCATCACCCACATTGCTGTGTATGCTTATACAGTAGCTATGCCTGTTTGACTTTTTTTGCAAAAGAAAACATGTCATTTCGACAACACATTAAATAAGTTAATGCGTTGCTTATAAATCGAGGATATACCACAAAAGTTAATTCAATAAATGGTCCAAAATCACACGTGAATTGATCATCAAACGTAGCAACAGATGTCACGCTTTAGTTGTGCAACTGAAATGAATATCGACGTTCAAACCGACGTTACCGCGCCTTGTAAATGTTACCCTGTTTGAGAAACACGTTGACATAAACGTAACCATATTCTCTGTAACCCAGTGTGTGTTGTGTCTTTACCTCGACCAAATCAAAGTCCCGTTTGGTGACTCACGGAGTAAAGTGGGGGGTGAGGGGGTCCCATCTCTTCCAATCCCATAACCCGTGAAGGTGCTTCTAACAGCAGTGGAGTGAGCATACAATTGCTCACTCCAATGCTGTTATGATGCTACCTGATAACAACCAAGCAACCACATTTGGGAAGTACACTGCAAACGAGAGCAAAGATAACACATGAACATCTTCGGAGGCAGAGGAAGGGGTGAGAATATGTACCTTTTTTTAAATCAACGTTCATATCTGACACCTGTGCAGCAGAATAGGAAACCTCCACCTGTACCATTTCAGCAGGGTCAGGGGTCAGGTGAAGGACAGTACGGGGGGTGGGGTCCAGTGCCCCCACCTCATGGCACCAATTCGACCAGTCGACGGCGTTCCCCATGGGCAACAACGTATGCTGAATTGCGCACGAGCACAGCACGGCAGATGACCGCGACCAAGAGAGAGAGAGAGAGGTGCTACGCGGGGAGTCGGGTGAGCGCCGCGCGAATCGCGCATCCCTCGCTCCGAGTTCTCCCCTTCGCGCCTCCACTCAATGTCTCCGCTTCTCTAGCGCCACTCGCCGCCTCATGCCCATCATCTTCCTGCCCATCATCTTCCTGCCAGTGTTGTCTCCTCTTGCGACGGGGACCCGCGGACGCTCTCAGCACTGAGCATATGTCGTGTTTGGAGCGGGGAAGAAATTCTGCGCGTGCTGCTGCTGCTGCCACTTCCCGCGTGAGTTTCTTCAAAAGACACTCGGGCTCTCGTCCCGCCACTCCACCTTCTGCTCCTCACTAACCACAGCTACCCTGCGCTTCCTCGGCCTTGGGCTCATATGTGACGCTCTCGACGCGTCCTACTGTTGTTTCGAGTCCAGAACGATGGCAAGGGACGCCTACATCCAGTTCGAGTCAACGTCTACAAAAAAAAACCCACATCCACCCTTATTGCACATTTGGAGGCAGTCGAGCCTCTTCGCACCGTTCGGGCCCTAGCGCGTCACGCGGCCGTTGGGGACACTCAGCTGCGGAGGTGAATAGTCAAACGAGCACGTGGACAGCTCAGGACATGCGTTCACAGCCTCGTGACCACGTGAGCGGTCGTGTATCCCCCAACCGCCCTGTGACGTGCTCGGGACGTCACCGATCGGAGAGCGCGGATAGTTCGAGCAGCAGCAGCAGCATCTAGGAATAGGTTTTTCCCTTTTAACTGGCACAAAAACTGACACCTTTATTCAAGCATCATGTTTGCAATAACCACAACACAAGCAGTCAAAATACAAACAAAAAAGACAACTCTGATAATAATATGCACTGTCCTTGAATTTGATTGGTCCACACCCGAGACAGCTTTTCTTAGAGCCTAGTATCCACTGGTGTTGGACCAGAAGACGCCAAAAGGCGTACAACTCACAAACAGCGCACTATCAGAGTATTGAGGGCTCGGGGTGAGCATTTACATTATGAGACCTCCTTTGCCAGTAACAAGATATAGGAATAGGTTTTACCCTTTGAACTGGCACAAAAACTGACACCTTTATTCAAGGCATCATGTTTGCAATAACCACAACACAAGCAGTCAAAATGCAAACAAATAAAGGACAACTCTGATAATAAAAAGCAGCAGCATCGTTAGGCTCCCCGCGAATCGCTAACTGCGCTCGACTCATTTCAACATTCGACCGAACCCCACTCTCACACTCATTCGCACGCTCGCTCATCCATTCCGTCCATGGCGGTGGCGCGCCAAGACGAGTTGCCTCCTTGAAAAATTCGCTCCGCGAGGCGGCGTTCCTCCACCAGAGGCTCGGCGTGCTCGCAGAGACACCTGGCGACGGCCCGGGCCAGGGGGAGTCCCAGCGCCCGCCGCTCCCCTTCTCTGAGCCACCAGGGCTTGGGCGGCGTCGTTGTCCACGACGCAGCGGCCTCCGCGGGTGCCTCTCTCTCCGCCCGGGTGCGCTCGCGGCTAAGCGAGCGCGTGGCTGAGAAGGCCGTCGTCGCGATCGCAAAGCAGCTCATGGGGGCCCTCCGCGGGCGAGTGGAAGGAAAACGAGCGCCTGCCCCACGTTTCTCGGGTCCCGTGCAAGATGCAGCAGCGGCAGAGCCAAGGGTGATGGTCGTTGCAAGTTCACGGAAGAGGTGGCCAAGCGGGGTGGGGGGGGGGGTGTACAGCAAGTAGGCCGTCTGCGAGCACAGTTGAATGTCATCAACTCTCACACAGCCACGATTACATGCACAGTATATCAATATACAACCGTTCGTTCATCAATGCGCATGAAATAATGGGCGACGTATCACCCAACGTTTGAGACGCGCAAGGGGGATTGGCCACTGGGTGAGTAAACACGCGAGGCACGGCTGCTGCTCCACGTGTGTGGTGCCGTCTCGTTGGAGCCGCGCTCTGGTCCCTGCAGGACGCGAATCGACTCGCGAGGTCGCGCATCAGCCCAGGCGCAGCAGGGCCCACACCCTGCACCTGTGGCATCAAGCGGCGACGCCGTGATGAAGGTGCGGGTTCAAGTGGCTCTTGGTTCAGTGGGAGGTCGCTCATTCTCATCCGCTGCCCACCCTGCCCCTGGCTATCCGTGATGTCCACTTCCTTGCCTCTGTCTATAAGACAATAAACATGCCCATTGTTGTTTGTTGTTGTCGAGCGTCCTGAGACGCGGTCACATTTAAATGCTTTGCGTATCCGCATTGCAACTCATATTATTTGGGTCACGTAAAACAAATATTTTTTTTTGAACCAAAAACTACGTTTCGATCGCAACACAAGCAATCGTCTCTCGAATTTTTTTGTAACAAAGAAAAAGTTTGTTCTACGTGACTTTACCGAAAGATTCTAGATTTAAAGCTTTCGTGACTGCAAGGATCCATACTCTTTGGTTCTATTGGGTAAAGTCACGTAGGTAAAAAATAAAATAACAAAAATCACGACGTTTCGGCCACAACACAAGCAGCCTTCATCAGGTGAAGGGACGCTGTCCTCCAGACAGTCTCGACGTTTCGGTCACAACACAAGCGGCCTTCATCAGGTGAAGGGACGCTGTCCTCCAGACAGTCTCGTCCCTTCACCTGATGAAAGCCGCTTGTGTTGTGGCCGAAACGTCGTGATTTTTATTATTTTATTTTTTACCTACGTGACTTTACCCAATAGAACCAAAGAGTATTTACCGAAAGACCCAGAGAATATGAATTCCTGCAGTCACGAAAGCTTCAAGTCTCGATTGGCATCGCAATTGTTGTATAATGGCGAATCCTTTTGCGTGAGAGAGATTCCGCCATCTCAGGGCATCGCGTGATGTCGACGGTGTGAAGGGGACTTCCTCCAACGGTGGAATAACCGTGGCCGATGTTGAGTTCTGTTGTTGTTGTTGACGTTGACTCGAACGGGTCGCAGGCGACCCCCTCCCCGAACGATGAGAGGAAGCGTTCAAGAGTGGCATCTTAGCGCAATGCCGAGGAGATGGAAAGTAGCCTGAGCGAGGGACAGAAGGCGGAGTGGCGGATGAGAGCCACGTTTCTTTCGGAGAAACTCACGCGCCAAGCGGTCGCGCTCGCTAAACGCGAGCGCGCACTCTACTGTGTCCGCGCGCAATAACGAATTCGTTTTTGTACATCGGGAACGCTGTCCACGCAGTGGGTGCTTTTTTCTCAGCAATCGGTTTGGTCCGATTGGTGCGATGAGGAGGGGTGGGGGGGGGGGTCCAGGACCCCCCTCACAGTGCTGCCCTTCATCTGACCCCTGGCCCGTGCTGAAACTTTCCTATGCTACTGCTGCACAGGTGTCAGCGTTTGGTAACAAATTAGGAGCAATCTCGCACTTCCTTTGCCTCCGAAGAAGTAATTTTAACATTGCTCCTCTTTTGCCATTTACTTATCAAAAGCGGTTGGTTCGTCTCAGGTAGCATCGTCAAACGGTAAAGGTGTGGCCCTTGCTTGTTCACTTCGCTGCTGGCAGAACTAAACTATAAAAAAGCGATATTTTTTTGTATTGTACCAGGTAAGGCACACTGAGCTATGTAGCTCTTTTTCAGCAGCGGCCTGGCCACACATGATAGCTCAACGAAGTGGCTTATCGTGTGGAAATGTGTAGCAGCCAAATACTCGAAACGCGTGTTTATTCTACATGTGGAGGGGGAAAATAACCGAAGGATACGGAGAAAAATCCGCACGACCACGGGGAGAGAGACGTGCAACCTCCCAATATACAGCAGGCGTCAGGGTCTGGATCGAACCCACAACCTCCTGTATACCAGGCGAGGTAGTTAACATCTTGCCAATGTTGCACCCATAAGGCCTTCACTCCATAGGGTATTGGGAAGAAATGGCCATACCCACACTTTCACCCCACCACGCGCGACCTTCCCATCGACTGTGGTGCACCCATTTCTACTGCTGGATGGACAGAGGCGAGACATGTGCGCTGTTGCTGCATATTGTTTGCTGTTGTAACTTGATGACCTGCCCATGCTGGACAACTGTGATAAAGAGCTTCATGGCTCATCGGATTCCTCCTGGAGTCTAAACAAAGATTCTGATTCTGATCTGCTGCAGCCGCAAGATGGAATTGAACCGGCGGACGTCTGGATCGCAAGTGCAGTTGCGTTAACCCTGGGGTCGACAACGAAAGTAGCAAGAGGAGCAATTTTTGTCGAATTCTGAAGAAAAAAAACCCTCAATATTTCCAAGAACCCGCAATGCGACGTGAATAGGAGACGGTGGTGGTCCTTCGTAAAAAAAAAGTCACGAAACAGTCCCTAAAGAGCCGCGCGCTGCTGCGGAGAAGCAAGGTTGGCCCGAACCCCTTGTGGGCGCGCTAACCATTCCCCCCGAGCCAGTTGCAGCCTCTCTAACAGCGGTGGTAGCGTGAGCCCTCGCTCCTCTTCGGAGCCTCGTGGCTCGCTACACCACGCACACACAGACGGCAGATGGAGCTCAACGCCAGGGAGAGTGCGGGGAGGGGGGGGAGCCGGAGGCGGGGTGGGTTGCTTATTCACAAACGAGGTCAATTTGAATCAGGGGCGGAGCCAGGGGGGGTGACAGGGGCGACATTCTGCGTATAAGTGTACGACACTCGGTCTGGCGGACTCCGTGCAACTGCATTGTCAGAGTGTGTCGCCAACCGATGGCGTCTAGTTCAACAGCCTGACTCTCTAATCATTCTTGAAATTAACATTTGTTTAATGTCACCCCGGCCTGAAATCCTGGCTCCGCCCCTGTTTTGAATGTTGTCCACGAAGGGTGGCACGCATGTTTTATATTTGCGAGCACCTATTCCACCGGGAAAATATAACGCATCGCTTTCGACAGTGGTATAAAGAGAAATGACGCGTGGAACGTTCGTCGCTGCTGCTGCTGTGTGTTATAGAATTCGTCGTTTGCAAGTGGAGTGGGTTCCCACGGAGACCGGAGACGTAGCTTTAGAGGCAACACGGTTTATTTGAATCTTATAACAGAAACCCCCTTTACTCCCACTACCTGTGGAGGTATGGCCTCCGGACTGACGTGCCCTATCACTGGGGCTACGGGCTCTGAGTCCTCCGGCTAAGGGTGGCCTAGGGGAGGCTAAACTGACCCGACCGAGCCAAGGTGCGGGTCTCGACCACTGGCCCGTGTCCGGCCCCGGCCCTTAAAAGGACGTCGGGTCCCGGGGGTCCTAGCCTCGCTGGTCTTCAGTCTTCGTCTTCAGAGCACTGCCTCGAGCCGTCCTGAGGTCCGTCTTTTATACCCACCTCGGGGACTCTCCGCCCCCGGTACCGCCCCCTTTCTGGAACCTTCCAGGGGGCTCTGGAATAACCCCCCAACCCCTCACCTGGGGTCGGGGGGGGGGGGAACTCGGCCTCTCAACGGTCCGTCTCTCTCTCTCTCTCTCTAGCTCAGGGTGGCACCCCCTACAGACCCGTGCCCGCAACTACGGGTAAGTGTACATAGGGCGGTGTGTGCTATGTATTTCCGACGCTACACAAGCAAACGCGTGCAATTATAAAGTTATAACTCTGGATATAATAATGTTAACGAACGTAACGTGGGTCTGGAACGCTCTTCCTTCCGATGTGAGGAAGCCGCTGAAGCTATGCACTTCTTTCGCAACCAAAGTAATGGGTTTGCAATCGAGATATAAAAGTGCGTGGCCTCCGGTGGCGTCCGAATAAAGGACGGACGATTTGTGACAATTCCAGGGTGCCCACGCCGTTTGGTTGAGAGGAACTTTTAACGTTGACGCAAACGCTCGTGTAAACCTGGACATCATCAAGGGCATCGATAGGCCGTTGCTCACTTCTCCTCCGTCGATGGAAACCCAAAGACAAGGCACAGTTGTGCGATCGTGGCCACGCAACCCAAGTTATGGACCCATATTCTTTCGACCCATATGTTAAACCGCAGACTCACATATGGACCCATATGTTAAACCACAGACTCACATATAGACCCATATGTTAAACCACAGACTCACATATGGACCCATATGTTATACCACAGACTCACATATGGACCCATATGTTAAAACACAGACTCACATATGGACCCATATGTTAAACCACAGAATCACATATGGACCCATATGTTAAACCACAGACTCACATATGGACCCATATGTTAAACCACAGACTCACATATGGACCCATATGTTAAACCACAGACTCACATATGGACCCATATGTTAAACCACAGACTCACATATGGACCCATATGTTAAACCACAGACTCACATATGGACCCATATGTTAAACCACAGACTCACATATGGACCCATATGTTAAACCACAGACTCACATATGGACCCATATGTTAAACCACAGACTCACATATGGACCCATATGTTAAACCACAGACTCACATATGGACCCATATGTTAAACCACATACTCACATATGGACCCATATGAATCGATTGGCGGTAGCCCGTGTCGTCGCAAAATATTGGTGGGCCGGGCATAGTTTAAGGTTTTTTTTTTTCTGGGAGCATCGCTGGTACTACCACCCTGTCCTGCCGGAGGGCGACGCTGGGAGCGATGATCACGACAATGTCGATCCCGCCAGCACGACCATGACCGCCGGCCGTACCAAGAGAGCACCTGGTGTGCCATTGCCTCCAAGTGGTCTCGCTCCCAAAGACAAAGGGGGTGGCCGCCCCCGTAAGAAGCACAACGTGCTGGGGAATGACCAGACCAGCATCCCGATGTACTTTCAAAACAAGCGATAAACAGCCGTTGCCACGCACAAATCCCCAGCAGCCCCCCTTTTTATGGGTGTTTTGCGTGTGTTTTTTATTTCCATATTTGACGTGCGTATCGGGCTCAGTGACATCTCCCGTATTCATAGGCCTTCTGGTTTCGGAGTTATGGAGGTTTTGGCACCCCCGGGTCACCATCCCGGGTCACGATGGTGACCCGGGTCACCGCCAATCGATTCATTTGTTAAACCACTGTGAGTCTGCGCTCTTTCAACGAAGGAGGAGGAACGACACACGAACGCTCTCGTGATGTAGCTGCTCACCCCGAGCTATAACTGCTCTGATACGTGCAGTGTCTTTGGACTACTGTTCGCCTCTGGCATGACAATGGTTGATGTCTCTGGTGTATGCAAATCAGTTTCATAGACAGTGCATCATATTTGATCGGATCACGTTTGTTTGCATACACCAGAGACATCAACCACAAGTACGTGTGGTTAATGCACTACTTGATCCCTCGACATGAGCGTCTAGCTCAAAGGTCGGCAACCAAAATAATAATAATAATAATAAGGGCCGTTTTTGTTTTATTTTAGAATGGGGTACAAAACTCCACATTTCAAGAGCCGAAATGCAACATGACGACACAAAGATCTCACTATAGCCTTAACAGACTGTAGGTGCAAGTGCTGTTAGCGAGCAACTATGAAGGCCGGAACGGTACACGAGGGGGTGGGTGGCCAGTACCACGCCCGACAACCTTTGTCTCCCCAGTGACGATGTTTACACACCGCATCAGGTTCTCCTTTCGGGCTGAGTCAGGACCGGTTCAGATAATCGTCACTGGTGTTGGCCGTCAGCGGGAATCGAACCCGCGCCGCCAGGTTCATAGAGCAGCGCGCTAACCGCTACACTACCGCTCCCCACAATGAGACGACACACACACACACTTACACACGACGCCACGAAGCAGTCAGCAAAGAGCCTGCCACGCTTGCTCCGAGCCGCAGGTTTTGCCGACCCCTGATCTGGCTCTCCTGTACCACAGTGCTGCCAACATGCGCATGGAACATCCAATAGAATCTCTATATACCACGCCACGGGGGCAAGGGAGCTGTCGCGTGTGCTTATCGTACGCGCGCGTGTGCCGGGCTCGTGAAAAGTGTTGCCTGCCGAGGGCTGAACGCCGATTTAATTCGCACCTCCGTGCCAGGATTTTCCTCCCGGCGACCCGTGCCCGTGATCCCACCCCCACCACCCCCCCTCCCGCACACTCAAGGCACACATTGGCAAGCGGACGTATTTAAGGAACAACATCAAGGATCGTTTAAGACACCCCCCCCCCCGCACCGAATCAAAAAAGCAGAAGCAATAACCTCGGCGTCACACGTGGAGGTGGGTTGGAAGGGGACGCCACTCGATCACTCGCTCGCTCGTCCAGACAGAGGCATAATCCCAGCGTCGGCTTTCTCGGGTTTGCTGGAGGCAAGTGCCGTGCAGTTCGAAAGCCAGGACACGAACACGCGAGCGCACACCGTGAGAGTAAATAAACACGCCGACATTACAGTCGCTCTAAGGGAGACTCAGCAAGGAGACAAGAAAGCGATGGTGTCCCGGTACAGCCCCGTGGTCTTCTTCATCACGAGCCTCTGCAGCTGCGCTTCCCAGCCGGGCTGGAGAGCGGCTGACGGCGCGGCGACGACCCTCGAACAGCAGCAACGCCTGAGCCACGACGAGCCTCTTGTGAGCCACCTCTCCAGGGTGAGCCACGCGGTCACCTCGATCGCCACCACCATCGGCACCACCACCAGCAGCAGCAGCAGCGACATCGGCAGCAGAAGCGGCAGCGGCACCTTGCGTGAAGGCGCGGATCGCAGCGGCGGGGAGGCGAAGGAGCCGCGTGTCGGGTCTCTACGGCGCTGGAGGAGGGCGATGGAGCTTGCGGGAGCAGGTGGGCAAGGGAGGGAGGGAGCTGGGTCTGCGTGAACATTCAATCGGAAGCGGTGCCTCTGCCCGCGCAGACGTTAACGATTCGTTCATTGATAATGTAGATCATCGACAGAATTGACGGGGTGTTTGTTTTGGGAATTCTCGCAGGAGACGGGGTTTGGCGTTATTCCTTTTGGCGGTGGGGTGGGTGGGTGGGAGGGGGCTGGCATCTGGATGAAAGTGTTTCATCGGCCTTCATGCACACGAGGAGAGAGAGATAACGGCAATGCTCAGTTTAACACGTGGTAGGCTCTCTCGACCAATATCCATAATAGCGGTGGGGTTTTTGGGTTAGATCGCGTAAATATCAATGTGTCGTTAAACCCGCCACCACCCATCACAGCCAATTAATGAGGTTTGTCACGTAAACAAAACGTGACAATTCGTTACTCGTACAGCACACTGGTGTGTTGGAGAGTAAACCCACACCATTTACTATGTGGTTTTACTCTCCAACACACCGGTGTGCTGAACTAGTAACTAATTGGCACGTTTTATTTACGTGACAAACCTTACGAATTGGCTGTGTCGGGTGGTGGCGGGATTAACGACACATTGATGTTTACGCGATCTAACAAAACAAAAACGCAGCGTGTTTGTTTTACGCTCCTGCAGTTAGAGCTTCCATGGATATTATGTATGCCGCTTCTAAAATAATGATTCACCTACTTCGCGATGGATATAGCCTGCGACTAATTAACTTAGAACGCAGCCGGTCTCATCATATCTTGGAAGCGAAGCAAGGCTGAGCCTGGATAGTGTTTGGATGGCAGACCGGGCAGAGCCAGCTCGAATTAAGCCCTGCCTGGGACCAGGGTTAGATCAACACACGGGTTTTCATATGTAACGCTTGAAGTGGAATACTGTAACACTATGATAAATCCTTTGGGTGATTTGACCATTTAAAGTCATGGCATCCCTAAGTGTATTCATACAGTTCTGTGCAGATCAAATTTAATAATTTGGTTGGTTTTAACTTTGATTTCGCTCTCTAAATCGTATAAAAACTAGATCTGAAATAACCAAGGTGAACGCCAATGGAGTTTGTGGCATCAGGCCATTGGTGGTGGTAGAAGTCAAGGGAGGTAACTCAATAACCAATTAGGGGCCTCAAAACTATAACAGCCCCAGGCCCAGGGTTGCCACCTAATCCACAGACCAAACCGGACATATTTCTTCGTCATGGTGATTCGTATGTCTGTATGTATGTTGAACTTCTTTCGTACCGTATGTAGCCAACCGTGCCAATCGGAGGTGCGAGGGAAGGACAACAAACTAAAACACAAAAAGCAGTTTTAAAGAAATTCGTTTTCAATTTCGATTTCAAGTGCATAGCTCCAGTGGCGTCCTAATATCGGAAGGAGAGAACGTTCCAGAAGCACGTCTGAGAGCGCGCGATGCAGTGGCCGTCTTTGTTCGATGGTTAGCCAAAAGGCCTTGCTGCACGGATGACCGGAGTTTGCGTGATGATGGTTTATGAACCTTGACAGACTGCGCTGCGCTCTACCGTAATGAAAGTTCAGCGCAGTACCACCAGATCCCGGCACAGGTCAATTCCTGCCACCCAGACGGAGGTGCCAATTTTCGGGCACGGCTTGCAACCCTTCCTCGGGGGCTCCCGTCAAACTCTCCGCACCTCCGATGAGCACCGCTGGCTACGTGCGGTGCGAAAGGAGTTCAACACACACACCTAGTCCCTTCCTTAGTCACCTCTCTGGAAAGCAACCCCACCCTCCACCACCCCCGCCAACCCTCGACTCACGCGGCTGTCGGACACGTGGGAAATGTGGCGCGGTCACCGTCCTCCCGTGCGAATCAACCAGGTCCGGAGGCCGGGCGGACGGAGCTGGGGAACCTGCGGGTGCTCGTGGCTTCTCTGGCCCAGGAGAACTTGCGAATGGGCCAGGAGCAGCGCAGGAACACGGCGGCGCTGCTGCGGCTGCGCGAGGCCTCCGAAAAGCAGCTGGCGACCATCGCTGACACGAGGTGAGGCTCGCGGTTGCGTCGTCGCCGTCCCTCAATTTTGAGGCAGAAACGAGGAGGAAAAAAAAATTAAAATAAAAAATAAAAAAAATCATACATTGAAAATAATTAAAGCAAAAAAACCCACAATAAAAAAGGAGGAACTTCTTCTTTGAAGAAGTTGACTTTACCGAAAGAACCAAAGAAGATGAATCATTGCAGTCACGAAAGCTTTAAATCGAAAAAGGAGGAACTTGTTCACAATGCTGGCTGATCGCCTGGCGAAGGTGGCGGTGATCGCTAGCGTAAATGTCACGGGTAATCAAATTTGTAAATGTTTGCGGGTTTACTCTGCAGCACACAGGCGGTGCGCTGAAGTCGTCACTGATTGTTGGCACGTTTTGTTTACGTGACAAACCTTAATCATTGGCCGTAGTACGGATTTTGTTTTGGGTTAAATCGCCTAAATATATAAATGTGTCGTTAAACCCGCCACCACCCGACACAGCCAATTGGCCAACAGCCACCCGACACAGCCAATTGGCCAACAGCCAATTGGCTGTGTCGGGTGGTGGCGGGTTAAACGACACATTTAGATTGATAAACCTTTATTGTGGACCGACCAGGTGACGTGGCCCCGTCGAGTCCGTTGATGGACTGGCTCGCCGGCTCCGGCTGTGTTGCGTGGCCCAGGAGCTGAACGTCGTCTGCTCTCTGTGTGTGTGTGTGCTCGTCATGAGGAGTGAGCGAGCCGTCGGTGCTCTGCCGACGGGAAAGAAGGGGCTGCTTGTGACCGTACGCTCGAACCCACCAGTGGCGATTATCGGAAGCGGTCCTGGGCCTCCCCTTGGTCGACTCAGCCTCAAATGAGTGCCTCTGAGGCCTTGCTGGATATTAACAATGATCACGATGATATTTATAAGCCGCCAGATTTCTGCAGACAAGTTAACAACTCAGAGGGGTGGAGTCAAGCGCAGGGCTGCTCGAGAGTCCTGAGACCCAACACAGATAGAGAGAGGCCCTTCGATGTTTCTTGAAAGTCACGAGTGCATTTGCTGTTGTGGATGTGCAAGGGACAAAGAATTCCACACCGAAGGGGCGACAGCAGAGAAACCGACGTGAGGCTGTAACAGCATAGTGTAGTGTATAGTAGTGTAGTGTATAGTGTAGTGTATAGTAGTGTAGTGTATAGTGTAGTGTATAGTAGTGTCGCGTATAGTGTAGTATATAGAAGCGTATAGTGTATAGTGTACAGTAGTGTATAGTGTAGTGTATAGTGGTTGTGTATAGTAGTGGAGTGTATAGTAGTGTCGTGTATAGTGTAGTGTATCGTAACACGAGGCTGTAACAGTTGGAGTCCTTGGTGTCCTAAGCAGTTTTCGAGTGAGGTTGCGTGGGGTCCTACCGTGCGCCCCACCGTCACAAAACCACGCTGGCTAACAACCCCCACGGACCCGCACGGCATGCGCAGGCTCTCATGCAGCAGTGCATTGACAAAGACCTATAGATTGAGCGCACTATTCCTTAGGCGCTGACATAATGAATATCACTCATTTTTTTTAAACTGCTTTTTGTGTTCAGTTTGTCGTCCCCGCCCCCCCCCATTCCCGCACCTCCGATCAGCAAGGCTGGCTACGTACGGTGCGAGAGAGTTTTAACATGCATGCATACATAAGTTAACAATGGTCGGCCAAACGTGGGCCCTTTGCCAAGGGGACCGTGGAGTTTCCACTGCTGGCTCTGGGCCACCAAGAGAGGCAAGCGCCGCCCCAAATGTACTCAAGCGTTGTTGACGTTTTGGGCTGTCTCTCCTCGTGTGCACAAAACAAACGGCTCACCTTGGCCGAGCACAGACTCTCTGTTATGTGCTGCGTAATGGAATGGCTATTTAATTGCCGTGTCACATCTGTGTTTTGCATCTGCTGCGGTGCCCCCCATCCCTCCCAACCTCCACCCCCCCCCCCCCTTTCCCTCCCCACGTTGAGGAAGGCTGTTGCAAAAGTAAACGCTGTCACGTTCTGCAGGAAGCACATGCAAGCTCTGGAGCTGAGGCTCAAGACAATGACGGGCGCAGAAACCAAAGGGAACGTCTCGACTCCGGACGAGGGGGCCCAGCAGCTGTCCGCCATTGCGCACAGGCTCGAAGGTGCGACTTGGGCCGCTACCCTGGGCAGGCGCATCAGCGGGCGCGCCGGGCCTCCTCGCGGCCCAGGGGGATCGACGCCGGTTCGATCTGCGCGACGCGGCAGTCTTTTTTAAACGACGGCGCTGAGGAAGCCGCTGGAGCCGTGCGATTTTTCAAGACTCATTTGTTTAGAATTGATTTTTGTGTTCGGTTTGTTGTCCCCGTCAACGCCCGCCGCATCTCCGATTAGCACGGTTGGCTGCTCACGGTGCGAAATAAGTTCCAACGTGCCGTTTCTGTCCACTCAGCGGTGTGAATGGGTAGTCCGTAGGTGGGCGGGTCCCCCTTGTGGTGGGGTAAAGAGTGAGTATTCCCTTTGGGTTGACAAAGGGCTGTAAATTTATATTATCTGGGCTTGACCATTGCTCCAATTGGGAGGTGACAAAGACCTCGATGCGGTTGGCCGCTTTGTTGCAGAAATTCACGGTTCGAAATCAGCGGCTGCCCTGGATAATGCTGCGGGTTGTGTTGACTTTGAAGGTCCGGTGTGTTACGCACAAGTCCAGGCCGTCGTGGTCCAGATTTGCCGCGTTTGAAAAATTCCCTTGCAAAATTACTCCATTGGGATCGCACGTAGCATTCATCACACACCCCCCCCCTAGCAAAAACTTGGCAGGACCCTCCTGAAAAAGTCATGAGATTCAGTGAGGCTTCCTTGGGTAAACAAGCGGTATGATAATAAAAACAAATAACAATGATATTATTGTTTTTTATTTTTTATTTTCTGGAATGCGCAGTTCGTGCGCACCAGGAGGTTAACGTGCTGAAGATTTTTCTCGAAACATCTGCGGTGCTCTTCTGGTTTTCTTTTTTGCTTTTCATGACCGGTGGCGGCCGCCAGCGCTGCCCCTGCGCTGTCAGTGGGGGCGCAAGTTCGGCATGTACTGCTTCGAGCTCCTCAAGCAGCGGAGGAGCTTCGCGGATGCGGCGCAGTTCTGCGCCAACCGCCGCGGCGCCCTGGCGATGGTGAAGGACGCCGCGACGCAGCGCTTCCTGAGCGGGTGAGGAGGGGCGCGAGCTCCCGCGTCGAAACAGGGCGGCGACTCGGAACGTCACCGATTGCAGAATCGGAATCTCGACCCCTTTCCCGATTCCGAGACGACTGCAAGCTGCCCGGGTGTGGGTGTCCCGTTCACCGCTGAATCTCGGAACGTGCAAGCGGTTCGGCGTTCAATTTTTTTTATTTATTTAGGGAGGCGCAGCACCGTTGGTTTTGAAAGACATCGTTACTCACCACAGAGGACGGTAGCGGCACGACTGCACTCTACGACAGCTGGCTCCAAACTGTGCCACGCGGCATCCCGCGTGACCTTGTGGGAGCCTCGCTACCGATAAAGTCATTTCATTTTAGTTTTTCTACCGGCTACGTTCCGATGATGTAATCGGAACGACATCGGAAGAAAAACTGATAACATGCACATACGTCATCGGAACGGGAACGGGTTCATTTCGACTGTAAAATCCGACGAACTTTGAAGGTGTTTTTTTTTTTTACAGAAGTCCAGTAGGATCACGGGGTCAGAAAGTTACATCAGTGTGGAGTTTTTGTTTGCCCACTTTCAACGCAGTGACGCTAAACAATTTGTTTCACGTTGGGCGCTGGCAGTCAAGCTGGAATTCATGTTGAGATTTTCTCGACTCGCTACGAACCTCGGGATGACGCTCACTGCTAAACCTGAAACACTCACCAGACACTCCTCACCAGATACTCACCACTCACACGTATCGTGTACCACTCGCCTACGAACAGTCGTTAAGGCTACGAATTGAAAGTAAATGGAAGCCAATTTTAAAGGCTTCAGAGGGTGCACTTTCTCAATAAACGCAGCCCAGGTAACCAACAAGGAGCGCGATGTGATTGCTGATTCTATCGCCTCCCGCGATAACGATGACTGTTGATGATTACGATGACGACGACGATGCTGCTGCTGATGATGACAATCACTGCGATCCGCACCACGCCCGACCGCTTTGACAATGATGATGTGCGTCAGGGTAGCGATATGTTAACTACCTCGCCTGGTGTACAGGGGGTCGTGGGTTCGATACCGACCCTGACGCCTGTATATTTGGAGTTTGCGTGTCTCTCTCCCCGTGGTGGCGTGGATTTTTCCACGCATTCTCTGGTTTTCCCTCCCACTTTTAAAATCAACGCGCGTTTAGAGTGTTTGGCTGCCGTAAATTTCCACGCGACAATCCAATTCGTCGAGCTATCATTAGTGATAGCCAGGTCGCTCCTGTCGAGTGCAGAGTTTCTAGTTTAGATTATTACAAGATTACAACGATGGCTTTCGCTGCTGCAGGTACATCAAGCAAACGCAGGACACGTCCTACTGGATCGGGCTCAGCGACAAGGCGGCGGAGGGCACCTTCGCGTGGGTCGATGGCTCTCCGCTGCGGGGCGCCTGGCGCAACTTCTACGCCGGCGAGCCCGCGGGCGAGACCCCCAACGAGGACTGCGTGCACATCACCACCTCGAAATACAAGCACCGCTGGAACGACCTCGACTGTCGCGTCATGCTGCCCTTCATCTGCCAGTACTAGGGGGCCCCCCCGGGCGACGGTCCACAGTTCTGGCCGGGGGGGGGGGGGAGGTGGGGGGAGAGGGGGGGCTGCGGCCGGACCACTGTGACCTGCGTAGCGTAGACACCACGTCCTTTGGCGGTGGCCGGCAGCTGCGTCAGCTGCCGAGCGTGCGGCCGGCGCAGCTGCACCGCGAGCCCGGAGGAGCCCGCGTGGCCGTATTGCGGTGAGTTGGGGAGGGGGAACGAGGGATTGGACAGGAGGGCTCCTCCGTTTTTATTACTTGCCACGGGGCCCATGGCATCCACGCTACGCCACTGCTAACCCAGCGTTAGGAATCTGTCTCCCCGAAGCCTGCTGCCGATGATGGCTGAAGCGAGTGGGTTGGTGGATTTCCACTAAGAGCCAAGGCAGGTTGGCAATGCTTTCCGCCGTTAGGGAATATCTTTACGATGGTTACGTTGCACCGTTGAAGGATACATTTACTAGCTACAGCAGTACAGGACGTAGGGGGCAAGCGCAGTGAATGGGCACCCGCTAGAGCCAGGTTTGGCATCCAGAGGTGACTGTGCTGGCTGGCACCACACGAGGCCACACCGCCTCCTCTTTGCTGACGTTGACACACTGCACAGGAGCATGCATTTCATGCCTAGTTGATCTAAGAGAGTCCGAGACCAAGTTAAGTTTTCTATTGTTTACGCTACACGTGTTGCTCATTGGGGGCAGGGATCAAACCCTGAAACGAACAGCGATAGTAGCAAACCGCGCAAGGCAAATCCTCAACAGCGCTTCCTCCACCGACAAACACCGCCCTGCGTCGTGATGCGGGAGCGCTGGGGCAACGCTGTCGACAGAACACAATTCTTACTTTCGTATCCACTTTCATTCCCTTTGTGTGCGCGTGCGTGTGGGCCCTCTGACAAAAGACACATTGTGACATTTTACATGCCACGCACAATTTCCTTTCTCTGATTTCGCCACGCGCAGTATCCTTCGGAGTACCATTTAGAATTTTGCGCGATTGTAAAGACGTCTCCTGGCTTTCCTGGATGGACTGCAGACACTTAAAGAAGCTAATTTTGTCCCAAGGTACCTCTGGCAGGGAGGGATCGGTGGTTTCAGTGGTCTTTAGCCACGCAACTTGGCTAGGTTTAACTGGTTATTCACCGGCTCGTTGGTGATATATTGGTGACGCGATGCATCAGTGCATCATGATCTGTGTTAATTTCGAGAGAAATTTGTACTTTTTTTAAAATTTCGTGTTCACGTAACGCATTCAAGTAAAGAATCATAAAACGTGGGTTGATGATTCTTGGTTTAAGGGCCACTTGGTAGCGATATTTTTTGTTGTTGCTGAACGATCTCGAAGCAGTGGCAGATTATTTGTGAGCAGTTGTAACGTTGTGGAAATTAACGCAGGGGTTTGTAAATAGCGTTAAGTTACCGCAACGCTTGGTTCAAAAAAAGACAATGCTTTTGTAGCAGTTGAGTGAAGTGCGTATGTTTTGAATTCGTCCACAATTGTTAAAATGCAGTTAAATGTAAACGCTATATAAATTGACATGGATGTTGTTGTAAGACTGATATTAATGCAACACATTAGGCATTGCTAGACTGCTAGAATTAAACATTTAACCATTTGTATAATTTTGATTTAAAGCTTTCGTGACTGCAGGGATTTATATTCTTGGTTCTTTCGGTAAAGTCACGTAGAAGGGAAACAATTAAATAATAAAAAGATAATGTCAAATACATGCTTGTTGTTATTACGTTTTGCATGTTTGCAGTGATTTCCTCCGCGTTTCTTGCCTTGGATTGACAAAAAGGGAATAAAAGACAAAGAGCAATTGTCCAAATGTCCTAACCAGATACCGGATAAGCAAGCAACACATTAATCAGACTCAGTGGAAACTTCCTGCCAAAGGAAAGCATTATCTCATTTCACTCCATTGTAAGGTTGCAAAAGGGTGGAGCAAGTGTCACAGTGGTTTGTGCACTGCGCTTAGATTACAGTTGTGATTTCTTAGAGCCCATCGGTGGCGAGCGATGTCTGAACCGGTCCTGGACTCTCCCTTCATGCAATTCGCGCTGACTGCTATGGTGAAAGTGAGGTCAGACGACCACCGTGACTGACACAGCGTGGGGAGGCCTTCATCCAGCGGTGGATTGGCAAAGGGGCTGTGGAGTTGTGTTATTTGCATCGTGAGTAGGGGAAAAAGGCTGCAATTATTCCCGAAAGCACGACTTCTGGCGAGACGGCAGGATGGAACTGATGCAGAGTTCGCCTGCTGGCACAAATGCTGCTGGAAAGCACGAGTGATGAAAACTAGAAGACGGCTACAGCGATGTCTATCCGACCCCCCCCCTCCCCTCCCAGTTTGTTTCATTTCTATTTTACCGGTAAGGCCCACTGAGCATCAGAGCTTTTTTTTTTCGGAAGCGACCTGGCCGCAAATGGTAGCTCAACGAAGTGGCTTGTCACGTGGAAATTTAGGGGCCGTCCATAAATGACCTCACGCACCTAGGGGCGGGGGGGGGGTCAGACATTTGTGACGATGTGTGACGAGGGGGGGGAGGTGAGAAATGTGACTTCACATCAAAATGCGCAACTTTAAATAAATATAGACAACACGTTCTACTTAATTAAATATACTTTTTAATACATGTTTTCTCCTACAACATCAGAGTGCAGCGCCACATTAAATACGCACTACAATGACAATAGTTTAAAGCGATTTGAAGATTTTTTGGGGGGGGGGGCAGAGCTTTGTGACGTCATATTTGAGTAGGGGTCTGACTTTTTGTGACACCGTGTGACGAGGAGGAGGGGGGGGTCAAAAATCGTCCAAATTCGCGTGACGTCATTTATGGACGGCCTCTTAAAGCAGCCGAACACTCGAAACGCACGTCCAATCTACACGTGTAAGGAAAAATCGGAGTAGCCGTGGAAAAATCCACGTGACCACGGGGAGAGAAAACACGCAAACACCAACAATACAGGCGTCAGGGCTGGGCTCAAACCCACGACCTCCTGCATACCACGCGAGGCAAGTCAACATCTCATAGCCACCGGGAGTGTTTATTATTTACGTATTCACCGACAATCCTACGCGACATCGCGTAAATAGCAACGATTTCCGTGCATCGTCAGAGCCACGCGCTCGCCGTCGTTCACGGTTAAAAGTGTTTCACGCGCCGCAGACTCTCGCGCTCCTTATTCTTTACAGATGCCCTGCGGGAGAACGAACAAAAATATCCCGCGGGGGAATTCTATTCCTGGTGATGATGTCCGATCAGCTTTGTTTACGTTGTGATTATTTCATTTCCTCCGCCTCGCTCTGCCGGGAATAAATCGCCGGTATTCCATGAAAAACGTGAGTTATTATTGCAGAGTCATTGCATTGAACGTGCCCTTTCCTCTCCCGAGTGTAAAAATAGCGTGGAATTCCAACGAACGAAAACAACAGCGGAGATATCTTTAGACTATTTTTTTTTGCGATTCATTATAAAGGATAAGAACGCACATTACTGCGTCAATTAACTCGCTCCATCAACGTTTCCAGTGCACCGCTCTTGTTTCGTAGGAACGACGGCGCGTCCGAGACTTCGTCACCGGATGACTTTGCCCGTTTTTGGTGACGAGAGGGAACTGAGGAGCCCGGGGATGAAAACCCCCACGTGGAACAGGGGGGGGGGGCGGTGAGCATTGGCACTCGACACAGAAAGGGCGCGCCCGAGTTGGGAGTCGCACTCAGACAGGACCCCCTTCTCGCCGCGAGCGGCAAATGTCACCCACGAGCGCCGCGCGCAGTTCTGCGGCATGGCTACCGTGCAGGAGAAAAATCTTCGAATGCGAGCGGAGAACGGCAGTGCCATTGTTTGCAGCGACACCAACTTTTCATATATGGAGATGAAGAAATTAACGAACCTGCACGCTCGATACCACGGCCACTGAGGCATTGCGCACGACTGGCTGATGGTCTCTCGCCTCGTGCAACCCGCACGCCTGAGCGCACACGTGGTTGTGTTGTTATCGCCCGAGGAGCAGCAGCAGCGGCGGCGGCTGCTGTTGGATAAAGGAAGTTGTGGTTAAATAATAATTCATCAGCGAGAGGCCGGTCGC
Source organism: Petromyzon marinus (assembly GCF_048934315.1). Lineage (NCBI taxonomy): Eukaryota > Metazoa > Chordata > Hyperoartia > Petromyzontiformes > Petromyzontidae > Petromyzon > Petromyzon marinus. The sequence continues at coordinate 3,639,808 of NC_133668.1, read as the reverse complement.
GCATTGACCTGTCCTGTGGAGATGCGATCGGTTTACGCAACTCGCAATCGGAAGGCCGTGAGCTCAACTCCCAGTCAGATATATCGACTCGCGACATCGACTCTGGCCAGGCGGAAATGAGTTCCACTACGTGATGATCCAGCGGTGGTTGTATTTCTAAAGGATTGGTCCCCTGTCACAAGAATGTGTAAGTTTCCATCAGTAGTTCAGGGCAGAGATGAGCGGTGTAGCATTGTTTATTTGAAAATGTAGAAACATTGGCGTGGTGACAGAATACCGTATTAGAATGACTATTCGAATGACCCTACTAATTGTATTCGGGAGATACATAACGAGCGCTGTGCTCTACTTTGGTGGGGAATATTGGGTAAATAAACGCAATCCCTCCGTGAAAAATGTTAATCAGGGTCATGAATGAATTCAGTAATCAAATGTTGTTGTAACATTGCGGGCACGTGAGTCACACAAACGAATTCCATACAGCACGCGCACAGATCTAAAACCATCAGTTCTTGTGCACGCGATTCAATGCGTACACGGTATTGCAAGCTGAATAACCAATATCAATCAATGATTGTATGGAGCATTCGACCCCAAGTTGATTGGGCAGGGAACTGTGAGTGCAGTGCAACATGTATTCTTCGTTTCAAGTGTAAGTTGCAGCGCGTACAAAATTAGTTGGCACGTGGTCGTAACGGGTACTGCAAGATCTCAACGTGTCCGTGCAGTGCTCGTTGAACTGTATTGGCTTCCGGTCGCACTCATTACACACAAGGTGCTTGCCACAAATGAACCACAATGCCTTGCTGATCTCGTCAAGGAACATAAACCATCACACGAACACCGGTCATCCTCGCAGCGTCTTTTGGCTGGCTATCGAACAAAGATCTCTGCATCGCGCGCTTTCGGATGTGCTTCTGCGGCCGTCTGGAACGCTCTTCCTTCCGATATTCGGAAGCCACTGGGAGCTGTGCACTTGCGAAAGAAGGTCAACATACATACATACAATTATCACGGTTGGCTACGTACTGTGCGAAAGAAGTTTACCTGGGTCACAACTCAAGAGACCAGGATGTTCAACATACGTGTTGAACTTCTTTCGCAACGTACGTAGCCCAACCGTGCCAATAAGTAGGTGCTCGGACAGAGGGAAATGGAAAGATCTCATTCGGCCCCATCATCTTTCGCGGACGACGGAAGGGAACTTACAGAGAGGCGCGGCGAATGGAGGCGCCACGTGGGACGCAGCGCACACGACAGAGTGGGGGGTGGGGGTTAACATTTTAAGATGCAATTAAAACACACTCGGATGGTAGACGCGCGGCGCACCCCCTGCGGAATACAGCAGCGGATATCCGACGAAGGGTCGTGTTCTGAGCACGAATCCATCTTGTCATCTCGAGCGCATAATGTTTGTATTGTTTCCATCTGCAAGGTTAATTAGCATTTCATTATTTATTGGCGTCTTGAAGGGAGGGTGGGGTGGGGGGGGGTGGCCGCTCCATCTGGAAACGTACAGAGAACGAACGCCTTCGGTCGCCCGTTGCTCCGCGCTCGTAAAATAGAGTCGGCGTAAGGTCGATCGCTTATCCAGAAGACAAAATAAATTAATGCTGTAACCGTATCAACAGGGCGTGGATTTTTTTCAAATATTTTTTTTAAATTAAATTTCATTTCAAAGTTGGTCCGTGGGTTTGTTTGTGGGTGGTGCAGGAAGTAGGTGAACGACCCCTGAATCTGCGCGAAATGTCTCAGCGTCGTGGAGCCCTCTCGCGGGCGCGCGCCGCTTTCCTCCGAACGTCCCAGACGTATCGCACGTGCAACAACAAACAACAATAACAACAACACACACGCCTTGTGAGCGGGACAAGTGTCCCATTGCAGGGGGTGGTGGTGGTGGTGGTGGGATTCTGCTGCAAGTCTTTAACCTCATGGATGCTCTTCTCGTTAAACAGAGGACCACCATGATCTCGTGAATTTCCCTGTGACCCCAGTATCTTACCAATCTTGAAATGTAATGATCACACAAACGGGGGCTCCGGCGCTCTTCCCACGCACTGCTCTGCTTCTGGAGTCTGTCTCTCGCGACTTCCCGTAACTTTGCTCAATTCAATAAACGCACGAACTCCTCCTCGATTCCAATATTCTTTGGTTCTTTCGGTAAAGTCACGTATAAAGAAAACATACTAATAAAGTGAAGAAGAATACATATTCAAACTTGGAGTCTGGCTGTTTGTTACCAGCTTCTTGGCATGTTGGGCCTTAGGGGTCTGTGCTTGACAATAATAAAAAAATAAAAATAAGAATTGAAAGCACAAAAGGCTGCTTTGTGTTCATCAGAATCATAAAAAAATGTATACTGGAGGAATCCGACGAGCTATAAAATAATTTTTCAGATGTCCAGTCGGAGCAAAAGAAAGACGTCTCTGGTGTGGACCAATCAGTTTCAAAGACAATGCATATATTATCAGTGTTTTTTTTGCATTTTGACCACAAGCATTGTGGTTAGTGTAGACATGATTCCTTGTAAAATGTTTCAGTTTGGTGTTTTAACAACTTAACACCTGTTTTGTTGCCAGATACAAGGGGAAAAACTTATTCCCATATTGTGGTACTGGCAAAGGAGGTCCCATGATGTAGATCCATTACAATTGTTTTCGGTGTTACTTTAACATTTAAAGTTACACTCCGTTGGGTGTCGTGTGTATCCGCCCGGCGACACTTCAGCAACATCATTTTCTACGAGAGAGCCGTGGTTAAAAAGGAACCAGTTTGAAGTGGAACTAGAGCAATGTTTATTCTACGAAAAAAAACATTGTGAGAGCTTCCAAGGTCAAGTTTAATCACCAGCTCAATGGGAAGCTGTTGCCGCTGTATTCCAGAGTCAAACATTCACTCTCGACCTGGTAGGCTTGCTGTACACTGTATTCATTAGCAAATGTCTGAAGAGAAATAAAATATTTTGACTTAAAACTTTCGTGACTGCAGGAATTAATATTCTTGGTTCTTTCGGTAAAGTCACGTAGAAAATTAAAATACAAAATTAAAACATTTATAGATTTTTTATTTTAATTTATTTTTGTATTTTATTTTTATTTTTTATCGACGTGACTTTACCGAAAGAACCAATAATATAGGTAAAATATGTCAAGTAAATGTTATCGTTTGTTTGTTCATAATATGCCGACTTGGATCTAAGATACATTATTTGTATGCGTATAGAAAGAGGGCACGGTGCCATTGAATTACCTTCAGCAAAGATCAAAAAACGGTGGTGGCTCATCATTAGGCGCCGGTGGGAGCGGTGGGGCCAGGCCTTGCTCGTGATGAAAGTTCGAGGAACAATGCCGCCCCCGTAAGTAATGCTCACCCACTCATTGTAATTAAAGATAATTCACTGCAGACATCCCGCCTTTCCTCCTCCCCTCTCTACGAACTTCCATGCCGCACCACTATATTTGTTTATGGCCTTATCTTTGTGCTCTGAAGAAGGGCCATTGCCCGAAATATCGCCTGTTAAGGCCGCAGTGTTATTGATCTTAAAAATTGCTTTTATTGTTTTAAATTTATTATTTTTATTATTTAAAATGTATGATTTTTATTTTTAATTATACATTTCTATTTATTTACGTGACTTTACCGTAAGAACCAAGAATATAACATTTGTGTCATTGCGTAAAAAAACCTCACTCATCAATAACATTATCTTAAAATAAGAAATGTATTTTATATATAACTAGCTTATGTACCCGGCGTTGTCAGAGCCACATTTTTTTTTCAAAACTACTCTTAAAAATCTAACAGCAGTGCGTACTGACTGTGGTGGTACATGCTATGATTACAGCAGTGCATACTGTGGTGGTACTTGCTTTCACTGCAGCAGTGCATACTGTGGTGTTACCTGCTATGATTACAGCAGTGCATACTGACTGTGGTGATACCTGCTATGATTACAGCAGTGCATACTGACTGTGGTGGTTGCTGCTATTATTACAGCAGTGGATACCGACTGTGGTGGTACCTGCTATCACTACAGTAGTACATGCTGACTCTATAGCAGTATTTATCGACTCGAAAGCACAAAGTACTCACCTGACAGAGTGGTGTGGTGAGGCCTAGTCCCGTGCGGAGCCTGCAGCCTCGCCTAGATTGTCCAGCCGTCCGAGGTAGCACCTTGGCAGGCTGGGCTGCTACCCCTGACCCCCCCCCAGCCACGATTTCCCCGGCCGCTCTGCAGTAATATCTATGGCCTATACGACTGTATAGTAGTAACTGCACGCATCGGGGTGGGGGGGGACACCACACAGTGAAGAATTTACCTGAGCGTTTAGTGTATTTTTTAATAGCATTTTTAATGCGAAAGAAAATGTCCCCCTCACTCCCACCGAAGGCGTGCGACTTGGCATGGGCCGTCCACGCCACCAAAGGCGCGTGAGTTGGTATGGTCGTATACGCGTCATAACTAAATAAATACAAAGGAAGCGCACAAAAATCGCACTAAATCGCTAATTAAACTCATTTGCCGGATGTGAAAAAGGAATAGTGTTTGCTCACTGAGGGGCCTACGGCGTGGTACCTGGCTATTTTTATTTTACGTAAACCCCACCGTTGGAGAGCCAAATCCTTCGTAAGCGCGTGAACACACAAACAATTTGCGACTTTTATTTAGATAGATCGGTGACATTTCAAGCAAACAAGGGCAATATACCTTCTTTGTAATAAAGAGATCAATATATCCACAGGCCACAACTGATCACAAAATCATATTCACTCATTCAAATCGTAATAATTATTTTTCTTCTTCTTCAAGCAATATAATAAAGCGACAAAAAAACATACTGACGCACATCTCGAGATAGGAAAACCACAGCAACAACAAACAAAAAAACGTAATTACTGCAGTTTGTTCAGATGGAGTACTCACGTCGCGTTTTTCACGCGCAATTGTTTCCTATCGCTTTGCTGACTTTTTCCATTGCACGCGGCTTCATGGTTGGGTGCTGGAGGCACCGGACTTCGCAGATGGCTACCGGCTGTGCCTGGCCACGTCTCCAAATGGCAGGAAAACTCAGATCCCGTTACATTTCTGCTCAGTCTGTTTCTGTTGCAGGCAACGCGTGATAAAGACATATTTTGGTCGTATAACACAGGTTCCAAGACTCCCACCGGATGAGAAACTTGACGAAGGTACTTTAAGGCAATTCTTGACATGAATTTCAAACTCCTGCAACCGTGTTATACCTGACATCAAAGGAAATCTTTGATGATGATGATGATGAAGATGATGATAAAACAGTAATTATCCACCACACTTAAACAAGTATTTGGTAGTGCTCAGCTCTCTTGGTGGTCCCAAGTTGGCAGTGATAAATGTTGCACTCTCGTAGTGGAGACAAGGACGTCCTGAGTACAACCAGTGTTTAAACTATCTTGTTGAGCAAGCCGGGTGATTAATGGGGTCAGCGCACTGAGCCAGCATCACTTAAAACCTGGGTCCAAATCCAGATAACAGCCACCTGTGATTAAACTGGGTTCTCAAGTGTAGGCATGAGTTGATGGTCTCTTTCCAGTCCCAAAGATCCCCCGTACAGCCTTAACAGACTTTTGGGGCAAGTGTTGTTAGCGAGCACCTACGAAGGCCGGCACTGTACACGAGCGGGTGGGTGGCCAGCACCACGCCCGACCGCCTTTGTCTCCCCAGTGTAGCGATGTTTTTACACACCACACCAGGGACAAATTTGAGGCTGGGTGGACCTAGGGGAGGCTGAGGACCGGTTCAAGTTAATCGTCACTGTTCTTGACCGTGAGCGGGAATCGAACTCGGGTCGCCGGGTTCGTAGGGCAGCGTGCCAACTGCTACACGACCACTACCCACTCATAACTTCGAACACACACACAAAATCCCCATCACGTTAAATTATAATTGTATTTTATTGGGACAAAATTCCTGCTCTGAGAATAAAAAAATGACAAAAATAATCACGAATGTTATATTTTAAACGCTACTACAACGGGACATGTAGGGAATTCCGACCACTCCATTGTGGTTAAGAGGTTCTTGGAAGGGGCTTTTAGAAGCGATCTGTTTGGTGTTGTTGCCTTCCACGGCCCATTCCCTAAGCCGGGGTGATTGATGCACAACTCTGTGCCAATTCGGAACGGAAATGTCTTCATCTTGTGACGTATATTGGCGAAAGTACAATAATAAAGTCGCGTGTGGCTGTACCCCAGCTGATATGGCTCAGGGGTTAATATATAAATGACGGGTCTGCAAATAAATATAACTATGAAACTATTTTTTTACAGCTTTAACTTTACCAGGTAAAGCCCACTGAGCTATCTAGCTCTCTTTCATAAGTGACCTTGCCACAAATGATAGCTCACCAAAATGGCTTATTGTGTGGAAATGTATAGCAGCCAAATACTCTAAACGCGTGACGTCGATTCTAAATGTTGAGGGAAAAACCGCATGACCCGGAGATAAATCCACGCGACCATGGGGAGAACATGCAAAACTCCAAATATACAGCAGGCATCAGGGTCTGGATCGTGCCGACTTCCTGTATACCAGGCGAGGTAGTTAACATCTCGCCCCAGTGGTGCCCCTTTTGTATTTTTCATACTTTTCCGAGGTGGAAACAAGAAGACTCCTGGTGCCATTTCCACCCTAACGACCGCTAAACTGGTGAAAGTAGGTGATGGGGCCGAGTGATAAATAACGTGGGAACTAATGTCCAAGTATCTGGCGCATAAACTGGAAAATATAGTCTGGCACGACCGCAAACTTGTAGGGAGGTTACCATACATCCTTAAATAATCGCTAGCCTCATGCAAATCACGTTCCTGCCCAAGACCGTCATCTGTGAGGTGATGCCAACATCCTCGCTGCGCCAGAACAAACACGGCCAACTCTGGGTCAAAACGAGGATGTAAGAGAGAAAGGAAGAAAAAAGGCCACTACCAAGTGCAGCCATCGTCAAAGCCCGCCTGCTGCTGGGCATGCGCCAAACTCCATCGAGAACTCAGGCCTCCCAGGGGGTCGGGGTCAAAGGGTTAACGCTACAAATGCACGCTACCCGAGCATGCATTTGAGTAAGCGCGGTGGCGCGCTCGTCGATGTGACGCTTTCACCTTCGACACACTTCCGTGCAGCCTCGCTGCGGCATTCTGCTGCGACGGTAGAGCAAAGTGTGTTCTCAAACTCTCTGGAGGCGTGAACCCCTTGGGGTGGCGGGGACAGGGCAGCATATGCTTCGGCATGGAGTCCGCGCAGGATAAATTTCAAATGTGAACGGGGAACGTCAGTGGTGCCACGTCGCAGCAACAACAAAAAAACACGCGAACACGTGAAACAAATTAATTGCCAACATTGCATTGACTCGAGGCGTGGAACGCGTAAACCTTCCCTGTGTAGTGTACTAATTCAGAGACACTAGCAGGAGGCGTTATCCCTCTTGTTTATTCCGGCTCTCACAGCCATAGGGGATAACTCCATACCGGGTCGGGACAGCCAACATGCTTCCAGACCCACAGCTTGAAGAGGCGAAGACCACGACGACAGCAGCACCACGAGTTCCATTCCCGATGGCAGCAGCCCCGACTGGAAGTCGGAGCTCGCCTTTTATTCTCCCCACCGTGGCCAGGCTCCGCCCTCGGCCACGCCCCCTTCTGGATCCCCCAGAAGGCTCCGGGCTTGGCCCACGGCTCTAACTGGTAGAGCGGGCTGCTACCCCTAATTCCATTGTCTAGCAATCTCTCAGCGCCACGCTCTACAATGACTCATTCGATGTCACTACACCTGTATTGTGGTCTTGTAAATCTGGGAGGGGGGTGGAGGGACCGGTTGGCTTGATTGGAGGGGCCGCCATGGCTAGACGGTTGAGAAAGAGCACTGTGCGGACAGCCAGGCCAAATCGTTTTTGACAGGACGATCCATGCTCAGTATATTTAGCAGAGTAAACGTTGGCGTGAGAGAACGGATTGTTTTAAATTTAATTAATTGCACAGTCGAGTTAGACACGTGTCCTCTCTGCCGAGGAAGGAACCATTTTTCGACTCTCTCCCGTTTTTAGTTTTTAAATTGTTTTTCCTTACAGCTAAGTCTGCACAGAGCCTCATTGAATTGTAGGATGAGTACACTATTTTATTATTTCACAAAGGTGATAGAGAGTAACAATGATCAAATATATATTTTTAATAATAAAATTGAAAATAATAAAAGCAAAAAACCCACGACGTTTCGATCGCAACACAAGCGGTTTTCATCAGGCCTGAAAGAACCAAGAATATGAATACATTTATAACCTTCCATTTGCCCAGAGAAAAAGCGAGCAGCTGCGAAGAAACCTCTGTACGGTGCCTATTGCTACGAGCAGTTGACTTGAAACCCATTCAAATCTGACATCCATCAGCACCTACCACAGATGGAAAAATGTGTGCAGAGTTGTCCCCCCCATTTGTGCTGCTTTAATGCTGCGTGGATTTTGTCAGGGGGCGCTTTGCGATCCCCTGAAGTGACAGCCAGACATTTAATCAGGAAGCCAGACCACATCTCAAAACAGAGACAAAGATCGCCCCCGTACAGCCTCAACAGACTTTTTGGGACAAGTGCTGTTCGCGAACACCTATTAAGGCCGCCAAAGCACACGATGGGTTGATTGGCCAGCACCACAGCCTAGCCGTCTTTGTCTCTCCCTGCGCTGATAATTACACACCAAAACCAAATACTAATTTGAAGCTGAGTCGACCTCGGGAAGGGCCAGGAGTGGGTTCAGAGAATTGTCGCTCGTGTTGGCCGTGAGCGGGAATTGAACTCGGCCGCGTCTGGGGGCGTTTCCGCAGCGCGCTAACCGCTGCGCCACCGCTCCCAACTTACACAGAAACTCCCACTCGCACGCAGACATCACCATTCAGCCGGGCATACCGTTCGGGAAAATGCTGTTCGCGAGCACCTATTAAGGCAAGCATAGCATACATAGCCAGGTCCCAGCTCATGCCACGTGGTGCGCAGAATTAAACGGGGCCTCAAACTCCACACCACCACCCTCCCCTCTCTCATGTTCCCCGGTGCAGTTGCACCGCCTGCACGCTCGACAGCTGCGCCGTCACTATCGTCGCTGACGTCGAAACGCCCTGAGAATCATTAATATCCATCGGCCCTGAAGAGGTTCGGAACAGTTCCAGATGCCAAGTGCCGCTGAATCACCCGGATTTTGTCGTGCAGCAATCACAATATCACACACACTCAGCAGTCGTTCACCAACAAGTATCAGGGCGCCAAAGCGGCGAGATGTTAATTACCTCGCCTGGTGTACATGAGGTTCGTGGGTTCGACCCAGACCCTGACGCCTGCTGTGTATTTGGAGTGTGCGAGTTCTCCCCGTGATCGCGTGGATTTTTCTCCGGGTCCTCCGGTTTTTCCCCTCCGCATTTATAATCAACATCACGCGTTTAGAGTATTTGGCTGCTTTGAATGTCCACACGATGATACTCCACTTCGCCGAGGTGTAGTTTGTGGCCAGGTCGCTTCAGAAAAAAATAGCTATATATTTAAAAAAGTTAAAATCGTTTAAAGAGTTACATCACCGTGGCTCTTTTGCCAGGCTAGCTACACTTTAAGTCCATGGCAAGTCACAAGGAGAGATCCGGGTGCTTTAGTTCCACTGGCCAAGGCGACTGGCGGATGCGGGCACCAGAGCCACGGTCACGTGCCAGCTTGATGGCGTAACCAGCCGATCATCTGCTCGTTGCTTTAAGCATCGTTCCTCCGCGCGCGCGCGCAACTCTACTAATACGGTATTCATTTGTAATTACGGTCCTTTATTTGGTCAGGAAAATGTTTCAACTTCGTCTCACGCCTCAGAAGGCTCCTCTTTGGCAATGCTGGGCCGTTTCACGGGAATCGTCACTTGTAGCAGGAAAGGGGAGGGCTTTGGATAATGGCCACACACACACAAGGAGACGATTGCGTAAATGGTGAACGGTCCAATAATGTGGGTTTACATCTATTAACGCAGTCGATTAAACATTTTTTTCCTTAATGTGACACTTCCAAAGTGACATGCGTGGATGGAATGCAACGAACATCCACACGTGTTAACTTTCACTCATTTTGTAAAGAAATGCGATCACGGTGAAGTCTTTACATTTTCCTTTGTCATCCCTGACGACAGCTCAAAGCCCGTGCAGAAAACCCACCCCAGTGAAAACAATCTTTGATTTAAAGCAGCTGTCTGCTGCCACAAGATTTAGATATGTTTTGCCAATTATATATATTTCAACACATATATTAATAAACAAAAACTCCTTTCACTGCAGATTAGTCATCGATTGTTTTTTTGCTGTTCCTGCAAAGTTTTAAATGCACCTTTTCATCGATCCCTTACGAAATGAGTTTTCACCGAGTCTTTATTTGAATTTAGCTTCCGTGCAGGCTGGCGTTATTTTGGAATCACTCGTGAATCGCTGTTGGTTAGCACGGTTGGCTACGTGCGGTGCGAAATAAGTGCAACATGCTCACACGCACACGTACAGACGGTGGTGCTGGCCCGTTCATATTAAAAAAAAAAAACCCTCGTGAGATGAGAGATCTAGACAAGAGATAGAGATGCTGTGAGGTGAGGTGAGAGAGAGAGAGAGATGTGGACAACAGACGCGTAATGAGAAGAGAGACGCAAATGAGACAGCTGTGCAGTGAAATGTGATGTAGAGAGGAAACAATGACGCATCTTCATTTACGTGATCTAACCTAACAAACAAAACAACTTTATTATGGAGAGACGTGAGAAATCAGAGAACAAGACGGGTGAGAAATATGAATTAGCTTATGTTAATTGGCTTTTGTTCATTCTGTAGGATCTGAATTGGAGCCGATATTTAGTGCCTCAATTGTTGTCACTAATCCTAAGCCCCTTTAAGCTTCACGTATGCCTAGACCACCACCCACCACCATCCACCACCAACCACCACCGCATCCGCTGCTGCTGATGTGTTCATTGCGGCTCAGTAATAGAGGGAGGGGGGGGGGGTAGAGTTCACTGATGTCGTCGAGTTGGAAGACTCAGCCACGGCCGTCACGCTCGAATTGACGTTAACGCTTCCAGGGGGCCGATTACATTAAGCGAGTTCTACTTCACTGGAGAGTCAGCAAGCCCCTTTACCCCCCCCCCCCCCCACCAAGTTCTACTTCACTGGGGGTCAGCAAGCCCCCTCACCCCCCCCCCCCACTAAGTTCTACTTCACTGGAGAGTCAGCAAGCCCCCTCACCCCCCCACTAAGTTCTACTTCACTGGAGAGTCAGCAAGCCCCCTCACCCCCCCCCCCCCACTAAGTTCTACTTCACTGGGGAGTCAGCAAGCCCCCTCACCCCCCCCCCCCCACTAAGTTCTACTTCACTGGGGAGTCACCAAGCCCCCTCACCCCCCCACTAAGTTCTACTTCACTAGGGAGTCAGCAAGCCCCCTCACCCCCCCCCCCCCCACTAAGTTCTACTTCACTGGGGAGTCACCAAGCCCCCCCCCACTAAGTTCTACTTCACTGGGGAGTCAGCAAGCCCCCTCACCCCCCCCCCACTAAGTTCTACTTCACTGGGGAGTCAGCAAGCCCCCTCACCCCCCCCACTAAGTTCTACTTCACTGGGGAGTCAGCAAGCCCCCCCCCCCCCACTAAGTTCTACTTCACTGGGGAGTCAGCAAGCCCCCCCCCACTAAGTTCTACTTCACTGGGGAGTCAGCAAGCCCCCCCCCACTAAGTTCTACTTCACTGGGGGTCAGCAAGCCCCCTCACCCCCCCCCCCCCCCCACTAAGTTCTACTTCACTGGGGAGTCAGCAAGCCCCCTCACCCCCCCACTAAGTTCTACTTCACTGGGAAGTCAGCAAGCCCCCTCACCCCCCCCCCCCCCCCACTAAGTTCTACTTCACTGGGGAGTCAGCAAGCCCCTTCACCCCCCCCCCCCCACCAAGTTCTACTTCACTGGGGGCCAGCAAGCCCCCTCAACCCCCCCCCCCCCCCACTAAGTTCTACTTCACTGGGGAGTCAGCAAGCCCCCTCACCCCCCCCCCCCACTAAGTTCTACTTCACTGGGGAGTCAGCAAGCCCCCCCCCCACTAAGTTCTACTTCACTGGGGAGTCAGCAAGCCCCCTCACCCCCCCCCCACTAAGTTCTACTTCACTGGGGAGTCAGCAAGCCCCCTCACCCCCCCCCCCCACTAAGTTCTACTTCACTGGGGAGTCAGCAATCCCCTCACCCCCCCACTAAGTTCTACTTCACTGGGGAGTCAGCAAGCCCCCTCACCCCCCCCCCCCCCACTAAGTTCTACTTCACTGGGGAGTCAGCAAGCCCCTCACCCCCCCACTAAGTTCTACTTCACTGGGAGTCAGCAAGCCCCCTCACCCCCCCCCCCACTAAGTTCTACTTCACTGGGGAGTCAGCAAGCCCCCCCCCCCCACTAAGTTCTACTTCACTGGAGAGTCAGCAAGCCCCCTCAACCGTGGACTCCTCTTATCATAACCATCAGCCGTGATTAAATCCACCGCTGGATGAAGGCCTCCCAAAGCCGTTGGTATCATGATCCCTCGCGGTCTTGCGAATCCCATCCAAGGCAGAGATCGTAGCATAGGCTTTGACCTGTTTAAACTATAAACTATGATCAACTAAACTATTGTTTTACTAGGTAAGGCCCACTGACCTATACAGCTCTCTTTTCAGAAGCGACAAATAATAAGCACTATAAAATAGTGGGTGTATCGTGTGGAATGGAATAGCAGCCAAAAACTGCAAACGCGTGTTTCTGAACGTGGAGTGAGACACCGGAGGACCCGGAGAAAAATCCACGCGACCACGGGGAGAACATGCAAACTCCAAATATACAGAGCAAACACGGCAAACTCTGTGTCCAAACGAGGACATGAGAAAAAACAACAACTGGAGTGCAGCCATCTTCAATGCCCGCTTCCCGCTCGGCGTGTGCTAAGCTCCATCGAGAACTCACCCACCCAGAGGGCAAAGGGGTCGAGCCCACGACCACCTGTATACTAGGCGGGGTAGTTAACATCTCGCCACCGTGACGCCCCTCGGTGGCGAAATGGCTTGTAAGTGTTCTCGCCCATTACTGGCCATCATTCTTTCCAGCAACATGTCTTGGTCAAACATACTTTTCATTACAGCAGAATTACATTTACGTTCAAGACCATTCGATTTGTTGCACGGGTGATCCCGTTTAGCCAGTTGCCCCGACTATTTGTACACGAGAGATCCGTGGTGCCGTGAGCACAGCAGCAGCAACAAAATAATCAGAATCACAAATGTGTACTGGAGGAATCCGATGAGCTATAAAGCTCTTTTTCAAAGATGTCGAGTAGGCAAAACAAAGACAAGCACGTCAACATTGCAGAGAACGAATACTGCGAAGGCGTGGAACTGTCATTAATCCTGTTCCCTTACCAGGGTTGGTGGATCGCACAGAGATTCGTGTATGCAGCCACCCGCGTAACCTGAAACTTCCTTCCCCGAGTGATGTCTATTGTCAATTCCTTTCCCCTGTTGAATTACAGACTCAAATACATTTCAACTTTCCTCTGCCCTTTTCTTACTTTATACAATAAATAAACAATATCCCTCATTTCCCCAGGATGTACGTGTGTATGTTGAACTTCTTTCGCACCCTACGTAGCCAACCGTGCTAGTCGGAGGCGTGAGGGAAGGACAGCAAACTAAACACAAAGAGCAATTTTTTAAGAAATTAGTTTTCAACTTGAATTTAAAAGAGCATAACTCCCAATGGCTTCCTAATAACGGCAAATCGATGTCCATGTGCCACTGCTTTGCCTATCGTCGTGAGATGCTATTGCATCCAGAAGTTATTTAAATCATCCAGTTTGTATCGCCCCGTGCTTGCTTCACCCACTCGCTGGGCTGCAATGTGGCCTATAGATGGCAGTAGAAAAAACGCTGCACGTTATTGAGCCCTCGGTATGAGGATTTTCGGATTTCATGTACAATGTCTTCATGATCGCAATAGTGGCTCCATCCGATGCCAATTCTGGTCGTCACATGAGTGACATCACTTCCGAAATGTCTAACCTAGACCTCATTTTTTGGGAATTTATCTGAAAATTGCAAGCTTATCTCTATCTTTTCTGGATGTTTGCGTGTGGTCTCCTCGTATGGAAGAAGTTTCTCCAGACACTTACATTTCCTGTAACACGCATAAACATATATATAACAAGTTGGCTAAGTATTTAGAGACAGGAACATTTTTAAAAATAGCCTTGCCAATTAGCAGTGATATTTTCAGAGTAGGGAAATTATTATTGTTAAGTCTACTGCACTGTCAGGCGTCGAGGACGTGGCTTCGTCTCGTCGTGATCTGATGAAGGAATTTCAACTTCGCCTCATTTCAATGCGGGGAGAGAATATTTTGAACCGAACTCAGTTTATTTCTAATTCTCTTTGGGCTCGTTCAGGAAGTACTTTTTGGATATTTGGGGTCAATGGCACAGGGGTGTGTTATATAAATACAAGGGATGTTTTTTTTCTAAGAATTTCAGCTGCGCGCTTATGCTCAGTAATTTCATACAAATGTGTGCATGCTTACTTTTATTAAAAAAAAAACCCCGACACGTTGCTTCATCATCAGCCATAATCTATCCACTGAAGGCCCCCCCCAAGCCATTTCCATATCTCAGTCCTGCGACGCCGCGATCCATCGCTCCTCTGAGCATCGGCTGATCTCATTGCTCCATCTCCGCAGCGAGCGATCCCCTTTGACGCATTCTCTCCTCCGACCGCCCTTTGTCACCGGTCTTGACCATGGGCCATCGACCCTTCTAGCGGAGACGCGTCTTTCCCACGGCCACCCTGCTTGGCAGTCTCTGTTGACATCTTCACGTTGTGCTTTGTTCTCTGATCCATACGCTCCTCCTTCGTCTCTTTGTGTAATTCCAAGCGTGCACTTCTCTCTCTGTCGCTCTCTCTCTCTTGCTTCCAGGTCAATCTGTCACAGTCCACGTTGCCGACCCATGTGGCAGGGAATGTGCGTCGATTAAAAAGATGCTGTGTGAATCCACAACATTTATTACTCAAAAATTGTAAATATTGTGGATTCACTCTTCAACACACCGGTAGGCTAAAGTCGTGAACTATTTGTCTTTTGTCAACGTGACACATTTTTTTACTGATTGGCCGTGTCGCGTGGAAGAGGGTTGCGACACATTCATAAATAACGCGATCTCACCCAAAAAAACTTTATTATGAATACATTTCCACACGATAAGCCACTTCGTTGAGCTATGATTTGTTATATCAAGGTCGCTTCTGAAAAATAGCTATCTGGCAGCTTACTTGGTAAAATAAAGATTGGTTTATAATTTTGATCCTGGTCCGCCTTCAATGATTTCTTTAGGTGATGCAGACCGATGTGTTTTTTTATCGTTTCCCTTCAGCACACGGCTTCGTTTGTTTGGGTTTTGCTCCTTATTTTCAAGACCAGTGCCGGTCTGTGTATTTTACACCGAGGCCTTCAGGGCCATCCTCCCGCAATTAAACCGCCTTCGAATAACCTCACCATGACACTAGGGCCATAGGCTATTGAAAATCGACGTAGCCACCCCATATTCACAGTGACAGTAACATATTCTTTCGGTCTTTCGGTAAAGTCACGTCGATAGGTTGCGATCGAAATATCGTAGTTTTTAAAATTTTCTTTGAACCTAACTACGTGACTTTACCGAAAGACCCAAAGAATATGAAATTCTGCAGTCACGAAAGCTTTCAGTCAAGTGACAGTAACCTTTATCGAGTGGAATAAAGTGATTCAACACGAGGCTCAACACCTATGAGAGTTACAATACACGAATTGCAGAGACATGAATACACGGTGACTGAAACCATCAAGGATGTATCACTATCACGCAGTATAACAGGATGCTGCATCACAAATAGACATCGCAATGCCCAAATAAATTTCATTACCAAAGAAACAAGAACAAACTGATAACAATCAGGCACATTTACTCATACGACCACCAAGCAAGCACAAATGCCGTAAAACACAAATAACACAATCAGGATTCAACAGGCTTCTCCACAGAAACAATAAATCTAAAGCACTACATCTAAAAATATAAACGTCACGAAAGAAAGTTTAAATACATCTTTGATGATGCTACGTTGCGTGCTAACTAGTTTTACTCCAGTTGTCTAAATGGCCCTCCGATCAGATCACATGAAAAATGCTGACGTAGGCAGCTAGGCCAGCTAGAAGGCTCCGGCGTGTCAAAAAATACGCCCAACATGGTAAGCTCGAAATCTGATTGGTTAAAGAATATGACAATCAACAACAACGTCCCCATTTGCTTCAACAGCAGAGGGGATTCAGTCCACATTCTGAAGGCCTCAGGGTAGATTTTTCACCCGGAGAGGCGGAGACAGCACTGGTGGAAAATCTGATTGGATAAAAGCTCTAATTTATTAGCTGCACTGGAAGCAGCGCAACTGATGGAGAGAGTAGCAAAGAAATTACGTTAATAGACTGATGGGAACGAACTTTGTAAAATACATATAGCATTAAATCTTGATTTAAAGCTTTCGTGACTGCAGGAATTCATACTCTTGGGTCTTTTGGTCAAGTCACGTAAATAAAAAACAATAGATTACGACGTTTCGATCGCAACACAAGCAATCGTTTTCAGGTGAGAGAGAGAGAGAGAGAAAGCTGCTGAGACAAGGTCTTATATAGGGCTGAGATGGGTGCATCAATGTAAGTGGGTGGAGCTAGAGATGGTCCAACCACAGAGGCTGGGGCAGTGGACATCCAGCCTGTCAATGTAAAGACATCCAACCTAGTAATGAAACTCAGAGAGTCAGTTAACATCAGTAGAAAGGATGGAAACATAGCAAGTTAAGACTTTACCCGGTTTAATCACGTCCTTACAATGATTGCTCAATTTGTACCCATCTTCTCCGTTGAAGTTGTGTCTATGTTTATATATCTGGATGGCTTCATGAACAAATCTTTGATGATAGCCAGTGGGTTTGCAGAGTACCTTCGTCTTGGAAAAATCAAATCGTGTGAGCCCACAGCGTTTAAACAATGATCAGCCACGGCCGAGACATGTCGTATAGTTTCCCCAATGTAACTACTGCCGCAGACACAACTTAGTTTGTAGACACCGGGGTATTGCATGTCAGGGATCACATCCTTCACAGATGGGAGCATTCATGAAAATATATGTTAAATTATAAAAGTTACATTTTCTGATTCTGACAATCTCTAGGCCAGCAGAGAAGGCCTTGCTGGCCCTGAATCAAAACAATCTTGGCAGATGCAAAATAGTCAGGGTAAACAGAATCGTTGCCAACACAAATCATGTTCAGTGGTGGAAGCAAGTCCTTTTTTACGCGCTCTCCTAAATTGTTGCGTGTTTGTGTTGGAAAGCCTTTTCCTATACACGAATACACACACATATAATGGTTAGTATTTATCAGTTTTGATGATTACATCATGAAACAATACCACATTTCTCATACAATAAGCAGGACTGGATCACAACAGCCTCATTATACGTAAAGAAAATACAATTATTTATCAGCAAACACATTTTCCAATAGCATTGTGGCCTTAAAAAAGTAAAAGTAGATAAAAGTCGACGTTTCGGGCAATGCCCCTATTTCATGGCACAGAGGCCTCTCTGTGTTGATTTTGTTCTTGCGTCTGCACCACTGCAGTAGGGCGTGACCGAATAATTCATGTTGACTTACTATCTCTCACAATACCGTGGCCACCCCCACAGCTTCGTTTGTCAAGATTTACCCGATCTTACATTGACATGCAAATTTCATCTCTAGCCCCTCCCACTGACCCCTTGGGCTACACCCATCCCAAACCTTTATAACGTCCTGCTTTAGCAGCTCTCCCACCGTATATTCTCAGCAGCTCTCATCGATATTTCTCACCTGATGACGATTCAGTTTAACACGTAGGCTTTCGCCTACGTGTTAAACGATTGCTTGTGTTGTGATCAAAACGTCGTCATATTGTTATTATAATTTTTATTAAAATGTTTTATTATTTGATCTATCTACGTGGCTTTACCGAAAGACCCAAGAATATTAATTCCTGCAGTCACGAAAGCTTTAAGTCAATATTTTGCTATATTGGCTGTTGTATATCCATCTCCACACCTTATTCTTATACATTTAGTTCTCATAGTAAATGAGTTAAGCGTGGAGTGAAGCACTACGTTCACAATGTTTTACTGTTTGTTACGTAGCGTGTCCGTTTGCACGCTTAGCTAATAATGACCACGTCAGCTTTAACAAGTCGGCGTTTGTGCATCGTTCTACAGCACCACTCTACACCACCACTCTACACCACCACTCTACACCACCACTCTACACCACCACTCTACACAACTCTACACAACTCTACACCACCACTCTACACCACCACTCTACACCACCACTCTACAGCACCACTCTACACAACTCTACACAACTCTACACCACCACTCTACACCACCACTCTACACCACCACTCTGCACCACCACTCTACACCACCACTCTACACCACCACTCTACACCACCACTCTACACCACCAGTCTACACAACTCTACACAACTCTACACAACTCTACACAACTCTACACCACCACTCTACACCACCACTCTGCACCGCCACTCTACACCACCACTCTACACCACCAGTCTACACAACTCTACACAACTCTACACAACTCTACACCACCACTCTACACCACAACTCTACACCACCACTCTACACCACAACTCTACACCACCACTCTACACCACCACTCTACACAACTCTACACCACCACTCTACACCACAACTCTACACCACCACTCTACACCACCACTCTACACCACCACTCTACACCACCACTCTACACCACCACTCTACACCACCACTCTACACAACTCTACACCACCACTCTACACCACCACTCTACACCACCACTCTTCACCACCACTCTACACCACAACTCTACACAACTCTACACCACCACTCTACACCACCACTCTACACCACCACTCTTCACCACCACTCTACACCACAACTCTACACAACTCTACACCACCACTCTACACCACCACTCTACACAACTCTACACCACTCTACACCACCACTCTACACCACCACTCTACAGCACCACTCTACACCACTCTACACCACCACTCTACACCACCACTCTACACCACTACTCTACACAACTCTACACCACCACTCTACACCACCACTCTACACCACCACTCTACACCACCACTCTACACCACCACTCTACACCACCACTCTACACCACCACTCTACACCACCACTCTACACCACCACTCTACACCACTCTACACCACTCTACACCACCACTCTACACCACCACTCTACAGCACCACTCTACACCACTCTACACCACCACTCTACACCACTACTCTACACAACTCTACACCACCACTCTACACCACCACTCTACACCACCACTCTACATAACTCTACACAACTCTACACCACCACTCTACACCACCACTCTACACCACCACTCTACACCACCACTCTACACCACCACTCTACACCACCACTCTACAGCACCACTCTACACCACCACTCTACACCACCACTCTACTCTACACCACCACTCTACACCACCACTCTACACCACCACTCTACACCACCACTCTACACCACCACTCTTCACCACCACTCTACACCACCACTCTACACAACTCTACACCACCACTCTACACCACCACTCTACACCACCACTCTACACCACTCTACACCACCACTCTACACCACCACTCTACACCACCACTCTACACAACTCTACACAACTCTACACCACCACTCTACAGCACCACTCTACACCACCACTCTACACCACCATTCTACACCACTCTACACCACCACTCTACAGCACCACTCTACACCACCACTCTACACCACCACTCTACACCACCACTCTACACCACCACTCTACACCACCACTCTACACCACCACTCTACACCACTCTACACCACTCTACACCACCACTCTACACCACCACTCTACAGCACCACTCTACACCACTCTACACCACCACTCTACACCACCACTCTACACCACCACTCTACACCACCACTCTACAGCACCACTCTACACCACTCTACACCACCACTCTACACCACTACTCTACACAACTCTACACCACCACTCTACACCACCACTCTACACAACTCTACACCACCACTCTACACCACCACTCTACACCACCACTCTACATAACTCTACACAACTCTACACCACCACTCTACACCACCACTCTACACCACCACTCTACACCACCACTCTACACCACCACTCTACACCACCACTCTACACCACCACTCTACACCAGCACTCTACACCACCACTCTACTCTACACCACCACTCTACACCACCACTCTACACCACCACTCTACACCACCACTCTACACCACCACTCTACTCTACACCACTCTACTCTACACCACCACTCTACACCACCACGCCGTCTCCATGTCCTCTGCGCCGAGACGCAACGTCAGCTGACGACGGCGGCGGCTACGGCAGCGATTGCGGGGGTCTTCAAACACAACACGGTCAAACACAGCAAAGGTCAAACACAACACCATCAAACACAACACCGTCAAATACAACACCGTCAAACACAACACCGTCAAACACAACACCGTCAAACACAACACCATCAAACACAACACCGTCAAATACAACACCGTCAAACACAACACCGTCAAACACAACACCGTCAAACACAACACCGTCAAACACAACACCGTCAAACACAACACCGTCAAACACAACAAAGGTCAAACACAACACCGTCAAACACAACACCGTCAAACACAACACCGTCAAACACAACAAAGGTCAAACACAACACCGTCAAACACAACACCGTCAAACACAACGAAGGTCAAACACAACACCATCAAACACAACAAAGGTCAAACACAACACCGTCAAACACAACACCATCAAACACAACACCGTCAACACACAACAAAGGTCAAACACAACACCATCAAACACAACACCGTCAAACACAACACCGTCAAACACAACACCGTCAAACACAACAAAGGTCAAACACAACACCGTCAAACACAACACCGTCAAACACAACACCGTCAAACACAACAAACATCAAACACAACACCGTCAAACACAACACCGTCAAACACAACACCGTCAAACACAACACCGTCAAACACAACAACGTCAAACACAACACCATCAAACACAACACCGTCAAACACAACACCGTCAAACACAACACCATCAAACACAACACCATCAAACACAACACCGTCAAACACAACACCGTCAAACACAACACCATCAAACACAACACCGTCAAACACAACACCGTCAAACACAACACCATCAAACACAACACCGTCAAACACAACAAAGGTCAAACACAACACCATCAAACACAACACCATCAAACACAACAAAGGTCAAACACAACACCGTCAAACACAACACCATCAAACACAACACCGTCAAACACAACACCGTCAAACACAACACCGTCAAACACAACACCGTCAAACACAGCACCATCAAACACAACACCGTCAAACACAACACCGTCAAACACAACAAAGGTCAAACACAACACCATCAAACACAACAAACATCAAACACAACACCGTCAAACACAACAAAGGTCAAACACAACACCGTCAAACACAACACCGTCAAACACAACACCGTCAAACACAACAAAGGTCAAACACAACAAAGGTCAAACACAACACCGTCAAACACAACAAAGGTCAAATACAACACCGTCAAACACAACAAACATCAAACACAATACCGTCAAACACAACAAAGGTCAAACACAACACCGTCAAACACAACACCGTCAAACACAACAAAGGTCAAACACAACACCGTCAAACACAACACCGTCAAACACAACACCGTCAAACACAACACCATCAAACACAACAAAGGTCAAACACAACACCGTCAAACACAACACCGTCAAACACAACAAAGGTCAAACACAACACCGTCAAACACAACACCGTCAAACACAACACCATCAAACACAACACCATCAAACACAACAAAGGTCAAACACAACACCGTCAAACACAACACCGTCAAACACAACACCGTCAAACACCACAAAGGTCAAACACAACACCATCAAACACAACACCGTCAAACACAACACCGTCAAACACAACACCGTCAAACACAACAAACATCAAACACAACAAGGTCAAACACAACACGGTCAAACACAACACCGTCAAACACAACACCATCAAACACAACACCGTCAAACACAACAAAGGTCAAACACAACACCGTCAAACACAACACCGTCAAACACAACAAACATCAAACACAACACCGTCAAACACCACACCGTCAAACACAACACCGTCAAACACAACACCGTCAAACACAACACCGTCAAACACAACACCGTCAAACACAACAAAGGTCAAACACAACACCATCAACACAACACCGTCAAACACAACACCGTCAAACACAACAAAGGTCAAACACAACACCATCAACACAACACCGTCAAACACAACAAAGGTCAAACACAACACCATCAAACACAACACCGTCAAACACAACAAAGGTCAAACACAACACCATCAAACACAACACGGTCAAACACAATACCGTCAAACACAACACCGTCAAACACAACACCGTCAAACACAACAACGTCAAATACAACACCGTCAAACACAACACCATCAAACACAACACGGTCAAACACAACAAAGGTCAAACACAACAAAGGTCAAACACAACACCATCGTCGTTATACCATCAGTGAGCGAGTCGCGATTACAGACACGGCATCATTATTATATTTTTTATCAAAGGGAAATGTGTGATTGTGTGTCTCTTCAAAATGTTTAGCGTACTTCCCGACATGCAACAAACTTGAAATTTGCTATGTAGGTACTTTCCAGACTGTACACCATGCAAAAATTAAAAAAATACACTTTTGTATATATATTTTTGGGGGGGGGGGGGCTCAATAATGCATATATTTTACACGGCAAGTGAGCTGTGACGTCACATCTGTCATGTGACCCGCGCACGTGCAAGCGTAACGCAGTGTGCCTGCTGATCGCGGGTAAAGTGCCATACAAATGTGTTGCAGGTCTAAGGCGTTCTTCGCGCAGCGTTGCTTTATTATTTGAGTCGTTTACTGCCGTACGCGACCTGAAAGTTGTGTGTGTCTGCAGCAAGCGCGTGTTATGTGTACCTGTGGTTAGCGCTACGCTGCGCTACGAACCCGGCGACCCGAGTTCGATTCCCGCTCACGGCCACCACCGGTGACGATTATTTGAACCGGTCCTGGGCCTCCCCTAGGTCGACTCAGCCTCAAACGAGTAACTGGTGTGGTGTGTGTGAACATCGCCACTGGGGAGACAAAGGCGGCCGGGCGTGGTGAATCCAAGTCCCCGGCGAAGCCGGATAGTAAAGCTAGTTATTCTTACATATATAAAAAAAGAATGTGCGTTCAAAGTACACACGAGACAATGATCAAGTGAGATCTTGGCTGCTGGCCCATCGCTCGAGGCGGCGGCGGCGTCGCGCATGCGGCCTCTGTGTGGCTTGAACCCAAAACGAAACGGCTTTGGGCACTGTGAGAGCCTTGGGGATGAGCTCATGGCGAGCGGCAAAGTGTCTGGAAAATCCGTAAACACGTCGCAGCAGGCAGGGCTCCAGGTTGGGGTTTGGATTTTTCCTCCCCGCACCCGCCTCGCACGTCAGCGGGGGGGCGGGGGGGGTGAAATTTACGCAGTTTTAAAGCAGGGATACAGTTCGATTTCTGGGCGCTTCGGTGAGGTGTTCTCAGGCAAAATGTCATGTTGCGTTGTTGGCGACGTGGACGTTCCGGGGAGCTTCGTGCGCAATTGTCGAGGTCTGCCTTTCGTCGGGACGAGAGGGCTTCACGAGAGAGAGATAGAGACGCACGGAGAGTTCGTGTCGTGTGGGTTCAATCTCGACCCTGATGCTTGCTGTATATTTGGTGTTTTCCTGTCTCTCTCTCTCTCCTCGTGGTCGCGTGGATTTTTCTCCGAGTGCTCCGGTTTGCACCTTCACGTTGAGAATAAACATCACGCGTGTATAGTATTTAGCTGCTGTACTATGAATTTCCACGCGATAAGCCACTTTGTTGAGCTATCATTTGTGACCAGGTCGCATCTGAAACAA
This sequence comes from Petromyzon marinus, assembly GCF_048934315.1. Classification (NCBI taxonomy): domain Eukaryota; kingdom Metazoa; phylum Chordata; class Hyperoartia; order Petromyzontiformes; family Petromyzontidae; genus Petromyzon; species Petromyzon marinus. Next base: position 3,615,562 of record NC_133668.1, on the reverse strand, counting down.
GGGCTATATAGCTTAGTGGGTCTTACCTTGCAAACATTTTTTTTAAAAATGTTTAAATAGTTCGTGGACGCGCCGTGTGGCTACGTGACAGCAGGACCCATGCTGAGTGAGCATGTCGGCCGCAAATAAAGAATTCACGTGTTCTATTATTTCTCACCAAAAAATGCCAAGATCCACGTGAGATTGCGAAACTGTAGCACTTATTGTCCAGATACCTTTAATCTTTGTTGGGAAATATAAAAGCAAGGTTGATCGCTATAGTAGCTGCAGGCTATTGGACTTATCAGATTAGACACACGTGTACCGGGTGATCTCATTGTGCTTCGCCCGAGAGCCGGTCTATGAGAAAATCTTAAGCATCTGGCATCTCTCGATTAATCAAGCAACTCATAGCATTCAAGGCTGTTTAAATGGATATCCGGGCAGTAATCAGTGAGTAGTTTTGGATTACAGTATTCAGCAAAAGCCATGGCAAATAACTATCGACTGAAAAATTACAACACGAATATTTGTACGAAAAACGCACTTTTAAAAATGCGTTTTGCCAAAACATTGAAAAAAGATCTTGAAAGCACCGATGACAATGAGTCGATCAATGTCACCAAATCTCTCTCACCACCTCCCATCCAGCGGCACATGTGGAAACGGAGCTGAGACATTTTTTCCCCTCAAGCTGTTTTCGTGTTATACTAGTCGTCGAGTGATCACTTAAACAATCGGATATTACACAATTAGAAATTGATTATTGCCTTAAAGCCAAAAAAATCCATACATAAACAATTGTACTGCCAGTGTACAATAATACATTCCATACCATCGAGGGTCTTTGATGAATAAAAATATTTTTGATGATAGCCAATCCCTAAAAGTGGCTTTGGTAAATTCCATAAATTCAGCTTACTTCCACAGAAGTATAATTGTTTTGTCAGCTTTGATCTTTCAGGGTCTATCATCAGGAAGCCCAACAGCACCACTGAGGATTGCTCTCCAACCAGCGATTGTTTTCCATCTGTTGCGCTGCGCGTGGCCCGAAGTTACATCGATCAAAGAAAGGAGACGCAGCCGCCGTGGCAAAACGTTGTAGCTGCTGCCTGAGCTGATGGCTTCCAAGCCGGTCCACAATTACTGTGCATAAACAAGTAACGTTTACCGAATTATACTGAGTTGTTTTCTTGTTGTGCCGCAGTGGTGACATGTTTACTCCCTCGCCTGGTATGCAGGAGGTCGTGGGTTCAATCCCTACCCTGACGCCTGTGTGTTTCGAGTTTGCATGTTGTGGTCGTGTGGATTTTTCTCCGGGTCATCCGGTTTTACCGTACACATTTCCACACAATAAGCCACTTCGTTGAGCTATCATTTGTGGTCAGGTCGCTTCTGAAAAAGAGCTACTTAGCTCAGTGGGGCCTTACCTGGTAAAATAATACAAATACCGTATTTTCCCGCATATAGCCTGCATACGCATATAACCTGCAGACGCATATACCCCGCAAAAATAGCGTTTTGTGTAAAACTAATTTCAGATAGCCTGCACCTCCATATACCCCGCATGCATGTATATCTTTAACGTCGTTACCGCAGCTTAATTCCATCATATTAATACGAAGTTCATATTTGTAATACATTCCACTATCAATTGTTAACATTAAAATCATAACGTGCACAAAGAAAACAAACTAACCGGAAACGAGTGAACTTAAAACAGTAAGTAAGTAACAAAAGTAAATATCCAATAAATAAGTAACACATGACTGGTAAATAAGTAAGTACAGTTTTAGCACTGGTAGATTGTGCACTGTGCAGACAATCGCGGCACTACGGTAACGCCGTCGCCTCGCCCCCAACCCCCCACCTCTCTCTCCCCCCCAGCTCTCACATCGCCTGTAAACAAAGTGCACCCACTTCAAACATTGTCGTTTCATCGTACAAACAATTCTAATAATTTAAAAACGTAATAACATGTGCAGTTTTAGTGTGATTGGTTTATTCAGCAGTGATTTAGTCAAAGGTAAGTGTTGCATAGTGGATAGTCCTACCATGAAGAAATTAAACGAGTTATGACATGTCACACGTGTAAAATATTTTTGGGATAGCCCGCACCTCCATATACCCCGCAGGGTCTTCTTTTGTTTGTAAAAAGTGGTACACCCCGCGGGTTATATGCGGGAAAATACGGCAGTTGCTTTATTTGATTGTCTTGTGTCCTTTCAGTGAATAATTACATTTATTTCAATTGATTTGATGTACACTCAACGATGTTTTGCTTTGCTCACATTTGTCGTCAGCCTAATTGGACATCCTTACCTTAAACGTTATTTAATCATTTGTCATTCATCTTCCTTCACTGATTGTCAAGAGGTTTCAATTTTCACGTGGCCGAAACGTCGTGAGAATTTTATTTTATTATGTTTTATTTTTATAATTTTATTCCCATTCTACGTGACTTTACCGAAAGAACCCAGACGATGAATATGGTCTGAAAGCCGTTTTAGCTGAAGGGCTAAACTTTGCAGTCACACCTATACACATACCAGTTAATGATATCATTGCTCATGTTGGCGTGGCACTCAAGGGCCTGGGTCACATCGCTGCAGACGTAGCAAGATCTGAAATCGCTGCAACCCTAAAAAACGCTAAGATGCCACCTAGCAACATCAGCAAAGATGAGCGCTTTGAATTATCTCAATTAAAAAAGAGAGATGACATTGTCATCCTCTCAGCCGACAAGGGCAATGCCACTATCATCATGGATAAAATAGAATATAACAACAAAATTCAGAAACTACCCAACGATGACAGCTATACAAAAATAAGAAGAGACCCCACCAACAGCCTGGTTACTGAAACCAACAAAATCATATCTGATTCAACAGCATTAATTGATCAAACCAAACAATTCTCGTTGAAACCTTCTGCGGCCAGATCACCAAGATTATATGGCCTTCCAAACGTACATAAAGTAGATACACCCCTTCGTCCCATCGTCTCCACTATCAACTCCCCCATCTACAAACTGCCTCGTTTTCTGTCTGATATCCTGCGACCTTTTACTGGAAACACCACCTCTGCGGTACTAAACTCTACTCACCTGCTATCGAAAATCAAGGTTATTTCCCTGTCCCCAGACGACCTGCTTGTCAGTTTTGATGTGGTTTCCTTATTCACCAAAGTTCCTGTACCTGACACCATCGCAATCATTGAAGACTTGGTTCATCAAGGACTGCATACTGATATACCCCCCTGGTGAGACACTGTTTAACCAACACATACTTCACCTGGAATGGAACTTTCTACAAACACACTGAGGGCACCCCAATGGGCTCCCCCCTATCTCCGGTTGTAGCCAACGTGTTCATGGAAATTTTTTTGGAACCTGACGCCATCCAGACTGCCACTCTACGCCCGACCTTATGGAAGAGGTACGTGGATGACACTTTTGTCATCTGGCCACATGGCCGGCCTACTCTAGACCAATTCCTCGACCACATCAATTCCATACACCCAGCCATCCGATTTACCATGGAAGTCGAAAAAGATGGCAAGCTACCCTTTTTGGATGTCCTAATTAAAAGGAGACCTGATGGTTCAATGAGCCACTCTGTCTACAGGAAAGCTACCCATACGGATGCTTACTTAAAACCGGATTCCCACCACCATCCATCCCAGAAGAACTCTCTCATTAAGACTCTATACCATAGAGCCCAATGCATTTCCGACCAGGAACACATTGCCAGTGAACTCAAGCACGTACACCAAACTCTCAAGGCTAATGGTTACTCCGACTACACAATCCGCAAAGCCATCACTCCATTCATGAAGAAGGATCCTCTTGAAGAGCCATTCAAAACCATCACCTTACCCTACTTTGCGGGGGTCACAAAAAAGATCTCCAAAATCCTGAATAAACACAAGATCCAGGTACGATTCAACACAATACATAAAATCCGTGATCTGGTTCCGTCTGTAAAAGATGTGGTTCCAAACATACAGTACCTGGGCGTTTACAAACTAAATTGCCTCTGTGGTAGCAGCTACATTGGAGAAACCAAACGACATCTCGGACCGCATCCGTGAACATAAAGCAGACTTGAAACACGGTAGGACGAACTCCTCAGCCGTGGCAGATCACTGTTATAATTCAGTGGGCGCACGTGACATTGACTTCTCCAAGACGGAGTTCTTTGCAAGCCATCCGGCTACCATGAGAGATTCGTTCATGAGGCCATCCACATATACAAACAGGGACTTTCAACCGAGAAGATGGATTCTGGCTTAGTAACCATTGGAAAGATGTTATAAACCATTTCGGTTCTCAATTGATTGTATTTTATGGTGACCTTCAGACTGCAGTCCATTCGCTGGCACTGCCTCTTAATACCTTTCACACGACGGTCAATGGTTTGGTTTATACCATGTTGTATAATAATAAATAGTATAACATTGTAATGTTTAACATAATTCATAAGGCAATATAGAGTATCGTAATTGTATAGTGAATATACAGGAGTGTGGTATACAGTAGGGTTGATAGAATAAGACATAGTGTAATATTACAAGTCTAATATTTTATAGTCTAAAGTATAGGGTAGTGTATAGCAACGCATTGTATAATTCAAAGGTGGAATTTGACTATGGATATGATATTATACCATGTAGTTTAGATTGGAAGGTATAATATTACATTGTATAGTAGTCCAGTTTATAGCATAGTTATAACGCAACACAGGACTGAGCAACGCACCGTGGCTGTTTTTTTCTTTCTTTTTTACCCAGCCCCCCTCCTCCGTTCCGAAGCTTGTCCTTCATATTAACATGCTAATTCATATGTTAATTTATGTCAATTCCTCCCACACAGCTTAAAAGACGCTGTCCATGCTTGGTAGTGTTCACTCAAGCGCTGTCTTCTGGACAGTCCTGTTTCTTCACCTGAAGAAGGCTACTTGTGTTGTGGCCGAAACGTCGTGAGAATTTTATTTTATTATGTTTTATTTTTATTATTTTATTTCCATTCTACGTGACTTCACCGAAAGAACCAAGAACATTTTTATTTATTTATCCGTGAATGCCATGTTGAATCGCAAGATCCCCACTTTTAAGAGGGCCCTGCTTGGGATATCTAGTCGATTCCCTTTTTGAGTATGCAAGGGAGAAATATACACGAATACACGTATCGTACTGTATTTAAACTAATTAAGTGTTGTTGTGGTACATTATGGGTCAACTCATTTTTAAGCAGAATTGTGTGTTCTGTGTCCCCACCAAGGCCGTAAATATAATATATATTGGGGGGGGGACACATTCAAATATGCTCAAAATGTGTATATGATTGTGGTTATGGTTCGACTTTATTAATCCCTAATCTCGGCCATTACATACAATGAAACAAGAAAAGGTAAAAAAAACAGCAATGTAATACAATATACACTATTAGACATTATTGTAAAAAATAAAATAAAAGTCCATCCCATGTGTCAGTGGCTTTTTAAAATATTTTAGGCAGGAAATTCGTTTTCAAATTTAGATTTTTTCTGGGGGGGGGGACCCCCAGACCCCCTTAAAGATTTGGTCCCCCCCAATGTTGACTCCATGTCTACGGCCTTGGTCCCCACAAATCTTTTTTTTTTAAATGCCCCCTCAACTTATTGGCTTTCCAGACTGTATTACCCACCAACATTTGTTTAACAAGCCTGACTGCTGATAAATACATTCTACCTGGATAATATTATCTGGAATGACAATCGGCCGATGGACTGAAACATATTGTACGTATACATTGGCGAGACGTATTTATGTAAATTACCTATTTGGTCCAATCCCTTCAACTTGTCACCTCGAATATTCCCATGAGTCAAGCTTGTCCTAGGGAGTGTGTAAGTCCAGCAACAGATTTCTGTGCCCTTACACTCAGTCACCAACGAAGCAGCGAGTTAGCTTCAGTGATTCAGAATTGGAATATTTATACTGGAGGAATCCGATGAGCTGTGAAGCTCTCCCCCCCCCCCCCCCCCCCCCACATATGTCTAGATTACGGTAGCAGAGCACGAGGCGATTTCCATTGCATTCGCCACAAGAGAGCACACTGTGCACAAGTGTTACTGCGTCTATTAAAGCAACACCACACTCGACTGGAGTTTGTTTATAGCGCTGAAGAACTCCACTGGCAAATCTTTTTTTCCCTCCAAAGATATGTGACCTCTTTTACGAGATAGATTTTTTACGTGAGTAAACACGGCAATAAATTGTAAACTGTATTTATTGTCGAGATATATTACTACTCTTACTACATACGTGCCGTAAACGCATCTGCTGTCAATGTCGGTAGTGCGGCCAGAATTCAGAGTTACAGGGACATGAGTTCCAATCCCAACCAGGGCTAACTCAAATAATAAGCGGTAAAGTGGAACATTGTTCCTCGTCCAATGTCCTTCAAATCTCGCAGTCATTTCAAGACTTCACGTTGAAACAGTGAGCTACTTAACAATTCATCGATTGAGTTTGGTCGCCGAATCTAACCTGTCCTGTAAATAAGGATCGCTGCCTTCTGCTCATTTGAATGCGGATACACGTCTGACTTAGACCGTTGAAACCGAATTGCGTGGACCAGGATTGTGAGCATGAGCCAGGTAGCTATTCAATTAGCCGCTTGCAAAGTTGAAAATTTTCATGATCTTCACACGAATTTACCAACACCTTCTACGAATGCCTTTATTTGTGCGACAGCATGAATTTACCAAAAGCTTTACCAAAGCAGCAACAACAACAATACATTTCGGGCCTTTAAACACTGGTGCATGTGGATAACGCCATGACTTTACTGGAAGGAGAGGGTTTAAGCGACTCCGTGGTTACGAATAATATGTGGCAACAGCAGCAACAACGACAACAACGAAGGTGCTGTAGATGTCATTGGGAAGAGGAGGTTGCGGTGGGTGGACACTCGCATTCGCACGGTTGGCTACGTACGGTGCGAAAGAAGTTCAACATACACAGATGAAAGGAGCGGGGTCTAAAGAGGATGGAGGTGGGGGCCTACGAGCAGTTGAACGTCCCCGTTAATTTAAGGTATAAAAGAGCCGACAAGAATCGGATACGTGCAGCAGCGGCATACATTTAGTGCTGCAGATGCGGCCACGGGTCAACAATTGCCTCATTAAATTAAATTCTCGCCCAAAATGCGTCGTGACACGCACGTGCGGCATTTGATTGGAGTGAACCAGTGCACAAGAGGAAATTATACGCGCGGCAGTATTCATGACAAATGCAATTGCAGTCCCCTATTTATCATGTTTTGTTAATTTTGAAAAAAAAAACATTTTCAGCATCGCTTTTTGGCAAATTGCATCTCACAATCGCTGTCGAACTACAGATGAGCTGGGATGCAGCCAGGTAAGTAAGCCGGCACAAACGATTGCCCAAGCTCTGCAGTCCTCTATGAATTAAGATGTTCTCAGCCAATCAATGAGTGTGTACACGCATGGGAGGAAACCGCGGAAAACCCACGCGTGCGAGGGGACAACACGCTATCTCATACAGATATTATATTGGTTAACACTTTGCTGCTCCGCATTCCCTTGGCAGAGCGTGGGTGCGATACCGAGACGTCCACAGATAAACAATTGAGTTTCGTAACATATTTGCGATCCACCAATCATCGCCTCCACAGTGCAAAATTACATGTGTGTGCGCCACCACATTGATATATACGTACGGTATTCCCAATTAATTTCCTGTATGTATATTGAACTTATTTTGCACCGTACATAGTCAAGCGTGCGAATCGGAGGCGTGGGGGAAGGACAACGAACTAACACAAGGAGCAGTTCTAAAGGAGTTTTCAATCTCGATGTACTGATTCATAGTATCTCTATATGAAGGTAGAACTGCACTCTGCAATGCAACCGTGAATAAAAATGGGTAAAGTAAAAGGAAATAAGAAGAGATCACAACACAGATTGTTGATGACGTCATGGGAACAAAAAAATCAGCAGAAAGAAGGTTTAGGGAAAAGCGACTCACAAGTGGTCGCCCCGAGGGGAAGAAAAAGTTTAAACCGTAACACATGTTTCCGAGATAAAATCTTACGTCTAATGTAGGATTTTGATGCGGATCTCGATCGCGACAAAACACAAACTTTACATCCCATGAATCAAACCTTTTCTCAGGTGAAGGGGAGGATGCAGTCTTAGAAGTCACTTTTGAAGCAATTAACTCTGCCCTCCCCATATAGGATACAAGTGGTGCCTTAGCTAGGATGACATTGTATTGAAATCTACTGCTTAATTCTGTAGAGCGAATGCATGGAAATAATTAGAAACAGATTAGGTTGATAGTTGGCACAAGAATTACACTTGCAGTATTTCACTGAAGCCGGTATACAAATGCCAACGTCTGGTATCATTTTGTCATTAACTATGGAAAATATTTTTTTAAAAACGCGTGGGGAAACAGCCAAGCTTATTGTTTACGTCTTCAAAAAAACTTGCCCATCTGAATCAACTTATTTACGGCAAGAAAGCAAGAATTTGACATAAATACTGAGCCTTAATATTTGTAATACTCACTTTTCTGTTGGCAAGCTATATACTGTTTGTATATTTATAAAAAAAAATTATCATAACAAAAGTGTTTTAACACAGCACGACTATACTCGTTTTAAAGATATGCCACTGATATAAATGTCGATGTAAAACAGATGTTGGCACATGTCAAAGTCTTGGCTGATTATACTTAATACCATTTTTATGGTGTATATTTTACTGGCCTGAATTGCATTCTCAAATCTTTTTTTATCAGTTGTCATCCACATTCCGAATCACCGATGGAGCCATAAAACATAAAATCAATCCCAGCTGCGTTTTATGTATTGTCTGTTGCTCGGTCAAAACGTAAACATGAATAAATTTCGACCATTGACTTCCTACACCTGCCAATTATATTCTTGTGCATGGCAATATGCTCAGGAGATGCCAATATCGAGGTCTGCTGGTTTACTATATGGTCAATATGTGTATTTGCATGACCACAATCGCACGAGTGTGGCCTGTATTTTATGTACTATTCGTGAATAAGATGTGAGCATCGGCCTGTTTATGTTCCGATGCGGTTGAACAGAAGCTGCTCACGTGACACTCCACGACTGATGCTGTTGGAGTGCCCTCTGCTGGCTGATATCGGTGCCTGCACACATCACAGTGTGTGCACCATTACACCAGAGCAGCATTCTCCATTTATTTATACACACTTGTATTGAATTTCCCGTTATGTCTGTTGATATTATTGTTGTGTAACAGGTTGAATATGGCACGGGCCAATTATTATCACGAGCTAATGTTTTCATTATAATCATCATTATCGCCAATGCTTCTAAAATAAACTAAATTCTTTTTATTTTATTTTACCAGGTAAGGCCCACTGAGCTGTACAGCTCTTTTTCAGAAGCGACCCGGCCACAAATGATAGCTCAACGAAGTGGCTTTTCACATGGAAATGACTATGAGTCAAATACTCTAAACGCGTGTTGCTAAATGTGGAGGGAAAAACCAGACGACCCGGAGAAAAAAAATCCACGGGACCACAGGGAGAACGTGCAAACTCCAAATACCTGTATACAACAGGCGTCAGGGTCGAGATTGAATCCATGACCTCCTGTATGCCAGGCGAGATAGTTAACATCCCGTCAACGTGGTGCCCCCATGGTGTCACGTCCTGATCATTGGGATGACACCAACAACGATGACGAATTATCATTATCAGCAACGATCGATCCACCGCTGGATGAAGGCCTCTACAAAGTTGCCGCTCCCCTTTGCCGGCCCCGCCAGGCATCTGCACACGAGCCAAAGTTTACGCATTAAATAATCACAGTGGCAGGACCCTTTATCAATCCACTGTTGGATGATGATGGCCTGCTATGACCACCGTAGGTTACGCTGGCCAGTGCGAGTTGGTAAAGTAGGAGGTGGGTGGAGTGGGGGGGGGGGGGGGCGTTTGGGGGGAGGGGGGGTACTGGGTTCAGATATCACTTGCCACTGATGTTAGCCGTGGCTGAGAATAGAACACGGGTTGCCGGGTTCATAGTCATCATAGAATAAATATTTGACAATCGTTGCGCCAGACACCGTGTCCCCGTTGATCCGACGGTTTGCGTCTCATTGACTAACCTGGCCGCCAGTCATACAATGGTAGTTTTCATTATTTGGGTGTCACGAATTACTAATGACAGGTAATTAATTAAGAGGAAATGCTCTTGACGGGCTGTGACGAGAACGTGGAGGCCAACACTGAAGGGACGTTTGGCATCCTGGGCTATCACCTAAGATTGCACCAACGTCCCTGGTGCAGAAAGTGTGATTTTTTTTCACTCAGCAATTAACTTAGCTCCCACTCATTAAATGCGTGGTTTGTATATGCGCGTGTGATGACATATGCGATAACGTGTGGGGAGCGGTCGCGTAGCGGTTAGGGCGCTGAGCTGCAAACCCGGCGACCCGAGTTCGATTTCCGCGTCAAGGTCAACACCGTTGACGATTATCTCAACCCGTGCTGGGCCTCCCCTAGGTCGACTCAGCCTCAAATGAATACCTGGTGCTGTGTGTAAACATCGCCACTGGGGGAGACAAAGGCGGCCGGGTGTGGTGTTGGCCAGCCCACTGTCCTCGTGTGCCGTGCCGGCCTTCATAGGTGCTCGCCAACAACACTTGCCCCAAAGGTCTAATGTGTGAGACTCACTTTTTGTGTGTGCCCGAACTCGATAAGACGAGCGCCAAACCACGTCGTCAAAAGTCAGCTATGGTCGTCCTAAACATAGACACTGTTCCCTGCCATAGGAATGCGGAATTGACACCGCTGGCTGACTCGCTGGCTGACTGGCCCGAGGGACCACGGATAGGTGAGGGTCCCCCGTCAGCAGCATGGCGCGACCGGAATGGGCCCCCCTGGTCCAATTAATTCAAATGGGGGGCCGCCTATCCCGAGGCTTCTCGCCCTTCTTAGCTCGGCGCCGACGCAGCAAGTCTGGAACGTTGTGCCCAAATGTGGTGTCAACGTTGCTCGAGCGACTCCAACCGCATGACCAACGTTGACCCGACGTTTCAGCCGACGGCGTCTTTACGGAGTTTGGCCCTTCCGGACCGCCTGCACACTTTGCTCGTCAACGTCTCCTTGTGCGTACGAGATCGGTGTTGGCGAGACAGACAATTCAGAACTACAGCGGACGGTACAAATGAGACGACAATTGCTTTTGTCGTCGTATGCAATTGTGACTCCCCCTCCACCTCTCTCTCTCCCGCCCACCAAGAATTGCTGGGGTGAACTTTCAGGGTGACCGGAATCGTTACGTAACCGCGGGGCCCCCACCCCCCACCGTCCACCCGCGGTGTTAAACATCGCCCCCTCGTGGTGGAGGGAGTGAGAGGGCTCAACAGGAGAGGGAGAACAGCTTGCTATCATTTCTGTAGTTCTTTCGGTAAAGTCACGTGGATAGAAACAATAATGATAACAATAAAATAATAAAAAAGAAAGTGACTAAAAATAATAATAAAAATATCACGACGTTTCGATCGCAACACAAGCAATCGCCATCCTGATGATGATTGCTTGTGTTGCGATCGAAACGTCGTTTGCCATTATTTTTTATTCACTTTATTTTTTATTATTTTATTGTTATTATTTTTTATTCTGTCTACGTGACTTTACCGAAATAACCATAGAATGTGAATTCCTGCAGTCACGAAAGTTTAAAGTAAAACTTCAGCTGCTATCATTGTATGCCTGTACCGCAAGGTTCGCCTTTCATTGGCACCGCACGTAGCCATCCGTGCTCATCGGAGGTGCGGGGGTCGGACAATAAACTACACACACACAAAATAATTTCTATAGAAATGAGTTTGCAATCTAGACGTAAAAGTGCATTGCTCCAGTGACGTCCTAATAATCGGAAGGAGGAAGAGCGTTCCAGACGGCCGCAGAAGCGCGTCTGGAAGCGCCGCGCGATGCGGTGACGGCTGAGCCAAAAGTCGCTCGCCGCTGCTGCGAGGGTGAACGGAGTTGGCGTGGCGATGGTTTGTAGCTTCTGGACGAGATCAGCAGGATTTTGTGGTTAATTTGTGGCAAGCACTTTGTGTGTCACGAGTTATAACCAATATCCCTGTTCACCTCCGGGTAAGCTTCATTCTCAGTCTCAGCGTCATTCTTTTTCAGGAGGGTCCTGGCAAGTTTGTATATTTTCACAGTAGGGGGCGATGTTGCTGCTGCTATGTGTAACCCCTACAGTCTCCCACTTCAACAGAAAAAGAAATATTGCTGTGGTTTTCCCACCTGATGATGATGATTGCTTGCGTTGCAATCGAAACGTCGTGATTTATTTTATTTTATACCTACGTGACTTTACCGAAAGAACCAAAGAGTATGTGTAGTCATTAATCGGTCATTTACTCAACACTGTGGACGTTTGACGAATATGTTATTTTTGTTATAGCTTATGGGAGGCAATCGGCTTTATCCGGAGAAACGCCACGCAGAACAGGGGGGGGGGGGGGGCTGTAACTCCAAGCAGAGATGAGCCCGAGTAGGGAATCGAACCCAGACGGTTGTGAGGCCACAGGCACCTCACTACCACTGCGTCGCTAATGCAGCCGATTGCCCGAGCTCAAAGATTTTCCATCTTGGGCGAGGCGCTGACATCTCCGGGGAATTCACCGGAATGACAAACATCCTCACTTTTATAGTTTAAAATCCCAACAGCACAGCGACCACCGTGAAGCTGGAATGGCGCTTCGGGGTTTTATTTCACGGGCGAATCGCTGCATCGCTGACTTGAAAATTGAGGGGGCGTTGTCCGATATGCCGGAGTTCGTGGGTTCGATTCCGACCCTGACGATGCCTGGTCGCTCTGGATTTTTTTATCCGGGTCCTCCGGTTTTTCGCTCCACATTTAGAATCAACATCACGCGTTTACAGTATTTGGCTGCTATGCATTGCCACGCGATGATGACAAGCCACTTATTGGAGCTATCAGTTGTGGCCAGGTCGCTTCTGTAAAAAAAAACCCCCAGCTATATAGCTCAGTGGGTCTTACCTGGTAAAATAAAACAAAAAAATCATAGTTTAGTATCAAAATGGCTTAATTTGGCAAGTCACGTGTGCAATATCAGCTAAGTTTAGAGGTAGTTAGATAATGAAGTACAGTTTGTGAGTTTCGTGTTATATATGCTTCGTGAAAATTGCTGCATTGCTCTCCAACGTTTTATTGATAACTTCCTGCTGAATTATCCAAGGTCGTGCTTCGACTCGGGAATAGATCAGTTAGCGCGGACAGCGAGAGGCTTACTGACAAATGACAACAAGTCCACGATTACCGGTACATGTTTGTAGGCAGCAAGTTCAAAATCACAGAGATGGATTCGCAATTAGCATGCGCCCTTCATGATCCATCCAGCGGTGGCTTTTAAACTGAATGATGTTGAAACGAGTACCGTATGTTATATTTTTATTTTTAAAAGGCTATAAAACGAAATAATTAGTCCAGATAGATCTCCTAGCCCAAGTATATCCCCATAGACAACGATATCCTAGCCCAGCTATACCCTCCTAGCCCAGTTATTTCCTAGCCCAGTTATTTCCTCCGATCCCAGCTACATTGTAGCCCAGCTGTATCCTCCTGGCCCGGCTATAGATACAACACAGCCTGCAATGCTTTTTTTTCTACTGACCATCGGGAACACAAAAAGAAGTGCTCACAATGGAACATGCCAATGTGAAGACGCCCGCGCGTTATTTTTATAGGACTAACCAACAAACTACATCTGCTTGCAGCCTTGCGTGCGCTTTCTCTCGTTGATGACATTTACGTAACGGGTGTTGTTTGGTCTCGCTGTGCACATGCGCGAGTCGCTCTTTGTAAACGTACGTAAGTTAATAATGTTGCCCTCCTCCCAGCTGGAGCAGCGGTGCAAGGGATTAGAGCCCTGCACTGCTGACCAAGACAAATGGGTTAGAATGCTAGCTACGGCTATCATCAGTGGCAGGGAGTGATTTCTGAACTGAACCTGTCCCGGGTCTCCTTCCTTCCCCTCCCCCGCCTGCCTGCCCGCCCGCCCGCCCTCCCACCCCGACCCTCCTCACCAACCCGCATGACCAGTGTGGTGAAGTATAGTCAAACAACCCCAATAGGGAGGAGGCCTTCGTCCAGCAGTGATTTGAACAAGTCTTGTGCATCGCCCTATCGTACCCTAACACGAACCCCGACAGCTGTTCTAAACTAAACAATATGTATTTTATTTTACCGGGTAAGGCCCACTCAGGTATATAGATTATAGGTTATTTTTTTCAGAAACGACCTGGTTGGCAGAAATCATAGCACAACGAAGTGGCTTATCGCGTGGAAATGCCTAGCGGCCAAATAGTCCATAAACACATTTTTATTCTAAATGTGGAGAGTGGAAAAAACCGGAGGACCCTAAGAAAAATCCACGCAATCATGGGAGAACACGCAAACCCCAAATATACAGCAGGCATCAGGGTCGGAACAGAACCCACGACCTCCTGTATAGCAGGCGAGGCAGTTAACATCTCCTAGCCACCGTGATGATGATGATGATGAGAGAGAGACACGCAAACTCCAAATATACAGCAGGCATCAGGGTCGGGACAGAACCCACGACCTCCTGTATACCAGGCGAGGCAATTAATATCTCCTAGCCACCGCGGTTCATCTTGCGTCAACCTTATTCGTCCTATTCTTGCGCTTGCCCGTGGCCGTGCGAGAGTGGCAGCGGTGATCGGTCTAAACAATCGACTCGCGAGTGTTTGTTCCAGTCCATCTTGCCAGCGGGCCCGCCACCGCCGAGAAAACTTGAGAACCGTGGTTTGTTGTTGTCGGTTGGAGCTAAGCCCCGGACAGCTCCCGGCTGAAACGAAGCCTCTTGCTCTTGACGGAATGTCACCTTGTGTGTGGTTTATGCGCGTGTTATTGGCAGGATCTTTCCCCACGTTGTCGTTCCCCTCTGGACTGCTGCTTCGTGGTGAGTCAGGCGCCCAGCAGCAGCAGCAGATGGCGAGAGACGTGGTAACGGCCGCGTTAATAGCAACTGTAAAAAAAAGCTAATCGCATATGCTTCATACGCAATTTGTTCCAAGATTAAATTACACGCGGGAAGATGGGATTGCGCGTGCTAATGGACCAAATATTTGGAAGTTGTGTGTATGGACTTTGTTACATTATTTACAAACGATGCATTCTGGAATGGGGCGAAGCGTGTGCTTGGTTCATTACTCTGCATGCAGAGGTTACGAGTCTAAGACTCTGCTGGTGAGGCGTGAAACTCTCACAGAAAGGACTCTCGTCTCTATGCCAATGGCATTTGGGGCATCTTTCTTGACTCAATTATCATTATCAGTCATGATCTATCCACTGCTGGATGAAGACCTCCCCAAGGCTTCGCCATTTCTCAAGGTTCTGCAATGAAACAATCCACGCAGCAACCTACTGCACACGACCTCATTTCATTGCAAGTATGTTGAACTTCTTCCGCACCGTACGTGGCCAACTGCGTGAATCGGAGGTGCGGGGGAAGGACAACAAACTAAACACAACAAAAATCAGTTCTAAAGAAATTAGTTTTCAATCTAGACCAAACAAAGTCCACAGCTCTAGTGGCTTTCTAATATCGGAAGGAAGAGCGTTCCAGACCGCCGCAGAAGCGCGTCTGAAAGTGCGCGATCTAGTGACCGTCTTTATTCGATGGTTAGCCAAAAAGTCGCTGGTTGAAGGCCTTCACATGCCGATGTCGTCATGGCAGTTGTTTGACCATATTGACCCATGCTGGTCAATGTGGGCTATTGAAGAGAGGCCCAGACATGGCTCAGATGTCAATCGCTACCGATGTGGGACCATGGGCAGATATCAAACTTTTAAATATTTTAAATCTAGATTGAAAACTCTGCTTTTCGTCTTCAGTTTGTTGTCCTTCCCCTGCGCCCCCGATTAGCGCGGTAGGCTACGTACGATGGGAAGGAAGTTCAACATACGTGCAATCTCTCTTCACCGCTCCACCTACTCGATGCACGTACCCTCGGACTCCTTCCATTCCTTGGCTACCACTCCATCACCAGTCTTGACCACTGGCTGTCATCGCGTGTCGTATTCTGCCCTGAGTCCACTTCCTTGGCTTAACGGTTTGGTTGTATGACTTTAGCTTCCGCGTCATGTTTTCAGGAGGCTCCTGCAACGGGATGTTTGGCTCGTTCCTTTTATTTATGGGACTTTTTTTTGTCCTTATATTGCAAACCGGAGCAGCTGGAGCCAAACACATGAGTGCAGGTATCACTAAAAAGAAAAGTCTGACATTTGCTGGACTGCAATTTCTTTGAGTCATGAAAACCCCAACCGGTTTGGGAGTCAATCTTACCCCCAAAGTGCTGGATCACGTGTGTGATCTTACCGGACACGTGCGAAAATACTGGACATCTGCTAAATAGAGCTTTGTCGCTCATCGGATTCCTCCAGTATAAATACATATTCTGATTTTGATCTTCTGAGTGATCAAAATAGCACACAGCAATACCTTTTGAGCGATCAATATTATCACTATCATTATTACACTTGTTCACCAAGGAATGCTTCGCTGAGTGTAACATTCTGTCGGGAGGGTCCTGCTAAGGTCATGCAGTAGGGGGTGACGATTACTATGCGTTTGCCAATAAAGAAAATTTGCGATAAATTAACTTTTTTTGAATAGTTGGACCGTGGCTGCCAGCACACAATGGCCTCTTTTTTTAATAATGACATCACGGACCCTTCAACAGCCACTGTGAAGCAGATGGCGTGAAATGTGTACGGTGAATACACAGACACCGCAGTAATAACCAGGGCGTCCTGCCAGGTTCCAACCGCGAAACCTTTGAAACAAGCGGCTAACGTGCAACTGCCACGCCACGTCATCTGTGATCGGTACATCTGATGTACATCTCACATACATCTCATGTAGGGATACGTCATGGGTGATTAAAGACCACTCACAAGAGATATATGTTTGAAATCTTGGACCTTAAGTATTGTAAAGCAGATTATATGTTCTATAAGCATAATTCAAGTGTTAAAGGCAGTGTCAACAAATCTTTGGCATAAAAGGCCAAACCAAAATTCGCTGAACATGAGTAGAAACTATGCAAAATAACAATACGTTTTATCCTTTCTGGCAATAAAACGGGTCTTAAGATATATTCTTAGTTCTTTCGGTAAAGTCACGTTGAAGGGAAACAACAAAATAATAATATATATAAACGTGACTTTACCAAAATAACTAAGAATATGATTTACTGGGTCTTAAGATGTTTAAACACAAATCAAGTCCGCATTAACCACACGTACGTGTGACAAAGCATGCGAGCAAACATCCTCTGATCGTATACATGTGTAGAGGAGTGAAATACGCGGTGCGCACAGTTAACCAAGGGCAACTGAGGGCAAACAGGTGCGCGTGTGCAACATGAGGTTTGCACGGACAAACCGCCAAGTTCAGCTTCTTTGGTTCTATCGGTAAAGTCACCACGTAGAATGAGAATAAAATAATAAATTGATAAATAAAATAACTCAATAAAATTCTCACGACGTTTCGGCCACAACACAAGCGGCCTTCATCAGGTGAAGGGACGAGACTCTCTGGAGGACAGCGCTGGAGCGAACACAGCCAAGCTCAGACCGCGACCTTTAAGCTGTGTGAGAAGAAACAGAGCGCCTTGACAAAGGTTATACTCCATGTTGTAAACCATATCATTAACCGTGGTGTGAGAGGTATTAAGAGTCAATGCCAGTGAAAGAGCTGCGGTCTGAAGGTCATCGTAAAATACAATTAATTCAGAACGGAAATGGTTTAAAACATCTTTCCAATGGTTACTAAGCCAGAATCCATCTTCTCGGGTGAAATTGTCTCTGTGCTTGTATATGTGAATGGCCTCATGAACGAATCTCTCATGGTAGCCGGTTGGTTTGCAAAGAACCTCCGTCTTGGAGAAGTCAATGTCATGTGAGCCCACTAAATTATAACAGTGATCTGTCACGGCAGAGGAGTTCGTTCTACCGTGTTTCAAGTCTGCTTTATGTTCGCGGATGCGGTCCGAGATATGTCTTAATTAATTGTATTTTACGATAAACTTCAGACCGCAGCTCTGTCGCTGGTATTGACTCTTAATACCTCTCACACCACGGTTAATGGTATGGTTTACAACATGGAGTATAACAGCGCCTCGCAGCTGTCTCTCTCCCCTTCCTCCGTTCTGACCATGGATGAACTCGTCCGTCTGAATGGGGCTCGTAGCTATCCGTGGTCCTAAAGTTGAGGGTAAGAATCCACCCATTTTTTCACCATATAGCATTGTGATGTATAACGACTTATTGTTGGTAGCTTAGCTGATTGGAGAATATATAGAGTTTATTGATAACATTGAGGTAATTTATAGTTTAGTTTTTATTGGTTTACTATATAGTATTCATTATATAGTGTAGTGTATACCCAGTTACTGTTAATAGCTCAGATGTGTAGGCTTTGACTTTAACATAGCCATTTCTGTGACCAGTCACAAGCTAATCACTCAGTTATTTCAATGCTAAATTCTCCTGTTTGATTTGTACTAGGTGCCTCTGTAGATGTGTAGGCTTTGACTTCAACATAACTATTTCTATGACCAGTCACAAGCTAATCCCTCAGTAATTTCAATGCTAAATTTTCTTGTTTGATTTGTACTAGGTGCCTCTGTGAATGTGTATGCTTTGACTTTAACATAGCCATTTCTGTGACCAGTCACAAGCTAATCACTCAGCTATTTCAATGCTAAATTCTATGCTAATTCCTTTGTCAAGGGGTGCCTCTGTGGATGAGTATGCTTTGACTTTAACATAGCCATTTCTGTGACCAGTCACAAGCTAATCACTCAGCTATTTCAATGCTAAATTCTATGCTAATTCCTTTGTCAAGGCGCTCGGTTTCTTCTCACACAGCTTAAAGGTCGCGGTCTGAGCTTGGCTGTGTTCGCTCCAGCGCTGTCCTCCAGACAGTCTCATCCCTTCACCTGATGAAGGCCGCTTGTGTTGTGGCCGAAACGTCGTCAGAATTGTATTATGTTATTTTATTTTATCAATGTATTATTTTATTCTCATTCTACGTGGTGACTTTACCGAAAGAACCAAAGAAGATGAATCCTTGCAGTCACGAAAGCTTTAAATCGAAATTTAAACCGCCAAGTTGTTAAGGGGCGAAGCAGATGCATGTTGAGACCGGAGGTGTTGCCAGGGAGCCGGGAGATGAGGGTTGATTGATGGGCCAACAGGCGCCAGCCTGGCGAGAGCTTAAAGAGACCCACGGGAGGTCTCGGATAATTAGCAGAGGGATATAAGGGCGTGTGCGTGAGCGGAGAGGGGGGGTTGTTGCCGGGGTCGGAGAGTGAAGACGTCTCGCCGCTGCCGCTCCAGCCGTCAATGGGACCTCAACCCTCACGCCGTCGCCGGGCGGGTGTTGGCTGATCCCCCCGCCCGGGACAGACGGGTGAGCGGGTCTGAGGGAGCGTAGGTGAGGGCAGCGGTAGAGATGTAGAGTTGCGGGGACGCAGCACGCGGAGACGAGACGTTGTGCGTGGAGACGCTGTGCGTGGAGACGCTCGCGCGGAGACGTTGTGTGCGGAGACGCTGCGCCTGGGGACGCTGTGTGCGGAGACATTGTGTGCAGAGACACTGTGTGTGGAGACGCTGTGTGCAGAGACGCTGTGTGCAGAGACACTGTGTGCAGAGACACTGTGTGTAGAGACGCTGTGTGTAGAGACACTGTGTGCAGAGACGAGACACTGTGTGCAGAGACGCTGTGTGTAGAGACACTGTGTGCAGAGACACTGTGTGCAGAGACGCTGTGTGCAGGGACACTGTGTGCAGGGACACTGTGTGCAGAGACGAGACACTGTGTGCAGAGACGCTGTGTGCAGAGACGCTGTGTGCAGAGACGCTGTGTGCAGAGACGAGACACTGTGTGTAGAGACATTGTGTGCAGAGACGCTGTGTGCAGAGACACTGTGTGCAGAGACGAGACACTGTGTGCAGAGACACTGTGTGCAGAGACACTGTGTGCAGAGACGCTGTGTGCAGAGACGAGACGCTGTGTGCGGAGACGCTGCATGCGGGCACGCTGTGTGCAGAGACACTGTGTGCGGAGCTGCTGAGTGCAGGAAGGTAGATAAGAGTGGGGAGAAGTTAAACTTAAGTGACCATATAGATAGTTATAGGAGTGCCTACAACTGGTGCAATAACAGGTGAATAAAGTGTCAGCAGGTGACTTGTTACAATGTGTCAGTGTGAGTAATCTTTGAAGACGCTACACGTGCATTGCCTTCGAAACTGATTGGCCTACATCTTAACACCTGTTCTAGTGCCAGAAAAGTTAACACCAATTCCTATATTTTCATACTTTGATACTGAACAGCAGCAGCAGCAGCAACAACAACATGAATGTCCCATCTGCACGAGTCGAAACTGTGCCTCTCCCCCCACAGCAACTTGACTGACGCGAGCGGGGCAGCCATTTGGACGGGTGTGTAAGGGTTGACTTGCGTAGACTTGTACTCGGTGGCCCTAATGAGATGTGACGAGGGAGGGGGGAGGGGGGGGAGTGGTCTGGGAGGCCCACGCGCAAATCCGTGACATTTTGACTCGACTGCATCGACGACCGAGAGGGAACAGAAAAAAAACGCGACCGAAAGGGGAAAAATAAATGGTGCGTTGCAAGGAAGAAAATTTCCACGGCTATTCGACGCTCAGTTGTTGTCGTCGTTTGTTTTTAAACGTGATACAATCAGCTGGAAATACGCGTCTTGATCTTCGTCTAATTTAAGCAACTCCCCGTGTCTGTCGAATCACTTTTGCCGCGCACCAACTGCACCGTCACTTGGCAAAAATAAAAACAGCACATTCTATTCACGCCAAAAATAACATTGCAATGCGGACGTGTCGCCACCATTCGGAAAATGCAGGCGACTCCTCAGCGGCAAACGTAGAATTGCCTGTGGACGCTTTAACGCAATTGCTATGCGTGGGATCGCACTGGGAGGCGCACGGGTGGAACGCACGGATCAGAGAACACGAACAGAAGTGAGAGGCGTCGTATTGACCGTTGAGAAATGTAAACCCAGGGACACGGCACATTCCTCAGTGACACTGACCGTAAAAAGGAAAACATATGATATTGCCATTTTACATCACTACCAATTTCTTTTTTTTACGATTGCTTAATTGTTCGTAGAATGTACGTGGACTCGGGCAGAACACTTTGTGAGAAAGGTTGATTGCAAATGGCCAAGGATCATCATGGCGAGTCGCAACCGGAGGAGGGAACATCCCGAAGAATAGACCTTCACGGGAAGATGGAGCGATTAAAATCAGCACGAGTGCAGATGCTTTCATCCAGAATCTTTACGATGATGGATATTTAACGCAACAATGAACGAAGGTGGCTTTTCACATGGCTATTAATACACCGTTCCAAATTAGTACCTATAATATGCCTCTTAACTGCAAGCACTTTGCGCTGCCCACATCCACAGCCATTTAATAGGACACCCACTCTGTAATGGTCTTTCGTCAGATTCCACACGTGGCTTACCTCGTGCTGGCTACAACCCATGCGTGCCCCATGATTATAAGGGAAGGGCATTATTATCGTTTCTATTTATGCACGACGTTCACTCATGCCTGCATGGCACGTGTCTCGCCCATGCGACACGACACATCCCCATTATTTGCGAGTCTGTAAAGACTCCCAGTGTCCATGTCCATGAGAGAAAGGACCGTACTAAAATCACAGCTGTGTTTGCATTTGAGGAGCCGAGTCAAAGGGTGTCGTGCCAGGCGATGTGCTTTATATTTCTGCTTGATAATAAGCTTCAATAGACTCACAATACCGCGGTATAATTTACTCGTGGAGAATACCGTAGGTCTGAAAACACTTGGATCTCTTTCTCTCTTCTCCCGTGGAGAGAAAAGAAAATACTAAGCCTCGCGATTGCATTTCATAATCTAAAAGTACTCCACACAATTGGCGGCGCGCATCGCATTCATGCAGCTGTATCAAAGCATCAGGAGGGACATCAAATGCATGAAATATAAATTGCACGCAGCAGCCTGGTGATATTAATTAGCATGGCGAAGGCTCTGCAACCGCGCGAATCGTGCGGTTCATGCGCCAAAGGCAATGTTTTTGTCAGGATATCTGTTGAGAAGGGCTTGCTGATCTGGACATGTATATGCTTTCTTGCTCAGCTATATATATCAAATCTATTCGAAACACAGTCGACTGCATCGAGCTAATCTCCCTACTTAACTCCTTTTTTTTCTCTCTCCGCCATGAGAACATGGAATTATCACCACTTACTCAGAGCTGCCGTAAGAATGTTGAAATTACACATTGTTATAGCAGGCCCAGTCTCTTCCGCATAACAGCGACAATTAGCTTCTCGCAAAACTGTCACTTGTTGTATCAGTCACAGAGGAACGATGGGCCTGTGTGGAGCTCTGCCCTGGAATTGAGCTCGCAATCTCACAACGTATGAGTTGAACGCCCAGGCACGGGGCGACCCACCTATAATGCGTGCGGCCAGTAGTCGTCCAGCAATTGTCCCCTGCAAGTGCTGTTACAGAAGAATGGGCATACGTGAGCTGATGTGATAATAAGAACCAAATATGCACGTATATTGAACGTTCTTTCGCACCGCACGTAGCCAACCGTGCTAATCAGAGATGCTGGGGAAGGACAACAAACTAAACACAATAATCAGTTCGAAAGAGATGAGTTTTCAATCTGGCGGCCCGAGTTCCAACACCAGTGACGATTAACTAAACCGGTCCTTGTCCCCCTCTAGGTCGACTGAGCTTCAATTAAGTACCTAATGCGGTGTGTAAACATCGCCACTGGGGAGACAAAGGCGGCCGGGCGTGGTGCTGGCCACCCACCCTCTCGTGTACCGTGCCGGCCTTCATAGGTGCTCGCTCACAGCACTTTCCCCAACAACTACGGTAAGGCTACACGGGTAGATCTTTGTCTTGTAGAACCTAATGACTACCTCCATAATCTGTCCAGGTCAGTGACCTGGACAATATCTTCGCACCTTGCGCACCACATTCATCATTCGGGGCGATTTGATGAGAGGCCTGTACGTGTGTGTGTACGAGTTCCGCTTAAGTACCCGTTCCTCTGCGTGTCTGAGCCGGTCGGTGTGTGTATGTGCGTGTCTGTGCGGTAATCTGTAGTGCAGCGGTTATTAGCGTGCTACGAGCCCGCCGACCTTCATAGGTGCTACTCGCTAACAGCATTTGCCCCAAACGAGTGTAAAGGCTATGCGGGGGATATATTTATCTAGTCTATATACCCATGTCTCTTATTATCTGCGTGGGTGTGTGCAAGTGTCTACGTACAGTGAGGGAAAAAAAGTATTTGATCCCCTGCTGATTTTGTACGTTTGCCCACTGAAAAAGAAGTGATCAGTCTATAATTTTAATGGTAGGGTTATTTGAACAGTGAGAGACAGAATAACAACAAAAAAATCCAGAAAAACTCATGTAAAAAATGTTACAAATTTATTTGCATTTTAATTAGGGAAATAAGTATTTGACCCCTCTGCAAAACATGACTTAGTACTTGGTGGCAAAACCCTTGTTGGCAATCACAGAGGACAGACGTTTTTTTGTAGTTGGCTACCAGGTTTGCACACATCTCAGGAGGGATTTTGTCCCACTCCTCTTTGCAGATCTTCTCCAAGTCATTAAGGTTTATAGGCTGACGTTTGGCAACTCGAACCTTCAGCTCCCTCCACAGATTTTCTATGGGATTAAGGTCTGGAGACTGGCTAGGCCACTCCAGGACCTTAATGTGCTTCTTCTTGAGCCACTCCTTTGTTGCCTTGGCCGTGTGTTTTGGGTCATTGTCATGCTGGAATACCCATCCACGACACATTTTCAATGCCCTGGCTGAGGGAAGGAGGTTCTCACCCAAGATTTGACGGTACGTGGCCCCGTCCATCGTCCCTTTGATGCGGTGAAGTTGTTATGTCCCCTTAGCAGAAAAACACACCCAAAGCATAATGTTTCCACCTCCATGTTTGACGGTGGGGATGGAGTTCTTGGGGTCATAGGCAGCATTCCTCCTCCTCCAAACACTGCGAGTTGAGTTGATGCCAAAAAGCTCCATTTTGGTCTCATCTGACCACAACACTTTCACCCAGTTGTCCTCTGAATCATTCAGATGTTCATTGGCAAACTTCATACGGGCATGTATATGTGCTTTCTTGAGCAGGGGGACCTTGCGGGCGCTGCAGGATTTCAGTCCTTCACGGCGTAGTGTGTTACCAATTGTTTTCTTGGTGACTATGGTCCCAGCTGCCTTGAGATCATTGACAAGATCCTCCCGTGTAATTCTGGGCTGATTCCTCACCGTTCTCATGATCATTGCAACTCCACGAGGTGAGATCTTGCATTGAGCCCCAGGCCGAGGGAGATTGACAGTTCTTTTGTGTTTCTTCTATTTGCGAATAATCGCACCAAATGTTGTCACCTTCTCACCAAGCTGCTTGGCAATGGTCTTGTAGACCATTCCAGCCTCGTGTAGGTCTACAATCTTGTCCCTGACATCCTTGGAGAGCTTTTTGGTCTTCGCCATGGTGGAGATTTTGGAATCTGATTGATTGATTGCTTCTGTGGACAGGTGTCTTTTATACAGGTAACAAGCTGAGATTAGGAGCACTCCCTTTAAGAGTGTGCTCCTAATCTCAGCTCGTTACCTATATAAAAGACACCTGGGAGCCAGAAATATTTCTGCTTGAGAGGGGGTCAAATTCTTATTTCCATCATTAAAATGCAAATCAATTTATAAAATTTTTGACATGCGTTTTTCTGGATTTTTTGTTGTTGTTATTCTGTCTCTCACTGTTCAAATAAACCTACCATTAAAATTATAGACTGATCATTTCTTTATCAGTGGGCAAACGTACAAAATCAGCAGGGGATCAAATACTTTTTTCCCTCACTGTATATATCTATGGGTGTGTGCAAGCGTCTCTTATGTACCTGCCTATGCCTGTCTCTCTATAAATGTGCACAAGTGTCTCTAGATATCTATCCATGCCTGTGCAGTGACTGACTCAGAGACACTAAGAGTAGGAGGCACTCTCTTTATTAACAGCCTTAACAGTCCACACAGAGTAACTACAGCTCCCAGTCAGGACAGCTGGCAGACTGGCTGACTGACGACGCCGAGCGGGTGAAGACGCAGACGGCGACGAAGACTCCAGCAGCACGACGAGGGGATCCCACTCCAGGCGACAGCCCCGAGCTCCCACTTGGGCTCCCCTTTTATCCTCCCACGCCCCCTTTCTAGAACCTACCAGCGAGTTCCCGGGCTTCCCCCACGTGCCCCCTTCTGTAACCTTTCCCCGACAACCCTCTCTCTGGCTTATCCCGTGACCTGCGGTCAGACAGGGCTGCTGCAACCGCAGCTCTCCTTCTGTGCCAGTAACCAGTGCTTAATTATTGTGTTATTTTATTTTATCAATTTATTATTTTATTCTCATTCTACGTGACTTTACCGAAAGAACCAAAGAAGATGAACCAGTGCTTTGCTACGTAGTGACCAATTCTATGTCACTACACCTGTATCTCTGTTTATAAATGTGCTGTGAAAGTGTATATATATGCTTGTCCCGCTGTGTTGGTGTGTCCAAGTATCTCTGTATCCATCTATACCTGTACCTGTGTGATTGTCTACAGGTGTATCTATACCTGTGTGAGTGTTTACATGTGTGTCTATACCTGTGTGAGTGTCTACAGGTGTATCTATACCTGTGTGAGTGTCTACAGGTGTGTCTATACCTGTGTGAGGGTCTACAGGTGTGCCTATACCTGTGTGAGTGTCTGCAGGTGTGTCTATACCTGTGTGAGTGTCTACAGGTGTAACTATACCTGTGTGAGCATCTACAGGTATATCTACACCTGATGTGAGTGTGTACAGGTGTATCTACACCTGTGCGAGTGTCTACAGGTGTGTCTATACCTGTGTGAGTGTCTACAGGTGTATATATACCTGTGTGCGTGTCTACAGGTGTGTCTATACCTGTGTGAGCATCTACAGGTATATCTACACCTGATGTGAGTGTGTACAGGTGTATCTACACCTGTGTGAGTGTCTACAGGTGTATCTATACCTGTGTGAGTGTCTACAGGTGTATATATACCTGTGTGAGTGTCTACAGGTGTGTCTATACCTGTGTGAGTATCTACAGGTGTGTCTATACCTGTGTGAGTGTCTACAGGTGTATCTGTACCTGTGTGAGTGTCTACAGGTGTGTCTACACCTGTACCTGTATGAGTGTGTACAGGTGATCGTGCATGGGGAGCGGTGGCACAGTGATTAGTGCCGCGCTACGAACCCGGCAACGAACCAATGGCCGCTCATGGCCACCACCAAGAGCGTTGGCGATTTTATCTGAACCCGTCCTGGGCCTCCCCCTCGGTCGACTCAGCCTCAAATGAGTACATGGTTGTGATGTGTATAATGTATATATGGGTATGAACAAAAGTATCCTACCCAAAGAGGTTCGTCAGTTTAACAACGAAGGCTTTCGCGACCAATATCGTTCGTAATACAGGGTTTATTGGGTTAGATCACGTGAATATATAAATGTGTCGTTGAACCTGCCACCACCCGACACAGCCAATTGGTAAGGTTTGTCACGTAAACAGAATGTGCAAATTCGTCACTAGTACAGCACACCGGTGTGTTGGAGATCCAAGCCACAACGTTTATAAACTGAGCACGACGTTTCGCCAGAAATTATACAGCTAGCTTAATTAGGCGAAACAAGTCCAACATACATGTATTAGCCAACCGTGATAATCCGTATTACATCGTCATTCAGGAGCCAAAGGCGGCCGGGCGTGGTGCTGGCCACCCACCCTCATCTGGTGTGCCGTGCCGGCCTTCGAAGACGCCTCGCTAACAGCACTTGCCCCAGCAGTCCATTGAGGTTCCAGACGGGATATATTTGCACACCTGTCAACCCATTATCAGTGCCCTACCTTATCACAGCCCAATCCAGACCGTATTGGTCACCCCGTGCCCCTTATACATTTCTACGTTCATTCTACAAAGTCCCATCACAGCAGGAGGTGAGCGGTGAGTCCGTGCGTGGCCCGCCCATTATTTTATTGACCACTTCCGTCCGCGCCTCTTTCCCGCACTGCGCACTTGTCTCAGTCACAGCGTTTGGTAAGCCCACAAGCTCCAACCCCTTGTAGCCAAAATGAGTAAAACACAAACGACGCTGGAGAGCTTCTTTGAAAAGGGGGACAGACCCAATGATGAACCCCCCCCCCGGTCCGTGAAAAAATTGTCTTCCACGAAACCGGTCCCTGGTGCCAAAAAGGTTGGGGACCGCTGCCCTACGGGCCTGAAAACTCAGTTTCCCCGCACAAGAAGACGGGGTAAACCGTGCGGGTTGACAGGTTACAAACTTTGTTCCGTGTGCACGCGGCCGTGTAAGTACCAAGGCCGTAGCCATGGAGTCAACATTGGGGGGGTCCAAATCTTCCAGGGGGGCTGGGGGTCCCAACCCAGAAAAATATCTAAATTTCAAAACTAATTTCCTGCCTAAAATATAAAAAAAATCACTAACGCACGGGATGGACTTTTTTTTTTTACAATAATGTCTAATAGTGTATTGTATTACATTGCTCTGTTTTTACTTTTTTTTACCTTTTCTTGTTTCATTGTATGTAATGGCAGAGATTAGGGATTAATAAAGAACAACCATAACCTAAATCATATAAACATAAATCTATGCTCTTTGGTTCTATTCGGTAAAATCACGTAAAAAACAACAAAAAATAAAAAAAATTCACGACGTTTCGGCCACAACACAAGTGGCCTTCATCAGGTGAAGGGACCAGACTGTCTAGAGGACAGCGCTGGAGTGAACACAGCCAAGCTCAGACCGCGACATTTAAGCTGTGTGAGAGGAAGCAGAGCGCCTTGACAAAGGAATTAGCATAAAAATTAGCATTTAATTGGCGAACTTAGCATGGTGAACGGTGTAGAGGGGGTGAACATGTGCAGACCGGCGAGGGGGGGAGGGGGGGAGTTTACATATTGATGGTGTGAAAAGGGAATTTAAGCAGCTGCGAAAGTTTGGGATACCACTACTTGAAAAAATTATACTGTACCATTGAAAATTAGTTAAATTTTTGGTTTGATTCAGAACATCTTTCCAATGGTTGCTTAATTTGAAACCATCCTCTCGGTTGAAATTGTGTCTGTGTTTGTAAATCTGAATTGCCTCGTGAACAAATCTCTGATAAAAAAAACCGTGGGTTTGCAAAAAACCTTGGTGTCGGAGAAAATTATATCGTGATCACCCACAGTATTGTAACAGTGATCAGCTACGGCAGAAGAATTCGTTCTGCCGTGTTTCAAATCTGATTTGTGCTCACGAATTCGGTCAGAGACATGTCGTTTCGTCTCCCCGATATAGCAGTCACCACAGGTGCAGATCAATTTGTAAACTCCGGGGTACTGTAAGTCAGGAATGACATCCTTCACGGAAGGGATCAGGTCACGGATTTTGTGTACTGTATTGAACCGGACCAGGATCTTGTGTTTGTTTAGAATTTTGGAGATCTTTTTAGTAACGCCTGCTATATATGGTAGTGTGATGGTTTTGATCGGAGTATCAAGTGGTTGTTTCTGTATGGAGGGAGAAACAGCTTGGCGGATGGTACGGTCACAGTATCCATTGTTGTTTTTTACGTGACTTTACCGAATAGAACCAAAGAGTATGGATCCTTGCAGTCACGAAAGCTTCAAATCTAGAATAAATCTATGCATTGATTTATATGAAGACAAGTCCAGATATTGTGGCCAAGGTTTAGCAAATTGTTCTTTTTATTTACAAAGCATCGCAATTATATTTTTACAGCAATATATTGGGGGGGATATTTTGAGCATATTTGAATAATATATATTGGGGGGGGGATGTGTCCCCCCCCCAATATATATTATAATTACGGCCTTGGTAAGTACGCTCGAGCGGTGTTGGCGCGGTCACCTAAGTGTCTCGCTCACTGTCCTCCTCCCCCCTCTCTCTGTGTCTCTCTGCGTACGTGCTCTGTTGTGTGTGTGTGGGGCCGGCCACGTGGGGCACCACGCACACGTGGGGAGCCGCGCACGTGGCTCGAGTGGCTGGGGTTGGGTGCGAGGTTGAGGGGGTGGTGGGTGCCCGCTCGGTGCCGGCAGCTCGCGTGTGAGGCCGCGTGTGAGGCTCCGCGTGTTGGAGGAGTGGTGGGTTGGGGGGGATTGCGTAGATTTGTGGTGGAGGCGGTTGGGAGGGGGGGTAGTGGGTCGTGGTGGTAGACAGGTGAGCGCAGTCTCGTGCAACTGCACGTGGCGCGTGTTAATGTCTGGTCTCTCTCGCCTGCTGCTTAAATACACCATATCTGTTGTTGCTGCTGCTGCACTTTGGGAGCTATGAAGCCGCAATCAGAAAGCCTGCGAGTTCATATCCAGGTGCCGGGGCTCAGGTTTTAGCACGGTTGGTTACGTACGGTGCGAAAGAAGTTCAACATGCACACAGTTTGCATGAGACTCAAGTGCCGCACAGCATACACTTAATATATATAATTATATTTAATGCAAATTTAAGGAGATTTTTTTTCATATTCTCTTTTTTATTTGATCCAAATGTTCACTTGTCGAATCAGCCCATAATCTCTTCGGGGTCGTATACAATTACTACTAATGGACTTGACACGTCCCTTTTAGTCGTACGTGGAGAGACAAAATTGAGTTATGCTCGTGGTGTGCTTTTATTAATTGGTTACAAGTCTATCAAGCCGTGGCCTACGAATAAAAGACTGGCGATGCCGTGGAATAGCTGGCATGCAAATGAATGCGCTGGTCCGTGGGGCAATGCCCAAGCCTGTTGCAGAGATTCGCGGTTCTAATTGCAGTGGCCCACCCTGACTAATACTGGGGTGTGTAAACAATACGACTTGCTGCCTGCTGCACAGCGGACATTCAAGATCCCGTGGCGTCGTGCGCAGGAGAAGGCCGTGGTCCGGGCAGCGTCAGTGTTCACAATTTGCCAACGGTGAAACGTCAACTGCGGATTACTCAATCGGAGTGCCGCATGCACAAGTGATCGTCGCCCTTGCTACTGCATACAAATCCTGGCAGGACCCAGTGCCGGATTATCCCAGTAGCAAAAGTAACTACATATGCTACGGGCCCTGCACTTTGAAGGGCCCCGCGCTAAGTGCTTTCAAGCTATATAATTCCAGTTCATTGATTCTGCACTTGCTCTATTACTATAGTACTATACCACCTTCAACTTTTACGAACGACTGGGTGTTTAAGGTTAGTCGTATTATCTGGTTGTATAGCAAAAGAAAAAATACAATTACTTTACTATGCAAGTAAATAATCCGTTTTGATTTAAAGCTTTCGTGACTGCAGGGATTGATATTCTTGGTTCTTTCGGTAAAGTCACGTAGAAGGGAAACAATAAAAATATATATAAAACAATAAAATTTTCACGACGTTTCGACTGCAACACAAGCAATCATCATCAGGTGTGAAAACCACATCAATAAATTTTGTTAAAAGTGGCGTTTTTTAACGTTAGCACCACGGAGAGCGATTTGACAGTTATTCAGATGGACGAGTCCATCTATGTTCGGAAAAGAGGAGGGGGGAGACGAAAATAATTGATGGGGTCTAAAAGCCACCGTAAGTGTGAACAATCAATTAAGACCCGAAATAGTTTATAAAATCCTTCCAATTATTGCTAAGCCAGAATCCATCTTATCGGTTGAAATTGTCTCTAAGTTTGTATATGTGGATAGCCTCATGAACGAATCTCTCATGGTAGCCAGATGGCTTGCAAAGAACCTCTGTTATAATTCAGTAGGCTCACATGACATTGACTTCTCGAAGACAGAGGTTCTTTGCAAGCCATCTGGCTACCATGAGAAATTCGTTCATGAGGCTATCCACATATACAAACACAGAGACAATTTCAACATCTTCTTTGGTTCTTTCGGTAAAGTCACGTAGAATGAGAATAAAATAATAAATTGATAAAATAAAATAACACAATAAAATTCTCACGACGTTTCGGCCACAACACAAGCGGCCTTCATCAGGTGAAGGGACGAGACTGTCTGGAGGACAGTCTCGTCTGGAGGACAGTCTCGTCTGGAGGACAGTCTCGTCCCTTCACCTGATGAAGGCCGCTTGTGTTGTGGCCGAAACGTAGTGAGAATTTTATTGTGTTATTTTATGTTTTCAATTTATTATTTTATTCTCATTCTACGTGACTTTACCGAAAGAACCAAAGAAGATGAATCCTTGCAGTCACGAAAGCTTTAAATCACAATTTCAACAGAGAAGATGTATTCTGGCTTAGCAATAATTGGAAGGATTTGATAAACCATTTCGGGTCTTAATTGATTGTTCACGCTTATGGTGGTTTTCAGACCGCATCCATTATTTTCGTCTCCCCCCTCCTCTTTTCCGAACATAGATGGACTCGTCCATCTGAATAACTGCCAAATTGCTCTCCGTCTTGCTAACGTTAAAAAAATAAAAAATGAAAAACGCCACTTTTTTCAAAATTTATTGCTGTGGTTTTCACACCTGATGATGATTGCTTGTGTTGCAGTCGAAACGTCGTGATCATTTTATTGTTTTTATACATATTTTATTGTTTCCCTTCTACGTGACTTTACCGAAAGGACCAAGAATATAAATAATTAGTGTTTTAATATTTGTGTGCTTTATTTACTTATTTAGGGCCCCTTTATAAAATATGCTAAGGCCCCGCACTAGCTTCATCCATTACAGTCATGAGACCCAGCGAGGCTTTCCTGGGTAATCGAGCCATATAGTAGTAGTAATAATAAACAACAGAATCTCACCGCACGTTGCCATCACTTCATTTTGCTAATGGCCGTTTCCGCAGCCAACTTGAGTGGGGGGAAACAAAAAAAACACAATCCTTGACTCTGAATTGTGGATCAACGCACACACGAAGGTAGACGTTCAATACTAACAACACCTGATAGTTTCCCCTTTGAGGCAGTGAACAGTTGTTTCATACTGAGGGTGTGGACGTCAGTGCCCCCCCCCCCCCCAATATTACGTGTCCCCCTCCTTGACAAGTCAGTGGCTCCGATCCACGTGTTAGCCAATGCCTATTGCTGGGTGCCGCCGTGGCGAGATGTTAATTCCCTCTCCTGGTATGCAAGAGGCCGTGAGTTCGTTCCCGACTCTGACACCTGCTGTATATTTGGAGTTTGCGTGTCTCTCTCTCTCTCCCCCCCGAGGTCGCGTGGATTTTACTCCAGGTCCTTCAATTTTTCCCTCCACACGTTTAGAATGAACGTCACGCGTTAAGAGCATTTGGCTGCTGCTAAACATCTCCACGCGATACGCCACTTGGTTGAGCTCAGTGGGGCCCTTGGTTGGTAAAAATATATACAGTATAGCTGTATCGTTTAATATCTCACATCGCCATCAATGGAGCGATTGCGTTACAGGTGTAGATTTATAAAGCGGAAAAACGCGAACGCATCTATCTCGATACCACGTGCATATCTTTAATATGCAGGGTGCTTAAAAAAACATGTTAACACTTACGTGGGACTATCGTTTTTAATGGAAAAGGAACAGATAATAATACACTGTAACATGATACCAAACGTATGTATAAAGCTTCAAGAAGTCAAAGAGTCTCCCACTTGTTCACCATCGTTGTCAACGCGTGCCTGGAATCTTCCACAGGTGGTCTCCAGAGCCAGGAGGCCACATTTCTCGTGCTATTGTTGCATATTCTCGGAAGTGTTAACACTTTTTTTGAAACACCCTGTACACACAGTCAGAAGTATAAGCAGTCCTTCATATGCAGAGGCACAATCGGAAGGTCTTGAGCAGGGACTTGAACAAAGCCGAAGAGTCCTCAACAGAGGTGGCTGAGGAAAGGGCTCCTAGAATCCCCTGGAACAGCAGAGGAGAGAGGGCGACCTCCCACTGAGCCAATGGTGATTGATTAGTGGCTTCTACAGAGATACCTGGCTGCTGAACGGGAGAGAGTGCATGGAGGGGAGTCGAGTGAGATGAGAGGGGAGAGGTAGGAGAGTGCGTGGAGGGGAGTAGAGTGAGATGAGAGGGGAGAGGTAGGAGAGTGCGTGGAGGGGAGTAGAGAGAGATGAGAGAGGTAGGCAAGGGCGATTCTATAGAGGATTTCGATTATGGTGATTGATGTCTTTCGTCAAGATGCAGATGTGACCCAAAGTTTATCCCTGCTCAAACGACACGAAGCGGCGGCTCACAATTATCTTCACTGGTCCTGGGCCTCCCGCAGATCGACTCAGCCTCAAATAAGTACCGGAGTGGTGATCTGTAAAGGCGCCATTGGGGAGACAAAGGCGGCCGGGCGTGGTGCTGGCGACCCACGCCGTCGTGTTTAATGCCGATCTTCGCAAGGTTTGCCACTCGCGCAAACAGCACCTGGCCCCCAACATTCTCTCCTTTCTCTTTGGTTCTTTCGGTAAAGTCACGTAGGTATCGACCGAACCAAAGAGTATGGATTCCTGCAGTCACGAAAGCTTCAAATCAATATTATTCTCTCCTTTCTCTTTGCTGCAAAATAATGAACGTTCCAAAAAAAAAAATCCTTCTTTCCACAATCGGCGGGGACTGCTTAGCAGCAGGCAGCCTCAAAGACAAAGATCCCCCGTATAGCCTTAACAGACTGTAGGTGCAAGTGCTGTCAGCGAGCACCTATGAAGGCCGGAACGGTACACGAGGGGGTGGGTGGCCAGCACCACGCCCGACCGCCTTTGTCTCTCCAGTGGCGATGTTTACACACCGCACCAGGTACTCATTTGAGGCTGAGTCGACCTAGGGGAGGCCCAGGACCGGTTCAGATAATCGTCACTGGGTGTTGGCCGTGAGCGGCAATCGAACCCAGCGCAGCGCGCTAATCGCTACACTACCGCTCCCAGACAGCCTCGCCCCCCCCCCCACACACACGTGTACTCCCGCAACGCGGCCGCGTGCTCGGCTTGAACGTGGTAGTGGTGGTGGGGGGGGGGACAGCGAGTCTGGCGCGGTGCGAGATCCCTGTCCTTAATTCCGCGCGACAAAGCCGGTGTGATCGGGCCACACGCACGCTCCGCGTTTCTCTGTAACCCCCTTCCCTTGCCTCTCGCCGAGGCTGAGTCGGACGCTTGAGCCGATACAAGAGGCACGTGGAACCAATGACGGAGCCAGGATTTTCAGGTTGAGAGCGGGGGGCAACCCCTCCAGCAATGAAAAATGATAGAGGAGTTGTAAATGAGTAAGGACTTGTCCCTTGCTTTTTATTCCCCGCTTGTGCGGCGATGGCGCAGCCATCGATCGAGGGTCGAATTCGAACCGCGTTGTGTGATCGCCATCGCACTCGCTGAAGGTGTCGATGCCTTCAGGGAAGTCGTGGACTGTATACACAACTGCGCACAATTCTGTGAATCACTTATAACTGCTTTGCCGTTACTTATTGCCAATTATGGACTCGGACTATTGTCCTATCATCTCATAGAGTCCCTAGCACGTAATAATATGCTACACATTCATAATAACGGTTTTTGGGTTAGATCGCGTTTATTTATAAATGTGTCGTAACCCTCCACCACCCGACACGGCCAATCAGCAAAAAAGTGTCACGTCGACAAAAGACAAATAATTCACTACTTTAGCCCACCGGTGTGTTGAAGAGTGAATCCACATTTACAGTTTGAGTACGACGTTTCGCTGGTAAGTACTTCCAGCATCATCGGGCAATTAAACTGAATATGCTACACAGTGGCAGTGGTGGTCGCAAAATGCCGATTTATTACTAATAAACCGCAATGATCCGATTGAAATTAGGGATTTCGATCGGATCATTGATGGGGCACGTGCCCCCCCCCCCCCCCCCCCCCCCCACTGGCTAGCTCCACCAACGCGTGGAACGAAACGAGCATCGAGCCCCCTATCTAACTCCACAAAGTAAACAACAACAAGAGGTCTTGACTTGAAGCTTTCGTGACTGCAGGAATTCACATTCTTGGGCCTTTCGGTAAAGTCACGTAGATCGGTTCAAAGAAAATCACAAAAAAACTACGACGTTTCGATCGCAACACAAGCGGTCGCTTGTGATGACGACCGCTTGTGTTACGATCGTTAACGCCGTAGTTTTTGTTGTTGTTATTTTCTGTGAACCTATCTACGTGACTTGACCGAAAGACCCAAAGAATTACAACAATAAGAACCAACATACAGCTCCCCGACTACGACCGCACGTTCCACGTGGATTTACGCGTTTCGCTGGCTGTCATTAATGTTGAATTCAAATAACATCCCTTGCCTTAATGCAGCGTTCTTGACTCATTTGCAGAGGGTGAGTGGGGGGGGGCACTTATACCGAAAAGACATCATCAGTCTGAGGTTCCGCCACGCATTTGAAACCAATGCTGGGTATGATGTCGTTTGTTGTCGGGAGCCGCTCGCCATGTGGTTGCACTAAAGGCCACCAGGGACAGTCCGTGGCCCTGTAATGAAGAGCACTGCCGTGAAGAGTCTTTTAAATTCACGTAAACCCACGCGCCTCACGTTTAGAGCACGGGTCAGCGTAAATTGTTAACTGTCAACGCGCTTTGATGGGGGGGGGGGGGGGGGGGGGGACAGCGGTTGCGATAACCTGGTGGGTACACGCGCACACTCGCGCAGTCTGTTATCTCCACTTTCAGAGGAAGTTGGTGAATTAATAACAACGAGGCACAATTATTGAGCCGCTGGGAAAAGCCAACGACTCTTGAGTGTCAACGCTCGTGCTTGAGGAGGATTATCTTGCCTGCAGTTTGAGATGTTTGGCCAATACCGTTCGATGAGACTTTCGGCTTCGTGTGGTGGGAAGAACGCGGAGAACTTCTGATAAAATCCACGACCCACGCGAGACGGAGACACTTCGCACTGACGTCTCCTGGATGCACCTCGTAGACCCCCGCAACTTCAACACCTGGACATCTGTGACAAAAAATGAGCTTTATAGCTCATCGGATTCCTCCAGTGTGAATGCATATTCTGATTCAGATTTTGACCTGCCAAGCAAAAAAAAACACGTGGTCTCCCATCCAAGTACTTACCTTGCTCAGAACCAGCTTAGCTTCCATGACCGTAAATAAATCTGGCGCAATCAGGGCGCTGTGGGTCGTTACCTCCCCCGTAAAATGATTAATTGGGGACAAGTCGATGAGATGAATCACCTCGCTTTTCACACGCATGTCCTGGAGCTATTAGCAGAACAATCAGCGGTGGCTGCAGCATTTTAACGCATTAATGAACTGCTGAAATACTGAGAAAAAAAGCAATGACACATTGTCCCCCCGACCCCCCCCCCCCCCAAGAATCTCGCCCATCCTCACAATGCAATGTTTGTGGCTCGCTGTAGGTATTTTGTTGTTGTCGTTGTTGTTGAATTCTCCGCTGTCAGGCGAAGTTACGCCACGAATGTGCAACGTCACAGATGACGCGTGACTCATTGTCCAATGGCGCGGGGCCTCGAGGCGCTGCCATTGTTGACGTGAGGCTCCCCTTTTGAGATCAGTGGTTCTTAAACCTTTCACTGTAGTCTTGCATCCCTGTTGGTTCTCAATCGTAATTTTTTTTTGTTATATATAATGTTAATGAACACATAGGTTTGATTGAAGCAAATTAAGTTGTCACTTACGGTGCCTGTGCTTAATTTGTGTGTTCGATGATTTACCTTATAAAAAAATCTGGCTCAGAAATGGCATCTTGCACCCACAGGAGATGTTTGCACCCCGGGTTAAGAAGAACCTCGGCTCGTGACCTGAGGGTGGCCACCGCAGGCACTGTAACATGCTCGAATAAACGAATAAAGTATGCATTTGGTTTTTTTTCGATTTAAAGCTTTCGTGACTGCAAGGATTCATCTTCTTTGGTTCTTTCGGTAAAGTCAGAATTTTATTGTGTTATTTTATTAATTTATTAATTTATTCTCATTCTACATGACTTTACCGAAAGAACCAAAGAAGATTTGTTTTTTTGTTCACATTTGAAATTCAAGCGCCACTATGCGGCGCGCATCCTCTAATTGGTAGCCTTGGGTCCTGGTGTGGAAATGGGAAACGTTTCGATGGCAGGCAGCAGCCACAGCAATAAGACAACGTTGGTTACAACTCACAGAGTTGCACTCGTTGGATTGACCTTGGAGGGATAGTAGGTTGGGTCACAATTTTCCCCTACAACGTGTGGCGAGCCGTGGCTCTTGAGGTCACGTGCACTGTAATAATGTTCAACCGGGTGAGACCTCGTTGAAATCCACATACAATTTAGACATTTTGTGAATGCGATTGTTTTCTTCTTGTTCTGCTTCTTCTTGTTCTTCTTCTTCTTCAAAGGGGAGGGAATTCGAGGCAGCTGAGAGACACACCGAGGCAGAGAGGAGACGGATCTCCGACCGATGTTTTGAACAGCAGATGTGCGTCCACAGTGCGTACGACCAGACCAAGAAGACGTTCAGACCGTGAGAGCAACAGCAGTAGCAGCAGAGAGAGATATAATGGTAGTTATGACATACATGCTCTGGTGTGCTGGCCATTGGGTGTCAACGCGTACTCGTTCATGTGCTCGCCGATCCGTGGCAGCGATTTCCTCCCTAAAATTAGTCATTCTGAGCTACACTTTGTCAACAACCTATCGCGGCCCGTGGCTGCAACATGAGTCGGGTACAGTGCTTCTTCTTAAGAGTGCTGAATATACTCCCGTGAGAGTGCTGCGCGGGGCGTGAAGGGGTGTCCCGTTACCCTGTTAACATTGGGCAGAGCAAATAAGGTCACAATCAAGCGTAGCCGCCACACTCTCCGCCCCCCCCACCCACCACTGCCCCCTTGATTGCACGAGGATGTTAACGGACCTTAAAGAAGAAACTCTAGACGGGAGAGAGGCTATTGGTTGGCCAAGAGGGATGCGCCTTTGTATAGTCTCGCATGACGCATGGGTACAACGAATTTTTATCGCGTCGGTGAACAAACAACAATATATCTTTTTTAAACCCAGTGTGTGCATTTACATCGCAGCGTTTCCCTTTCCCAATCGACTGACCAGAAAGCCCACATGATTTTCCCCGCCCGCAATAATAGTCATCGGATTGCAGAGCGCGCTCACATTTCATCACCGAGAGTTTTGAGTCATCGGCGCGGCCCGCGTGTTTTTGGGGAGGTTCTGTAACGAGTGCATGAATGTGCCCCCTGCGAGACGCGCGCGCGTCCGTGTTGGGGCGAGTGAGCGCATGGGCCGATCGACTTTGGGGCCGTCCATAGATTACGTCACGCACCTAGGTGGAATGGAGGGGGGTGTCAGACATTTGTGACAATTCTAGATTTAAAGCTTTCGTGACTGCAAGGATCCATACTCTTTGGTTCTATTCGGTAAAGTCACGTTGTTTTATTTTTTTACCTACGTGACTTTACCGAATAGAACCAAAGAGTATTTGTGACAATATAGCCAACACGTTCTACTTAATTAAATAGACTTTTTAAATAAATGTTTTCTCCTACAACATCAGAGTGCAGAGCCAGATTAAATACGCACTACAATGACATAGTTTAAAGCGATGTGAAGCATGACGTCATATTTGAGGAGGGGTCTGACTTTTTGTAATGCCGTGTGACGAGGGGGGGGGGGTAAAAATCGTCCAAAATCGCGTGACGTCATTTATGGACGGCCCCTTTACGGGAGCACGTCGGGCGAGTGGGCGTCATAATTGTGAACGAGCAGCAGTGGCGCCCATCGTGCGAGGTTGGCTGATGGGCGATTACAGCAACGTCTGTTGGGAGTGTTTGTTGTTCTTTTCTCGTAGGCAAATTAGGCGAGAGCTGGGGATCATCGTAAGCCAAGTTACGACGTTACGCTGGGCCCACGATGTCGAGACTCTCTTGGCCCCCTCTGGCCAAGGCTACTTCTATGAAGCCTCTTCGTGGAACTCCCGTTCCGCCAGCTGTCCGTGCTTGTCGACTCCATGCCCCCTGTGAAAGTCCAAGCTCAACGCCACGCAATCACCCCGCCCCGTCTGCCTGAGACTGACCCGTTTCTGACACGTAGTAAATATGCTCACTCTTTATACGTAGGTGCAGGGTTTTTACATCTGCCATCTTTTTCTCCTCGAGCATGCTGTCCCTTTGGAGTCGACACGGCAGTCACACTCAGATGCGTAGTACATCCAAGCTGTTCACACGTGGCTTCGCGAAATAACGTTTCGAGTGCGAATTTGACACTTTTGTGCGGTGGTCAAAGTGCTATTCTACGCGGCATCGAATTATATAGGCCACCCTTATTCGATGTTAACAGTGGATATCAAGTACCGACTGTTATTTGAATGATTTACCCAGGAATGGCTCGCTGAGTCTCCAGGCTAATTTTCAGGAGGGCCCTGCTAATATTGTTTTTTGTTGTTTGTGACCCAATTTCCATAATGGGTGTTTTGACTTCTCTTTCGGGAGGAAACCGGAGTGCTCGGATAGATCCCGACACAATGTGATGGAGGAAATTGGGTCACTTGCCCGTTGGAATGCTGGGCCTCTCGTCGCGGAGAATTCCACATTAATCACTGACCACCAATCGAAAGCAGCGCCTCCGTGAACAGGGTGGTCCAGATGTCTTGTCACGCCCACCCCCCCCCATGTCATTTTCTAAAACGTAATATGTTTGAAAGTAAGGTGTATTCGAAAACAGAAATGAATATGCAAAAGGGGAAAAACACATTTTAGGGGTCAATTAATTGGAGGTCACAAGGCATCTGGGCCACCCTGTTACATGGGTACATTGTCTTCCAAATAGTTACTAAACGCACGTGCTTTCCACTCAGGTTAGCAGGCTCTGCTGTTCATGATCATGTTTTACCGCATTCCATTTTGCCCGCATTTCCATCCCCGAGTCTGCCTTTCAAAGGAGACCTCTGTCTCACAAGTCCCCCGTCTGGTTTAGAGCTACGTCAATGAATCAGGTTAATTAGAACAGTGTCGTAATTGGGTCATTGCTCGAGTTAAGCCCTGTTGAGTAATTGATCAGTTTCATTTGTTTGAATCATCGCCATTGCCGTAATAGCCTTTTAAAAAAAAATCATCACGGAGCCCATTTGAGAATTAGAAGATGTATCTTTCAGACCGTGACATCTGGGTTAATAACAAACAAAACATGAAAGGGCAGAAAAAAAATGCACAGAGCAACCCCGTGTGTCGTGACCTTGCTGCGAGAGGGGTGGGATGT
Source organism: Petromyzon marinus (assembly GCF_048934315.1). Classification (NCBI taxonomy): domain Eukaryota; kingdom Metazoa; phylum Chordata; class Hyperoartia; order Petromyzontiformes; family Petromyzontidae; genus Petromyzon; species Petromyzon marinus. Next base: position 3,575,180 of record NC_133668.1, on the reverse strand, counting down.
ATATAGCAACTCAGGCGTAAGGGGGGGTGAGGCAGTGAAAGTAAAAGCAAACTTTAAACAAACGTTAAACACCAAACAGAACGAGTCCATCTGCCGTTGTGTCTGCCATGAATTCTGACGGAGCACTTATATGCAGCTGCATATATTGTACTCACATTTATTTTTAAAGGTAACTTTAAGGGCAGCCTCACCCAACCCTCCTCCCCACCTCTCCCCTACTCCCCCAAGCTACGGGGCGCTCCTATAACAGGGTAAACAACACAGGAACACAATAGATTGGTAGGGAACATAATGAGTGCAATTTTATAAGAGGGAAAAGGCTGCGTGAACGAATACGCACGTGGATGTTGCATGCCTGGATATGTTCATTTGTGTTGCGTTTAGTTGTTATCCTTCCCACGGCTGACTACGTACGGTGCGCGAAAGAAGTTCAACATGCATACGAAATGTTAGTTACCCTACAGAGTAATCCACATGTGAAGATATTCCACTAAAGTAATGGGGAGGAATTCTAGAGAATATATTCACTCGCTTCCCACCAATATCGAGATGTATTCAGTGGCTTCGCGCTCTCATCTTTAACCTCCGATTAGCACGGTTGGCTCCGAACGGTGCGAAAGAAGTTCAACATGCACACGTACACAATAGACAAGGGAGACATCTCTTTACAAATGCTCAATCGCTCGTTGAGTAGAAAGTAATGGGGTCACGAGGCATTAGCGGAGCGTCTATAAATGCATCACCCTGCATGCACTGTCATACTCGATGGGACAGCAGAAAATAAATATAAGCGGCGCTCAATTCTGTCCGTGCACATTTTGTGTTTTTAATCCGTCAACCTATTGGTTTTCTAGACCAATACGGTATCATCGTGCATTATTTATGACTGAAACAAGCAAACTCTGGATGGGTTTTGACCTTCTGGGTGTCATCAGCAAGCAGCCCAGGTTCGTGACATCTGGGTAATGAGGCAGCGATTTTGTTTAAGCCAGCAAACACTCTGGACCGGTTTTCGACCTTCTTCCTGGCTCTCATTAGCAGAGTCGGGCTTGTTAAACGCATGCCGCGGGATTAGCAGATGTACAACACAGCTGGGATTTTTGAGCACGCTCACAGCTTAGGAGGGAGAGGAGGGACACGTGCGACGCTTTTTGGAGTGAGCGCGCTATTCCGCGCGGACACGTGGTGGCGCAACATCACGTGTACCCCCCCCCCCCCTCCTCATGGTTGGTTTCGATCGCAGTCCGCGTGCTGGCGATTTCCAAACGCACACAGACAGACATCACACACACACACGATGTTCTTGCTCGGAGACAGAGAGAGCGAGCCCTAATTAAATTAAAACTTCACCAGGTATGGACTCAGAACCGGTCAGAAAAATAATTAATGATAATTATGTACGACACGTGTTGGAACGTCACGTGTATATTTGTGTTTGTGTGTGTGTGGTTGAGCGGTAGTGTAACGGTTAGCGTGAACCTGGCGACCCGAGTTCGATTTCTGCTCACGGCCAACGCCAGTGACGATTATATGAACCGGTCCTGGGCCTCCCCTAGGTCGACTTAGCTTCAAATGAGTACCTGGGTGCGGTGTGTAAACATCGCCACTGGGGGAGACAAAGGCGGCCAGGCGTGGTGCTGGCCACCCACCCCCTCGTGTGCCGTGCCGGCATTCATAGGTGCTCGCTAACATTACTTGCCCCAACAGTCTGTTAAGAATATTAGGGAGATATTTGTATTAAATGTCTGTGAAACGCAACGAATATAGTTTGTTTTACTCCGACAATCATAAAATTACGTTCTTCAGTCCCGAAATTTAAACCTAACAACTTTCTCTCGATCAGGAAAAGTCGAACAGGCGCACTCTCGCTCAGACACAGAGCTTCTGCAGTGTGGAACGATGTCATAGACGCAGAAATAAAGTAGATTCCAACCTGTCTCATATTATATTATTCACAAATCTGCACCATTTAATTAGTTATATAATTGCGTATGCGTTAAGACCGGGTTGTGATATTCGTTGCGTAAATGCACGGAGTACTGCACGTATAAGTATATATTTTCCAACGTGTGTATGCCTGGTCATTGCGCATTTGCGATGTGTACGTGTCATTTGACACTCCTGACAGGATCGCAAAACTGTTGTTCCTTCCAAAGGAAATGTTCACGTGAAGTATTTACATTTAGGATAAATACTGTATGGTTTTGTGTACGACACCGATATACAGGAGCGTGAAATGAGGAGGGATGTTTCTTGCAAAAGCACGGGTTTGTATCAAAGGACGGCCGAACCTTTCGGCAAGTTCTGTGGGACTATACCCAGTGGGCCAATCCAGTTTCAGTTTAATTATTAGGTATAGTCCTGTGAACTATGCGGCTCTTGAATCGGGTGCAACCGCAACAAACAAAAACATGAACAAGAAACATCTAAAAGTGACTACGCGCAAGAAAAAACAGCAAAGTCTTCCAGAAAAAGCACCGTATATCAACGCTATGTGCAAAAATCCCAGTGAGATGCAAGTCAAACAATAACAACCGTAAGACAATTTAGATTAAAGTTATCAGTCTAACTCTGTACCACAACACACAAATATGGCTAAACCAAAACATTTTCGAAATCACCAAAATAAAGCTACAAAAACAATGTATTAGTGATCATAGGAACTGTGATTCAAATTGAACAATAAACGATATACACAACATGTACTAACTACCACCACCATCATCGGTGCTACCAAGTGTAACGCGAGAGATATCAAAGCTACGTGTAGTATCGATTCAACAACAACAGCAGCAAAATAAACGCAGGCTATGACGAAATCTAGCTGAATGAGGCCGACCTCGTGAGATTTGCGAAGCGTGGCAGCCTGCATGGCAATGCCCACGCGTTGTTAGGCATGGGTCGCCAATCGTCTAGGACAGGGGCGTCTGAATACCTGCGGTTCTGCGGCCGCGTGCGGCTATTTAAGGAACTGCAGTAGCGGCTCTTGAAATTCGAAAATAATGGCTCCTCTTGTTATTCTCGTTGCCAACCCCTGACCATACAAGTTCAATTTACCACGGAAGTCCAGTTCACAATGGAAGTCCAGTTTACCATGAAAGTCCAGTTCACCATGGAAGTCCAGTTTACCATGGAAGTCCAGTTCACCATGGCAGTCCAGTTTACCACGGAAGTCCAGTTCACCATGGAAGTCCAGTTTACCATGGAAGTCCAGTTCATCATGGAAGTCCTATTCACCACGGAAGTCCAGTTCGCCACGGAAGTCCAGTTCACCACGGAAGTCCAGTTTACCATGGAAGTCCAGTTCACCATGGAAGTCCAGTTCACCACGGAAGTCCAGTTCACCATGGAAGTCCAGTTTACCACGGAAGTCCAGTTCACCACGGAAGTCCAGTTTACCACGGAAGTCCAGTTCACCATGGAAGTCCAGTTTACCACGGAAGCCCAGTTTACCACGGAAGTCCAGTTCACATTGGAAGTCCAGTTTACCACGGAAGCCCAGTTCACCATGGAAGTCCAGTTTACCACGGAAGTCCAGTTCACCACGGAAGTCCAGTTTACCACGGAAGTCCAGTTCACCACGGAAGTCCAGTTTACCACGGAAGCCCAGTTTACCACGGAAGCCCAGTTCACCATGGAAGTCCAGTTTACCACGGAAGTCCAGTTCACCACGGAAGTCCAGTTTACCACGGAAGTCCAGTTCACCACGGAAGTCCAGTTTACCACGGAAGTCCAGTTCACCATGGAAGCCAAGTTTACCACGGGCAGGGGTCGGCAACCTGCGGCTCTGGAGCGGCATGCGGCTCTTCGTGACGACGTTATTCATAAAGGACCACCGTCTCGTATTCACCACGCAGTTGCATTGCAGCTCTTGAAATACTGCGGGGTATTTTACCGAATTAAAAAAAGGCTCTTGTTGTTTTGGTTGCCGACCCCTGGTCTAGGAGGTGACGGTTTTGAGGATGGATTTTTTTAAAATCTGTGCAGAGATTTAAGTGTAACCCCCGCCTCTCTCTCTTTCCCTCCACGCTACCCACTCTGGAACGCATTGGTGGGGTTTATCTCCGCACGCCACTCATTTGGCCAAACTTTCGAAATGCAGGACTCTCCGGAAAATTAGTCTCGGAAGTTAATGAGGATTTTGTGAGGCTGAAGGGATTATTAAGTTATCTGATTAAGATCGTGCGTCTGCATCGCTGTAAACCTATAACACCGTGCCGGGTTTAGTGATGACTGCGGCTGCTGATCGGAACATGCAGTTGTTTCCGTCCAAATAGCTTCCTGACCGGTGACTCACTAATCGCGTGATTTCCCAAAGGTCGTGTCATCGGGTGGGAATCCATGTAGGTACGTTGAATTTTGTTGTTGTTTGCACCGTACGTAGTCAACCGCGCGAATCGGAGGTGCGGAGGGCGGACGACAAACTAAACACACAAATCAGTTCTAAAGACATTCGTTTTCAATCTCCATTTAAAAGTTCATAGCTCCCAGTGGCTTTCGAATATCGGAGGAGCGTACGAGATGGCCGCAGAAGCGCATCTGAAAGCGCGCGATGCAGTGATCGTCTTCGTTCGATGGGTCAGCCAAAAGCCGCTGCGAGGAATGATCGGAGCTCGCGTGATGGTTTCTGTTCCTTGAAGAGATCGACAAAAGGTTCATGTTCCTTGGGGCTTTCGGTAAAGTCACGTAGATAGCGACTTAACCGAAAAACCCCAAAGAATATGAATTCCGGCAGTCACGAAAGCTTTAAGTCAAGATTGGTGGTTCACTTGCGGCAATCACTTCGTGTGTAACGAGGGCGACCTTCGTATGTTTAGCATCCCCAGGTCTATGACGAAGAGAACAAAGATCCCCCGTGTAGCCTTAACAGACTGTAGAGGCAAGTGCTATCAGCGAGCACCCATAAAGGCCGGCACGGCACACGAGCGGATGGGTGGCCAGCAACACTGAGTGTTGACCGTGAGCGGGAATCGAAGTCGGGTCGCCGGGTTGGGTTCGTCGCGCAGCGTAGCGCTAACCGCTACACCACCGCTCCCCACAAAGAGCACGGCCACCTTGAGACGCTCACCGGCTACCGTACGTAGTGCAGTATCAATGTCACTGGTCGGAGCGCGGTTCACAATGGTTGGCAAGTGGTGTCGGGGCTGGTCTTTGGGCCTTCCCGCTTCATCAATCCGCATTGACCGGCGCGGTGAAGTATGGCCAAATAACCCCCGTGTGGCCAGCGGATTGGCCGAGGGATGTAAATTACAAATGCAATGTCAATTTCATCATGGGACCTCGTTTGCCAGCAATGTCAATTCTCAACGCAGTGGGTTTATTCATGGGCATACGCATTGCATTCATAGCGTTATTACATTCAAGCGGATTAAATGTCACTTCAGTGGTTGCAAAAAAAGAGTATAATTGTAAAAGAAAAATAACTTGAATGTACAATTGTTTTTAGGTCGATCATTACGTTTTTTTAAATATAGTTTTCATATGTTGAGTAGTTAATGAAGAAGTATTACTCTGTAGTAATAACTAAAGTTGCTTGACTTTGTGGAATGTTCCCCGTTGTTGCACTCGAGACTGACTCATCATCATTATGTCTGAGTAATTCGAATTCCTATGATTGCTTTAGAGGGGCGCTGTAAACTTGAAATGTGTGCCAAGTGTAGTCGAGTCTTCGGTTCAACTTTGATAACCCGAAAACTAAAACGACATCGGATTTAGTCCATCCCAAAATCCCCACGTTCATTCCGGTTGATGTATCTGAATCACTGGGCCACAATAAACATCCGCACTGCTTCAAGTCTCTTCATCAAAACCTTTCAAAAAGACAAACAAACGAAAAACGATGCCCTCCCCAGCCGGTATCGACGGCTAAACAAGTAATTCGCACCGCCTCCCCCCTCCATGGAGCGTGACGCTAAAGCCTATGTAGAAAGCTGACCAAGTCCGCATTACCGGCGAGAACGCAGGATATGCCTCTCTTATTCTATAATTGTACACTTATAGAATAAGAGAGAGGTGGTGGGTGGAGAGGGGGCACTTCTCCACTGCGGCTTTGCCAAGTCACATTGCAGCGCATGTGCGGCAGTGTGAGCGGAAAAAAAAAACCCCGAAAAGTGTGTCACTAGGACACGCCAAGCCAGCAGCGCTAGGACCCGCCCTCAAGCCCCCGCGCTCGCACGCGCGCGCGTGTGTGCCTGCTCCCACCTCCCCCTCCCCTACTCCCTCTCTCTCCCTTCATCCCCATCCCTCCCTCTCCCCTCCCCATCCCTCCCACCCTCGGGCCGCGTGAGCTGCGCCAACTGGGAAAGGCGGCAGATATGAGGCCGCGCTGCGCGCCAGGCGAGTGCAGTTATGAACCACGCGGTCGGTGAGCGAGGCTCGTCGCAGTCGGCACTGAGAGTAGGGGGGGGGGTGGTTATAGCTTGACTCACTTCGGCTCTTCCCTTACAGCCTAGCACACACACACACGCGCACACTAGCCAGGAAACACCAATTGTCGTTTCACCCACGCGGTTACTTCTGCTTAACGCTAGCAGCACGAGCAAGCAGTATTGGTAGCTCCCCCCACCACCACCACCACCACCCTCTTAAACCGCCTCTGTTCCACCGAACTGAAGATTGTCTACAGAGGGCAAGATCTGCCGGAAGACGGCCAGTGCCGAAGACTTCCTCTGCGCTTCATTCCGGTGTTGACTTCCAGACAGCAGCAGCATCATCATTATCGGCGGCAGTAGTGGTAGTGGCATCAGCGACGCAACAGCAGAGTTTTCGTGTTGAGAGCGGTTTAGTAGTGGCAGCGCCTGGAGTAGTCGAAGTTACTCCGGAGTTATTTTTCTCAGCGACTTTAAAACAAACAAATTATTTTTTTTTAGTATTCCGCGACGCTACGCTTGCCCGACCCACTCGCCGGAGCCGAGAGGACATCGAGAAGCATGGACACGAATCATCCAGGTGGGAGTTTGTGCGTGCGCGAGTGCCATGCGTGTGCGCGCTACACGCGATTTTGATACATTGTGCTTGCTTGTATTCACGTATAAGCGTCGTGAAAGATGATGGGGCAGAGGCCGGGGCAGGCAGAGGGCTTCATCCAGCAGTGGATTGATCGTAGCCGATGATGACGGTGATGATATAACTGTCCCGTATTGATAAAGGATGGGGGTTTTTTTGTACCTTATTATCGCGTAGCGCGAGTTGTTTAAGGATGAGAGCTTGCTTCTCGCTCGAGACTTAACAGCAGCCTATAGTTTGGCCGTACGTAAAATACACACAACTCTCGTATTACACACACACACAGCCTTGCCGGCGTGCGTTTAATGTACGGGGATTGTATATCGGCAGAGCAAGCCAGAGGCAGTGTGTGTGTGGGGGAGCGAGGCGTGACACACACGCACAGACACGCAGCACGGCGTAGATTAAAAAAAAAATCGTAAACAAGCCGAATGAATGGCGAGGACTGCAAGAGCGAGGGCTGCTCCCCCCACCCCCGAGACGCATTGGTTCTCTCGGGCGCACGTGGACCGCACCCCACCAGCCATGTGCCACCTCCTCCATCCCATCCCATCCCTCCCTCCCCCGCACAACCCCGCCTCCTCGTCCAGCCGCATTGGATGGGGGGGTCCGGGAACCCATGTTACGTAAAGTGTTGCCGGAGGATCGCTTGTGGTGGCGGTGACGATGATGCGACGTTGGCTTCGTGACTTGGAGGAGGTAGCCGAGGCTAATGGACTGGCGGGCAGTACTCGACTGAGCTCACACGTGCACGGCCACACCTTACCCGCACCTTCGCGTACGGCACGCACATCACACACCTGCGCGTTGACGCGGTTGGTTGGCTACGTGTACGGTGCGAAAGAAGTTCAACATACGTACGTACCTGTGCACGCAGGTGTCCCGTGCACGTATGCCGGTTCATGCGCGAACACCTGCGCGTCTACACAAACCTGTGCCAACGCGCGTACAATGTTGTAATAGACACGCATGCAAATGTGCGTACGCCTGTAAACGCGCGGCGGCGTATATATCGCATGCCTCCTGTTATAACGCAAACCCGTCGATGTACAACTTTGGCATTGTGTACTTACACTTGTACACACGCGCACAGCACTGTAAGTGCAGTGCACGCAATTACGCGCACCTCGCCGACATCTGAACGTGCATCTGCACAGTTGGCTTGCACGTACAGTCATCGCATGCACCAGCAACATCACATTTCCTGCACCTGCGCGAAAACACACGTGCACTCGCACGTGTCGAACACACGTGCACGCGCACACGTGTCGAACACACGTGCACGCGCACCTGAGGCCGCCCACCTGGAGCGGATACCCCCCCCTTTCTCCCCCCCCCCTTTCTCCCCCCCCTCCCAGCCCCCACCCTCCCCTCCCCCGTACTCTGCCCCTCCCTTCACCTACCGCTTCACATATACCTGTACACACTGTTCTCAAAACTTCCACTTGACCACGTCAACATTCAAACAACATGTTTTTTAGTGCGATACCCCCCCCCCTCGGGTGACGGTACTGGCTCCCCCACCCCCCCACCTTTCATCCCCCCACCACCACCACGGCCACCACCACGGCCACCGCCCCCTCTTCCTCAGCCCCACCAGCCCGCTCCCAGCTCGTAGTGACCGCAATTACGAGACGTCATTAACAGCAGCAAACTTGTTGCGTAAAAACATCGCCACCGCAAGATTGGCGAAAGTCGTTTTTTTATATATATAAAAGGGGTTTAGGGAGCGGTGTTTATATTATAATATGCGCGCTTCAGGGGGCTTGCGATTGTAATTCCACGTGCGTTAATCAGTCACGTTACGTATTGGCGGCATACGTGTGCGCGCGTGCGTAGAGTACGTTGCGTTCTATTCACCGTACCCCCCCATACACCCCCCCCCCAATGCACACACCCAACCCACACCCCCCCCCCCTCCAACCACACCACTGCTAAAGAAACAAAATGAGAGAGAAGAAAAAAGGGGGGCCGAAAATGCGCTCACACATTGGAAAATTCTGGTCAGGTCGTATGTAGGTCACAGTGTTCCGAGCCTCGTGGCTTACATAACGACCCCTGAGACATGCCAGTGTAGCTAGGTGGGTGTTGGGTGTTGGTGGCAGCCAGACTTTGACGTCTTGGCACTCCTTCTGGAACTAAGTGTATTTTTTGTGTCCGCGTCTTTCTGGGATAAATTTTTTTGTTTGTTTGTTAAAAGATAATAACGCAAGTGCCGGCGTTTCTGTTTCTCTCTCTCTCTCTCGCGCTCACTCACTCACACAGACACGGGGGGGGGGGGGGGGGGGTGTGGGGGAATAAACCGGAGCGAACTTCAGCGGGTTTGTTTTTGGAATGGAATGTTTGTGAGCCACGGGAGCGACGTGTACTTTGAACTATTTTAAGGCCTTTTTAACTGGGGCGGTTAAAACCGAGACCCCCATCAGCCACAGAGATTTGGGGAAGGTTCGCGGGAGGTTGGAATTTATCGCCTCGCATCTCCGGGGGGGGGGGGGGGAGACACTTCGTTGAGGACGGAAGTTCTAAAACTTTATATTGCGCTTGTGCTACTGCCATCCAAGGACATGCTTTTTGAGAATTTCGTTTTGCGTAAACACGTGCCACGTAAGAGAAGAAAAAAAGCCGAGGCACATCGCGTTGGTTGTAAACAGCAGCCAGCACTTACTCGCGGGTCCACCCAGAGATTCCTACCTCCAGAGAGCATTGTCCAACGTCTATTGGACGTGTTAGTTGTACCCTACTTCATAGTGAAAAAAATATATATAATAATTATGATAACCTGTGAGGTTGTTTGACCATACTTCATTGTGCGGGTTGGTGAAGGTTGTTTTTACTTATTTTTTTATTTTGGGGATGGGGGTGAGACAGATATCACTCAAAAACTGATATTAGCCGTGGCCGGAGTCAAACTCATGTGGCTGAGTTTATCATGCAAGTGTGCCATGAACCAAAGTTGTCACCACTTCCATGACATGCTTGTGAACAAATCCTTGAGTGAGCATTTAAAAAAATGTGATTCTAGCTATCACGCAAAACAGCGTCAACCTTGCCCCAGCCACCGCTGTGTTTTGTACTCTGCGTAGAGAGAGGAGAGGGGGGGGGAGAGGCGGTACAGTACACACACGCTGGCCTGGAAATTGGGCTAAAAGACGCAGAGATGAGTGCTCGCCATTGATCCGTTAGCAATGCCGAGTCATTGTGTTTATTCTGCATCTTCTGTTGCCGAGGGCAAGCCAACCAAGCCCCTCCGCACATTCCCCTCCATCTCGCCACCGATTTCCACCGGAACGTTTCATAATCCACAAACGACGATTCGTAACAACCCCTTATTTAGCCGCACAACGGAGCAAGCGTTTCTGTTGTTGTTGTTGTTGTAAACGGAGCACCGTGCAGTTGTGCTCGTATCGCTATTCACTCGTGTTGTATCTCACTAATAAAAATACACACTACATCAACATCCGTTGTTTTACTGTACAGTACTTCTATGCTCCCGGGTCTAGGTTTCCCGAACGTCAACCCGAACTGACCACCAGGCCAGCCTCGGTGAAAAGCACGGTTACAATAATACCCCGCAGCAGCGGGATATGCCAGAAGTACCCGTACAAATAAAAAAAAATCACAACAATAATATACACGCACGCACATACCTACTTAATGTTAGGGTTTAACAAGGGCAGTGTTTTTGTAGGATTTTTTTTTTAAATGCGCATTCCATCATGGTCCCAAAAAAAAAACTACCCTAAGTCTGTAAAAAAAATATATGCCAGCGGTTAGCTAGCAAGTCCACAAGTCCTTATTCAAAACATGTGCCTTTCCAGGCAATTCTGGCAAGGGTTGGGTTATTTATATTCTGCAGGCCAAGCATGCGTTCGTACCAGAACATTGTGTTCTTGTTACTTGGCAGTTGAGTAATGTGCTGGCCGGCTGCCAGGAGGGGAGGGTGCGTGGGGTGACTTGGATGAAAGGAGGGGAGAGAGAGAGGGGACGTGGAGTGCTGCTGCTGCTGGGGTTGGGTCGATGTGTGGGGTAGGGGGGGGGGAGAAGGGGCGGGGAGTGGAGGAGTGTACGGGGATGGAGCCCCCCCCCCAACCCCCTCCGTCCTCCGCACCCAGCTTGTAACCGTTGCGTTTAGCTGAGCCGAGACACACGAGAGAGACGGGCGATGAGTTGCGTAACCGTAACCTTGGAACGTGTTGTGTGTGTGTGTGTGCGTAGGCGCCCTCCAGTGGCCGCTGTCGTGCCTGCGAATGTTTTCTTGCCTCGTCAGCCTCGGCGGCGAGACAACAAAAAAAGGGGGTTGCCATTGATCTTTGGAGAGAGAGAGTGAGAGAGGGGGGGAAAAATCCCCCAAACGTTTGCACATTACATAACGCACAGCGTGTGACCTGGCTTTCCGAGCCCGTGCAGAATTTTGAAGAGATATAAACATTAGCCGTGCTCAAGCACATCAGGGCATCAGTGGGAGCGATTATGTTTGCGTTATAATGCCAGTTGCGCATGAACGGATGGGTGGGCATGTTCCTAACCTTCAAATTGAAGACCGCATGCGATTTATAGTGGCGACGGAGACAATGCGCCGTATGAGATTAGCGAATATTTGAAAAAACAAATTTTTGCGCAAAGAAGATTGAGCCTGTAGGAAAATTAGACGGTTTGCATATTTTGTTTTTGCATTCAGTGAATTCTTAGTGGCAACATGAGACAATCGTTGCTGAGGTCGATTTGAAAAAGCAGACTGCGGCAGTGGTACTGTTACCGTGCCAGAGAGTTGGGCATGCAAAACATTAATGATTGCACCGAACTTTACGGAAGTTCTGCAATACTGCTAATTGGATTATGAAAGAAACGAAAACAATTCTCACACAGCGCAGCTTCAGAGACCAAAATACATGGATAATAAAATAAGCTAGAGCTATATTTATATAAATACTGTACCCCAGCAAAAGTACGTGGAGTGATTTATTTTAATTATAAGCCAAGGAAAATAAGCGATTAGCAATTGGAACATCTAGTACTGTACTCAAAGGAAGCGGCATCGCGTGTGATTATTTTGAGTGTCGGCCAAAAATAGCCTCGATAAGGAGGTTTCATGGGAGACGTGTGGCCGGGTTGCGTGTTCCCACATTGCCCGATCGAAAGTCCACTGGGGGGGGACAAGGGCCAAGGGACACGGGCCAAGGGACAGGCGACGCAGGACACGAGAGGCGCGCGCATTTGCCAGGAGATGAGTTTGAAATTCAACGCCGCTGCGGATAAAAAAATAAAACCCGGTGACACAGACCCCTGTGACACACGCATTAACGTCGCAGGATTTGACGGTGGGATTTGAGATGTGGGAGGCAAAACGGCGCTCGCGTTTCGCTCCGGGGGTGTCCTTTGCATTGTTTAGAACGCTGAGACGGGTTACGCAACACTTTGCTCGGTAGGAATGGGGGAGGAGGCAGGCGGAAGGGGGGGGTGAGCCGCACTGGAACCGTAGCCAAGGGCGGAATATAGAGGGCCTGTAGTTTTGTTATGTAACAGGCGAGGAGGCAGCGTGGAAGCGAGCAATCCTTGTTCAAACATTGAAACGGCAAACAAGGCCATGAATCGATGTTGAAATTCACAACGCTTAGGTAAAGCTGCGGAAGCTTCATTTGATTTAAAATTAGCACAGCCCAGACACGCACCCAGAGCGCTCGCGCGACGTGCCGTGAGGCCGCATCTCGATCTCATTATTTGACGCCCACTTGCAAATTGTTGCCTGCAGTAAATCCCCGTTTGCCACGGTGGGCTTCGCAGACGCTGGCTCTGAAGGCATCGCTCGTCATATCAGCGGTGCCATTTTACGTTCATCGTTTAGCCTCCGTAATTGTATTTACCCGAATGAACGCATCCCCCGCCACATTGCAAATAAGCATTTCCCTTCCTCGTCTGCAACCGGTATTAACCTCGAATGATTTAATCCGATGAAATGCCAACAATCGACAACACAGAAAACCATGAGACTGCAATCGTACCGATTTTAGCTGCAGTATTTTTTTAACCTTTAATATAAAAAAAACATGTTTAGAATTCCACACGTGAAGACCTTTCATCTCCTCTGCATTCTGAGAGAGCGCGGGGAGGAGCGGCGAGAGATGGGATGGGTATGGATTGGGGGTGGGATTCTGTGGAGGGGGATGTGAAATCATTCCATTCAGAGCGTGTCGGGAGCCGCCGCCACTGCTGCTGCTGTAACCTAATTGGCTGCTGTAACCAGTGCTGGAGCGGCTCTGTGATTGGAGGGATGAGGATGCCTGTGGCTCACGTTGAGGGCCAGCTGATGATGCACCCTCTCGCTAGCTTTCCCCTCCCTTTCCATCCCTCTCCCTCTCGTGTTTGTGCTTCAAGCGTGCGCGGCTCAAACACGAGCAGGTCCACGTGAGGCCCTCACGTAACGCGTAGCTGCAGCGATGCCAGTAATAGCAAAGTGGGTCATCCCGTGTCAGCCGCGTTCAGGTACACGTGTGGAGATGCATGGGAGGAGGGATGGGGGGTTTTGGGTTGGTGGGGGCGGCGGATGGAAGAGAAGAAGGGTGGGAGAGGTGGGGGAGTTGGCGGGGTGGTGGGGGGGCAATGTTTTTCGCCCCAAAGACAGATGGTTTGACACTTGGCGTTGACTCGGTAACATGCCTGTAAAGCTGCCGGTGCAATTTACATGCTCCAGTTTCACAGAGCCCGACGGTTTTTTTTTGTGTTGTGCGTGGCTATCACAACACACGCGATATGCCGCGGCCTGAAACACAATGTTCCGGTTTGTTAAATTAGAAATACATTCAGGATGTGTTCCACTTGAAGAAGGAGACGAAACTAAACGCCTGCTAAACAAAATCAACGCCCGTATTGTTACCGTCAACACGGCGCTTGCTATTTGGCGTTTAGAAAACGGACAACGTTGTTTTACTCTCCAAATATGATATTAATGATGAATTATAATCACATTTCACCTCGTTACTAGCACTCCGTTGTTGCTGTTGCCATTTAGGCGACAATTACGTGCTGCCACCTTGCGATTAAACACGCGCGCCATAGTAACAGATTCAATGGTTCGATTGTGATATCCACATGGCATTTCGAGATCATTTCAATAACAAGAAAACATCTTGGGAGTAAAACTTCGACTCGACTGCCCGGTGGCTCGGTTCACACGCAGTCAACCAGAGGGCACAGTGCCGTCACATTCACCGCTTCCTCTCGCGCACGATGCACATTGGTGGTTTCGGTGAATTAAAATGTACAACTCCTCCGCCGGTTTTAAATAGCGCAGAACAATCTAATGCCCGAGGTAGTCCGAGGGAGAAAGGAGGAGGCGGGGGGGGGATGGGGTGGGTGGGTTGGGTAGTGGAGGGGCGCAGTGTGGTGGGAGGGAGCCAGTTGCTTCTTCCACTGGGCACCGACTATTCTCCCTCTGCGCTGCCTGCCATGTCCGCCTTACTGGCCACCCTGTTCCAAGTTCCGCTGACTCTTGCCTGCCCTTGGCCCCAGTGCCCCTACTAAACCCTCTCGTTCCACCCCCCCCCCTCCTCCTCCCTCTGTGTTCCACAAAGGGCACTGGGGCAGTGCTGTAACCAGACTCTCTCTTGTTGGACAGTGAAGCCAGGGACGTTATTTTGCCGCTGCCTATTGCAGGACGCAAGGCGGGTGGTGCCGCCTTCCGCGTATACACAACACCGCAATTTGTACGAACAAAAATGAATGTCAAGAGTACATAGTGTACTCTGCGTTGTTTGCCAAGTCTTGAAATGGAAAGAGCGCTGAACCCTTGCCAAGGCTGTTCTTGCTTGTTTGCTACTGGCAGATCCCACCGTGCGGATCCACGTGACCGATGTTTTGCAGCCCGTGGGGTTTTTTTTCTCCCTCTCTTCCCCCCCCCCACCTCCTCTTTCTGTGTCAGTGGTGGGTGGGGGATTTGTGCCACAAGCATTGGTGGTGGTGGTGGTGGGGGGGGGTGTTCTCGGTGTTACTAGCGTGCAAGTGTGCGTGTTGTGTGCGCGCACGCGCAAACGCCGGGCAGGATAGGGGAGGTGCAGCTGCCCAATTGCCGCCATAATCGCGCTATTGTATGCGGCCCGCTTAATTGGCGTGGGATGATGCATAGAGCCAGGGTGTGGATGTGTGGTAATGTTGAAGTAAAAGAGCCCTGGTAATTAGCTTAAAAGGGGTTACTTAATGTTAGGTCCATTGCCGGTACAGTATTAGGAGGCCGAGCCCACTTGAGAATGATGATTTTTAAAAAAAAAATTTAAACGATGAATTTCAGTCGCCACTTTATTGGCGTGCACTTAAAAAGAGAACGTCATACTGTGGCTGTAGTTGTAATCACGTGGTTTAAATATTGGCCACGTGATTGTTTTAGTAGGGTGTATTTATTTCCCCCAACCTACCACAGCCCTTGCCTTTAGAAGAAGAAGTAGAGACGTGTTGTGTCCACCGGATGTTGTTGTCCGACTGTAAATAGAAGGGGAATCGGTCAGGGAATATTTAATATCCTAAACATTTGAGGTATTTATACATTCTTTTTTTTTACTTTTCTTTTTAGCATTTGCTTGCATTCATTCAATCATGCGGCTTTGGAATTAAATTCGGCTTTAGGTGCGCTGATCTATAGTAACTAATTGGCACTGTTGTTTTACGTGACAAACCTAACTAATTGGCTGTGTCGGGTGGCGGCGGGTTTAGCGACACACTTATATTTACGCCATCCAACCCTCAAAAACAACTTAACATTGGTATTTCGATTTTTTTTCAAAACGAAGGATTCGGCGCGGACAAAACACTGCTTCGCTCCATCAGCTGACTGGGCCTTTAGGGCAGAGCGCCGCGAAGCAGTCTGCAGGACGAGAGGCGTGAACACACCGCGTCCCCTCCCTCCTATGTGAGCGCTCCTTTCCGAGCTGAGCCCCGGCTGCAGGCCGCTCTGAGAGGCCCTCGCGTCGATGGCGACGAAAAAAACGCGACGCTCGTTATCCTGGCCCCTGCCATTGGGGTGTGCAACTTTCACCTTTGGCTGCCGAAGGAGTTGGGATTCGCCCAAACGCTCATTTGAACGTGGAGCTCCTTTCAAATTCAATAAAACGTTCAGTAAAAGTTTACCCCCTCCCCCCCCCCCGAAAAAAAAGGTATTTTTTTTTTAAACTTTCCACCGCATCTCGTAGCTGGCAGGCGTTCAGCACTGGGCACGGCCGCCAGCAGCGCGCTGTCCTTGCCTGTGCACCGCTCTGCGCGGCGTTGGGAACACGCGCACACACGCACGATGTTCCAACCTAAAGTGCCTCTGTGCCCACGCGCGTGTTTCTGCAGGAGGAGGAGGAGGCGGAGGAGGAGGAGGGGTCATCTCGTACGCGGGCTCCATGGGCTCCAGCCCCAGCCCCATGTCGTGCCACAGCGACAGCAGCGAGAGCGGCTTCGGCTCCGGCTCCCAGTCGCCGCTCTCGTCCTCCCTCTCCGCGTCCCCTCCGCCCGTCGGCGGCCCTCCGGGATTCCGCCCGGGGTCGCCGGGCCGGGGCGACGCGGAGGGGTCGTGCGGCGCCGGTCGCGGCTCGATCTACGTGACCTCGCTACCCGCGAGACAGGACACGGTGCTGCAGGACCACCTGTACTGCCCGCCGGCCGGCGCCTCGCCCGGCTCCGTCGGCATCAGCCTCGGCGGCGGCGGCGGCGGCGCCGTCGTCACGCACTCGCCTACCTCGTCGCTGGCGCTCGGCCCCACGCACCGCGGCGCCCGGGGCAGCGCCGGCAAGCTCAAGTCCGGCTCCATCGGGAGCATTGCCAGTAAGCGACAACGCGCGCGGTCGAGCCTCTCTCGCGCTCTCGCCGGCAGCGGATCTGTGCCGTGCCGCACGATGCGTGGGAGGGGAACGGGGGTGGGGGTAAGTGCGATGTAATGGGAAATGAGCGGTTAATAGAGAATAATAATTGTTAAGCCCATGATTGACGAGGAATTGCGGTTGCTCGAGGGTGCACCCGATTGTGTTGAAACGTTTTGGTGAACGCCACGCAGCGGCTCTGAGATGTTAACTACCTCGCCTGGTATATAGGAGGTCGTGGGTTCGATCCCGACCCTGACGCCTTTAAATTTAGATTTTGCATGTCTATTTGGATTGCTGTAAATTTTCCACGCATGAATCCACTTCGTTGAGCTGTCATTTGTGGCCAGCTCGTTTCTGAACAAGCGGGCCTTACCTGGTAAAATAAAAAAAAAGTAAAAAAAATTTTAGTCGCGCGCACGTTTCGGTTCGGGTTTAGTCGCGGCATTGATGCTTCCGAACAACAGCGGGCGGGCGTGGGTGTGTCAAAGCTCCACTAACCCCCCCCCCCGTGCAACGTTTGTTCCGCAGCAATCAACGGCGTTGTGCTGCTTTGCAAAGTGTGCGGAGACGCCGCGTCCGGGTTCCACTACGGCGTACACGCCTGCGAGGGCTGCAAGGTAACGGCGTCCTCCTCCTCCTCCCTTCTCCTGCCGCCTCCCGGCGATCGATTCGTTCAAATCGCCCGCGGGGCTCTCGGGACGGAACCCTTGGCCCACCGGTGCTCTTTTCTATCACGCCCCTCCCTAACTCTCTCAACCTCCTCGAGCACAACCGCTGGTGACCAGGCCACACAGCGGTTACTAATTTTTTTTTACGATTGGCCGGGTCGATGATTGGCTTGTTCAACCCCCGCCGCCTCTCCCCCCCCCCCCCCCGTCAGCAATTTGTGTTCGCACCCAACTGGCCTTGTGGGAGATGCCGCAGAGCGCCGGGTGTGTGTGTGTGTGTGAAGGTGCCTGCAATCTGGCGCTCCGTCTGGCGACTCACGTTGAGGCCACGTGCGCGTGAGACGCCCGCCACCTGCTGGCCGCGAGCAGAGCGGCCAGCAGGTGGCGGTGTGGCGAGTCGGTTGATACAATTTTAGTTTTTGTGGGTTTTTATTTTTAGTGTAAGCTCCTTGTCCTTTTGTTTGTTCGTTTGTTTTCTCCAGTTGATCTATTTTCCTCCCACATGTAAACAATAATACATATCACAATCGGAATCTTTTTTTATATACTGGAACAATCCGATGCGCTATAAAGCTCTTTTTCACATATCCAGGAGGGGCGTCGTCAGAAAGTTTCGGCTCGATGAGGAATCGACCAAACATCCCAATCACAGGAAATTACTGAACTAGTCTCGAAATGAATCGATGCTTTGCGCTACAACTACATTTCCATTGTCACTTTTATATAAATATTGGTGCATTTAAAGAACTTGTCGCGCAGGGCTAACGTCGGCAGCATGTGCATTCGTTTTTCTTCCTTCCACGTAGGGATTCTTCCGACGCAGCATCCAGCAAAACATCAAGTACAAGCCGTGCCTCAAGAACGAGACCTGCCCCATCGTGCGGGCAAATCGCAACCGCTGCCAGCACTGCCGCTTCAAGAAGTGCCTGTCCGTCGGCATGTCCAAAGACGGTGGGTGATTTCGCAGTGCGTCAATCTGTCGGCCGGCACTTTCGGGAGCGCCCAAGCCTCAGCCTGTGACGATAATTTAAAGTGGCGATACGGGAGAGCCCGTTGAGATGAACGCCGCCTTTTTCGAAAAGCGCCGTGCTAATCGAGTCGTCATGAAGAGCCCCCGTACCATTTTTAATGCATTGCAATTTTAATAAGTGCAGAACAAATAATGGTAAGCCTGCACCAGACGAACCGCAGAAAAATAATATAACATTCAATGTGAAATTATGTAGCCTAGTTTCGTGTTCCTGCGTTACCGTTCCTCCTTGAAGGGGTCCCGTAGACAGACGCCTTCAGTTGATGGGTTTCACTCGAACCGGAATGTGAAATCTCAAATGGTCCCTCGCTGTTTGTCTCTTCCCCCTCCACCACCGCCACAGCCGTGCGATTCGGACGCATCCCAAAGCGCGAGAAGCTGCGCCTGATGGAGGAAGTCCAGAACGCCCTCAACTCCGCATCCTCGTCCGTCATGGTCAGCCAGGCGATAGCTCGGCCAGCGGACGGCGGCCAGCAGCAGCAGCAGGAGCAGCAGCAGCTGCTGACGGTCGACAACATGGAGTGGAGCAGCGTGGGGCAGGCGGAGGTCGAGGCCAGCAGGGCGCGCAAGCCGTCCGAGTCGATGCAGGCGAGCCCGGATGGCGGGCGGCCCCGCAGCCAGCCCGGAAGCCCCCTCAAGATTAAAGAGGAAGAAGCGGCTCAGAGGGTCGGCGCCGCACACTCGGACGTCTTCCGGCAGCGCCGCCCCGAGGTTCCTTTGGGGCAGTCGAACGTCGTCGGCGACCCCAAGCGGGTTCAGAACTTCGCTTCGGCGCCGGGGGGGAGCCTGGCGGCAGACGCCATGCAAGGCCCCGCTTTCGCCGGGCTCTCGGACAGCGTGGCCGCGCACGCCATCTTGGGCGCGAGGCAGGAGGCCGAGATGGCGCGCGCCGCGTGGAGCGCGCAGGACAACAACAACGGCGGCCAGCGCTACGGGCTGCCGGACAACGGCCGGGGAGAGAGGGCCGCCGCCCAAGCCAGCCTCTTTCGCCAGCGGTGCGACTCGCCGGCGGGCGTCAACGGCAACCGCGCCGGCTTCATCGACAGCGGGCACGAGAGAGCGCGCTACGCGGGCGGGTGCTCCGCGGGCGCCCACGGGGGCGCGTACCCGGGCGAGGACAACGCCGGGCGCTTCCACGCGGCGCAGCCTCAGGCGATCTCCGGCCAGCACGGCCAATACGGCCGGCACGACTACGGCTACGGCCAAGTCTCGGTGTGCCCCATGGGACAGGGGCACGAGCAGGCGCCGCAGATGTCCGGCGGCGTGCGGCATTGGCCCGAGGAGCGAGAGGAGACGTCGTCGTCCTCGGGAGCGCGAAGCTGCCCCTGGAGTGGACCGCAGAGCAGAAAGCTGGTACGTGAGATCGCTCGCGGCGCGCGACCCTACGCATGTATGTAGTATGTATGTTGTGTGCATGTACGGTGAACTTCTTTCGCACCGTAGGTAGCCAACCACGATAATCAGGAAGGACAACAAACTAAACACAAAAAGCAGTTTTAAAGAAATGAGTTTCCATACTCTTTGGGTCTTTCGGTAAAATCACGTTGATAGAAAAATAATTTTAAAAAATCACGACGTTTTGATCGCAACAACAAGCAATCGTCTTCAGGTGAAAAAATACAGCAGGCGGACTGCTGAGGCAGGAAGAAATGTTTATTATTATTTTATTATCTACGTGACTTTACCGAAAGACCCAAAGAGTATGAATTCTTGCAGTCACGAAAGCTTCAGGTCAAAATTGAGTTTCCAGTCTAACATTGCACAGCTCCCGCTGGCTTCCTAACATGGGAAGCATGACAACAGCGCGAGATGTCGTCTCCGCCCCGCCTGACGCGCGTTCTTTCCATCGCCAGGCGTGCCCCCTGAACAGCGGCCCGTTTGGCCGCCCCGACGCCAGCGGGGGCGAGGTGTGGGAGGACTTTTCCCGTTGCTTCACGCCGGCCGTCAAAGAGGTTGTGGAGTTCGCTCGGAGCATCCCCGGCTTCCTGAGCCTCTCGCAGCAGGACCAGGTCGCCCTGCTCAAGGCCGGCACATTCGAGGTGAGGAGCAACAACAACACAAAACGATGCCGGCGGGGAACCCCAGTCGAGGCGCAAAGGCACGTGCGGCAGAACTGTATGCCCCCCACCCACCCACCCACCGCCCTCCTTTCTTCGTCACTCGAGCCCGCCCGGGTGGCTTCTGCGGTGAGAGGTCACCTCGGCTCCGCAGCTTGAAAGTTCGGCGATATTTAAATTCCGGTTCGGGTGGTGGGGAGATCGGCTGAGCTTGTCAATTCTCCTCGTGCTCAATAAAACGAGCAACCGATTGTTGGGAAATCGGCAATGGTTGCCCTACGGAGAGACAGGCTCCTCCGGCCATAGTAATGTGGAATTTCCAGCAAGGGACTTGTGCCCGGCAACGGAAATGAGCGCCGTCTCATTGCTCGTTTGAGCGGCGAGATATTTCGCCAGCGCCTCCTAAGTGTCAGCTTAAGGCGGGGTGGGTCGGGCTATGGCCATCGTTTGTTCGACACACCTGTGCTCATCGCCTGTCCCCCTGCCACCCTCTCCGCAGGTGCTCGTGGTGCGCTTCTCCTCGCTGTTCGACGCGCGCGACAGGACCGTGCAGTTTGCGGGCGGGCGCGTCTATCGCTTGGAGGAGCTGCGAGCCCTCGGCATGGGCGAGCTCCTGCACGCCATGTTCGACTTTGCCGAGAAGCTGGTGTCCCTGCGGCTCACCACCGAGGAGATGGGCCTCTTCAGTGCCGTCGTGCTGGTCTCCGCCGGTACGTCTCTCTCTGCCTCTTTCTCTTTGTATTCGACGTGGTGACGCCGCCCCGGTTTAATCCTTCGTCATGCATTGTCACTGTCACCGGGGGTTTAATATTAATTATAGTCGTTAGCGCCTGGTTTAATCTGTACCCGCTGCAAATCTGTGAATGTCGTGGTTTTCCATTTGCTCGGATTTACCCGCCGCCCTCCCCACGCCGCACAGCTGACTTTGACAGCTGAAGTATAAGAAGCTTTTATCAATATTCCCTGCGCCTTTGTAACCCAGATTAACTGGACGCATCATGGGATCATCAGTTCTTTTATCAGATGTAGATCCACCCAGTCGACAAGGTTTCGCAATAAACAGTTAAGAAAGTCGACCTGTAACAAAAATACCTTTCCATTCATCGCAAAACTCTACAATTTGAATCGACGTTTGTGATGCGACACCCCTCCCCCCCCCCACAAGCCTCTTTAATATTGCCACTTTGCCCAGATTAACCAAAATGCACCGCGCGCGTTTTTTTCCCTCTCTCCCCTTTTGCGACCACAGATCGCTCCGGCATCGAGGATGTGGGGACGGTCGAGCGCCTACAGGAGGCCCTCATCTCAGACCTGAGGGACCTGGTCTCCAGGAACCACCAGGACGGCGCGACGCTCTACACCAGGCTCCTCTTGCGCCTGCCTGACCTGCGCACGCTCAACAACCTCCACTCGGAGAAGCTGCTCGCCTTCCGCATCGACGCGTGAGCGAGCGCTTTCGACGGCGGCCGATGCGCAGAAAGATTAACAGAGTGCGTGAGGGCGACTTTATTTATTGGACGTTTTCGCCCGTTGTTCGTCGTCAGTACGATGAGCACTTTACTAAGACGAAACGA
The DNA here is from genome assembly GCF_048934315.1 of Petromyzon marinus. Classification (NCBI taxonomy): domain Eukaryota; kingdom Metazoa; phylum Chordata; class Hyperoartia; order Petromyzontiformes; family Petromyzontidae; genus Petromyzon; species Petromyzon marinus. The sequence goes on along the minus strand of NC_133668.1, from coordinate 3,553,016 downwards.
CAGCAACAAAAACACTTGAATAGCATCCGTAGACTGCCCTAAAAAGACTCGAGGATGACGACGACGACGACGACGACAAGCCTTATAGAATGGCTCCTAAATGTAACGTAAGATCCAAACGCACGTGCAATTTGCTTCCAATGATGGCGCGTGCGTTTTTTTTCTTTCGTGAACTTATCGACAAAGGTTAACGAGGAGGGTATCACGACAACTAAAGCTTCCTGTACATTTGTTTGCTCCGCTCGCAAAAGGCGTGCGAGCGGAGCCAGTTTGGTTGCGGTGCGCGGACACTCCGCCACCGGGGGACGACGTGGCGCCAGGCGAGGGCTGGCGTCTCTCCCTCTCGCAGCAAGGGCTTTCGGTGCAACGGACACAGCTGCACTCTGCGACCACGTGTAAATTATGTTAGCAGTCTTTTTTTTGTTTACGTAGCGTTTTACGAAATGGCAGGTTTGTGTTTTTTTGGTTCGTTTGTCCCTCTCGTTTTCTCCCGCATCGCGATAATCACTGACTGGGCGTCGCCGTAAACCCGAGTGATTTTTTTTGCTCTCGTGGCGTTCACAATTTATGACCGGAGCACGATTTGTGCGTATCCTTCTGTGCTTCCTACTCCGAGTAAACCGGCCCAATAAAGTTTTGCTGTACCAGTGATCAAAAAAATGTTTCCGGGCCACGTCGATAAACGGTAATGACATCCTCCTCGTGTGTGTGTGTGCGCGCGCGCGTGTGTGTGTATATATACTGTACAAATATCCCCGCGTTCTTGCGTTATAGGAAAGCAAACGACACGCACGCTTTTGTTTAATCGCAAATAAGCCGGCAGCAAAGCGGCGGCCGTGAAAAAGAATGTTCGTCAACGCCTTTGTAAACATTTTTTTTACATCTGTCTTTGGTTTCTTTTGCGTTCAGCCTGCCTTGACGCTCAACCGTCAGTGAGAGAGTGAATTGGGAATAACAGACACCCGATTTGAAGGCATTGCAAATGCTCTCACGCGTAGATGTCTATCTTGTCGTGGGTTTGTTGATAATTTAAATCGCATCAGACGTACGCACAGACGCGGGCTGCGGTAACTTCTGCACGATGCATTGACCGCTAACAAGGAAAGCTTCAGGCACTTAGGGTGGCATTGTATAGCAGTGCAAAAGTGCGATCATTTCCAGTTTTTTTCACTTTGTCCCCCTTTATGTGGGGGAGTTTTTATTTTCTTTGTAACTTAAGCGTGCACGTGTGAGCGAGCGAGCGAGCTTTCTCGAGTGTTTATACGAGTCATGGCATTGACGTTTCATGAACCCCCAATGTATTTGTGTCAACTTTTCAACCGTAGTTTTATTTGTTATTATTAGCTGCTAGAACTTATTTAAAACGAGCATTAAATTAACACGATTTTTTTGGTTGTTGCGAGAATTATTTAGTGTTTTTTTTTGTATCGTAAACATTGCCATATTTAATATTTCTTTCGTCATGTCAAGTAAAATGCGTTCAATGATCGCATGTCCCCTACATTTACACAAAGTGTCCCTACATTTGCACCTGTGAGACGGAATCAACGCGGCACTTAATGCAAAGGAACACGATAGCCACCACCACCACCACCAAAACCAATGTACAGGCCAATGAGATATATTCAACGATGTTTTTCAATCTTTGCAGCTAGCTATGATGGCCCTGTAACTGGTGCTAACTCACGCCTCAAGCGGCGAGCACCGTCGTCTGGAGACCACCTTGCAATTGCACGGCTTTTTTTGTCTAAATATATTTTGTGACATGGGTCTGATCCATTTATAGAGACATTGCAAGAGGATAATATTTATTTCCAAAGCTTCTGCACGTCTTCCTCCCCCCATCCCAGTGCACTCATTAATCCAAAACACTCACCGCCGTCGCTCAGTGCACACCTCTGTAAAGACACGGAGCCATGGCAAATATTCCGTCGTTAGAAATCAATTGGGCATCTGTAAATGGATCTCATCCTGTTATAATACCAATTCTGTTTGTGCGGTTCAATGTATTGCTGCGCTTTTCGGCTCACGGCGGACTACGCGATGATTCGCCATCACAACAACACTGATGTCAATAATCCACTACGTGTGGGCGTCATGAGTGGGCTCACTCACCCAAATGCGTGTCTGTGTACATATTGCGGAGGTGTAATTCTGCTGTTTGTGTAATTAAATAAATTAGGCTTTGCACGTTCTCCGAAAAAAAGACTTTACATTATCACTTAAATATATGCTCTTTCTCATGGTGCAATCTGATTTTTTCAAATACTTATGTAATCCGTATGTTCTGTGTGTGTGTGCTTCACATGAGACATATCTGTGTATGATATCGGTATATGTGGATTATTGGTTTGTGGGAAGGAAACAAACTGTGGGGGGGGCCGGTGGGGGGGAGGTCGCAATCAACAAAAACAGAACAAGAGGGCGTATTAAATACAAGAATAGAATGTATTCCGCAATTGTGACTGATTCGGTGCCTACACCAAATGAATGTTTCAGAAAGATGTATAATATATAGGCAAAGAGAGATATATTGTAAACGAGAGAGCACTTGTTTGGTAGTAGAAGAATAAGGAGAAGAAGAAGACGAAAAACAAAACGATTACAAAAACTCACAAATGGATCTTACATTGGTTCGACGAGTGTATGCAAGGAATATGTGCATACGAGTTGTGGTGTATACGTTTTTATTGACGGCTGTCAGTCACTTCCACCAACCAACGCTGATTGGGCATTGTCCACGTTTTCCTTTGATTGAGGAAAATAATTGAATGTGTTGTGGGGGGGCGGGCGGCGTGGAGGGAGGCTCGGATTTGGTTGTTGCTGTTAAGCTGCTTGGATACTGTAACATACATTTTGCCAGTGTGTCCACATGCTCGGAATTACCATTTACATTGTCCCGTCTTCATCCTTGTGTCCACCGCAACTGTTGCTGGTTATGCATTCCCTGCCCAATAAACGTGCCGTTGTTAAAATTACCTTCGCTCGCTTGTGTCACATTATTACACTCTTTCTTTTAACTCGCTTTGTTGTTGTATCCTCAAATCTTGTAACTCAATTTTTACCCACTTCCCAATGTGGTATCGACTGCAAACTTGGTATACTTATGTCATATTCATGACAATACTATATTCTATCATAAAATATCTATATTTTTTAACATTCTGTTTTATTTTGGTTTAAAGCTTTCGTGACTGCAGGGATTCATATTCTTGGTTCTTTCGGTAAAGTCACGTAGAAGGGAAACAAAATAATAAAAATTTAAAACAATAAAATTCTCATGACGTTTCGACAGCAACACAAGCAATCATCACCAGGTGTGAAAATCACAGCAAGAAAATTTGAAAAAAGTAGCGTTTTTTTTACGTTAGCACCATGAGAGCGATTTGGCAGTTATTCAGATGGACGAGACCATCTATGTTCGGAAAAGAGGAAGGGGAGACGAAAAATAATGCATGCGGTCTGAAAGCCATCGTAAGCGTGGAAGTCGAAAAAGATGGCAAGCTACCTTTTTTGGATGTTCTAATAAAAAAGAGACCTGATGGTTCAATGAGCCACTGTCTACAGGAAAGCTACCCATACGGATGCTTACCTGAAACCGGATTCCCACCACCATCCATCCCAGAAGAATTCCCTCATCAAGACTCTGCACCATAGAGCCCAATTCATATCCGACCAGGAGCACATAGCCAGTGAACTCAAGCACGTACACCAAGCTCTTAAGGCTAATGGTTACTCCGACTACACAATCCGCAAAGCTATCACTCCAACCATGAAGAAGGACACTCTTGAGGAGCCTTTCAAAACCATCACTTTACCCTACATTGCGGGGATCACAAAAAAGATCTCCAAAATCTTGAATAAACACAAGATCCAGGTACGATTCAACACATTACATAAAATCCGTAATCTGGTTCCGTCCGAAAAAGATGTGATTCCGGACATACAGTACCCTGGCGTCTACAAACTAAGTTGCCTCTGTGGTAGTAGTTACATTGGAGAAACCAAACGACGTCTCAGACCGCATCTGTGAACACAAAGCAGACCTAAAACACGGTAGGACCAACACCTCGGCCGTGGCAGATCACTGTTATAATTCAGTGGGCTCACATGACATTGACTTCTCCAAGACAGAGGTTCTCTGCAAGCCATCTGGCTACCATGAGAGATTCGTTCATGAGGCTATCCACATATACAAACACAGAGACAATTTCAACCGAGAAGATGGATTCTGGCTTAGCAATCATTAGAAGGATTTGATAAACCATTTCGGGTCTTAATTGATTGTTCACGCTTACGGTGGCTTTCAGACCGCATCCATTATTTTTGTCTCCTCCCTCCTCTTTTCCGAACATAGATGGACTCATCCATCTGAATAAGTGCCAACTCGCTCTCCGTGGTGCTAACGTTAAAAAAACGCTACTTTTTCAAATTTTCTTGCTGTGGTTTTCACACCTGATGATGATTGCTTGTGTTGCAGTCGAAACGTCGTGATCATTTTATTGTTTTATATTTTTATTATTTTGTTTCCCTTCGACATGACTTTACCGAAAGAACCAATAATATTATTTTTTATATGTTATGTTTCGGCTTGGGTCTAATTGTCCACGGTCAACTGACGTTGGCTGTAATTGGCCCACGGTCCCCTTACGTTATGGCAAGCTTCGGGGCCACTTCCTGGAGTCGTGGAGTTCTGCCATTACTAGTACGGTACATTTAATAAAAGCGTGATTTTTTTTTACTTTTTATCAACTACAAACGGTGTGGTGCCACGGCAACTCTTAGTGCAAAGTACAAAGACAAAGCTCCCCCGTATAGGCTTAACGGGCTGTTTGGGGCAAGTGCTGTTAGCGAGTGCCAAATGAAGGCCGGCACGGCGCACGATTTGGGGTGGGTGGCCAACACCACGCCCGGCCGCCTTTGTCTGCCGAGTGGCGATGTTTTCATTTTTTTTACACAGCACGGGGTAACGAAGTACACACATATACGCGCGTCACACACGGGAGCGCGCAATTGCCACGCAAGCGTGTTCTCGGCGAGTGGTTTGCTTTTTTGTTACGGATTAATTTTGAGAACTCGATATAACAGGTTTCCAAAAAATCACTCTTTCCCCACCCCTCCCCCCCCCAAAAAATGTATTTTGTAGGCATATGTGCCTACACACCCTGCATATGTAATGGGTTCAAGTGAGTCGCAGCCGTAGACTTGGAGGCAACACATTTATTCAGCTCCAACACACGGGGTAACTTACCCCTTAACAGAATAACAACCTGTGGTGGTGACCACCAGGCTAACTACACTAGTAACTACACTAATTACAACGTAACTGGTATAGTTATCCATGTGGTGACCACCAGGCTAACTACACTAGTTACCACGTGGCTGGTGTGGTTAACTGGGTGGTGACCACCAGGCTAACTACACTAGTCACCACGTGTAGTTAGCCTGGTGACCACCACACTAGTTACAACGTACCTGCTACTACAGACCGGGACCAACAGCTTGGGTCCGGGTCCACGTGTTGGAGATTCGTTGAACGGAGAACGTAGACGAAGGGTTTCTTCCAGGATGAACAACAACAACAACCCAGGCCCCTCTCGGGACCCGGCTCATTGTCTCTGCGGCGTGGCCAGCTCCGCCCTTGGCCACGCCCACCTTCCAGATCCCTCGGGAAGGATCTGGGTCCCAACCACGTGACCACCCCCAGCCACCACTTGGGGCCCCTTTGTAGACTTGACCGGTCACGTGTCCTCTCGGGTCAACTAGAGCGCCATGGCCTTTAGTAACCTCATCCCTCGGCCGGCACCCACACACCGTGTCCTGTAGGGGTCGGCACTGCACGCCAAGCGTGGTGCCACCCAGTGCTATCCATCAGCGCTCACCGTGCCCCTCTAGGGCCAGTACTACACCCACACCGCTGTGGTGTCCGCGATGTCGCTACACCGCACGCCGTGACTCTCTATGACCGGTACTACACCCACACCATAGTGGTGTCTGTGATGTCGCTACACCACACGCCGTGCCACTCTAGGGCCGGCACTGCATCCAGCATGTTGACATCCAGCGATGTCACTGCACATGCAATAGAGTCAGTAGTATCTGCACAGTGCACACGTGCAGGGGAGTCATGAAGCGCTGAGAAGCCCTCCGTGGGAGCTGTGTCCGGCCCGGCGTTCCACTTGCCTTGCCTGGCTTGTTTGACGTGTGCGGCTTCGTGTTTGCAGCGTCTGGTTGAACAACTTTGCGTTTCTAGCAAACGCAGATGGAGGTCGTTAATCCGCCGTTGCAATCCTAATGCTGCTGCTGCTGCAGTACGGCCAATCCGACTGCTGAGCGAGTTTGAAAACGCGATCTGTCCATCTATTTGACCACACTTCAACCTGCGCTGGTCGGTGTGGGATTGGGGGAGTGGAGTACTGTCGTATAAACACGAACTTTCTGTAAAATCTTGCATTTCCATCCACGGTCCACAACGTAGCCTATAACACCTATTACTCAGGACATTCGCCGTGTCCTTCCCCCGCACCTCCGATTAGCACGGTTGGCTAGGTACGGTGCGAAAGAAGTTCAACATACATACGACCATTTATTTAAGCCAAAACCTTGCTTGGCTTTCGAGATCTGACGAGATTTTGCTGTGACTGTTCCACCTGAAGCTTGTGTTGCCTCCGAAACGTCGTGATTGAATTGTTTTCTTTTATTTTGTTTTATTTTACCTACGTGACTTTACCGGATAAAACCAAATAGTATGAATCCTTGCAATCACGAAAGCTTCAAATCTAGAAAGAGATCGGGCGAATTCTGGGAGATTCGATCGTAAGCAAAGGTTTATCGCCTTCGCTCACACGGCTTTCTTAATTAAATTAATTTAACATCATGACATCTTCATTCATAAACCTGTATATATTCCACGCTGTTAAGCTAATTGCTCCACGTGTGTCCGTTAACCATCACCATATACACACAGGTGTAAGCAACTGCTGCAGCGATTGTGACAGCACACACGTTTTCGCAATAATGGCATAACCTGTCAACCCCTAAGACGTCTGGGCAGCGTGAAAGATTACCATACCTGTCAACCACTTATCAGTGCCCTACCTTATTACAGACCAATTCAGATTACCATACACTATACACGACACTATACACCACACTAATACATACCTGTCAACCCCTTATCAGCGCCTCCCTTATTACAGACCAATTGAGACCTTATTGGTCACCCCGTGCCCTTATCAATCTCAACGTTCATCCTACAAAGCCCGTATTGAAACGACTGTACGCGGTATGGACCTGAAAACTCAGTTTACCTGTACAAGACCACGGGGTAAACTGTATTGGTTGACAGGTGTGTAATGGTGCCATTCTATATTTTCTTGTTATTATCAATGTAGTCGATGTTTTTTTTTTTAAACCATTGCCCTTGGTCAAAGGATTCTGAGCTGAGTGGCCACTGTGCGATAGGATGCAGTTGCACTTAGACTACGGCTGGTTCACCAAAATAATAAGAATCCGTAAAAAAAAACACACCACTTAATATTACTAGAGCCGCAATGCATTGTGGGGTGAACACAAGACGGTGTGGACCTTGATGAGTCACGGTCACGAAGCAGCCCTTAAAGAGTCGCATACGGTTCCGTAGAAGTGCCGGATTTTCCCAGTAGCAAAAGTAGCTACATATGCTACGTGCCCCGCACTTTCAAGGGCCCCGCGCTAAATGCTTTCAAGCTATCAATTCTGGTTAAGTGATTCTGCACTTGCTGCTCTATTACTATAGTACCATACCGCCTGCAACTTTTATGAACGACTGGGTGTTTAAGGTCAGCGATTTGTCGTATTAACTGGCCGTATAGCAAATGAAAAAATACAATTACTATGCAAGTAAAAAAAATGTGTTTTTATATTTATGTTTTGATCTAGGGCCCCTTCGTAACATATGCTACAGGCCCCCGCACCAGCTTAATCCGGAGCCGCAGGTTTGCCGACCCTCCTGACTTAAACGATCAGTGTTCCTGGTGAAGTCTGAAGTACCCCACCCCCGGTGCGTTTGATCCTCTGGAAGCCGGCATTGTAAACAAGAGGTCACTTCGAGGATGCGCCACTGAAGCTGTTTTTTTACGGCTCAAACTGCCCGCGAGTAGCCCTGGCGGCGTGCCCTTTGAGCAACAAGGGGCGAGATGAAGGGGCAGCCCTGCAACTGCTTGCCCGCGCCGCTGCTCGACGTACGGTACGTTGAACTTCTTTCGCGCCGTACGTAGCCAGCCGTGCCAATCGGAGGTGCGGGGGAGAAAGGGACAACACGCTGAACGCAAAGAGCGCTTAAATTTTGATTTAAAGCTTTCGTGACTGCAGTAATTCGTATTCTTAGCTCTTTCGGTAAAGTCACGTTGAAGGGAAACAATAAAATAATAAATATATATAAAACAATAAAAATTATCACGACGTTTCGACCATAACACAAACGGTCGTCATCAGGTGTGAAAAAACCTGATGACGACCGTTTGTGTCATGGTCGAAACGTCGTGAGAATGTTATTGTTTTATATATATTATTATTTTATTGTTTCCCTTCAACGTGACTTTACCGAAAGAGCTAAGAATACAAAGAGCGCTTCTAAAGGAATGAGTTTTCAATGTGGATTTGGCGGAAGGATCTCTCTCCACGATAGATGAGGAGGAGGCGCTCTGCAGAGTTCCCATCCAGAGGGTATGGTGGCCTCCTCACCCACGCTGCTGAGATTGTTCGGAAGAAGAGGTGGACGCAGCCACACTTTACCCCACCACACACGAACTGCCGATCTACTTAACTCATTCATGCACCGTGCTGGGTGAACAGAGGTGGTGGGGGAGGTGGTGGGGGAGGTGGTGGGGAGGGGGATTCAATAAAACTTCCCATTGTTTGAAATGCCGTGCTGGGGAGATCGCACTGGCCACCTTTAGATTGATTGCAAGTCCATGGTGCTAGCCATCACGTCGCGGAGTCCCCCAACACTTTGACCTGTTTCCGCTTAAACGCTTTTAAAACTTCGATGTCTCAGTCCCTCTCGGGAATGCACAATACGCATTCATCGCCCAGATCCTATCGCATTAAAGTCGTACATCCTTCGGCTGTTTTTCTCGTTCCCCCTTCGAGAGATCTTTCAAGATCAACGGCAAAGCTCGGTTAAAAAAGACGGGAAATATGTACGTGACATTTTTGTAAGTGACACTCACAGAATGAGAGATGGTTGGAGGTGATGCGGAGTCAGTGACGCGTTTAATAAACCAGAAATGCGTTTTATTCTTTCTATTTTTGGAAACATTCTTCTACTGTTACCTAATCTTGTTTTTTTATTGCAGGGAATGTATGATTAATTATGTAATGCATTACAGTGGGCGTTGCATGTTTTATGCAACAGTCAGTTCACAGTTATACAAATAATTACGTGACTGCCTAGGCAATGCTGCACAAGCACAGAAAACATAGCATTGAATATATATAATTCGTTGGACAACGTTTCGCACAATACGCCTTTTTCAGAGTACCGTATATCCGTGTAAACAGAGGGGAGCTGATTCACGTGGATAATAGCGGCTCTCTGCCGCTAGGGAGCGTGGCGGCTGTACGGCTTTAGTGGAAAAGACTTCTGGAAATGGAAAATTTAGTATCGCTCTTCAAGCCATGAAAGTATACATACGAGTCTCAGCACTCGTTTTCAGGAGGGTCCTGCACTGGAACGTTTGGCTAATGCCATTTCTACAAGCATTATACAGTCAGATTCAGGGGTTGCTACTTTATATTCGGATACATTTAAATGAGATTCGCTTCATATCCAGGTCTTGTTACCATTTACAGAGTTGAAATTGAGGAAGTTTACTGAACTTTCAGTTTGGGGACAATTAACAGACTTTATAGCCGGTCTGCAAGGACATTGCAACATGTTTATGAAGGTTTACAGATGTTGTTAACAGTTGGAAGGAAATGGTGTGACGGTATATCTATTGCTAGCCTAGCTTCAGTTCAGTACCTGCAATTTCTCAAAAAAGATAATTCTGAAAAGTGTAGATATTTGATCACGACCCCCCCCCCCCCCCCGTCTATTCGTCCAAATGTGTTTGATCACCTACGCGAGACGGCCCGTGTCAACGCACACGCGCCTCGTAACAGTTTTCATCTGTGAACATCGTGGGCTCATGATTCTCTAGACTCAGAGCAACAGCTATGATTCTACGAGGTGGTTGAGCCAGATAAAATGCATCGGGAGTAGCAGAGTGGCGTCATCGCTGCCGTGATGACGCCTCCTCCGCCCTGCCGCGTCGGCCTCTGTGTGAGTTTGGGTCCAGATGTGCGAGTCCGTTGGGACTCCACAGATGTCGTCTATCACCCGGACGATGTTGCTGTAGAGCAACGGCGATTTTTTTTTCTTCCACCGAGCTGCATGGTTACGTCCGGAGTCGCGGAGTGGTGAATCGCTGATGTGGCGACACCTCCTCGGCGCTTGTGAATGGGCCGTTGAGTCGTTATCACGATCATTGTTTCTGTTCTGGGTGGTGGTTCACAATCGCCGTGCACCGTCGGAGAGAGGTTTTTCATTCAACATTTGTGCATCAAAAAAAGTGTCCGCACGTGCTGCTGCTGCTGTGGTTTGTGTTCGGATACGGTTCAAGGGTTTGTGCCCAAGGACCTTCATGACGGTGATCAAAGACAGCGAGGGAATATTCTGCATTGTCTGCCCTTTCACGAGGAACCTGTCGTTTGTGACCTTTTGTGAACTCCATTTGGCTCTCCAATCATCATCATCATCAGGGTTGAATGTACGTGCGTGCGTGTTACTACAGATTGACAGCCCTTTGTGTTTGTTTATTAAACCGTAAGTCCGCCTCCTAGATCAAGGTCAGCATGTCACAATCACTGGCAAAGAACCCTACAAAGACAGAGATCTCCCGTCAAGCCTTAACAAACTGTCAGGGCAAGTGCTCTTATCGAGCATCTATGAATGCCGGCACAGCACACGAGGGGGTGGGTGGCCGACAACACGCCCGGCCGCCTTTGTCTCCCCCGGTGGCGATGCGAACAAACCATACCATGTACTCATTTGAGGCTGAGTCGACCTTACACACACACACACACAATACCGCCTTACCCCGGCCACCAGAGTGGGTGGTTATGTACCATTATGTTCAATTTCTTCCGCACCGTGCGTAGCCAACCGTGCTAATCAGAGGTGCGTTATACGTGCGTTATATACCGTGTTATCGGATCATAAGACGCACTGCATCTCCCGGACCCTGCTTTGTTCAAGCAAACCTTGGGGATGCGTCTTATAATCCGGCAGGTGTGTGCGTGTGTAGGACTGTATTTGTGTAATGACGACTTCGACGGTCTTGTCTTGAGATGGTTTCTTTATTAAGGAGCCACGTGCTCACACTCGGACAGGCGGAGACCCCCACTGGAACAGCCCCGAGTCTCGCGCGCATCTCCCTGATGTACGGTCTGAAGCCACGCCCCCATTCCCGAACCTTCTCGCTGGTTCTAGACCGCTCGCTCTACCGCCAGACTCCACCGTCCTCTTCCGTCACCTGGCAACGCTCCTATTCTCGATCATTCCCCGAAGCCATCAATCCACCCGCACTGCAGGCTGACTCCCCTGTCATTACCTCCCGTGGCCACTAGTCCACTAACACCATAGGCTGACTCCCCTGTCATTACCTCCCGTGGCCACCACTAGTCCACTCGCACTGCAGGCTGACTCCCCTATCATTACCTTCCGTGGCCACTAGTCCACTAACACCGTAGGCTGACTTCCCTGTCATTACCACCCGTGGCCACTAGTCCACTCACACCGCAGGCGGACTCCCCTGTCATTACCTCCCGTGGCCACTAGTCCACTCGCACTGCAGGCTGACTCCCCTATCACTACCTTCCGTGGCCACTAGTCCACTAACACCGTAGGCTGACTTCCCTGTCATTACCACCCGTGGCCACTAGTCCACTCACACCGCAGGCTGACTCCCCTGTCATTACTTTCCGTGGCCACTAGTCCACTCGCACTGCAGGCTGACTCCCCTATCATTACCTTCCGTGGCCACTAGTCCACTAACACCGTAGGCTGACTTCCCTGTCATTACCACCCGTGGCCACTAGTCCACTCACACCGCAGGTGGACTCCCCTGTCATTACCTTCCGTGGCCACTAGTCCACTCACACCGCAGGCTGACTCCCCTATCATCACCTTCTGTGGCCACTAGTCCACTAACACCGTAGGCTGACTTCCCTATCATTACCTCCCGTGGCCACTAGTCCACTCACACCGCAGGTAGATTCTACAGTCATAACACATGCACTGTATCCGCCTATAACGTGGCGCAAATGAATGACCGAGAGATAGGTATCGTAACATCTACGCCAAGGGGAGCAAGTAGTGCAGCGGTTAGCGCGCTGCGCCACAAACCCGGCTACCCGAGTTCGATTCCTGCTCACGGCCAAGCAGTGGCGATTATCTGAACCGGTCGTGGGCCTCCCCTAGGTCGACTCGACCACAAATTGGTACCTGTTGCGGTGTGTAAACATCGCCACTCCGGAGACAAAGGCGGCCGGGCGTGGTGTTGACCAACCCACCCTCTCGTGTGCCGTGCCGGCCTTCATAGGTGGCTCGCTAACAGCACTTGCCCGAACAGTCTGTTCAGGCTATACGGGGGATATTTGCCTTTGGAATACACCGAGGGTACATTGATTGACACTTGCATGGGGGCAGGGCCTGTCCAGGATACGCGTTATGATCTTGCATTTCTGAATGAGTCACTTGGAACAGCCACGGCGCGTCTGATCTTGCATTCAAGGGTGGTGCTTATGTAACAAGCCAGCGCCTTGCGGGAACATTTTGTGAAGTGCATTCCCAGGGCAGAACGCGTGCTTTCTCAGCCCAAATTACTCTACGCGTGAAATACAAGAGTCGCTCCGACAATTCACAGTATATGCAGCACACACATATAGTATTTTAGATGTTTTTTTGCATTTCACCATGATTAAGCCACTTGAAATCAAGAATGTGTGTTAATTGTGTTAATTGACACACACACATTGAGGTGAGATACAAACGTTTAAAATCTATAACTAACTTACACAGTTGTATACAAATATACAATAAAAGCCCACCCAGTCAAACACACCAATCATTAAATAATATTGCCTGTGACATTTTATGGTTTATGTAGAATGTTCTCCGGCTGTAATAATAAAGTCCTTGGGGGTTTTATTTTGACAATTTAAATGAGCTGAGACTAGCTGCACATTTGCTTGTGTCTGGCAAATGGTTCCACGTTCAAGCAAAAATAATTTGTCGATGCCGCTTCTTCTATTGCTGCGTTGGCAACGGCGCACACGCACATGCGCGCGACTCAACAACACTCCTCAATAACACCGTGGCCTTGAAAGAACAAAAAAATACATATATAATTCTGCGACGTTTCAGGCAACGGCCCTTCTTCGTGTGAATTTACGTGCTCTGAAGAAAGGGCCCATTGCCCGAAACGTCGCCCATCATAGTATATATATTTTGCTTTCAAGGCCAACAGCGTTATTGGCGGACGTGCGTTGAGTTGTAAAGTCAAAGCATCGCAGTCTGCGTCTGTGTCTCGCCTGCATTGAGCAAAGCGGCGCGCGTGCCAAGCTAAATGTAGGCGAAAGGTCCCGCCGCAGCTTGATGGGGCGCGCACGCGAGCACCGAACGGCCGCAACTGCGTTGTGGCCACGGTCGTTTGTTGCTGTTGTGCCATCATCGCCAAGGCCCACGGTTAAATCAACTGCTGGTGGATAAAAGCCCTCCGTGTGTAATGCATGCAAACCACTAAGGCCATCTCTCACAAATCCTGCGAAGTGACAAGCCACATAACCACACGCCGTGGTTATAAATTAACACGTGGGGAGCGAAATCGTTTTCAGAGAGGTGGGGGTGGGGGGAGGCGCGCAGGCTGCGACGTGGATACCGTGCAGGAGAAGTGTCCAATGTTGCGACGACAATAACAACGCCGATGCACAATATAACTTGAGACGCGGACATGTGTCCGCTCTCTCGTATATCCGTGACACGGGTAACCCGAGCAGTCATAACTAAAAGCTGTTGCGAAGCGGGCCTGACAACCTGCACGCGAGCTTAATTCCAGTGTTGTGTCACCTGTTGACATAAAATAAAGGGACATTATTGAAAAAAACACGTAATAATGATCAAGCGCGTGAAAACAATGGTGCGATGTATGTTCCTGTTATCAGGAGATTTTCTGCGCCTTGGGATGCATATATAATAAAAAAAAACACACACGTGGCGGTGACCCTCCTGCTGCCAATTATGCTTATTACATTGACGTTAACAGGCTGTGTGATAGTCAAAAGCGAGCGCGATGTATTCCCGGATCTGTGTGGGTACATCGTGTACACGCCACACATTTCATTATTATTATTAGAGATGTTACGTAACCTCGTCCGTGGTTCACATCGCGCAGAGCGATAATAACTCTCAAGTCCGCGGGCGTGCGGGCGGGCTGGAGGAGAGTGGCGGGGCATCGGGACGTGGTGTTGGTGACAAAGCCCTGCTACGGCCCTCGCCTCCAAACTATTCAAATTTTAAATCTATGATTTAAAAAAAAAATGTACCGGACACGGCTCCACTGGGCTCTACATCTCTTTTGTTCAGAAACGCCCCTGGCCATATGTGATGGCACGACGCAGTGTTTTATCATCACGTGGAAATTTATCGCGGCCAAATACTCTCAACGCGCGTTTCTAGACGTGGAGGGGGAAACTGGAGGACGCGGTGAAAAATCCACGCGACCACGGGGAGAGAGAGAGACACGCAAACTCCAAATATGCAGGCGTCCACTGTCAGGATCGAATTCACGACCTCCTGTACACCAGGCGAGTTAGTTAACATCTAACCACCGCGGCGCCCTGGGCCAGGTACTCCGGGAGGACTACTTCCTGGGCTAGTTCTTCCAGGATAAGCTAAAACTAAACTATTTTAGTTATTTTATCAGGTCAGGCCCCACTGAGCTACACAGCTCTTTTTCAGAAGCGACCTGGCCACAAATCGACAGGGGGCCCTCCCTCCTAACACCTTGGTAGGTGGGTCACTAGGGGTCCCGGATTTGAGAGTCTCTGCCCTGGGAGACTCAGCGATGGTGTGCGTCTGATCTCGGTCTTCGTTGCAATAACGAGATGCCGTTCCAGTGAACTCTCACTTGGCTCTGGACCTTTGTCAGCTCCGGCTTTGTGATTTGGTACGGCTGTCAAGCTGATTGTGCCCGCACGAGCGATGCCAATTCCTATACACATTAAAGGCTGTGTCGTAATTGTAATGTTTTATTGTCAAACGTCCTGCCAAACGTATTATGTAAATGTGTAATGAGTACTGGTGTCTGAAGACCGTTTGGCACAGGCTCCCCCTGACGGTCATTTGTGTTGCATGCATTTTTAGAAATATCCGAATGTATAGAGCACAGTACAGGGTTATCCATTGATAGATGTAGTTAGTACTCATTCCCCCCGACAACAACGTGAATACATTATAAATATATTTTTAAAATTTGTTTTCAAAGGCGACACGTTTCCCACCGATCTCAATTGACCGATGACAATTTTCAACACTCTCTGCCTCTTTTTGACACGGAGCCATCGCACTCACTACGTTCAATCAGCGATTGAGGTCAGAGTAATATAGCTGCGTCATTAGAGGTGAGTGCGGGTGTCTATGAATACATCACCCTGTATTGAACTGTATTACACTCTTTTGAAGGTCGATGTGGGTGAAACATTTTTTTTTTAAACAGATGCGAGTCATGGAACATGTTAAATAGAATCGCCTAGATCAGCGGTTCCCAACCCTGTCAAGTGCGCGGGCCCTTCTTTCAACTTAGCGGACCACCAAACGCTACTAGTTATTTGAAAGCATGCATTTCTCCATCATAACGTTTCTTTTGGAGTTGGATTTCGCAACTATGAATGTGTCGTTAAACCCGCCACCACCCGACACAGCCAATTAGCAAGGTTTGTCACGTAAAGAAAACGTGCTATTTCATTATTCGTTCAACACACCGGTTTGTGGGAGAGTAAACCCACAGCACTTACAATTCGAGGACGACGTTTCGCTGGTGAATATACAACCAGCTTCATCAGGCGATAGCCAGAATTGTTAATATGTCCTCCTGTTTCGGTCTTAAATCAGGGAACAAAGGTGATGTAATCACTGTGAGCCTATCAGGTGCGAACGCCTCCGTATTAAATCGTACACTTCCTAGGTGAGGATGTTATTGTTTATTTCCCCCTGTAGTATAGCCTTACCGACCACCAAGGGTCCGTGGACGACAGGTTGGGAACCGCTGGCCTAGATCTATATACACGCTGAACTTCTTTCGCACTGTGATTCATGGTTTACTCAGCCTGGCGGTAGCTCCGTTCGCCGCTCTGCTGCTGAGGTTCCGCGGTTCGAATCCAGCAGCCGCCCCTGGTTATCACCACGGTGATCACTGCGGTGATAACCGTGGACTTAACCGTAGAGATAATAACGCGCCGTCTGCTTCAAAGTCGGAGTCCCGAGGGTATGGCGAATCGACCGCCCCAGGCCCCGAGCTTTGGGGGGGCGCGCTTAGACCTCACGGTGTCAGATTGAGTACTTTCGGTTGCGCTTGAAGGCGTCAGGGGGGGGGCACGCGGTGGGCTTCGTTCAGGGCCCTGCACCCCGCCATATGGACGGCCCTGTCCCAAAGTGGACGTTAAAGATTCGCTGACGTCGTTGCACGCAAATGACTCAATTGGAATCGTCACACGTGGGGAACTAGCATCGCTCCCCGACTGCGAAACATGTGGCAAGGGCCCTCCTGAAAACAAAAGTCACGATACTCGGCGAAGCTTTCTGTGGGTAAACAAGCGGAATGATAATGTTGGTTGCAGGGCACACGACAAGATATGCAGACAAATGTGTAACAAGCAGACGGCCTGGTAATGCAAAGTGTATTTTATTCTTCGAATTACCGTGGAGTATATACAACCAAAAATGCACCAAGTTTTGTCCCCAAATAAATAAAATACTACTTGCACGACATTGAACACATCACGGAGAGCTTGGTCACTCGATCATTGCTGTCGATGCCACATTTACAAGTCAAACTTTCTTGTACTCAGATACTACTTTTTGTTTTTTTCGGTAAAGTCACGTAGGTAAAATAAAATAGAACAATTAAATCACGACGTTTCAGAGGCAACACAATCTTCCATCTTTAGGTTGAACAGTCACAGCAGAATATCTCTGTCAAGTGGTTTGCAGAGTCATTTTGTATCAGAGAACACAATGTCATGAGAACCCGCTGTGTTGAAGCAATGATCAGCCACGGCTGAAGAATTCGTTCTGCCGTGTAACCTCCCGGTTATCACCAAAGATTTGTCCATGAGGCCATCCAGATATACAAACATAGACACAACTTCAACCGAGAGGATGGTTTCAAATTGAGCAACCACTGGAATATGAATTACTGCAGTCACGAAAGCTTTAAATCAAAATTTCACTGGAAAGATGTTATAAATCAAGTCAAACGTTAGCTGCCTTTTAATTGTACAGCCATTTCCACTTCTCAGTGGTTGTATGTCAAACTTCAGCTACCTTATAATTTTACAGAAATTTTCGTAGTTTCCATTTTAGGTTTAAAAAAATTGGTCTTTACTTGATGTCATGCATTGCCTCCCCCCGGAAAAAACCCCGCCGCCAGAAAACCAAAAGGGTTGTTTACCCGCTTTTGTGCAGTTTAACAAAAGGCGACTTAACTCAGCCCTCCCACCCACCCACGTCCCTTTCTGGTTCCTCCCCCCCTCTGACCTATATATAATCCAAGTCGTCTCGGAACTGTGCACTTGACACAGATATTCTGCTGTGACTGTTCCACCTGAAGACGGAAGCTTGTGTTGCTTCCGAAACGTCGTGATTTAATTGTTCTATTTTATTTTACCTACGTGACTTTACCGAAAAAAAAACAAAAAGTATGAATCCTTGCAGTCACGAAAGCTTCAAATCTAGAATACTCAGATACTGTTGGGACTACGGGGTAGAGGCGCAGCCCTGCAAGTGCTGGCACACGCTACTGCTGGAGTGAAAGAGCCTCCACTAGAGAGATCCCTTCGAGGGGATATTAGAATTCCAGTAATTGTATGGATATAAACCCACACATTTTCTACATTAACCAAAATAATTAATGTTGGAACCTAAGAGAAGATGATGCGAGGTGCTAAGATCCACATCTTAACTGCCCTACATCCATCTGGTGAAGTGGTCGCAGAGTATCGCACTACGCTATAAAACCAGTGACCGGAATTGATTGCCGGCCAAGGTGATGTGGCGAATGATTTCTTAACTACTCTTGGCCTGCCTCTTCACCTAACAGCACTGAACAATTTGGTGAAGTATGAGTATAAAACCCCCCCTGACTAATGGCACGTGGAGGTCTTCATCCACTCGAGGATTAAGGGCTGTAAATTATGGTTAAACTGTATTGTGTACTTTATCTCTATGTCTATTGTATTTCTATCCATGTACTCAGTATTCTCAAGTAAACTAAAACCTTGAATTTAATACTGTACTTTGAAAGTTGCCTTTTAATTTGCCATTCACATTTCTTGATCCAGACTTGAATCTACGCACGCGGGGCGTATCTTTGGCAAGGCCGCAGGCTTTCACTCCACCGGACCAGAAAAAACAAAGTAACTGTAAAAGGTTGCGGCATTCTAACAAAACCGATTTAGTGTAACGTTATACACGTCATGGGCGCAAAGGAAGCCGCCAATGTTTCACGTGCAATTCCACCGCTGGTTCACGTCTAAAAAGCGACCCAAACCCCGTGGGAAGGTTCAACCGGTGGCACGTGGTTGAGCCCTTCCCCTTTATGAAACCCCGCCCACTTTTACATAGCCACGCCCACGCGTTATCTAGCCGTGCCCAATACAGAAGTTGAGCCGAGAGTCCGACCTGGTTCAAACTACAAACGCCTACTCAACATTTTCAGACAGTACGTTCTTGTTGCGTTTAATTGTTATTTTCTTGCACTTAAAATACTCCTGTTCACGAGTTCCTTACATGGGGGGTTCAGCCCCTTCTGTGATGTAACATTTGGTAATTATTTGACAGTTTTGTGACACAATCGTTTTAAGGACGCTATATATATAAAACATTAAACAACCGTGATGACACCTGCTGCCAGGAGGCATGGTCGTTGCTCCGATGGCCTCGCCCTTTGCCCACATCGCGAGTCGGTTAAAAGGCCAGAACATTTATTTTTTTCAGCGGTGACAAAATCCTGACTTTTTCAAATGATTCGGGACGGAATTTGTGAGACCAGGAACGGCTCCCCCCATGTTTGGGCGAGCTTCGCTATAAGCGCGGCTGGCTATGCACGTTGCGAAAGAAGTTCAACGTAAACTATATGCAAAAGCTGCCAATGGAAAATGAACGCTGCTCATCATGGATTGAGTATAATACATCGGCAAAATGTAATATTTGTAGAACGGCATTATTGCGGCAGAGTGCGTTCAACATTCAGCCGGTGAAATGGTAACTTCATGATGATGATTAGCCGTGCAGCCTAAGTGAGGTCGGTGCTGTCTCCGTAGTGGAGTGCGCAACTTAGGTACAAGCATCTGGACGTCGACAGCACTGAGACGGTTCTATGTACGAGTGGAGCACGCACCTCTCAGAGCTATCCCTGGGAAGTGTGCGTGGGGCTGTGTGTGTGTGTGGTTGTGCCCTCCTGTTTAGCTCTCTTTAACGTGTTTTCGTCAAGTCAATTTGAGCTCGGCTCAATTGCTGAAGAAGCGAAACGTCGGACATGATGCCGAACAAAACGCGGTACAACCCGAAGACGCATCGTGGTTGCTGAAGTTTTAAGGCCCCTTTTGCCGCATAGCGTTTGCTTAATACACTCAGGCGCCCTGTGAATATTGTCCATCTGCACTTCGCTTTGCTTCAACATAAACAAGGCATGAACGTTAAAGGGCGCGTAGCGAGAGAGCGACCGTACAAACAATACACCGTGGGGGGAGACAAATGCTTTGAAGCCAGCTTCAATACATTGGCAAACGAAAAAAAAGCTTAAATAATAACAACAACAACAATATAGGGGGAGGGGTGGAGGGGGGGCTGGGTGGTGTTATGGCCGGGATCGTCAGAAGTAGTCACGAATTCCGGCCTCGTCCCCGACGTAGGAGAGGTTGTAGCGACCCAGCTTGGACATGCGGTGCATCTCCATGTCGCTGTAACGCCAGACCTCCGACGCACGCTCAGACTGAAGGGGGAAGGGAAAAGCAGAGGCGGGAGTTTGCGAAATGCAGCACCCAGGCACGTGGCGACTACGCTGAATACTAACTCTGCAGTGGCGGTCCACATGTTTTGTGACCCCCCCCCCCCCCCCCAAATAAGTGACCACTAACATTTTTTGTTCCTTTGGACATTTATTTTCGTCTTAAATAAACCTTACTTAAAAAAGGAACTTTTAGAGAGTTAAATGGGGGTCACAAGACATCTGGACCACCCTGTAGAACAAGCACTGTAGCTGGTAAATGATCTTAGTTACATAATTGAATCCATCAGCCGCGATTGGCATTCCAGACCAACGTTATCAAGTGGCGCGTGTTCAAACGAGAAATCTCGGCGCTGTCTGGAAGGCTGATGAACTAATGCTTGTTACTATTGACTCAATGCACCGCACCGAAGCGTAATGAGTTTGAGCATCGGGGCAGTTTTGCCGCCCGTGGAAGGTCTATCGAGCGACATCCAGTGACGTTTTTCGAGATTCGTTTTTGGGCGACTCTCCACCGAGTCGCAGGCTTGTCCCCCGACTCAAGCGAGCCGGCTCCGAGCCACGCTCCCAGCCAGCCACGTTCGGCAATTCCCACGTGTCCGAGATGCTCACTCGCGCGTCTCATCAAACAAATCGGGCCGATGCGGCTCGAGCCCGAGGCGATTCCGTCAAGACGCGGAGGTGGCACTTCGCGCGCGACCGAGCCAGGCGACGCACCGACGTGCTGCTGATCTGCTGCTGCAGGGCGAGTTTGACGCGGCTCCCTACGCTGTCGCACCTCGCCCGTGCCCGGTGAGCCCTCGGCGGCGCTGGCGGGAGATCGGCGTAGGGAGAGAGCTGCACCCTGCTGGGCACGAGCCTCCGAGCCCGTGCCCTCCTCCTCCTGTACACAGACCACCCCGTCCCCATGTAGACGCAAAGACAAAGATCCCCCGTGTAGCCTTAACAGACTGTAGGGGCAAGTGCTGTTAGCGAGCACCTATGAAGGCCGGAACGGTACACGAGGGGGTGGGTGGCCAGCACCGCGCCCGGGCCGCCTTTGTCTCCCCAGTCGCGATGTTTACACATCGCACTCAGGTACTCATTTGAGGCTGAGTCGACCTAGGGGAGGCCCAGGACCGGTTCAGATAATCGTCACTGGTGTTGGCCGTGAGTGGGAATCGAACCCGGGTCGCCAGGTTCGTAGCACACCGCGCTAACCGCTACACAGAACACACACACACTACAGGGAGATATTCACAGTTGTGGGAAGAGCAATAGCTTACCATAATGTGGTTTGAATAGGTCCCCTGGTGTAAGGATTTTTTGCTACCTCGCCCAAGCGTGACAAACGCGTGCTTGAATCAACAATTTATTATTTAGTTAGTCATATTTCGTGACTTGCTCACATTTTTCTCTAATTTGCGTTGTTTGCTGCTGTAACTTTGCAGCTTATCGGATTCCTCCTGGCTACAGTTTAAGATAAAATAAATTCTGATTCAGAAATGGGCCCCCCTCCCCTGCCCCCCCCCCCCATATCTAATTCCCACACTCGTTTTGTGGCCCCAGCGGACCCCCTCCGGCCGATGTGCTCCAGTGCGGTCGCACCGCCAGCACACCCGGAACGTCGGACAGTCGTGTGCTGTGGGGCAACGTTCGGGGTACTCCCTCCTCTTCCAAGGCGTCTGGCCCCCATGGAAGATGAGGCCAAATACCCCGCTACACAGCTCCCTGCAGTGGAGGCCCTTTCGCCAGCAGTGGAGCGCAAGCGATTCGTTGCGGCAATTCGTTGCGGCAATTCGTTGCGGCAATTCGTTGCGGCAATTCGTTGCGGCGTTCTACCTTAATTACAACACTTTTTTCCTTTTAAATACTCCTAGACCAGGGGTCGGCTACCCGCGGCTTGGAAGCTGCGGCTCTTTAAGGATTCTCTTCGTGGCGTTACTTAGTAAGGACCCACCGTCTCGTATTCCCCACACGCTGCATCGCGGCTCTTGAGATACTGAGTTTCTTCACGCAATTCAGAAAAAAAACAATTTCTCCTCTTGTTATTTTGTTTTTTTGGTTTCCGCCCCCCCCCCCCCTTGTCCTGGAAGGCGTCGATGGTTGCTTGGCCCAGCAAACGATTCAAAACAACGAAAATAAACTCCACATTTGTCAATAACTCTCGCTCAAAACAGAAAACAAAAGCCTGATATTCATGCAGTGGCTTCGTATCTCCGCTCTGGAGGAGGGGCATTGATCGAAACGTCAGCCTGTTCTGTTTCTTTCTGTCTTAAGGCAGCGCTAATGACGGACGTGGTGGTTTGGTATAACCTGTGCTTGTGCGCCACTGCCAACGCAATCCATCGATTCGTTTTTTTTTACACAAACTTCTCGCGAACTGATGACTATTACAACCAGGGCTTAATATTTGTGTCTGTCCGGTATGGTGCGGGAAAACACCGCCTGTGGCTGTGGCTGCGTGTCCGGTGCCTGTCCTATTTCTGTCTACCCGCGACTCGGAAGACACTGAGCGAGGACTGAAGCCCTGGCTATGGTGATGCGATCTCGTGGTGGCCGCTCACTCACCCACACGCCTTCTTCGCCATCCACACCATGGCCAGGAACAGGCAGCACAGGGTGACTGCCATCGCCACCATCACCAGGAGTGAGGCTGAAATTGCACAAGAGGTAATCATTTTTGAAATGAAGATTAAAATATATAAAAAAACTGTCGGAGTATAATAATATAGTGCAGTAATTTCAACTTGTAGTACGCACAGTTTTCGCTCGCTCTCAGAGAAAGAATGAGTCTGAAGCTCGAGAAACAACAGGTAAGCAGGAAGGCAGTGGCCAGGCGGTGAGCCGGTAACAATAATTGCCCAAGCTCTGTGGTCCTCTACATATAAGATGCCTTCATCCAATTGGTGAGCGAGGACATTTGCATACCTGTCAACCCCTTATCAGTGCCCTACCTTATTACAGACCAATCCAGACCATATTGGTCACCCCGTGCCCCTTCTAAATCTCAACGTTCATCCTACAAAGTTCCATCATGAGGGAGAAACACAAACAAATAGACACTTTTATTTGTGTTGCCCGCATCGAAACGGTTGTACGCCTTATGGACCTGAAAACTCAATTTCCCCGTACAAGAATACGGGGTAAACCGTATTATTTGACAGCTTTGCATTCGGGAGGAAACTGGAGCACTCGGAGAATCCACACGTTTCGATTTAAAGCTTTCGTGACTGCAAGGATTAATCTTCTTTGGTTCTTTCGGTAAAGTCATGTAGAATGAGAATAAAATAATAAATTAATAAAATAAAATAACAATAAAATAACATGAAACGTCGTGAGAATTTTATTGTGTTATTGTTATTTTATTAATGTATTATTTTATTCTCGTTCTACGTGACTTTACCGAAAGGACCAAAGATGATGAATCCACACGTTGCGAGGGTTGGAAACTCTGTCCCCATACAGATGAAACAGATGGAGTCCAATTTGCAGTACTGGAATGCATTCTCCTAGCGAGCCACGGGAAGGGCATTTTACAACATTTGTGTGATCCACCAAAACCCCCCTCCTCCACAGTGCTGGTTTGCAGGCGTGTGCTACCAGCGCCCGCCATGCATGCACAGTACTGTGTCGTATGACACGTAATGTGTCATACGACACAGAGGCCTTGGTAGGATTTTTTTGCCAGAGAAATTACACCCCAGTGACCTTTTCAATTTATAATCGTCTGCAAACGTCGCGGGAATTATTGGCGGTGGAAAGATTCGCCCTCTCGCGATTCAATGCGTTGTCATAGTTTAATACAGGGGTGGGGAGCCTTTTTTCTGCCAAGGGCCATTTGGATATTTATAACATCATTCGCGGGCCATACGAAATGATCAACTAAAAAATTAGCCCGTTATATTTGGTCAAACATTTAATTAACTCGCCCCCAATGTGATGGCTGGAACTGCTTCTCTTTGGCGAGGCGTGTGATGATGTTAGCTGATATTGATGATGGCGAGGCGTGTGATGATGTTAGCTGGTATTGACGATGTTGCTACTCGCAACTGCTTTTCCAGGTTTGCTCCTAGATTCATTGGATTTCGAGTTCCGCCTGCGGTTGCCTTGGCAGGGCCACACCAAATGATTTCGCGGTGCCTTATACGGCCTGCGGGCCGGACGTTCCCCACCCCTGGTTTAGGGTAATGGTTCGTTTTAAGAATCAATGTTTTTTTTACATCGTGGTGTTGTAGCGGCCTCTAGTGGCTGGAGGGGATACGTGAAACTATATTCTTTCGCACGCGATTAGATGCATGTCCCATATCGATATCAACCAATTGATGTGTAGTGGGTTCTACGGAGGCACACACTTGAACTTGGAGGCAACACGTTTATTACAAAAAAGGGGAACAACCCTATTACTATTATTACATAAACGTACACTGATTAACTAGACTACAACTGGGTAACTACATAACCGGGTCAGTCAGCTAACACACTGCCTGACCCACAAAGCCGAGTGTAAAGGCCGAAGATCGAAGAGACGTAGCACCGACGGTTCCATTTCAGCAGACAGCCGCGATCGCTCTCGGGACTTCCCTTCTATGCTCCCGAGCGTGGCCTCGCTCCGCCTTCGGCCACGCCCCCTTCTGGATCTTAGCAGAAGGGGGCGTGGCCTCGCTCCGCCCTCGGCCACGCCCCCTTCTGGATCTCACCAGAAGGTTCTTGACCGAGCACCACGTGTCCCTCAAGCCACCCTTTGGGCCCCCTCGCTACCCTGTCCCGGTCACGTGCCCTCTCGGGTTCACCCAGACTGTCACGTCCTCACTTGCCCTCTCTCTGACCGTCACCAGAACCATGCCCCCTAGGGTCCGCTTCCATGCCATACCTCTACTCTGGTGCCAGAGAGAGGCTCAGGACGCACAGTTCCACTCTTGTGATGGTAGCTGGCGCTAAACGCCATAGTGACTCCATTAACATCACTGCAGATGTATCCATTACACCCCGTGGTAATATGACATCTTATATACAATATAAAGTAGTTATTGTGCGAGTACAACTATTGAAATATTATTGAAACATTATCACCAGATAATATATTATATACGGTATATGTCCATGTCCGTGTATCACGCTGTTGGTATAAAACTTACGATCGTCACAATTGAAACCACCAAAGCCATAGGAGCATCTGAAAAGATGAATATCAGACCTTCAGCAACAAAACAGGGCTTTGATTCAATAGAATGAAATATGCTTAAACATGTTACGCGCAATTCACTTTTTGAACTCTGAGTTTAAAATGTGAAAAACAACACAGTAGCCTTGCACATTGAACACCCTGGGGTCGTGGTAGCCGCTTTTAAGAAAGGTGGACCAGAGGGAGGGTGTGCCCCAACTACAGAGGGATCACACTCCTCAGCGTCCCAGGTAAAGCCTACGCCAGAGCGCTGGAGAGGAGGCTGCGCCCGGTGGTGCAGCCTCAAGATGCAGGAGGAACAACGCGGGTTCCGTCAGGGCCTTTGAAACGTGTCGAATAATGTAATATGCATTTCTCGAAAAAAAATTCGTTCGTAAGATCTAATTTTACAAACTCTCCAACACGAGTCTCGGGACTCAGCGGGGTCACGATGGAACGTACCTCGTGCAGCTTCCATTGTTCCGAAGGAAGTACCCACTGCCGCAGTCTATAAGGGCAGACACAGGCAACTGCTATGAGCGAATATATATCAGAGCCACCCACCTTGCAAATGTAACTTTTGAATGAGCGGCGTTGCGCAGTTGGCATGGGTCCTGGTTTCAAGGAATGAAATGGGGCCCCCCTGTCCAATTCCTCCGTGCCCCCCACCTCTCCCCTTCTCTACTTCGTAGCCTGTAACCTGGACCGTTCTGGCTTGTAAGTTGCCGGTGCTGTTGCACCGCCTGCACACTTAATAGCTAAGCAATCGAACAAGGATGCTTACAGCATCGCATGCTTTCACATATGCTTCTGAGGCCGTCTGGAACGCTCTTCTTTCCGATATTAGGAAAGCCACTGGAGCTATGCACTTTTAAAACTAGATTGAAAACTAATTTCTTTAGAACTGCTTTTTGTGTTAAGTTTGTTCTTCCCCCGCACCTCCGATTAACACGGTTGGCTATGTACGGCACAAAAGAATTTCAACACCCACGAGTGCAAAAGCCACTATTTTGACTCAGAATGTAAATCACGTGTTTGTGTATTGCTAATATTAGCACGTCAGACGTTTCGCTCCAACTGCTGAAGGCTTCGCACGTAGCGAAACAATGGACAACGTGCCGAACAAATTAGTAAAACATTTTTTTTTTTACCAGGCAAGGCTCACTGAGCTAAGTTGCTCTTTTTCAGAAGTGACCTGGCCACAACTGATAGCTCAACCAAGTGGCCTATGATGTGGAAATGTACAGCAGGCCAAACACTCTAAACGCATGTTCATTCTAGATATAGCGGGAAAAACCAGAGGACCCGGAGAAAAATCCACGTGACCACGGAGAGAACATGCAAACTCCAGGGTCAGGATCAAACCCACGACCTGTATACCTAGCGGAGGTAGTTAACATCTCGCCACCGTGATGCCCCCCCCCCACCCCGGACGCAGTCCAACCCGAAAAGCGCATCGGGAGTGTTTGAGTTCATACCTCGGCAGGTCCGGTCCGTGTCCTTGAACTTAAAGTACCCCGTCTTACACGTGCACCTGACGAATCCGCCCGAGTCAGCACACTCGCTGGTTTTTGCGTCGCACGCGTCACCGTCGCAGAGGCTCACCGCTGCTCTCACACGAAGGTGGGGTCGGGGGGAGTGGTGGCAACGTCATCAAAGACAAAGATCCCCCGTATAACCTTAACAGACTGCTAGGTGCAAGTGCTGTGAGCGAGCAGCACCGATGAAGGCATGCACGGCACACGAGGCGGTGGGTGGCCAGCACCACGCCTACGGGCAATGTGTTTACACACCGCACCAGGTTACCCATTTGAGGCTGAGTCGACCTCGGGGAGGCCCTGGGACCGGTTCAGATAACCGTCACCGGTGTTGGTGGCCGCGAGCGGGAATCGAACTCGGGTCCGCCGGGTTCGTAGCCGCGGCGTAGCGCCGACCACCACGCCGCCGCTACCGCCACCGTCGTGGCACACGCCGGTTCCAGTGATCGGTGCCGAAAAAATAAAAAACACCCACGAACGCAAACGTGCGGCGGCGTCGGCCGCTCGCGGGCGCGCGAACTTGGGACGCTGCCCCTCCTTGCCTTCGTACGACAGCCCGTGCCGAACTGCGAAGGAGCAGACGGGGGAGGCGCTCGCCCCGCCGCGGCAGGCGTTCACGAAGCCGTTGATCCTCGCCGCGACGCCCTCGCTCGTTGCCGCCGAGTACGCGCCGAAGAGGTTGGACACGCGCACCGTCGCGCCGTCGGCCCTTCGTTCGTGACGCGCACACGCGACAGTCAAGGTGACATTGTTGCAAGCGCCTTTGCGTGCATCTCCTCTGTGCTCAAAGGAGTCCGAGTGCGTTCTCCGAGTTGCGATCCTGAAGAACGCCGCGTTATGGAAAAATCGCGTTCTAATAAATAATATATAATGTTGGGGTGAAGCACAGTCAGCATCTAGAAGCATCCAGCAGCATCCCGCCTTGTGTTATGCTACGCCGATGCAGGCGTGCGACCGCTTATTACCACTCGCACGACGCAGTTTGCTGTTCACTCAATCGCGTTATATCCAATTCCCGTTCTGAAAACACGCGTTATAAGAGAACAGACTGTACTTCATGTGACAGTGCTCAAGTCCGTTGGTGGTACCTAAGCCGGTGGTGGAAATTATACATTTCTATGGCAGGGGCACGTGTATACGTAGAGCAGTGTTGTGGAATATGTTAAGCGGTATTGTATGTGTACGTGTCGCGCGGCTTTCATAGTTGCTATTTGCTAACAGCACTTTCCCCAATGGTCTGTTAAGGCTATATGGGGGATCTTTGTATTTGCAGTAGTGTAAATGCAATGGATATAACATTATGGTAAAATTGAACTATTGTATATATCTGTGGCTCAACTAAGCCACCGAGACACAATTTATATAAAATGCTACGTGTTATTTAGTTATAGAATATGCACGAATATAATGTTTGAGTATTGCTTACCTTGTGATATTAATAACTGATTTAACAAAATGATGGAGGTCCTTGAAAGATTCATTGAGCTGTGATATGTGAACAACATCCCATGCAAAAATTAGCCAGAGCCGAAAATATATGAATCAATATCTTTCATTAATACAGCAACATTTAATCACGAGAAGCTATGACTGCGAGAACTCTGAACTCTGCATCAAAACATTGATCTTTTTAAAAGTCAATTCCAAAATTAATATCTATTGTGCGAGTTTGAAAAGCCATGTGCATTTTTTTATTTCACGAAATTAAGCTTACCACTCTGACAAGCTGCAGGAGCGTTCGCTTGTTGGGAAAAGTCGTGCCGTTGTTGAAGCCCCTTTCGAACAATGGTCGTCTCGTGCGCATAATGCCAGGAAACACCTTCACTGCAACACAATGATGCATTTGCACGTTCTTTATTCACATCGGCACGCGCTCCGCCGAGCCTCCCGATGAAGCCCCCGCATCGCGCAGGCAACCGGCGCTCGCTACCCGCCCGGCGCACTCACCTTGCACGCAGCCCCCGCCCGTGCTGTCATCGTAGCCCGGCGGGCACTTGCACGCGAACGACCCCGGCGCGTTGGAGCAGGCGGCTGACGGTAGGGGGCACGGGTTCTTCGAGCACTCGTCGACGTCTGCAACAGAAAAAAAAAGCGCTGTACGTTGGACTTGTTTCGCATACCGTACGTGGCCGAGCGTGCTCATCGCGACGTACAGCTCGGTGGGCTATTCCGCCCATGCGCGATGGGCGGCAGCAGCAATGTGGCTCAGATGTGGAGGTCTGCGAGCCACGGCGAGAGAGAGAGAGAGGGCTTTTTGCTGTTCCTCCTACTTCGTTAAAAGGAGCGCAGGCTACGGTGGGTTTACTCTGTGGTCCATAGTTTGAGTTGCATGGCCACAGTCGCACTGCTGTGGCTTGTCTTTAATGTACGTTTCTTTTTGTGTCTCTGTGTGCCTCTATGGGTTTAATGTGTGGTCCATAATTTCGGTTGCATGGCCACAGTCGTTTCACCGTGACTTGTGTCTTTAATTTTCCACGAGATAACAATAACGACATTTCTTTGTAAGGCGATGTGCGCAGCGGGCCTGTTGATGTTCTGACGCGGTTGATGATTACATCGGCGTCTTCGAGAAGGAATGTCAGAGCCAGGAGGTGCGATGTTTTTTTTGTGGAAATGGAAGGTGGTAGTACTAGCAACAGCGGTTACATCTTTTTGTCAATTTACTGCTGGATAGAGGCCTCCCCACGGCCGAGTCAGTGACCCTAGGCTTCACCACGCTGGGTCAATGAGGGTTGGTGAAGGTGGTGGAGACCCAGGACCGTGTTGGAATGTCGCTCGCAATGGATGGGAATTGAACTCGGGTCGCCGGGTTCACGGCGCACTGTGCCACTGCTCCCTACAGGTAACAATACGAATGTCGAAGACTGTCCTTTGACCAAGAAATCTCAGGATTGTCTTTTCGGAGGAATCTGCTACATTGGGCCATTTGGTTAAATCCCATTTATAGTGGTTTGAGTTTGGCTGGCGTTGATTCCATGACTCACTCTACATTCCCTCTCAAGCTCATTGTGGTGGTCAGGTTATACCGTGCATCTCTGCCATAGGACTGTGGAAATTTACCAATGGCTCAGCACCTGCCAAGGGAAATTAGCAAAAGGTCCCTGCTTTAATAGTAACACATTGGCGTGTCCCTCAGTCCAGTGCCATAATCGTACATTGGCCTATTTACCCATAATTTAAATAAATACGAGAAATACATTGTTTTCCACGTAGAGTTTGATGCCCGATTTCTGATAATTGACAACTATTTTCATGCATCAACTCTTCTCAATGTCCACGCTCTTTTGCTAAAATCATGGCAACTGTAAATCAATCAAAATACTGAAGTGCTACATCTCTCTTGCTTTGAGGAAGGGCCACTGCTTGAACCGTTAACCCAAATTTTCGTTATTTTCTGCAGCGGTGTTAAGGAAGATGAAGGGGTGAGATGTTTTTATGGCCCGACTCGCGTGGCTTGTCAACACGAGGCTAAGGGAAAAAAAGCACTCCGATGCGAACGATAGTACCTTCGCTGCAATCAATGCCAGACCAGCCGTCCTCACATTGGCAGGTCACACTGCCATTGTTCTTGCGACATGTTCCTCCGTTCTTGCAGTTGTGTTGTGAGCAGGGTCCT
The DNA here is from genome assembly GCF_048934315.1 of Petromyzon marinus. Lineage (NCBI taxonomy): Eukaryota > Metazoa > Chordata > Hyperoartia > Petromyzontiformes > Petromyzontidae > Petromyzon > Petromyzon marinus. The sequence continues at coordinate 3,522,410 of NC_133668.1, read as the reverse complement.
ACAGGGAATTTAATAATAATAATGATGTTTCCAATAATTTACCCAGTCACTTTCACTTCCTCTGCAATCCGTGCGTTACTCATTGTGTCCCTTCATGCAATTCCAAGCGTGCATCTCTCCGTGCCTCTGTGCACACTGGTCATCTCTTATTCACCTTGTTTGGGGCGCCACGGTGGCGAGATGTTAACGCCCTCGCCTTGTACACAGGAGGTCGTGGTCTCGATCCCGACCCTGAAGCCTGTATATTTAGAGTTTGCATGTTCTCCCCGTAGTCACGTGGATTGTTCTCTGGGTCCTCCGGGTTTTCCCTCCACATTTAGAAACATGCGTTGAGAATCTTTGACTGCTATATACACTTTCACATGATAAGCCATGATTTGTGGCCAGGTCGCTTCTGAAAAAAAGCATTGTAGCTTAGTGTGCCTTACCTGGTAACATGAAAACAGTTGAACACCTCGTGGCGAATGGCGGCTGTTTAATATTTTGTTACATCACAGGACCATGAAAGATAGTGACGGCTTGATTAATGATGATGATCATCATCATTATTTACCCAGCAAAGTGTCACCGCTCAGTCACTTTTTCAGGAGGGACCTGCATGAGAATGTTTTGCCAATTCCATGAGCGAGTCCTTGGGCACGCGCGAGGAAACGAGAGTGCCCAGAGAAACCCCACGCTTATAACGGGGTGACACGCAACACGACCATCTCCTGACCACTTCATAATCTCATCCCAACATCACCCTGGCAATTCCCGATTGTCACAAATGTAAGCAAAACCAGGTTTAAAACCTGATTAGCTTCTGAGATCTGGTGAATTTAGGATGTTTTTTTCTTTCCTTTGGTAATTAAAATGTAAAATTTTAAACACACCAGGTGAACTGCAATTGGCAAATCAAGCTAACGGATTGTGAAAGAGCAACAACTCTCTTTTCGACCTGCACCGTGAAGTGATTACTCGGGGTTTACATGGGAGTGACTCATGAAGGACGCTCACCTGGTGACGTGGCAATTGACAGGTGCGTTGGAGGGGCAGTTTCGTTGTTTGTGGGTGTCGCTCGCGTGGCCGCGATGGTCGAATTTGTTAAAGCAGTCGTTTCACTCGATCCAGAACTTTTACTGGACTCGCTGCCGACATGCTGAGCAGACGTAGCCGTCGAAGTTGCTCCATCTCCCAGTGTGGTTTGTGGGTCCTTCATTGTCCCAATCGTGGGCGCGGTTCTGGTGGCGTAACTCGAAGTGGTATTGGTGACAATAATCTGCGTTGATGCCGAACTGGGAAAAACTTGGCCCGGAGAGGGCTCGTGTGTCGCCGCCAACGTGGAAGCAGCTTGTGAGGGATTCACGCTCTTGGCTGTGGACTCGGTGGCAGCCGTCCTACTCAAATAACCCCACGTGCTCCCAGCTGTCCCACGGTGGAAAGGAGGCACGGAGGTGGCTCTGTCTTCATCGCGCACATCTGCTTCTGTCGTTGTAGCCAACGGTGTTGATGCAGCTGTGGAGCGACTCCAATTGGCTGACGCGGTCTCCCGCACCTCATTTGTGACTCTCCAAATGAGGCTTGGGTTGTCCGTGGTAGATTGGGTGAACTTTTCGTGATTTGATGAAGTTGTTAAAGTAGCAGAAATGTTTCCGTGGCTCACCCGGTCTGTCTCTTTGTGAGTCTGTGGCTGTGTCGATGTGTAATGATCTCTGGCGTCCACAGACACATTCTGCTGCCACCACATGTCTACAGCTGCTGTAGATTTTGCGACACTTGTTGAGTCGACATCCTTTCCACTTTGTTGTGTTGGTGTCGTGCCAGTCGGTAAGCCAAGAGGCCCGTGCGTTACAAACAGCTCTTTCTCATTTGGCGCTGTAGATGTTGTTTCAGTCATTTCTGTTATCATCGCAGTTTTATTGTACGAGTGTGAGTGGCTTGCATACAGCTCAGTCGTGATTACTGGATTCGCAGTTTTTTCCAAATTTGCTTCGGACGTAATCACTGCAGGAGTGACGGTGAATCTGTCACCCCCGCTACCGACCGGTGTCCTGGTGATCTTCTGCAACACCAACAACGCGCCGCTACTCGTGGCCTCCGTTCCACCCGAAGCCGTGGGCGGTTGCGCGACCCTGGGCAGCGTCGCGATGGTCACGTCGGGGCTCTGCTCACCCTTTGAATGTCGAGTCGGATCCCGACCGAAAGCGATCGTTCGGCCTCTCGCAGTATCCACGATTTCGGTCGGAGAGTACGACGCGGATAGACGAGCCCTCTCAGGGTCGTGCGCACTGGCCGCGGGTGAACGGGGCAAAGCGGGCGCGCTGTGAGTGGCGGCGGTGAAAACGGTCGCGTTGCTCTCAGTCAGAGGCGGCGGGGCGGACAAGTCGGTCGCAGACGTGGGGGTACCGATGGAAATTTCTCTCGGAGTTGAACGCGGCAGCAACGGCGACCCCGCTGATCCAGTTGCGCTCGATGCGGCACCGGCAAGATCACCCGGGTCGCTTGCGAGGGTGGATGCGCCATTCGAAGAACCGCTCGCGTCCGTTTGTGAAACGTCAGCGGGCTTGCTGCGTCGCCGCGCACCGGAGGCCTCGCTCGTTTGACTTTCCCCCAGCACAGTCACTTCGGTGATCGTTGCTCCGGTCGTAAAAGTCGTCGGTGTGGAAGCTTCTCTTTGTTGTGACGAAGGCGCAATTTTCCTAGTAATCTGTTGGGCCGCGCCTGGACCTGTTAACGAAATTTAAGAGGAATGCTTCAAATAAATTGTAAAACACAACATTGTTTACCACGCAGGATATCACAATTCATCTTCACTAACAGTAGGTTTATTGCTTTATTTTGCCCCCCAATACAATCTGGGTACCGTTAAACTACATTCTAAGGGGGTGAAGTGTTAATAGACCGTTTTTTATTATTATTTTAAGCATTGACAGTTGACCCGGAAAAACGCACATCCTATGCAGAACAGCTCGTGTCAAAAGTTTCCTGTTTTCAAGCTCGGGCACGTTTGGCAGCCCCGATGTGAGACCTTGACACCACGTGCTCTGTTCAAACGGCTCAACCTGACCAGAGACTCACAACCAACGGGGCTGGGACATACGGAGAGGGTACATGTACGAGGACAAACACATTTTTTTTAAACTAGATTCGAAGCTTTCGTGACTGCAGGAATTATTATTTGCTTCTTTCGGTAAAGTTACGTATGAAGAAATGAAATTAAATAATAATAGAATACGTCGTTTCGATTGCAACACAAGCAATCATCATCAGGTACAAATGAAAGAGAAAACAGACCTAGTAAACTTAGAAATGTAATGCAATACAACACAGAGGGTCGGCCAACACAACAGTCAACACCCCACCTGGTTGATTAACGTTCTTCCAAAGATTGCTACATTTAAGAGAGAGACAAAACATAGACACACAGACAGGCACATTGCATTATATTTCCAAGTTTACTATGTTTATTTTCTCATTCATTTGTACCTGATGATGGTTGCTTGTGTTGCAATGGAAACGCCGTATTCTATTATTATTTAATTAAATTTCTTTCTACGTAACTTTACCGAAAGAACCAATGAACAAATGTATTTAATATAAATTCTAATAAGATTTTTCCAACAAGTTTCAGTTACCGGGCTTCAACAGCATGGCACCCACGGCTACCTACTACTGTCACGTGATTTTCTACTTGTGTCGAGCTCAGAAACATAGAACTCTTTGTTGACTTTGTACCAAGCGAGGTCTCATTGTTTGCGTGGTTTAATGCCATTGTCCCACACACCCTATTTTGCCAGGATATGCGCCCGTGAAGTACGGTACAACACTGTCGTGCATGATGTTTGTCCAGTCGTGGATTCGGGGGGGGAGGGGCAATGGTATTTAATTGATATTTACAAGAGAATTGTGTTAATTTTACTTTGAAAGTCTGGTCCTATTTAAGGCGATAAAATACAACAGCAACGACTTTTGTGCTTGAATATTCTGGACGGTCCGTCACCCTCGCCTCCCTTTGGGAAGTTTCTAGATATAAATCTGCCCCTGTGTTTGTTCATATTTTGTGACATTCAAAGGTGGCGATCCGAATGAGTGTTGGAGACACCGGCTCAGCGGTCAGTTTCACTCGCATACGGAATGGCAATGAATCGTATTATCGCTGCTTCAGCAATAGTTGTGAACAAATATGTAAAATGAGAAAAGTTACACTCCAACAATGCTTTGTCGTATTATACATACCACCGTGTAAACCTTTCTGAATAACATTTTCTGACGTATTTTCAATTTCACGCAGGCTATTTTTTTTAACATATGCTTTTAAAAAAATCTAGATTGAAAACTAATTTCTGTACAACTGTTTTTAGTGTATAGTTTGTTGTTGTTACCCCGCACCCCCGATTCACACGGGTGGCTACGTACGGTGCGAAAGAAGTTCAAAATAATGTACACGTACATGGCGTATTAATATCCTCTATCTAACCAGCCCTGAGTCCATTAAGATTCAACATCTTTGTGTGTGTGTAATAATTTAGTCAATTGTAACTCTTTTTATATAACTTTCCAGGCCTATAGTAGGCCTCATCACAACAAAAGTACATTCTAACGCGTGCTCAACAGAAGCAACTCCCCGCACGCACATTAAGGTTTCACTTCTGCGCGACGTCAATCCCCACGCATGGATGTAAAGGCCACAGAAACATAGCTTAAAGTATTTCACAAAACGGTGCAGTGTTTATGGCATTCATCTTGTCCTAATAAACATTTGTTATCATACGAATTATCTACGCTTGGCCATTTTCAATCCACTCCTGTTACGAAAGCTGATTAAGCCCAAGGACGTCATTGGAAAAATTACAAACTAGTGGGCAGCATCCCACATAGCCCGATGTATAAAGCCTATTTCAATAATTATGCATTCAATACAGTTTACCTAAATTATACAAATGCAATTAACTTGCTTAGTCAACGCTTTTTTTTTCAACGTAAGCCTTCACATATCGAAGAAATTACAGATCATGGCCAATTTTTATCTCTTAGCTGACCATTACAGTTTTCGCTTTGCTCTCTTTGCCACGTACATGTATGTCTGTTTCCTCTGCAAGAAATGAGGGTGATGACACTACTCCAGCTTATCGGCTCCATCTTGAGTGATAAACCACCCTCGCAGTCTCTGCATATGATAGGATTTCACTGTCCAAATAAACATAACTGTGCAATCATATAGACGTGTTTGCCATTAGACCTGTGACGCTGTCGTTCGTATCACTGCATCGTACCTGAGCCTTGACTTCATTAACTCATCTGTTTGGTCACCCCTGCGTCGTCCGCATTCAATTCTCCCGGTTGACATTCCAACACTTTTGTTTGGCTATCGATCCCCATCCTATCTGTCGACATCCACTTACAAAGCAATTTTCATACTTTGATGGTGAATTTTGTACAGCTGAATATTTCGATTTAAAGCTTTCGTGACTGCAAGGATTCATCTTCTTTGGTTCTTTCGGTAAAGTCACGTAGAATGAGAATAAAATAATAAATGGACTTTACCGAAAGAACCAAAGAAGCTGAATATTATTTAGTTATTGTTATATTGTGCATGTTTACCCAGGAAACCTTCATGAAGTCTCATGATGTCTCAAGAGGGTCCTTGCCAAGAGTCTCAAGACTTGTTTTTTTTTTCAAGAGGGTCCTGCCAAGTTGTTGCAGAAGGGGCGATAATTGCCATGTACATTCCAATCGAGTCATTAGTGGATAATTTTTGTTCAAATTCGGACCATGACGCCGGCACACAATGGCATACTCTTGCGAATGAGGTCACTGGATCTGCATCGTCCACTGTGAATTCGACGGCGCGTGTTTTCTTTCTGGGTGATAAGCACCGCGGTAATAACCAGGGGCGGTTGCTGGATTTGAACCGTAAACCTCTCTAACAAGCGTCTTAAAGCGCTACCGCTGGGCTGCGTCAGCCAACCAAATCCTCCCAGTGAACGTGCAACGTTGTATGTACGTGTGTTTGTTGAACTTATTTCGCACCGTACATAGCCAACCGTGGTAATCGAAGTGCGACAAACTATGCACAAAAAGCAGTTCTAAATAAATTCGTCTTCAATCTAGAGTTAAAAGTGCACAGCTCCAGTGGCTTCCGAATATCGGTAGGAAGAGTGTTAGGCTAACGTTGGCATGTAATCCCAATCGAGTAATTTTCAGGTAATTTATCAGCGTTTGGGATTTTTGGCCAAATGATAGTTACATTTGAATTTGTGCTATTCAGTGGGTGCGAAGACAAGGCATCTCTTCCAACTCTGCATTATTCCCAAGAGCTGTGCCTTTCTCCACGCTCGGCCTTTCACAAAGCCGATTTTCAGCCTCTCGAAAGCTCCGGTTGTGGTTGGCGAGTGACCGTGTTTCTCATCCGCCCCGCTATTTGTCGGCTCTGTTGATGTTGAACGAAGACATTCCTCCTCACGTGTGGGTGTGTTAGGTAGGCCTGCTGTAGATGGCCGCTCGCACCGTACTTTGAACACAATATTCACGTTTGGAAGGGAAAAAGTCAATACTTTTCATAATTTATTGTCAATATTTTACTAAACTCCACGTGTGGGTTACTGGTGAGGTGACGCCCACATTGTTTTCACGTTCATTATATAACTTTACCAAAAGGTATTTATATATGTATATATTTTTTATAACATTCTAAACTTAGGCAAGTTGGCATGACGCATGCACTTGGTGTTTGAAAGGCTCTATAAATAAACTCGTCACAACAACGGATGTCCTTCACCTAGGAAGTCTCTCCAACAAGTTCGAGACCTTCTTCTTCACTAAGATCTTGCTCGGAATTATTGTCAATCAAAAGTAACAACTAAACACGCTCATTAAACGTCAACAACAGCGTCGACGCGTACATGCACACAGACAAACAAACATCGATGCACTTTAACACGTAGTCTTTCGCGACCAATATTATCAGCATCAATACAGCCTGCAGCGTCAGTGCAGAATGAACATGCAGGGAGACGCCGAGTATCAGGAATCTCAACACTTACCAATCGGAGAGGAGAGAATGTTGACAGTAGTGAACACTGACGTGGCCTCTGTGTGACCTTGTGCTGTTGCTGCTGCTGTTGCTTCTACTCCGGCTGTCGCTAAAGTGGCATCTGTCAGACCCTGTGGTGCTTCTGCTGTCGCTACAGCTGCTTCTGCGGTGGCTCCTATGCGACCTTGTACAGGTGCTACTGCTGATGCTATGGCCTCCGTCTGGCCCCGTACTGCTGCCGTTGTCGCCGTGGCTTCTGCCGCGGTGACCGCGTGGCCGCCCCGTGCGGTGACCGTGTGGGCCACGCACGCCAGCAGGCTGCAGAGGAGCACGCTCCTGCTCAGGAGCGGCATGCCGCATGCTGTATCGGGACTCCGCGTCAGCGTGGCTCCGCGCCACGGCCTCAGGCGCGCGTCGCCGGTGAGGAGCGGAGAGTGGCGGCGGCGGCGGCGGCGATGCAAGGTGGACACCTCCTCCTCGTCGTCTTCCTCCTCGTCGTCTTCCTCCCTCTTCCTCCTCGGTGTCTCCCGTGGGCCGGCAACATGACGTGGCGCCGCCACGCCGCCTGGCAGATTTTCAAAACAACCGCCCCCCCCCCTCGCCGCTACTCTTTTCCTGTCGCGAGCAGAGGATACGAGACGTTCGTGTTTTGGTGAGATTACGCGCTCGTGCGCTCTTGCGCGCGAGCGGTCCGCGAGATCACACCGAGGACGATGGCCTTCTTCTGCTCATCTTGTCCCGGGGTGTCTGCCGACCGGCGCTTCGCCTCTCTGGGAGCCCGTGGTTCTCTGTGCCGAGTGCTTTTTTTTTTGGGGGGGGGGGAGATTTCTGGTTCGCCGCTTCCTCGCCTTCCGGCGTTTGATTTTTTAAATCACTCTGACCTAAATCAACATCGGTGATGTGGTTTTTTTGTTGTTGTTGCTGCTGGAAACAGGCGCATGGATGCGTACAGTATAAAGATTAAAAAAAACAGAGCTTATTCTCCCTACTCTTTGGTTATTTCGGTAAAGTCGCGTAGGTAGAAAAATCCGTGACTTTACGAAAAGAATCAAAGAGTATGGATTCCTGCAGTCACGAAAGCTTCAAATCAAGACTGTTATTCTCCCTTTCGCACATTGTTCTCTCGAGCTTCGATCGGCGTGCCCACACAGTCGCCGCGAATAATTGCCGAGGAGTGGGCATTGTGTAGCGCTCATCTAACGGCGTGTGGAAATTCCACATTCCCATGACAGCGTGCCGCCGTCTCCATAGGACGACCGCCGTCGACTTGCCACGAAGCGATACCGAATTTCGCGCAACCACCACTCGCGAAGCGGCGCCCATAATGTGGGTCACAGTATGACACCTTTAAGCCAAATACCCCGGGAGGAAAAGAATAATAATCCAAGCTGAAACAACAACAGAGATTTTGCTTGGCGTGGCGTCAAGGCTAATCGCGAGGTTCCCCAGACCCCCCCCCCCGTGTCTGCCAGCGAGTGGCGGCCGTCAGGGGGGGGGGGGTGGCGGCAGGCACGGCCCCAAGCACAACACAGGACAGCCACACCGGCTCCACGCCTCCGGCCACAGCCAGAGGCATCCGACCCCAACCGGAGCCGCTTATCAGGCCCTCCTCCCCCCCCCCCCCGTGCCATCGCGGCGCAGCTGCAATGCTGCTGCGCGATACACTGCCAGTTGTACGTTGTTTTTCGCATTTTTCTCACAGTCCTATTCCAATTGTGCTACCGGCGTCGCGTCACGGGACAAAGTAGACATTCAGAGCTCTCGCAAAGCGACGCATTGCACGGTGGGGGGTTAGAGAATTGGCCCGCGGAAGTGGGTATCAGAGAACTACTTATGAGATCCCTTCAAGTGACCTTTTTTTGTATACGCATTAAAGGCTGCACTTTCCCACCAAATCTGCTGTACAAAGACATTTGAGTGGCATTGACAGTTAAGCCAATATTATTGTTATAGTTCTCATAGCTGGAATGAGCCAAATCAAGTGGATTTTTTTAATTGGCAGTCGCATGTGACTAGGCTGAGACAACTCTCTCCCCTCGAGAACCCAGTTTGATTACACGTGGCTGGAGTCTGAACTCAAACCCAGGATTTCAACGGTGCCGTTTGAGTGCCCTGCACCCTGAGCCGTTAGGCGACCTCTTGTACTGCCAGCATTGTATAAAACACGGTCAAGATCAGGGGACGTGTGCACATGTATCTTGGCGGTGCCGTAGCACGTTTGGCATGGGTCCTGGTCCACGGAATGAAATGGGGGTGGCCCCTGTGAAATATTCTTCCCTCTTCGTAACCTGGTACCTGGGTCCCTCTGACCCGTGTGCTCTGGGGGATAGTTGTATGTACGTATGTTGAACTTCTTTTATTCGCACCGTACCAAACCGACCGTGCTAAACGAAGGTGCGGCGGAAGGACAACAAACTAAAACACAAAGAGCAGTTCTAAAGAAATGAGTTTTCAATCGACCTTTAAAAGTGCATAACTCCAGTAGCTCCCTAATATCGGAAGGAAGAGCGTTCCAGACGGCCGCAGAAGCGCATCTGAAAGCGCATGGTGCAGTGACCGCCCTCGTTCGATGGCGAGTTGCACTTCCTGCACACTTGATAACTATACCACTGGTCTGTGGGCGCCCTGTTCACGTGGACATGTGTATATATATACAGTGAGGGAAAAAAAGACTTTGATCCCCTGCTGATTTTGTACGTTTTCCCACTGACAAAGAAATGATCTGTCTATAATTTTAATGGTAGGTTTATTTGAACAGTGAGAGACAGAATAACAACAACAAAAATCCAGAAAAACGCATGTCAAAAATGTTATAAATTGATTTGCATTTTAATGAGGGAAATAAGTATTTGACCCCCTCTCAATCAGAAAGATTTCTGGCTCCCAGGTGGCTTTTATACAGGTAACGAGCTGAGATTAGGAGCACACTCTTAAAGGGAGTACTCCTAATCTCAGCTTGTTACCTGTATAAAAGACACCTGTCCACAGAAGCAATCAATCAGATTCCAGACTCTCCACCATGAGCTCTCCAAGGATGTCAGGGACAAGATTGTAGACCTACACAAGGCTGGAATGGGCTACAAGACCATTGCCAAGCAGCTTGGTGAGAAGGTGACAACAGTTGGTGCGATTATTTGCAAATGGAAGAAACACAAAAGAACTGTCAATCTCCCTCGGCCTGGGGCTCCATGCAAGATCTCACCTCGTGGAGTTGCAATGATCATGAGAACGGTGAGGAATCAGCCCAGAACTACACGGGAGGATCTTGTCAATGATCTCAAGGCAGATGGGACCATAGTCACAAAGAAAACAATTGGTAACACACTGCGCCGTGAAGGACTGAAATCCTGCAGCACCCGCAAGATCCCCCTGCTCAAGAAAGCACATATACATGCCCGTCTGAAGATTGCCAATGAACATCTGAATGATTCAGAGGACAACTGGGTGAAAGTGTTGTGGTCAGATGAGAGCAAAATGGAGCTCTTTGGCATCAACTCAACTCGCCGTGTTTGGAGGAGGAGGAATGCTGCCTATGACCCCAAGAACACCATTCCCACCGTCAAACATGGAGGTGGAAATATTATGCTTTGGGGGTGTTTTTCTGCTCAGGGGACAGGACAACTTCACCACATCATAGGGACGATGGACGGGGTCATGTACCGTCAAATCGTGGGTGAGAACCTCCTTCCCTCAGCCAGGGCATTGCAAATGGGTCGTGGATGGGTATTCCAGCATGACAATGACCCAAAACACACGGCCAAGGCAACAAAGGAGTGGCTCAAGAAGAAGCACATTAAGGTCCTGGAGTGACCTAGCCAGTCTCCAGATCTTAATCCCATAGAAAATCTGTGGAGGGAGCTGAAGGTTCGAGTTGCCAAACGTCAGCCTCGAAACCTTAATGACTTGGAGAATATCTGCAAAGAGGAGTAGGACAAAATCCCTCCTGAGATGTGTGCAAACCAGGTGGCCAACTACAATAAACGTCTGACCTCTGTGATTGCCAACAAGGGTTTTGCCACCAAGTACTAAGTCATGTTTTGCAGAGGGGTCAAATACTTATTTCCCTCATTAAAATGCAAATCAAATTATAACATTTTTGACATGCGTTTTTCCGGATTTTTTTGTTGTTATTCTGTCTCCCACTGTTCAAATAAACCTACCATTAAAATTATAGACTGATCATTTCTTTGACAGTGGGCAAACGTACAAAATCAGCAGGGGATCAAATATTTTTTTCCCTCACTGTGTCACCTGCGTAATCACAGCACTGAGTTCGAAGCAGTCCATCGAGCGAGGAGGGGTGGAGCGTGTCTGGGGGGGGTGGGTGAGAGTTTTCAAAACCAACGCTCATCTTGAGAGAGCTGCCAGCTGGTGGAAAGAGTGACTTCCCTGATGGATGCAAGGCTCTGGTGAGCAGCCCTGATAACCAGGCCGATGAAGGGGAGGCAGCCTGCCCACGACAATAAGTGGAAACTGGCGTCACCTCCTCCACTCCGTCCCGCTCTGCCCCCCCCCCCCCCGCGCGTCCGCGATGTCCTCAGCAGGTGCTTTCATGTCGACGTCACAAAGAGTTCCCCCCCTCCTCCCCCCCCCCCCCCCCCAGAAACCCATTGTTTTATATTTTCGCTCCGTTTTCCTATCGGACGCGTGGTTGCGGTGTTGATAAAAAAAAAGCACGACAACGATCTAACGTCCAGATTGCGACGAACGTTCGAGAAAGGGAGAGAAGGGAAATGCCAATCGTGTTAGCGCTCTGCAGGCCGTGGGGGTGGAGGGGGAGCGATCATTTGGCAGCCCTGTGGAGCCCGTAAACTCCCACACCCCATTGGGCAACTTGGTGGACACAGCGAAGCAGTACAGCATGCGGGTTATTTTTTTGTCAAATAAAAAAATATATTTTTGAAATTCCACATCCTCCTCCTCACATCGTACATTGCACACGTCCTGACGTTCTGGAACGGCATTGCCAGGGGCATTGGTGGTATCGGCAGGCGAATCGGACTCGTCAGAGCAGGCAGGGCGGGCGGCGGGCTTTCTTTGGGGGAGGTAGCCAGGGTGTTTAAAACTGTTTAACACATGGCAGGCCTTCGCGACCAATATCATCCAGAATAGAGGGGGAGGGGGTTAGGTAACGACACATTTATATATTTACGCGATCTAACCCCAAAACAAAACTCTTATGGATGTATTTAAAACTGTTCTAAGCGTTAGGAATGTGACCCCATGTACGTGTTGTATTCTCATGAGAATAGGTTAAAGCTTGAATTAAAGCTTTCGTGACTGCAGGAATTCATAGTCTTTGGGTCTTTCGGTAAAGCCACGTAGACAGAAAAATAATAATAAATCACAACGTTTCGATCGCAACACAAGCAATCGTCATCAGGTGAAAAAATGTTTTCCTGCCTCAGCAGCTCTCCCGCTATATTTTTTCACCTGATGACGATTACTTGTGTTGCGATCGGAACGTCGTGATATTTTTTGTTTATTATTTTTCTGTCTACGTGGCTCTACCGAAAGACCCAAAGACTATAATAATAGGTGTTACCATTTCTGGAAATAAAGCAGGCGTTAAGATGGTCAAACACCAAACAGAAACCTTTTACAAGAAATCAACTACTGCATTAGCCACGCGTACTTGTGTTGAGCATCCAAACAAAAACGTGCTCTGATGATAATAATAATTATATATGGCATCGTTTTTGAAACTGATCGGGCTCCACCAGAGTCAGCAGCCTTCTTGAGGGCCTAGGAGCTTCATCACTGACAGAGCAGAGAACGCCAAAAGGCGAACAGTGCAAAGACATTGCACGATCAGGGCATTTATAGCTCGGAGTGAGCAGCTTATAGCTTCTTCCTTGCCTCTAAGCTTATAGCTCAGGTGCTCCAGTGCTGAGATTGGGCTCTAATGAATGCAGTCATTGAATATGGGGGGGGGGGGGGTTCGTGATTCTTCCATGTACTCAATATAGTTTTCCTGGACGAGCATGTGGGTTCTTAAAAAAAAATCCACTCGTGTGGAGCATTATCTCCTCACACACATGTGGGGGTTTTCCCAAATAATGGTTTTCCAAAAAGATGTCTTAATTCCATGCCAATCGCCGATGAAAGGAATTGGCCAAAAGATCCCAATGCAGAACGCTCCTTAAAAAAATTATCTTGAGACTCGGTGATGCTTTTCTGCATTAACGAAGGTTATTATAATCATTGCATTTGTGTTTATGCGTGGATCGGTGATGTCGATCACAAGAGTGAGGGTAACAACTCCCCTGTCTCTGTCATTATTCATACGCCCACCGACACCACTTATTAATTAAGGAATTGTACTGCAGGGATGCCAGCAATCAAAGCGGCTTTTGGGGAGAGGAGCGGTGGTGCAGTGGTTAGCGCACTGCGCTACGAACCGGCCGCATTTGACTCTGAATCCAAGCAATGGTTAACACCATTGACGAGGGATATCTTAACCAATCCTGGGCCATCCCTGCACCTTCAACCTGCACTGTCACAGCGTGGTGAAGTATGGTCAAACTACCCCATATAACTAATGCTGCATGGGGAGGCTTTAATCCAGCAGTGGTTTTGACAAAGCGGGGTAAACGGATCAAATCAACCACAGTGGGAAACAGTGAGCTTGTTCTATAATAGTATTAGTTTTTTAGGACATTCTCAATTGAGTCTGTGGACTCTTTGCCAAGTGGGGGACCTTGCTTGGCACGTGCGGACAGTTGAGTTGTTTTTGTAGTATTGTTGCATGTGGGAGGAAATGAGAGTGCAGCACTCGGGCAAGATCCACACACACACACCCACACCACAGAACAAATCTCAAAGCATCGGCAGGCATTACGGGGGCAACCTACTTGCTGCACTGCCCCGGGCTGGGAAAATGCCAAGCGATAGATACACACTTGGCACGCTCTCGCATCGGACGGCGGAGGAAGCCGATGGAATAAATTTGGCAAAGTGATGCCCCGACCGACCGACCGACCTCTGCCCAGGGTGTAGATGCAGCACGGTGATGATCCATCAGCGCGCATCCTTCCCGAGACACGAGAATTCGCAGAAATTACGGTATCACTCTGATTCCCCCTATCCTGCACCCCCCCCCCCCCCAATCAGGGTGTAGTGATACGCAGAGAGAGAGAGAGGGAGATACGTGGCAAGCGACAGTCCTTGAGAAAGACAAACTCGGGGAGACACGGAGAGAGATAAGACGATGCTCGCGCAGACGCACGCGGAACGAGAGCTATTGAGAGGCAGACAAACTTAGAGAGGGACGGAGAGTGATAAATAGAAACGCAGAGAAAACGATATAGAGAGACACGAAGAGAGACAACATGGAGAGAGACACGAAGACACAGACATAGACATGGGGAGCAATAGAGACAAAGATACAGAGAGAGAGAGACACACACACTGAGCAACAGAGAAGCACATACAAGGGGAGGAGAAAAGCAATCGTACAAAGAGACACGAAGACCGAGAGAGAGGCGGAAAGTGACACAGACATGTCCACGGAGAAAGGCATCGAAACCAACTGAGCAGTAGCGTCAACAAGTGTGGGGGCAGGGCGTGCCTTGCCCCCCCCCCCAAGCTACGAGTTGGGCCCCCCTTGACAACCACCACGAGATTGGTTTTCATCAACGGTGTCTACATTATCAGTAGTTGACGCCACTGAGACCCGAGACATTGACGGTGCACTCGTATCTGTCCACTCCCGTGCCTGGCGGCAGTTGGAGGTTGGTTCCCACTTCCTTGAGTTCAGGGATCGGCAAAGAAAATAACAAATACGAGCCATTATTTTTGTCTAATTCGGTAAAATAAATAAAGCCCTAAATATTTCTAGAGCCGCGATGCACTGTGTGGTGAATACGAGACGGTGAATCGTTAGTAAATAACGGTCACCAAGAGGTCCTTAAAAAGAGTGGCGATGCACTGTGTGGTGAATACGAGACGGTGAATCCTTCGTGAATAACGGTCACCAAGAGGTCCTTAAAAAGAGTGGCGATGCACTGTGTGGTGAATACGAGACGGTGAATCCTTAGTGGCTAACGGTCCCCAAGAGGTCCTTAAAAAGAGTGGCGATGCACTGTGTGGTGAATACGAGACGGTGCATCCTTAGTGGCTAACGGTCACCAAGAGGTCCTTAAAAAGAGTGGCGATGCACTGTGTGGTGAATACGAGACGGTGAATCCTTAGTGGCTAACGGTCACCAAGAGGTCCTTAAAAAGAGTGGCGATGCGACTCCGAAGCCGCAGGTTTACCGAGCCCTGCTTTAGTTCAATATTTTGAGTCGGGGGTCTGGTGTGTGTGTTCAGCTCTCACGTGCCACTGATTATAGCCGTAATTGGGAATCGAAATCGTGTTGCTCGTGGTTAATAGCGTGGTGCACGAACCACTGCGCTATGAGCGAACCTAGCGGTCCATGCCCAACAAAGTAGTTACAGGTGCCTACGTAGGCTTTCACCACCACGAATGTGATTCATAATTGGCGTTCAAATGCATAGGTGTAGGTATATGACAACTTTATTTGATTGGATCTGTCGGGTGGTTGGAGGTTTGTCGTAAAAATAAACTGGCATTATACCTCCACTTTTTAACCCACAAGAAACGAATGATCAATCATAATAGTTACACTACTTAAATTTAAATTGTGTTTTAAAATAATTATAGTGCGATGCGGCGGGTAAGCTCAGGTGGAGTGCCAGTACCAGTAACATCTGGTGTGTTAGCAGCATTTGTTTTAACAAGCCAGACCCTGTTTATGGAGACCCGGAAGGTCGGAGCAGAGTGAGCTTGATTAAACAAACGCTTCTGAATGATATTGACCCGGAGGACCAATATTACGTGTTATAAATGGAGAAACGAAACACGGCTCTGCGCTTACATATGATTTACTAATAATATAATTACACGTACTTACACATTCTGCCGATTGAAACCTGATTTCTTTAGAACTGCTTTTTGTGTCCAGTCGGTTTGTCCTTCCTGCGCACCATCGATTAGCGCGGTTGGCTACGTAAGGTGCGAACAAAGTTAAACGTACACATTAATTATGTAATTATTATGCATACAATGTACATTTGTTTAAGTTGTCGTTACCGGCCATTCACACGCATATACGCCTTAGCTTAAAATCACTATTTCGTTCCATATCACTCCAGCTATCAGAACTTAATTAATTGGAGGTGGTGGGAGGGGGATGTTTTGTTAGTGGCTGAATGGATGCGCTCATGCAGACAACTGGAAAAGTCGATCAGCGCGCGTCTCGCTTTGGAGGTTTTGGTGGGGGTGGGAGCCAGATCTTATAAAAGGCCTCATCCTCCACACAGGTTTATTAAAGGAGCGATGCGGGGGGGCTGGGGGCGGTTTAAATTAAAGACGACTCTGGGGTCAAACTATGCGTGGAGTCCCTCGCGATAAAGGTTTGCCCCCTTAGGCGGATTTTTATTTGATTGACTTTTGCAGCCATCCAGCTGCGCATCAAACGAGATAGTTGGGACCCTTACCAGCGTTATACGTAGCGTGAAGTGAGAGCTTAATCCTTCGGTACGCAATGGTGCCGTGAACTCGCATGTGTGTGCGAGCACATCCATTTAAAGACAGGGCCACGGGAAGGGTTAAATAAATTCGATGGATGGACACTATGTGTTGCAAGAGTTTCAGATATGAGCACGTGAAATGTCCTTTATATTGCATGGGTCAGTTTAAAGTTGGAAGTGTTTCGATTCTCAAAAGAATACGAGGCCGAACGTTCATCTACATTGAGGCCTTGAACCGACTGTGACATTTTCGCATTGCCACGGTGGTAATCGTGTTTCCCCAAAATGTGGTGGCTACTTATTTTACCCACCACAGCATGGATGATTGCCGAATCGGCATCTCACCGGGCAAATTGAACACGAAACCCTACCGTTGTTAGTTTGAGCGCTTCTGCCTGAATTCGGATGTACCTTAGCCACGTGCGGTGCGAAATAAGATCTGCATACGTACGTGGCCATGTCCACGAATGTTTGGCTTCGTGTCGGAGGAAACTGGAGAACCACCACGCACTACGAGGTGACACTCTGGCATTCTCCTGGCCACTGTGCAGTCTCGTGGCTTACACCTGGCAGGCCCTAAAGTTGTTAGTCACCCATCCAAGTACGAACCAGACTCAAATATACTTAGCCTTCGAAATCCGATTAAATCGAGCACTTCTTCAGGTTGATTCGGCCATCGGCATTTGCAATACTGTAAAGACAAAAAATACATCCCTTGCCCAAATAATGCCATTTATATGAGAACCGACGTGTTTATGTAATGCTCACGATCGTAAATGTTTTGTTGCTGTTGTAAAACCAGTATCCAAAAGAGGGCAATTGGATCAGGAAATGCCACGCTCACAACAATCCTGAAACTTCGCAGGGCACTGCAGAGCCAAATGCAAATACGTTTCGACAACGTTCGGTCCACGGTGGCGCGCATTGCAACGTGAACCACGAAGGTGCCGTGCGATTCGTGCCACTTTCCCTGTAGGTACCGTAAAGGACGGGAAAAACCCATCACGACAAAAAAATAACAGCGAGGGCTGGAAAACCACGGCAGAAACTACTCAGCACTCGGCCTCAGTGCAGATATATATTTTAAAAAAAACATCAGCAGGTTCCAAAGAGCTGCATTAAGGACCCCTTGTCTCAGCTAAGTCATCGTCATTTGAGCGGATGCGCGTGCGTTCCAGCCTTCCACTCGGGCGAAAGTTCCTTTTCTTCCGATTTTTTCTTGACGATAACGTTCTCATCAAAGCGTTGCGACGCGTTTCCACCGCATCCGCCTAGACGTGGTTGTGGCTGTCGTGCGCGCGCTTGTGTGTGTGGGGGAGTTCGGTCGGTGTGGGCGATTCCAGAGTGCTGCGCTTCACATATGTGGAGCCGATAAAGGGTGAACGATCCGAGATGACACCGGCTTCATTACTCCTCACTCCGGGCAAACGGGTTGCGCAGATACGGTCCTTTGGTACCGGAGATGGAGCGATGAAGACCTTTCATGTGCTCATTAATCCTTCCAAAGCCGACCCCGTCCCTCTTTTACAATGGCCGAGAAGATCTGGATTAGCACAATAATAAAGCAGAAAACGCGATTGATTCCACGTGCCTGTTTTCTTCTGCCCAGTCGGGCCACCTGCAAATGATCCTCGGCTCTTCTCAGTTACCCCCCCCCCACCTCCGATTCCGCGTAAACAAGGGATTACCAGAAATCTATAAATACATGGCCGACACACTGCTTCTGAGAGACTCACTTCTATATTTTTTGCGGCAAAGACCGAAAAAAAGCCCCCCGAGTTATTCACCGGCAGAGCCGACTTCTCAGTTTAATTGGTCCAGGAATTGTAAGTCGCGTCGTTGTTCGCGAGACCCAGTGTCCTTATGTGAGTTTGTGAGCGCCGTGGCCCCCTCACGGTGGCGAAGATGTTGAGATCGATCGTCGTGGTGGCGGCGACGGTGCTGATGGTGGTGGTGGCGCTGGCGGGCACGAGTGTCCAAGCAGAAGGGTACACACCACTGGGAGCTCTCACCTACCTCTCACATACCTCTCACACTCAATACTTTTCTTGGGGGTCGGATTGTTTCGCGTCTGTGTTGATGTTTGTTTATTAACAAGTCGGGGGGGGCATTGAGAAGACCGGAAGATATTTTTTTTGAAAGATAGAAAAAAGATGCAGGAAAAACAATAGCCATCATTGCGATAATTGTAAAATAATCATGATAAAAATACGTGTATACGATATATAATATGCTTTTAGGATGTATAATATTACAGGTACAACGTTTTCTTTTTCAATACAACTTTTATTTTATTGTGAATCTGTAATATATACAAGTTACAACCAGATGATGTAGAGAAAGGAATAATCAGAATAACTTGAGTTCAGAAGAACATCAAGCCACAACGACCCGGCCAACGTGGAACGTTGGGCCAGCGTTGGATGGTCAAACAGTTCCAACCGCATGCCAACGTTTATATCTTTACTGGAAAGCGCGAGTTCATAGTGGATAACCCATTGAGAGAGCGGTTTATCGGTGTTTGTGCACTGAGAGATGATGGTGGTGGTGTGACTGTTCTCCTACACGAGCCACGTACGGTATCTGGAAGCTGCCAATGTGGCTGGAACGCACACTGCGATGTACGTGCCTTTGTGATTCATTGAATCGAGTCGACAGATCCAGCTTGGTCCATCAGTTGTTTCGTGTGCTTCGAAGGGCCATGGACTGAAACGTCGCCGATTATAGATTCATATTAAGGCCATAGTGTTGTTTTCGAGTTTTTTGTATCGATGCTAACTGCAAGACAACCAAGTTGAGACTTGAAACTTTGCAGAATCAGAATATGTATTTATGCTGGAGGAATCTGATGAGCTATAAACGCTCTTTCTCAGATGCCTAGTTTCCACAGATTAGTTTGACATTCGTGTAGCTCAGCTTTAAGTTCTCAAAGCTCTGAACACTGGAAGAGATACGTGGCGGGTACACAAGCAGCAATAAAATGAGCGAAAATGGGTCATTGCTCGAAACGTCAGTCGCATGTTTCTATGTTAAGGCAGTGTTCATATGAATGTGGTGCGTTATTTCCCGATCTGTGCTGGCGTCTGTTAGAAAAAAAAAAACTTACTAATCTCCCTACTTGGCGTTTAAGCAAATGAGAATGCAATATTTACAATTATTATATTGATATTTATATATTCGGGAGAGCGTGCCTGAGTGTAATGTCTCAAGACTGAGCATCGCCGAGTCTGATAAAATCTGCAATGAGTCTGATAAAATCTGAAATGGTGTCTCGCCAAGTTATAAACATGGGGTGAAAGTATTTCCTTAATTAATTCGACTGCACGTGAGCCAAGAATTGCCGTCATTATTGCGATGCGTAACGACGCACCCATGCCTCCACCCACGTTTCGATCGCGTTGTCGCATGGCGAATAAAAAACAAAATCGATGTTTAATGTCGTGGTGACTGTAGCGGCCACCCATGGCTGCTGCAGTGGTTACGTGAACAGTTTACAGTGAACTGTATGCACAAAGAAAAGGAGAATATCGAATCTCACACGGTCGATGCAATGCACATTATCGAGAGATTAAGAAAACGACGTTATGTACGCGATGAATCGATGCATCGTTACGCGTTTGCTCATGAGCGACTGGCGGGTTGCCTGAGCGTGGCGCAGTGCTCTTCACTAATTTTCAGCGGTGGGGGGGTAGGGGGTGGCACTTTCGCCGAAAATACATCAACAGTGTGAGGGCCGCCACAGCATTTGAAACTATTTGACAGCGCGATGACGACGATGATGGTGATGATGGAGGGATGGGGGTTGTTTTCACATGCTGTGTATTGTCGGGGGCCGCGCACGTCAGGGGTCGCACTTAAAAGGCGGCCAGTTACCCGCTGGCCTTGCAATGTAGCACACTCTGCGTATCGACGAATCGAGCCGGAGGAGGTGCGGTGAGGTTCGGTTCTCCAACACGCCGCGCGCAGGGCCTGGTGCCATCGCCGGGTGCTGTCCACGGAGCTGGAGGTGCTGGCTCCGCGCCGTGAGCTGTCGGCGCCCTGCAGCGCCCTGCTGCGCTTCACCCTGCAGGGATGGAGGCTGGACGCGGATCGGATGCGCGCCGAGCAGGGTGGGCACCCTGAGCGGGCGACCTCCGAGGCCACGTGCCACCTGTACAGGTGAGTTGCGGGTCACCCCGGGGATGGAATCGGCGTCTCCGCGCTCAGCGAATGGGGCCGTTGTTCACTTAAGCCGAGTGGTGGGGAAATCCACATTTCCGTGGCGTTGGATGTTTTTTTGGGTTGCCACGAGGACTTCGTCACACAGTGGCGTTAAGCGTCGTGTGAGGACACGGTAAGTAATTAAGAAAGCGCGGGTGAGGCGCACGGCCATGGGTACGGAAGTGTTGGAGAAATATGGCGGAAAAGAAACGAGGGAGAGTGGACAAGTGGAGAAAGAGACCAAGGGAGAGGTTTGGTGGAAATGAACGAGTGTGAGGAGATAGGTTTCAGAAGGGACGAGGAGAGGGGCAGAATCAGCATATTTATACTGGAGGAATCCGATGAGCTATGAAGCTCTTTTTTGACAGAGATGCGACGTGGGCCACGGTGCTTGGTCAACGAGAGAGCTTGCCACGAGTGCCTTGTGTACGTGGAAGCATAAACTTACCTCACCAGGGACCACTCGTGCGACTCCCTTTCAGTGGTATCAACTTTAATAAATATACACGTATGATTTTCCGAGCTCACCAAGTCACCGGCCGAAGATCGAAGCGGTTGAAGCGACACGTCCGTCGGAGATTGACGTTGAATGAAATCGTAGAGATAGATAGACTTAAGCCGCAGACTGAGGAGCTTCGTCAGTCGGAATGTGATCGACACATTTGCCACGTGTGAACGTGGCAGCGCTGTCCGGGTGCTGTGGAGGGTTAATTAATGACAGGGGTCGTGGTATTAACAAATATGGATCTCCACGAGTCAACCCTCGTCATGCGGTAACATAATATACATTATTTCGTTATAAGGCAACTTATCAATATGGGCAACGAATTCGATATGAGCGTTACGTTAAATTGGCAATTTTGAATGTGTAAATTAGGAACAAAATTAATGAGGGCGGGAGAATTATAAAGGCAGAATGCACGGTCTGTTGTTTGGCCCTACTGTACTGTTACAGGTGGTCTGCGCGACGCACTGTACTAGTTTAGGCGCCTTCCATAAATTACGTCACGCATCTAGTGGTGGGGGGGGGGGTCAGACATTTGTGACGATGTGTGACGAGGTGGGGAGGGGGAGTTTGAGAAATGTGACGTCACATAAAAATGCGCAACTTTTAATAAATATAGACAACACGTTCTACTTGATTAAATAGACTTTTTACTAAATGTTTTCTACAACATTAGAGTACAGCGCCACATTAAATACGCACTACAATGTCAATAGTTTAAAGCGATTTGAAGCATGTTTTATATATTTTTTTGGGGGGGGGGGCAGAGCTTTGTGACGTCATATTTGAGGGGGAGGTCTGACTTTATGTGACGGCGTGTGACAAGGGGGTGGGGGGGGGGGATCAAAAATCGTCCAAAATCGCGTGACGTCATTTATGGACGACCCTTTAACGCGCTTTTCGTGCTGGCTCGATTCTTCGTCTTGATCACGCCTGGTACTGTACAGGCTGGTCCAGATGTCTTGTGACCCCCCCCCCCAACTTAATTGACCCCTGCTAATTTTTTTCTCCCTTTGCATATTCATTTATGTTTTAAATAAACATTACTTTAAAAATACATTTTTAATGGGGGGGGGGGGGGGGGGGGGTGTCACAAGACTTCTGGACCACCCTGTATAATATTGTGCACATCGCCGTCTCCGATTCCGCCCCCCCCCCCACCGACAACTCAGACCTGCGGAGACGCGAACTGTGCAGGCGGAGAAGACGGTGAAGGAGTGCTGCCCCGGCTGGACTGGAGCGCTGTGCACCGACAGTGAGTGTGCGGCAGTGCCCTTCTGGCTGTCGCCTGATGAAGCGCGTTGTGATCACTGGCCAAACGTCGTACTCAGTTTGTAAATGCTGTGGCTTGGCTCTCCAACGCACCGGCTAGTGCTGCACTAGTGACGAACTGGCCACGTTCTGTTTTACGTGACAAACCTGACTAGTCGGCTGTGTCGGGGTGGTGGCGGGTTTTAACGACACATTTATATATTTACGTGATATAACCCAAAAAACCCTCTATTAAACCTCTGTTATGATGTCATTCTACTCCAGCCAACCAACTTGACAATTCTCACCGTGTGAGGCAGGGTGGAGGGGGGGGGGCGACAGGGAGGCTCCCAGACTGTGTGCCCGCTTGCGTATGCGCGTCGCATTACACGGGCAAACGGACATTTCCATGCAATGTGTTTGTAAAGCACTTTGTTTTTAGCGCCTGTGGTAATGCCGTCGACTGTCTTTGGGAAATCACGCGCGCGCATCAGGGGATGCCAACGGAGGGGTTATTACACGCGAGAGGATGTCCACAGCGATGAAATCAGCTCGTGTGAAGGCGCTGGAACGCGAGAGATCTCAATGGCTTGGGGAGCCCTTCACTTTTATAGATCGTCGATGCTCCTGATGATGATGATGATGGTGACCAATCAAATACATTTTCATTCGCACCATATAATTTGTATTCGCTCGTGACGCGTGTCTGAGCAATGGCATCACTGACTGGCGGGCTACTGGCCGATTCCCACCGGAGTCGAGGCGGTTCGCAGAGTTGGGTGGTGGCGGCAACCTCTGCCCACGTCGGCGGCCGTCCTCTCTCTCTCTCTCCTCTGCCCAGGGCTCTCCTACCCGGGCATTTGCTACTCGCTGCCCGACTGTGGCAATGGCAGCGACGCCGACGGCGCGGGCATTGCGCTGTCCGCCATGGACGAGTGCTGCGCCAACGGACTGGCACAGAGCTGGCGCAACCTGACGTCGGCGCGGTGCGCCGAGTGCCCGCAGCTCCTCATCTCGGGTGGGCATCACCGCGGCGTTGACGGATCGTGCCGTGATTTTCGTTTTCACGCCCGCCACCACCCCCCCCCCCCCCCCCCGCCGCCAAATTTTTTTTTAAAGACAAAGATCCCCCGCGTAGCCTCAACGGACTTTCGGGGCAAGTGGTGTTAGCGAGTTGCACCTACGAAGGCCG
This sequence comes from Petromyzon marinus, assembly GCF_048934315.1. Classification (NCBI taxonomy): domain Eukaryota; kingdom Metazoa; phylum Chordata; class Hyperoartia; order Petromyzontiformes; family Petromyzontidae; genus Petromyzon; species Petromyzon marinus. The sequence goes on along the minus strand of NC_133668.1, from coordinate 3,498,714 downwards.
GAACGGTACACGGGGGGGGGGGGGTGGGTGGCCAGTGCCACGCCCGACCGCCTTTGTCTCCCCCGGTGGTGATGTTTACGCACCGCACCGGGTATTCATTTGAGACTTAGTCGACCTAGGGGAGGCCCAGGACCGGTTGAGATAATCCTCACTGGATATTGGCCATGAGCGGGAATCAAACCTGGTTCGCCGGGTTCGTAGCGCTGCGTAGCGCTAACCGCCGCCACACGATCACACACCCGCACTCGGCTGGCACAAGAAGATGCCTACTCACTCATTCGCGTGGACTTACGTCATCCGCTGTTTTTTTGTGTGCTATAGCGATGGCTCGTAATGATTGACGACGACGGTACTGAGCCACGGCGAGACCGCGCAGCCGTGAGCGCACGCGCGCTTTGCCGCACACGGGCACGGGCACCGCACCGTCGCGCGCCGTGCCACTCACGCTCTCGCCCGACGCCGCGCAAATGCAGGGGGACCAGGGGCGCCTCGCCTCCCGCTCATCCACGTGCCACCGCAGGCGGGCGGCGACCCCCGTCTCTTCGGCACCTGCGCCACGTGGAGCGGCTTCCACTACCGCAGCTTCGACGGGAGACACTTCCACTTCCCCGGGGCGTGCGCCTACGAGCTGGCGTCGGCCACCGACGGCACGTGGGCGGTGCACGTGGCCGGTGCCCGGGGAGACGCCGCGGTGAGGGAGACGGGCGCGGAGAATGCGGGCGCATCGCGTTGCCTCGGCTGCAAGCTGCCGCAACGTGGTGGACGCTGATTTTGCTTACGACTAAGTCGATGGTACCGTCGCATCAAATCCACCGCCTCCCCCCGCCGGCACCTATTCCTCCACCACTGGCGGTCCCAAGCCAATGGCGTCCGTGTAACAATAAGCGGCGGATTAAATAGATGACATCTGTGGCTATCCGTTTACCCACGGAGTCTCGAGGGTGTATTTTCCGGGAGGTCTGTGGCATGAGACTACGTGGTCATTTCAATAAGCGGGTATAATTTTTACGGGCGCGGGGTTAACAATTGGAAGAGCATTGAGAAAACCCGTGCGAAAGATGAGAGAGAGAGAGAGGGTGTGCATTTATACTCCGCACGGGTTGGTCATGGACCTACTCGCACTCCCGCACCCCGCATGTGTTTTATCTACCGCTACGCGCGAGCATCTTCCGTTCCTGATGCCGGCAGCGAGACAGCTTCCGCCCCCCCTCAACCTCCCCGGCGTTGCGATGATTAACGTCCACGTTGGGGCTCGTCTCTCTCCGCAGGAATTGAAAATCCTGTTTGGCCTTGAGGTGATCAAGACGACCAACGGCTCCGTAGCAGTCAACGATGTCGGAGTTCCCCACGGGCAGCCCTACTTCCAGAAAGGTCACCCCGTGACTCCTGACCCCGCCCGCATCATCGCATTTGATGCATATAAAGTATGGATGATGGATGTTTTTTCATGATAATAATAATCATACTGTAATAATGCATAGCCCCTTTGTTTCGCCAGTGCTGGATGAAGGCTTCCCAAAGCCCTGTTGGTTATGCGGTGATTTTGACCATGCTTCACTACGACTGGTCAGTGCAGGTTGCTGAGGGTGGGGGCCCAGGATTAGTTCAGCTATCACCTGCCACTAGATTTAAGTCTAATGAAGACCGCTTGCTTTGCGATCGAAAGGTCGTGGGTTGCTTGCTTGAATTATTTTCAATTTATTTTTAATTTAATTTTATTATTTTTATTTCAGTTTTTAATCGACGTGACTTTACCGAAAGAACCAAGAATACAGTTCAAACAGAGTTGTCCCCTTCAAATAATATCAATTCATGAGTGAGTTTGGTTACTCGCATCATTCCTATAGCGCGAGGCTATCACACGGGAAGGCGCTATGCTTCACAGACACAGTCTGCAGTAGTTTTTCGCAGGAGTGGCGATGTTGCTTTGCGTCTAATCCCAGTTGAGTAGCTTCCGGGTATCATTCATACATCTAAGTTCACAAATGTGTGCACATCTGCGTGTGCACGCTTAAACACAATCGAGAGATTATGGACAAATGTGAGTTCACTAGGACCAGAATAACATGACCTTTGGAAGGGCGTAGGGCGATATTGGTTGATCTGAAGAGGAGATTGGGGGTGGTGGAAGGGGTGGGTGGGGGTCGGGGTGGTGCTGCGGTTGTGTCACTCGAACCGCAATCGGAAGGTCATCATTTCAAATGCCGGGTTGAGGGATCAGTTCAGCTCATCATCCCTCCGAGTGCCATAAAATAAGTTCAACTACATGGTAAGTCGGCCTGTCCCACCACCCACCTTGGTAAAGTGAGATTCCCAGGCTTCGTGCCGCCGATAGCGATGAGCTGGGGACGTTGTTCTGGAGTTTGAACGGCTCTGGTGACCTGTGTGACCCGTGCGTGGATGACAGGCGTGAGCATCAAGTGGATCGGGGACTTCATGTTCATCGAGAGTGGCCTGGGCGTGCGCGTCAAGTGGGACCAGAAGCGCGCGGTCTACGTCACCGTGACCTCCGACCTCAAGGGGCAGACCAGAGGCCTCTGCGGCTCCTACAACGATGACCCCGGCGGCACGTGTTTACGTTTTGTTTATTTCCCGAAATGTGTCCCTCCGCAAAGCTCTCGGATGCGTTTACGAGTTGTGTATTGCGTGTTGTTCAGCACCATATCCGACGTTTCGCTTCACATGCTCGGAGGTATCTCTAAGATTTTTTTTTATTAAATGAAGACCACAATACAGCCAAGTGGAGCCATGCGCATTTCCTGGGATTTCGTGGATATCACACATTTTTTTTCTTGTGTGATACACCCAACCCGCAGGGCTTGGAGGTGCCTGTGAGATGGCCGTACAACGAGTAGGCCTTCTGACCTACCTAATATCTACGGTGTGTTGGCCTAGGAGTGTTGTTTCGTTGTGTGCAAGGCTTTTGTTCCAGCCACCCCAATTTCTCGCCACATGCCAAATGCTCTATTGTTTCGTGCAGATGACTTCATGACGGCGGAAGGGCAGGTCGTTCAGTACGCCGTCACCTTCGCCAACTCGTGGAAAGTGGTGTCCGCAGAGAACGAGGCAAGGCATCGGCATCCTCAGTGGAGCCCACATCCACACACGCGCCGCACGGCATTGATAACCAAGCTCGGCCACGCAATTATACGACTCACTACGCTGGGTGCGCGGGGCCAGTAAGCGCGCAAATTATTTTCATACGTGTCCGATCTCTGTCAGTCAGTAAGTCTCTGTGCTCTCTCTACTCTGAAGAAGTGTCATTGCCCACCATCTAAAATATCGTGCGGTGTTAATGGTGCATATGGTACGTGTTTTTTTTATTTGTGCTTGCTGGGCCATCGTACAATTCAGGCTCTGCTGATCGGATGAATTGCCATGATTCAGGTCACGATTCAATTTAAGATTTGCTGCCTTTCTCTATTTTGGTCTGGTTTTGTCTCGTACGGTCCATTGAGTTCGGTTTCGTTTGTTCTATAAGCGTCAAGGTAGTCGCCACGTAACGTGCATGAATCTCGAACGGGTCCCATTGATCGAATGGCGGGATGCTGAGCGTCGCCTCATCCGTTTGCTTTCGGCCCGGTCGTCTTTCTCGCGCAGGGCTGCCGAGACTCGGCGGAATTCGGCCACGCGTGCCGCCGCGCGGTGGACCCCGCGCTCATGGCGGAGGCCGAGGCCAAGTGCCAGCTGCTGCTGGCGCCGCCATTCCGCCAGTGTCACGTCGAGGTGAGCGGCCGCGTCGCGCCGTGCCCGCCTCTCGGCCGCGTTCTCACAACCCAACGAAGCAAGGACTGGAAATGCGGTGGCCTGCACGAGCCCAACTCGCGGTGTTGTCGCTCAGTTTAATAAAACCGCACACGGCCCGGCTGCGGTGTTGACATGGCCCAGTGGCGGTGCACATTCGGCACTTTTTTTTTTCAGAGATTCGACTCCGGCAGGCGGCCCTGGTTAATCATTCTGCTCCCCTGCTTCGCAGTGGTCGTTAAAGATCCTGCAACGTCATTCGAAATGGAGTAGGCCATTGTTTGCCGGCATCAGCATCCGCATTTGACCGTTATTCTAAAAATTACCCAAAAAGGACTCGACGTGGGAAACGACACACACAGCAACATCGCCCCAAATTTTTACTTAAAACTTTCGTGACTGCAGGAATTCATATTCTTTGGTTCTTTCGGTAAAGTCACGTATTTTTTTATTACCATTTGTCTATCTACGTGACTTTACCGAAAGAACCAAAGAATATCGCCCCGTATGCGAAACTCCTGCCGAATGTATCCGTGAAACACCGCGGCGGTAGCCTTGCGCGCGATCAGAACGGTGTTTGCCGGTGCCACGCGCACTAAACCCATCTGTGCTTCCCCGCTCAGGTGGACCCCACGGAATACTACGACGCCTGCCTCTACAGCTACTGCCGGCCGCCAGGCCCGACGGCGGGGGCCCCCCACGGGGGGCCCCGGGCTGCGGCCGTGTGCGACTCGCTGGCCGGGTACGCGCGGGAGTGCGCCCAGCGGCGTGGCGGCTCCTTCCGGTGGCGCAGCGAGCGGCTCTGCGGTAAAAACGACGCGCGTTGCCCCTTCGTCTGTTGCCCGGCGTCGTCGTCGGCGTGCTTGTGTCCGTCGGCAAATATAGCCGGCCCGGTGTGCTCGGCCGGGAGAGCGAACCGCTCGCGATTGGAAGTTCGTTGACTCAGCGGGCTCATCATCCCCCCGGGATTGATATTCATTCCGCTTCGCGGGGAAAGTCAACAGCGGCTGGGAGATTTTCCCCTGGCATAGGAATTTAGGATTCCCATCACTGGCTAAGGGATATGAACAAGAATCCCCTTTCAATTTGTCAGCGTATAAGACAGAGATGATTGGGATTTGTGAAGTCGAAACGCACTAAGTTACCTCTATGATGATTAGGGTTCTTTATTAACAGTCGGGGGCTCACAGAGCCAGACTACGGCATCTATAGGATCCTTAGGGTTCAGTGTTAATACATGAGGCTCGTTTTGAGAGCAGTAGAGTTGTGGCAATACTATAATAAATAAACATGAGTCTTTTAAACAAATAAATATACAATCATGTATTATTCGTCTCATCAGCAGAGCTTGGCCGATTAAACAAATGCTGTTGTGTTTTTTATTTTTTTTTTACTTACGTGACTTTACCGAATAGAACCAAAGAGTATGGATCCTTGCAGTCACGAAAGCTTCAAATCTAGAATTGCTGTTGTGTTGCCTGTGTTTGAACGGTCGTGGTTAGAGCACTCTGCTCCGAACCCGGTGACCAGAGGTCGATTCCCTCTCACGGCCCTAAATAAGTTCTTCCTCATGTACTGTGCTAGCCTCGATAGGTGCTCGCTCACAGCACTTACCCCAACATTTTGCTCAAGGCTATACGGGGATGTTTGTCTTTGTGTTTGCACGATGAAATCTCACCATGTATGGTGCCTGGCAGGATGTCTCAAAATTGATCTGATGACCCAGTGCCACTGGCTCGCTAACTTTGGTGACGTGAGCAGAGAAAATAAACACAAATAGGAAATAGCTGACCTATATTAGTTGGCCATGATGCTCTTCCCCTACCGGTCTCCTCCTTGCTGCTGTGGCATTTTAGAGTCCAGATCGACAGTGACCGATGCATCGGTGGAGCGAACGCAAGTTCGAGACGTCACATACCGACCGTGGGTTTGGGCAGGACACGTCGATAGCATTGGTCGAGATGAACGCCTTCCTTTGTCTCAACCACGAGACTAACGGTGGAATGGCTGCCAAAGGGAGGAGTTCAAGCACCATGAAGATTAAGCGATCGGATCTGCTCACGTGCAGGCGCTAGATGTATTGTCGCATTGCAAAATTGTTAAAGGTAAGCAACAGCATGGGAAGGACTACATCTAGCAGTGGATCAATCCAGGCTGATGATAATAATGACGAATCATAACATTGGTTTCCACTGGCTCGCGTGATTTTCAGTGCCTTCTCTCTCTCTCGGCCCCCTCGCAGTCAGGATTCAGCAGAAGTGGTGGAGGGAGGGGGGAACAGGGTGGGAGCACAGAGACACGTGGGCGATTACAATGATTTGGAACCCAGGGATTTAAATTGCAATCAACATTGTGCCCCAGGTCTCTGGACAGTTTCATGGAAAATGTGCCCTGGAAAATCTGCTATAAGTAACCCATAATTAAGAATGCACAATAAGGCCTAGCACAGCGTGTAATGTACATACGCACGCGATGGGGCATTGTAATATAATAATGAAACGTACGGCCCTTTTGTCAGTCCACTGGTGGATCAAGACCTCCCAAAGGCATGTCAATCACGGAGATCTTGACCCCTTTCTTCACCACGCTGCTCAGTGCGGGTTGGTGAAGGTGGTGGGGGCAGGGCCGCTTTCGATATCACTCGCCACGGATGTCAGCTCTGGGCGGGCATCAAATGATATCTATAACAATATAATTTCAACTCACAACGTACCGTACAGTATTCGCTCGAGAGGGGGAGAGACAATTACTCTGCGCTCGTGGGGAACCACGGACGAGCGGGAAGGCAGCCAGGCGGTGAGCCGGCACCAATTCTTTCCCAAGCTCTGCAGTCCTGTACATACATTTTTTTTTACCAGTTAAGGCCCACTGAGCTATATAGCTCTTTTTCAGAAGCGACCTCGCCACAAATGATAACTCAACGAATTGGCTGATGATGTGGAAATTTACAGCAGCCAAAACCTCTAAATCCACGCGACCACGGGGAGACAGACACGCAAACTCCAAATATACAGCAGCAAGCGTCAGAGTCGGGATCGAACCCACGACCTCCTGCATACCGGGCGAGGTAGTTAACATCTCAGAGCCACCGTGGCGCCCCATACACAGCGGAGGGTAGGATGCGTTAGCGGTGTGCGGTGGTGGTCGTCGGCGGCGTCTCGATCCTCATCCGCAACCTGCGCATCCGTCCCCCGCCGCAGCCAGGAATTGCTCCGGCGGCATGGAGTTCTCGGACTGCGCGTCGCTGTGCCCGGCCACGTGCTCCTCAGTGGGCTTCCCCGAGGAGGCCGCCTGCAGGGAGGTGTGCGTCAGTGGCTGTGAGTGCCCCCGGGGCACCTTCCTGGAGGGCGGAGCCTGCGTCCTAGCCGCGCAGTGCCCCTGCTACCACCGCAAGCGCAAATACCGGCCCGGGGAGACCGTCCAGCAGCAGTGCAACCAGTGGTGAGGTGTCGGGGATGGGCACGTGAATAAGATCGTCGTCGTCGTCAGTCAACTGCTGGATTGACGCACCTCCCGATATTAGCGCGGTTGGGCGCGTACGGTGCGAAAGCAGTTCGATGTACGTACACGCAAAGGCTGTCCACCAAGCCGCTGCCATTAACCCTGCGCAATCCTGCGACGTAAATAATCCACGTAGAGCAGGTAACAGCAAGGGAGGAAAAACCACGCATACGCATAGATTCCGCCACCTTTCTCCCTTCGGAGGGTTTCAAACGGCGAGAGTAACCACGAGCTCCAAACGTCACGAGGTGACGTCGCGCGTAGTGTGACATCAGCCGGAGGAGGGGGAGCGTGTGATGCGTGACGTCTTCTCATTGGGCTGACAGGGCCTTTATCGGTAATGTCACGTAGGTATAAAATTAAATATATATTTTTTATTTTATCTTATACCTACGTGAAATTACCGAAAGAACCAAAGAGTATGGATTCCTGTAGTCACGAAAGCTTCAAATTAAGATGAAGGCTTTTATTATTTTAGTTTTCTTAGCCAAGTGAAACCCTGTGATCATCAATTTGGCCAGTTGTCTAAAGGTTAAGTTCCTAAGAGCAACTTATCTATATACAGTATCAAAGTCTGGTTCTTATTGGATGATCTCAGTGATGGTTATCGCGACCTCCTGTTGCAAAAAAACATAACAAGAGAGTCTGAGAGCTCATACATTTCCCCTCCACATTTATAATCAATGCGTTTAGTGTATTTGGCTGCTATAAATTTCCACATGATGATTAGCCACTTTGCTGAGCTATCATTCGTGGCCAGGTAACTTCTGAAAAAGAGTTACATAGCTCAGTGTGCCTAACCTAGTAAAATAAACAAAAAATAGTATATTTTTTTATTAACGTCGTCGGAAAGAATAAAAGCATGAAATAATTTAGGGAAAAAAACTTGATTTGGAGCTTTTGTGACTGCAGGAATTACTATTTGGTTCTTTCGGTGAAGTCACGTAGAAAGAAGTATGCTATTATTTAATTTATTTTTCTTTCTACGTGACTTGTGTGACTGTTCCACCTGAAGACGGAAGCTTGTGTTGCCTCCGAAACGTCGTGATTTAATTGAGTTATTTTCATTTATTTTATTTTGCCTACGTGACTTTACCGAAAAAACCAAAGAGTATGAATCCTTGCAGTCACGAAAGCTTCCAATCTAGAAATCTAGAATTGATTTAGTGAGCTTTGACAACCCACTGCTGAGTCTGTCATGAGGATGGTTTGACCATGAGGATGGTTTGACCATTTGGATGGTTTGACCATGAGGATGGTTTGACCATGAGGATGGTTTGACCATGAGGATGATTTGACCATGCTCGTCAGTGGCAGGATTGCTAAAAAGGGCTGTTGGGTACTCCCACCTCTTCTAAGACGTCTGGGCAGCGTGAAAGATTAGCACACCTGTCAATCCCTTATCAGTGCCCTGTCTTATTACAGGACAATTCAGACTACCATACACTATACACTACACTATACACTACACTACTACATACCTGTCAACCCCTTATCAGTGCCCTACCTTATTACAGACCAATTCAAACGACCTTACACTATACACTACACTACTATACACTACACTACTACATGCCTGTCAACCCCTTATCAGTGGCTACGTTATTACAGACCAATTCAGACTACCATACACTACACTATACACTACTACATACCTGTCAACCCCTTATCAGTGCCTCCCTTATTACAGACCAATTCAAACCTCATTGGTCACGTCGTACCCTTATACATCTCAATGTTCATCCTACAAAAATGCCATCAGAAGGGAGAAACACAAACAAATAGACATGTTTTTTGCCCGTATTGAAACGGCTGTACGCCTTATGGACCTGCAAACTCAATTTCCCCGCACAAGAATACGTGGTAAAACTTACGGGTTGACAGGTATGGAGTGGGCCAAAATAACCTCCAGTAGAGAGGCTCCCCACAACTCCCTGTAAGTGGAGGCCCTTCCAGCCAGGAGTGGCGTGAGCGATCAATTGCAGGGCTGCGCCTTCACCCTTTGTTGAGAGCCTATGTTTGTCCAAAACATTGTTGTAGGGGGCCAGCTGCAAGTAGTTCCCCCTTTCCCTCCTGTTTACTGTACAGAAATCGTGCGCTCGAAAACAACATCTGCGGAAAGAGCACCGGCCAAAATGTGGTGCCGTTGTGTGCGACTCTCCGAAGCCCCCTGGGCCAGCCTTCCAAACCTCGGGTGCAGCGATTGCGTGCGCCGGGCGCTCGACGATCGTAAACACGCCATACAGTAGCCTGCCGCGCAAGTTCCGTTTCGTTTGCGGAAAGAAAACAACCGAGCAAGGCCCCCCCCCCCCCCCCGTAAACACTCTCATCCGCCACTCGCGCAGGAGGCTCGTAAATAAACAGACGCTGGCTCGCATTCAAGCGTGTGCGGACGGCTCGGGGGTTGGTTACAGTCACTGTTTTTTTTTTTTTGGGCTCGGTCTGTTCACAACTTAGGGAACAATTGCAAGCGCTCGCTAAAAATCCACGTGGCCACTGGGAGAACATGCTAACTATATATATACACAGGCGTCAGCATCAGGATCGAACCCATGAGCTCCTGTATACCAGACGAGAGAGTTAACATCTCGCCACCGCAGCACCTAAATTACGATACAAGCATAAATCCCTCCATAATTCACCGACTCATTCTGTCCCGCCACAGTGCCAAATTCCTTTCCCCCTCCCCAAGCTCTGCGTTGCTCTAAATATGAAGGCGTTATAGGACCGTTATTGAATGTTTACACGTGGGGGGAAACTGGAACACCATGAGAAAACCCACACGTGCGAGGGGACAACGCGATACCCCTTGCATTTGGAAAAGTTGGAGTCTACATTCTCTGTATCGCCTTCCCCTGGCAAGCCATGGTATGGCACCTCAACGCCCAGGGGACGGCAGCTTCCAAACACCAACTCGTGCTTTCTCCAAAGTCTGTATTACAGGCCACGTGCATAGCCACCACCGCCCGGATCACTTTGAGTGGAGATTTATACAACTGAGTTTATCATTGTTATCTGCCAAACGCGTAAAAGTTACCTGCAAATTCATCCGTAGCAACATCGTCCTCTTACTGTGCAACTAGTGGAGACTGTAAACATGACGGCGCGAATGCCGCATGCGCCCGGCCATTGTCCGTGTTGTTGCTCATGTAAGCGGCTCTTAACTGCGCTGCTTTGTTTCCCGCACGGTAGCGTGTGCCAGGGCGGGGTGTGGAACTGCTCCCAGGACAGGTGTGCAGCGGAGTGCGCGCTGCTCGGCGACTCCCACTACGTCACGTTCGACGGGAAGCGCTACTCCTTCCAGAGCACCTGCGACTACGTCTTACTCGAGGTGCTGTGCGTTCACGGTGACGCATCGTCTTACCGTCGTGACCGTCGCCCAGCCGCGTTCTACCCGCTCCCCTCGCTCCGCGTGTATGTAGAACATGCTGGTCCCGTCAAGGGCGCTTAAACCATCACGCGGACTCCGGTCATCCTCGAAGCGGCGGCTGTTGGTTAGCCGTCCAACAAAGATGGTCACCGCGTCGCGCGCTTTCAGGTGGCCTTCCGCGGCCGTCTGGAACGCTCTTCATTCCGAAATTACCAAGCCACCGGAGCCATCAAAATTTTAAAACATCGAGATTGATAACTCATTTAGGACTGCTTTTTGTTTTGAGTTTCTTGTCTTTCCCTCGCCCCACCGATTAGCGCGGTTGGCTACGTACGGTGTGAAAGAAGTTCAACATACAGTAAACAAGGTGTGACGCACGGCGTCGCCGGGACCAGAATTGAGAGACGCCGCTCTCGAGTCTGCCGGCTCTGTAATGCGCCGCGCACTCGCCCCCGCGCAGGACTTTGTGAGCGGCAAGCTGCTCGTCATCGAAGAGAAGGGCGCCTGTGCCGCCGTCGGCTGCAGCCGGACCCTCACCGTCACCGTCTACAAGACCACCGTCCGACTGCGCTTCACAGGTCCGCCGGCACGTCCGCGTCGCTCGCGGGTTTTCTCCGCGGAACTCCGTTGACGCGACGGCAGATCGCGGAGCTGTCCTCTGGGCAGTCCGGTCCCTTCACCTGATGAAGGCCACTTGTGTTGTGGCCGAAACGTCGTGATTTTTGTTATTTTATTTTTACCCACGTGACTTTACCGAAGAGAACCAAAGAGTATCGTGGAGCTTGTCGCTGACGCGTTCGGGGCGGCGCCCTGCCCCTCCTTTTTCTACGTGGGTGTCTCCGCGTGGTCGCTGCGCAGGTGAGGTGAGCGTGGACTCGCGCGACGTGCGCCTGCCGTTCAAGAACCAGGACGTGTCCGTGTCGAGGGCGTCGTCCGCGTTCCTGCTCCTCCAGGCCTTCGGCCTCTCGCTGCTGTGGGGCCTCGAGCACCACGCGGCCTACTTGAGGCTCGAGCCGGCCTACGCCAACAAGGTCCATGTCCCGCGCACCGAAAATCGATGGCGAGGCGTGCGGGCGGCACCGCGGCCGCGACGACGTCTAGAAATCGGCCGTGCTTCCTCCGGTGCTGCAGGTGCGCGGCCTCTGCGGCACGTTCAGCTGGACCCAGAGCGACGACTTCGCGACGCGCGAGGGCGACGTCGAGACGAACGCCGCGGCGTTTGCCGACCGCTACCGGGCATCGCAGGGCTGCCCGGCCACCGCCCCCGAGCCCGCGTCCGACCCGTGTGCCACCTACGCGCAGAGCCGCCCGTACGCCGAGGAGAGCTGCGCCGTTCTGCACGCGCCGACCTTTGAGGTCTGAATGCGTTGGTGTCAACTTACATTTACACACTTCAGCCCATCGTCTCTCCCGGGTCGATACAGTGAATACGACTTTGTGGCACTGGTTGTGCCCCATCATAGGGTGTCGAGTTTCCACCACTGACTCAGGGCTGTAGATGGGAGATGAGCACCACCTCAGTGCTCATTTGGAGTAGGAAATCACTTTGCCTTTTGACTTGACATTTACGCGCGGTGCCGTGCAATGCTTTATCACTTCGAATAAACATTTGCACAGCATTGCACTGCAGCCGAGCGGCGTGGTGTGGTTGACCACAGACACTGGTGTAAGGAATTTAAATGCGGGCCCTCCTTGTCTTAGTTACCCCTTTGATTCTCGGTTTGCACCGTCAAGTTCACAGCTGACATCGAACATCCCATTAAAGAATTCGCAAAGTCTAGAAAATTACAGTGTGCTTGCCTCATGTACCTGCGGTTTCCTCAGTTGAAACTTTTGCAGACTCGTCTGTGAAACAAAGCGCCTTCGTGGAGATCTTCTTCCGCACAGTACGTAGCCAACCGCGCTAAACGGAATGGCGCGAAATACCAAACGTACAGAAAAATTATTTATTCCCGTGCACTCTTGCAGGCCTGCCACGTGGTGGTGGAGGTGTCTCCGTTCCATCAGCTGTGCCTGGCTGCGGTGTGCGGGTGCGGGAGGCGATCTGGTGGCAGCGGCGGCAGCGGCGGCGGCGGCGGCGGCGGTAGCGCCGGCTGCCTCTGCTCGGCGGTGGCCGCCTACGCCCGGGAGTGCGCGCTCGCCGGCGTTCCCGCCGTCTGGAGGAGCGCCTCCTTTTGCCGTGAGTGCTCATTGTTGTCCGCGGACGACATGGCCGTCGATGCGCCTGCTTTTTTTCCCCAGGCCGCATCGCTCAAGGCGTTTTGCCGACGCTCGGCAAGTGGACGTACGCACGCATGTACGTTGCTAATTTTTTTTAAATACCTTAGTTTAGACAAGTAGGTGACTGATCACCGGAGTGCGAGTGACCGGCGTGAATCTTCCCGGCGCAGCGATGCCGTGCTCCGGCGGGCAGGAGTACTCCGAGTGCTCGCGGCCGTGCGGGGCGACGTGCGGCGAGCTGCGCCTGGGCCTGGCGTGCGCCGGCGTGGAGAGCGGCTGCGTCTCGGGCTGCAACTGCCCCCCGGGGCTCGTCCTGGACGAGCAGGGCCGGTGCGTGGCCCCGGAGCTGTGCCCGTGCCCGCAGGGCGACGCACTCTACCCGCCGGGGCACACCCTCGCCAGGGGCTGCAACTCCTGGTAAAGCGATGCGAGCAACCCCCCGAGCCCCCCCCCCCCTCTCCCGCCCCCCCCCCCCCCGAGTCCCCACCTAGTTCTCTACTCGGGCACTGGGTGATTATGTTCGTGATGTGTTGAGCCTGGCTGTGTAGGTGATGTTGCGTTGGTGTCTCGTATGGCTTTTGTGGGACCCTGCGATTGTGAATGTGAAGGGTGTCGCGGTGGCGAGATGTTAACTACCTCGCCTGGTGTACAGCAGGTCGTGGGTTCACCCCCGATATTTGGAGTTTGCATGTTCTGCCCGTGGTCGCGTGGATTTTTCTCTGGGTCCTCCGGCTTTTCCCTCCACGTTTAGAATCAACATCACACGTTCAAGAGTATTTGGCTTTCATCCAATTTCACACGATAAGCCACTTCGTTGGGCTATCATATGTGGCCAGGTCGCTTATGAAAAAGAGCTGTAGAGCTCAGTGGGCCTTCACTGGTAAAATAAAAAAAATACTTTAGTTTAAGTGCATCGCTGCGTTCGTTTAGGTAAATTACAGGTCGGTGCTACCTGATGTCCCGAGGCGTCTGTGTGTGACGCTGCCGCGGTGCAACGAACAGCGCACCGGACCACCCAGAGTTCGCCGTTTCAATGTCCTGGCGCGGCGGTTGAAACAATGGGCACGTTCCTGTCCACCCAGTGGTGAAAATGGGTACCATCACGGTTATGTGGCAAGGAGGGTTTGCCTGTGGTGGGGTAAAGTGGAGGTAGTAGGCCAAATAAATATCAAATCTAGGTTAGGCCAAATATCCTCGAGTCGAGAGGGGGCACGCTTCGAGCTCCCTCTTGTTGAAGCCCCTTACTCCAGCAACGGTGTGGGCAAGTGAATTCGGTGCTGGGTCTTTACCTTTAAATTTTTTACCTCCATGTTATAGTGCCTGAAGGTTCCAGAAAGAAAGTTCACGCAGGCAGGTTGAATAAGAGGTGGAGTTTTGATTTAAAGCTTTCGTGACTGCAGTAATTCATATTCTTAGCTCTTTCGGTAAAGTCACGTTGAAGGGAAACAATAAAATAATAAAATATATATAAAACAATAAAAATTCTCACGTTTCGACCATAACACAAACGGTCATCATCACACCTGATGTGTGATGATGACCGTTTGTGTTATGGTGATGACCGTTTGTGTTATGGTCGAAACGTCGTGAGAATTTTTATTGTTTTATATATATTTTATTATTTTATTGTTTCCCTTCAACGTGACTTTACCGAAAGAGCTAAGAATAAGAGGTGGAGTGTATTAGGGAAACAGTTTTGCAGGCTGGTAAGCCAGTCTGTTAAGCAAGTTTCTCTTTTGCCAGAAACAAATACAGTACATCCCTCTGGCCAATGACTGTGTAGTGGTTGACACTAAGACCTGGCACCTGCACATGTGCAACCTGTTTTGAAGATACACTGCTGGATGGGTCATGGGGGTTATTTGACCATACTGCACCATGCTGGCCAGTGTGAATGACACTCTTCCCAGTCCTAAGTTGCCAAAGCTAACATATCTCAGGATGATTTATGTTTCGACTCGAGAACATCCTTAAAATGTTCACACTTAGCAAATGACTGTAAAGCCACCCGGTATTTGACCCCGGAGAAGAGGTCAAATTTCAAAAGCGGTTAATCTCTTGTCTCAGTGACATCATAAAGTGAGCCCAGCTCACAGTGAAAATCGTTAAAAATAGCATCCCTTTGTCATTTTCAGTTTGGACATATATGTGTTGTGGAAGAGGTGCAGCGGTTCGTTCACTTCGCTACAGAACTCATTGACATGATTTTGAACTAGTCCTGGGCCTACTCTGACGCCCACTCAGCCTTAAAGGAGTGCCTGGTGTGGCATAAAACATCAGCACTGGGGAGACAAAGGCAGCCCAGTCTTGGTGCTGCATGGGCCACACCAGCCTTAGAAGGTGCTCGCTCACAGCACTTGCCCCCTGCAGTCCATACAGGCTATACATGGAATCTTTACGTTTTGTCTGTGTGTATGTGTGATGTTTGTCTTTTATGTGTGTGTGTGTGTTTTATATGACATCCATGTTCGGACCAAGCGGTGGTAGTTTTATGCTAAAATTCGTGTCGTTAACCTTCTACCACCCGATGAAATTGTCACGTTTGTAAAGATATTATGTTTACGTGCCAGCGGGATGGTTAATGACAGGAATATTGACGTAATACCCCACCACGTGGTCTCACCCAGGGGTCGGCAACCTGCGGCTCCGGAGCCACCGCATGCGGTGGCTCTTTAAGGACTGCGGTGCGGCTCTTGGAATTAAACAAAAAAATGGCTCCTCTTGTTATTTGGGTTGCCGACGCCTGACCATGGAAGTTCAGTTCACCATGCAAGTCCAGTTCACCATGGAAGTCCAGTTCACCATGGTATTCCAATTCACCATGGAAGTCCAGTTCACCATGGAATTCCAATTCACCATGGAAGTTCAGTTCACCATGGAAGTCCAGTTCACCATGGAAGTCCAGTTTACCATGGAAGTCCAGTTTACCATGCAAGTCCAGTTCACCATGGAAGTCCAGTTTACCATGGAAGTTCAGTTCACCATGGAAGTCCAGTTCACCATGGGAGTCCAATTTACCATGGAAGTCCAGCTCACCATGGAAGTCAAGTTTACCATGGAATTACAGTTCACCAGGGAAGTCCAGTTTACCATAGAAGTCCAGTTTACCATGGAATTCCTGTTCACCATGCAAGTCCAGTTCACCATGGGAGTCCAATTTACCATGGAAGTCCAGTTCACCATGGAAGTCCAGTTTACCATGGAAGTCCAGTTCACCATAGAAGTCCAGTTTACCATGGAAGTTCAGTTCACCATGGAAGTCCAGTTTACCATGGAAGTCCAGTTTACCATGGAAGTCCAGTTCACCATGTGAGTCCAATTTACCATGGAAGTCCAGTTTATCATGGAATTCCAGTTCACCATGGAAGTCCAGTTCACCATGGAAGTCCAGTTTACCATGGAATTCCAGTTCACCATGGAAGTCCAGTTTACCATGGAAGTCCAGTTTACCATAGAAGTCCAGTTTACCATGGAAGTTCAGTTCACCATGGAAGTCCAATTTACCATGGAAGTCCAGTTCACCATGGAAGTCCAGTTCACCATGGAATTCCAGTTTACCATGGAAGTCCAGTTCACCATGGAATTCCAGTTCACCATGGTAGTCCAGTTTACCATGGAAGTCCAGTTTAGCTCGGGCAGGGCTCGGCAACCTGCGGTTCTGGAGCCGCATGTGGCTCTTTAAGGACTGCTTCGTGACGACGTTATTTATTCAGGACCACCGTCTCGTATTCACATGCATTGCGGCTCTTGAAATACTGTTTTTTTTCCACCCAAATTCGAAAACAATGTCTCGTGTTGTTGTTGTTGTTGCTTTGGTTTGCCGAGCCCCCTGGTTAAAGCAACAAATAAAATCAAACGGACCTTTGCATTGCCTACGAAAAAGAAAAACGCGATGCTTTCTGGCTCGCCCGCGCTATGCTGGCTGGGAAGAAGGAATTCGAGTGGTAGGAGATGTTTGATGAAATCACCCTATGGCCTGTTCTGGCCGTCACGCACAGGATAGGTTGATTTCATTGCATATCTCTACCACATGGCAGCAGACGCCGAGGGTCACGGAGCGGTGGTGGGGGAGAGACGCCGCCGCCGTGTGGTGGGGAGGCGTGCGTGAAAAACACGTGATGACGTCTGCCTTCGGGGGGGTGTCGGGGGGGGGAATATCTCGCCGTCTTGCGTGGTTATTGAGTTAAAGCACATTGTTGTCAATATGAATAATGCATTTTTTTCCCTAGGTCCCCTCTTGAAAAAAGGGAATGTTTTTTTTTGTATTAATGCACTTATATTTGGAATGCTAATGATTAAATATTTAAAGATGTACATAGCAACCCCACTATATGTGACATACAGTGGGGTTGATAAAATAAGACAGTGTAAAGTTACAAGTCTAATATTTTATAGTCTAAAGTATAGGGCAGTGTAGAGTAACGCATTGTATAATTCAACGGTGGAATTTTTTGTCTATGGATATATTATACCATGTAGTTTAGATTGGAAGGTATAATATTACATTGTATAGTAGTCCAGTTTATAGCATAGTTATTAACGCAATACAGGACAGAGCAGCACACCTATCCTATTCCTTTTTTCTTTCCGTTTTTCCTTGTACCCGCCGCCACCCTCCCCCGATCCGGTGGTGGTGCTGGGTAACATGCTAATTCATATGTTAATTCCGCCCACACAGCTTAAAAAGACGCGGTCCAGGCTTGGCAATGTTCACTCGAACGCTGTCTTCGGGACAGTCCTGTTTATTCACCTGAAGAAGGCTACTTATTTTGTGGCCGAAACGTCGTGAGAATCTTATTTTATTATGTTTTATTTTTATTACTTTATTTCCATTCTACGTGACTTTACCGAAAGAACCAAGAAGACGAATGCCAACGTTATTTCCTCATGGTCTGTGGTGTTTCAACAGTTGTTCAGTATAGAATGGCCCCTGCCATGAGAATGTAGAATTTCTGTCACTGGCTCAGGGGCACCAACAGATATTATGCAACTTTTTTTGTATTTTACCAGGTAAGGCCCACTTGAGCTATGTAGCTCCTTTTCAGAAGCGACCTCACCACAGTTGATAGCTCAACGAAGTGGCTCATCTTTTGGAAATTTATAGCAGCCAAATTACTCTAAAACTCATGATGTTGATTCTAAATGTGGAAGGAGAAACTGGAGGACCCGAAGAAAAATCCACGCGACCACAAGGCGCGAAAGAGAGAGAGAGAGACACGCAAACTCCAAATATGCAGTAGGCGTCAGGGTCGGGATCGAACCCACGACCTCCAGCATACCGGGTGAGGTCGTCAACATCTCCTGGCCACCGCGGTGCCCTTGACGTGCCCCTGCGTGTCGCCGTGCAGCTCCTGCGTGCTCGGCTCCTGGAACTGCACGGACAGGGATTGCCGCGACGCCGGCCACTGCCCCAACAACCAGCGGTGGGGCCTGCACCCGTGCGTGCGCACCTGCGACAGCCCGGGCGGACCCGACGCCTGCGCGGAGCAGCGGCACTCCGGCTGCGGCTGCCCCGAGGGCCTTGTGCTGCTGGTGAGGGCCCGTGTGCGGCATCAGGCACACGGTTGTTGGAGGAGACCGCTTGGGAGTGGGTCGGCCGGCAAGTTCGCGTTTTTTTGGTAAAACCTGGTGAAAGTTTTATCCGCGCTGCGTTGGGTAGGTACGATGATTGACTAAAGGGCTGCACGTGTGGAGGGTGTGTCTTTTAATACAATTCCTGGAATTTGTCGATTCACTGTCAGTGTTGCGATTCGTTTTGTTGTCATCGCCCGTAAGGGGCAATGTCCACGAAAAGACAACGCGTAACGTGCAGGAAAGATACGTACTCGAATTTAACATATCAAAACCAGAGACGATGAACGAATCTCCACTCACAGTGTTGTAATTGTATGCAAGAACCTTCTACTTGTGGCATGTCAGTTTGGCGAAGATCCTGACGAAATCATGTTCAGGTGTGTTCTTCTTTCGGTAAAGTCACGTAGAATGAGAATAAAATAATAAAATAAGGCAATAGTGATAATTTTATTGTCTTAATTTATTTTATTATTTTATCCTCTTTCTACGTGACTTTACCAAAAGAACCAAAGAAGATGAATCCTTGCAGTCACGAAAGCTTTAAATCGAAATGTTCAGGTGTGCTTTAAGGACAGCAGTTTATTGTGGGAGCAGTACACATTGTGGGAATGGAAAGTACTCGCAAATGTGATAACCTTTGTGCAACAGGGATAAGAGAGATAAAGCCGGGAAAATAAAGCCAACCGTGTATTGCTTCAGTACATTTGCGATAAGCCCTGTCTGCACATACTGTACCCATACGCTTCCTCCTCCGAACACAATTGCAATAGAAGGTGCCTTGCTATTGCCTGACCCCACCTGGAGGTGGGGCTATACAACAGCGCTGCTGGCAGTCGCGTCCGCTGGTCGCGGAGTTGGCTTCGTGGTGCTTCACGGACGCGGTTATCCGGCTTGACCACCTGAATGTGAAATTGTCATTGTTGCTCTGCATCCACATCAGCAGCCATGCGAAAGAAGAGGAAGAAGCAGCAGCAGCCCCGGCAAAGTGAAGATGCCCTTCAGAAGGAAACGGCGCAGAGCTTGCCTCGTTCTCGCCTTTCTTGTGGCGAACACACCGCACTTTTTTGTGCACAATTACCATTTCAAATCGGTTTCCCACTATTTAAAAAAAAAATGTCGTTCTGGGTAAGAGCCGCTTAGCCCGTGACTCAGTCGGCCAGATTGGGTGACCACTGCACGTGAAAGCCAGGCGTAGTGGCCATTGCGGGCAGTGCAGCAAAATAATTGTCGTTGTGCACTTTCCCCTGCTTTCATCAAGGTGCACTGACCAGTGAGGTCAAGTACGGGGCATACATCTCTCATGGCCTGCAAGGCGTGGGGATCGCCTACCTTCGGCTGTTGGTTGACAAAAATGGGCTGTAAATCGCAACGAAGTTGAGCGTCACGTGCGTGTCACGTGCGCTGCGCTTGCAATTGTGCGAAAGGCGCTTTGAAGTGGCAACACACACGAGGTCGCCCTCGTGTGTTGCCGAGCCTGGGCGTGTGTTGAGACAGGCACCGATGTCTCGACAGGACGATCGATGCGTGCCACCCTCCGAGTGCCCCTGCCATCACAACGGCATGGAGTACTTCAGCAACAGCACCATCCAGAAGGAGTGCAACACATGGTGAGCAATGCCTCGTCACCGGCGCGTCACGTGAACGCCCTCCTTACAAGGCCACCCAAGAGGCATCTGCAGATATTTTGACGCATCAATTAAAATTAAAATTTGAGGCGACCGGGTTGCTCCTTGGTCAGAGCGCCGAGCTGACACTGCTGGGTGTTGAGCTCAAGTGAGCGTTAGGCTGAGCTCGTAACCCTTCTTGGTACTCAGCTCGTGCTGGAAATTCAGCAATCCCCCAGAAACCCTCCCGCAAAGTTACCTATTGCCGACAATCCGAACTCGCAGCATTTCCGCGTCGAGCGCTCCGCCGCAGCGCCAGCCTGACACAGTTTTCTCGAGAGCGGTCGCCCGTCGCCGGAAACAAACGAAGCCCTCGTGCGGGTGCTGTGCCGTGCCGTGCGCGTTCGCGCGTGTGCAGCGTGTGCCGGGAGCGGCACTGGGAATGCGGCCGGCGCCGCTGCCCTGGCACGTGCGTGGCCACGGGCGACCCCCACTACGTGACGTTCGACGGGCGGCCCTTCACCTTCCCGGGCGACTGCGCTTACGTACTGGCGCGCGAGGCCTCGGGACTCTTCTCCGTGGCGGCCGAGAACGTGCCGTGCGGAGCGAGCGCCGTCACCTGCACCAAGTCCGTGACGGTGGCCGTCGCCGGCACCACGGTGCACCTGCTGCGGGGTGAGACGCGGTGGGGGGAGTGGGGTGGGGTGGGGTTGGACGGCCGACGATCGTTCACTCGACGCGTAGCGGCGTGCGGGGAGGAGACACGGATAAGTTCGGGGGAGTTGTCGCGGCCGCTGTGGTGGATCGAGAGCAGCTCCGTAGTTTGTTTCAACAACGCTGCTCTTTTTTGCAACGGTGAATGGGCTCGGGCAGTTTGCTGTGAAATGAACTTGGCACGGGTTCGTGGCCCATATGTGCGGACTTTGAGTTGTACTCTTAGGGTACTTCAGTCTCCTCTTGCACGCAAAAACACTTAACTTGACTGCACATCCCAAATGCAGGCGACTCTTACAGAAGATTTGTGCGTATGCACTTATTATTTCATGAGACTTGGGATTTCCTCGATAAGCCAGGGACACAATTGTGTTTGATGGGTGCTGAGAGTAAGCGGTGGTTTGCCGCGCTGCACAATTACATCAGTGGCCAGCCACGGCTAACGTCAGTGGCGAGCGATCACAAACCCAGGCCTTGCAACACTCCCCCCCCCCTCACCTCCAACCCCCTTCACCAAGCCACACTCACCGGCACGGTTAAGCACGGTCAAAATTCCCGCATGCCATGCTTGTCGCGTCTTCATCCAGCAGTGGATTGACAACGGGCTGCAAAGGATTTATTTTCGACACTATCCAACCAGGTAGTCACAATAACTCTTGCAAGCATAATCCAAATATGAACCAACCTAAAGTTGGCTAGTGTTATGAGTCCTTCGCCCACCAGAGTACTGACAAATGGTCATAATTGGTATTTCATCCATGATAAAGGTTTTTTGGGTTAGATCGCGTAAATATAAATGCGCCGTTCAACCCGCCACCACCCTACATGTCCAATTTGTAAGGTTTGTGACGTACACAAAACGTGCCAATTAGTTACTACTTCAGCACACCGGTTGAGGTCGGAGAGTAAGCCCACAACATTTAGAATTCAAGTACGACGTTTTGGGTGGTGATTACAACCAGCCTCATCAGGCCATAGCCAGTAAAGCGAAGAATTCCTCCTGTATTGGTCTTAAATAGAGGGAGTAAAGGTGATGTCATCACTGCGAGCTTATCAGCTGCGAAGGCCAGATAGGGGTTAATGTAGTCACACTTAACGTGAAGCGTTAGTTTCACTGTGTTCGGTACTACCTTTTGAAACCTCTGCATCTTTTATCGCAAGGTATTTATCTATCCCTTAATTTTCTTCCACGCGACTCGTTTCCGTCCCACCCCCCCCCCCCCCCCATGCCTCCCGCAAGGCCGCGAGGTGACGGTGAACGGGCTCGCCGTGAAGCTGCCCAAGGTGTACGGGGGCAGCGGCCTCGCCCTGCACCGCGCCGGGATGTTCGTGGGCGTCGCGGCCAGCGTGGGCCTCCACCTGCTGTGGGACGGAGGTGTGACCCAACGGGGGGGCCTCGCACGGCGACGGCACATGAGCCGCGCAGCTGCAAATGCGCTGGTTGCATTTTTGTTGTTGTTGTTGTTTGTTGTTGTTGCTGTGACGCGAGCCTATGATTTAGTAGCGCATCATTTCCGTTTTAGGTCTCATGAGTTTTAATAGGTTTATTTTCTTCATTCGCGTTTTCCCACACTGCAACGCTGAACGTAGTTCCCGACATTACTGGTGGTAAGCGTTCTTAATTATAGGGCCTATTTTACTTTTGTATCGATTGTGTCATTTTATTATCGCAAACGTGCAAATGTAGCATTTGAGATTGTCTTCTGCACAAATGAAAATTTGTTGTTGAACTCAAGATGAAGGGAATGCCGGCGTCAATTGAGACTGTAGGAGTACTGTAGAACAGAGGAACACCAAAACAAACGAGACACAATGTAACGATTCGCACATTGTACTGTGACCACTAATTGTGTCGATTCGAGAAATTACTGAAAGGGGGCTAAGGATGCTGTCGTTCCGAGCCTTAATTTATCCGGTTCAGCGGAGTGCACGTACGTACGTACGTACGCTGAACTCCGTGCTCACCGTACGCAGCTAGTCGGAATTCGACCGCGTGACCCGCGCGTGACCCCTCTCGCCGGCAGGGACGCGCGTTTACCTCAAGCTGGACCCGTCGCACCGGGGCCGCGTCGGCGGCCTCTGCGGAAACTACGACGGGGACGCGGCCAACGACTTCCGCACGCGGCAGGGCAGCGTCGAGTCGACGTCTGAGGTGTTCGGAAACTCGTGGCGCATGAGCTCCGCATGCCCCGAGGTGGAGAGTCACAAGTTCCCCGACCCGTGCGCGGTACGTGGTTCCCCCCCTCCCCTCCCCGCTCGCCCCCCTCCCCACCCCGAGCGTGTCCAGAACTTAATTTTAGTTTTCAAATCTAGATTGATGGCTCATTTCTTTTTGGGACTGCTTTTTGTGTTTAGTCTGTTCTTCTTCCCCCAAACCTCCGATTAGCACGGTTGGCTACGTATGGTGCGAAATAAGTTCAACATACATACATGAAAGTACTTCTGCACCCGGCACACCGCATCCAGTATACCTCTGGTTATGTCTGGGACTACTAGTCATGTGCCACCTCCAAGAATTGAGCCACCCAGAAAACAAATTGGCGATGTGACTTCTTTGGGCTGTTTCATCAACATTCGAATGTTGACGAAACAGCCCCATAGACTATCTCTCTTTAAATAGACATTGGGGTGGTGCTAATCTCAACCGGTGACCCTGAGCCGCTGGAAAACATTCCACAATCTCAGAGTCCTCGTAGGTACAGAGGAATGACAGGAGGCAACCGCAAAACTGCTGACATTACAATGTGATTAGCTGAGAGTATAGTTGAGTGGGCTAACTGCAACTTGCCCATGGTATGATTCATAACAGATGCTTGGGTCAGATAAGGTAAGTAAACTATGTGTTGCACACCCTCCAATTAATAAAGTCACGTGAACAAACGTGCAATCTTATTACTGTTTCAGCACATTTGCAGTTTAAAACTAGCAGGATAAAATTAGCCACGTTTGTGCATCACGTGACAACTTTATTAATTTGGCTGTGTCGGGTGGAGAAGGGTGTACGACACACATTTTACGTTCGCGATCGATAAAGCCAATAATCAATTGCAATGTTGGTCTCAAAAGCCTCGGGTGTAAAAATTGCCAATGCAAATCTTACGCAATTGTCGTGCAGCCATCCAGGAAATCCTCGCTCAGTCTCCAAGACTCATTCCGCAGAATTGCTAATTCCGTCGTTTCAAAGACGGCGTTTGAATTGCGGCGAACGCGTCGCTCGCGCGAGCGACGCGAGCGATCGAGCGTGCGGATCGTCGTTGAACCCAACTCGCCGTCGCCGCGGTG
Source organism: Petromyzon marinus (assembly GCF_048934315.1). Taxonomy (NCBI): domain Eukaryota; kingdom Metazoa; phylum Chordata; class Hyperoartia; order Petromyzontiformes; family Petromyzontidae; genus Petromyzon; species Petromyzon marinus. The sequence goes on along the minus strand of NC_133668.1, from coordinate 3,474,705 downwards.
TCGTCGGCGCAGGCGAACCCCCACCGGGTGACGTGGGCGCGCAAGCGGTGCGGCGTGCTGAGCCAGCCGCTCTTCCAGCCGTGCCACGCGGCCGTGCCGCACGAGCAGTTCTACACGTGGTGCGTCTTCGACGCTTGCGGGTACGTCTGCCGCTCTGCCTGCCGAGTCCCCCGCCGGTATTCGGCCCAGCGTCTACCCTAAGCGGGTTGGCCGATGTTTTTTCTCATCGAGTGAGGGCCGAATGGCCACGGTTAAGCTCTTTATGTGTGTCCGTCGCTGGGTTACCGTTAGGGATTAGGATAAATAACGGATGCTTACCCTGATGAAAATGTCAGCTGCTTATCTCTGAATAAATTGGGTAACATTCTCTGCTTTTCAAAACAACATTTTGTTTCTTTCACGGTCACTATTGGTGTTGTGTGCAGTGATCCATTAATATTTTTTCAGAAGTCTCCTGATTGTAACTGTCCACGATTGGTTGGAATCTGAGGCTTATTTCCGCCTGAAGAAACATTCACTCCATATAAAATTTGTTATTTTTCTTCGGAATAACGGGAAAAATGTTCTCCCAACATTTTTCAACAACTGGCGTTAACAAGCGTATCAATAATAATAATAATAGGAGTAATAATACAATAATAGGAGTAATAATACAATAATAGGAGTAATGATACAATAATAGGAGTAATAATACAATAACCGGAGACCTGGGTCGGACGTGCGGCTGCTCCCTCGTGCAGGTGCGACTCTGGCGGGGACTGCGAGTGCCTCTGCACCGCGATCGCCACCTACGCCGAGGAGTGCAACAAGAACGGCGTCTACATCCGCTGGCGCTCACAGGACCTTTGCCGTGAGCCCCACCTCCCTCCTCCTCATCCATCCTCCTCATCCCCCCTTCTCTTCTCCCTCCTCCACCCTCCTCCACCCTCCTCCACCCTCCTCTTCCCCCCTCCTCCTCCCTCCTCCTCCTCCCCCCTCCTCCTCATCCCCCCTTCTCCTTCCCCCTCCTCCTCCTCCTCCTCCTCCCTCCTTCCCCCTTCTCATGCTCCTCCTCCACCCTCCTCCACCCTTCTCCTCCCCCTCTTCCTCCTCCCCCATCCTCCTCCTCCCTCCTAATCCCCCCTCCTCCTCCCTCCTCTTCCCTCCTCCTCCTCCCTCCTCCTCATCCTGGTACTCCAGGCCCTCCACTCACCGCACTCCAGGGACCTCTTGCGGAGTTGTTAGATGTGCCTCGCCCACAGGTCCGTGTGCCAAGACCTCCCCCAAATCCGTCTGGTTTCGGCCAGTGCTACACAATAGTCGTAGTACTGTGTGCACGTGCACAGCCCTATGTCACTCCACTACTGGATGGAAGCCTTACCACGAGAGGTAGCTGACCCTACTTCACCACGCTGTTTCGGTCTGGGTTGGACAAGGTGGGGAGCATAGACGTGGTAGCGTAGAAGTCGATTATGACAGATGACTTTGCTGCGTTGCCCTCTGCTGCCCGCATCGTTGCTGATGACCAAATCGCCCGCAATGTGGCTGATCTTACTAGACCTCGGAAGCTGAGCAGGTTCGGGTCTGGGCTAGTGCCATGGAATGGGCGAAGACAGGGCTAGATAGGGTGCAGGGCTACCGTGTGAATTTGATGTGAATTAACTTGCGTCGAAATCAAAGTGTGACCCCCATGCTCAAATAGGCATAAGGCAGTACCACATGGTTGGGAATTCCACATCACTATCGTGAGCGTTAGTGTGTATATATATAACGTTTCAATCGCAACAACAAGCGTTCGTCCTCAGGTGAAAGAGAGAAACATGCCTCTGTGACGAGGCATTATATAGAGGGAGAGGGGGGGAGGGGAGGCCGTAAAGGGGCGAGAGGGTGGGGATACAATTTAAAGAGGGCTTGGGTGAAAGAGAGAAAAGAAATGTGACAAGGAAGCTGAGATATCAAACGTAACAAAATTTAGAAATGTAATGCAACTCAGAGAGTCGGCTAACACAACAGTTAACACTTTACCTGGTTGATCAACGTCCTTCCAAAGATTGCTAAATTTTGCATCCATCTTCCCGGTTGAAATAATGTCTGAGTTGTGTTGCTTGGGTTGCGATCGAAACGTCGTAATTTATTATTTATTTCCCTATCTACGTGACTTTATGTACATGCAATACAATGCTAATTATTCATATTTTCTTTACTATTTTATTTGCCAGGTAAAGCTCACTGAGCTACGTAGCTCTTTTTTACAGAAGCGACCTGGCCACAAATGACGGCTCAACGAAGTGGCTTACCACGTGGACATTTATAGCAGCCAAATACTCTACACGCACGCTGATTCTAAATGTGGAGGGAAAACCCCGAAGGATCCGGATAAAAATCCACACGACCACGGGCAGAGAGACATGCAAACTCGAAATATACAGCAGGCATCAGGGTCGGGATCGAACCCACGACCTGCTGCGTACCATGCGAGGGAGATAACATCTCGCCACTGCAGGACAACCACAATTGCCGTCCCATAAAGTGGTACTCATTTTATCACCCCGGGGGGAATGTTCAGCTACATGAATCCTCAACCGGGAGTTTAACTTTGCGACCCATTTGCTGTGGTAACTACCACCACCTGCCCAGTATTATGCAAATTGATATAATTTAGCACTATATGTGCTACGAAGCGGCAGTTTGATTAGGCTCACATGGTTTCCTTTGTGGGTAATCGGTGCACGCTCTACCACACTTAACTTTATGGAGGCGCACGCATGATTGGGTGTGCGATGTTAACTCAGAATGATGTCAGACGCCGTGGCGCATGACTGTAATCCCAGAAACTTGGGGATCGTCAGATGTCCGGAGTTATCCATGAAAGTCTCAGTGAATCCGAAGGGTCCCTCTTAGAACGGCTGAACGATTTCACCTGCTCGTTTGATGACCTTTACACTTGGCAAGTGATCAGTTCCAGACAGACAGCCATGCATACATAGGTATAATGCTAAAAAATATTCACGCATAATGTTCTACTTGCTGTACTACCATCTACTAGTCATTTCATAGCTGAGCTACGGGCACGTGATGATGTCTTTACCCGTTCTCTGCAATATCGATGTTTTTGTCCTTTGTTTTCTTTGCTGCTTTGTTCATGCACTACGGATCTCCCTTATAAAATGTATGAGCGGTTGGCTAAACGGAAGCATCGAGCAATCAAAATAAACTAAAGCTTCATGTGATCCACCAACCCTGCCTCCTGAACGCTGGGCCACAGGCACGCCCACTCCTGAGATGAATCACATCTCAGCAAACGTGAATGTGGAGCGCTGGCAGCGGTAACTCTGGCCCGCGTAAACCCTTGACTTCCGCAGCCATGCAGTGCGACGGTGGGCTGGTGTACGAGGCGTGCGGTCCCCCGTGCCAGACGACCTGCCGGGACATCGGCAAGGAGCCGGAGTCGCACTGCCACGCCGTCTCGTGCGTGGAGGGCTGCTTCTGCCCCCAGGGCACGGTTTACCACGGTGGGGATTGTCGTTGAACTTCTTTCGCACCGTACGTAGCCAACCGTGCTCATCGGAGGTGCTCGGGGGGAAGGACAGCAAATTAAGCACAACATAAAACGCAGTTCTAAAGAAATTAGTTTTCAATCTAGATGATTTATAAGTGCGTAGTTCCGGTGGCTTCCTAATGTTGGAAGGAAGAGCGTTCCAGACGGCCGTGGAAGCGCATCTGAAAGCTCGCGCTGCGGTGACCGTCTTTGTTCCATGTTTTGCCAAAAGCCGCTGCGAGGATGACCGTGAGAGTTTGCGTGATGATGGTTTATGCTCCTTGAGATCAGCAAGGTAATTGTGGTCCATGTGTGGCAAGCACTTTGTGTGTAATGAGTGTTGCTCTAGCAGGCCAACAGCACACTCCCAACTTAAACGGCTCATTAAGCGGTCATTGCGCAGCTTATAATAGACCTGGACACTTATTCTGTCGTATGACGGGCAGATGATTTGCATCACTTTTAAGTTCAGGTCGACGTTGATTTTATTTCGTTTTAATTAATTGGTTATGTCTAGATTTGAAGCTTTCGTGACTGCAGGAATCCATACTCTTTGGTTATTTTGTTAAAGTCACGTAGGCAGACTGTTTTCTTTTAAAACAGTCTGCCTCAGCACCAGACCATGCTTTCTCACCTGATGACGGACGCTTGTGTTGCGCCCGAAACGTCGTGATTTATTTTATTTTATACCTACGTGACTTTACCGAAAGAACCAAAGAGTATGGTTATGTCTACAATGGGATTATTATCTGGTGGCAAACAGCAATGTGCACAATACAAATGTATGACATCAAAAAGCAAAAGTTATCACGGGTCAAGCTTAATTAAAGAAAATCACATGTTTTTTTTTAAATATTGATCTCGTTTGGAAAATCCTCCGTTATGTCATGGGGGAGCTCATTCCACTCATTGTCTATATGATACATACAACTGTATTTTCACATATCACAATGTGCATGTGTTTTTATCGACATTTTAACGATATATGTATACCATGGTACATGATATAAGTGATTGAGCCAGTGCGCAATCACGATCGAAGCGGGCGCCGGCTTCACCACGATGACGCGTCATCCTCCTCCTCCTCCTCCGTCCGACCGCGTGCAGACGGCGCGTGCGTTGACGTGGCCGAGTGTTCGTGCCTCCTCGACGCCGTCGAGTATCCTCCGGAAGCCTCCATCATCAGAAACTGCAGGAATTGGTGATGCGTTTGCAGCGGGCTTGCCCGCGTCACGGTCGCACCGTGCTCCCGTACCGTAGCTGCGCCACAATCGCGATGATAAAATAAACACGCTCCACCTGGGTTTGCGAGCACTGCAGTTAGTTATTAGTCGTGGGTCGACACGGTAGCGAGATATTAACTACCTCGCCTAGTATACAGGTGGTCGTGGGTTCGATCCCAAACCTTATGCCTTTTGTATAATTGGAGTTTGCGTGTCTCTCTCTCTCCCTGTGCTCGAATGAAAATTTCTCCGGGTCCTCCGGTTTTTCCCTCCAGATTTAGAAACATGCATTTAAGAGTATTTGGCTCCTGTAAATTTCCACGTGATTAGCCACTTCGTTAAGATATAATTTGTGGCCAGGTTCGCTTTTGAAAACGAGCTAAATAGCTCAGTGAGCCTTGCCTGGTATAATAAAAAAATAGTTTGTCGTTTAGTTTTCCAAACTCTCCATGTGTGCGGCTGTGGCCATCCCGAACAGACCATACACCGTATAACAACGCAATGCCCAGATTCAGAAATACGAAGGAGACATTACAGCGATACGTTCCGCTACTGCTGGCTTGACCACCTGAATGTGAAATTGTAATTATTGCATTGCATCTCCATCACCCTACGAAAGAAGAAGCAGATCGGTCGACATTGGCCACGTTGCGAAGTCACATTTTTGTTGTTGTTGCTGTAACGAGGTTTCTGTAACCAGGTTCCTATCGAGAATGAGCATTTATTGCCCAATATTTAAGTTTAGCTTGATTTGATTTGTTACACGGATGGCCCCGTTCTGACAGTTTCCCGGCTCTTGCAAGGGAGATCAGTGGTTAACGAGCACAGCAACAGCAAAACAAAGACAAAAAACGCCAACATTGCAGAGAGTGAGAGAGTAAACCCGCGGCATTTACAATTCGCGTACGACGTTTCTCTGGTGATTTCAAGCAGCTTCATCAGGTGGTCGCCGGGAATGCGTGACAAACCTTACTGCGTGGTGGCGGGTTTAACGAAACATTTACATTCACGGGATCTAACCCAAAAATATATATATTTTTTATCCTGTATAATATTGCTCACGGCAGCCGACGACGTGTTAAAACCAAACGCTCGCCCCTTCCGCCCTCCCCGCGCGTTGCCCGCGCCCAGCACGTGCCACCACGGGGACTGGCGGTGCTCGGGGCCGCCGTGCGGTGCCGGGCCCGGCGAGACCGAGGGGGCGTGCGGGGCGACGGAGTTCCGCTGCGCCTCCTCGGGGCGCTGCATCCCGGCGGTGTGGGCGTGCGACAACCAGGACGACTGTGGAGACGGCTCGGACGAGCTGTGCGCGGCGTCGTGCGGCCCCCAGCAGTTCCCCTGCTCCGATGGGCGGTGAGCGATTAGCCGCTCCGCCTGTGGGATACCGCGCGGCCGCTCGCCGTCGACCGGCTGATGACACCGGCACGTGTCATCTCCACCACCGTCATCATCGTCATGAGTCACGGTCTATCCGCTGCTGAATAAAGCCCCATCCGAGCCATTTGCCATCCTTCATGATTCTGCGACTCAAATATGCACATGAGCTGACCCCGTCGTCGCGTCTCTCCAGTGGGCGTAGACGGGGCGCGTTCACTGCTGCCGTTAACGAGGTTAAAGGCCATCCGAGTGCGCGTTCATTTGAACAGAGAGCGATCGCGACACTCGTACAAGATTACATCGCTTTCAAACCGCCAGAAACGTGACTTCTAAAATCTCAGGCGAGATTAATAATTGCTGTACTTCTCAAAAGTAACCCTCTCAGCATTGCAGAATTTGCTGAATGCGTGGGATGTGCTATTGGGCGGTTTTCCCTGAGTTGGAATGTAGACTTTTTAGTTACGCAAAAACTTGACGTGTGTTTGCGTAACTAACATTCGTATGTACGCACGTGTATTGGTGAGGCCGGATCTTACTGCCACCGCAAAGTTGTGTGCTCGACACGTGCCGCATTCAACGTGAGCCGCGGCCGTAGCGCCGTCACCAGCACGCGCCGTACCCACTGTGCGTGCACCCCCCCCCCCCCTCCAGGTGCGTGTGGGCGAGCGAGCGGTGCGACGGGCAGCCGGACTGCGCCGACGGCGAGGACGAGCGCGGCTGCCCGGCGCCGCCATCGCCTTGCGGCGCCGGCGACTTCGCCTGCGCCAACGGACGCTGCGTGCCGCTCTCCCGCGTGTGCGACGGCGCGTTCGACTGCGGCTTCGGCGACACCTCCGACGAGTCGGGTGAGGCCGCGGGGACGGGCGCCCCGGCGGGGCCTCCCGCGCCCTCCTCGTTCGTTGCCGGAGTTCGCGACGCGGCGGCGGCGGCGGCCGCTGCGGCGTCGGGGCCGCGTCCTCCCTGTCCGAACGCCCTGCGTGTTGTCACGGTGGAGGTCGCGCCTCGCTCGTCGCTGACCCTGCGGCGCCAGAGGGGGACAAAAGTAGATGACCGGCGACGATTCGGGCAACGTTGAGATCGAGCGTTGTAATGTTTGGAGACTGACCTACGCGCCAGGGGACCCTGATTGAAATGTGTGATTAATTCCTCGAATGGGGATATTCGTTGCGAGGCCTGAGTTTGAAGTGGAAATTCCATGTTTCTTTGGCAGGTACCAGTTTATTCAGAGGACGGCCTCTCTCATAGTAATGTAAATTAATAATGTGCCTTGTTTTATCAATTGGAACCTCATTTGAGGCTCAAGTCTGTTGACGTTGGTTCCTGCATTTTTTTTCGGCCCATTAGAAAAAAAAAGAAGAACAATCGGGGGTGGCTCAGGAGGAAATGAGAGGACTCGGACAAAACCCACCAGAAGGAGGAAACCGATAGCCATGGGCCGCGATCCCTACTTGCTGTACCATCGCCCGCCTGGCACGTCGGTGGATATCAGTTCAGGGTCCGGCCGCCTCACACTGTGCGACGACTCTCTCGGTGTGTGCCCTTTCCCAGCGTGCGGCGGCGGCTGCGCGTGGACCGAGTTCCGGTGCCGCGCGGGCCGGTGCCTCCCGTACCTGCACCGCTGCGACGGGCACGACGACTGCGGCGACTTCAGCGACGAGGAGGGCTGCTCGTGCCCCGCCGGGTGGCTCCAGTGCCCCGACGGTCTCTGCCTGAGCCCCCTGCGCGTCTGTAACGGCCGGGCGGACTGCCGGCCCGCCGTGGACGAGGCCTTCTGTGGACACCCCGGAGGAGGTGGTGACGACGTGGGGCGTGGGGGGGGGGGTGATGTTGCCGCGTGTTGAGTGATACTCGCCTGCCGTCGGCGTGGCGGGTATCGGTCTCTCCGGTGGAAAGCCACTGTCGAGTTCTGACAAAGCGGTGCACGTTTTATCGGCCCACGAGGAATGATGGGGGCCAATGGACTCCCGACCAGGATTTTTACTTGTAGTTGCTATAAATCAACATCCATGTGTAAGTTGCAGCCCTTGATCAGCCCACCCTCTGGATAAAGTGCACCCCACGCTGTGTCAATCATGGGGTTGTTTAACCATACCTCACCACGTTGGTCATTGCTGGTTCATCAAAGGATTGGTGCGGGTGGCAAGACCAGTTCATATTTTCCCGCGGCCAGGAATTGAACTCGGATCACCGGGTTCAGAGCACACCATCCCTCTACCCTGCATGCAAGCTTCTTTAGAGCATTTAATCAGGAACCCTGGCTCGCGTATATATGTCCAATCCCTGTCCTTCCCCCGCACCTCCGATCAGCACAGTTGCCTACGTACGGTACGACAGAAGTTCAACGTGCATAAATAACTGTCCCCACCACCCCCCCACACCCGCCCGTGCCCGCCCCTCCGCTTGGCAGTGCCGGTGACGTGCGGGCCGGGCCAGCTGCCCTGCGGCAATGGCTCCTGCGTGAGCGGGCGCCAGGTGTGCGACGGCATCCCGGACTGCCAGCGCGGCGAGGACGAGAGCCCCGCGCTGTGCGCAGAGCGCGAGGGCCGCCCGGGGGTCACCACGCTGACCCCGACCCCTCCCGGGGTGACCCCGACCCCCGGCGCAGGTAGCGGTCGGCCAAATGTCCCCTCGCGGCACCCTCGCTTGAGATTCAGCGACGTTCTCCTGGATTGCGCGAAGTACATGGCTATTGTTATTTGTGTTACCGTTATGATAATTTGATTGTTCCTAACAAAAAACATATCAGAATATTTATAATGGACGAATCCGATGAGCTATGAAGCTCTTTTTCACAGATGTCCAGTAACATAAATGAGCAAACGATAAGCCCTCTTTCCCATATCTGTCCCTCCAATTTACAAAATAAAAGAGTACTTTAAATTTCGAGTTAAAGCTTTCGTGACTGCAGGGATTCATATTCTTGGTTCTTTCGGTAAAGTCACGTAGAAGGGAAATAATAAAAAAAATAGCATTACTTAAATTCATCACATCTGTGACATGGCCAACCAATGCTTCTGAAAGACAATTCACTCCCGGTCGGCCGTGTGACCGATGGGGATGTGTGAGAAAATATACCCATCATATTTTTTTTTTTACGTAGAGGGACAGACATGGAAAGGAGGCATATGTATTGTCTCCTATTCAGTGTTTTCTTTTCACTCGGGCTTTCATTCCTTCTCGGCGCTCAGCCCCCGCGCGCAGCCCGTGCAAGGACACGGAGTTTGCTTGCGCGAGCGGCGAGTGCCGCCCCCTGGCTTGGCGCTGCGACGGCGAGGCCGACTGCCGGGACGGCAGCGACGAGCGCGGCTGCGACGGGACGTGCGGCCCCGGCGAGGTGCCCTGCCCCGGCGGCCCCGGCGGCGGCGGCGGCGGCGGGCAGTGCCTGCGCCACGCCGAGTTGTGTGACGGCATCCCTCACTGCCTCGACTTCTCCGACGAGAGCCTCGACCGCTGCGGTGAGCCCTCTGAGTGCGGGCGTGACGAAGTCGTCCCACGAAGCGTTCTTTGTGTTTCCTAGCGTTTTGTAGAAGTTGGTAGCAGTGTTGTTTCACGGCTGGAGCCACAAACGGAATGCGTTGTTTAAAATTTTTAGAAACTTGCATTTTTGCGTTTAGTTGTCCCTCCCCCGCACCTCCGATTAGTACGGTTGGCTACGTACGGTGCGAAAGAAGTTCAACATATACATACACACAACATACACACACAGCCTGTACACATTGAGGCCATACAGCCTGTACACCACCACCACACCACCACGTGCAACGTGTGCAGACGAGAAACTCCGCGATAGGTGGCGCTGTTAGTCACGGAATGAGGAACACAAGGGCCATCCATTTAGGTGTCATCCATTTACTACGTACGCATGCAGGGGGGAGCGGGGGGGGTTAACCCAAATGCGTACGCTTGCGTATGGGGGGTCTACTGACAATGTACGTACGCATAGGAAACGGATTGGGGGGGGAGGGACGGGGGCGGTGAAGCCTCGATATTGATTTGTCTACATTGGCCTTCAGGTGAGTTAGATAGTCCGGCGGTGGACTTTCTGTTTGCTTAAACACGTTCATATTATTAATCCTTGATCGTTTATGCGTGGATTAAATATCGGCCGTTCTATAGGATTCGGGGGGGGGGGGGGCGGGGGTGTAAAAAGTACGCGTGCGTACAGGGAGTGGGCGGAGGGTTCAAGTAAATGGATGACCCCCATACCTCACGCCGTCTCTCCTCTGTGTGTGCCCCACCAGGCTCTGCCCAGATCCCTCCTTGCCCCGGCAATTTCGAGTGCAACAACCGGACGTGCGTGAATGCCAGCAAGGTGTGCGACGGCATCCCCGACTGCCCAGACGCCGAGGATGAGCTCTCCTGCGGTGAGGTTTATTCATGACTACCGATTCGGCAATGAACGGCTGACTGATCGATGTCGAATTTGGTTAAAGAAAGTCAATATTTTCAAGAGCCACAATGCAAGTGGTGAATACGAGACGGTGGTCCTCAATAAATGACGTCAAGAAGCAGTCCTTAGTGAGCCGCATGCCGCTCCAGAGCCGCAGGTTGCCGACCCCTGCCCATGGTGAACTGGGCTTCCATGGTAAACTGGACTTCCATGGTAAACTGGACTCCCATGGTAAACTGGACTTCCATGGTAAACTGGACTTCCATGGTGAACTGGGCTTCCATGGTGAGCTGGACTTCCATGGTGAACTGGACTCCCATGGTCAGGGGTCGGCAACCCAAAATAACAATAAGAGCCATTTTATTTTATTTCAAGAGCTGCACCACAGTCCTTAAAGAGCCGTTGTGCTGCTCCGGAGCCGCGGGTTTTTGCTGACCCCTGGGCTAGAATGAAGAAGCCCTACAGGCGGGGGGGGGGGGGGTGTTTAGGGGCGGCCCGCTCGAGAACGCACGGCACGCTGCGCACAGCGATGACTCGCCGGGCCGCTTGAACTCAACCTCGCCGCGTTGCCCCCCGCTCCGTCGCGTCAGGTCCAAGGGTGGTCGTGCCGCCCGACGCCGCCGCCGCCGCCGTGCCATGCCCGGAGTTCACGTGCCTCACCGGACAGTGCCTGCCCTTCTCACGGGTCAGCCCTCCTCTTCTTATCTTTCTCCCGTTCTCCACCTGCCTAGTATTGCGATCGGCGACGCTTATTGAGAATCTTACGTGAAAGCCCACTTGGGCGTTTGACCCGATTGTTGTGGCTATTTTGGACGTTGCGCCGCCGCTTTTGTGGAGGAATCGTGGCCGTTTTTTTGTAAACATGGATCGATTCCACAACTCCATACAAAGTCCCAACAATAATGGCCAGAATTCTTATAAATGCATTAAAACGAATTGTACATCGCTTGGCCACAATATTTTTAAATATGCTGTTGTTTGTGCTTTTGTTCATAATCTGCAATGCCTCGCTGTATCTCACTTAAACTTGAAAGAGTTAATAGTCAAGGCAAAGTCAAAACGTGTCCTAAATCAAACAAGAGCCGGGTGGCACTTCTGTCTTACGAAGCCCTGAGCCAATGAAGGACATTCCATGTTTCTACGTCAAGAGTTCATAGCCAAGGCACTGTTGAATTCCCACAAAATAGAACTCGTGTTATTAACCTCAGAATAATCAAAGGCTCCGTTCATCTTTGAGTGGGATTCCAACTCACAACCTTTTTTTTTATAGTGAATGAATAACTCTAACCCCTGCTTGGCCCCTCCAGATTATAAACACGATCGTCTATCTCGTAATATCTTCGTCTATCGTGACATTGAGCATCTCATAAGACGGCTTGAACCGGAAAACGCACGCACGCCCGTCTCTCGCCGCTCGCCCGCTCACCTGTTCGGTTCGCCCTCTGCCCCTTTCCTCACCAACCCCCCCTCCCCGCCCAGGTGTGCAACGGCGTGTGGGACTGCCCGGACCGCGGCGTGGCCGGCGCGGCAGAGGTGGCGTCGGACGAAGCGGGCTGCGCCTCGTGGGGCGCGTGGGGCGCGTGGGGCGAGTGCAGCCGCGCGTGCGGGCCCGGCGTGCGGCGGCGCTCCCGGGAGTGTCCCCCCGGGCGGGCCGGAGACCACGACGCCCTCCGGAGCTGCCGGGGCGACGCCGCCGAGGCCCGGGAGTGCTTCAGCACGGCCTGCCCCAGTGAGTAGAGCCGTGCGCGCCGTCGGCTTCTTTCTTCATCGCCGGTGGCTTTGGAATTCTTCGCCCGGGAATTCTGCTGACGTCCCAGGGAAATCCGGTCGCCCTGCCGTGCGTGTGTGCGGGTCGCTGTTTTGTCCCCGCTGTCACTGGCCCTATGCTCTACCCTGATGTGTGTTTGCATTTCTTACGTATTTGCAAGTCACATTGAGATGTGACTATTCTTATACGTTACTGTGATGTTAGGAAGAACTCGGCACATCTGTCAATAACAGCTCTGGCCTTGAAAGGAAGACATATATAATATGCAACGTTTCTGGAAATGGCCCATCTTCATAGCACATGTGCCATGAAGATGGGCCATGTGCCATGAAGTTGGGCCATGTGCCATGAAGATGGGCCATGTGCCATGAAGTTGGGCCATTAGTTTGTGATGGTCGGGAACAATTTGTGTTGAAAACACAGACGGAAGAGAATCTCAAAGGCGGATCTGTGTAAGGAAAGAAAGAGGTGAGGCTGCATTGCTGTGGGTTGGATTACACAAGCGGAGTTGCCCTCCTGCGTTGGACAGCACGAGCGATGTGTTTTGGGGTTGTGCCGCGCGGCGTTGGGCACGATTGAAGCGCCCGCCTCCTGACACATCGGACGTCGTGCCGGGCAACGCACGGGCACGACCCGGAAACGCGTCGGGAGAGAGAGGAGCTGTCGTCGCGCTCACGCGTTGTTCATTGTTGTTGTTGTTGTTGTTTGTTACTTAACTAGGAGACGGGGAGTGGAGCGAGTGGAGCGTCTGGTCTAACTGCACGGCGGCGTGCGGAGGGGTGGTCGTGCGGCGCCGGGAGTGCCGCATGGCGGAGAACGGCGGCCGCATGTGCTGGGAGGTCCCCGGCTCCTCCCGGGAAACGACCCAGATCCGTGTGTTTCCCCCGAGCACGATGTTCACCTTACCGAAGCACCTCCCCACACACGCTTGTCGCTGTTGCCGTGTTTCGTTTTGTACCTTAGCAGGGTCGACCCTGGATATAGTGCTCGAAAGGGGGCGACCGGCATGAACAAACCGGCGTTATCGGCTGGTGCAGGCCCACTACGTTGTGGGCAGCAGAGGGACAGTGCACCAACGTCCAATGTTGTATTGTACCGTGCTCCCACGTATATGCTTCCTAGCTTCACGAACGCGCACTGCTCATTGCGGTGAAGTGCGGGCAAAACAAACCCCCACAGGTCCGCACAGCGTCGGTGGAGGCCCTCATCCAGTAGCGGAGTGACAACAGCGCTGTACGCGTCGCATGCACACAGCACAATTTACGGGAGCAAAGAACACAACACAATCCTTATCTTCACGACCGCCGGTATTGTGGTTAATGCAGACATGAATCCTCGTAAAAAAAGGTCTCAGTTTTGTTGCCAGAAAAAAGGGGAAAAACCCTATTATTACATTTTGGTACTGGCAAAGGAGGTCTAATGATGTAGATGCTCACCCCGAGCCCTTATTACTTTGATAGTGGCATTGTCTTTGGGCTGTACGCCTTTTGGCGTCCTCTGGTCGAGCATCAATTGGGTCGAGGCTCAAAAGAAAGCTGTCCCTTGGTGTGGACCAATCAGTTTCAAGGACAATGCATATATTATACAATGTTTTTTGTTTGCATTTTGACTGCAGGTAGTATGGTTAATGCAGACATTAATCCTCGTAAAAAAAGCTTTCAGTTTTGTTGCCAGAAAAAAAGGTAAAAACCCTATTATTATATTTTGGTACTGGCATAGGAGGTCTAATGATGATTCACGAATCCCGTTCGCCTGCTCCTCCACCATGCCGTTCATGTGACTGCGACGCTCGGCAGAGCCGTGCCCCACGGAGGACTGCCACGTGCCGGCGGACTGCGCGGGGGACATGACGTGGCGCGATTGCGTTGGATGCCCCCTCACCTGCGAGGATCTGGTGGGCGACGCCGGCTGCAATCAGCCCCTGCCCTGCCACGCGGGTCGGTCTCTCCGCTCCCCCTGCCCCCCCAGCGCCCACAATGCACCGCTCAGTCACCGCCATCGCTTGTGTCTGGGTCAAGGATAGGTCCCTGTTTTTGTTATTAGCTTATTTGCTTTGATATTCACACTTTGGATTTATGTAGTGCATGAATGCACTGCCCGGCAGTGGTGGTGCACGCCTGTAATGCATGCACGTGTGTTGAACGTGGCCAACCATGCAAATCAAAGGTGCTGGAGGACAACAAACCAAACACAAAAATCAGTTAGAAGAAATTAGTTTTCAATTTAGTGTAGTGGTGTAGTGTATAGTGTAGTATATTGTAGTGTCTAGTGTCCACAGGCAGTCGAAACGTCGTGAGAATTGTATTGTTTTATATATATTTTATTGTTTCCCTTCAACATGACTTTACCAAAAGAACCAAGAATATGTTCCTGTTGTTGTTGTCGTTGTTGTCGTCGTCGTCCATCCTACACGCGTGCGAGAGCAGGTTGCCAGTGTCCCCCGGGCAAGGTGCTGGACGCCACCTCGCAGCGCTGCGTGGGAGCGGCCGAGTGTCCGTGCATGCTCGGCGGCGTGCGTCACTGGCCCGGGCAGCTCGTCAAGTCCGAGTGCAACCTCTGCGTGTGCCAGGACGGGCGGCTGCAGCACTGCCAGCCCAACTCAGAGTGCTCCGGTCTGCCGGCACCTCTCCCGCCCCCTTCACCCCCCCCCCCACCCCCGCGAGACACCCATGGCACTTTGCGTTTGAGACCCAACGAGGTCACGCCGCACGGCTTCGCAATAAATTACTCGTCTAGCAAAAGCTTCGCTTGACTCTGTGTGGGAGGCACGTGGGCTACCAAGCTATCCGGATGCTCTGATATGCTCATATTTAACTGTGGAACTGTTTCTTTTTTTCCCATGCTGTTATAAAATGTATCATTACACTAATGTTGCTATTCATTCAGGTTCATAAAGAATAATAATGTAGTTGTTTTAGATCCATCTCACTGAAACTTTGGGACATTTTGCAGAATCCCCGACATGGGGATTTTGGGGCCAAATTCTATTTGAATATAAAAAAAAATGCGGGAGTGATCTAGAGAAAACCATAAAGAATATACAAGTATATAAAAATAACATACACCTGGAGACTGGTCAGAAAGCGATTGACTGGTTTGCATGTTGGCAGGATGTTTTGCATGTTGACGATATCTTCACTATCCACCGTGCACATTGTTTAACCGCAGATTACCGATAGTAATTTGCCCACGTAGTGACCGTGTCTCGTCGCTGCCCCTGCAGTGAATTGCGGCTGGTCCTCCTGGTCCGAGTGGGGGGAGTGCCTGGGACCGTGCGGGGTGCAGAGCGTTCAGTGGTCATTCAGGAGCCCCAACAACCCCACCAAGCACGGAGACGGCCTGCAGTGCCGCGGGATCCACCGCAAAGCGCGCAGGTACCGTGCAGCGTCGCACTCCTCACCCACCCACCCACCCACTCCCCCACCGCTCCTTCCCTCCCTCAATTACTGCCACCCATCCACCCAAACACCCACCCACCGACCCATTGACCGACCCACCACCCCCCACACCGCCATTACCACTACCTCCTCCATCCTGTTCCTGGACACTGAACTGTAGGGTCACGTGTCATCCCAAGTCTCTCACGTGCCACCCCAGGTCTCCCAAGTGTCGTCCCAGGAAAAAAAAAGCTTTGGCCTCAATGGGATTATTAGCCTATTTTAAAAAAATGAGTATTGTAACGTGAAATTGGGGTATGGTGCCTGCAAAAAATGCAGATGAGACTTATCTCAGCAACCTATTTTCTGTACGACCAGGTTTGCAGCAGGTTCCTGCTACGGATCTTGTCCCAAGTTCTGATTGGGTGCTTGGTGGGTGTCTTGGTATCTGGCCATGGGAGATCACTTGACTCAAAATTGGAATTGTTACGAGGTCAGGTCTGGGTCGAAGGTCATTCCAGCCCATCATTAATTTGGGGTTTGGAAAATGAGTACTACTTTGTGGGAGTCCCCCAGTTCTTGTCTTGTGGTTGTACTTCTCCCTGCCATGGGGATGTGGAATCCCCATATTCAGCTCAGAGACACCAAAACAAACCTATATCGCTGCTCTGAGCAAGAGAAGGCCCCGACTTTTTGCCTCGCGACCGATTCGCGTGCGTGAGCCCCACGGCAACGGGGACGACGCACGCCTTTGGCCGGGGGTGGCGATGCCGCGGCGTGACGCCGGGGGGCTCGCCGTGCCCACACAGGTGCCAGACCGAGCCCTGCCGGGAGTGCCAGGAGGAGGGCGTCCGTCACCTGGTTGGAGACCGCTGGCACGCGGCGCAGTGCCACCTATGCCAGTGCCTGCCTGACCTCACCGTGCACTGTGCCAAGTTCTGCCCCTACGCGGCCACCGGCTGCCCCGAGGTGAGGCCCACTCGGAGAATCTCCGGCAAAGTCGCGCGGCCGTGTCCTTCGAAATTGTGTCACCGCAATATTGGTTGACATTTGGAATGACTATGGCTCACGCCACTGCTGGCAGAAAGGTCTCTGCTCGAGGGAGCTCTAGAGAACTCCTCTAAAAGGGTGTTTTAGTTTTACATCATTTGAAGGGGTGGGAGTACCCACACTTTAGCCTACCACATGCAACCTATTTTGTTAAACTCAATTATAGTATTTAACAGGTAAAGCTTACTGAGCTATTCGATCTTTTTCAGAGGCGACCTGGCCACACGTGATAACTTATCGAAGTGTCTGATAGCATCATGTAATTTTGGAATTTATAGTAGCAGCCAAGTAATCTTAACTGCATGATTCTAAATGTGGAGAAAAATCCACGCCACCACAGGCAGAGAGAACACGCGGACTCGAACTATGCAACAGGCATCGTCAGAGTAGGGATCGAACCCACGGGCTCCCGCGTACCATGGAAGAGAGACAACATCTCGCCTCCTGCCGATCAATTAACTGTTACAATCATAATCAGAGCTCAATTTCTCGCTGAATATGTTATGGGTTGCTGGTAAGCTGGAATAGACACACGTTTAGTCGTTACAGCCATTTTAAGAAGTATGCTGGATGCGGTGTTCCGGGTGAGGACATTTTTTCTGGGTCGCTGACTCTGACATACTCAGCTGAAATTGAGCCGTGGTAAAAACAAAAACTAATTATGCTGCAGTGAAAGTTTGTGCCACGATTTTTAGCAATGTTTGTTTTTCAGGGCATGGTTCTAATCAAACAAGAAGATAAGTGCTGTCACTGCACACCCAAAGGTTTGTAACATCGCAAGTCATGCTCCTTTGACGTATTTTGGCCACCAGGTGCCACTGTGGCAGATATTTTTAGAATTGTACGCAAGTTCAAGTGTGGGTTGAGGGATTGACTCAGCCCATCATCCCTCCAGGACCATTAATATGCGGAACACGTTTTGTAAAGCCAACGATGGTTTACTCTGTGGAAAGAATGATCCCCATTATAGCAATGTGGAATGTCCACCAAGTTTCCAGGACCACCCCCTACCCCTGCCCCCCCTGCCCCCCCCCCCCCCGACTGGCGGAGATCAGTGCCGCCCCATTATCATCTGACTTTCGTTTAAGCACTGAGACACGTGCCATGTCACATGGGGGGTGGCGGGGGGGGGGTTTAAGTCAAGTGCCCTGTTTTGTGTCTCTCATCAGACTCGGATGGTTCAGCGGCGCAGGGGCCCACTGGTCTTCCGGACCACGACAGGAGGCCACACCCATCGTGGACAACAATTGAGCCTCTTGGTCCCAGCGGTGGGCCCAGCCCCGGTACCTCAGCCTCTTTATAATAATTATAATAATGCCGTTTTTTTTACTCCGGAAAAAGAGGCTTCACCGAGTCTCAAAATACTTCATTTGGGATTCTTTGATACATTTCATGCATCGTTATTCCTGACAGAACACAAAATTACACATTTCTCACCGCTCTTCTCATGTGTAGCAGTACAAGGGTGCCACCATCTTTTGTCACGTGATAATGTCTGCCATCTAGTAATACAATCTGGGAAAAAAATTATGCACATGATAGAATCTTCACGCCTCATCCACAACACATTGTTTACCAAAAATTGCACAGACAAGGGTTACCTCACGAGACGAAGTGTCCTTTCGGATCTCTCGCAGAGCAGTGCGACCCTTCGCCTCGCAGAACGGCCCACGGAAGTGGACTTCACGGAGCTACCTCTGAGATCCCTTCCAGCGACATCTGTTCCACGCGCAGCAGGGGGCGGCGCTTGTTAAGATTACGTTCGCCAATTGAAACGCCCTCGCACGATTAACCCCGTTGGGCATCGCGCGCGCATATACTTCTCTCCCGGGCAGATTTGTGCTACAATTCTCTGGGAGTATCCGACCTCCCGAACAGCAGCTTCTCGGCCTCGTCGAACCAGCCGGAGAACCCCCCGCACGCCGCCAGGATGGCGTGGATGCCTCCGCCGCCGGCGGCAGCGCAGCACGGGAACGTCACGGTGGGGTCACACGGCGTCGGTGATGGCGGCGGCGGCGGTGGTGGTGATGGCCCCGAGGCGCCGGGGCCGCTGCTCCCGCCGCTGAGGAGGGTGGCGCCGAGGCCCGGCTCGGAGGTGTCTCCGTGGGAGCTGCACGGCTGGAGCCCGGCTCCACGCGAGTACCCGGGCCTCCAGCAGAGAGCGCCATACCTGCAGATCGACCTGCGGCGCCTACGCAACGTTACGGGTGCGTTGAGGGTTCTGACCTCGAGTTGTCCATTGGACGTGGCGCAGCCGCTTACAGATTTGGAGTCGAATAATTTGTGCACGTGTATTTCCGCGACTGAAACACCAAAAAGAACCCTCAACTATCCAATACGCTCAAGCGACCGTACGGTGGTGCTCACCTCTGCATTCGTTCCTGAGCCATTGATGGAAATTCTACATTTCTATGGTGGGAACCAGTCTATCCATAGTAAAACTACATAAAACATTCTCACCAATTGCTACAGCCTCAGAGATTGTTACTAATTTAATTAACCCCGGAGGTTTTCATTGGCTGGTTGTTAATACGATCTCCTGCCCCCCCCCCCCGCCTCCTACAGGACTGGCACGATGCGAAATTGTTGTCGGTTTTTTATTCTTTCTCTCGTTTAAGTACCAGGCTTGCGGACCTAATGAACGGCAGTAAATAAAGTGTACGTGCCTCGTTTCATTAAACATTCATGTCGTCGCTTTAAAGACTGTCCCACGCTCTCGTGGCATTCATCCCCTTACCCTCGAAATATGACAGAAACCACATTGCAAAAAAGACTGCATTTCGGATTCTGCGATTGCAGATGGCATGATTGAGTGATTCGGTTTATAATTGGAATGCAGGCACAAGGTGTGATATTGTACCCGTGACAACCCTTGCATCACCCAGGGCAGATTTGCTGAGAATCCGCATTGGATTTCATGCTATGGTCTGGTGGATGAATCTCTTTGGGAAGCCACTGGCATCTCATTATGATTGATCTATGAAGCCTCCTGCACACGTTGCCCGAGACAGAGAAACCCACGGTAGAGTCTGCGCCCTCACGTGCACAATGCAGCAACAAGGTTCTACGTTGGTGTGGAGATGGAGCGGTGAAATCAGATCACGTGCAGCTGCCAGGTGAATTACTACAGTGGTGTGATGTTAACTACCTCGCCTGGTTTGCAGGAGGTCGTGGATTTCGATTCCAACCCTGACACCTGCTGCTGTATATTTTGAGTTTGCGTGTTCTTCCCGGTTTCTCCTTCCACATTTAGAACTATCCATTTAGAGTATTTGGCTGCTACAAACGTCCACGTGATGATAAGCCCCTTCGTTGAGCTATTATTTGTGGCCAGGTCACTTCTTAAAATATCTATGCAGCTCAGTGGGCCTTACCTGGTAAAATACAATTGTTTAGTTGATAGTTTTAGTTTACTAACACTGCAGAATCATGAGAGAAGTTCATAGTTCATTTTTCATAGTTCATTTATTTGGTATAGCCCTGTGAGCCATTCGGCTCTTGAATCGGGTGCAACCGCAACAAACAAAAAAACATGAACAAGAAAACATCTTAAAGTGATTATGTGACTGTGCAAACAGAAAATCCAGGAAAAAAACATAAAAAATATTCCTGAAATACCACCGTACACCAACGCTGTGTGCAAAAAATCCCAGTGGGATGCAAGTCAAAATAACAACAACAACCACAAGACAACTAAGATTAAGGACATCAGTCTAACTCCGTATACAATAAACAAAAACATGGCCAAAACAAACAAAAAACGTTTTCGAAATCACCAAAATAAAAGCCATAAATGCAATGTAACAGTGATCATAGAGAAGGTGACAGCACGGAGTGACCTTCATTCAGCAGTGGATTGATCGTGACTGATGATGATGATGATGATTATTTTTGAGGTGTGTTAGGAACATGACACCATGGATATGATGATGATGAACAGATTTGTTTATTGAAATCAATACTTACACTCATAGCGCATGCATCAAATTGAGTGCAAGCATGCATTATTTGAGATTCATTCACGTTGTATCTAATGCTGTTGCCACGAGGAGCCCCTGCTTTGATCACATATAAAATAAATAAATTGCCTCATGGATAGAATCTCGAAGCGAATCGCCACCCTAACATCGCCACAATCCATCGAATTGTTAGTGGGTCGTCGCAGGCCCACGTACGCGTCACCGCAGAGGACGCATTGGTTTTTGGGACCTTTCATTCGTGCGAAATTGAGTGTGAAGCTCTGCGGGGTTCGCCTGCCCGAAGGCGGTAACGCGGAGTCTGCTTTAGCCCCTTATTTACGGTCCTCAATGAGAAAGCAAATCCCTCATTAAATCCATCCCGTCCTCACATTACCAGAAACGGCTTAGTGGGTAATCACTCCAAAATGTCTCCCCCGATACTCTCTCGCCGCAATAAGAGCCGGCGGGGGCGCTGGGGGAATTCATGCCCAATTAATATGTTCCATGATTATCAACTTTAGTAATTTGCTAATATAGCATTCTTAAGTAGGCTTCCGTGAAAGCGTAACCTGCGCAGTGTTGCACGAGGCCGTTGTGCAGATGTCCGCGCCCGCAGATTCATTCAAAGTCAAAGGTTTACACTTTAAGCGATACAAATCTGTCGCCTCGTAACTCACGGCGGAACACAGCCACCGCGAGGAGCGTTATATAACCTCGTCCCGAATATTTCAATAGCATATTGCAAAACCGTGGCGCTTACCTGTGCACTCGTGCTCACAGCGCGTGCTTGTGAATGCGCAGGTAATGCAGCTGACACGCGGAAACTTTGCTTTGTAGCTGCACGCATTTGAGGGGGTGGGGGAGGGGCAGGGTTTGAACACAAATGTGTTTTTTTCTTTTCCACAAGACCATCTCTGTCTGATAATTGATTCCAGGGCACAAGAGGGCACAAACCAGTGGTGAACTCTGACCGAAGCACTTTCTTGTTTTTTAAGCCTTTTTCTCTTGCAGACACGGTTTACCTGTTTCCCTCTTCATGCAAAATATAACATTAAAGCACCCCAAATTTTTGTTTTCCCCGTTGTGCTGTGGGTGCCACGTCATGTTTACGAAGTGTCCTTTCAGATCCTTGCCAGAGCAGTTGGCAAACCATCGTGTTAGGGAATGGCCCACAGAAGCGAATATCACAGAGCTACCTCTGAGGCCCCTTCCAAGCGATTTCTGGTCCGCACACAGTTGAGGGCGGCACTTTACCACCTGCTCTGTGACAGTAACAAAAACAAACTATATTTTAATTTTGCAGAACCAAATATTATGATTTTGTTGTTGTTGTAATCATTGGTGCCCGG
The DNA here is from genome assembly GCF_048934315.1 of Petromyzon marinus. NCBI lineage: Eukaryota > Metazoa > Chordata > Hyperoartia > Petromyzontiformes > Petromyzontidae > Petromyzon > Petromyzon marinus. The sequence goes on along the minus strand of NC_133668.1, from coordinate 3,452,695 downwards.
GCTGAGATCAGGTCACTACACTCGAGAACACGCTTTAATCACAGAGCGGCTGAAACCTGGATTCAAACCCAGGGTCTCAGCGGTGCCAACTCGACCCTTTGACCTCTTGAGCCACCAGGTCCCCTCCGGTTGCCCTCTTTAAACGTTTGCTTTGTGTTTTTAATTTGTGGCAAAAGAAGCCTTGGTGTGACAATGTGATCATTTGATCCTTACTTGACCCGTGAAGAAATATAATTATGCTGTCAGCGGGCTCTTACGTGCCGTTAAATCGGGAAATGTCACATGCGATGTTTGTATGCGAGTACGTTTTGGTGTGCAGTCTGTGTATGTATGTATTGCACGTGAGTATGTGCGTGTGCCTCAATGTGTGGAATATGCGTTGAATAATTAAATGCTGCACTGGCAACTGCGGCGTTGTGCACGTGGGACCCATTCTTCTCCGAATGCCACGAGACACAACTTCCCCAATCCCCTGTAATTTTACAGAAAAAGTTGGGGTGCATTTAATGACACCGTAATCCATTATGCGTGGGCGTCATCCGATTTTTTTACAACTTTATTGACACCGGGCACAAGTTTGGGGAAGAATATTCCTTTTCTAAGCGCGTTATAGTCCGAAGAATACTGTCGTCGTTTTTACAGCAATTCACCCACGGCGATCTGGCAGAGTCTCGAGAAGCAGGCATCGGGGTGAAGACACAGGGTGAAATTATGCAACTCTGTGCGATAGCCACCACTTTATGATTCAGTGAGCACAGACAGGGCCATTGAACTCGATGGGCCACAACAATCCATTGCCTTTTGTCGCACTGCTGTGGCATGACACCACACAGAGCAACGACACTGCATTTCCCCTGGTGAACCAGCCACACACAGTTACACAATGAGCAATTGAGTTACAGAATGGATCATGTGGCATGTTTGTATTTGGACGGACTTAATTAGCAGCATGGAGTGTGGGTAGTTGTCCGGGCAATAAGCGTTCACATGTTTTCAAATTGTCCTTTTTTGCATGGGTTATACCTGCAAGTTTTGGGCAAATATTTGATGATATAAGAGATGAAGATTCTGATCAATTTGGCTGATTCCTGATATAAAAAGTATTTTAATAGCAATGCTACTTCACACTAAAGTTTTATCTCACGTTAGACCATCTTCACGAGAGTTACAGTGTACACCACCACCACCAAGCCGTCGTGGACAAACGAGCTACAAGAGAGCGCTGTCCGTGGGTGTGACGTGGCCAGGTGTCGTGACGCAGGGCGCCGGAGCGTTCGACGCCTACGTGTCGCGGTTCCAGCTGCAGTTCAGCTCAGACGGACAGAACTGGGTGCCCTACCAGGAGAGGGTGAACCTCTCCTCGCCCTCGCTCCCCAAGGTCAGCGTCGACACAAAGACAGAGGTCAAAGATGCCCCCCTCCGTATAGCCTTAACAGGCTATCGGGCCGAGCGCTGTTAGCGAGCACCTATGAAAAGGCCGGCACGGCACACGAGGGGGTGGGTGGCCAACGCCACCGCCTTTGTATCCCCAGCGGCCGGTTGTTTTTACACACCGCACCAGGTACTTATTTGAGGCTGAGTCGACCTAGGGAGATGTCCAGGACCGGTTCAGATAATCTTCACTGGTGTTAGCTGTGAGCGGGAATCGAACTCGGGTCGCCGGGTTCGTAGCGCAGCCTCCTCGGCCTCATGCGGCGGCCGCTGGCCCTGACACACACTCGTCTCTCAGAGCGAGTGACGTCCGTTTAACCTGTGTTCACGTTTCAGCCTGGGCAGTAGGGTAGCTGCGGGTACTAATGATGAAAAATTCTCAAGTTATATCATTGCCAAATTCAAGAAGTGTACAATTGCTTCTCTATCACACCTTCAGTAATGCTGTTTGCTCCTGGCTACTCAGTGTTTTGGGGGCTCCGGGCATTTTGCTCAGCTAACCGTGGTACAGAAAAAGTATAGAAAATCATATTCGCGAATCATGGGCCCGAACAATCATGACAATTAGTAAAAGGAAGTTGGGGATAATTGTTCGATTTCTAGTGGAAATGTGCAGCGTACATTTCAGTGTGTGTTAACAATAGCAATGAAATACAATCATCAATCTTAATTTTATATACTAACCTTTTTTTATAGCAAAATGCTTTTCATGCACTGCCCTCCGCTGTCCGCAACGTAGCTCCGCAGCCTATACCACCTTTTATGTGTGGTGGTCACCCATCTGAACGCTGTCCGGGACCGCCTCTACTCACACCACCGGGATTTGACGAGTGTGGGCACATTCGGGTTGATTTGGTCATCGGCCGATAGCGGGGCAGCTCACAGCGACAGCGACCTTTAGTCTTGTGCCGGGCACAGCAGCTCACTCCACCCCCCCACCCCCCTTCCCCGGCGTGTGTCCGCCGCCAGGCGTTTGAAGGCAACGTGGACGAGGGAGGCCTCACCTACAACTACCTGCTCACGGTGGTCACCACCCGCTACGTGAGGATTCTGCCGCAGGACTTCCACCACGGCATCTACCTGAGGGTCGAGCTCCTGGGCTGCCGTGACGGTACGGAGCTGAGATTTGGGAAGCGCCTCGATGCGACGTGGAACGAGAGGATGCGGGGGTGCGTGGGTTTTGAGCAATGGCTGTTGATATTTTGCGGGTGCTCTTCAACCGCGAGGCGTACGGGATCTCACGGCTGTGTGCGAGCGGCGGTGTCGCGGTTAGCGTACTGCGCTACGAACCCGGAGACCAGAGTTCAACGCCCGCTCAAGACCAGTTCAGTTCATTTTGAATTACCCTTTGGGCCAAGAAGCTTTTAAATCGGGATTCATCAACAAAAACAACCCCACTACTTCTCCGACATACGCAACAAGTCACAGTAACATAGATAAATAATGAGCAATAACAGATAAGCGAATTGGTCTTGGGCCTCCCCTAGGTCGACTCAGCCTTAAATGGGTACCTGGTGCAGTGTGTAAACATCAGCGCTGGGGAGACAAAGGTGGTCGGGCGTGATGTTGGCCACCCACTCCCTCACGTGTCATGTCAGCCTTCATAGGTGCTCGGTAACAGCACTTGCCCTAACAGTTCTGTTAAAGACTGTATGGGGATCTTTGTTTATAAGAAAGTTCGAAACACGTTCCCAATGCTGAATTTGTTATTAATCGTCATCATTGTCAAATATCATCACCATCATCAAAGACTGAGCAGCATTTGTCAGCAAGGTAAACCTACTATTATCCTGCAGATATGTATATATGAAACGTACTGAAGCGGCAATAACATCGTTTTTAAAACACAACATTCGAGCCCTGCCAAGCCAAGTCATGCATTTTTTATCACATTGCTGTTGTCGAGTCTAAATAAAGTCACAATCTCGGTTCTCAAATTGAGCATCGGGGCGGCACTCATCTCCATCAGGCAGACCCTGCCTGTTACTGGCAGGATGACCATCGTTGACTACCCACAGAGGGCTGGACCAGATCGAACCCCCGATCCAGACTTGAACTCAGGGCAATCTTGATTGTGGGTCAAGTGCTCCGCCACAACGCCACCCGCCCAGACACAAAAATTCCCAAGCGGGAGTTCGCAAAGCGTCTCAGGCAGGCACTCGGTGCACGCACAATCCTACCACATTCCCATTCTCCTCGTTGTTTTTAGAGAATTTTGATTCGTAATCGTGACCCACGCCCTCTTACCACAGAGCCACCTGGCCAGATGTTACCGAATGCGCGGTACAATAATAATACTAAGATAATAAACGCTAAGTTGTCATTGGGTGAGGCTCTCTTGCGGAGTCACGACGTTACTATCGGCGTGGTTTCCGGTCGAGGCTGGACAGGTGAACCGACGGCTCCGCACGGCCCCCACGCCACGGACCGGCCGCGCCTGCTCCCGCTCACCCCGAGCGGCCACGATGGGCCGCTCACCGCGAGGCCCCCGCGCCCGGGCCACCGCTGCCGCGAGGGCCAGTTCGCGTGCCACGGCGGGGGCTGCGTGCCGGCGGGGCCCGGCGGCGCCGTTTGCAACGGGGTCAACGACTGCGGCGATGGCTCCGACGAAATGTACTGCGGTGAGTGTAACGTCGGACGCCGGATTTTATCGACGCATTAGTTGAATGCGACGCGTTCAGCGAGGCGAGGGGGACGTGTTCAGATTAATCAGTTTTAATAATTTTGGTGTTATCCAAAGAGGTGGATTGCAAACATTGTGCCCACCGCAATGCCTGGCTCAATAGCTGTGCCTAAGCAGGTGTTTTTTAAATATATAAATTGCAAATTCCAGTCATAGGTGGGAGACGCATCAGCCCATCACCCGTCCAGGGACAATAAAATTTGAACCATTTTGGAAGTCAAATTTTTTTTCCTGTGATTGAACTACTAGTCATGGGTCATCATCAGTGGTTGACTTACTAAGGCAGCATTCCTTACCAAACGAATGTGGAATTTATTCACAATGTTTGCAAGTCAGTTTTTGGATGTGTGGGTTGGTCGATAACACCAAACTCATCACGTGTGAAATTTCCAACCTACAGGAACCATGAGATGGCCAGCAGATGGCAGTAAGCAGGTTATTCATTTTTCAGGACTGTCAATAATGTTCATTGTTATCCCGTTGTATGCATTTGTGGGTGTATTTATTAACACCCATTTACTTAATAACACACGTATGTACAACGTACAACATGTATGTGCAATGTCAATTCTGGGAATTATTTGACCGTACTTCACCACGACGGTCAGTGCAGGTTGGTGAAGTGGGGAGGGGGGGGGGGCGAACGGTTGAGACATTTCTCGTCAATGACCGGGTTGGCGCAGTGCTCTAACCGCCTTGCCGCCGCTCCCTCTAGCCACCAATGAATTTCAACAAAAACTCCCCGATGGAGAACCCTCTCGTGACACTCATTCCGCTGCTCTCTCCCCTCCGCACTTAGGTTCCGCGCTCCGTCCAACCGTTGGGCCCAGGCACGGCTGCCCAACCGGGCAGTTCCACTGTGCGGGAACGGGCACCTGCGTGCCCGCGTCGTGGCGCTGCGACGGGCACGACGACTGCGGCGACGGCACCGACGAGGCCGGATGCGTTCCCCCCGGCGACAGGTGGGTGGCACGAGCCGGCGCCGCCACCTAGGGTCTGGAATTGTTTGCTCACGGCACTCCAAAAGGGAAAGGCCTTGACTGGAAGGAGCTCTCTTTGACACGTCCCTTTGGGAGCAGAGGTTGTTTCAGCCTACTTGTTTGGAAAAGCTGGGGGTGCCCCACATTTTACCCCACCGCGCACGACTTGCCGATGGGCTGACTCGACTGTGGCGCACACGTTTATACCACTGGGTGGACAGAGGCAGTGGGATTTAAGAAACAAAAATCTAATTTAAATGGCGGGTTTATATCTGTGGAGTCTCTGTGGTCTAAGACCATCGACCTAATACACTTGAGAACTTGGTTTTATCAGAGGCCATCGCCCGGAATCAAACTCAGGATGTCAGCATTGCCAGCTCAGGTGTGGACGCCCCTGAGCCACCTGGCCACCTCTTATAACCTCTGCTTATTATAGGTACTGCATAGCTCGATTCTTACGGATGCTTGTGCATCTTTTATTTCTCAATTTGCATTTTATTGGCTTCATAAAAGTCTCAGTCTCTGCCGGGTTCATTATTATCCTCTGTGCTTTTCGTTGCAGCTCAACCCACGTTGGCACCACCGCCGCGTCATCTCACGGCGACTTTTCCACGAGCGCCCGGGCACCGCCGATTACGAGCACCGTTGACTCGGCGGTGTTCCCACCGTGGGTCGGACCAGGCGGGGCGACGGCTCGGCCGCCTTTGTCTTCCGTGACTCAGAGAATCTGGACCATGGGGGGCTTCTCGCCCGGCATGCAGTGGCAGGGCAAGACTAAACCGGGCCCCACAGACCACGAATCGGTAACGCGCTCCCGCGCCAGGCCCGGTATCACCAAACCGGGCAGCATCACAGCGCGTGGTTTACGGTTCGGGCCACGTGATCAGCATGTCTTCTCTCAAACCTTCGCCACGCACTACTGCGGGCGTCTTCGCCGGGCGGTTTGTGGATATGCACGTTGGCCTGTAACCCAGCATTGTGGAGGCAGCAGCAAGGGTTGGTGGATCACCGCACAAATGTTGTGAAACTCCCTGCCCGTGGGCGTCGGGGCGCCATACTCCGGCTTGCCAGGAGAAGGCGGTGCAGCAAATGTAGACTCTCATCTGTTACGCCCGTTTGGGATTGAGTGCTGCCCCCTCGCACGCATGGGTTTTGTCCGGGTGTTCCGGTTTCCTCCCACATGTTATTGCTAATTAATTGGCCGAAAACGCCTTAATATATAGAGGACCACAGAGCTCTGGGGATGATTCAGCGCCTGCTGACCGCCAGGCTGCTGCCTTCCCGCTTGTCTGCGGCGCGCTACAAGTTAAAATGATCATCTTCAGGAGTTGAATTACACGGTTACAATGCAATGCAAATTTGCAATGTGCACGTATGTGGCCGTATTTCAAGACAATTTACGGAAGAGGCAGAGTGGGGTTGTTTGTCATGGTGGGGGGGGGGTACTGGAAGGCAAGGCTTGTGATTAGGGTAATGGGGCGGGTTATTTATTATTTTTAATATAAGAGGAGAGTTTTGGGGGTTGTGTGAGGGTGATGTGGACACAGCAAGAGAAAGAATACCGCTACAATAAAGATGAGAATGGAGAGGGTGGAGAAGAGGAATGACTTAACCCTTGCAGCGGGCGCAGCAGAGGAAAACGATTGACTTCCCAACAGCGTATTTCATTAAACGCATACGGCATGGACACAACCGTCTGAACCCTAAGTGGGCCTTTGTACAGCCAATGGAAAAGGAGGGGTGGGTGCGGGGGGGGGGGGGGGCTGTGATTGTGGCTATCGACAGACAAATATAATTTTTTGGGGGGGGAGGGAGGGCCCCTAAAACCCCAAAAAACACGCCTTTGCACTCATGTGCATTGGCACGCACGGAGAGAAACACAAGTGTGTACATAAACCGCTGCCTTCAGCTTGTGAGTCGTGTGCACGAGAGACGTTCGTTTGTTCTCGTAGTTCATATGTGTCGATTTCCCCCCCCCCCCCCCCCCCCCCGAACAGACTCATCTCTCGGTCGGCACCAGGAGACCTGGCCTGACAACCAAAGACATTCTGGCTCCCCGAGGTAATTTTGGGCCCAAACAGGCGCGCGTTAACGTTGCGCGGAGAAATTATGACGAGAGCGAGTTGACGGAGTGGCCGTGTTCGCCCGGGGGGCCCTTTTCCAAGCCGACGCTGTGAGTGGTGCAACAACGTTAGGCGCAGTGGGTAATTGGTCATTGTCAGGGATGCTTCCGTAAAATAAATTTGATATTGCGATTTAGTTTACTTTGGTGTCTTGTGTTGCTAAGTGAAGTCCTTCTTCCCCTGTCAGTGCCAACTGCACCTTTTTCTCTGCATGCCCTGCTTAATGGGTGGCCGCTCCTCCTCTTCTGCTTCTGCCCTGGCCGTTAACATTCCTCCCTCCTCTGCATGTGGCTGTTTAAAAATGTCATCCTATCTTTAGTATATGGTAAGATTGTTTGTCTTTGCCACCACTCCCGCCTCCTCTTATCCAATCCCTGTGTTGATGACAGAAATTCTCATTTTATCTCCCCGCTGCCCACTCTCAGAATTGGCAGTTTCCATTTGCACAGCACTTTTTCTATATACCATCCGACCAATGTGTAACGATGCATCGATCCGTGAATTATGAGTTCCTACGCTCACGATACATGCATCGAATTGTGTTTGTTATGAAACATTATTTTCCTTTAATGGTTAATTAATTGCGTATGGTAATGTAAAAAGACACATTTTCACGAAAGAGACAAAAACAGAACACCAATTTTAAATGATACGGTAAAATCAACGCATCACAAATGTATTGATTCTTGAGTCGGATCATGACTCCCGAATTTGTGAAAACGCATTAAATCGCTGGGAGTTAATTGTTGTCTGGATTGTGAACTGTTGCGTGACGACTGTCCCGTGCGGCCGTTGTGTGGACTCCACTCCGTGTCCGTGTCTCGTGCAGAGGGCTGCGATTTCCCACTGGGGCTGGAGGACGGCAGGGTCCGGTACCAGCAGCTCAGCGCCTCCTCGCAGAAGGAAAGCAACACCCCGGACGCAGGGCGGCTCAACATCATCCCGAACATGTGTGTGTCTCACGTCATCCCACACGTCTCTGCGTGTAAACATCATCACGCGTGTCTGAATATCACAACAGTCCCAAACTGCCACTGAAACCCTCACCCGTGCCTTTGTTATATCCCAGCTCGACTGTTGAAACTTTTTTCTACAGACTCCCCACATCCCCCATCTCTTAATTGCCATATGATCCAAAATGTCCCTGCCAAGAATTCTCACTCGCACACACAAATGAGACCATATCACGGCAATAATCCACTCCTTCTGTGGGTTCCCAATCCAATCCCGGGTCAATTTCAAGATTGCTCTCACAAACTTCAAGGTCCCCCATGAACTTACCCCTACCCACTTCCCCTCCCCCCACTCCTCATCTCACTCTACCCCCCTCCATCCCACGCACTCCCCCCACTACTCATCTCACTCTACCCCCCTCCATCCCACGCACTCCCCCCACTCCTCATCTCACTCTACCCCCCTCCATCCCACGCACTCCCCCCACTCCTCATCTCACTCTACCCCCCTCCATCCCACGCACTCCCCCCACTACTCATCTCACTCTACCCCCCTCCATCCCACGCACTCCCCCCACTCCTCATCTCACTCTACCCCCCTCCATCCCACGCACTCCCCCCACTCCTCATCTCACTCTACCCCCCTCCATCCCACGCACTCCCCCCACTACTCATCTCACTCTACCCCCCTCCATCCCACGCACTCCCCCCACTACTCATCTCACTCTACCCCCCTCCATCCCACGCACTCCCCCACTCCTCATCTCACTCTAGCCCCCTCCATCCCACGCACTCCCCCACTCCTCATCTCACTCTACCCCCCTCCATCCCACGCACTCCCCCCACTACTCATCTCACTCTACCCCCCTCCATCCCACGCACTCCCCCCACTACTCATCTCACTCTACCCCCCTCCATCCCACGCACTCCCCCACTCCTCATCTCACTCTAGCCCCCTCCATCCCACGCACTCCCCCACTCCTCATCTCACTCTACCCCCCTCCATCCCACGCACTCCCCCCACTACTCATCTCACTCTACCCCCTTCCATCCCACACACTCCCCCTGCTACTCATCTCACTCTACCCCCCTCCATCCCACGCACTCCCCCACTCCTCATCTCACTCTACCCCCCTCCATCCCACGCACTCCCCCCACTACTCATCTCACTCTACCCCCCTCCATCCCACGCACTCCCCCACTCCTCATCTCACTCTAGCCCCCTCCATCCCACGCACTCCCCCACTCCTCATCTCACTCTACCCCCCTCCATCCCACGCACTCCCCCCACTACTCATCTCACTCTACCCCCCTCCATCCCACGCACTCCCCCCACTACTCATCTCACTCTACCCCCCTCCATCCCACGCACTCCCCCACTCCTCATCTCACTCTAGCCCCCTCCATCCCACGCACTCCCCCACTCCTCATCTCACTCTACCCCCCTCCATCCCACGCACTCCCCCCACTACTCATCTCACTCTACCCCCTTCCATCCCACGCACTCCCCCTGCTACTCATCTCACTCTACCCCCCTCCATCCCACGCACTCCCCCACTCCTCATCTCACTCTACCCCCCTCCATCCCACGCACTCCCCCCACTACTCATCTCACTCTACCCCCCTCCATCCCACGCACTCCCCCACTCCTCATCTCACTCTAGCCCCCTCCATCCCACGCACTCCCCCACTCCTCATCTCACTCTACCCCCCTCCATCCCACGCACTCCCCCCACTACTCATCTCACTCTACCCCCTTCCATCCCACGCACTCCCCCTGCTCCGGCAACAAAGGCTTTCTATCGAACCCTCGAGTCAACGTATGCTCAGTGGGAAATCTCCTCTGCTGCCCGCCAAAATCTGTAAGCCGAATTTTCATTCACCAGTCATCCGTGCCATTGACTCCCTGATATTCAATTCCGGGCTCAAGACTCTCCTTTAAACCTCTGCCCGTGACTGACTGCGTGTCTCTCCCTCTCTCCTCTATAAAAAAAAATATGCCCACCATTATTTGTACAGCATCTCGAGATGAGGCCTTACATTGCTGTGTATATACATATATATTTTTTTACAATGTATAGTGTCTTAACATCATCCAACATATGTCCGTGTCTCACGTCGCGAACGCTCACTCCCACGCGTACGTCCTTGTTTTCTTTTCCCTCCGTGATGACTTTTTTACATTCTTCTTTTGCCTAAACATCCGGAGGCTTAACCGCAACGGCGCGGCGCTCCTGATAGATGTTTATGGACCGGTGTCCATAAGCTGAAAACGTTACATGGTCGTTTGTCTCTTAAGTGTAATGTTCCATGTCTGGTTGCTGATTCATCCGGAGAAAGTGCACTTGTGCTTCAGAATTAGGGGTGTATTTGCTGGAGGGGGTGGATGGGTGGGTGGGTGGCTGTCAAACTGACACAGCCAATCGTCGGGCAGTCAGTTTCGCTCTATAATCTTCGGTGGATCCCCTTGCGTCCTTTGAAGAACAATGAGAAATGACCAGCGAAGAAATGCGCTCGCGAATTAATTTCTACTCCCGTTGCAAATAATCAATATCTGTAATGTCGAACTTATTTCGCACCGCGCACAGCCAACCGTGCTATGGAGGTGGGGGGTGATGGGCTGGTGCGGTTCGGTTAGAAGATGGGATTGTGTGTGTGTGTGTTTTTATCTTTCAACACCCTTTTCTATTACACTTTAAGGCCTGGGTCTCTCTTGTGACCTCCAGCCAGCAAACATTCAACACTCCACATGGCCGCAGTCAAAATCGTATATTTTTTTACGTATATATATCACAATTTCAGTTGCTAAAAAGAGGTGGGGAAACCTACAGCCCATGGCCACATGGGGCCTACCACTTCCAAAAAGCCCACACGCAACATTTATCCATCACTGCAAGCATTTTAGCCACAATAATTGGGCACAAGAGGGAGATATTTTCGCCCTGGAAATGCTGTATTTCAAATTTGAGCGCATTCAGTCACTGCAAGGACCCCTTGCAGCAACAGGAGTAGTGACCAGGGTATATGCTTCTGCGGCCGTCTGGAATGCTCTTCCATCCGATGTTAGGAAGCCACTGAAGCTATTGCACCTTTAAGTTATATCGATTGACAAACGAATTTCTTCAGAACTACTTTTTTTGTGTTTAGCTTTTTATCATTCCCCCGCACCTCCGATTATCACGGTTGGCTACGTACGGCGTAAAATCCAATAAAGCAACACACCCAGAAACTAAGGGGGATAGTGTAAATATAGCAGGCAAGAGTTGACAAGATTCTGGAATTGAGTCCGCTTAGAAAGGCGAGAGAAGTATGTATGGTGAATATCTTTCTCACTGTACGTAGCCAACCGTGCACATCGGCAGTGCAGAAGAAAGGTAGGGAGAGCCAAATCCTGAGGTGTGTGAAGGCAAGAGGATCTGTTCTGTGGTGAGGCACCTGCCAGCAGTATGAATGAGAGGAGCCGAAGTGCACCAAGCCTGGCGCTTGTGGGATCGCTTTTTCACTACTAGCTTGTGTTAAACGGCAGCTTTTATAAACAAAAAAGTCTCTAATTTAGGTGCCTTTCCGATGTTGCTGCTGTACATTTTAAATAAAAGAAAATTATAAATTTTGAGCGCTCGGTCGTACAGCTGCTAATTACCTATTCCTCATTTGAAACTGCTGGGTGGCATCGTGATGGAGTGCTTAAAAGGTTGCACGTTCCAATCCTGGACGGGTTCCGCTCGTCATTGTCCCTCGGTGGTTAATAAAAAACGAGTGACATTTTGTTGGACGTCAACGATACATTGTTCTTTGGAGAGACTCACTCTTACCGCCCAGCACGCAAACTGCGGTCATCCTCGCAGCGGCCTTTGGCTCGCCGCCGAATAAAGACGGCCACTGCATCGCGCGCTTTCAGATGCGCTTCTGCGACCAACTGGAACACTCTTCCTTTCGATATTAGGAAGCCACTGGAGCTATGCACTTTTAAATCTCGATTGAATACTCATTTCTTCAGAACTGCTTTTGGCGTTTAGTGTTGTGGTCCTTCCCCGCGCACACCCGATTTACCGCGATTGGCTACGTACGGCGCTAAAGAGGTTCAACACACAGAGAACACACGTGAAATATCCGATTCATGCCTTAGGAGCCACCTCCCCGCGGCCCCTTTGACTTGACCTTTGCCGTGCGTTTCATCCCAGAGCCAAGATGGAATCCGGCTGGAGTCCCCAAACCGGGGATCGCAGTCCCTACTTCCAGGTGGACTTCCAGAAGCCCGTACTCATCTCGGGGGTCGTGACCCAGGGAGGCGGCCTCGGCCGCTCGCACTTCTCGCACGCGGGCGCTTACGTCTCCAAGTACAAGCTCCGCTTTAGCCTGGACGGGCAGCGCTTCTCCGACTACGCGGACCCAAGCGACCCCAAGGGAGAGGCCATGGTACGGTGGCCAACAGGGGATGTGGGTTTCAACGTGGCGCCGGTTACGCGCGGGTGGTGGCTGCGCGGTCCAGTGTTTTACAATGCAAGCCCCCTCCTGGACACACAGTTCTTGGATAGCTGTATGCCCTTCCTGGACAAACAAAGGACGTAGATAACTGTCCTATGGGGTGGATATTTAGTATGTAAAATCCATAAGCTGAACCCTTTACTTTTTCCTTTCGTTGAAGGTCTTTGAGGGCAACTTCGACCCCGTGACCGCAGTCACACAGAAGCTGCCACGCTACATTTTCTCCAGATACCTGCGGATCCTCCCCGTGGAGTATCGGACCGGCATTTACCTCCGATCGGAAATCCTCGGATGTTCGTTAAGTAAGTAAGGTCTCAGTTTCTCGTCTAATCAACGTACGTGTGTACTGTAGGTATGTTGAGCTTCTTTTGCACTGTACATAGGCAACCGTGCTAATCAGAGGTGCGGGGTAGGACAACAAACTAAACACAAAAAGCAGTTCTGAAGAAATCAGCACACAGAACATAACTCACTATATTGTATTATGGTTAGCAGGGTGGCGTAGTGGTGGTAATGCTTGTGCCTCACAGCAAGGAAAGGCCTGGGTTCAATTCCCAACTCGGGTGCCTTTCTGTGTGCAGTTTGTATGTTTTCTCCCCTGTTTTAAATGGGTTTTCTACCGGTTCTGTGGTTTCCTCCTTGAGCTAAAAAAAACCCGTACAGTGTAACTGGTATTGGCCTTAACATCACAAATCAAATAGAATACCTGCAGATTACTCAATTGGGATTACACACGCAACATTGCCCCCCTTACAGCGGTAATAATAAAAATACAAACTACCTCATTTATACATTCATAACTACTATTTGACACCACTCCAGTGCTTTCTGAATGGACATTCTCGTTGCTAAATACGGCAATTGAAACCGTTGTTGTTCCGTTTGCTGCTGCCATGGATCTATTCGTATATTCCTTGCACTTCTAAAGCCCACCCCCCGCTCCCCCCCCTGCTCCTAGGTCCAACACCCTCCGAGATGCCGTTCATCACTCGCGGGCCCCTGGGCCCCGTGAAGCCAACGTCCAAGCTGCGGCCGGGCATCGTCGACGGCCGCGGCACCGCTTCGCCGGCGCCGATGCCCGGTGGCCCGGCGGACGGCGGGGAGGGCCCCGCGGATGGCGGGCCACTGGGGCCCGGCCGTTGCCGCGCCGGAGAATTCCGTTGCGGCAGCGGGGAGTGCGTCGCCGCGGCGACGGCGCTCTGCGACGGGAGGGTCGATTGTGCCGACTTCTCGGATGAAAAGGGCTGCGGTGAGCGGCGGGGCCTTTGTCTCATTGATTCAGTTTGAATTAGGGAACGTTGCTACATATATGTGTGTGTACAGGGTGCTTCAAAACAATGTTAACACTCCGGAGAATTTGCAACAATAGCAGAAGGAAATGTGGTGGTCTCTGGACTCTGGGGACCACCTGGTGAAGATTCCAGGCACGTGTTGACAATGATGGCGAACAAGTGGGGACTCTTTTACTTACATTAACCTTAGCTGCCCCTACCCATCTCTAAACCTTCATAAACAGCTTGCCCTCAGAGGCTAACCTGCCTGTTCCTGATGACGACCGCTTGTGTTGCGATCGAAACGTCGTGATATTTTTATTCACTTTATTTTATATACGTGACTTTGCCGAAAGAACCATAGAATAACGTACATTTGTTATCATGTTAGAGTTTACTATCCGTTTTTGCCCAATTAAAAATGATAGTCCCATGTAAGTGTTAACATGTTTTTGAAGCACCGTGTGTATATACAGTCCCATTGAACTTTACAGTACCCCTCCAACACTTAATATATATGACAAAGATTCCCCCGTATAGCCTTAGCAGACTGTTGGGGCAAGTGCTGTGAGTGAGAACCAATGGAGGCCGGCACGGCACACGAGGGGGTGGGTGGCCAGCACCACACCCGACCGCCTTTGTCTCCCCAGTGGCGATGTTTACACACCGCACCGGGTACTCTTTTTGAGGCTGAGTCGACCCGGGGGAGGCCCAGAATCGGTTCAGATAATCGTTACTGGTGTTGGCCATGAGCGGGAATCAAACTCGCTTCGCCGGGTTCGTAGCGCAGCGTGGCGCTAACCGCCACCTACACTACCGTTCCCTATATACTTAAATATATACATAAACACAGTTGCTGACTACAGATGTCCAAATGCCCACAATGTCAAGTGGCCGGCAAATAAACAGCACCGTCCGAGTTGGAATTAACAGATCAGGGTGTAACTCGTTGCTGGAATTGAGCAAGGTTATGGGAGCTTGGAACCAGAGATGATGGAAAGGAATTCCAAAGTGGAGCAGTAAAAGGAGGAGAAGCAGAGGGAGAAGAGTGGTGAGATGCAGTGTGGTGGGTGATCTGGACATCTGTGAAAAAGCTCATCGGATTTCATCCAGACTACGGATTCGATTCTGATTTTGTGCCACGCTGTTGGGTCTGAGGAGGCGAAACGTGTAACAAACGGTGCGTATCAAAACATCACTGACCATCGCTTTCTGTAAAATATCAAAGGATCAGTATTCCTTGCACATTGGGATGTTGCGAAGATTAGGGTAAACCGCATCGTTACCTTGATAGCAAACTTGCGTTTTCCCCATGCGTTAGCGTGCAAGTTCCTTCATTGTGCTTCTTGAGATTTTTAACTCACCTTTTGCCGCGTGGTCCATTACATTTGCAGGAGCAGTCCCACCAGTTTCACCAAGAACAAAGTCACCTTCCACTGCCAAGTTTCCACTAGGGCCGGAATGGACAACGGATGAAAGTGGTGGAGCGAGGCGAGGAGTTACAGGAGAACCCGGTGTTATAAGGAGACCTGACCAAACCGGAAAACCTGGGGTCAAAGGGAAGCAAGGAGTTACTGGGGAGCCAGGCATTGTCGTTAGACCTGGGGTAACTGGAGAACCTGGTGTTATTGATAGACCTGGGGTAACTGGAGAACCTGGTCTTATTGTTAGACCTGGGGTAACTGGAGAACCTGGTCTTATTGTTAGACCTGGGGTAACCGGAGAACCGGGTGTTATTGATAAGCCCAGGGGAACTGGAGAACCTGGTGTTCTTGATAAACCCGGAGTAACCGGGGATCCAGGCGTGAAAGGAAAACCTGGAGTGACGGGCATACCCGGTGTTGATGTGAAACCAGGGGTAACCGGGGAGCCCGGAGCTATTTGGGGGCCCGGGGAACCTCCTAGCGTCACGGGTCACGTGAGCGGAACAGGTGAGCCCTTTGTGATTGGCAAACCGGGCAAACCGACGCGGAAGCCTGGAATGGCAGGTGAACCGGGTGCGAAGGAAGAGCCAGGGCCAGCAGGTATTCCGGCCACGAAAGAGCCAGGAGGATGGCCAAAGCCTGGTCGACCTGGACATGGAGATGCCTTCACTACAGCGCCCTCTCACCACGTTCACACGTTAGCCGGTCCAAGTACTACAGCTGCTGGGCCCATCCTGCCATTGGGACCTTGGGTCACAGGTAATTTTTCAAATTCTTCCAAAATTTAATTAGTTTCTTGTTGAGGTGCTTCTCGTGATTGCAAGGACTTTTTTTTTGTACGGACGTGCAAAGTAAATTTCTTCAGCGCCATTATACTCGTAAGCAACTTTTTCAGGTGACACAGAGCGATTCACACCGAAATAGTTGCCGGTCGACACCAGCGATTCACTACAACGCTTGCCCAAATGATCTTTTGAATTAGACTAGAGAACCATCGGATGACCACACCCCATGTGAGCACATGGTTCATTTATTTAGCCTGGTATGATGCTACAACCCATCGTATTTAATACAAATGCTAATTACAGTGTGTGATCATTTACGAAGCGATGATGGGACGACAGCAGCACAGTGATTCCCGCTGTGGGGATTTGTTGCCGCTCTGGGTTGTTTTATTTTACGTGCTGGTGACACAGCCCCTGCGGGCTGAGCGCCGGAGTGTTCGCCGCTTGTTTGCAGAGCGTTGGTCGCTGTTCGAATCCGGCAGGCCACGCCGGTAATCGCTGCACGCGTATTAATGGGAGAGCACACGCCCCTCCGCTTCACGGTGAACGCCTAAGATCCCGCGACGTCACTCGAAAACAGCAGGCCATTGTGCGCCGGTGCCGCGGTCCAAGTATCTTTTGCCGAATTTGAAAAAACGACGCGGCAAATTGCTCGATTGGGATCACACCCAGCAACATGGCAAAAGCTACTGAAGACTGTGAAACACCGGGTCCTGGCGATAGCCTCGCGCCACATGAAGGGCCCCAATACCGAATGTACGAATTCGTCGCGACGAGCACCGACGTCGCCGCTATTCCCTTTGGTCGCGGGTTCCTGCAGGGAGGCCGCTGCCCGGATTTACCGCCGCGATTTGGGACGGCTCCGTGGCGCCGGCAGCGAGGCGGCCCTGCCTCGTGGGGGAGTTTGCGTGTGCGTCCGGGGGCTGCGTCGACGCCGCGTTGGTCTGTGACGGCAAACGAGATTGCCCCGACAGATCTGACGAGCGCTACTGTGGTAAGGGCAAAAAAAAAAAGATGCAGACTGAATTGTATTTTAGTTTAATGTTTACTTTATTATAATGATGTCGCTGTCGTTTTTTTAAATTGTTTTTTTGTACCGTGTATACGTTTTTATCGGCTTTATTGTTGCTTACAACGATTTTGATGTGCACTTTGTTCTGCGATTAATCTACATTTCACATTTTTTTTTACTCTCAGCTTGCACAGATTCATTTGATGAATCCCCTTTTTTAATTATATAATATCTGCAAATTCTATTCCGCGCAATATGAACTCATCTCACTGGTCTTTCCACAGAGTAAGCAGCCCCGTTGAGTTTTTTTTAGTTTTCGACAAAAAAAACTACATCACGAGTCGATGTTTTAAGAAGTCGTGAACGCGTGCGCATTGCCACGGTCGCGCGGTCCGTCGCCACGCGCTGTCGTGAATGTTGCCGTGGCGCCCATCAGGAATGGCGACTCCGTTCCCGCACTTGCCGACGACGCCTCCCGGCGCGGTCCCTGGCGGCCGAGTCCCCGGCCGCTGCTCTGCCCGCCAGTTTTCCTGCGCCAGCGGAGAGTGCGTGAGCTCCGAGAAGCGCTGCGACCTGCACAGGGACTGCCTGGACGGCTCGGATGAGCTCGATTGCCGTGAGTGCTGAGCGGGGGCCCCCCTTTTTTCGCCAACGCTTCCCCGCTGTTTTAGGCCACTGCTATTCAGTGGCCTAAAATATGGCTCTAGGGTTTGGTGTTATAATTTATTTATGTAGTTTATTGTTAAAAATTCGGTCACAGTCCCTATGATCACTGTTACATTGCATATATGGCTTTATCTTGGTGATTTCGAAAAGTTTTTTGTTTGTTTTGGCCATGTTTTTGTTTATTGTAGTACGGAGTTAGACTGATGGCCTTAATCTTAGTTGTATTGTGGTTGTTGTTGTTGTTTGACTTGCATCCCACTGGGATTTTTGCACACAGCGTTGGTGTACGGTGCTATTTCAGGAATATTTTGATGTTTTTTTCCTGGATTTTCTGTTTGCACAGTCACATAGTCACTTTAAGATGTTTTCTTGTTCATGTTTTTTGTTTGTTGCGGTTGCACCCGATTCAAGAGCCGAATGGCTCACAGGGCTATCCCAAATAAATGAAACTATGGAACTATGGAACTATGCTGCATCGGTGCTTTTTAATAATTGACCACCGATTGGTTAATCAATTCCGTGATTGAGGAACAGTATTCCCTCGTTCTGCACGAACTCGCTATCCACGATTTTGTTCATCCGCAAATCGAATCTGGAACTCTACGCGACTGCAGAGAGAGAGAGAGAGAAAGTGATGAGATAAAGTGATGGGATGAAGTTATGATGCGTAGCATCATCATAACTTAAGGTAAGTTCATTTATAAACTGTTTATCATTTTATTTACTTAATATTTATTATAATACATTTTTTTGTATTCTGATAATTTCCACGTATTTAATAGGGGTGGGTTACAATCTCCTGAAGCCCTTTCGGCGTGGCTAGCAGACCTCGACATTGCCATTTAGCCATTGAACAATATTTCGCCATTCGCAAGAATAGAATTAGCTTAAGGTCTGATATTTTGCTCCACGTGCTGGGAGCTTCTCGAATCCGCGGAATGAAACGTTGGACATCGTGCCGAACAACACGCGGTACAACTCAAACGCATCAGATGAAAGCTACAGATCAGATACAATAGCATTACTGCGGCTGATTGTGAGTGAATTGTTGAGTGAGAGAGTGAGTGTTTGGGTGAGGAAGGAGTCTGTGAGTAATGTCAATCATTAGCGCTCTCTCTTCAGAGCCATTAAGGTCACGGAGTACTGAAACATTTACCAATTCAGAAATGTTTGCATAATCTCTGCAGTAAAGTACAGTGTGGCCAACGATATTACATTCAACATATTATGAACGCTCGGTCCGAAAGCTGATTTTTGGTCAAAAGGCTGAGGTAACTTTTTTTTCTCGCTGAGAAAGTAAGACATTAAGAGTAATATATGACTGAATTCATGAAATATGAATGAACTTTCCTCATAAAATTCTAAAAATGTGTTTGCTCTGCTTATTTTCCCATAGGTTATATATATACAGTATTCAATCCCTTATCACCTTGCCAGCTCTGTATATTCTCCAGGCTGAATATCAAGTCTTTCACCTTCCCGTGTAAAACTCAAACCAGTCCTGCCTCACGCAAACTTTAACCTCTCCACCCGGCACCTTTCAGAAGCCAGCGGGCCTTGAGGCATTTCTTTTTAATCGTGAGCGGCGCTGGGATCGTTTTGCGTTGGTGTCTTTCTTTGAATTCTTCTTCTTTTCAGTGGACTGCGTGGTGTCACCCTGGACCGAGTGGAGTCAATGCAGCCGCAGCTGTGGCCTGGGCGTCATGTTCCGGCAAAGAGACGTCCTCAGGGAGGAGCAGACTGGGGGCAGCTGCAACCGCACGCTGATGGGCAGCAGAGCCTGCTTCATGCAGGCCTGTCCCGGTGAGTCACCCTCAACAAAGATGACAACCGTCCACTGTCCCACTAAAGTTCGGACACCGCTTGGGGTGGTGACACGTGGCCTGGCGCTAGCGCGTCCAGCACTTGTCGCAGAGGCTCGCGGTTCGAGTTGTAGCGGCCGCCGTGGTAATTAAAGATCACCTGACGTCAGTCGCAGGAGTAGGCCATGGTGTGTATAAATTATCCAGATTGCAAAAAAATTATCCGCATATTACTCAATTAGCAATAAATCGCCTACTACTGACACACTAAATTTTTATTTAAAGCTTTCGTGACTGCAGGGATTCATATTCTTGGTTCTTTCGGTAAAGTCACGTAGAATGAGAATAAAATAATAAATTGATAAAATAAAATAACACAATAAAATTCTCACGACGTTTCGGCCATAACACAAGCGGCCTTCATCAGGTGAAGGGACGAGACTGTCTGGAGGACAGTCTCGTCCCTTCAGCGCTGTCCTCAAGACAGTCTCGTCCCTTCACCTGATGAAGGCCGCTTGTGTTGTGGCCGAAACGTCGTGAGAATTTTATTGTGTTATTTTATTTTATCAATTTATTATTTTATTCTCATTCTACGTGACTTTACCGAAAGAACCAAAGAAGATCTTTCGGAAAAGTCACGTAGATGGGAAACAATAAAATAATAAAAATATAAAACAATACAAATTCTCACGACGTTTCGACTGCAACACAAGCAATCGTCATCACTTGAAACCACATGCCGCTTCAGATATTTATACATTTGCTGCTTCATTGCGAGCATTATCGTTATCATCAAGCCCACTACATCATTGCACATGTCATCAAGAGACAAATATCCTCCATCTAGGTTTATCACACGAGTGGGGTACGTTCTGTTAGCGAGCACCTATTAAGGCTGACACAGCACATGAGGAGGTGGTGTGACCTGCACCACAGCTGATCACCGCTGTTTCCCCAGTGCTGATTTTTAATGCACCCCAGCAATTTCGGTGCTCATCTAAGGCTGAGCTGACCTTGGGGAGGGCCACAACTGTTTAAAATATCACTCGCTACGGTGCTAAGTGTGGCAGGGGAATGAAATGTAGGTCCCCAGGTTCATAGTGAATGTGCTAACCGCTACTACTTTTGCTATCACCACCACCACCCACCACCGTTGCTATGACAACCATCAGCCCAGCTTCTGTACCTCTTAATTACAGACAAAACATTGACTCTCCCAATCATTCTTTGCCTCACGCTTCCTCTACGCCGGTAATTGATGCCATCAACCTCTCAGGGCCATCTCTTATTCCTGTATCAGGCAAAGATGCTCACATCGCACTGGGTTTATATATAGTTATATATCCTCTCTATTCTTACTATCGCTAGTTATATATCCTCTCTATTCATACTATCGCTAGTTATATATCCTCTCTATTCTTACTATCGCTAGTTATATATCCTCTCTATTCTTACCATCGCTAGTTATATATCCTCTCTATTCTTACTATCGCTAGTTATATATCCTCTCTATTCTTACTATCGCTTCCCCCCCGATGCACACATCCGCTCGTCCGTGCAGCCGGCAGGTGAGCGCGGTCGCACTTGGACGCTCACCAACCACAATCGTATTCTCTTGCATCTTTCCTACGGTGCTGCCGCCGCCGCCGCCGCCGTCGCCGCCGCCATCGCCCACGGCGCCAGTGGAGGGGCAGTGGGGAGCGTGGAGCGCCTGGTCCCCGTGCGACGTGCGCTGCGGGGGCGGCATGAGGGTCCGGCAGCGGACGTGCAGCGCCCCGCCGCCCAAGAACGGCGGACGGGCGTGCGCGGGCGACGGCGTGCAGCCCGAGCGCTGCAACGTGCGGCCCTGCGCGCGGCCCTCCGGCAAGTCGCGGCCGCCGAGCACGACGCTCGCCGGGTGAAGCCCCGCCGAGACGGAGCGGACGTCGCCGCGTTAGGCCGTGCTCGTGTGGAGGTGGCGGGGGGACTGGGGGTGGCGGAAAAAAAGCGAAGCCTCCTGCGGCGCTGATCAGTAACTTTTTACGTGCTGGCTTCGGTCCGCGAGCGCTAATTACACGCTTTCATCAAATGACGCTGGCCTATGGAAAACAAGCTGCGGATTTTTTTGATGAACGCATTGAGGTTTTGTTATTTGCGATTGGTACGAAAAGTTTTGATGTTTACTTTTGAGAACGTCCGAGGTACTTGGCTGATTTTAAGCGGTCTCCATCCTCGCCTCTGCACTTGCGTGAATGTAGAGCCAGGGTCAACCTTGCAGCACGGCGAAATGATTCATCAGCCTGACGCTCTACCTTTTGCGGACAGCGTGCTGCGTGGTGGCAGCATCATTTCAGAAATGTTTTTTTCCGTGTAGGACATCTTTCAAAGTGCCAATCAAATGTAAATGCGAGCTTGACAGATCTGGGCTGTGCAGTGAATGGGGCTGAAAATTCCACCCAGGCTGTGCGTAGGCCCTCCGATGTTTCCAAAGCTCGTGCGTGGTCTGGCATAGTGTCACGTTGCAGGGGGATATGTCTGCTGAATACCCACGCATATTTTCTGAATGCAGGCTCTCTCAGTTTATTCAGCATCTCACAAATATCCCGAATGCGTATTCTGTTTCATAAAGATGCAGCGCTTACGCGTGGAGCAAAATAATGAGAGGCACTGGTAGTTTCGGAGTATTGTTCCTACAATGCAACTCTTAGGTTATTTCGGTGAAGTCACGTAGAAAGAAAATAAATTAAATAATAGAATACGACATTTCGATTGCAACACAAGCAATCGTCATCAGGTAGAAAACAAACCTAGTGAACACAGAGTCGGCTAGTGAACACAGAGTCGGCTAACACAACAGTCAGCACCTCACCTGGTGGTTACACAGAGAGAGACACACAACATAGACACAGGGGAATAATTTACCTCTCTTTGATGAAGGGTGTTGGGAGAATGCGTAGGTTGCGATGAGCGTCAGACACAGGGGGGTGGAACGAGAGGTAGGCGAGAGCTGGCACGTGGCCTAGCAGCACTCAAAGGCACCCCGTCTTTATAAACGCCTGCCACTGGTAAGTACAGGTTGGAGAAGGCTGGTGGCAGACACCGAGGACTGGTTCAGATATCACTCCCCACCGATAACAACCATGGTGGGGAATCGAACTCAGGCGGCCGGGTTCATAGCGCAGTCCGCTAAACACTATGTCACTGCTCTGCCCCCCCTCCCCGTTATAAGTAATGCGAACTGAAAATAACTCAGCGCCATCATCTTTGACACCGCCTAGTGACGTAAACGTGCATAGCAAATAAATATCACGCACACAACAATCTCTCTTTTTGAAGTACGTTGTATAAAATGGAAAATGTCAAATTAGTCATCGGGATTTGTTGCGTCCGCCTCTGGCTGAATTGCTCGCGTGTTGCTGCGTGACAGACTGCGGTCCCGACATGGTGTTCGTCTCGGCGGAGGACTGCAAGCGACGCACCGTGGAGCCGTGCCCTCTGACCTGCGACCACCTGGACAAGAGCCCAGACTGCCGCGTGCCCTGCGCGGAAGGTTCGCACTCAGCGGTGGCGCGAGGCCTAAACTACAAACTGTTAAACTAAAATCTATTTTTTTTACTTTACAAGGTAAGGCCCACTGAGCGATATAGCTCTTTTTTTAGAAGCGACCTGGCCACAATTGATAGCCCAATGAAGTGGCTTATCATGTGGACATTTATAGCGGCCAAATGCTCTAAATGTGGAGGGAAAAGTCGGAGGACCCGGACAGAAATCAATGCGACCACGGGGAGAACAGGCAAACTTCAAATATACGGGCGTTAGGGTCGTGATTGAACCCACGACCTCCTGCATACCAGGCGAGGTAGTTAACATATTGCCACCGTTGCACCTACACAATGAAACGGAACAAAGGTTTAGTACAATCAGCTCAAAATGGTCACGGATTAATACAAAAAAATTATGGGTGTACGAACTCAGATCCGGATCAAAATCTTATCTAATTAATATTAACGAAATGAAGGAAGAAGCCAATTATTCTGTTTTAATAACAACGTTTTTGAACGGCATTGTAATTAATCTATGAGCTGAATTAGTTGAATGTTCGTGGTCATGTGACGCACCCACAAATTATGTTTGCTCGGGGCCCCTGTGGGCTGGCACCGCCACCGTACGCACACCGTCCCCACGACACGCAAGCACATTGAGTCTCCAGCTTCAGCCACTCTTAGAGGCTCATTGGCTGACCCAAGTGATTATCATTCATGCGGAGCCTCTGGATTGCTCGGCGCAGGCGACTCGTGGGAATCGTTTCCATCAGGCTGTGAAATATTAAAGAATAACACTGAGGGTCAGAGGTCGAAGGCTGGAGCGTTAAGTACATTTGCATAGATAATTGGATGGTATGGTGCGGATGAACTTTGTTGAACCACGTAAGAGTCGATTGAGTCACGTGTCACTTTTGCAAAAGGAGAACTGGGAAGGAATTTCACAACGTACAAATGCAGGAGCAAAGCCATCTACACGACAGGTTAAATATAGAGATTGTTACGAATATGCAATAATGTATTTATATTGTCATTATCAGCGACCGTTGCCTATATTATGTATGTTGAACTTCTTTCGCACACCGTACGTAGCAAACCGTGCTAATCAGAGGTGCGGAGGGAGGACGACAAAAAAACAATTCATTTCCAAAATTGAAATGAAGGAAACTTTTTAAAATATTCTAGATTTGAAGCTTTCGTGACTGCAAGGATTCATACTCTTTGGTTTTATTCGGTAAAGTCACGTAGGTAAAACGAATTAAAATGAAATAAACAATTAAAACACGACGTTTCGGAGGCAACGCACGCTTCCGTCTTCAGGTGGGACCAGCGATTTTGGCTGTGACTGGTCCCACCTGAAGACGGAAGCGTGCGTTGCCTCCGAAACGTCGTGTTTTAATTGTTTATTTTATTTTATTTTAATTCGTTTTACCTACGTGACTTTTTAAAAATATCTCTGCCTGAGTATCAGAAGTTCGCAATGGCCACAATCAGGGATTCAACTCAACAATGGAAAGCTGATTGTGTGAACCTTCCGAGATGACGGGTGGCAGCGATAACACTTGTACCTCGTGAGCAAACATCGCCTGGGTTCGATGCCCGTCTCGGGTCCCCTTTCTGTGTGAACTTTGCAGGAACCGACCCATGTATTTTCTCCAACGAAGTCCCCGAGACCTGAGCATCGTCTTCTTCTAAGCACTCCGAGGTCGAGGCTCTGTTCCCAGGGTGATCGGGCTTTTGCCAGCGCAGCTCCCAGACTAGGGAATGCTTTGCCTTTGGCAATCAGAGTCATTTACATCTGCCTTGAAAACGCTCTCTCTTTAAATTGGCCTTTACCTCCTAGTTACGGTCCGTTTGCCCTGGTTCTGCTTTCTTTGCTGCTTTAAATGTATGGCGCATTGCGATATTAGGTATAAAATGTGCCTTGTAAATTCCAATTATTATGTTATCCCCCAGTTCTGCATGGGTTACCTCAAGGTTCACTGGTTTCCTCTCAAAGTAAATGGCTCAATGGGGATTACAAATAGCAACATCGCCCCCGACTGCGGAAACTTGGCGGAATTCTTCCTGTAGACTTGGGGCATCTATCCCGGTTTATAAAGCGTCGTAACCAATAATAACGATACATCGTTTGGTGCGTACATTGTCGCGCAGGCTGCCGCTGCAAACCGGGTCTTTACCTCAAGAGTGGACGCTGTGTGGAAGCCGGCGAGTGCCAGTGCAGAGTGGACGGCCGCGTTTACAAGCCTGGCCAGGTCTTCTCCACGGCAAACTGCAGCAACTGGTACGGGGAACGAGTTCATCGCACGTGTACCATGCACAACCCTTTGTCAATCCACCGACTAGGTCGATTGTTTGGTGATGCTGCTGCGTTGGCGGTGGTGTACACGCACAATTAACAAAAAGAGCCGTGACTCATTCATTACTCGCACTTATTATGACGAACGTGTTGCATTTTTTTTGGTTTTCATTGACAGATGAGATGCCGTGTGGGCTGGTTGAAGGGAGGGTTGGCTGAAGATCGGTTTAAATATCATTCCATGACTTTAACTAGAATTGTTTTCGCAAGTGCGTTCAAAGGTCGTTTTTTTTAATATATCCGCATAGCAGAGCTCTGAATGTGTATTGCTTTTTTTTAGCTTGGAAAATATGACAATGGGGAATGTTTTCACAAGTCCTCCATTGGGAGTGTACGTGGAATGTGTGATAACAGTGATGATCGCACACACACACACATACGCACGGACAAAGATGCCCTGTATACCCCATGTGCAATTGCACGTGGCTTCTTTTGTCAAAGATAAATAGCGCTTATTTTTTTTTTTGCTAACAGCCATGGAAACAGTGCAATTGAGAGCACGACAAGAACATTTAAAACTCGTAGGGAACTCGAATGGACGAACAATTTGACATCACAGGGTTTTTTTTCTCTCTAAAGAGGTCTAGTGGACATGGCCGAGAAGACTCGTTAAGTACAACAGTGTACAAGGCAACCAATGCATTTCCTGTAAAAAAACAACAACTTCTGCTTTAGTCCCCCCCTCCCATCCAATTATTGCCCAAACCGTGAGTTAATTGCACTCCTAATTGTACTGGTATCCGTTGCACATGTGTATTTAATCCACTTCTGGATGAAGGGCTCCCCGTGCCGTGTTAATCGTGGGGCGTTGTGTGAACTTCCTTCACCATGCTGAACATTGCGCATTGGTGAAGGGGGACGGGTAAAGGGAGGGGGCGGCCTTGGGGGTAGTTCATAAATCACTCTCCACCGAATATTAGCCGTAGATGGGTATCGAACCCGGGTCATCGAGATCATGATGTTCTCCACTGTTTCACTGCTCCAACCCTTTCCACTTTTAATAGGTATCAAAAATCTATAATGCCCCTTTCACGATAAATAAATATAATTGCTCGTATAACGCTGAGCACTGTATAGAGTATAGGTTTCGCGTCGCTGACGGCGGCAGCCAACACAGGCTGTTGGGGAAAGTGCCGTCAGCGGCCTGCCTACGAAGGCAGCACACAACAACAATCGCCGTCTACCACTATTTGGCAGTGACATCACCACGGGGCGCTCACGCCAGCCTCGGTGCACCTTGAGGCGACGCGAAGTATGGAAGGCTTGTTGACAGGAGGACATGGAACAGACCCAGGTGCCACGTAGCATTAACAGACATGTTGGAGCAAGTGCTGTTAGTGAGCGCCTATGAAGGCCGGCACGGCGCCACGAGAGGGTGGGTGGCCAGCAGTTTACATTTTCGCCACTGCTTGATGGTCGTGAGTGGGAATCGAACTCGGGTTTCCGGATTTATAGCACACATATGCTCACACCCACATGTGCTAAACTAAACTTTTTATTTTACCAGGTAAGACCCACAGGGCTACTGTAGATAGCTCTTTTACAGAACCCACCTGGCCACAAATAATAGTCCAACGAAGTGGCTTATCACGTGGACATTTATAGCAGCCAAATACTCTAAACGCATGTTGAGTCTAAATGTGGAGGGAAAAACCGGAACACCCGGAGAAAAATCCACGCCACCACGGGAAGAGAACACATGACCTCCAAATATACTGTCATCAGGGTTGGGATCGAACCTGCGACCTCATGTATATCAGGCGTGGTTGTTAACATCTCGCCACCACGGCGCTCACACGCGCCCGTTCCCCGTGTGTTGCGTGCAGCTCCTGCCGGGATGGCACTGTGGAGTGTGAGCCATCGAGCTGCCCCGTGCACTGCGGCTGGTCGGCCTGGTCCCCGTGGACGCCGTGCGACCGCCCGTGCCGCACAGGCAGCCAGGAGCGCTACAGGTGATTGGCGCCGCTGCGAGTTCCCGGCACACAACCTCAAAGCTGTCTCGTTGGGCCCTGCTTGGGATGATTGAGGTCCCCAGCCTTATTATAACACTCCCTTCAACGGACCACCTTTTTTAACCAAAGCACAGACACACGTAATAATCTCTGCACGAGGTATGTATCTATGCATATTGAACTTATTTCGCACCGTACGTAGCCAACCGTGCTAATCGGACGTGCGGGTGGAAGGACAACGGCAAGCGAAACGCGATAACGCCTCGTCCGGCGTTAACCCCTCTCACCCCCCTCTCCCCCCGGTGCGCGCGTCACGGCGCAGGTCACCGACGAACCCGGCGGCGTCCGGCGGGGGAGCCCCATGCGTGGGCGAGAGCACGGAGCTCCGTGACTGCAACGCGGGGCCCTGCCCGGGAGACGAGGCCCCCGAGGAGGGCGGGGACGGGGACAGGGGCGGCTGGGGCCAGTGGTCGGCGTGGTCCCGCTGCACGCGCACGTGCTTCTACTCGCCGGAGCGCGTGGGCACGCGCTCGCGGCACCGCCGCTGCAACGCCACGGCGGTGGACGACGTGACGGGCGACCCGTGCCCCGAGGAGGACGCCCAGACGGAGCTGTGCGGCGTGCGCCCGTGCCCCGGTGAGTGGCGAGCTGCGCCGCCTCTGATTGCGCCGCAGCCGCGGTCGTTCGTAGCCGTCGTCGGAATAGTTTGACTTGCTCCCAACCTCCAGTGGCCGCTCGGTCATTGAGATAGGCGTAGTTAGAACGCCTTCACTTTTGGGTTGAGTGATTTGTGAGCACCTTGGGTGGCGCCATGGCAAAGTGAAAACTTGGCTCACAGGTTTGGGCCAAAAGACTCGGTCATTTATTATCCATACAGTGAGGGAAAAAAGTATTTGATCCCCTGCTGATTTTGTACGTTTGCCCACTGACATAGAAATGATCAGTCTATAATTTTAATGCTAGGTTTATTTGAACAGTGAAAAACAGAATAACAACAAAAAATCCAGAAAAACGCATGTCAAAAATGTTATAAATTGATTTGCATTTTAATGAGGGAAATAGGTTTTTGACCCCCTCTCAATCAGAAAGATTTCTGGCTCCAAGGTGTCTTTTATACAGGTAACGAGCTGAGGTTAGGAGCACACTCTTAAAGGGAGTGCTCCTAATCTCAGCTTGTTACCTGTATAAAAGGCACCTGTCCACAGAAGCAATCAATCAGATTCCAAACTCTCCACCATGGCCAAGACCAAAGAGCTCTCCAAGGTTGTCAGGGACAAGATTGTAGACCTCCACAAGGCTGGAATGGGCTACAAGACCATTGTCAAGCAGCTTGGTGAGAAGGTGACAACAGTTGGTGCGATTATTCGCAAATGGAAGAAACACAAAAGAACTGTCAATCTCTCTCGGCCTGGGGCTCCACGCAAGATCTCGCCTCGTGGAGTTGCAATGATCATGAGAACGGTAAGGAATCAGCCCAGAACTACACGGGAGGATCTTGTCAATGATCTCAAGGCAGCTGGGACCATAGTCACCAAGAAAACAATTGGTAACATACTACGCCGTGAAGGACTGAAATCCTGCAGCGCCCGCAAGGTCCCCCTGCTCAAAAAGCACATATACATGTCCGTCTGAAGTTTGCCAATGAACATTTGAATGATTCAGAGGACAACTGGGTGAAAGTGTTGTGGTCAGATGAGACCAAAATGGAGCTCTTTGGCATCAACTCAACTCGGCGTGTTTGGAGGAGGAGGAATGCTGCCTATGACCCCAAGAACACCATCCCCACCGTCAAACATGGAGGTGGAAACATTATGCTTTGGGGGTGTTTTTCTGCTAAGGGGACAGGACAACTTCACCGCATCAAAGGGACGATGGACGGGGCCATGTACCGTCAAATCTTGAGTGAGAACCTCCTTCCCTAAGCCAGGGCATTGAAAATGGGTCGTGGATGGGTATTCCAGCATGACAATGACCCAAAACACACGGCCAAGGCAACAAAGGAGTGACTCAAGAAGAAGCACATTAAGGTCCTGGAGTGGCCTAGCCAGTCTCCAGACCTTAATCCCATAGAAAATCTGTGGAGGGAACTGAAGGTTCGAGTTGCCAAACGTCAGCCTCGAAACCTTAATGACTTGGAGAAGATTTGCAAAGAGGAGTGGGACAAAATTCCTCCTGAGATGTGTGCAAACCTGGTGGCCAACTACAAGAAACGTCTGACCTCTGTAATTGCCAACAAGGGTTTTGCCACCGAGTACTAAGTCATGTTTTGCAGAGGGGTCAAATACTTATTTCCCTCATTAAAAGGCAAATCAATTCATAAAATTTTTGACATGCGTCTTTCTGGATTTTATTGTTGTTATTCTGTCTCTCACTGTTCAAATAAACCTACCATTAAAATGATAGACTGATCATTTCTTTGTCAGTGGACAAACGTACAAAATCAGCAGGGGATCAAATACTTGTTTTCCCTCACTGTATATATGTAGGGCTATGAATACGAGTGCTGCTTTGTGCCAGGTTAACAGTGGCTGTACTCTGGTGGAGGTGATTTTGGAATATCTACCACTTTGCTCGCTAATGGGGATCAGCATTGCCGGTGTTTTGTTTGAGCTTGGAAACACTTTGACAGTTAAAAAAAAAACTATTTTTTTCGTAGAATAGAGTAATAAAGAGCAGTTATGTATACAAAACATTGGGACAATTATAAAATAATGAAAAAAAAAACCCACCGAGTTCTTGGTTTTCACTTGCTGTGTGCGGGAAATATACTATCGTCATATTGACAAGCATGCCGGGACTTCGTGTTGTGCTTTGGCTACCGGAAACACCCAGTGTATGTTTAGTTTCATTTTATTACCTACCGCCGTGGCGGGTTTTCTCATCAGCAACAGGGAGTGCTTCAATCTGCCTGACCGTGAAAAGTTTTAAAATGTAACTTCAAATATTATAACCTCGATTTAAAGCTTTCGTGACTGCAAGGATTCATCTTCTTTGGT
The DNA here is from genome assembly GCF_048934315.1 of Petromyzon marinus. NCBI lineage: Eukaryota > Metazoa > Chordata > Hyperoartia > Petromyzontiformes > Petromyzontidae > Petromyzon > Petromyzon marinus. Next base: position 3,422,252 of record NC_133668.1, on the reverse strand, counting down.
TCTTTCGGTAAAGTCACGTAGAATGAGAATAAAATAATAAATTAATAAAAATAAATAACACGATAAAATTATCACGACGTTTCGGCCACAACACAAGCGGCCTTCATCAGGTGAAGGGATGAGACTGTCTGGAGGACAGCGCTGGAGCGAACACAGCCAAGCTCAGACCGCGACCTTTAAGATGCTAATTCCTTTGTCAAGGCGCTTTGTTTCTTCTCACACAGCTTAAAGGTCGCGGTCTGAGCTTGGCTGTGTTCGCTCCAGCGCTGTCCTCCAGACAGTCTCATCCCTTCACCTGATGAAGGCCGCTTGTGTTGTGGCCGAAACGTCGTGAGAATTTTATTGTAATATTTTATTTTATTAATTTATTATTTTATTCTCATTCTACGTGACTTTACCGAAAGAACCAAAGAAGATATTAAAACCTGCTTAGTCTGGCTTTCACAGATGAAAACCATATGAATGTGGCAAAACGTATGGTCGCCAGTTGAACCTGGTTACTTTTTTTATTGCGTGGTTTATATTTTTGGTACGTGTACATGGGCCTTGTTTTTAAGAAATGTGCCTTTTCACGAAATAAAGTTCGATTTAAATCCCATCACAGGAAAAAAACACACTTTTCATCTTTGGTCCGCTTAAAAATAATAAATGTTCCCGCGTTCGCCGCCGCCGCAGTGGCCGGTGGCTGGAGCTCGTGGTCATCGTGGACCGAGTGCAGCGCCTCCTGCGACTCGGGAATCCAGACGCGGAGTCGAACCTGCACGAACCCCCTGCCGAGTCACGGGGGACCCAGCTGCCAGGGCCCCCACGGCCAGAGCCGAGACTGCAACCCGCAGCCTTGCAACGGTACTCGCCGAACCGCAACTCCCCTCCAGCTCGTTTGTTTGGACCCTCGCCGATGAGACACCGAATGTGGAGTTCAGTATTGAACCAATGCAGCTGATAGAGAAAAAATAAATAAAAAGAATCAGTCCCAGAATGGGCGTGTCGCCGTTGGAAATGTGTAAAAAAAAGATATGCTTTTAGTGTTTTATCCGTAGAGTCAAATATGGCAACGAGGTGTATTGTCAGCTTAAATTATTTTGTTTTAGCTAGTTGTGAAAATGGTAGAAAAGTGATTATTCCCCCCCCCTCCCTCCCACCCCCACAGTAATTCCTTTGTCATCATTCGTGGTCCTGCTTCTCGTTCAATGATTGCTTATTTTGAATCCTATTTTTTACATCTCTTTTTTTTATTGTTTCTAAAATTGTTCACTCCATTCGCCCGAGAGGTACGTTAGCATCATCTTATAATTTGCACGAATTGTAAAATAATTGATTCTCACATGCACTCTTCGATGCATGTATCAATAGTGGCGGAATCGATTTCATTCAGTGCATTAATGCATCGGCGTGTGCTTAAAAAACTGCTGTGAACTCAGTTATCACCACTCGATCTTCACATTGACCCATAGTGTGTCCAGTGAGTGTGGTGGTGCACATCTGTAATTAATACAGCGAGACAGGCTTGACGATTTACAGAGAGATGGGGTCAGCCAGGGCTGCAAGACGTGCACGCGCAGGGCAATGAGGTGGATACGTAGAAGGTAGTGTAACAAGTAGGTTTCTCGCCTATCTGTGCGGGAGTTTGCGTGCACCTGCGTTTTTTTTTCTCTCTCTCTAGCAACCAAGAAAAAAAAGGCCCAAAGCCATACGTTGGCATACTGTAATGACATAGGCCTTGGAGGTCAGGTGCCAACTGTGCAACAGAAGGAGGGGAACTGACGACAACAACAACAACAACAGAGGCGGGGCGGCCATCGGCAGCGTTGCGCCGCGACCGATCTCCTTGCCGATCCCCCTTGCCGATCTCTTCTCCGAGCAGAGCAGTGCCCCGCCGGCATGGAGCACCTGTCCGAGGCGGAGTGCCAGCGCCGCGGGGGGTTGTGCCCGCGCTCCTGCCTGGACATGACCCGCGACGTGGAGTGCACGGCGGTGTGCCGTGACGGCTGCTACTGCCAGGAGGGCACCTTCCTGGTGCGGGGTGCCTGCGTGCCACCGGCCCTGTGCCCGTGCCGCCACGAGGGGCGCGACTACGACCCGGGCGACGTCGTGCCCGTTGACCCCTGCAACAACTGGTGAGCCGCACGCGCACGCGCGGACTACAACAACAACAGCAACAACAACAACCGCCATTCGCCACTGGGTGGCGTCGACGTCACCACGACGCTTGTGCCAGGCCATGTGCACCTTGAGGCCACGTGAAGTGTCGAACGCCCGCTGGCAGGAGGTCACGAGGCAGACCCAGATGCCACGGGTCGACTGACTGAGATGATGGCTGATGCACCACCTGTGCCCCCTACTGTGCCAACTTGCTGTGCTTTAGCGCACGTGTGTGTGTGTGTCAGAATCAGAATACTTGTTTGTACTTGAGGAATCCGACGAGCTGTAAAGCTCTTTTTTCACAGATGTCCAGTAAGGGGGGCACGGGGACAAAACGTTACAACAGCAAACGATACAAACACACGTTAGGAGCTCAATGTATAGGAAAGGTAAGCAAAGCTCTTTAAAAAATACAAATAAAACCTTAAATATTCTTATCCTACCAGGTAAAGCCCACTGAGCTATTAGCTTCATTTTCAGAAGCAATCTGGCCACAAACGATCGCTAAATGAAGTGGCTTATCACGTGGTAAAATATATAACAGTAACATTTTATAAACAATCTAAACGCATGTTTATAAATATAGAGTGAAAAACCACAGAACCCGGAGAAATGTATGTATGTTGAACTTTTTTCGCACCGTACGTAGCCGCACCTCCGGTTAGCACGGTTTGCTACGTATGGTGCGAAAGAGGTTCAACATACATATATACACACACCTATAGACAACTGTGCTAATCGGAGGTGCGAGGGAAGGAAAACAACTCTCTAAACACCTTGCGACTAAGATCAAAAGTCTTATGCATTATCTCTTATTTCTAGATTTGAAGCTTTCGTGACTGCACGGATTCATGCTCTTTGGTTTTATTCGGTAAAGTCACGTAGATAAAATAAAACAATAAAATGTTTTATTTTATTTCGTTTTATTTTATCTACGTGACTTTACCGAATAAAACCAAAGAGTATTATCTCTTATTGTTATATTTAATACTTTCTTAACCCGGGAACATGTAACTCAGGCCTCAATACTCTGTTTCAGGAGGGGTCCTGTCAGGCTTTTGCAGTGTTTCCTGACTATTGCTGCGTGTTTCCCAATGAAGTAATTTGCGAGTAAATATTTCTCATTTGGCAAATCTGGATCATGGCTCTGCTAGCGCACATCGGCCCCACTTCTCTTCAAGTGATGTCGCTCGGTCTCTTCACATGAACAGTGAAGCAGGTGCCATGCATTTTGTGGTTAACACACATGCGGTCATAACCACCAGTCATGTTCCTCCGTCTGTCTGCTCCCGGTGCATGGAGCATAACATCAGCCATTTCTGCCAAGCAACGCGCAGTACAAGCTGAAGATGTCACATCGGAGAGCAAACGCATACTCATTCACTCCAAACATCCAGTTTATACGAGCGACCTGGGACAGGACTGGTTAGCAATCATGTAATTGCATACATCTTTGAGGCACAACACTTCCTGACTGCGTTTGGGCGTGGCGTGCCCTTCGTACTCTTGTGTTTAGTGAATAGATTGTGTACTTCTAAAGGACACTTAAAATAATGCCGTGTTTTCCTCTCATCCGTAGCACATGTGTGAACGGAGAAATGCAGTGTGGATCACTACCGTGTTCAGGTTAGTTCTTGTGGTAAAGTGAAATTGCTGCACAGTCCTGGGGAGTGGAGCGATGGCAACAGGAATTTGCTCACTTAACTAGTAACCGAGAAACCCGAGTTCAATTCCCAGTCACGATTAACGTCAGCGGCTAATGATATCTGAACTGGTCCTTAATGACCACCACTGCCCACCCCCCCCCCCCCAACTCTGTTCAAAAACTCACACTCACCAGTATGGTGAAGTGTGGTCAATTGATTGGCCGCTTGACCATACTTTTTTATTGAATGTTAAAATGTACAGTTTTGTCGCACAGGCTTGGATAAAGATTATGATAATTATGACAATTATGATTAAAAAAAGACAAAATAACACTTTTCTGCGTTACATACTTGAATAACACAAAAGCCTGATTCATGCACGAGTGGCAATAGCATTGTTCTGAGCCAAAAACACTTCCAAATCACCAAGTGAACAGCGGTAAATTTGGCATTTTTGAGCCAAATATTTACAGAAATTGCTTTTCTATGAAATTACTTATCATGCTTGCCATTCTATGTATGTACATTGAACTTCTTTCGCACCGTACGTAGCGCCCGTGCTTCCTCTCGGGCCCTGTTGCGATAGCGCCGTGTTGCCCCCACGATTATCTATGTCACCATTCCCACCGTCGCACCGACAAGCCGCGGGGCGTCCTCGCTTCCGGGCTCCTCTGGACGTGAAGCGTCGCCTTCTCTCTTCTCCGTCCCCTTTTCCCTGTTTCCTCCCCGGGGCGCCGGCCTCGTCGCAGTCGACTGCGGCTGGAGCGAGTGGACCGCGTGGTCGCTGTGCACCAAGACGTGCGACGTGGGCACCCGCCGCCGCTTCCGCTCGGCCACGCACCCGCCCGCCGCCTTCGGGGGCCGCGGCTGCTCGGGGCTGCCCGTCGAGGTGGCCTACTGCGGCCTGCTCCCCTGCAAAGGTAGCGCCGGCGCGGTGACGTCGGCATGTCGGGCGTCCGCGATGCAGCAGGGCCCTCCGGGAAAAAAATAATGTGTTAAATGTGACAGATGGACTCAATTCGCGATCGGAAGGTCGTGAGTTCAATTATTGGCCGGCGGTCGACTCTTGTCTGTCGTTATGTCTGGGGTCGATAAAGCGAATGCCGCTGTGTGGGAAGCCAGTGGTGGTTGTGCTGTAGAGATACTGGCACCTGACATAAGGGTGTGGAATTTCCACTTTTGAGTTTGGTTTATCATTGGCGATGGGCACCGCTGAATGATTGAGCAGGGAGGAAAGGAAAACAGTGTTTATTGGCAGTCTGATGCTCTTCGCCAAATATTATTGACATAGAGGCGGTAAAGTATTTGTGACTCTTTTTACTCAAAACCACACCAGATCAAATTATTTATCAGAAAACACCCTTCAGCTGAAACATTGAGATATTTCCTTTTCTGTCAGTGACAGTAAAATAACGCCCTTATTTTCTACGATTATATTTATGCGGAATATTATTTATTGACCGATGGACAGTTGCTGACTCGCAACAACAAAGGCGCCACCGTGGGGTTTATTTGGGAGACGAGCGTGGGGTGGTGAGGCATTGCTCATACAATTGGAATTCAATTGGAGTGACAGCCGGGTCAATGTGTAGCTGGATTGCTTATAGACCTGCTGTGTGTTATAACGGAGGGGACACACTTCCACGCAGGCAGCTCGGAGTGGTTCGCTGGCATTCCACGGTTCTGCGCTTTGTGGAAGCCGATCGATATGATTTTTCTAAATAACTGTCCATTAATTGGTTTTTAATACGATTAATGGGTGCTATTCTTGAGGTTGTATGTGTGTCTTTTTTCAACCTGTTCCCTTCAATTGATAGAGACCAGACTTTAATAATAAAAAAATGCTTTCCAGGGTCAATGCAAAGTACCTAAGCGCGAGCTACAACTCTCATAAGTGTATCATTGGCACGTTCATGCCGTAGAATAATTGTATGTCCAGCAATAACGTGACTCTTTTTTCGTTTATTTTCATACATATTATATATGTGGTCACAGAAAGCTTCAGCACGTTGGAAGGAAACAGCACGTATTTGGGCCTCATTTTCCCATTTACACTTCATTTTTTGTGCAATAGATATCCGAATAGTACAATAATGCAAATAATAATGAGCACATTATGAGACCTCCTTTGCCAGTAACAAGATATAGGAATAGGTTTTATCCTTTTAACTGGCACAAAAACTGACACCTTTATTCAAGGCATCATGTTTGCAATAACCACAACACAAGCAGTCAAAATGCAAACAAAAAAGACAACTCTGATAATAATATGCACTGTCCTTGAATTTGATTGGTCCACACCCGAGACGGCTTTCTTTAGAGCCTAGTCTCCATTGGTGTTGGACCAGAAGACGCTGTTTTGAGTTGTACGCCTTTTGGCGTCTTCTGGTCCAACACTAATGGAGACTAGGCTCTAAAGAAAGCCGTCTCGGGTGTGGACCAATCAAATTCAAGGACAGTGCATATTATTATCAGAGTTGTCTTTTTTGTTTGCATTTTGACTGCTTGTGTTGTGGTTATTGCAAACATGATGCCTTGAATAAAGGTGTCAGTTTTTGTGCCAGTTAAAAGGGTAAAACCTATTCCTACAATAATGAGCACATTTCATAAAGGCATTTTATTTTAGTCAGAGTGGCACCAGGTCTGGAATTTCCCAACTCAATCAGAAAAAATTGGGAGTTAAAATTCTGTGTTCAGCTTGAGAGACCTCAGGCCATCAACCATTTTGTAAAAAGTCAAAACTAGTTGTCATTCCACAGGGGCTGGTTCCCCTCCAGGGAAATGTGGACGTTTTACTGCTGTCTCTAAACCATTGATATATATATAAACTTGTTATACATCATCATTGTTCATTTGAGCAGGGAGACACTGCCAATGTGGCTTGTTACTCTGAATGAGCAATTTTCTGTTAGCGGTGGTCCCATTGCCTGCTGGATATGTGGTCCGTAATGCGCATTATTTTAAAATTACGGTATGTGAGCACGTGGCCAAAAGGCACCAAAGGTCTAATAGCCCAGTGACAAATAGCATGATTGAAGGCGTAATAAATAAGGGTTAACAAGTGTCGTACATTGTGCGAGGTTAAGGAACTTTAGACATTTTAAAGTCGAGCAGTGCGAGGGGAGGAGCAGAAAGAGAAGCGGTTTCACCTACAGCGTGGTGAGTAGGTGGGTGAGTAAGTGAGCTGGTGGGTGAGTGCGTGAGCAGGTGATTGAGTGAGCAGGTGAGTGTTTGAGTGTGTGGGTGAGTATGCTGTTCCACCTGCAAGTGTAGTGGTTGACCACAGAATTGATGAGAAAAAACATCCGTTCGGTAGAGTCCTCAACGGGGGGTTTGAGGAATCAACGAGTGAAGGTTCATGACAACAATAGCAGAGTGACAAGGAGGCGCTGACTGCCGGCATGGCCCACTCCGCATGCTCCCGCGCAGCTGTGTGGGGCGAGTGGGAGGCCTGGTCCGGGTGCTCGGCTTCCTGCGGTGGCGGCGTCCGCGTGCGGAGCCGCACCTGCCCCACGCCGGCACCACCACCACCGGCAGCGCCGCCCGGGTCCTCGCCCGCCTGCGACGGCGGCGCCGTGGAGGACATGGAGAGCTGCGGCACGGAGAGCTGTGGTGAGCACGGAGACGTCACGCCACGCACAGCGATGATGCGCCCATCATTCGCTTGTATGTGCGGCCCCTTCGTCAAATCCGCTGCTGGATGAGGGCCTCTTTGTGCTGCGTTGGAGTCTTTTTTGACCACACTGTGCCACGCTGGTCAGTGCGGATTAGTGAAATTGGGAGCATAGACATTGGATCGTAGTGCACTACAGCAATGGATTTTTCTGCATTGCTCTTTGAAGCAAAACATAGCCTTCACCACTCACTCAAACCTGCTCATCGCCTGTTAAATATTAACACAATTATATGAATGGCAATTGCAATCATGGTTATAATAAAGTGTCTAGCCGTGACCACATCTCCATTATGCTGCTAAAACTGGGGACCCGGCTCGAGATGAGAGCTATAATTGAATGATGTTATATATTTTTAATATCCAGAAAGTAAGAATGTTGTGAAAAGACAATGGAGAAGGGGATTCAACTGCAGGGTAGTTATGTGATCTAGTAAGAAGTGAAGCATGTGGCATCAACAACTTTGGCTGTGATGAATGTATGACCTTGATGTGCTTGAGCTATTTTCCAATTTCTTGTTGAGTAGTTTTGTGTGTGGGAAGGCATCACAGTGGCTTTCTTCACTGTTGACATCAGCTGTCTTTGTTCACTCTAAATGAAGAGGCAACCCAAAGAGAAAATTGCTCATATTTGGCAAGTGCCTACCTAGGCTGTGTGCTCCGTCTTCTGTGACATGAGGTTTGAGGCTTCAAGTCGCTGGATTTCAGGCGCACACAATGTGTTCCATACGTAATGTTCCACAGCCGTGGAATTACTGCAACCAGTGTATGATAAAAAAAAAACTTGTTTTTTTTTATAAGCACCACAGCTATTAAACCAAACCACATTTTACTTACAAGTGCCCGCGAATGTCTGAAAATGTATTTTTGTTCCCTGTCGATCGGAATGCTGCAGACGGTCAGACGCTGAGCTGCCCTGAAGGAAAGGTCTGGAGGCTGTGCCACGCCGATGAGCCTATAACCTGCGCCGACCTCGGCCGCGACCTCACATTCTCCGGGAGAGAATGCCACCCTGGCTGCTACTGCCCGAATGGAACCCTGCTGCTGGTGAGCTACATAATGACTGCAGTTGGTTCATGCGCCAGCATTTTCTTTGTCCACAGTAGCCAGGATTTTGATGGATTTGGTGTTCTAGCTGCAGCTGTGGTTTCCGCCAAAGCATATTTTCAGGGTACACAGGACTCCCCGGACGTCTTCTCAAGCTGAACACTGCTCTATCCACTGCTGGATGAGGTCTCTTAAGCTGAACAAAGCCACTGAATAACGCAAGACAATTTGACTGTATTTTTGTATTGTGAACCTTGTTTGCTTTGCAAGATTGCAATAAAAGTTAAATATTTTGGATGAGTTTTGGATGAGAACATTTCAGATTTTTCAGGAAAATTTCAGATCTCTTTCAGATTTTCGGTCTCACAAAAGTGACACTCCTCGATGCTGCGTGACATCATTTTTTGGCAAAGAAACATCAGCCGTGACACTCTTCCGACACAAAAATAATTCTGATCTCGTCCAAATTTGTGTTTCATTAATCCAAACATCAGACACACATCCCCAATATATGCCTTATATATGTGTGCTCTAGCCTGCCAACAGCTCTAATGTTGTTTCATTTCAGCAGGTGAGCTGGGCGGCCCTTTGAGTGTGACCTTCCTAATCTTGTCTTTTGCTTAACTCTTCCAGAACCAGACGTGTGTCCGAATCTCGGAGTGCCCGTGCTTCGTAGGAGGCTCGGTGTATCTTCCCAGATCTCCGATACAGATAGGCTGCACCAAATGGTGAGTTCATTAAGAGAAATGTTTGTCTGCGACTGCGGCCGACGGCGCTGTCTGTTGGCAAAGTGCCCAGCTCACTTCGGGAGGATTAAGAGTTTCAATCACCGTTTCAAGAAAGCATGGGGGGGGGATGCATGCTGGGAATTGCAAATGAGAGGCACAGAAGAGCAATGTGTGGATCGGAGAACAAAATGCAAATTACGGTCATCATATCGACTCTCAAGGAGGAAAGTGAGCAGGCTTGGGCAGGGCACATGGCCAGGGGGAAGGATGGCCAATGGATGGGGCTGGCGACGGACTGGCAGTCAAGGGAAAGAAACGTGGCCAAGAGGACGCCCCACCAAGTTGCACCGATGGCATCGGGGTGGGGAGGTCTCATCCAGCAGTGAATAGGCCACAGCTGATGATGATGATACCGATGAAAATGACTGCTACTGTCTAGGAAGTCAGCAGTGTTTGGCTTCTTAATTGTCTGACCCCCTGCCCTGGGAATGTTGAATTTATAGTGCTCGCTGACAGCAACCACCAGAGGTGAGCAATACCACAATGGTCCTTCAGGCAATTAGACACTGACCTTTTACGACAAAGGAAATTAGTATAGATTAATTAGTTCATGCCTTTGCATATATTCTATTCTTGCATGTGGTAATATGTTCAGTCGCTCGATGCCAATGTCGATGAGAGGCCTTGAGGAAAGGGTTTGTGTAGTTTTGGTATTCCTCCGTCAAATGAGTGCAGAATACAGTGTGGTTTTATCACATGGTCTATAGTTCGGGTTCCATACATATTCTAGTCCTTCCCTTATATAGTCCGATTAGCACGGTTGGCTACATACGGTGCGGAAGGAGTTCAGCATGCTTACATACATACAAACATGCATGCATGACCGCAATCGCACAACTGTGGCTTGTCTTTCATTTTCCACTGATGGAGATGTGACCATTGGCCCACAAATGCCCTCATGGCGTCGATGGTTTCACAGGTGTCCTCGAGGGATGCCAAGGCCAGGGGATGCAACGTTTGGGTCACGGACTAAGTGTTTTCTTCTGGGACATCCACGTTGTGCCACTGTTGCGCGTGTTAGAAATAATGGACGGAAAACTCTGCCCGCATATGTCTGCATGCTGAAAACCAAAAACGTTTGGTAGGTATATCGCACGTGTGGACGTGTGCTTGGGAGGCCGATGCAGTGTCCTGGTTCCGCCCATACCTGAACATCTCCTGGGGTTTGTCTCTTCGCAGCACTTGTGAAAATGGCGAAGCGGCGAGGTGTGTCAGCGTTGATTGCGATGGTGAGGATCATATCCCTTCGTTCTGTATTGCAGTGCGATACTGCCGCCTTAAATCTCACAATCTCACGGCAATGTCGCCCATATTGGGCAGGTGCCGATCCAACCCCCCCACCCCAGCCTTCTCCCCCACACTGATTCAGTCCATAGTCCATCTCCACGTTTTAAGGTTTTTTTGTTTATTCGTTTTTACCATATTGTAAAAACAAAACGTAAATAAGCAATTCTTACAACCACAATTCAGCGCCCGTATCATGAGAATCGAAATATTCATGCCTGCAAAGTATGCACACATTTTAAGCCACACTTATGAGCAAGTGAGTTCTAAACCAGACAGTTATTCAGATTTTTGAACATACATCTCACTTTAATATCGCTTTGTTCCCCATGAATCATATGATACAAATTTAGAAACATGCAATGAGATTATTTAGATTATTTTGGTGCTGTGAATGTCCAAGCGATGGGCCACTTTGTTGAGCTATCATTGGTGGCCAGGTCGCTTCTGAAGAATAAGTTGATACCTCGGGGCTTTGCCTGGTAGGATGGGGATGGTTTATTTTTATTTGTTTGTGTTTGGGTGATTTGTTTCCATTTCTTGTACTTTGCGCTGCTATCGTATTTTGTGTTTGTTGTTGTAACCTTCTTACCCGCCCCTACTGGACATCTGTGAAAAAGAGCTTTATAGCTCTTCGGATTCCTCCAGTATATATACATATTGTGATCCTGAGAAAGCATTGACTGATACGATAATGGACTCTTTCCCTTCTTTGAAATCGCCCATCCACCCTCCAGTAATAAGAGGTTGAATGCCGACGGTTGACTTTGCTCAATGTTTCGTGGTGGTGTGAAGTGTGAGTGTTCCCCAATGCTCTTCCACAACTTTTCCTGCGAGCCGATGTCAAAGTTGGTAAAAAAAAAAACTCATTGGACATGAGTGGCGTGTTGAGCACTGTGCTGGGTCTGACCTTTACTTTTTAAGTGAACAACAACGCCTTAGATTTATAAAGTTATTTGCTTCAATGTCTCGTCTTGTGTTGGGTACGAGCGTTGGCTGTTGAAGCCTGGAGTGGGTGAGCCGTGTGTGTGGTGGTGCAGTTTTGCCGTCCTGGTGTGCTGAATTTGCTATGCTGTCCCATGGCACCTGGTGCACGTGCTACCGCTTGGCCATGCCACCGTTTGTAGCAGCATGTATTGTATTTTGTTTTACTCAAAGAGATGAATGCATATTTTTTCAAAGATGTGTATCATTTCAGGGTTTTTTATGGCTTGATATATTGACCCTGTAGCCTGTTCACCGACCCTATTTGACACTTGGAATACCTATCGTATTCATAATTCAGGTTTCCTTCAAACATAGACCTTGTAGTCTCGACGGGCGATTTCCTAGTGGAAATAAAGAAAACGTTACAGTTGTGCTGTGCGTGCGTGTTGTACTGAGTGGTGTGCGGTCGTGTGTGTTATAATGCATGACCCGCGTGCTGTGTGTGCGGTGGTGCCGTGCCACATTGCGCGACCCGTGTGTTGCGAGCGTGGTGTGCTCCATACGCCGGGCGCCGCTTGTGCAGAGCGCCGTGTGCGAGACTGTGCGTCCGTGACCTGCCGCGGTGCGTGAATCGCTGCGCGTGGCGTGCGGGAGCCCTGCGTGCCGTGCGCCACTGTGCATCCTCGTCGCCTGCTCGTTAACGCACCCCGCCCCGCCCGCAGTGGACGGGGCGTGGAGCGACTGGAGCCCCTGGACCCCGTGCAGCGCGCCGTGCGGCCTCGGGGTGCAGCGTCGCTACCGCTTCTGCACGGAGCCGCCGCCGGCGGGGGAGGGGCGCGACTGCGGGGGGCCGGGCAGCGAGGAGCGAGTGTGCAACACGCACGCCTGCACGCGTACGTTCCTCCTTGCTCCTCCGGGCGTACACAAAAACAACGATCCCACACCACCCCCCGTATGGGCGTAACAGACTGTTGGGGCGAGTGCTGTTTGCGAGTAGCATCTATGAAGGCCGGCACGGGCGCACACGATGGAGTGGGTGGCCAGCACCATTCCCGGCCGTATTTGTCTCCCCAGAGGCGATGTTTGGTTTACACACTGCAGCAGCTACGTCCCTTCTCTTCCAGCGTGCACGCACATCGTGTAAAGGAGCATAAACCATCATCACGCAAACTTTCCCGGTCATCCCCGCAGCAGCAGCAGCGTCTTTTGGCTACCTATCAAACAAAGACGGTCCACTGCATTGTGCGCTTTCATGTGCGCTTCTGCGACCGTCTGGAACGCTCTTCCGATATTAGGAAGCCACTGTAAATGCGCATTTTTAAATCACCTAGATTGACCAATTGCTGGGAAATACACACACAACCGCGGCGGAAATGTTTTCCTTTGATGTTGCTTTACACATCCATTCGCATGCAACATTGTGTTTTTTAATTGTAGATGCTGGAACAACAAAGACCAATGACTGAGCAGCAAAGTCGCAGTGACGTCACAACACGTTTTGTGCCAGGCCGCCGTGAACCTTGGGGTCACATGGAGTAGCTTTTAGCTCACGGGCAGGAGGTCACAGAACAGACACACATTAGTCATGAGGGAACGGTTAGAGTATGAACAACGTTGCGACCACTCTCTGTTTAGCTGATTAGATTTAGCCGTGTATTGTGTTTTTTATTTTTTTAAAGGGAAGAATCATTATTCCCGCGGAACCATAATAAACGATCTTTGAAAAGGTGTGTCAGGCCTAACCTCTTTAATGGAGCCCATCAATTACCTCCAAGAAGGCTGCGTCTGTATCATTGCTTAACATCATAGGAGCAATGCTCTGGCTACATGTGAATGCTAAGCAGAATTTCCTTTGACTAAATATATTTTTTCAGGGGGTTCCTTGGGCATCAGATTTTTTTACTCGTAAATGTGCACTGCTATGTTGTGACATCGCATGTCCCGACAGCCACGGGGGAAGGAGGCATATCATCCGATTTCTTATGCTGTTCCTTGAGACGAGACGAACTCGAGACATCACGATCCTTTTTTTTGTAAGTTTAGATCTTGATCCGGCGAGTCTCGCCTCTCTTTGAGGAGTTTTCGGTGCGCAACGAAATTACAATTCCTGGAGTGACTACGAAGGCTTTTTTCAAATGACCAAGCCATTGATGGCCTGTGGGGGTTTACACTGTAAATGATCAAAGAGGCGCAGCTGCTACTGGCCTGCCTGCCTCTTCTGTTGTTGGTAAATCATGGTCGAGATTGGTGAGGCGCCTCAGTAGACTCTCACGATGTTGCACATGAGGTGTACACATAGCTTCGAGTCATGACCCATCGCTTGCGGCTTCACTGCAAGGGAGATCTCTATTCCCAGAGCGAAGGACACATGCAGAGTAAGAGGGGAGCCGAGGGGACTAAAGACTTAAACCGGGACTTGAACAGTTGAGAGTGACTCAGCAAGCGTGGCCAGGGGGGGGGGGGAGAGAGAGACAAGAGACTTCTAGACGCGAGCTACAAAGCCACGGAGGAGAGGCAGCGACGGCCGAGCCTCCCAGAAGCCGCCAGGTGTACCCCCTCGTCCATCGCTCATTGTCCTTGGCTGTTGCGTGCCTGTGCCTGTGCCTGTGCGTGGCGCGTGCAGAGGACGGCGCGTGGTCGGGCTGGAGCCGCTGGGCCGAGTGCTCGCGCAGCTGCGGCGGTGGGGGGCTCCGCTCGCGGGCCCGCGCCTGCGACGCTCCCGCGCCCGGTGGCGGAGGCGATTACTGCGAGGGCCCGGGCGTCGACACCCAGGAGTGCCACGCGGAGCCGTGCCCCGGTGAGCCGTGCCCCCGCCGGCGAGCTGCTTGCCGTGCTCGGGGAGGGGGCGGGACACGTCCAGAGCGAGCGAGTTCTCCTTTTAAAAGATTAAATTTTAAATAAATAAGAAGGGCCCGATTCCCCTCTCCCCCCCGCCGACCCCCAACAAACACGCAAGCAAGCTGTTATCTTGTGGATACACGTCTAGGGTGTGCGTCCTGCGCTGTCACGCACCAGTTTGATGCCTCATTAATGAGAAAGAACGCCCCTGAGATTTGTTGAAGGGCTTCACACCCCCCCCGTCGCCGCCATCGCGATTGCCCTGGAACTCGCTGGTACTGCCCTGGCTGTCCCTGCTGTCCCTCAGGCTCATTATTATCGGCGCGCTGAGCCGGTTTACTTTTATCTCGCGCTGTGCTGCAGTGTTGCCCTCTGACCTCCCATGTTTCCCTGCCTTGACCCCTCCCGTCCACCACCTTGATGCCCTCATGTCATTCTGCTTTTCACGAAGCGTCTCGAAATGTAATTGCATTTAGGCGCTGTATAAATTTACGTATTTGTGTTGTCGTGTAAAGCCATGCTCAAGAATGCCCATATAGCACCGTGGTGGTGTCACTTTGACTTCAATGCCACACGCATCCAATCACCATGGCAGTGAAGTCTTCACAGTGCTGCCTTTGACAGTATTTATTTTTCCTCATAACAGAGGGGCGCCACGGTGTCGAGATGTTGTCTGCCTCGCCTGGTATGCAGGATGTTGTGGGTTCGATCCCGACCCTGAGGCCTGTACAGTGAGGGAAAAAAGTATTTGATCCCTTGCTGATTTTGTACGTTTGCCCACTGACAAAGAAATGATCAGTCTATAATTTTAATGGTAGGTTTAATTTAACAGTGAGACAGAATAACAACAACAAAATCCAGAAAAACGCATGTCAAAAATGTTTTAAATTGATTGGCATTTTAATGAGGGAAATAAGTATTTGACCCCTCTGCAAAACATGACTTAGTACTTGGTGGCAAAACCCTTGTTGGCAATCACAGAGGTCAGACGATTCTTGTAGTTGGCCACCAGGTTTGCACACATCTCAGGAGGGATTTTGTCCCACTCTTCTTTGCAGATCTTCTCCAAGTCATTAAGGTTTCAAGGCTGACGTTTGGCAACTCGAACCTTCAGCTCCCTCCGTAGATTTTCTATGGGATTAAGGTCTGGAGACTGGCTAGGCCACTCCAGGACCTTAATGTACTTCTTCTTGAGCCACTCCTTTGTTGCATTGGCCGTGTGTTTTGGGTCATTTTCATGCTGGAATACCCATCCACGACCCATTTTCAATTCCCTGGCTGAGGGAAGGAGGTTCTCACTCAAGATTTGACGGTACATGGCCCCGTCCATCGTCCCTTTGATGCGGTGAAGTTGTCCTGTCCCCTTAGCAGAAAAACACCCCCAAAGCATAATGTTTCCACCTCCATGTTTGACGGTGGGGATGGTGTTCTTGGGATCATTGGCAGCATTCCTCCTCCAAACACGCCGAATTGAGTTGATGCCAAAGAGCTCCATTTTGGTCTCATCTGACCACAATACTTTCACCCAGTTGTCCTCTGAATCATTCAGATGTTCATTGGCAACTTCAGACGGGCATGTATATGTGCTTTTTTGAGTATGGGGACCTTGCGGGCGCTGCAGGATTTCAGTCCTTCACGGCGTAGTGTGTTACCAATTGTTTTCTTGGTGACGATGGTCCCAGCTGCCTTGAGATCATTGACAAGATCCTCCCGTGTAGTTCTGGGCTGATTCCTCACCGTTCTCATGATCATTGCAACTCCACGAGGTGAGATCTTGCATGGAGCCCCAGGCCGAGGGATATTGACATTCTTTTGTGTTTCTTCCATTTGCGAATAATCGCACCAACTGTTGTCACCTTCTCACCAAGCTGCTTGGTAATGGTCTTGTAGCCCATTCCAGTCTTGTGTAGGTCTACAATCTTATCCCTGACATCCTTGGAGAGCTCTTTGGTCTTGGCCATGGTGGAGAGTTTGGAATCTGATTGATTGCTTCTGTGGACAGGTGCCTTTTATACAGGTAACAAGCTGAGATTAGGAGCACTCCCTTTAAGAGTGTGCTCCTAATCTCAGCTCGTTACCTGTATAAAAGACACCTGGGAGCCAGAAATCTTTCTGATTGAGAGGTCAAATACTTATTTCCCTCATTAAAATGCAAATCAATTTATAACATTTTTGACATGCGTTTTTCTGGATTGTTTTGTTGTTATTCTGTCTCTCACTGTTCAAATATACCTACCATTAAAATTATAGACTGATCATTTCTTTGTCAGTGGGCAAACGTACAATATCAGCAGGGGATCAAATACTTTTTTTCCTCACTATATATTTGGAGTTTGCGTGTCTCTTTTCCCGTGGCGGCGTGCTGCTCTTATATTTCCACGCGATAAGCCACTTCGTTGAGCTATCATGTGGGGCCAGGTCACTTCTGAAAAAGAGCTACATAGCTCAGTGGGCCTTATCTGGTAAAATAAATAAAAATAGTTTGGTTTAAGGGTTTATTTAGAGTTTGACTCCAGCCCGAATTCGGTGTGTGCGTGGGCCTTATCTGGTAAGATAAATAAAAATAGTTTGGTTTAAGGGTTTATTTAGAGTTTGACTCCAGCCCGAATTCGGTGTGCAATCCTCCTCTGATGGTTTCACATTACTCGTGTGGATTTTACTTTTCAGACAGGAACTGTTCGGAAGTGGCTGGGTCGTACTACAGTCACTGTGGGCCGCCCTGCCCGCGGACCTGCGACGATGTGTCTGTACGTCATCAAACCCGCTCTCGGTCTTGCTCACATTGCTGTAAACGTGTGTCGTTCTGTTTGATGGTTAGTTACTCTGTTACGCCACTCTAGACGGAAAAATAGTGTTTAACCGTAAAAATAAATTGCCTTCATTGAGTTCTATCGTGAGCTCCAGGTTGCGGTAAAGTGCACCACCGCAACAACAACAACAGGCTGAACGCCCCTCCGCAGAGCTACGGGGGACGAATATGCGGTCACCGGCCCGTGTGCTTTCCGTCTTGATGCGTGACGTCAGTTCTGCTCGTGGAGCTGCGAGCCCGGCTGCTACTGCACAGATGGACGCCTGATGAACGGCGAGGGCAGGGCGTGCGTGGACAAGCAGGACTGCACATGCCTGGACATCAACACCGGGCGGCGACACCCGCCCGGGGACACAGTGCCCCACGCGGACGGCTGCAACAACTGGTCGATCGATTCCCGTCGCGTCTTTCGTCGCTCCATGCACTCGCACGGCTCTTGTTTGCCTATCCACCGCTGGGTGGTCGAGTCTGAACGGCTCTCGCTGATACGGGATGGGCGCCGGTGGTAGTGGCGGCAACGGTACGCGCACGGCTCCTTCTTCTCCGCCCGCTGCTGATTTACGGCCTCCTCCCCCACCCCCCTGCCCCGTGCGGATCGTGGGAGTTTAAGTGACCAAATTTCACCAACCACGCTGGCCAGCACGGGTCGGGGGGTAAGGGGGGGGGGGCCGTAGATGCAGAACAGCGCAGCGATGGGCTTCTGCTGGACTAACCCCAGCTAGCCACCACGTAGTCCGGGATGCCGTGTTGCCAAGCTGTTTGTGCGTGGTGTTCACCCACCCAAGCAATATCAAGGCTCGAACGTGCTTAGCATCTGAGAGATCGCAATATCCGGGTGACGTCGTCCCGATGGATTTGGCTATGCAACAACAATGCACTATTTTGATTTGAGAGGCGTTCTTACGGGACAGCGTCCCACGGCGCTGCGCATTGAATGCGGCCGGTTGCTGTGGAGCGAGCGGGGGATTCTGTTTGGGGAATGGCGAGGAGAGAAGTGTCATTTGGCGGGGGCCAGGGCGACGGCGTGGTGTGAGGAAGGAAATAAACTCCCGACTTGAACAGGGTTGTCTGCAGTCGAGTCACAAGAGCTTGCTGTGCTTACGTAATTGCCCTCTGCATCATTTGAAGAAGTTACGTAAGATTTTAATTTGCCTTTGTTTTGCCTTGTTATTGGTCGAGGCAACATTTGTTAAAGTCATTCTATGAAGGCTGCGAAAGTAAATCCCGCCTTTTGCTCAATGATTTTAATGTCGTTTTTATTTTTTCATAATTTCAGCACTTGCATGCATGGAGCGCTCGTGTGCACCAATCAGCCTTGTCCTGGTAAGCAAATAATTACAAGCATCGCACTGGATTCAACGACAAATTTTTGGTAGTGTTTTTTTTTTATCACGACAATTTCTCCAGGGTCAATAAAACGAGTAAACACTTTGTGGGGAAATCAATGGTGATTGTCCTTTGGATGGACCTGCCCTAAGCCATAGCAACGTGGAATTTCCACCCCTGGCGCAAGGCTGTAAAAAGGACACTAGTACCACCTCAATGCTCATTTGAGCAGCAAATCACTTTTGCTTGACCATCAGTATATTTAACTGTATAAAGAGCGCATTCATAAAGGTATCGCGTTATTTCAACCACTACATATCCCAAAACCCGCTGCCCAGCACTGTACACCCAGGGCTGTGTTTTGAGCCGATTTGTTAATCCAAGCGAAGAGTTTGCACGCACTCACAGACCGGTAAATCATGATGAGCACGGTAAATTATAATTTTTTCCACGGGAGGCCCAAAGGCCGCTAATGAAGTGTATTTCGCACTCACAAACACGGAACGAGTGCAGCTCGGTGGTAATGAGCAAAGGACAGCGTTCAGAATAGCAGTAACCAGGAGAAAAAGAGGTGGTTGCGTCGGTGGTAATTCAAACGAAGTTTCTGCTTGGACGTTCTCTGTCTCATTGCCCGGTGCATGTGATGCCAGTGCTTTATCAGTGAGTTGTACTTTTTTTTCTTCACAAAGATGTTTGCGAAGCCTGCATTTGTACCGAGCGGTGTCATGAGTAAGAGCTAAACGTCTTGCCTGTAGCATCTGAACACAGCTTGATTTCTCGTGCTCCTTTAAGACACTGACAAGAGGACGAAATGTTCCACTGCCGAGCCACGAGAATTGATCTTTGGATGGAAATGCGGAGATAAAACCAATTTACTTTCTTGCCCTCTATAAAATTACTACCGCTTTAACTGCAGTGTTAAACTTTAAAATGTGAGTTCTTTGAAATTGAAATATTTTTCCCTATCCACACAGAGGCTTCGAATATGTTCAAGATCAATAAGTAGAGTTGTCCACTTGCTCCAAGTAAGCAATGAGCAGAACTCGTCCATTTGAGGCCCAGCCAGCGGTGGAAACCAAACTCTCCACACTCTTCCATCCACGTGGTGTTCACCAGGTGGTGTTCATTTTCTCAGCCGCGCACAGTTAACCGTGTAGCCGGACGGCGCAGTGGCCGGAGCGCATTGCTCGCAATCGAATTATCGAGTCAATTCAGCCCGTCATCCCTCCTTCAACAATAAGATGAGAACCACTATGTTGTAAATCAACAACGGCGGTGCAGCCCTTTGTCACAATGAATTTCTGATTAAAGGCCTGTCTCTCCACGCCGTGTTGGTCACGCGGTTTGATTGACCATGCTTCACCACATTGGTCAGTGTGGGTTGGTGGAGGGGTGGAGGGATCGTAGTGGTTAACGTGCTGCGCTACGAACCTGTCTACCCGAGTTCGATGCTCGCTAACGGACAACACCAGTAACGAATATCTGATTTGGTCCTCCTCTAGGTCGACTCAGCCTCAAATTAGTACCTGGTGTGGTGCGTAAAGATCGCCACTGCGGAAACAAAGGCGGTCGGGCGTGGTGCTGGCCACCCACCCCCTCGTGTACCTTTCCCGGCCTTCATAGGTGCTACTCGCTAACAGCAGTTGCCACAACAGTCCATTCAGGCTATATGGGTGATCTTTGACGGGGAATCAATGTAACCAATGCACCACCGTGACACCACTCAACAGTGGTAACCCCAAGTGCATCGTCACCTCTTTAAATGCATTGCACTTTTTTTTACTGCCATTACGCTTGTTTACCCAGGCACGCCGCACCGAGCCTCCGATACTTTTTCACGAGGGTCCTGCCAAATTTCCGCCACGGCGGCGAGGGGCGAGGGGGCACCGTTGCTCTGCCGTAATCCCCACATCGAGTGACGTGCGGGTAACGTGTTCACATCGGATTCGTCCGGTAATCAAAAAATAATAACTCCCACTCCGATTCCAGTGGACGGCGGCTGGTGCGAGTGGTCCCCGTGGACGCCGTGCTCCCGCACGTGCGGCTCGGAGACGGCGTCGCGCTACCGCACGTGCGCGTGCCCCCTGCCGCGGGACGGGGGCGCGCCCTGCGCCGGGGCTCAGCGCGGGCACGAGCACAGGGACGTGGGCGTGCAGCTGGAGGCGAAGCCGTGCAACCTCTTCCCCTTCTGCCCCAGTGCGTAGGCGGCCTGCCGCGCCCTCCTCCTATGACTTCTGTGCAGACACACGAGCGGTGGGGGGGGGGGGGGGGCGGGGGGGGGGGGAGTGGGGGCGAGAGCACTGTCAGTGTGCAGGGACACGAACGAGTTAGGTTCCAGAGGTCTGTTCGTAAGTCGATTTGTTCGTGAGTCCAACTTTTTTCTCTTGTCCATTCCAAACATGTTGTACGGCATGGTCACTAAACACGGAGAATGGCTTTATAAGTTGTATAATCTCATGTGGATGTAGATACCACTGGTTCTTCACGTTCTGCAGCTGTAGATGCCACTGGTTCTTCACGTTCTGCAGATGTAGATGCAACTGGTTCTTCATGTTCTGCAGATGTAGATGCCACTGGTTCTTCACGTTCTGCAGATGTAGATGCCACTGGTTCTTCATGTTCTGCAGATGCAGATGCCACTGGTTCTTCACGTTCTGCAAATGTAGATGCTACTGGTTCTTCACGTTCTGCAGCTGTAGATGCCACTGGTTCTTCACGTTCTGCAGATGTAGATGCCACTGGTTCTTCACGTTCTGCAGATGTAGATGCCACTGGTTCTTCACGTTCTGCAGATGTAGATGCCACTGGTTCTTCACGTTCTGCAGATGCAGATGCCACTGGTTCTTCACGTTCTGCAAATGTAGATGTCACTGGTTCTTCACGTTCTGCAAATGTAGATGCCACTGGTTCTTCATGTTCCGCAGATGTAGATGCCACTGGTTCTTCATGTTCCGCAGATGTAGATGCCACTGGTTCTTCACGTCCTGCAGATGTAGATGCTACTGGTTCTTCATGTTCCGCAGATGTAGATGCCACTGGTTCTTCACGTTCTGCAGATGTAGATGCCACAGGTTCTTCACGTTCTGCAGATGTAGATGCCACTGGTTCTTCACATTATCCAGATTAGATGCCACTGGTTCTTCACGTTCTGCAGATGTAGATGCCACAGGTTCTTCACGTTCTGCAGATGTAGATGCCACTGGTTCTTCACGTTCTGCAGATATAGATGCCACAGGTTCTTCACGTTCTGCAGATGTAGATGCCACTGGTTCTTCACATTATCCAGATTAGATGCCACTGGTTCTTCACGTCCTGCAGATGTAGATGCCAATGGTTCTGTAGATGCCACTGGTTCTTCACGTTCTGTAGATGTAGATGCCACTGGTTCTTAATGTTCTTTAGATGTAGATGCCACTGGTTCTTCACGTTCTGCAGATGTAGTTCAACCGCCATTGCACGGCGGTTGAATACGACTCTCAGTCCGAACGGGCAACTGGACATACGGACAGGTTTGTTCGTATCTCTGAAAGTTCGTAAGTCGAATGTTCGTAAGTAGAGGAGTCCCTGTACTTACAAAGCCACATGTTGCATGTGTGTATGTTAAACTTCTTTTAACACTGCACATAGCCAACCGTGTTAATCTGAGGTGCGGGGGGGGGGGTACAAGTGAACACGTTTTAAGATGTGCGAACTTCCTCAGCATCTTGAGATAATTTTCTATTTTTAAACACTGCTATTTCGTGCAGGATTTTCTTTTTAAATATACATCAACAAAATATAACAGTACAATGAAATTTGGATTTCATCATTGTTGTCAGCTTGAGTAAATTTTCTGCAAGATGAAGACCTCCCAAAGCCATCATCATCTCACAATCCTACGATGTAAACAATCCACCTCATAAGTAATATTTAAAAATACTTTTTTTTTTAAACACGCTTTAATGCTATAACGTAAGGGACCGTGGTGATTTACAGCCAACGTGAGTTGAGCGTGGACAATTAGACCCAAGCCGAAACATCAGATATAAAAAAGATTGTTTAAAAATATGTATTAAAAATTTTTAATGATAGAATATAGTATTGTCATCAGTATGACATGCGTATACCAAGTATGCAGTCCATACGACATTGGGAAGTGGGTTAAAATTGAGTTACAAGATTTGAGGATACAACAACAGACAGAGTTGAGGATATAACAGACAGAGTGAGTTAAATTAAAGCGTGTAAAATGACGATCTGCCTTCAACAGAGTACCCGATGCGGCGTGTAAACATCAGCACTGGGAGACGAAAGTGGTGTGGGCTATCCCCCACCGACTCGTGCACCGTGACAACCTTCACGGATGCTCGCTGACAACAGCGGCACCTCAGTTCAGTTCAGTTTCATGTATTAGGTATAGCCCTGTGAGCCATGCGGCTCTTGACTCAGGTGCAACCGCAACAAACAAAAACACGAACAAAGAACATCTCAAAGTGACTGCGCGCAACAGAAAAATCCAGGAAGAAAAACAGCAAAGTCTTCCAGAAAGAAAAAAAAACAGCAAAGTCTTCCAGAAAAAAACCCACCGCATGTCAACGCCGTGTGCCAAAAATCCCAGTGGGATGCAAGTCAAACGATAACAACCGTAAGACAAGTCTGTTAAAGGCTACATGGGTCTGCGTGTCCTTGTGTTTCAGCGGACGGCGGGTGGGGCTTTTGGTCGTCGTGGTCGGCGTGCGACGCCTGTGCCGGCGGCGCCGCCGTCAGGACCAGGGAGTGCAACAGCCCAACCCCGCGCTTCGGCGGCGCGGAGTGCGAAGGGAACTCCACCGTGAGCCGTCCGTGCCAGGGGGACCCCAGCTCGTGTCCTGGTGGGTGTGTCGGGATGACTACGGCGACCGTCCTTGTGCGCGCGCGCTGCCCACGTGTTTTGGTGGGACCGAAAAATCGATGGCAAGAGTGGGTTAGCGCACAGCTCGTCGAGAACCAGCGACCCGCCTTTCATTCCCAGCCATGCCTCTCATCAGCGGCGAGTGATTTCTGATCCGGTGCTGGGTCCTCCCATAGGTCGACTCTGCCTTAAATGAGTACCTGGTGTGGTATGTACATACCAGCACTGGGGAGACAAGAGGGCATGGTGTGGCCTGAACCGGACATGGTGGTGGCCACAAACCAGCATCGTGCCAGCCTCTGTAATTGCTTACGAACAGCACGTGTCCCAACAGCCCACGTGAACAATGCAAGGGATATTTGTGTGTATGCGACAGGAGTGATGTAGTGATTTGTGCACTGCGCTAGTTTCGATCTCGCTGATATGAAAAACACATCTTGGCCAAATCATCAGTGGGGAAAATGGCCCTCCCCCTGGCCATGCTCGCTGGAAATTGATTACCTGGTACAGAGTGTCCCAGGAGTAGCACTCTGAAGACAAGGGTGGCCAGGCCTGGTCGCTGACAGTAACCACCCCTCGGATTGCCATGTCAGCTTTAATTGGTCCAGAGTGTACGAGATAAAATGGGGGGCATAGTCTTTGTGTTCTGATGGCTTATTGATTTACGTTTTAATTAAGATCTAGTAACTACAATGACACCCATCATCACTCGATGCCTACACACTCGATCAGTCGTGGATGCCGTTTTTAACCGACTTGGCATGTTGCTATTGTCTACGTTGGCAGAAAAGAAGCGTAAAAACAAAGAGACATACGAACATAGAATCGGGCGTTGCGTGCAGAGGTCTTCCTGAACTATAATGTTGACACCAACACACGTCCCCCCCCCCCCCCCCCCATTACATTGTTGATCGATCGCTGGCTTGGGAACCTGGTCGCTCGTGTAGCAAGGTCAGGCCCTGGCGACCTTCGCCTACCGGGCAGCAGTGCTGTCTGTCGATAACAGCGAGGGACACGTCCGACACTTTCACCGGCGAGCCACTGGAAGTGGCGCAATCGAGATTGATTATTGCGCGGGTGACGTTCGGCACAACAACAATTTGCATTAACGGTGCAGTTCATGATTTCGGGTGAAGAATGCACCAATTAGCGATCTACGGCGGCATGGAAAACATTTACGGGCCCTTTAAGAGCGGGTGTGACAACTGCAAATGGCGTTCGTTACAACATTGTTCAATTTCCACAGCACGTTAGAGAGTAAGTAAGTACCCCTCCCATTATTGTAAACATTTGATCTACTTTGCAATGATCTGGCCTTTCAGAGAAAAGAGTCACATTCGGAAGCTTATTTTCCAAATTAGGCATATGCCAACACATCAATGAGTTCCAATCCAGGTTAAGGACTCATTCAGGTTATGAACACTTTGAGGCTCAATAACATGGGTATCACGTTTTGGCACCTAAACAGTGGATATCCTGTGGCTTTAACGGCTGCCACCACAGGAATGTGGAATTTCCATCACCATCTGAGACCCACCAAAAGGCACAAGCACCCCCTCACACTTAACCCCATCCAAGTCAATTGACCGATTGACTGATTGATACATTTATTCTGTATCCTATGGTTCTTTCGGTACAGTCACGAAAGTTCCAAGTCACGAAAGTTTAAGTAAAAATTTACACTTATTCCGTTAAAGATTTGCCCCCCACCGTGGCGATGTGGAATTTCCACCGCTGGCTTTTCAACACCGGGGCTCGGCTTAACGCTCGCACTGGCTCGCACTCACTCGATCGGAGGAGAGTCACTCGACCGTGTGACTTATTATCGACTGACGGATCGATCGATTTACTTGACGGAGACTCTCCGAGGCGTCGGTGCCCGCGCTTGCAGCGATAACGCGCTACGCAGCTGCCCCTTGCCTCTCGTCGCTCAAGAGTGGCAGGCGCCGCGGCGGCGGCGAGATGTGAACTACCTCACCCGGTATACAGGAGGTAGTAGGTTCGATCCCGACCCTGGTGCCTGTATGTGTGGAGTTTGCGTGTTCTCCCCGTCGGTCGCGTGGATTTTTCTCCCGGTTTAAAAATGTGCGTTGAGAGTATTCGATTGCTTTACATTTCCTCAAGATAAGCCGCTTGGTTGAACTACCATGGCCAGGTCGCTTCGAAAAACGGGAACCGCACACCTCAGTGGGCTTCAACTGGTGAAATAAAAAAAACCATTTCGTTCGTTTGTTCAGATTGCCCCGAGGGCCAGGTGGTGCTGCCGTGCGGCAAGCCGTGCCCACGGAGCTGCGAGGATCTGCGGAGTGGCGTCCTGTGCGTGGAGCCGCCCGCCGAGTGCCGCCCCGCGTGCGCGTGCCCCGGCGACCTCGTGCTGCGCGAGGACGGCACCGCCTGCGTGCCGCCCTCGCGGTGCCCGTGCCGCTACCGCCCGCCCAGGCCGTCGCACTCGCACGGGCGGGACCGTGAGTGTCGGGTTAATTGCCGCCGGCTCGCACTCCCCCACCCAGAGACCGGTGTGTCATCATTAGCATCAGCAGCAGTTCTGTGATCAATCCGCTGTTGGATGAAGGCACTCCCAGAGTGTGGTTGCGTTCCCTCCCTTGGCTGCCATTCATTCGCTACTCTCGGACACCGGCCGGGGTGTCCTGCCCAAGCGATAAACACCCAGTCTTTCACCTGGGTGTTTATTGTTCGTTGTGGTTAGACCCCGAAAAAAATGTGTCGTTCAACGGCAGCACCGCAAGTGGTGTTTTTGTTCCGTGGCAAGGTTTTTGCATTTTTGTTGAGTGCTTCCATAATGAAAGAGCATCTTCAAAGCACTTTGCAATGCAAATGGGACGTAGCAAAGCACCTCGCTTCGTTTTTTTTTATTTTGTTAACCTTGCGTCAGGTGTGAATGCGTAGAATTTCCACGCGTGAGCAGAAAGGCATTTTGTTTTCGTGAAACGTTTGATGCAAAACAGCCACACTCTGCGGTGATTCCTGTTCTATCGATTTTGGGCAACAGTGGGTAGAAGGCACTTTCCACGAGCGCAGAAAAATGGAGGCCCTGATCATTGAAACACATGGCACAAATGCCGAGGTTAACATTCACTTGCGGATATGCTCACACCCGTCGATCCCCGAGGGTAAAGCCACGGTGGTGCCGGCCATCCTGCGACTGGGAAGCCGGTGACCGAGTTAAATGTTTCAAATCGTCTACAGCATTATTACCGTTTGCTGGCACATCGTTTGTCTCACACCCTCTGTATTTTTCAGTTCACTCTCCGTTTAGTCACGCACCCTCGCCTGTGACGGTGACAAAGTTTTCCTCCCCGGTACAGATGGAGTCAACGGCAGCTCCGCCTCTGAGGTCCAGCCAGCGTGGATACTGGTGCATCCCGGGGAGACAGTCGCCATCCGTTGCAACAACTGGTAAGGGACGAAGCGAGCGCAGGGGACATCAGCGCCCCTGCTTGCTGTACTTCTGGCGGCCTGGGTCGGGAACGGCAGAAGGACGAGGAGGGTGGGAGGAGGGGTTGTGGGAAGCGGGGGGGCGGGTAGAGGTGGGATGGGGGGAGCAGATGATCGCACGTTTGGAGAGGCGAGGGGGGGGGTGAGATGCGACAAGGGCAGACAGGGACACGTGAAGGGTACTCGTCGCAGGTGGTGCGGTCTCATGCCTCTCATGCGCTCCCTTTGTTTTTTGACACCGCAGCAGGTTTGTACAAATCAGGTTGTAATTGGACAGCGTAGATGCAACGCACGGAAGGGTTGTTTTTTTTTAAGGTTATTCTGGAATTATTTTGTTTTCGTGCGCAGCGTGCTGTGTGTGATTTTCAGTTTTTCGTTGACGTGTTGTTATTTTTTTCCAACTGTGTGTTTCCACATTTACACGTGGCTCATCTGTGGTGTTCTTGTTCACCTAGGGAAAGCAAAATTCTACGGAGCGTTTTATGTAATTTCTCGCTTTATATTGGCCTAGGAAATTCGTTCTTTGGAACCAAACGATGCTAGTAAATGTGTTAGGGCTTTGAATTGCATGATCAAGATATCGCAAGCAACTGCTATTAATAAAAAAAATGATATAAAAGGTCACATCTTAGAATTGCCCACAGATGAGCTTGATTGAAACAGAAATGAAGTGGCACATGTAGATTGTCACAAACGCGCACTTGCTAAAGATTTCGTTATGTTGCCATTATCAGATAATTCGCTTATGATTTATTGATTTTTGCATCAACAATTTTTTCCAGATTTTTTCACACAACCCATAATTTGATTCCGTCAATATTTACAGCCATACACATTACTCAATTTATTTATTTTTTTGTTGTGGAGTGTTTTTCATAAACGTATTTTCACCAATTATATTTGGCCCAAATTTTTCGCGGGTCTGGTGGCTCACGCCCGTAATCGACCATTTTGGAGGTAGGGTTAGGGGATGGTACATGTTTAATAATATGTGTTCGACACCCAACCTGGTTTACTCTATGAGGTGTCCGCTTTCTTGGCAGTACAGCAAGTACGGTCTGGCTGTATGCACATTTGAAAGTGTTATTCCTTTCAAGTGTCTGTGTTTTTTTCTGAGCAATTGAGTTGCTCCCCACGTGCGATAGACTCTAAAAGAACGTGTTCAATTATCCCACTGCAGTGCCTTTCTGAAAAAAAGTATTAATACCAAGGTGTTTAATGATCTCAACTCACAATGAGACGTTTGTTTCAAATATCAGTCAGCGATCACATTTGTTTCTTGCGGTCAATAAAATCATGACCCCTCGATGGAGGTCAGCAGCAGTCGCCCAATGCCGTGGGAAATGCCACCGTTGTCAGATGAACACCACCCAACACTAATTTGAACAGAGAGGGACACTTTGCCTCTCCCGATCAAGTTCGTTAATCGGCAGGTCACATGTGGCGGGCACGTCGACATCTTCCAAGGTTTCTGGCGAGCGTTGAAGAGTAGGCCAAATATCTTCGAGAGGGCTTCTCTAGACCTCGCTCAAGTGGAGGCCGGTCTGCCAGCAGTGGCTTAATAAAGAAGTTCCAGTGCTGCACCTTGACCTTTTTAAACAAATATTTTTTGTTTCCTCAATCGCTGCGCTCCTCCGCCATCGTTTTCACTTCTCCCGCGGGGTGCACCCGTGCACTAGACCCGGATAGCTTCCGTTACGCGCGCACGCGGTGACCTCTGACCCCGTCGCGTTCTCCCGGTGCCCTCGCCTGACGGCAGCACCTGCGAGAGCGGGCAGCTGTCGTGCACCGAGCTGGCGTGCCGCATCGACGGCGGCTGGGGCTCGTGGACGGGCTGGAGCGCGTGCGCCCGCTCCTGCGGGGACGGCGTGCAGTACCGCTACCGGCTGTGCGACAGCCCGGCCCCGCACGCCGGCGGCCGCGGCTGCGCCGGGCCTTCCCGGGAGGAGAAGGAGTGCCGCGCGCGGAGCTGCGTCGGTAAGGTGCCGTCCACTTACGGCGCGGCTCCCCGTCCCGGGGGGGACGAGACGGGGGGCGGCCAGCTGTCACCCGCCGCGCAAATGACGGCCGCGTTATTCGCGCTCGCTCGAGGGTGACCCGGATTATCGCGTCGATTTTATTCCGCTGACCTTTTGAAGCGCGCGCGCGAGTGCGTTGACAAAATACGTACCCCCCCCCCCCTCGCCCCCTTGGGGAGCGGACAAGGTCTGGGTGACGCCTCGCTCAAGCATAGGGGGGATATGCCCAGATGGTGAAGTCCACTCCTCACTGTCCTCGAGTGTAGCGCTTTAATTGAGGACTACGTCATCATGATGTGCGGCTATACTGCTCCTAAAGCGGAGCCTTAAGCCCCTTGCTCAGTGCATCCCTGTTACCGACAGCGATTTCTGCAATGGAATAAAAATAGCAAACGCTTTGGTACCGCCCTGCACGCATTGTACGGCTCCCAGTGACCGTGACCCGTGGCGCTCCTATTCATCCACACAATGTAAGAGTTGGTAAGTGTTGCCAAGTGTCACGTGTAGTCAATGCAAACTGACACAGACACATGTAAAGCGGCTGGGAATGCGTGCGCTTGGGAGAGCTCATCGGGCGGTGCTTTATTTTGACCGGTTAGACGAAAACACCGCGCGATGCAACTGGTATTGGCCAAACACACCAACGCTGGAAGAAACGCTTGCAAGTTACTCAATTGGGATTACACATAGCAGCAGCAACATCGCACCCTACTGCAAAAAAAAAAAACACGAACTTAGCAAGACCCTCATGAAAATGAAAAAAAGAGGCCACAGCTGATTACGGGGCCTTCTCCCTCCTCGTCGCTGTCCGATCGACGTGCCCTGCCGTGCGCGCACTCACGTGGTTCCTTCGCGACGTCCCGTCGTTTCAGACTCGTGGCCCTGGTCAGAGTGGTCTCCCTGGGCCAACTGCAGCGTGGGGTGTGGCGGCGGGGAGCAGACCCGCCACCGGAGCTGCCTGCACCCCCCGTGCCCCGGCCTGGCAACGCACAGCAAGGCCTGCAACACCCACGTCTGCCAAGGTGGGGTGTGGGCTGCTCTCTCCATCGCTGCACACAGAGACAAACATTCCCCCGTGTAGCCTGAGCACCGATGAAGAAGGCCGGCACGGCACACGGCGGGGTGGGCGGTCGGCACCATGCCCGTTGCCTCCCGAGCGGCTATGCTTACACACCGCACCGCCACTGGTGTTGGCCGTGAGTGGGCTTTGAACTCGGGTCGCCTGGTGCACTGCCGTGCATTGCCAGGTGCAGGAGTAACACGAGAGGTAATATGAAGGTATTTACTTTGCAGGAAACGAGGCACCCAGAGAAGCTGTATCGTTGTGTGCAAAGTCTCTGAATTGACATTGACCGCCTCTCTCTATAAATATATGCCCACGGTTTCCGTACGGCGTCTTGGAAGGTGCGGTCAAATTTATCCGCTATTAAATTGACGCAGCGTTGTCATTGTATTGGGGTAATGACTGACGGGGTGGTCATTATCACTGTCGGAGCCTCGAAGCCAGTGGTGGAAATTCTTCATTACTATGACGGGGACTAGTCACCATGAAAAAAACACCGATGACTGCTCACGAAGTGGAGCACCCCTCGCTACGCGGTGTTTACTTTAACCCGGTACTTGGCTATTCGTCAGACCGTCCTACGAGCTGCGGAATATCTGGAGCACACGGATGTGCATATGTGCAAGTGTGCATTGCGTGACGGGCAGATGCTGTTATACAGCACTCTAGAGGCAGGGTTAGTAGGTGGCACAAACGGCAAACATCAGTGGTGTATTATACTACTGGGCATCTGTGAAAAACAGCTTAATAGCTCATCGCATTTCTCTAGGATAAACAAAGATTCAGATTCTGATGTGCAGAATTGGTCCTGGAAGCCTCCCTTCACCAACCCACACGAATAATAATGAATCAGCCATGGCCAATCAACTTCTGGATGAAGCCACCCCCCCCCCCCCCCCACCAATCTGCTTCCGTCTGGGGAGGCCTTCAACCCACTGAGCACCTACACATGAGCAGATGTAAATCACAAAGTCGGCTTGGAGAGGCCCTCTTTCTAATCGTGGACCGGCAAGAGGCTGTAACAAAATAAACTCCGTGAGAATGCACAGTTGAATTGTATCAGCTAACGGCAAGGCACTGGCCTTATGCTTCCAGCCTCATAAGCTTGTAGCGTGATGGCCATTGATCAAAACGGCTACGCGGAGTTGTGCGTTAAGTTTTGGAAATTGTTGTTGGAATTAATGCTCCCCCCCCCACCCTAATAATCAAGAACCATCTCACGTGGGCCCGTTTCGCAAGCAAAAGCCACTCTCCATAATTGGCCCGGCTCATACACACACACACACACTTCACATTAAACTATGCTGCACTGCAGCTATAGACGAAATACACACGCACATTGCATTTGTAGTGTGCCAATAGCTGGAGAGTAACTACTTGGTGTCCTGCCAGGCTGGTTGAAAGCCATAGTGGGGGTTAGCGTGCCCATGTCCTGGGCTTCCTTGTCCTTCGCTTTGTCCTGTGGAGATGACACAAACTGTAGTGATTGAATCCTGAATACCAAGCCTTGAAAAAACGTGGGCCCAGAAATTCAATGTGACTCGGCTCGAATGTGGCGTTGCTTTAATTTTGTGTGCTATGGTGAAGGGAACGTTTTTCATTGTATTTGTATTATGTCAGCACGAGTGTAAGGCACATTACAGACTTGAAGATGCTTTTTCTTTGCTGGAATAATTTCAAGCAGCATTGTTCACTGCCTGCGCTCTGTGACTGACATAGAGAAAGGTCAGATTTTTTTCGATGTTAATGTGTACAATTACAAGTTCATGATTTTTCTTTATTATTTTTACAGCCACGGAAGTCGGTTCTGCCGAATACCAAACGTGTTGAAGGAATGTGAGGCACTGCTGTCTGGAGGCTCAGCGCTAAACACATTTTGATGGCACCAAGCCCGTTTGTTTCGTTTTTGCAGCTTTTCTTCCATAAACAAAATCTATTGCATTGCTTTCCCTGGATATTATCCACGGCGGAAATCAAAACAATATATAAAAGGCTTTTTTAAGTTTCACCGATGTGAAATGGCAACTACACAGCAAAGAAATTACGGTGCTTCATCACATATCACACCAAACATGCTGTGCAAACTCATTTAGACTTCACGAAGCACACAACTGTGGTACCGATGTCACGCTGATCGTCGGTCAGGCTTCGTGACCTGTGTTGTAAGGAAAAAAAAACTTTAAAAACTAAACCGTGAAACACTTCGTCCTCACCAAAAACTCTCCCCCATTCCTGACGACCGTTTTTTTTTGTCAGCCGGCTGTCCGGCCGACAAGCTGTTCCGGGAGTGCGTCCAGGACGAGGAATGTCCGTACACGTGCGCGCACGTGCGGGGCGAGGCGGAGTGCCGCGGGGAGACCTGCGAGGAGGGCTGCCACTGCCCCGTCGGCACCTGGCTCCACCAGGGCCGCTGTGTCCAGGTGGGGGACTCGTGCGTGCGTGCGAGCGAGAGAGTGGGACTGCGAGAGAGCGAGCGTGCGGGAGAGCTCACGGACGCGTGATGTGTTGTAACAGGTTTGGGCAGTTGATCTCAAACAAGTGGCACTGAAACCTAGCAGCCGGGTCAATTCGCAGTATTTTTAATGCTGTCAAATATATTGAAAGAACAATCAGAACGGTCAGCAAGGACGCAATTTAAGAAAGGATCAAAGTCAGATTGACTCACTGTTAGGGTCGCCATCTCTCCCAGGGTCGATCTATTTTTTTGCACCTCAGAGTTGTAGTAACCCTACTCAATGTATGTGGGCATCGCGGCCAATTACCTAATGGACCACTCAGTTCCTCCAATGCCCTGCCATAACCTCAGAAGTGCCTCATTAATCATATTAAAAATTCCATTCGCTAAAACTTTATGAGAAAGTGTTTCCATGTTGCTGCTCCATGTTTCTCGAATATGCTTGGCTCTCAATCCACGGCTTTATTTTTTTCTCTCCCTTCACTCTTTTTATTTCCCTATTCAAACAAAACACACCTCTACAAAACGCACCACACGTTTTTTTTTTGTATGCCGCCCCTTGCTCCCACATGTTTGCTCTGTCTTTTTCAATTCACTTGTTTATGTCGCTGTTTGGCAAAAAAATATAGAACTTACTTGCACCTGTGCCTAACTTTTTAAATGTTGCATTTGCGCTGCTTTTTATTTTGTTTATGGCCATTAAATACCTCGTTTGGCACTGTACTCACACGCCACAGATCTCCCTTGTAAAATAGACGAACAACTGGCTAAACGGTAATATCCGTTTAACAAATTAATTAAACTTACATTTTTATCATACACCCACGGGTGCCATCGTTGCGAGATGTTAACTCCCTCACCTGGTATGAAGGAGGTCGTGGGTTTGATCCTGACCCTGACGCCTGTATATTTGGAGTTTGCATGTTCTCCTCGTGGTCGCGTGGATTTTTGTCCGGATCATCCGGTTTTTACCTCCAGATTTAAAAACATGCGTTTTAGAGTATTTGGCTGCTATAAATGTCCCCGTGACGATAAGCCACTTCATTGAGCTATCATTTGTGGCCAGGTCGCTTCTGAAACAGAGCTATGCGGCTCAGTTGGGCCCTCAAATAGTAAGCACAAAATACGCATGATGATCAGCATGACCCATGCACCCTGCCTCCCGGTCGCTGGATTACAGGTGTGAGCCACCGTGTCTTTTGATGGTGGAGTGTGACTGGAAGCACAAGGCAACATGCGCGGTGGCTGTGCCCCCCCAGGAGTGCCCCTGCGTGCTGGATGAAGCCACCGCAGTCCTGCTGTGGGAACAGTCGGCCCTCTCGGCGGCTGAGAAGGCGGCGGATCAGGGGTCGGAAGTTGGAGGGAGGGCCCCGCTCAATCTCACGGCGCTGCGGGATGACGGCACGGCCGTCTTCCTGGGGCAGGAGATCCCGTCAGGAGCTTCCATCACTCACGAGTGCAGCAATTGGTAGGTGGACGGCTGATTTTATTTTGAAGAGAGTTTTAAGACGTTTTACTGCGCAGGGCCTTAGTGCTAGGTCTCTGCTACCGATGCTGTTGCTCCTGGAGAAATACTGCAACTATTAATAATGATAATCATTATTATAATCACCTTCACACCGTTGTCTTTGCCAAAGGACAACTCCAATGGGTCTAACACTATGCATTGTATAGACCCCTACATATTTTCTATAGCGATCACAATTCACCCCCCTGCGATTTGATGCATTGTCACGGTTATTCACAGCAATTTGATTCACAAACCTTTTTGAGCTCAAGGGATCACAAACAACAACAAAAAACACAATACAACATCTAAACATTAAAAACACAATAAATAATTTATCGTGAGCTTAAGAATGGGTATCTCTCAACAAAACAATGCATTGTCCTACCCCTACTATTCACACTGTGATCGTGCAAATGAAGCCAGGTAATGCTATGAAAACATTGCACGAATGTAAAATTAATGCGTGCAAAAAGCAGTGGTGAGGTGACATTTTAATTTTGTTTATTCCAGGATAAGAAACCATTGCAGCTGTAAGTAATGTTAGACTAACTTGCCGCGGTTATCAGATTAAGAATCAGTGCCGCTTTTACGGACTGCTCCTGTAATTTCGTGGGTGCACCTGGTGCCTCTCCTTCTCTGGTGTCCCCAGAGCAGTCGATGAATAATATAATTTACGCCTCGAACCTGCCGCTGTGCTTAAAATAAAAGCTTCAGTATTGCTCACTGGCGAGCCTCATAAACGACTGCCAAAATAAACACGCGTCTGCACCTCCCGTTCAGCCGAGTGATGATGGGGTGAGGCCTCCGTTGAAGCAGTGGATAAATCAAAATTTATTATTAATGCCGTGCCTCCCATGCGGTACGTCTTGAGTCAGAACGAAGGGGTGATTGAGATAACCACTAGGTAAGGAAGTGATTGCAGCACCAAATACAATGTTCAAAAACAAAGCAGTACGGCCAGCAGGCGTGCACAACAAAATAAGAAAACCAAATTGAACATTAGAAATGTATTTGACTCATAGCTGACGACGATGCTGATTATGAATGTATTGCTTTTATGCAATGGCCCACCAGGTAATATTATTATAAGTAAATGTTCACGCTTACCACATGACGCTGTGATCGTGCAAATAAAGGCAGGTGATGCTGTGAAAGCATTGCAAGTATATTACATTGACGGATACAGAGCAATCGTTCATCATCATTATCATCAACCATGACCAATCCACTGCTGGACGAAGGCCTTCCGAAACTTTTGCCACCTTTAACAGTTCTTCAACGTAACAATCCACGTAGTGCTGTCATGCGCGTCGATTTCATCGCTCCTTCTCCCCGGCGGTCATCATCACGGACACTTTCCCTTCTTTGGCTGCCACTCCATAAAATCTAGTGACCATTTTTACGTATTACAAAACCATCCGTAGATTTAACACTGGCCAAAGTCACCATTTTCTCTTCCTCTCCTCCTCCTTTACGGAGGCTTTTCAGTCCCCACACCTCCGATTAGCATAGCTGGATACGTGCAGTGCAAAAGATGTTTCACATACACGAACTCAGGACAACCATTATCACACCGCAGACTTGTGAGTGGTGGCAGCAGCTCAGGGGAGGTCTTGCACCGGCACTGCATTTACCACGACTCACGATGATGATGACGACGACGATGATGTTAACCTCCACCTGCGACGGTGTAGCGTAACGTTTACCCATTAACACCGCCGCTAACCGCCACGCGCCACTCCCACGCCCGCAAGCACGTGCGCGCACGGCAATCTCCGCTGCGCCGCGCGCCCGTGCCCCGTGGACGGGCGGCTATCCTCGTGGAGCGGCTGGGAGCGGTGCTCGCGCACTTGCGGGGGCTTGGGGCGCATGACGCGCACGCGCACCTGCAGCGAGCCCGCGCCGCGCCACGGCGGCCGTCCGTGCACGGGCCCCACCATGGACATCAAGTACTGCCACACGCCCGACTGCCGCGGTGAGTGAGCAAGCGGCGACGGTCCGTTCCCCCGTTCGGGCGCCGGTTTTGCTCGGAGTAGGCGGCGGCACGCGATTTGGTAGCCACGACCGTGGTGAGAGAGAGAGAGAGAGAGGTGCGATGGACGTGGTGTGCCCGGGTGCCGGAATGCTTGAAGGGTCGCCGACCCCTGGAAAGACCAGGCTGAGAGTGAGCCCTGACCACGTCGCAGTGTGGGCAGCTCGGGGCAATCGCGGAAATTTCTACTCTGGTTGGGCAAGTATGGGACGTCGCTCGTCCCATCTCTGTTGGCTGTGACGTGCCACAGGTGGAAATTCCATGTTCCTATGATGGGAGTCCGATTTTTAGAAATAGGATGACCACTTATGATGTCCTACAAAGTAGCACTACATTTTCTTGGACCATTGATCCTTGAGTCCCACCATATTAAGTTTCATTGAACACCATGCCATTAAGTTTGGTTTTGCAGTTAAATTGACTGTGGACAGCTGTAAGAGCTAACGCAATGTAATCAAGACGTTGCTTGGCCCAAAAGTAGTTCCATCTCGTGTTGAATCAGCAGGGCCTGTTGATGTGACTCCAGAAGTAGTTCTGCACTGCCATCTTCCAGGATTGCTTCCCGGCATGATGTCATGCGCCACTCATTTTAAGGTTGTTCTTCAGAGAAGTTTGCTCACTAACATGATTAAGATTGCACAGTTCGTTGTAAAAAGGAAATGTTCTTTTACATTCTAAAAATAGTTTTTTTTTCTTTCCCCCCTGAAAGCTTTACACTCTAAATTTGCAATGACATTTCTCTCTTTCCAGCTGCATACACAACACCCAGCCCGGCAAATGTCACCATCGCACCCATGCCAGGTAACCTTTTTTTCTTGCACCATCCTTTGTAGCAGCCGTTCCATAGGATGAAAAACAATATTATTTTTGTAACGTACGCGGCAACTCAATTAAGTTTCATCCCTATGGCTGCGCGATAAGCGAAGGACACCAGTTTAGTGTTGGGGTGATGAATATCAAGAGATGAATAACATCAGGATTCTTAATTGCATTATTTAATGCATAGGCACATGTTGGAGAAGGGCTGAAATGTCCCATATTTTATATATATTTTTTATTTCTCTTCAAAGCATGATTATTGATGAATGTTTTGGGGTTTTTTCGTGCATAGGAACTATATGCTATACATACAGGAACTATATGCGAAGAGAAACAACTATGGGTTAAGACAGACATTAAGGTCACTTATACTGAGGCATGGGAGAGGAGGAACAGGTGGAGCGTTCGGCAGTGCAGATGACCAAGTATGGTGAGTTTCAGACAGCGAGAGCAGACAAAGAGAAGGAGCGACCTCAAGGCAGCCCGAGGTTGGTAGGTGGTGGCAGTGCTGTGTGTGCGCGTGCGCGTGTGTGTGGTAGCGTAGCGGTTAGCACACTGCTCTACGAACCCGGCGATTCCTGCTCACGGCCAACACCAGTGACGATTATGTGAACTGGTCCTGGGCCTCCCCTAGCTCGACTCAGCCTCAAATTACTACCTGGTGCGGCGCGAACATCGCCACTGTGGAGACAAAGGCGGCCGGACGCGGTGCCGGCCCACCCCTCGTGTGTCGTGCCGGCCTTCATAGGTGCTCGCCAACAGCGCTTGCCCCGACAGTCTGTTAAGCCAATACGGCGGATTCTTTGTCTTTGCGTGCGCTCAGCGGACACGGAGGGCTTTGGCAGCTGGACGCCGTGGTCGCCGTGCTCGCGCACGTGCAGCGACCCCGAGCTGCCGGCCCTGAAGACGCGCGTGCGCTTCTGTGCGCCCA
This sequence comes from Petromyzon marinus, assembly GCF_048934315.1. Lineage (NCBI taxonomy): Eukaryota > Metazoa > Chordata > Hyperoartia > Petromyzontiformes > Petromyzontidae > Petromyzon > Petromyzon marinus. The sequence goes on along the minus strand of NC_133668.1, from coordinate 3,384,618 downwards.
GAGCCACGTGCCGCGGCGAGTCTTACCAGGAGCACTTGTGCAACCTGCCCCAGTGTGACGGTGAGACCACCCCCCATGCCTGCCGGCCACAGATAGTCCATGCGATTGTCTGAGGTGAGCGCCTCCCAATCCTCGTTTGCGCGAGATTCCATGAAAAAAATGTTTTTCCACGATTGTTTTTCTCGACTCTGTCGGTGTCATATTGTGAGACGAATTACGTGCGCGCGCATGCATGCACACGCACAAACACTCACTCTCAGCGCGAGGCTGACTCGTTACATCTCACGGAGGATCGCTCCGTTGAACAAAATAGTTCCGCGGTTGGTTCGTAAGTGCGGTGTTCGTAAGTCGAGGACTGTCTGTATCCATTCAGATGTCTCGCAGGGAAAATTGAATTGTCACCCTTTGTGTTCGAGAATAGCTCACGAAAGCAGATATCACAGAGCTACATCTGAGCTCTGTATGAAGTGATCTATGGTTTATACAGCAGCGGGCTGCATTCTTCCACTGAGATAATGTTTGTCGCATGATAGTCCAGCTAAGTTGTTTTAATTCGCGGCAGGAATTGAGAAAAAATTATTGCTGAACCAACATTTAATGAGTTTCGTTTTTCGTCATTGGTGACCGAGCTGAGAGCATGAGCTCACTACAACTTGAGAACCCCGGCTTAACCTTGCCTACGGTTCTAATGCACATTCTCAGCAGTCCTGCTCAGCGCTCCAACCTCTGCACCACCCAGCAACTTCACCATTTAGAAACATGCGTTTAGATTATTTTGCTACTATAAATTTCCACGTGATAAGCCACTTGGTTGAGCTATCATTTGTGGCCAGGTCGCTTCTGAAAAAGAAGCTAATAGCTCAGTGGGGCTTTACCTGGTCAAATAAAATATAGACTTAAAACTGCAGGAATTCATATTCTTGGTTCTTTCGGTAAAGTCACGTCCATAGAAAACAAAATCATAATTAATCAAAATTAAAAGCTTGTAATTTTGATTTTTGTTTTCTATCTACGTGACTTTACCAAAAGAACCAAGAATATAAAATAAAATACTTAGGTTTTATTTGCATATTTTAGAGTGATTTGTTTATCGTTCCTTTACTGTACTGTAACGTTCTGTCCCGCCCCTACTGGACATCTGTGAAAAAGAGCTTTATAGCTCATCGGATTCCTCCAGTATAGTATAAATATTCTGATTCTAAAACCTAAACTACTAAACAATTATATTTTTCCAGGTAAGGCCCCACTGAGCTCTATAGCTCTGTTTCACAAGCGACCTGGCCACAAATGATAGCTCAACGAAGTGGCTTATAACCACGTGGACATTTATAGCAGCCAAATCCTCTAAACGCGTGTTATTAAAAATGGAGGGAAAAAAACGAAGGACCCGGAGAAAAATCCACGCGACCACAGGGAGAACATGCACACTCCAAATATAGGGAAGGCGTCAGAATCGGGATCGAACCCACGACCTCCATACCAGTCCGTTAGGGATGCTCCGTCAGTCGAGGTTTTTAGGGCTCGCCTGAAAACACATTTATTTTCTCCTCCGCCTCCGTCTGTGCGGCGTTATTTTCCTCTTGGTTTGAACATTCGGCCTTTTTGCTGGGATCGTATTGTGAAGCGCTGTTGAGGCCTTGTGCCGACGGAAGTAACGTCTCGCTTAATAAATAAACGTACTGTACGCTCTCCACGTGCGCCCCCCTCCACCCGCTAGCCCCGGTGTCGTGCGAGGACGGCGACTGCAGCGTGGACTGCTCGTGGAACGCGTGGACGGCGTGGAGCACGTGCTCGCGGCCGTGCGGCGTCGGGCAGCAGCAGCGCATGCGCACCTACAACCCACCGCTGGGCAACGGTTCCTGGTGCCCGGACATCATCGCCGGCAATTGGGAAGTTCGCTTCTGCAACACGGACGTCTGCAAGGGTGAGGCGCGGAGCCGGCGCACGCGTCGTGAAGGAAGGCCCCCCGGCCCCCCCGATGTGTACCCACCACATTGGATGACTCCACCAATTTCTTCTTCTTTCTACCGTGATTCAAGCGGCGGTGGGTCGTCCTTCAGACGGGCCGCTCTCTCTGACCACCAAACGGCTTCAAGGGTGCCCACACTCATTTAAGCACGGGGATGCATTGACTTTGTTTTTTACTTGGTTTAGAATGGCGAGCCTATGACCGAATCACCCTGATTGCACTTGATCTTGTCAGATCCCAGATGCTAAGCAGAGTTGAGCCCGGATGGTGACCACCATGCCTGCCAGGGTATCACGTGCTGCTATGGGCCTTTGTGCTTCATGGCTGTCAAATTACTTGTAATTCTATGATCTCGCTGTAATTCTATGATCTCGCGTCTATGCTGCTATCCTTCAACCAGCACTGACCAGAATGGTGAAGTGTGGTCAAACGACCCTCACGACCCACAGCGACGTGACGAGGGCTTTGCTCAACAGTCCATTGACGAGACCTCTCCCGATGTAAATCAAAAACGTCGGACAGGGACACAGACAACAGGGGACCTCTAAAGCTCAAGCGGCTTCACTCGCCTGTTGACCTCTCACCCCTGGCGCACAGTGGACGGCGGATGGAGCTCCTGGAGCCCTTGGGCCCCGTGCGACCGCGCGTGCGGGGGAGGCCGCTCCCTGCGCGTGAGGGCCTGCACCAACCCCCCGCGGAAAAACGGCGGGCAGCCCTGCCCAGGGGACAAGTACCAAGTGACCGTCTGCAACACCCAGCCTTGCGGTGCGCTGTCCGTCCGCTGCTTTTCCGTTTTCATTGGATGTCCGCTTTCTTGTGGCGATTGATTTGCTGTGGCTCCTGCGTAGGGTGCAGCGTCTGGGATTCGAGGGAGTGTAATTGCCCAATGAAAGCGGTACCCGTACAACGGCAATGATGGTTGGAGTCTGCCGGTGTGGGCATTCTTGAGAGGCCATTTTGTGACAGCTAAGCATGGAAATTGTCACACATAGGCTCGGTATATTGCAAACAATAGTAATGTAGGGGTTTCCTTCATCCCTATGCTCATATCTTTGGAAACGAGATCCCTTATTTTAATTCCACCCTTCGCAACTTTCCCACCTGAACCTCAAATCTAGGCTCAGACATTTACATACATACGCACGCCTTGAATCCTAAAAAAAACTCACTCCGATACTCCGTTCTTAGGTATTTTAAGTTTCGTTTTTGTTCTATTTTGTGCAACAATGTTGTACACTCTTTGCGTTTAGTCATTTTGAGCGCTGTGAGGCCTGTAAAATGTTCACCTAAATCCCCAATGCACCCACACTCATGGCACACTCACTGAAGGACAAGTTCGCTTTCCCCCCCCCAAACCCCTTCCCGCCCCCCAGCAACCACATGACACAACACGGCAACAGACTTTAGGGGCAAGTGCTGTTAGCGAGCACCTACAGAGGCCTGGACAGGCACACGAAGGGGTGGGTGGCCAACACCACGCCCGGCCGTCTTGGTACTCATTTGAGACTGAGTCGACTTGGGGGAGGGCCAGGACCGGTTCAGATAGTCGTCACTGGTGTTGGCCTTGAGCGGAAATTGAACTCGGGTCGCCGGCTTTGTAGCGCAGCGCAACACTCACCGCTACACTACCGCTCCCCACAACGACACCTCACGACAACACTCGCACTCATCCAACAGAACGATAAGACCACACAGCACACCATTTTCTCAGATCCCTGCACTTTCTATTTGGTGGTGGTGACATGGGGCATGCTCGCGTATGTTCTTATCGATGTGGTGCGGCGTGTTACACGCATTCACGTGAGAGAGGCGTATTCACGGAGATTGATATACGCAGAATATATAATGTCGGGAACTCGGACGTGGCATGCAGTCACTTCCTGTATATACTCAGAGCAATGGAGTCACCTCCGAAGCTTTTGTGTGTTGAGCTCAGTTCTGTACTGAGGCCGACCTCATTAAAGTTTGTAAAGTTACGAGACGGTCTTGGTCTGTTATACATTAGATACTGTTGCAGTGGTTTTGTTGGTCATTATAATATGTAGTTAAGCAAGGCGGCTACGTAAATGGCTAAGGAAATTTTTCCCACTACCTTTAGGATCATCGAGAAGTTACTTTTGGTTTGGCTGTTGGAGCCTTTGACATTTACACTGACACGTGAGATTCCTAAACATGGTCTGGTGTGACTTGGGCTATGCTTGCAGCAAGCAACCCACAGTTCATTATGTCAGACATTTATTTTTATTTGTTAAAATATTTCACCGGGGTGATCCCGTGAGACAGAGCATCTTACAAGCAAAGAGTTTTCACGGTGTAATCTGACACGTTTTGAAACAAGTGAAAACGCACATATATAAACATGTTTAATTTGTAACGTATATCACAGCGGTTGTGAAAACATTGCCTTTGTTCATTGAAGTACAATTGAAAGTCGTCTTTAGCCATGTTATAATTATTGTTCACCTGCTTGTGCTGTCACGCGTTGCTCGCGTCTCATCGCAAGCAGCGCAAGCGCTGGCTTTCTTGCTCTGCCCGTGTCGCGCTAATTGCTTCCCCGCGCAGAGCGCTAGACGCTGCGTGTCACGAGATGCTGTGTCACCGTTACGCAACCGGCACTTTCTCCCATTTTTTTGTTGTTGTAAATTCTTACATCGTGACTTTTGTCAAAACTGCACGAAATAACCGTTGGCGTTAGTGCGCATCGCGACTAGAAGTCTCGCGCTTCCGTTTGATATTAGCCTCACGTTTGTAGATAATGTGTGGCCAGGGCAGATTGGAGTGCCGCCGGTGGCGAGATGTTATCTCCCTCGCCAGGTATGCAGGAGGTCGTGGATACGATCCAGACCCTAACGCCTGTATGTTTGGAGTTTGCATGTTCTCCCCGTGGTCGCGTGGATTTCTCTCAGGGTCCTCCAGTTTTTCCCTCCACATTTATAAACATGTGTGTTCATTATTTGGCTGCTGTAGATCTCCACATGATAAGCCACTTTGTTGAGATATCATTTGTGGCCAGGTCGCTTTTGAAAAAGACACTATATAACTCAACGAGCTTTACCTGGTAAAAAATTGTTTTAATATCTTTTTTTGTTTGGAATACAGAGATATGAGTGTAAGTTGCAGCAAACAATATTCAAAGGCAGTGCAGTAAATCCATTTTTTTCTAGTCCTGCATATCCTCCCACCTTCACGAACCAACACTGACCAGCATGCTGAAGTAAGATCAGATTATCACTCATGGCACACAACGTATGGAGGAGACCCTCGTCAAATCAGGCTGCATATGTATAAGTAACTATGAAAATATATACACACATACATTGCCCAATAAGGTATCTTTAAATAGTTCAATATTGCCTAAAGATGTGGCATTGATGACCATTTTTCTTTTTAGCATCCAGTGAATTTGGATTGATGTCACCAACAGCTCATCTATGATAGAAATAGAATGAGGGAGCAACTATATATATACGTATTTTTGTTAAATATAAATAGCGTGCCTGTATCGCTCAAGAAAATGCCTGGAAATGAACCCAAGTTCCCTTGAAAACGCACCACGTGTTCAATATTCCGTTGGGGATTTTTTTTGTGATTTGGTGTGACATCAACAGCTCGTTGATGAAAAACAAAAATAGATGGAGGATTCTTCTCATTGTTGCTCCGTGGAGCCCAGCAAGCCTCTGCAGCGAAGGCTGGAGGAGGGAGGCGGCGGGCAAAGGATGAGAATTTGGCAGAGGCCCGATGCACGCGTTTTACTCTTGCTGCGCCGCTGCAGATGGCGAGGGCTGCCCTCCCGAGATGCTCCTCAGCGACTGTGGCAACCGCTGCCCGCGCAGCTGCGCCGATCTGCAGCAGGGCTTCGCCTGCGTGGACCCGGAACACTGCCAGCCGGGCTGCAGCTGCCCCGACGGTATCGGTTGAAGTTTCATTTGGGCGGCACTGAAGCGGTCACCGCCGTGTGCTTTTACACCACCCCCCACCCACCCCCCCCACCCACCCCCGGCAGAACGTCTTAAGATCGCCGTGCGATTCCACGGGAGTTTAAATATGTGGATTCCGTTGTTCATGCTTTTAAAGGAATCGATGTGACCTTCTGCCTAAACAATGCGGGAGCATCTTTCAAGCATCGATCGATTCATCACCGCAATGTCCTGTACCCTTTAGCAGCCGTTGCAAATGCGGCTTGTATGACCCGCACATTTCATTTAATGTCCGACTTGCATTCCATAGCTCTGCTTTTCAGCATAAAACATTTACGTGCGCGTGCTCTCTGTCTTGCGTCGTACCTCCTGCGCTTGTTCATGCGCTAATGTGCATAGATTCACAACAGCATGCCTGCATGCATTGGCTTAAAGCTCCCATGCATGTTTTGCGCGCGTGCGAGAGCACGTGTGCATGTTTGTATGTATTGTATGTTGACCTTCTTTCGCACCATACGCAGCCGACCGTGCTAATCAGAGGTTCAGGAGAAGGACATTGACCTTGTCCAATGCGAAAACGGTTCAGTAGAGCTCAGCAACGCTGCAGGTCAAACCCCAGATGGCTGGCGGGTTGATAGTGGGATCATTGACGAGGAAATGGTTCGTCACTGATGTCGAGAAGCTGCATGGGGTGGAACTGCACTCATCGTTATGGAAACCTCCGATTAGCACGGTTGGCTACGTACGGTACGAAAGAAGTTCGACATACATACGCGTGAGTGGCACGCGTAGGTCCACCTCACCACAGCAGGCGTCACGACAAGGGGCGAGCACGCACGCACGCACGCACGCGTCTCGCTCTGCACGCATGTGCTTTTGCGCGCGTCTGCGTGCGCAGGGCTCCTGGAGCAGGACGGGCGCTGCGTGCCCACGTGGCAGTGCGAGTGCACCGACATGAGCGGCCAGGCCTGGGCGCCGGGCTCCTCGCGGCCGTCGCTGTCCAGCTGCGCCGACTGCACGTGCTCGCACGGCCGCATCGAGTGCGCCGAGAAGCCGTGCGCGGACGGCAGCTGCGCGTGGAGCGTCTGGTCGGCCTGGTCCTCCTGCAGCGCATCCTGCGACAGCGGAACGCGCACGCGGTTCAGGTAGGAGGGGCAACCGCGGCTTCGTTGTTACCGCGACGGCCCGACGGGATGTCGCCCAGCGCCATTGCAAACGTTTAACAAACGTTTAACAAAGTGTGTGGACGAGACACCGGCAACTCCCGTGTTGGGTTACCGCAAGCCGGGCCTGGTGGCGCCGTGCGTGTGCTGCGGTGCTTTGGAGAGCGATTGGCTTGTCTCGCAGAGGTCCTGTCGTGTGTGAGACACCGACACGCTCGGGGTCGTCCCATGCCCCGTAGATGGGAGTAGGACAACTATGTTACCAAATTGTTTGTGGAAATGTTTGTTACTTCATGCCCTTGTGTTTGTGGGATTGCTCTGCGTGCTGCGGTAATGCCCCATGCCAAGCATGCTCAATATACTCAGCGTTGTAAATGCTCAAGATAAATCTTGACTTAAAGCTTTCGTGACTGCAGGAATTCATATTATTTGGTTCTTTCGGTAAAGTCACGTAGATGTGTGACTTTACCGAAAGAACCAAAGAATATACTCAAGATACTCAATAAACACTTAGGAGGACTATCCAGAGAAAGGCCGATAAAGCAAATGCCACTCGGTTGAAATTCATTGCTGATTGTCTGATGGAGACACTGGGGCCCCTCCATAGGAATGTGTAATTTCCACCACTGGTCAAGCATCACCAAAGGAGATGAACGCCACTCAAAGCTTATTCGAGCACCAAAACACTTTAATATTATTCGTATATAATGTGCATCACAATCTGTTTCTCGAAAATTAATTTGAAATGAGCTGCTATGATTATGAATGTAGTATTCTACAAATTCCATTAGAAGCTCCCCTCGTTGGTAACGTCTTTTGTGGTGGCTCCATTATCTTTGTAATGCAGATTTTAGTCTGCAGAGAAATGTGGTGGATTAAGAAATTTACTTTGCCATCTGCCTGCTACTCTAGCAGTCTGTTTAGGAACAATGCAGGGGGGTTTGAGTTGCAGGATGGAATTCATCTTGGCATCAAATAGTTATTTTGCACCATGTATCGGTGCTTTTATCACAAAATTAACAAACAGATTGAGATGTTAGGCTTTAGATCAAACTCAAGCACAAAAGAATGAGTTTACTGTGATGGATTTTCTGTCCAACTGAAAATTAACGTGTGTCCTAAATTCCCTGTCACGTATGAAATTACCGTTAGAGATAAGATAGAAATTTCAAAACAATAACAAAACATAGCTCTGCTCGAACACAGACTCCGAGCAAGGTGCTCAAACCACGGTTGGAAGTTCGCGAGTTCAGAGCTCGAGGTGGTCAGCTCGGCCCCACTGTCCCTCGATTCAAAACTTTTCACTCTGCGGGAAGTGAACGGCGCTCGCCGTGAAATTGAGATTGCCCCTTGCCATCGTACGGTGTAGTTTCCATCCACTGCCTCAGAAATTGCCAGCGGTGGAGGAGCACCGCTGGTAATTTTCACCTGAGCACTTTGAATCTGTGTCCGCATTCGTCTGGTGCTTCTGATGTTACGGGAACACGCTAATCGGTCACTCGCCTAGACTGCTGATGTAGGAAATAGAATGACACTCTGCTTATTCTCTTCTGCTGCCCAGATTGGAACTCCCTTCCCCCCCCCCCCACGTGCTATTCCACTCCCTGCCCTCATATTAAGTGCAGCCTCAAGACCTTCCTATAATATTCCCTCTCCCAATGATTCACCGCCTCTCGCTGTATGAAATATACGTCTCATGTTTGTGTATAGCATCTTGAGATCTGGGTCACATTTAGACACTGTGTTAAATCAATTTATATTGTAAAGTGCAACGTCTTTACAATACAATAAATCCGCCCTAGGCAATTAACCGCTCATTCCCAGTGCATCATTTGTTCACGGTGTAACTTGTAAATGTCCTACAGCAGTTTGCATATCCGACCGTTAGCACATATCTGCCTGCAGTTCAGTCCCCAGTGAGTCGGATGCAACGTTGAAGCGGATAGTCATTGCACTTGCATTGCTGGTGACACACTCGTGTGTGTGTGTGTTTTTTTTAATGTGTGTGTTCCCCATTGCGTTTCCACACAACAGATCATCCATTACCTCGGGCTCCGAGGGAGCGAGCTCGACCTGCCAGGGTGAAAGGTCACAGGTGAAGCCGTGCGACCTGGGCTCCTGCCCTCCTCTCTGTCGCCACGGCAACTGGGAGCGTTACCTGGGCGACGTCTGGCTGGAGGGGGAGTGCGAGCAGTGGTCAGTTTCCCCGTCGGTCACGGGGCTGCTTTGACTCGCACGCGCGTTCCGTCTTCTCAAGGAGTGACTCCACTCTCTGTGTGCGTGTGTGTGTGGCCTCCACTTTCCTTGCTCCTCATGAGATCAAGCAGTGCCAGTAAACCATTGTCATTACGTGGTCACTCATTAAACTTTAGCATGTAACCTCATTACATATGTATATCTGTTATAGCCATTATTGCCTTTGCACTGCTAAATGAATCCTTCCCCACGCTGTGTGTGCTTTGGGGTATTTTCACCATACCTCTGTGTTGGTCAGTGTGGGTTGGTGAAGGTGGCAAGTATTGACGTTGGAGTATAGTGAAGTATAACAATTGATTCTGATGCGCCGTTCTCTGCTGCCCACAACATTCCTCCCCCATCAGCAGCCTGTAACAACCTGTTATGGGCTATGGTCACACACCCCAGCATGATCCAGGCTCAGGCCCGCTTAGCTGCTGATATATAACGAGATTGGGCGTGTTCCTGATGATTACTCATAGGCGAACATTAAATCATCGGCGCTTAACTTTATATACTGATTATCAATACTGTATGCACGGCTAGCAGTAAATAAGTGCTCTACTCTTTAATTATGTAATTAACATTAGAAAAAAATATATGGTTCCATAACGCATGCCTAGCATGTTTAGATATCGCTTAGGTTCAATCAATCAACTGTTTGAGTTAATTCGCAGCTTTGAGAAGCATGGGGAGATGCATTCTCAGAGTTGCATTCTGAGACAAACAGACAGAGGAACATGTGGATTGGGGAACACACACACACAGACATATTGATGACACTTAAAATGCTCAGAAAGGTTCAGTGAGCTTGGGTTGAACAGAGACATCAAGATTGTATTCAAGCTGGAAGAACCCGATGAGCTGCTTAGCTCTGCTTCACAGACGTGCAGTCCAAAGCTGATCTGTCATCACGGACAATTACAGAGACAGTTACATCGGCAGATACATTAAGCGATCGTACATAAGCCCGACACGTCGCTGGAGGGGATGATGTCTGATGTTCGAGGATGACTTACGGAGTTGCAGCCAAGATTCGGAACATGTCCACGAGGACACCCGCTGCGAGAAATCGTGGTGGTGGCTTGGTTATGCCTTCACCCAGGATTGGCTTTATCACCTCTGATTGGGGCGGTTGGCTACGTATGGTGCGAAAGAAGTTCAACATACATATGACCAAGGCTGATGGCGCAGCAGTGGCGATATGTTAACTACTTCGCCTGGTATAAAGGAGGTCGTGGGTTCGATCCCGACCCCGACGCCTGCTGCATATTTGGAGTTTGCATATTCTCCCAGTGGTCGCGTGGATTTTTCTCCGGGTCTTCCGGTATTTCCCTCCAAATTTAGAAACATGCGTTTACAGTTTTTTTTCCCACACGATAAGCCACTTTTTTAGCGATCATTTGTGGCGAGCTCACTTCTGAAAAAAGTTATATACTGTAGCTCAGTGGGCTTTACCTGGTAAAATAAAAATAACTTTGTAGTTTTTTTTCTAAGTAGTTTGTTTTATATTCTTTCGGTAAAGTCACGTAGAAGGGAAACAATAAAATAATAAAAATATATAACAATACAATTCTCACGACGTTTCGACTGCAACACAAGCAATCATCATCAGGTGTGAAAACCACAACAAAAATTTCAAAATTTTCTTGTTGTGGTTTTCACACCTGATTGCTTGTGTTGCAGTCGAAACGTCGTGAGAATTTTATTGTTTTATATTTTTATTATTTTATTGTTTCCCTTCTACGTGACTTTACCGAAAGAACCAAGAATATGAATCCCTGCAGTCACGAAAGCATTAAATAAAAATTTGGTTTGTTTTAGTTTGATGATGGTGATTATTATGATGATGATGGGAATGTTTGACCATATTCAAGGCAAAAAATGGCACTTTTACGGCAAACAGACATGATGTGTTGTGGATATGACTTAGCGAAGCACACCCCTGACTTGGTATCCTCTTTCCGTGGAACAAATCTATACACAAAGACACTCACATTGGCAGCGACGTGAACCGGCTGCATGTGGTTATGGAATAAGTACACAGTGACCTCCTAGATTTTATTTTCCTTCAGTGCAGAATAAATCACTGCCAGCTGAGTTTGTCTGTCGATTGGTTTAATGAAATAAACTACAATCTTGAAAAAACTGTGACATTTTGATATGCATTGCATTGTTTGTAACGAGAATGCAGAACATTGCCAGCTGTGTATTGGCTATTACTGAACAATCTCACAATGTGTTTTTCTGAATGTGGCCATGATTATATGCAGTGTCTATAAAAAAATGCATAGTAGCCGTGATACCATTTATTTGAAAATCTACTCAACATTGTTTTTAGTTTTTGCTTTGAATACAATTTTCATACAAAACGTGCTCAACTCAAAATGGAAAGTCGCGAGTTCAAATGCCAAGCCGGCGCTTGACTCAGCCCATCATCCATCATCAGATAAAATAGGCACTAATTTGTCTAATAATAAAAAAAAACATGTATTTTTCCAATGACAGTTGCTGAGCACAGGCCCAAAGGCTCACAATGTCAAGCGGCCAGAAAATTTGAATAGCGAATTGATGATTTTGACGAACATTGAAGCCATAGGACTGTGGAATTTCCACCGCTAGCTATGGGCCAACAGAGATGATGGGGGTGCGATGCACGGGAAGTGTCGAGTGGAGTGGAAAACCTCAAGCTTACAAAGTCACGTTTCCAAAACTGCGTTTGATGTGTTGGTTTTTCTGTGTGTGTGTTTATTTATAGCCAGTGTACACCCGAGGGAAGCTTTTGCCAAGTCATAGACTGCCGGGGTAAGTGGAAATAAATCATTTGGTCAAAGTAAATTGTTGGTTGAGTAGTGGTGCGGTGGTTAATGCACTGCACGCACTGTGAGCCTGGCAACTCGGTTTGGAGTCCTGGCCACATAAGTGGTGATATCTGAATTGGTCCTGAGCCCCTATCACCTTCACGAACTGGTGTGGTGAATTATGATCAAACAACCCACGTGACCAACACAATATAACAGTCCTTGATCCAGAAGCCAATTGCGCGAGAGCACATTTATTGATAAATGCGTCAGCTAGTTCGTACTGTACAGTTAAATCTGGCACGTCTTACTGCCCTGTTAGCATTTATAATGAAAGTATCAACAGATTAATTTATTTGTTTAAATGATCAATTACCAGGATACATAAAACGTCAAACATTCATTTCTGACTTAATGATTGTTACTACTAATCAGCACAATTAAGATGCTTTTCAAATTATGAACATTGCTTTTATGTGAGTTAGTCATTCCTGATCGAAATTAAATTCCTTATACCGGCTGTACGTGGGCGTACTGCACTGAATAAATCTAAGCACATGGTGAATGACGCAACCTGCAAACCATATTCAGATGCATCTTATTTTAACCAGTGATGTGATTTTAATCGATACAACAATCAGAATAAATCAATAAGACGAGAACAAAACTAAATTTGGATGTCCTACTTTCTACTTAATAGGACATCTTCACAACATCCAACTCATCGAACACAATTTTCATGGAAATGTATATTCCCATTGTGCTTTTCCTCAGGATAGACTGAACCCGACCATAGTAATGTGTTATTTCCACCCTTGGCTCAAGATTGCTAGAGGGAGCAAGCACCAGTCTTATCTCCGCAAGGTGACTGGCTGATCGCTGCTGTGGCTCTGCGTGTGCAGTGGATGGAGGATGGACTCCCTGGGCCCCGTGGTCGGACTGTACCACCAGCTGTGGCACGGGGAAGCAGATTCGCACCCGCGCCTGCATCAACCCCCCCCCACGCAACAATGGGACAGCCTGTCAGGGACCCAGCTTGGAGAACCAGGAATGTGCCACTGCGCCTTGCCCAGGTAAACGGATTCATCCTGCAGTTTACGCAGGATTTGTGTATCCGTCGTTACGTGTTTGCTATGAACGTGACGGTTGACGCCCTGTGCACCCTTGCAAATGAGAGGTGTTCCATCTTAAGAGGTCATCCAGATTAAATATTTTAACAGATAAAATAAAAGAACGGTTTACAAAAAAATCAACACTTCCTAAGAATTCAAATCTTTAATCTTCACATGTAAAAATACAAAAAATTTAACTGTTAGGTTTTGGGATCTCTGGAATTCAATTTTAATCATATAATATTTGACTCCATATCTTTCTATAATTTCTAACAATACAGCGATAGGAAACAACAAAACAATTACAGTCACGTCCGTTTGAGCAGTGAAATACTTGAAATAAATTTGAATGCTTTCTGTACATGACGGCGTAGTAGATGTTAACAAATGGAGACTTGGTACAATGGAATCTAACAATAGCAACAGCAGAGAATGTGGAGAGATCAGAAGAGGTGGAGCAAACCTCAATGGCATGTGCAGAAATGAATATTTGATGATGTCAAAAACACTTTCACAGTGATTTCCTGGTCAAGCTAGCATTGAAGTGGTGCTCATTCCATCTACAGCCCTGATCCTGTGGTGGAAATTCCACATTCCCATGGTGGGTGGGGGGGGACAAGTCTCTCCATAGGACAACCAACGTTGACTTCCCCCACAACGTGGTTCTAATGTTATCGATCTTGCTAGATTGATTTGCTGGCACTAAATATTATCATTGACCAGGACTTTAACTTTCCAATCGCGAGCCGCTCGCTTCCACCGCTGAGGCAGCCGGTCATAGAAAATCTACCCAAGAGACACCTCTGTCCTTGCCTTTGCCAGTGCCGGAGGGAGTTTGCCCGGAGCCGCTGGTGTTCGACCCGTGCGGCTCACCCTGCTCCCAGTACTGCGGGGGGCGGACGTTGGGGACCGAGTGTGTGCAGGAGTGCGTGCCTGGCTGCTACTGCCCGCAGGTTTGTCGGTTAGTTAGTTGGTTGGTGGTGGTTGTTGTGTGTGGGGGGGGGGGGGGGGGGGGGAAACGGCTTACCATTCTGCCGCATCCGAATAACCCCCCCCAGCCTCCAGCCCACTAGGAGTCGACCACGCACAGCCATGCGGTGGCTCATTTTGGTTTTAACCGTGGGTGAATGGTGGACTCCGCGTGTCCTTGTTGAATATCAACAGCGGTTTGCCCTCGGTACTGTTACACAACCCCCCCCCCCTGCCCCCCCCACTCCTATCCTTGTTTTTCATGTCTGGTCTCGTTTATTGTTAACAATGGTCGATTAACTGATTAACAATGGTCGATTAGCAACTGTCGATTAACCGGTTAACAATGGGCGGAGTGTAATCAACAACCTGTTAATGCCATCTGCTATACCACGCTATCTTTGCCACTTCTGAAATGTGGGTTGTACTTGAGATGTTGCAGGTGCATTTTGGGATGGGATGCAATCTGTGAAAGAGTGCAAGAGTAATACATGATGAGATACAAACAAGGAAAAGCTTATCATAGACTGCAGGCTTCAGGGTGAATTAACCGTAAAATGGCACGCCATCTGCTTTAACAGTGAACGATGGAGATCCCGTGACGTTATTCACAAGCGTAGGCCATTGTGTGCCAGAATATTGGTCCACATTTTTGAAAAAAGAACTCGATTGGAATTTGCTTAGCAACCCCCGACTGCAAAAACTTGACAGGACCCCCAAATAAAATAAAAAGAGTCTGGAAACAACGCCAGACTCTCCTCGGTGAACAAAAAACAATAATAATAGCACAGGGTGCTTCAACAATGTTTTATTACTTATATGAGACTATCGTTTTTTATTGGAAATATGATATGGTAACAAATGTATGTTGATAGCTTCAAAAAGTCAAAGAGTCTCTGCTTGTTCGCCATCGTTGTCAACACGTGGCCTGGAATCTTCTCCACGTGGTCTCCAAAGCCTGGAGGCAGCAGCACATGTCACGTGCTGTTGTTGCAAATTCTCAGAAGTGTTGACATTTTTTGAAGCACCCTGCGCAACAGCATCCTAGTTAGATATTGACTCATCATCCCTCCCTCCAAGATTGATATTGTGAGTGCCACTGTAGGAGATCAGCATTGCTTCTTGTACCAAGAGACTGTGTCCCTCACCATGGGATCACGGGACATTCCACATCTGGCACAGGACATCGACTGTTATTGAGCACCATGCAATGCTCATTAGAGCAGGGGTACACTTTCACTTACGATCACCGCTCTAATATAGAGAAGGGTAGTGCCGGCGTCGGGGCTTGCCATTGATTTTTCACCGCGTCGCTGTGACCGCCACAACCCCCCCCACCCCCTCCCCCAGGGTCTGCTGGAGCAGAACGGCACGTGTGTGGACGGTGCCGAGTGCGGCTGCGTTCATCTGCTCACAGAAGCCGAGGGCAGCAAACCCATCCCTTCCCTCATTGCGCCGGGCAGCAGGGTCACGGTCGGCTGCCTGGAGTGGTAAAGTGAATGGCGTAGCTCTGTTCCGCTGGGTGTGTGTGCTTCGTTGAGCTCAGCGCAGACGCAGCCGGACCGATGGTACCCGGAGGGGTATCTTTGCTCGGTTACTAACGTGGTTCTTTGTCCATAAAGAGCCACGCTTAAATATACGTGTGTCGTTAAAGCCGCCACCAAACGGCGCAGCCAATTAGTAAGGTTTGTCACGTAAACGGAACGTGGCCAATTCGTCACTAGTACAGCACACCGGTGTGTTGGAGAGCCAAGCCACACCGTTTACAATCTGAGCGCGACGTTTTGCCAAGTAATTACAACCAGCTTCATCAGGCGACAGACAGATTTGTGGAGAAATCCTCTTCTTTCATTTCTTAAATAGAGGGGTAGATGTGATGACATCACTTGTGAGCCCTTTTTGAGCGAAGTCGGGGGGGGGGGATTAATGAATGCATATAAATGACAATGGGTATACATTGCTGTTTGGGTTATTTATATGGTAATCAACGCACATTATGCATGCACGTTATGCAAGTCCATTGTCCTTGTACTTCCTGTCGATCGTGTGTACTAAAAGAGTCATACCAACGGTAATCCCCATTGAAGTATGGTGACCTGTATAGGCATGCATTTAAACAACGTATTATTTGATGATTCGCTTCCAAGCAGCACTAAGTCTGTCGCTGTCCGAACGGCTAAAATTATTTTAATTTATCTCAATTTCGATAGATTCTCTAATTCGTCTTGGCCAGTTGTAACTAGTTTTTTGCACACAACTTCGATATTATCAAAATCAATTGAGTGCCCTTGTTGGCACGCGTGTTCTGCCATTGGGAGTATTTAATGTTTCTTTGGTGTTCTTTTAGTCTCGTGCTGAACATAGCAAATTTGCCACGAGTGCAATTAATCCGGTGGTTCCTTGTGCCACGGGTCGTCGTCGTCGTCGTCGTCACGATCATTGCTACCATCCGTGCGTCGTGTTATTGGTTGGGCTGCGCATTGAGTGTTTCTCTTCTCGAGCTTTCAACGCGAGCGGCTGCGGTTTATTCTGAGAGTTGCGAGTTCAGGGTTGGCTCAGCCCATCATTCATCTGGGGTCAATAATACAGCAACCGCTTTGTGGGGTTGTCAATAGTGGTTATCATATGCATAGGCTCTCCCCTGTCATAAGAAGGCGGGATTTCCACGACTGCTTTAAAGCTATAAACAGGGGGTGAGCATTGCCTCTGCTTATTTGAGCAAGAAATCACTTTGACTCTTGTTTATGGCTGAAAATGTGTTGCATCAGATGAGGAAACACATTAAGTAAATAGCTATTGCTTGTCGTAACCATTAAATCACCCGTGACACTGGCAGATGTCATGGCTTTTGCTGTGACATTGTCACCAACAAAGTCCCCCTTTCATCAAAGCGCTACCAGAACGTAATGCATGTCAGAATCAGAATATGCATTTATAGTGAAGGAATCCGATGAGCTATAAAGCTCTTTTTTCGCAGATGTCCAGTAGGGGCGAGTAATGACGTTACAACAACAAACTGTTTAAAAACATGATAGTCGTGTAAAGTACAAGAAATGTAAACAGATCACCCAAACACGTAAGAAATAAAATTTCACCATTCCCATCCTATCAGGCAAAGCCCACTGAGGTATTAACTTTTTTCTCAGAAGCGACCTGGCCACAAATAACTATTGCTCAACAAAGTTGCCCATCATTTTGATATGTATAGCACCAAAATAATATAAATAATACTCTTTGGTTCTTTCGGTAAAGCCACGTAGATAGAAAATTAATAGATCATGACAAATCGATCGCAACACAAGCAACCGTCATCAGGTGAGACAAACACAGCGGGAGAACTGCTGACACAGTGTTGCGATCGAAACGTGTTGGGATAGAAACGTCGTGATCTATTATTTTTTTTTTATCTATGTGACTTCACTACGTGACTTTACCGAAAGAACCAAAGAGTATGGATTCCAGCAGTCACGAAAGCTTCAAAATCAAGAATATAAATAATTTTCGATTTAAAGCTTTCGTGACTGCAGGGATTCATGTTCTTGGTTCTTTCGGTAAAGTCACGTAGAATGGAAATAAAGTAATAATAAATAATTTTAATGCATATTTTTAAATGGGGAGGGAAAACCCGGAGTACCCGGAGAAAAATCTACGCCACCAAGGGGAGGACATGCAAACCCCAAATATACAGGATTCAGGATCGGGATTAAATCCCCAACCTGCTGTATACCAGACGAGCAAGATAACATTTCACGAGCGTGGAAAATAGACGTCCCCTGACCGGGAACTTGGCGTGTGGGTTCAGTTCTGTTTCTTTTCATCAGAGCCGGTCATTCGATATCACGGCATGGAACATTTCTGGCAAAAGTTGCTTTATTTGGTCAAATTAAATTGAGGGAGGTGTAATATGTTGTACTCTATTCTAACCCCACGCGCCCCCACCTTCATAAACATTCCCTTTGATGAATAACCTCAAAGACTTTCTCCTTGTGTTCTTCACCTCTGTTTGTAACAGCTTGTGCGAGGACGGCCAACTGCACTGCTCCAACGACTCCTGCCAAGGTGAGGTCTCTGCAGTGCCGATGAGCTCCCATTGGTGGAGGCGATGGCCAATTTGCCTTTCTCCTCGTGTAATTCTCAACGGGTTAAGCCTTCTAAGTGACATTGAAAGTTACCTAACCTAAAACCTAACCTATTTTTATTTTACCAGGTAAAGCCCACTTGAGCTATATAGATTTTTTTTTCAGAACTGACCTGGCCATAAATGGTAGATCAACGAAGTGGCTCATCACGTGGAAATTTATAGCAACCAAATACTCTAAACGCACATTGATTCTAAATTTGGAGGGCAAAAACCGGAGGATACAGAGAAACATTCCATTTACGACCGAAACAGGAGAATTTCTCCATAACTCTGGCTGTCGCCTGATGATGCTGGTTGTACCAGCGAAACGTCATACTCAAATTGTAGATGTTGTGGGTTTACTCTCCAGGACACGAGTGTGCTGAAGTAGTAACTAATTGGTACGTTTTGTTTACGTCACAAACGTTACTAATTGGCTGTGTCGGGTGGTGGAGGGTTACGACACATTCATACTTACGCGATCGAACCCAAAAACATTTTTCATGGAAAATATTTGTCGCAAAATCCTGCATGTTCATAGTACATGGCAGTCGCGCAAATAGGTCGTCGCTGACCTAGCTTTGTGTATTTTGTGTATCATCTTCTCATACCTTGAGACTTTTTCAACAATATTACAGTCGCTTTTACCACATGAAAAAAAAAAACTGCTATAGGAAGAACAACAACATCCCAAAGAAGACTTTTCACGTAAAGTGTCCTGAGACTCATTTGAGGCTCTTTCTGTATAAGTTATACAACACAATCTCCTACCGGCCCATCCTAAGACATCGAGTGAATTTTCTAATAAAAAACGACCCTTCTGAATAAAACATTTTTCAGCCGTGATTTTTTCCCCTCCTACATCAAAGGTCATACATAGCATAAATAGGTTGTACATACCTTATCAGCAGTACTATGGGTCCCTGGTTCTCTCCGGTCAGAATGAGACCTTAATCAACAATGTGCGATGAAAATTACTCACTGACTGACAGACTCGCAGAGGGACAAATTACATTTTCACATAATTTATAACAGCTGTTCCCAACCTCCCTGAATCCTGCGGACCACTGTGCACCTTCAGATATAATTTGTCGATGCAACAGTTCCACGGATCACTTCCCCTGGCCTCACTTGCTTACCAGCAGACCCCAGGTCGGACTTGGAGATTTAATATTGATGTAGATCAATCTTAAATCTCCAAGTCGCTGCATAGACTCCTGCCCTAAAACGCGTGCCAGCATCACGTCGCTCAATAACATCCGCGTTGGTGCCTCTGCAAGGCGCGGGAGTGCTGGGCGCGTGGAGCGAGTGGACCACGTGCCGGCCGTGCGTGCCGCCCTCCATCCTGGTCGGAGGTCACCTGAGGCCCTTCCTGCGACCGCTTCACGAGGGATCCCTCAACGCCTCCGAGCTGCCCGAGCACCTGCGCCCGTTCCTGCCCACCCAGCGGCGCTTCAGGGACTGCCTGACGACGGGGAGCGCCCCCTCGTCGCACGCCTCGTCCAGATCCGGGAAGGCCGCATACCGGCCACAGATGGGGAGAAGTTGGGACCCGGCGGAGACTTGCACTGCCCCGGCGATGGAGGAGAGGACATGTGCCGATGCCGTCGCTTGCTCAGGTGAAGATCGAACATTTATATTTCTTATTGCTTGAGATTGATTATTTTTCTTTGATTTGATTCCGAGCGTGCGCTATCGGTGTCATATCACGCGATGAAGGATACATTGGGATGTCTCACGAAGCAGTTTGAGAATGGCCCTCAGAATTGGATATCGTAGAGCTACTTCTGATAAACTTTAGAGTGACCTCTGATCTACGCAGTACGTGATATAAATTTCCCACCCAGCCTGCTACAGTATATGTATGTATGTTGAACTTCTTTTGCAGCTATATCATGCCGCATGATATCCAAACTGATATATCTTAATTCTAAGAGCTATTTAGCAAAATTTGGCTCGAAGTTTTTTTTTTTAATATGCAGTTATTGGTGACCTCTTTAATCGCAGACGCCTTCATGGATTCAAACCTCCTTTTGTGTGTGATGAAGAAGCGGTCATTACCTGAAACGTCACCAATTATAGATTTTTACTTTGAGGCCACATACAGTGAGGGAAAAAAGTATTTGATCCCCTGCTGATATTGTACGTTTGCCCACTGACAAAGAAATGATCAGTCTATAATTTTAATCGTAGGTTTATTTGAACAGCGAGAGACAGAAAAACGCATGTCAAAAATGTTATAAATTAATTTGCATTTTCATGAGGGAAATAAGTATTTGACCCCTCTGCAAAATATGACTTAGTACTTGGTGGCAAAACCCTTGTTGGCAATCACAGAGGTCAGACGTTGCTTGTAGTTAGCCACCAGGTTTGCACACATCTCAGGAGGGATTTTGTCCCACTCCTCTTTGAGGATCTTCTCCAAGTCATTAAGGTTTCGAGGCTGACGTTTGGCAACTCGAACCTTCAGCTCCCTCCACAGATTTTCTATGGGATTAAGGTCTGGAGACTGGCTAGGCCACTCCAGGACCTTAATGTGCTTCTTTTTGAGCCACTCCTTTGTTGCCTTGGCTGTGTGTTTTGGGTCATTGTCATGCTGGAATACCCATCCACGACCCATTTTCAATGTCCTGGCTGAGGGAAGGAGGTTCTCACCCAAGATTTGACGGTACATGGCCCCGTCCATCGTCCCTTTGATGCGGTGAAGTTGTCCTGTCCCCTTAGCAGAAAAACACCCCCAAAGCATAATGTTTCCACCTCCATGTTTGACGGTAGGAATGGTGTTCTTTGGGTCATAGGCAGCATTCCTCCTCCTCCAAACACGGCGAGTTGAGTTGATGCCAAAGAGCTCCATTTTGGTCTCATCTGACCACAACACTTTCACCCAGTTGTTCTCTGAATCATTCAGATGTTCATTGGCAAACTTCAGACGGGCATGTATATGTGCTTTCTTGAGCAGGGGGACCTCGCGTTCGCTGCAGGATTTCAGTCCTTCACGGCGTAGCGTGTTACCAATTGTTTTCTTGATGACTATGGTCCCAGCTGCCTTGAGATCATTGGCAAGATCCTCACGTGTAGTTCTGGGCTGATTCCTCACCGTTCTCATGATCATTGCAACTCCACGAGGTGAGATTTTGCATGGAGCCCCAGGCCGAGGGAGATTGACAGTTCTTTTGTGTTTCTTCCATTTGCGAATAATCGCACGAACTGTTGTCACCTTCTCACCAAGCTGCTTGGCAATGGTCTTGTAGCCCATTCCAGCCTTGTGTAGGTCTACAATCTTGTCCCTGACATCCTTGGAGAGCTCTTTGGTCTTGGCCATGGTGGAGAGTTTGGAATCTGATTGATTGATTGCTTCTGTGGACAGATGTCTTTTATACAGGGAGCACGCTGAGATTAGGAGCACTCCCTTTAAGAGTGTGCTCCTAATCTCAGCTCGTTACCTGTATAAAAGACACCTGGGAGCCAGAAATCTTTCCGATTGAGAGGGGATCAAATACTTTTTTCCCTCACTGTACAGCGTTATTGACGAATGTGTTGAGTTTTTTGGGTTCAAATTTAGCATCTCAGCCGTGGCAGCTCAGGACTCTTGACCTCTGGGCCACCGAGCCATCTCTAGTATTGATTTTTGAATCTCATTTTAAACCCCTTGTGATACCTGCTGGGTTTAAGAAAAACATGTCTTTTGTTTTAGCCAGATTACATAGCCAGGTGGTGCTGTGGCAGATTATTCAACTCGCAATCAGTTGGCTGGGAGTTAAGTTTTCATTTAGGTGTCGACTCAGCCCTTTCTCGTATTGAGAGCCCCGTTGTCGCCGTAATAATGTGGAAATTTTCACCACAGGATGTTAGTATGTTAGATAGATGTTTTTTTAATGTATAACCCAGGTGTATTTCCATTGCGGGACCGAAGTCTAATTTTCAACGGGGGAAGTGGGATTTAAATTGCTATATTAAACAAGGAAACTAATTCTATTTTGTCAACAGAAGATATACAGAGGCAACACACTTTGACTTTTCCGAGTCAGGGTGTTATTGCATTCCATTCTTCTCGCTGCGTTCTCAAACACACAATAATCATTCTTCCAATCACCTTGTCACATCGAGAGCCAGGCCATTCAATGTGCAGCTTGACGTATATATTCCGGGAAACTACAAAAGCGACAATGCTTTCCCCTCCCCATTTCTCTCTGTGCCATTACTACAACCCCTATCCCTCTCTCTCTCTCGCTGACTCCCTCACCCTTCGCGTGTGCCGGTGCGGCTGATGGATACGCGCGGACTCCGAAGATGACGTGTGCGTCTGGGGAGCCTGGGGTCCGTGGGGCGGTTGCCGTGAGCCGTGCAGCGGCGGTTTTCGGGTTCGTCAGCGGGCGCCGCTGGCCCCAGCCGACCCCACGGGGCCCAGGGCCCGGTGCCACGGGGCCCGTCTCCAAAGCGAGAGCTGCAACACCGCGACGTGCCCAGGCAAAGTTGGCGCACCGCGGACACTTACCGACGATGGATGATTTGCCAGCGAGTTTTGTTCACGCGTCTTGTGATCAAAGTGTTGTAAATGTTGTGGGTTTACTCTGCAACTCACCGCCGCTGGTGCTGAAGTAGTAACTAATTGGCACATTTTGTTTACGTGACAAATCTTACTTAGTGGCTGTGTCGGCTGGTGCCTGGTTTAACGACGCATTTATATTTACGCGATCTAACCCCACAAAAAAACGTTTATCACGAAAGTTATATAGGCCCGCTTTTTAATTCATGGGCTCGGCTCAGGCTTGGCTCTGGCTCCAAGTGAGCCAGCTCAGAGCCACCCGTAACTTGAGCCGCCCCTGAGCAAGTTTCAACCCGTGCTCAAGGTATCCGTGAGCCGAGTCACAACTGAGCCGCTCACTCCTGCATCTTTTGGAAACAACCGAGCTGCTCAAGCCTGAGCTAAGCCATGCGGATCTTCACTGCTCTAAGAATGTTTCTGCTTGAATTTAAATACTACTTCTGCGGACGACTCGGCCAATAAACCTTCCAAGGTCATGAAAAATAAGTGCCACTGTGTAGGAAGTCAGCAGTTGTTGTGCTGTGTACGGAACTGGCCCCAACCATAAGAATGGGGAATTTCCTTCAGGGGATTGGGGCTATCAACAAGGTGAGCACGCCCAAAATGCCCATTTGAGTGTGGAGGCCACTTTGAAATTTTATTTTGCCAGCAATGTTTTAATCGTCTCAAGATCATTTTTGAAACATAAACTCTTGTGGGAGGCATCCTATTCAGTATTTCCTCATGTATGAAAAAATAATATATGAAATCATATATATGGAGAAAATAACATCTGAAAAAATGCAATTACCCAGAAAAAAATCCCAAGCAATACAATGTGATATCACTGGAAAATGTGTGAAAGTTATGCCAGTAACCTACTTGACTTGCTGTACTACCATCTGTTAACCATTTAATAGAACTTTGAGGCCAATCGATGCATAACAAATGCAGCTGTGAACACCCATTAAGTTATGATGCATGGCACACATCCACAAATGTTCCAGCAGAGGTAATCACACACCTACACAGAGCCCTCGGGCTCCCTGCAGCCAAACTCTCATTGCATAATTCACTCTACCAATCTCGGGCAGCTAAATAAGTAAATAGGTCATTCCTCGTTAGGAGCAAGCAACTTCCTAAATGCGTTTTCAGTCACTGCTAAGGTCTGTACTCCAAAACAGTGGTCGGGAAGTGGTCTGCGGAACTGCCCATTGCACAACTACTCCCCATCAGCACAGCTGACTGTTGACGGACTCATACCTGTCAACCCCTTATCAGTGCCCTACCTTATTATAGACCAATTCAGACCTCATTCAGTTGAACACGTAGGCTTTCGCGACCAATATTATTCATAATAAAGGTTTACATTTCGCGTAAGTATAAACGTGTTGTAACCCTCCACCACCCAACACAGCCAATTAGTAAGGGGATTTGTCACGTAAACAAAACGCCAATTAGTTACTACTTCAGCCCACCAGTGTGTTGGAGAGTAAATCCACAATATTTACAATTTTAGTACAATGTTTCAGACCTTATTGGTCACCCCGTGTCCTTATAAATCTCAACGTTCATCTTACATTCCCATCACAAGGGAGAAACACAAACAAATAGACAAAATTCATGGGGGGGGTTGCCCATATTGAAACGGCTGTATGCCGTATGGACCTGAAAACTAAATTTCCATGTACTGGGGGCTTGACATTGGCAATGCGCAGGTCCAGAAGGGTTGGAAACCACTGCTGTAGAGAGAGAGAGAGAGGCGAGATGCCGTGGACCACATGTGTTACGACGATGATGACCCAACTAAACTATTACTAAACTATTTTTTTATTTTACCAGATAGGGCCCACTGAGCTGCTATATAGCTCTTTTTCAGATGTGACCTTGCCACAAATGATAGCTCAATCTTGTGGCTCGTCATCGCGTGGGCATTTATAGCAGCCAAATATTCTCACCGGACGTTTCTAAATGTGGAGGGTTGAAAAAAAACCAGAGGACCCGGAGAAACATCCACACGATCATGGGGTTCGAACCCACGACCCCTTGCATACCAGGCGAGGTAGTTAACACCTCGCCACCGTGTCTGTGTGCCGCAGGGGAGCGGTGCGAGGACCGGGGCAAGGCATTCCTGTCCACGTGCGCCAACCAGTGCCCGCGGAGCTGCTCCGACCTCTGGGAGCATGTCGAGTGCCTGCAGGGCAGCTGCAGAGAAGGTATTGGCGACGGTCTTACATTTTTCATTGGAGAAATTCCGCGCAAAAATGTACCTTTTATTTTTGCTTTAGTCGACGGTGACACAGGAGCACGGCCATCGATAACTGCGACTTCCCACGTAATTTTTCGATTTAAAACTTTCGTGACTGCAGGGATTCATCTTCTTGGTTCTTTCGGTAAAGTCACGTATTTTATCCCCATTCTACGTGATTTTACCGAAAGAACCAAGAAGATGATTCCCACATAATACCATGTGCCTGGATAAAAAACCGCAGACTAAGATATTTAATAAGGGTTCTTAGAGACTGCAGTGCACTGATGATGACCAAAAATAGTACTTCGCTATATATGTAAGATTGACTGGCCTCAATGAATGGCTGAATTGACAATACTGCGGAGGAGAGGGAAAGGACATTTTGTACCCATCACATCAACTTCTAATGGCTAAGAGTGGATCAAATGTTTGGCTGTTTTAGTGAGCTAGACTTAGATAATGACTAAATTAAATCCACAGACCAAGACTTGAGCAACATTTTTACAGGTTTTCACAGACTAGACGAACACTATGATTTAAATCAAAAGTGCTGCCTAAATTAACAAATTATTTATTGAACGCGATGTATTAATTCGTGAATGATGGATGTGACTTGCTACTCTTTTGGATGGTGCTGTGGGCAGAGCACCTAACTCACAGTTTGGAAAGCTGTGATCATTTTAATCTCGATTCGGAGTCACTAATTATCAGTGTAACATAAAAAAAAATGTTCCTGGGTGCTAAGTGTTACTTTCCAATTGCTTTTGCCTCAAAAGTACAGAAAATGCCTATTATTCCCCAAAAACTTTTCTTTTCTGACCAGGACACAAAAGCAAAGTTAATTATCCACTCCATTAATAACACTGTACTCCTTTGTTCTTTAAGTAAAGTCACGTAGAAAAATAATAATAGATCACGACATTTCGATTGCCACACAAGCGATCGTCCTCAGGTGGGATAGAGCAAATCAAGATTAATAACACCGTGTCACAAATTTATCATTTTTTTGTTCAAGTACAGAAAATGGCTATTATTCCCCACAAACTTAGCTTTTTGTGAGCAGGACGGTGGTATTTTGAAATGTTCCAGTTTTCAATGCGAAATTTGGTGTGCATTTGTGTCATTCCTTCAATTATGTCCTGGTCACAAAAGCATAGTTTTTGGGGAATAATAATAGCCATTGTCTATACTTTTGAGGCATAAGCAATTAGAAAATAACACTTACTACCCAGGAACAAAAAATCGTGTTATATAGTGAATTATCATCCTTTCACAGGGTTTATTCTTTTTTGTTGTCTACTGGGCGTTGATAACAAAATGGGTGCTACGTTGTGGCAACTCAAAAGTGGCCTGGTATGGATATGCTAGCTCCTGTCGTAGGCACGTGGAATTTCCTACCACTGTCTTAGGCAGCCAAGGAGTATGGTCACTGCATAATGCTCATTGGAGCATAGAGAAATACCCCTTTTTACCATTAACTTCAGAGAAAAATATAAAATTCGGAGTCAGACTTGTACAACCACGTGGAAAATTGTTGGTATGCACTCAAGCAATGTAACCATATTGTTATAGCCAACGTTATTTTTTTAAAGGCCTGTTCTACTTTTCTGTTACAATACAATGTTAATGACAACAGTTGAGAATACATTTTTTTAGAGGTTTATTCAGGGGCATTCTTGAGAAGGCACATTTCAAAAATAATGCTGAGGCCACTGTGACATGGCTACGTAAGCTAACAGGATGAAAACTTAGTTTTCTCATGTCAAGGGACCCTTCAATTATAAAAATGCAGCGTGTGGTAAAAATGAAACGAGATTTGGCCACGGCTCTGTTTGACGGGTGTTGTAAATCGGCTTTCTGGATGCTCCTGTCAAATTAGTTGTTTTTTTTAGGTCAGCACAAGCAGCGCAGAAATGGATTTATTTCTTTGATGCAGAATAAAAATCCAGACAGGATAAGCTCTTTCACTAAGGTTACAACGCACGTAATGAATGCTTTTCAGATGCAGCGACATGAATTGCATTCCCTTTCAATGTAATTCATCAGAAGAGGTGCAGGGCTCTTGAATTGTTTAAATAATGATTTAAATGATAAAGTATGATGGTACTGCATGGATAAAAAATATATATGCTTAACCGCCTTAGCTGTGTTTGTAGCAACGTTTCGCTAACGTGCGGCGAAATTGACTCAGGGTTCTTTAAGTTTAATCTTACTCGGAATGATCCACAGCGGCAATACGCCAATAACCCCACTCCCTCCTCACGCTCTCCATTTCGAAATTTGGTCCCGCGGATTTTCTTCGCGAAAACCCTCAATGCTTTTTTTTTTCACACGTTCAAAGCATCGGCAGCATGGTTGCCGACTGAAGCCCACTCTCCGATGTCCGCCAGGAAATGTACCGCTCTCTCAGAAGTGCCCTGCCTGGTGGCTCATAGTCTGCCATTTCACTTAACGTCACAGTGGCTATATTTACCTTAAAAAAGCTGCTCATGTATATTTTTAAGGCATCACCTGTGTAGGAGGTTGTTGGCAAAGTGTGCCATCCAACGGGCATTGCTCCTTGCAGGGGGTTTTTGCCTGCGATTGGCACCGCAGCACGGGATTGCATTCGAAATTTCAGTGAGCCTCGCACGGGAGACCTGCAGACTACCCGGAAAGGCCGTTCATCTCCACTTTGCACAGGTTTTATCCGGGTACTCCAGTTTCACGGCGGCGAGATGTTAACTCTCACGCCTGGTAAGCAGCAGGTCGTGGGTTTGATCCCGACCCTGACGCCTATATATTTGGAGTTTGCATCTTCTCACCGTGGTCACGTGGATTTTTCACCGGGTCATTCCAGTTTTTCCCTCCACGTTTAGAAACTTGCGTTTAGAGCAGCGGTCCCCAACCTTTTTGGCACCAGGGACCGGTTTCGTGGTAGACAATTTTTTCACGGACCGGGGGGGGGGTCATCATTGGGTCTTTCCCCCTTTTCAAAGAAGCTCGCCAGCGACGTTTGTTTTTTACTCATTTTGGCTACTAGGAGTTAGCTTGAGGGCTTACCAACACTGTGACTGAGACAAGTGCGCAGTGCGGGAAAGAGGCGCGGACAGAAGTGGTAAATAATAAAATAATTGGCGGGCCACGCGCAGACTCACCACTCACCTCCTGCTGCTGTGCAGCCCGGGTCCTAATAGGCCACGGAGCGATACCGGTCTGCGGTCCGGGGGTTGGGGACCCCTGGACTTTAGAATATTTGGCTACTAGAAATGTCCACGTGATGATGAGCCACTTCGTTGAGCTATCATTTGTGGCCAGGTCGCTTCTGGAAATGAGCTCTATAGCTCAACTGGCCTTACCTGGAAACATACAATTGTTTTAGTTTTCGTCCCCCAAATTAAACCGACTTGTTTAAAATTGGCCAAATATCTCCACTGCAGGAATATTCTGAAAAGGAGTCTAGTGGTTTGCCGAGGCTTTACTATCTAACATAGTTTGGCAGGGAGCAAACTATATGGATTGACTGCACTGAACACAATGACAATGCACAAGCACAACATGGACAGTCGCCAACAGCTACAACACAAAGCTCCGAGTGCAAGTTTGACAATTGATGATCAAACAGTGGCAGCGGTGCACAAACAGACCGAAATGACCTCGCCACTCTCTTCGCACACCGAAACGCTGCCTCGCAACAAAACAATTGATTCCAGTCCTACCGTGAATGCGTCCTGCCCCCCAACATGCGGATTGTCGAGGGGGGAGGGGTTACTGCAAAGCAGTCGTAATTCATCCGCGCCTCCGATGGTTGGCTACGTACGGTGCGAAAGAAGATCAACTTTCGTGCATGATCTTTGTGCTTTAATCCACCATGACGACCACCACTTCTGCCCCCCCCTCCCCCACTTACACCTTCCGCCTCTTCTATATCTCCCAAATTAAACTTCTTACAATTTTGAACGCAGTTATGGAAGAAGCCCTTTTCTTAAATCACTGCTGGACAAGGGCCTCCCCCATACCTTGTGGTTCATGGAGGTTATTTGACCATACTTCACTACACTGGTCAGTGCAGGATGGTGAAGTTGAGGAATAGACATTGGAGCATAGTGCAGCACAACAGAAGATTTTTTGCCGCAGCGCCCTCAGCTGATAACATCAGAGTCACGTCTAAAGTGATTTCCCGTGGCTCTCAATGCGAATTTAGGCCGCACTCATCTCCTGTTTATGGCCCTGAGCCAATGGTGGATATTCCTTATTCCGATAGCAGGAGCGAGTCTACCTGTAGGACAACTACCACGGCAGTGCAACTCCGTGAATTATCTCAAAATTTCTAGGCAACGATAACCCCCCCCCCTCCCCAACCCCTCCCTCCTTCCCTCCGCCGGCACAGGCTGTCGTTGCCCCGAGGGCTGGCTGCTTCAGGACCGTGCGTGCGTCCCCGTCGCGCAGTGCCGCTGCGGCCTCCCGTCTCCGAACGCCAGCCAAGAGTACCGGCCGGGCGAGGTGGTGCGGGTCGACTGCAACGAGTGGTACGACGGTCGTCGCTGCCACCGCAACTTCACCGTTCTGCCGGATCGCTGCGCTGCGAAACGGCGGCGCCGGGTTCGCGTTGTTTCTGCTCAGCCCTGAATTATTTTTTTTATCAAGTTGTCGTTTTGTTAATCATTCATGGTGCAGGGGATGCATCGCAGAGTGCCAGGGTATATTTTAGAAACACTGTGTGTGTGTGGGGAGCGGTAGTGTAGCGGTTAGCGCTACGCTGCGCTATGAACCCGGCGACCCGGGTTCGATTCCCGCTCACGGCCAACACCACAGTGACGATTATCTGAACCGGTCCTGGGCCTCCCCTAGGTCGACTCAGCCTCAAATGAGTAGCTGGTGCGGTGGATAAAAACATTGCCACTGGGGAGACAAAGGCGGTCGGGCGTGGTGCTGGCCACCCACCCCCTCGTGTACCGTTTCGGCCTTCATAGGTGCTCGCTAACAGCACTTGCCCCTACAGTCCAGTTTAAATGAAAAATGCTGTAATCGTCAGATAGTGTGTTCAAATAATGAGAAGTACTAATTGGTACTGATTATGCCCACACAATGGGAGGGTTTTGTCATGCGATGGTTTGCGAACTGCACCACAAATTTGTCAACTTGAGTTTGATTCCCGGCCATGGCTAATATCAGTGGTGAGTCATATCAGCTTTAAAGAAATGATTCAGACAAACATGACGTTGGGTACCAGAAGAGATGTGAGGAGGAGGCCTCTCTTTGTGTCAAGACGTGATGTGGAAGCAGCAAGAGAGCAGTATACACTTTAAATTTAATTTATATTTTCAAAACAAATACAACAAAGAATAGCACCAGGTTATACTGTATCCATATGACCGACATAAACATATTAAGACAAAAAGGGACCCCTATAGGACACAATTAAGAAGCAATTGTAAGGAAAGGAAATGGGGATAAATAGAGTAGGTAGAGATAGAAAGAGTAGTACACACTTGAATATTATAACCTTATGGTGGGACCCCGGGGTCCCATAAGCCCCCAGCTCTTGCATAAACATTAGATTATAATGTAAACAAAAACTTTGTTATTTTTTCACCAACGGGTTTGAAGGATGGTGGCAAGTGTTTGACTTGCATCCCCCACTGGGATTTTTGCACAGCGTTGGTGTACGGTGCTTTTTTCTGCAAGACTTTGCAGTTTTTTCCTGGATTTTTCTGTTAAGATGTTTTCTTGTTCATGTTTTTTGTTTGTTGCGGTTGCACCCGATTCAAGAGCCGAATGGCTCACAGGGCTATACCAAATAAATGAATACTGAAAAACTGAAAAGAATCATAATAAATGGAACTGAATCTGAACCGGTCACTGTGTCACCCCTTCACCAACTCTCAATGAACACCGTGGTGAAATATGGTCAAGCACTTTCCCATGACCCCACGTGGTCTGTAGATGCCTTCAATCCAATTTGCAATATTTGTACGGTTACATTTTTTTCGTTAAACTAAAATGTGTAATCGGTAAGGGTATGGCATTAATAAAATCTGAGTGAAAATTCAGGGTTAAATGAAAAAAATGTTTTAAATCAATTTACCATTAAACTAGTTATTGCGAAATAATTCAAAATAGTGACTATGTTAGACAGCGGTTAGTGTCATGTTTAATGTGACAGAAAATGGAATTCCACACCCTCATGAAAGCCGATGATTGCAGTGGTTAAAGATAATATTTCCAGGTCATCAGCTCTCGATTTAGGTTTTTATTTGCCCATAAGTTAACAGTGCACAACGTTAAAAACCCAGGTGCGCATTCAGTTAACAAAAATCGTCACACACAAGCACTTGTAGTAGATTTTTTTTAAAATTCACCAAACATTTATTTTGGGGTTTTTTTTCTCTTCTAAAAAATACTTAAAATATGGAACTACCGCAGAACAATTGGAACGGTGCAATTGTTGGTACAATGTGGTGCAATTGTTGGAAACGACACGTTAGAATTAAGTCGTGCAATTATCATTCCAGTTGCCACAACAATGGGGAAGCATTTGTCTCCATTGGCAGATCCAATGGTGGAAGTTCCACATTCCTCTGGTAGGAGCCATGCTGCTCCAGAGGGCGACCGCTGGGTAACATCCCCCAAAATTATCCTCGTTTTTCAGCAACAGCTTAATGAGCAGACCCCCCAGGTCAAACTTGTTGACCTTATAATTGTGGGAGATCTGTGCTGTAACCACGAAGCCACGCGCGCACTGTGAGCAGGAACGACAGCGACCAGAAATATCCACCAATGGCTGCTGAGTTGCCAAGGAAGATGATGACAATGATGACTATTGCTCCAGGATCGTTTGAACACGAGCACCGGAAAGCACGCTGAAAAATGTCCAGGTATTGATTTTCACAGCAGGAGAAAAAGAGGGATGGGGAAACGATGGGAAGAAAAACTGATCCCATTCTGAACGACGTAACCTACGTGTGCGTGTGTGTATAGCACTCCACGCTATGAACCTGATGACCCGAGTTCGATTCCTGCTCATGGCCAACACAAGTGACAATTTTCTGAATCAGTCCTGGGCCTCCCCCTCGGTCGACTCAGCCTCAAATGAGTCCTTGGTGTGGTGTGTAGTAAACATCACCACTGGGGAGACAAAGGCGGCCGGGCGTGGTGCCGGCCACCCACCCCCTCTTGTGCCGTACCGGCCTTCGTAGGTGCTCGCTAACAGCACTTGCCCCTACAGTCTGTTACAGGCTACACTAGGGGATCTTTGTCTTTGTTGTTTTTTGCGTGGCTGCCCGATGCAGTGTGTGCGTCAAGGGCACGTTCGTGTGCACGGAGCACGTGTGCCCGGAGTTGGGGCCCTGGTCCGCGTGGGGCGAGTGCTCGCGCAGCTGCGGCGGAGGCACGCGCGCGCGGCACCGCGACTGCCCCGACGCGTCCGCCCCGCACGCGTGTCCCGGGGAGCCCCAGCAGAGCGAGGCGTGCAGCCCCCAGCCGTGCCGAGGTAAGGGGGAACGGCGATCAGTCACGGCGGGGAGGTGGGGGGGGGGGAGACAAATATCGTCTGTGTAGCCTTTAACTGACCGGTTGGGGTCACGCACACCTACACGCACACGCGTCGTGCCCGTGACAAGGTCACGGTGCAACCAAGGCCACCAGAATACAATGATATCTCCACCGAGACGGGATCAGCTCTCGCCGCGCAGTGAACCCCCCTGGAGTGAACGGTCATTGTGCACTTGCCGGTGCTCAAATTGTTGGACTTTTACATCCGTAACAGGTTTTACATCCAACCAGCGGCGCGCGTAATGAGGGCGGCTGTTGAGCGGATCTGCCGATTCGTGTTGTGTCCTGGACACCCTTGCTAATGAGATGTTCCGTCTCGAGGGATTTCCGGGTGAAATCGTTAATTGGCGGCTCTACAGTGGCAGGGACAGGACGTGGTTGCAGTTAGACACTCCATAAGTGCAATTGTATGAATATTTGTATAAATTTAAGCGGCCAATAAGTAGACTTCAGTGCCTTCACCATCGATTCAGAATGTCTTGTGGGCAGCCCATGCCTGTAATCGCGCTTCACGGAGACAGGGTTGATGCTTCACGCAGAGATGCCCTGGAGTGTGGTTATAGCACACTGGGTGGTAATAGCACCACTCCAGGGCCAGAAGGTGCGTATGTGAGGATGCAGAGCAAGTAGGTCTGTGACTTATATTTGCACGGTTTGAATGGTATCCCCTTGGTATGCATGTGTTTTCTCTGGGCACTTTGTGCTGTTCCTCCCTCAGGGTGTAGAACGTATTGACTATACTGGGGCCTTGTCGAGACTAACGTGGCAGTGCGGGTTTGGGATTGGTTGGCATGGATGGAATCTTTGTGATTGGGTGGGGTGCCAGGGTATTGGTGATTGTTTGTGATTGGGTGGCGTGCCAGGGCGAAAGTGAATGTGTTCTGATTGGATGGGGTACCAGGGTAGTAGTGAATGTGCGTGATTGAGTGGTGTGCCTGTTGTGTTGCCGAACATTCCCGCGGATTCTGCTGATGCTGGGATTCTGAGTGGCTGTCTCTCCCTTGTGTGCATGCAGAGGACCATTGCTTTTATAGTTTTTTTCATCCCCGAGCCTGTGATGTCCTTCACCCTTTGTTCTTTCTCTCTTTGTTTTCTTTTTCTCCCGATATCTCTTCTAGTTTAATTGCCCTGGTGACGTATTATCCAATTGGAATTTTGCAAGGTGCTTTGAGATACACTGCCATTAAAGCACCAGATAAATGCAAATTCCTAGTATCACATATTTTGAATATATGTTTAACATACCGCCATATGTTCAATTAACATTTTAAACGAATTGACCTAACAGCACAAAACTGAATCCTACGTCGAAGTGGTGCGTGCTCACCCTCGTCTTGCAGAATTCAGCGAGCAGTGGCAATTACACATTATCATGGCAGGGCCATATCTCCCCCCACGTGCCACGCCACTTCTTGAGCCCTCTGCCAGTGGCGGCGCACCGCCAGTTGTCCTCGTCCCACGCCGTGCTCAGCCCGCGCGCCGTCGCTCCCGTGCCTTCCCGTGCCAATCAGCGGATTGCGTCCTGGGAGACTGGGCCGCGTGGAGCTCCTGCAGCGCGTCGTGCGGAGGAGGGGTGTCGTCGCGAAATCGCAGCGTCGTCACCGCCGCCGCCTTCGGAGGCGCCGAATGCCCCGAGCCGCTCGTGGCCCAGAGATCCTGCAACAACTACAACTGCAGCGAAGGTGAGGCAGACGATACGGCGGCGGAAGCGTGTGGCCCCTCTTTGTAGCCTGGGGCCTGGGCCCCTCTGGCCCGTCAACCCCTGTGCATTTACCACCGTCTGCGCACTCGATAGCTGCACCACTGGGCAGGCGCCTCTTTGCCAGTCTGTGTCTGTAATTCCTCCTTTTTGGTTGTAAAATCCCCAATTATATAATGTACAGCACTTCGTCAAAACCACTTGCTCGCTGAAGGCCTTCTCACGCCATTGTTCAGTCATAGGGGTTCTTTGTACTTCATGCTGGTCAAGGTTAAAGGAGGAGACCCAGGACCAGCTCAGGTATCATTTGCAACTGATGTCAGCTATGGACAGGTTCATAGTGCAATGCACTAACCACCGTAGCGCCACTCCCCCCTCAATTTTATCATATTAGTGTCATGCCAAGAGATGAATACGTTTCCTTTTGGGACTCAGTATAATATCACATAGTGCCAAAGAATGACCTCCAGAATAAGACATCACGTAATAAACAATGAATTGACTGAACTCAGCAGGCCTCTAATCTACACTTGTCGATGCTCCATTATAATCTCCAGCAAGTGTGTTCATTCATTGCATGGGAATGAAACAGAAATACTTAATCTTGATTTGAAGCTTTCGTGACTGCAGGAATCCATACTCTTTGGTTCTTTCGGTAAAGTCACGTAGGTATAAAATAAAATAAATCACGACGTTTCGACCGCAACACAAGCAACCATCATCAGGTGGAACTGCTGACGTAGGAACTTATATGTCAGCAGTTTGCTTGCGTTGCGATCGAAACGTCGTGATTTATTTTATTTGATACCTACGTGACTTTACCGAAAGAAACAAAGAGTATATAAATGCTTAATGATATTAATTAAATGATAAACAATATGTACCACGATGTCATTGGTTACCATGCTCAGGCTATGAGCTCGCTGTGCCATTTGGTTTAGTCGCAGGTCCATAAATCCCAGATATGAAAACAGGGGGTCACCTGGCCACCTCACTCTGTCTGTGACCCAGGTCGCTATTGCAATGGAGACTCTCTCCTTGTCTCCCTTGAGTTCTGACCTAGTTAAACAACGTAAACCTGAAACTTGATTCTTGTACCGAGACAACTTGAGTCATTTCCTCCCGTGTTGTCTGAGTTTGAAGCATGGCATTTCCTAATTATGAGCAATGTGCAAAGGATGTGAGTGTTACACATTGTTTTTTAGTACATCATGAATGTAATTTGGCATCATGATGATGCTGAAGGTTGTTCACATTGTGTATCACAAGGCACATTGAGTGCTCATTCAGTGCCATATTCTTAAATTCTACAATTAAAATAACCTACTAATGCAGATTCTTCTTACATTTAATATTGCTTTTCAGCACACGTTGCAGTTCCAGTTTGTTTTCCGATAATTGCATTGTTCTTCTTTGGTTCTTTTGTTAAGGATGCTTAGTCAGCCAAGCGGTGGAGAGCTTCGTGTGATCGCTGCCTCAGCAAATGGGATGCTGGTGCTTGCTGCCTGCTGCACGCATGAGAATGTGGCTCGTGGCAAGATCTACCCCAGTGTGCTTTTTTTTCGTTCCCGGGGATGCTGCCACAGTGGTGTAATGTTTATCACGCTGGATCTCGTAATCTGGTGGTCGTGGGTTCGTACTCTCATCTACCGGCAGGCCAGTTGAAACAGTGGGGGGCAAGTTAAACTCGAGTATTAAACTAAACTCTTTTTTTTTTCGCCAGGTAAGGCCCACTGAGCTAAGTAGCTCTTTTTCGGAATCCACCCGGCCACAAATGATAGCCCATTGAAGTAGCTTCTCATGTGGAAATTGAGATTCTAAATGTGGAGGAAAAAACCGAGCGACCCGGAGAAAAATCCACGCAAACGCGGGAGAACGTGCAAACTCCTAATATACAGCAGCAGGCGTCAGAGTTGGGATCGAACCCACGTCCTCCTGTACACCAGGCGAGGTAGTTAACATCTCCTAGCCACCACGGCGCCCATAGTTTCTCAAAATCCCCCCTGTCGCCACCTCTGTCCACCCAGCAGCAATAATGTGTGCGGTCGATTGGCAAGATATCTTGTATGTATTTATGTATGTTGAACTTCTTTCCCGCCGTACGTAGCAAACTGTGCTAATCTTGCCGGCGTGGAAGAGCAGGCCACATACCGCCTAGAGGGGGCTGTCTTGAGTCCGCTCTAGTGGAGGCCCCTTCCACCAGCAGTGGCATGAGCGGGCGATTGCACCTTCACGAGCGGCGTCAATTGGTTAACCCATGGTTGATCGATCGGCAGGTGGCGCGTTGTGGGTTTTGAAGTGCGGCTTACTCCCAGCTGTTCCAAAAATGCCCTCCAGTGAGAGGCCCTTCCGCCAGCCGTGGCGCGAGCAGGAAACTGCAGGGCTGCACTTTTACCTGTTTTACAGATTGCGCACCCGGCCAGGTGTACATCGACTGCGCTAACCTGTGCCCACGCACGTGCTCGGACCTGCACCAGGGGACGGAGT
Organism: Petromyzon marinus; assembly: GCF_048934315.1. Taxonomy (NCBI): domain Eukaryota; kingdom Metazoa; phylum Chordata; class Hyperoartia; order Petromyzontiformes; family Petromyzontidae; genus Petromyzon; species Petromyzon marinus. The sequence continues at coordinate 3,347,837 of NC_133668.1, read as the reverse complement.
GCGTCCGCGAGCCCTGCCAACCCGGCTGTGCCTGTCCACGTGGCAAGGTTCCTCTGCGCAACTCGGACCTCGCAAATCCCCTCCCACCCCCCCGCCGCCGTGCAGAGGCGTAATGATTCACCCCCCCCACCTCCACCATAATTTGATGACTCCTTGCGATTCAAGGTCACGGTTCGATTCCAGAATCGATTGGCTGATTAATTTTTTTACAATGTGATGAGTGTAACGACGGCCGCCCGTGGCTGCAGGGGCCGCTCGGCAACATTTGCGTGCAGCGTAGACGATTCAAAATGCACTCGCTCATGCGCACGAGACTCAATGTGCACGCATGTTGAGCTTCAGAACTGATATTCATCGATGAATCCACGTCTTAGCGGGCGATGTTACATCATCACTATCAAGATCAGCATCACCAGCATTGTTATTTTCATCATTATCGTCATCATCATTGTCTTCATGATCGTCGTGAGTTTATCTTACGTGTAGCGCCTTTTGCACACGCGAGTTTTGTGATGTTGTTCTTTTGCGCGAAATGGTCATCGTGCAGCACAGTAGCATTCAAATTAAACAACCTTGCCTAAAACGTCAAACAGCAACCAGGATTTGTTTAGAGGCCGTTTTAAGGGACTGAGATTCATATTAAAAATAATAGCCCGTGTTTGATGGCTGCGTTATGCATATCCATTGTCCCTGTGTGGTCACATCCGAATCTTTTCTGCCGACTTCATCATTTCTCCCCTGGGAGGTGCGGACGTGTTCAGTCACAGCCCTCACCTTGCGAATTACTGGCACAGCGTGTCCTCGTTAACTGGTGGCCGACGGCCCGTAATGTCAAAATGACTTTCATCGGCACGAGTCCGTTTCGACTCTGGCCACTTCTTCCTCTCGTGCTGCCGAATGCTACAAAAATAACCGTGGCTGTCCTGGTGCCGGTGACAGAGCTTTTGTTAATTTGCTCCGATGTTATGCAACCATCCTCAAGTGCAGCTTTTGTAACACACTTATGCATCTTTGTTTTCAGGCAGGCTACGAAATGTGGTGTCTTAAAATAATATATACATGTTTTTGCCCCCGTACAAGTTGATCCTGTCTGTGCTAGCGATATTCTATTCCTGCAAAAGAAATGTGTTCAAAAGCTAAATGTTCACGTAGAGGTCTGCCAGGCGACAACGAGAGCATTTACGGAGACACAGAGGGAGAGTTTGTGTAGTTGAAGGCGCTATCGGTATTGTCACGCCATGAGATGAAGAATCCATATTCAGAACTCTCGCAGAGCAATGCAATTCATCGTGTTAGAGAACGGCCCGTGGAAGCGGATATCACAGAACTACTTCCCAGATCCCTTCAAGTGACCTCTGGTCCACACGGTAGCAGGCAGCACTTTCCCACCTTTCCTGATGCAGAGACGAATGCTCGTTGCTTGAAAGTCTTAACTGATATATTTAATTATCACTGCTGGAATTTAGCCAAATTAAGTACATAACCAAATTCATTACAACAACTGGACACATACATCAATAACACTTATAATTTATAAAGCGCCCTTAAAAAAATCCTTTGTCAGTGTGTTAACACTGCCGTAATAACACAATCCTAATATGAAATGGCCCTTCTGCATAGCACGTGGGTTTTTTGTACAGTCATTGATGACCAGGCTGAGAACTATGAATTCATTGCACGTGAGAACCCAGTTTAATCACAGGCAGATACCTGGATTGAAACCCAGGGTCTCAGTGATGCTCGCTCAGTACTCTTGACCTCTGACCCACACGACCACCTCAAAATGTGGCACTTAAAGAATGTTCTGTGCACAGTTTTTGAGCAGAGACCTGTGTGTGTCGTCAGTGGTATAACGCGACACTTGGGTGAATTTCCATAACTGACAGTTTCATGCGGAATGAAATATGTCTGAAGGATGTGAGTACTTTAAACTGCCTTGGAGTGGTTTTAAATTTGATTAGTATTACTGATAGACGGCAGAGGTGGTACGGTGACCCAGGATTCAGGCCGAGCTGTACGGGTGCTAAGCGAGAGGTCAACTGGATGCATCAACGTGCTCGGCAGGAACTCGAACCGACGGCGGTTTGCTGGCTGAGCTGGGCTGCGGGATTATAAATATCGCGGGGATTAGTAAAAGCTCGAATGCTTAGAAAGCCCATTTAATTAGAATAGCAACGTCGAGTTACAACATCTACAGACAGAGACATGAGCGGAGCAGGTTGTGACAATATCAGCAATGGGTGATCAAGGTGTTAGACACGATGATGATGATGGGGACTTGCATGATGCCAGTGCGAGGCAAATTTCCGGAGAGATATGCTCTGAGTTTGGTAACGTTTCCGAGATTTTAAAAGTGACCCTTATGGACTGTGACGGACATGGGCCTCAATAGCGGGGGGGTCAGGATGAGCATGAGCTTGAAGACTTCGACAGTTTGGTTCGGTGACTGGCCACACCATGCCCTCGTGTGCAGCGCCGACCTTCTTAGCTACTCGCTCGCAGCACTTGCCCCAATAGTTAGGTTAAAGCTTCACCGGGGTTAGGGGGCTCTTTGTCTTTATTTGTGCTCACACGTAAATTAATATGTACGTGTGTGCACCACTCCACCACCACCGCCCGTCTTAGGTGCTGCAGGACGGCGTGTGTGTAGCTCCCTCTGAGTGCCGCTGTGCGCTTGGTGCAGCTGCCCGCTGGGGGGCCCAGCCCCTCCACAGTGACAGTGTTGAGTACCAGCCGGGCACCGTCCTCGCACAGGAGTGCAACAACTGGTGTGTATGTGTGTGTGTGCGCGCGTGCATGTGAGTTGGCACATACGGGGGCACAGGTGGTGCATCTGCCTAGTCATCTCAGTCAGTCAACCCATGGCACCTGTTGGGTCTTTCCCGTGACTTCCTGCCAGCGGGCGTGCACATATCCTGGCACAAGCGCCGTGGTGACGTCACCGCCACTTCGTGGCGAATGGCGGTTGTTGTTGTGTGGCTCCTGATCTTGTTCATCATAGTTTACGGAATTACACTTTGGTGAACGCCAGGGTATCAGGGGTCGGCTCAGCCAATCTTATATCTGGGGTCAAGTGAAATGAAGGCTTTGTGGGAATTTAAACGTGGTAATTGCCAATAAGCCGCGGCCCCCTTTCAGAGTAATGTATAGCTTCTGCCCCTAAGCTCAGAACTGCCAAATGAGCCAAAGATGACCACTGCCTCATGCTAAGTTTTATAGGGAGAGACTTTTATGATTTTGTTTACATTAAAATGTTGCTCATTCTGTGATCTTATAAAATAAATAACAGGTTAGTAAACATAAAAGGAAGATTTGGGTTGGGTCACTAAGAGGAAAATAAAATGTCCATCTCTTAAACAACTTATCTTATTCATGGGTTAATCACTGTCCAATTGTAAACATGTATTCTTATTCTACCTTACGGATTGTTTTCTATATGCATTGTATTTGTAGTATATGTTAATTTTCCAACCATTTCAGGTATTCAGAATTAAAACTTGCATTCTAAATGCCTCGTTTGTTGATATGATGATCATAAATATTGCTTCCCGTTTAATAAAGACGGCAAGAATGTTTGCCTCGCTGTTTGTGCTATGTGGTGAACATCATCAGACGGACAACATCATTAACAACGAACTAAGTTGTAATCGGCACAACCAAGAGCATCGCTTCTCGAGTAAAATCTTGCAGTCATTGGAAGCCACACACTTTGGACCACGTGCAGTCACGAAAACTTCAAATCCAGATTCAACGAGGGCTCGTCGCTCCGTGCTCGCAGCCGTGGCTGGTGCAGATCCCCCTGTTCCCGTTCCCAATTCTCCCTTTGAATGCCTCTAAATTAGAACCCTGACCCACAGTGAGAATGGAAATGAAATGCTCATCGTAAGAGCTTTCGTTAGTCAAGTGTGCACAGCGTGATTGGGATCTCTATTCAAACGTCGTGGCTTTTTTCTTGTTTTCTCTTGAATGTGTTTGCGAAGCACTTGCGTCGACGGCGCCTTTCACTGCACCTCCTTCAACTGCGAGGGTAAGGACTTGCATGACCATGGCCATTATAATTCTGAGATGATAAATAGACACGGCCTTTGTACGTGAGAATGACATTTTTTTTCTCTCTCTCTCCCAGTTTCACTTTGGTACCACTTACAATGCTGCACAAAATCAATTGTGAAAAATGTATACCGGGGAATGGAAATAGACGCGTAACAGGCAAAGCCAAGTCTGCAATCTAAGAGCCACCGTCAGGAATTATTATTATTTCAGTTGCTTACGAATTAAGTGGATTTGCAATTTACAGTCAATTCCTTGTCAGCTAATTGGCAGAAGCACACATCATGGCCTACATAACCTAGGATATTAAATATCCACAAACGTGCTTTATGCAATACATTATTTAAACTAAGTGATACACACTAAGCTACCTTCATCCTGCAGCTGTATCCCAATGTCTTCATTTACATCATCTCATCATCAATAATGAATTCTGCAGAACTTTACAAGAAATCAATGTAAAACGAATCTAAAGATCTAAAAACAATAACGATTGGGGTCTGTTATTCTCAGTAGCTTATCTGCTAAACGGGGACTGGGAAGTGGAGAGAGATGAGGTTTAACACTTAGGCTTTTGCGACCAATATCATCCATAATATAGGGGTTTTTTTTTGGGTTAGATCGCGTAAATATATAAATGTGTCGTTAAACCCGCCACCACCCGACACAGCCAATTAGTAAGGTTTGTCACGTAAACAGAACGTGTCAGTTCGTTACTAGTTCAGCACACCGGTGTGTTGGAGAGCAAATCCACAACATTTACAATCTGAGTGGTGGCACGTTAAAATCTTGCCACTAGATTCCATCAGATCTCAGAAGCTAAGCAAGTTTAAACCTGGATAGCGTTTGGTTAGATGCCCACTTTGCACAAGCAGTTTGTCTTTCCCCAACACCTCTGATTTGCATGGTTGGCTACGTACGGTGAAAAATAAGTTCAACGGCTGCGAGTTCAAACTTGGGGGTTAACTCAACCCATTATCAGTCCTGGGTCGATAAAATATGTAAGTACCACTCTGTGGGGAGGTTAACATTGGTTTGTCCTATGGGGATCATCACCCCCTCCATAATAATATGGAATTTCTACCATTAGTTCAGGGCTGTAAGTGGGAGCTGAGCATCACCTTTTCATCTAATTTGAGTGATAATAATTGTTGTTGTTGTTGTACTAAGAGAGGGAGAGAGACAGGAGGGAGACCAAGCCCATTTATTTTTCTGTCGTGGACATCCAAGAGCCGGCGTGGTTCATCCGAAAGCCTCACCGTGAATCCTCTCCGCTACCCCCCCCCACCCCCCACAGAGGACTGTGAGTGGGGGCCATGGACGGCGTGGTCATCGTGCTCGGCCTCCTGCGGGGCCGGCTCCCGCACGGCTATGCGACCGCGCAGGCTGAAGGCCCAGCTCGGAGGGCACGAGTGTCACAGCCCCGAGTCCCGCACGGAAGAGTGCTACGTCCGGGATTGCGGTGAGAGCCGCTCAGACCTCCGATTAGCGCGCTCGGGTGCGCACGAGTGGGAAAGAAGTGCGACGTAGATACGTACATGTGTGGAGATTTTTCTCTTTTTTAAAGAGCAGCAGCAACAGAGGTAACTGGCGCCAAGAGCATCCTTCCTTCTGCTGTTACTCCAGGCCGTTGTTGTAACGCCGATCTCTGTAGCACCTTGCAACAGCAGTGAGACTAAGGTGCGACTTGGCGTGGCATTGTCGGATAGTAAATCAATCGGACGTGATTGCGACATTATATCCCGCTTGATGCCCTGCTGTTAGCCACGTGCTCATTCCATCAGCAAGTTGCCATGACAGGGAACCGTGTCATGGCAACCTCATTATTTTAGGCTTCCCTCTGGGATTGCCAAGACACTTTGGATGGATGTCACTTCAGGAGAGAATTACTCCTTGTCCCGCTGTACAAATATCCATACTTGGATCTGGCATTCGAATCTGATGCTGGAGTTTGCGTGTGAGTATGTGAGGGGTTGGTGGCCTTCATAGGTGCTTGCTAAAAGCACTGTTAAGGCTATATGGGGGATGTTTGTCTTCCTCTGTTGGTGGAGGACAAAAGGTGGCTGGGTCGATGGTTAATTGCTCGGCCTCAGAGGCTCCTTAATTGCTTCAATTCAGCACACGCACCTTTCCAAATCAGCCGTTTCAAAAATCGTAGCGCAGTATGTCGACTCCAGGACCTCGTGTTGACAATTCTTCCAAGCTGCCTTTGATTGAATACTCGCATCACAATTGTCACGTGCGGGCTCAGGACGGGCCCAGGATGTTGCAGCATGTGTGCCATCGTCTTTTTATTAACGCTTTTTTCATTGAGGAAGTGTGGGAGGGGGGGGGGAAGTTTTCCCGGAGTTGTCATCTCTCTTAAACATTTTTTTTCACAAGTTTTAAATAATTATGCCATTATTACGCTGTTTTTCTTTTTGCGGCCACCCGTCCCTTGTAATTTGTGGATCGGTATTCACAATATTTAGCGGCCAAAGCCAGCAGGTATTTGCTGTTGTCTCCGTTGTCATTTCTCTCTTTCCCTCTCTCTCCCCAGCCCGAACCGGCGTTTTCCCTCTCGCTGAGATGATTTTTATTAACGCTTTTTTCATTGAGGAAGTGTGGGGAGGGAAGTTTTCCCGGAAACAAAATTTATGAGCGCATCAGAGTAGACTGTTCGGCCACACCCCCCACCCCCCCCCCCCCCGGGAGCTCACTGACTGACATCTAATTTGCTCTGATCTATTGCACGAGGACATCTCAATGCACCCTGATTCAATGGCCGCCTGCTCTTCCCGCTTATGAAACAAGCACATTCCGACATTCTATTTTCATTCTCGTCAAGTAGGTGCGCTGAAAGAAGGAAAAAAATCCAACGACATTGCACCTGCGATTCAAACTCCTGCTACTGCTGCTGCTATTGGACCACTGGCACAAAGGAGATTGATGTTTTCATTAGCAATGAAGTAAAACAAAAAGCAATACAAATATATAAAACTCCATTGAGCGCAACAATATTGCCACTTAAAACAGTGTTCGCACCACGGATAGCCTGGCCCCGACATAGAACTGTGTAATTTCCACCGTTGCCTCAGAGTCGCTCATTGAGACGTGTGCCGTCACAATGCTCACCGAAGCATGGGAAGCCAACGCTCATCGCAACGTTTCCAGTGCGTAAGAGAGTCAGAGATATATTTTGGTGATTGGCGACTCTTCACCCTGCCTTGCATGGGGTAGCCCTTGTTCATCACTCGTTCCACTCTTAAAGCTATTCAACTATTTTGTTTATTTTACCAGGTAAGGCCCACTGAGCTAGAAAGCTCTTTTTTTTAGAAGCGACCTGCCCATCACAAATGATAGCTCAACAAAGTGGCTTATCATCACGTGCAAATTTATCGCAGCCAAATACTCCAGACGCGTGACGTTGATTCTAAATGCGGAGTGAAAAACCAGAGGACCCGGAGAAAAATCCACGCAAACCACTGGGAGAGAGAGACACGCAAACTGCAAATATACAGCAGCAGGCGTCCGGGTCTTGATCGAACTCACGACCTCCTGCATACCGGGCGAGGTAGTTGACATCTCCTAGCCACCGTGATGATGATGAGAGAGAGACACGCAAACTCCAAATATACAGCAGCAGCATGCGTCCGGGTCTTGATCGAACTCACGACCTCCTGCATACCAGGCGAGGTAGTTAACATCTCCCCGCCACCGCGGTGCCCCGCTAACGCCGCACTGGTCGTGTCCGCCCACCCACACCACCCCACACCGACGCCGTCGCGATCGTCGCCCCGCTCAACGCAGGCTGCCCGCCGGGCGAGCGCTGGCTGCGCGGGCACACGTCGGCGCCGTGGTGCGAGCGGAGCTGCGCCGAGGTGTTCGCCACGGAGCTCGGCAACTGCTCGGGGGCGGCGGCCGGAGGCGGCGAGGGCTGCGTGTGCGAGCCGGGTCGGTACCGCGACGCCTCGGGGAGCTGCATCATCCCGGCGCTGTGCGAGTGCAGCGCCGACGGGCGCCTCTACCAGGTGAGGAGTCGCGCGCCCGTGCCACGCTTCGCTCGGCGGTTGGAGCGGTTCGGGCAAATAGTTGCGGGCGTGCGGAGCGAAAAGTAATTGTGCGTTTGTACACGGTAGAGCGCCTCTTAACGACCTGCCCTGTTAACGACTTGTCGCTTAACGGCAGGCCTCCGTAGAGCCCAATGTGTTCGCTTACCGACCATTCCCCTTTTTAGCGGCGGGCTGTTGTGGGTACGGTAAATGTGAATTGATGCACTGATTAACCATGCTTCTTTTGATGTCATGTGTTTATAATGTTGTCAGTATCTTTACGTATTGATATCCATTGTTTCAATATTTAGTACGTTTTTTGGGTGAAAAAGGGTAACTTTCGATGCTCTCGGAACGAATCAAGGCCTTGACGTGTACTTCCTATACTCGCTTAACGACCAAATCACTTAACGAACGGTTTCGTGGAACAAACTACCGTCGTCAAGAGGGGTTCTACTGTAATTCTATAAGGCTACGACGTGGAATTGTAGTGTTTTTAAGATGCAAATTATTTTACTGCCCTGGAGCATTTCCGCGTAGGAGATGATGCGATGAAATTAGCTCGTGCCTGTATTATCGCATCGTAGACCCCAAAGGATGGCAACGACTTGGAGTGGAATTCATCCAGATATGTATTGATCATGGCTAAATATGATGATGATTATATACGACATAATTTATTCTGGTACATTTGATACATATATACTACGTAACAGTGTTTCAGCGCGTGGAAAAATATCTGGCCGGTTGGCTCAGCGGTAGAGTGAGCGGCTCGCAATTGGAAGGTTGAAATTTCAAAATCTGGGGGTTACTCAGCCCATCATACCTCCGGGGTCCATAAAATGAGTACCACTTTGTGGGGAGGTCAACAGTGATTTTTAAACGGATATACTCACCCTTGCCATAGGAATGAGGAATTTTCACCACTGGCTCAGAGAGCTGTAAACATGCAATGAGCACCAAGGTCTCAATTCCCTTTTGAGCGGAGAAATCACTTCGTCTTTTTTGTTTATTTTGCTCACGTCACCAATTATAATCCGGCGTTACATCTCAGCGCAGGAAGGAGGTGCTGCCCAAATTGGATTTTGGCCGAAAGACTCGGATTCAGCGAATCCGATCTTTCTCTCTCGGCTTCGAATCTATTTGCCGGTGTGTTTTGTTTAACCCGGCGCACGCTGCCCCAATCTAAACCACTGTGCCCCGTCGCCTATCGACTGGCCCCAGTCGTCGAGCGATGCCTCTCGACGTTGTCGGCGTGCCTCGTGGAGTTTTCTCCCCGCTATTGATCGTGTTGCGTTTTCTTCACGCCAAATGTTCAAGTAAAGCTGTTGGAATCCCCGACAGCTCTGTTCGGGGGGGGGGGGGGCGGTGGTTAAGGCTTGGCAAGGAGCATTTGAGGCAAAATTCACTAATGCGGCATGATTGGTCAACTCGTTAAAACCAGCTTTCAATTATTAAAACTTAGTTCGGATTAATGTAAACATGCGGTAGAGCACAACTACAGCATGATCCGGCACTTTGGTGATGGGGTTGGTGGATTATTTTGCGATCGTGTGTGGCTAAACACTCACATGCAGAGACACCAAATGCCTTCAGTAGACAGTGTAGCAAGCTGGCTGTGGATGCACATTACCCTTTGCTGGGTTTTTTTGTGTTAGCCCCTCATACATTTGTGATTTTCTCCTAGTTTTCTACATATTGCTCGCTCGTGCAAAACACTCGAAAAAATAATTGGACAGATCCATAACACGAACGCCAGAGGGACGTCTCGAGACTAGCAAAATATTTCCTGAGTAAACGATTATTAATATCATATTCTTCGGTTCTTTCGGTAAAGTCACGTCGATAGAAAAAATAAAAGTAAATAAAATAAACATGCGACGTTTCGATCACAACACAAGCGGTCGTCATCAGGAGGATGACGACCTATCCTCGTGACTTTACCGAAAGAACCAAAGAATATGAATTCCCGGAGTCACGAAACTTTTAAGTCAAGATTTATCTTGAGTATTTACAACGCTGAGTATATTGAGCATGCTAGGCAATGGGGCATTACCACAGCACGCAGAGCAATCCCACAAACACAAGGGCATGAAGTAACAAACATTTCCACGAACAATTTGGTAACATAGTTGTCCTACTTCCATCTACGGGGCATGGGACGACCCTACAGTCACGAAAGTTTTAAGTAAAAAGATTATTAATATCATCATCATCATCGTCGTGCATCCATGAATCTTGCCCTTTGGATTATGGATGCAAATAAAATGTTTGTTGATAATGTTGTTGTTATACTTAACATTGGTTTTGTCAGCGTTACTGTACATTATAAATGAGGATGTTCTACTGTATATATATGAAACAACTTTTCCTCTTTCACAAATGTACATATTTGTGAGAAGAAAATGTTGTCACGTACAACAGCAAAAACATATGAATTTGCGATGAGCTCACGGTTAAATAAAAAGTATATCCTGCATGAAAGCAGATGCCACTTCGTGTATTGGTTCAAACAAAGAAAAATTCTCGGAATTTGGATTGCCCCTTGAGTATGCGGATGGAGTCTCAGGGGCCCCTATCCTAGAAGGAAGGGGCAACCAGGGACTGCCGTGGCCAATGGGATGACCTTGTTAGGATAAATGTTGAAAGAAAAAAAGAAGATTAGAAACGAGGCTTCGGGACATGGCCGGGCGGAGGTTCGTGAGCATTGGCTGTTGATCTTATTTTTCGAGGAAATTAAAAACGGTGAGCTCACGTGAACGTCGTGAAGAACGTTCACACAAAGTGGGTCTGTACACAGTATGCATGCCTTTGCGTTGGCGCAAAAGGGAAATTATCGTTTATCAACACAGTCTTGGCGGTGTGCATGAGCGAATCTAAGAACAGTGTTGCGTATATTGTTTCGTGTCATGCAACTTGCATCGATTTCGAATACTCAATGCAATATAATTAAGTCGTTCATTATTTTCTGGAAGGAAATATGTTTTAATTAGTTAGACGTGTCTCACTCAAACGCACATTGATCATACAGTCAATTATTAAGCAGCTGAACCTCGCCATTTCCAGTTGGACACGTGAATTACTATATCATCGCAAGGAAGCAAGGTTTGTGAATCTTATGAGAGATACCCTCTTGCATGTCAATGAGGTACATGTAGGGGGGGGGGGGGGTTGGGGGGGGTAGTACAGCAAGTAGGCCGCTTACCTATCTCTGCACTCAATATGAAGAGTTTATTTTGCTGGGAATAGAGCGTTGCCCCCTTGCACACGTGGCGTTTCTCTGGATGCTGCAGTTTCTGCCCGGATGTCATCATCATGATCGTCGTCGTCAGGATTCGCCCCGTAGGTGTCCACTGCACATTTCGTCATTTGTTTACACTTTCCTCTCTGCCTTTTGCCAATATGCTTTAAGTAGCGCCACATCTTTTTGGCGCCGTTCTCTTATGTCGTTCGGATGTAAGCCCTCATTTATTGGCTGATGAACACCTTAATATGTTAAGGACAGCAGCGCTTGCAGAGGTTTACCGCCTGACGGCTTCGTTTCTCGCTCGTCCGCATTTTCTCCGAGTTATCATCACTTTAAAAAAAAAAAATTACAAGTTTAAAATAATTATGACATTATTACGCTGTTTTTTTTTTTGGGGCCAACCGTCCCTTGTCAGTTGTGGATCGGTATTCACAATATTTAGCGGCCAAAGTACAGCAGGGGTTTGCTGTTGTCTCCGTTGTCATTTCTCTCTCTCTCTCCCCAGCCCAAACCGGCGTTTCCCCCCTTGCTGAGATGTTCTGATTGCCTTACAATGGTGCAGCTCATGAGCTGTAAAGCTGTCGCGGTGTGTGTTAATCATCGGTTGGCACTTGGGACCGGGGGTTATCCTAAGTTCATGGCCAGCATATCCCATCAATTATGGACCAACCACAGTCTGTTAGGAGCCACACAAAGAGCCCCATTATATCCACATAATATGTAGTGAAAACACAAAATTGGAAGGGTTATCAGTCTCCGAAAAAACGACCGCACACCCAAGAAAACAATTGCTCTGTTACGGTGCGGTAACAAAGCCGTGATGCCAGTTTTTTTCACTTATATTCTCAGTTTTAAAATAATTTTCATATTTTCCGTGTCAGGTGAATGGCGTCCCATGGGTAATTACAGTATCTAATGCCTGAACAACATCTTTTGAGATAGCCGTGTAATTGTACTATGTCCCTGTGCGTTTTTTTAATGTTCAGAAGTAGATTGTAATACAACTAAGCACGATGTTAATATATATTGCGTTTAACATATGTATTTTTTAATATTATATTATTAATAATGATGTAATACAGCCCTTGGTTAGTCCACTTGCTGGATGATGTCTTCGCCCTTGTCCAGGTCGTGAATGTTGATTGACCAAACTTCACGCTGGTCAGGGCAGTTTGGTGAAGGGGGCGACGCAGGACCGGTTCAGATGTCACCGCCGATGTAAAGAATCAAATCTCAGAACGTGCCAATTCATTACGAGTACAGCACACACCAGTGTGTTGGAGAGCAGAGCCACAACATTTACAATCCGAGTACGACGTTTCGCCAGTAATTACAACCGGAATCATCAGGCTGCAGCCAGATTTGTTATGTTTTTTATAAACTCGTTGATTTTTCTTTTTTTTCAAAATAGTAGAAACACATATGGATGTCGATTTAAAGCTTTCGTGACTGCAATGATTCATCTTCTTTGGTTCTTTCGGTAAAGTCACGTAGAATGAGAATAAAATAATAAATTGATAAAATAAAATAACACAATAATATTCTCACGACGTTTCGGCCACAACACAAGCGGCCTTCATCAGGTGAAGGGGGCGAGACTGTCTGGTAGAACAGCGCTGGAATGAGAGAGCCACGTTCAGATCACGGCTTTTAAGCTGTGTGAGAGGAACAAAGATATACACATATACATTCACATATACAAGCACAGAGACAATTTCAACCGAGAAGATGGATTCAGGCTTAGTAACCACTGGAAAGATGTGTTAAATCATTTCTGTTCTTAATTAATTGTAATTTTACGATGACCTTCAGACCGCAGCTCTTTCGCCAGCATTGCCTCTTAATACCTCTCACACCACGGTTAATGGTATGGTTTACAACATGGAGTATACTAGGGCTTCGCAGCTGTCTCTCTCCCCCTCCTCTGTTCCGACCATGGACGAACTCGTCCGTCTGAACGGGGCCCGTAGCTATCCGTGGTACGGAAATTTGAGGGTAAGAATCCACCCATTTTTTCGCCATATAGCATTGTGATATATAACGACTTATGGTTGGTAGCTTAGCTGATTGGAGAATATAGAGTTTATTGATAACATGAAGGTAATTTATATTTTAGTTTTTATTGGTTCACTATATAGTACTGTGAATAGCTCAGATGTGTAGTCATTTCTGTGACCAGTCACTAGCAAATCACCCAGTTATTTCAATGCTAAATTCGCCTAGTTATTTCAATGCTAAATTCTCCTGTTTTGATTTGTACTAAGTGCCTCGGTGAATGTGTATGCTCTGACTTCAACGTAACTATTTCTGTAGCAGTTACAAGCGAATCACTCAGCCATTTCAATGCTAAATTCTATGCTAATCCCATTATCAAGGGGTGCCTCTGCGGATGTGTATGCCTTAATTTAGCTATTTCAATGCTAAATTCTATGCTAATTCCTTTTAACAATGGGTGCCTCTGCGGATGTGTATGCTTTAACTTTTAACATAGCTATTTCTGTGACCAGTCACAAGCTAATCATTCAGCCATTTCAATGCTAAATTTTATGCTAATTCCTTCGTCAAGGCTCTTTGTTCCTCTCACACAGCTTAAAAGCCGTGATCTGAACGTGGCTCTCTCACTCCAGCGCTGTTCTACCAGACAGTCTCGCTCCCTTCACCTGATGAAGGCCGCTTGTGTTGTGGCCGAAACGTCGTGAGAATATTATTGTGTTATTTTATTTTATCAATTTATTATTTTATTCTCATTCTACGTGACTTTACCGAAAGAACCAAAGAAGACATATGGATGTGTATACACGGAGAAAGGGGAGCGATAGTGTAACGTATAGCGCGCTGCGCTACGAACCCGGTGACCCGAGTTTGATTTCCACTCATGGACAACACCACTGACGATTATCTGAACTGGTCCTGGGCCTCCCCTAGGTCGACTCAGCCTCAAATGAGTACCTGGTACGGTGTAAAACATCGTAACTAGGGAGACAAAGGAGGCCGGGCGTGCTGTTGGCCACCCACCGCCTCGAGTCCCTTGCCGGCCTTCATAGGTGCTCGCTAGCAGCACTTTTTTTAGAGACAGCAGTACTGTGTCATTGTATTCTTCCGCTGCAGTGAGCGAATCTGTTCACCACAGCTGCAGAGGCTCTCGTTGTAGCAAATGCGTCCTGGCTCAGAGAAAAAAAGGGGGGATGCTTTTACCGCGTGCGTGTGGAAGTACTGCAACGAGCTGAGACGCACGTTTATAAAATTTTGTATCTTCACAATCGAAATCTTGATTTATCCAGGAGAAATCCGATGAGCAACGGAGCTCTTTTTCATGAATGCCCAGGAGGACGTGAAGCGGTAGTTCTGCTGCTTCTGAAGAGAAAAGCGGTAATAAAGAATTAAAGCTTTCGTGACTGCATAACATTACCATTGGTTTTTTCGGCAAAGTCACGTATGTAGAAATACAATAAAATTATATTAAAATAAATCAATCACTTTAATATAATTTTTATTGTATTTGTACATACGTGACTTTACCGAAAAAACCAATGAGTAGAAAAGCAGTAGTTCTACTGCTTCTTGGCGTGAAACAGTAGTTCTGCTGCTTCTAAAGAGAAAAGCGGTAGTTCTACTGCTTCTAAAGAGAAAAGCGGTAGTTCTACTGCTTCTTGGCGTGAAACAGTAGTTCTACTGCTTCTAAAGAGAAAAGCGGTAGTTCTACTGCTTCTAAAGAGAAAAGCGGTAGTTCTACTGCTTCTTGGCGTGAAACAGTAGTTCTGCTGCTTCTAAAGAGAAAAGCGGTAGTTCTACTGCTTTTAAAGAGAAAAGCGGTAGTTCTACTGCTTCTAAAGAGAAAAGCGGTAGTTCTACTGCTTCTTGGCGTGAAACAGTAGTTCTGCTGCTTCTAAAGAGAAAAGCGGTAGTTCTACTACTTCTAAAGAGAAAAGCGGTAGTTCTACTGCTTCTTGGCGTGAAACAGTAGTTCTGCTGCTTCTAAAGAGAAAAGCGGTAGTTCTACTGCTTCTTGGCGTGAAACAGTAGTTCTGCTGCTTCTAAAGAGAAAAGCGGTAGTTCTACTGCTTCTAAAGAGAAAAGCGGTAGTTCTACTGCTTCTTGGCGTGAAACAGTAGTTCTACTGCTTCTAAAGAGAAAAGCGGTAGTTCTACTGCTTCTAAAGAGAAAAGCGGTAGTTCTACTGCTTCTTGGCGTGAAACAGTAGTTCTGCTGCTTCTAAAGAGAAAAGCGGTAGTTCTACTACTTCTAAAGAGAAAAGCGGTAGTTCTACTGCTTCTTGGCGTGAAACAGTAGTTCTACTGCTTCTAAAGAGAAAAGCGGTAGTTCTACTGCTTCTTGGCGTGAAACAGTAGTTCTACTGCTTCTAAAGAGAAAAGCGGTAGTTCTACTGCTTCTTGGCGTGAAACAGTAGTTCTACTGCTTCTAAAGAGAAAAGCGGTAGTTCTACTGCTTCTTGGCGTGAAACAGTAGTTCGCGCACTGCGCGATGAAGCCGGCGACCTGAGTTTGATCCCCGGCCACGGATAATATCAATGGCGAGCAATAACCGACAGGTCCCGGGCGCCTGCTTCCTCAACCCACACTCAACCAGCGTGGTGAAGTATGGTCATACGACCCCGTCAACTGCGAAGGCGTGGGAAGTCCGGCCATCCGGTAATGCATCGACAAATGAATACAAATTATTCGTATTCTTATTATTTTGTGAGCAGCAGAAAATATCTGCAGGGATATTAAATAATCTAAAGGGGAAAACGTGCACCCGGCCATAAGTGCTGCTTCGCCAGAAACGGCTGCAGTGTTTCTCCGTTTCTTCGCGCTCGGTAAATCTGTGGGGTTTACTGGAATCAGCTTCGCATGAATGAACTGCTGTGGGATTCCGCTCGTTAACCCCTCACTCTAGGTTTCCCCGAAGCCATTACGTTGCAATGCAGAATTAACCGTGCGTTTATAGATGAAAGGGTGGGGGTGGGGTGGGGGTTGGTTGCCTCGTACTACACATTAAATTGCAAATGTGTTTTTTTTCCGTGCGCACGAGAAAAAAAAATCTACGAACCCATTAACCTGGCCTCGATTATTTATTTTAAATGTGGCCCACTACGAAAGTGTATCTTTACATTAGTTCGTTTTTTTTCTTGGGCTCTGTTTTCATTATTCGCACAACGGATGAGAATTTGCGACGGCAGCGATGTAGAAACGTGTAAATTAGTCGTCGCCCGTCGGGGGTGCTGCTGCTGCTGCTGCTGCTCGGCAGGGAACACCACGACCTGAAACGTTCGCAACGTTTCCCTTCCCCCCCCCACTCCACCCACCCACCTCGCCAACGTACCTCATCTCACCTCTTTTTTTTATTTTCCCAACCATCCTGCTGATGTCAGCAACAACCGACGCGGGCATTTGCTGTCGTCGGTCACCGTTGTTGTCGTGCGTGCGCTAGTCTGGCCAGCGCTGGATGGAGGGCTGCCACGAATGCCGCTGCATCAACAGCATGAAGATCTGCAAGGCGGACTGCCCCAAGCTGCAGTGCCTGGAGGTCTGAGCCCTTTCTCCCCGATATCACTCACCGCCTCGCTCGCCGCGGCACATTTCACACCCCGCTCGCGGGAACGACGACGACGACGTTCCTCACGCGCGACCGGCACCACCGTCGCTCGCCTAAACGTAGCACGGGCGGCTACGTCACGGTGCGAAAGAAGTTCGGCGGGCATACATGCACACACGGAGCCTGCAAAGCGCAAAGCCTCATCTGCATTTTGGTTTTATTTGGAAACGTCGTCGTAGCAGCTTCTTCTTTCGCACTGCTGATGTTGATGGCAAAGCAACAACCACAATTTCACATTCAGGTGGTCTAGCCAGCTAACCGCGTCAGGAGCAGCGGAGTTTATCGCTGTGATGTCTGTCGTAGCAGCACTTTGCTTGCGAGTTTGTAAACACGCGTATTATTTTTTTGCACGGAAGGACAGCCTTGATATGCCAGCACCAAGTACGTAATTGAAAAGCAAATGTAGGTTGATATGCTATGGCGTGATTCTTAGTTGTCTTTGAAATACCTCCCAGCACATGGAACAAACCTGCACACCACCGCTGCAGAGAATATTTAGCTGTCGCCAATCTAAATGTAGCCTGGATCAAAATATATTTCACAAGGAAATATATTCTGAGAATTTGTGATCCTTTTTTTCTCTCTCTCTCTCTCTGGGATGGGTATCTGTAGTTGTTTGTGCACCGCGCTGTGAAATCGGTTTGATTCCCACCCACGGCTCTCTTCCTCACTGCACACACGAAGCATCAAGGCCTCTCATCTGTCCAGGCCTCTCACCTATCAGGGGTTTCTGACCTGTTCAGCGGTCTCACCTGTCCAGGCCGGCATATGAGAAGCTTTCAGCTCTGGCTGTACACCTCCGAGTTCTCGATCGAACAATGCATCCGATTCGCAAAAAAAAAAAACGACGTGCTCGCGTTAGAAACTGTTTTCATGTTACCATGCTGCTGATCAGCGTGATGCGGTACTGACAGAAATACAAAAAAAACGTTGGAGAAATAACGCCTGTTGTGCTCTCCTACCTAGGGAGAGGTGAAGGTGGAGGAACCGGGTAGCTGCTGCCCTGTGTGCAGGAAGGAGGTGATCGGTAGGTTCTGATGCACACCCTCCACACCTCTGTTTCTCATCATCGCCTTATCTAGGGGCTGCCGCAGAAAAACTATCGCCAATTTCATTGTGATGTTCGCTTACATCGCTTCTGGTCCGGTGGGGGGGGGGGGGGGGGTGGGGGGGGCGAATGTGCAGCCGTAGATGCTGTTTGTTGCAAAATACTGACGCAGCGATTTTTTTCCGCGTCTTATTTGATCGCTGCACAGATGTGTGCACCTGACATTATTTAGTTGGGCGGCAATTTCCGAGTGCTGGCAAACCGAATTTTGATGTCATGTAAATGTCGCCTTTGATTGTTGCATCCCGACTCGTAGTTGGCTGGATAGAGCCTCAGATGGCACCTCACTCCATCGGCGGTTAATGCCGCCGAGGCCTACGTGAGATTAAAGATATTGTGAAAAATCATAGCGTCTCCAGGCACTCGTGCAACAACTGACGAGCCGTCGTGGCAATGCAACTTCATTTTCACGGGTCTGTTTGTTATGTTAATTGAGACGGCTTTAAAAAGTTAAGTAATTTATGGTTTGTTATTTAGTTTACCTTTATGTGTGTGGGTAAATAGCGCGTACGATTTATCCATCACTCTAACATTATTCTGTCGCATTTGCTGAAATTTCAATATTTAACTGAATTATTAATTATTATTTTCATATTAAAATAGCAGTAGTATTTGCCGTACATATTTAGCTTTTGTCGGTCTCACAATACCGAAATGTCAATGTATCCTCTTCCTCAAGCAGTATGTGCGTATAAATATATACACATCCATCCATACTGATCTTGCCGAAGGCACTTCACATCACAGCAGTTGAAGGTTACAGGGTAGGACAATGAACTTCTATTCAATTACCCCCTTTACATTATTCAGGTAATTAGTTAACTCGTTTGGCATCTGCAGCAGCAGCAGCAGCAACAGTGGCTTCAGTGTGACAGCCTGCCAGGGTTGCTCACATGCTGGTTGGCACCCCACTTTGGCTCGCCCGACCACACGCAGATGAGCAGGCGGACGTGTGCCAGCGCTACACAGAAGTGCGTAACATCACCAAGGGCATGTGCCACATCGCGGGCGTGGAAGTGAGCTACTGCCGGGGGAGGTGTCCGTCGCGCACCGTCGTCATACCGCAGGTGAACGGAAGCCGCATGCGCGCTGTCTCTCTCGGCCTCGTCACGGGAGGATGAAAGCGAATCAGCAAGACCCCCGCGCACCAGAGCGGTGACGGCTGCCACTAATGCGCCGTTCTCTGCTCACTGCCAGGCCTTTGGCTCAAATTCCCTTCATCCTGTCCGATCTTGAGCTGTCTCCATAACGCCCCCCCCCACCACCACCCCTTTCCATCAAGTTGTTAAGCACCAACCTTCCTTTCTCTGCTTTCTCTGCTTCTCTTCCAACATCCTTCTCATGTCTCGTGTAAGGCGCCTTGTGAAGTGATTCCTTCACAAAAGGGGTGGTGTGAATGTGATGTTCATTAAATCAGTGGCTGCCTGTACATGACAGCTAATTTGCGGACTGATCCACCTTTGTTTTTTTTCTTCCATGAAGTTAGGATGGCGAGAATTGCAGTGTGTGTTGGGAAGGGAGGTGGTGCGGGTGGAGGGGGTTGCGGCCAGTGCCAACTTGGACAGAATAAAAAAGCTCATCCCCTAGTATTAAATACTCAGGTGTCTGGCAGCTGTCATTGTTACACATGAGAAGAAGGTGATGTGATTGAAATTGACCGCACACTTCCAAATCTTACAGCGCGTGTTGCATGACGATTATGCATCAGTGTCAATCGATTAGCAGCCCGTGGCTGATAATCACCGTGTGCCTTTCTCTCCCCCTACAAACCAATCGGTATAATACCTTTAAATTATTGCTGTGTCCAACTCTAACGACAACGTGCGAGCGCAACTCACTTCACGGTGGTCTGTGAAAACTCGGAATAAACATGTATATCCTCAAACAAGAATGGAAGCGAGGCTCTTTCTCCAATCGGAGTCCTGAAATGGTGGTGGGAATGACACATTGTACGAATGACCTTATGAATGTGAGTTGGACATTCTATAACCATCTCTCCATCTGGCCAGACTGTGGATACTCAGGGAAATATTCAACCCTAATGCAATGTTGAGTATGGGACTGCACAAATTTGTTTTATATATTTACTTGTTCATTCATCACCACTCCGTGGAACAACAACAAGAAAAAACTAATTAAGGCCGTTAAATCGTCTTTTCCATACCGGTAACCACGTGAAAATAGCTGGTAAAAGAAACTGATGACCGGTTTGCTGCACACACAGTACAGTATAGAAACATATTGCTGGCAATAAGCATTTCGGTTTCACCTGTTTTTAACTGCGATCTGATTGCAGCTGCCACAGTTGTGTAACTGTCAGCGAGCCGGACTTGAACCGCAGAGGGTCACCGGTTCCATTCCATCTCCCCTGCCCGGAACTTGAAACAACGGTGCAAATATTCTTAGTTTTTTCGGTAAAGTCACGTTGAAGAGAAACAACAAAATAATAAAATATATATAAAACAATAAAAAATTATCACGACGTTTCGACCATAACTCAAACGGTCGTCGTTATGGTCGAAACGTCGTGAGAATTTTTTATTGTTTTATATATATTATTATTTTGTTGTTTCTCTTCAACGTGACTTTACCGAAAAAACTAAGAATATGAATTACTGCAGTCACGAAAGCTTTAAATCAAAACGGTGCAAATCTTGACTTGAAGCTTTCGTGACTGCAGGAATTCATATTCTTGGGTCTTTCGGTAAAGTCACGTAGATAGGTTTAAAGAAAATAACATAAAATAACAAAAGACTACGACGAAAACTACGAAACACGGTAGGACCAATGCCTCGGCCATGGCTGATCATTGTTTTAATGCGGTGGGCTCACACGAAATTGATTTATCTAAGACGAAGGTACTTTGCAAGCCCACTGGCTATCAACAAAGATTCGTTCATGAAGCCATCCATATATATAGACACAGACACAATTTGAACCAAGAAGATGGGTACAAACTGAGCAATTGTTGGAAGGACGTTATCAAACAGTTTGTCATAACTGGCAGTGATGTTCCCATCCTACCTACCATTAACATGCTAATCTCTCATTAACATGCTAATTTTCACCTGGCAGCCCTTTGATTGGTGGAAAACTAACCACCGTCGGGTTGGCTGCCCACCATTTACATTATCATTGGCTGCTGACATTTGG
This sequence comes from Petromyzon marinus, assembly GCF_048934315.1. Lineage (NCBI taxonomy): Eukaryota > Metazoa > Chordata > Hyperoartia > Petromyzontiformes > Petromyzontidae > Petromyzon > Petromyzon marinus. The sequence goes on along the minus strand of NC_133668.1, from coordinate 3,326,653 downwards.
GCTACGCCCATTTAAAACCCCTTATAAACAGCCTGCCTCGGAAGCTAACCCCCCTTTTCCTGAAGACGACCGCTTGCGTTGCGATCGAAACGTCGTATTTTTTTTCTTTTTTGTTATTGTCTCTGAACCTACCTGCGTGACTTTACCGAAAGACCCAAGAATACGACGGTGCAAGTAGAATGTTTTTTTTTTAAAGACCGCCAGACGCGTCGTGTTCACCTGCAGTCTAATCGACCGGCGGGTCGCGTGCGGCTTTGGGGCAAAGTGTGGGTATGCCCACCTACACAGACTCAACATTCCACTGGAATCGATTGCCGGTTTTGACTTTCCGAACCGACAGTACATTTCAGAAACGGTTACCGGTTACGTTGGCTGGCGTTTAATAACCCTTAAAGAAAACGAAGGTACGTCTGGCGTTGCCTTCGTTATTTCGGATTCCTTGTCGTCTGAATAAATTGCTCCCCGCTATGCGTCGGTGTACTGTGCACACTGTGCAAGGAACCAGACACAGCTCACCGGACATTCAAGGGGTGGAAATTGTCAGCAAGCATACATTTTTAATGATCAATTTCACATATTGGCCAACCTCTTGTCTTTCTCTGATGGGCACCTGTACTGGAATAACATCAATCGATGGTCACATAATCATCGCAATTCCAGTGCTTTCCATGTGCAAGCACCGCTCATCGCCCTGCAAAGACACCCTAGTTGAACGGTACAATTTTTATTATGATTCTGATTTTAATTATTGCAAGGTACGCCTAGGCTACACCGCACAAAAAAATCTAATTGTACCAAAGGATATCCATTCGCCGTGTCGAAATATATCGTCCAGAAACATCCCACGTGAAAAACTTGTGAGACATTGCACAGGTTTTAAAATAAAAGTAGGATGTTAAAGGTTGTAAACATCTCGGCGCCCCAGGCCTCCCATCCTCACCCCCCAAACTTGTGTAATTGCTGAGACTTTGTACTGACTCGCATTGACCCAATGTTATGAAAAATATTACACTCAAAACGGTTGGGCAAGGACGTGACTCACTTCGTGCCGAATGGATGCGTTGTTTATTTTGACGTTTTCATTTGCAGACATGCAAATCTAGCGCCTTTTAAAAGTTACGAACATGAAAGGTTTTGAAATAATTGAGTCAGGTGTCACTGTTACATGACACTCTTTGAAATCCTGGCCCACGCGTCGAGTTCCACAGGTATATGCGACCAGAATTCTGTTCTCTATATCCAAACTTAAATAACATGTTATTTTCTGTTTTACTCTCCAACGCACCGGTGTGCTGTACTAGTAACGAATTGGCACGTTCTGTTCACGTGACAAACCTTACTAATTGGCTGTGTAGGGTGATGGTGGCTTAACGACTTAATTAGATTTACCTGATCTAACCCAAAAAAAACTCCATTTTGGATGACATTATTTAGATATTCAGCACATAAGCCTATTTGCTGTTCAGACAGATATCAAGAGGCATCCATCTACACAAGCAGAGTACAGCATGTATAAAATAAGTACCAATTTGTGAAAGGTCGACAATGATTGTCCTCGGGATAGACTTGCACTAATCTTTGGAATGGGGAATGAGCACCAGGTTCCAAGGTCTGCAGAGGTAGAGAGATGATCAATGGCCCCACTTGAATTATGCACTTTAATTATTGTTGTTTTGCTTCAGAAACGACGAAGGTGAAAAACCAAAGGTTTGGTATTGGCTTTGTGATTTTTAATCTCTTGTAGTCTGAATAAATTGCTTCTGTCGTTGGTCGCTGTACTCTGCCAGGAAGTGCAATCTACGTGAAATTTCATTAAAACGAAACTATTTGTATGTTACCAGGTAAGTCCCACTTAGCTATATAGCTCTTCTTTAGAAGCGACCTCGCCGTAAATGATAGCGCAATGAAGTTGATAGTTTCATTTATTTGGTATAGCCCTGTGAGCCATTCGGCTCTTGAATCGGGTGCAACCGCAACAAACAAAAACACAAAAACATGAACAAGAAAACATCTTAAAGTGACTTTGTGCATGTGCAAACAGAAAATCCAGGAAAAAACATCAAAATATTCCTGAAATAGCACCGTACACCAACGCTGTGTGCATAAATCCCAGTGGAATGCAAGTCAAACAACAAGAAGAAAACTTAGATTAAGGCAATTAGTCTAACTCCGTACTACAATAAACAAAAACATGGCCAAACCAAAAAAACTTTTAGAAATCACCAAAATAAAGCCATAAATGCAATTCAACAGTGATCATAGGAACTGTGACCGAATTTTTAACAATAAACTACATAAATAAATATAGACAAGTGGCTAATCATGTGGAAAATGCTCTAAACGCACGTTTCTAAATGTGGAGTGAAAAACCGGAGGACCCGGAGATAAATCCACGCGACCACGAGGAGAGACATCCAAACTCCAAATATACAGCAGCAGCAGCAGGCGTCAGGCTCGGGATCGAACCCACGACCGCCTGCATACCGGGCGAGGGAGTTAACATCTCCTCGCCACGTTGACGCGCCACACCTCGCGTCCCGAACGCTCGTGACCGCGCACCCCTTTTGCGCGACGCAGGAGCCGTACATCGAGGCGGAGTGCGAGTGCTGCAGCTACCGGCTCGACCCCCAGCGGCCGGTGCAGTTCCTGCGCCTGGAGTGCGCCAACGGGGAGAGCGAGCCCGTCGTGCTGCCGGTCATCCACAGCTGCGAGTGCAGCAGCTGCCAGGGTGAGGCCAGCGTCGGCCGCCACGGTGACGCGGGGCCACGTCGCTTGCACAGGGGGTCGGAATGCGTCAGCCGCGGGGTGGACGTGTTCGATGATGGGGCGCGGAAGCAGGGGAGCTGGGGATGTGGGAGAGGCAAGACGGGGAAGCGAGACTGCGGAGAGTGAGCGGTTGCATGCGATCTTGATTTAGGAGCTTTCGTGAACGGCAGGAATCCATACTCTTTGGTTCTTTTGGTAAAGTCACGGAGGTAGAAGTAAAACAATAGATGACGACGTTTCGATCGCAACGCAGGCAACCGTCATCGGGCGGGAGAGGAGGGAAGCTGCTGATGCAGGCTGCTCTTCCGCATGATGACGGTCGCTTGCGTTGCGATCGAAACGTCGTCATCTGTTATTTTACTTCTACCTACGTGACTTTACCGAAAGAACCAAAGAGTTTGGGTGTATGCAGTTTATCGTACTTGCAATGAGCAGGTAAGGATTGTTAAGGTTGTTGTGGTTATGGCCTGGTCCTCCCGCTTCTAGTTTACGTACGATGACTTTCTAATTATACGCAGCGATCGATGTAAGGATACCCCACTGATTTCTAATGGCCCTCTTATTTAGATATAACGTCAGTGACCTCAGCTTGTGTGTCTCTACTTCTTTTGCACCGTACGTAACCAACCTATGCTAATCAGGGGTGCGATTAGCACGGTTGGCCTAACGCATTGTTCATTTCGGTAAGCCAATCAGAACGGCTTTGTTGGGAAAAAAGTGCATGGTGAGAGTGTTAAAATGTTTCATACGTCTATTGAGATTGGTTTGAGACGTGTAGAGGATTTGTATAGTTTTTTTCCCTGGAATTTCACCATATGATTGTAGTGGCGTATCTATAAATGGGTCACCCCCTACTGTTAATAGTGCATGCGCACTGCATTGTTTACCATAATCTGTATCATTGAGGACATGGCCTGTCGACACCTCGAAAAATATCCACGTCTATTTAATGACTCTCATTCGGCGCTATTAAGGCCATTCATAGGTTATAAGATTCTAAATATCGGAGTGACATTAACACGCTTCTATCGCATGCACTGGAATAGTCTATTTTTGTATTACGTTACTCAGCGGGCTGAATAACGTGCATCACAATTGCACTCGGTTTTCCACGATACATTTCTAATCGCTTGCAAGTGCAATAAATGTAGCGAGCGTTCATTTCTAATTGGACAAAAAAACTGTCATGCTGAGCATTAGCTCAATAAAATAAATGTTGCACTTCTCTTCTCAGGTGGTGATTTCTCCTAAACGCTGACACCGGAGGAAGAGGGGTGAAGGGTCTCGTTGGCGTTCCGTGCTGACATCAGCGATGCTTGCGATATATACGTCGGCATTAGTGTTCACGTTTTCGAAGTCCTTCTCGTGTCGGGCACGCTCATGAAAACCCTGCCTCGTTTGCTTCGTGGACAAAATCCTGTGGGTTGCCCTTGTAGGAATGCTACCGTGCGATTTCCGTCATATCGCTTGTGTCGTTATCTTGAACGGACGCTGGCGTCGCGCATCGAAGAGATGCCCTCTCCGATTTTGTACAACGCCGCACTCTGTAACGTGACGGACTTTTAATCATTGCGGATTATCGCTTTTTAGCTGCTGTTTACCCAACAAAGGGATGGCTGTTCTGCAACGGTTTTAACAGTCATCCTTATATTTTTCGGTAAGATCTAAATGTGGCACTATTTTTTTCTGTAGCGTGTGGAGCGTCGCCCTTAAGAACATGAAGAAGTTGTAGCAGGCCTTGATTTTCGCAGAGAAACGCCGCCGTAGATTTTGACGCGAGTGTTGGCAGCGTTGCCTTTTTTCCACTTTCGCGCACGAGCGTCCTTGGCATTACTCCGACTCATTAAAGCAGCAAATATGAAATGCGTTTGTCTTCTCAGACCTGTGTGGTTTTGTTGTTGTTGTTGCATGAATTGTTTTGTAAAATGGTACAGGTGCAGCCTTGCAAAATTCCTGCTCGCGTGCTGACGGAAGGATCCTCCGTACCCCTAAACTCCGAGAGAGCACCGTCTCTGGTTCCACTCGAACAGGGGTGGGCATCCAAAATAACAGAGATGCTTTTTTTTTTTTAGAATTCGGTAAAAAAAAACCATACGGAAAAAATAAAACCCTCAATATTTCAAGAGCCGCAATGCGATGCGAGTACGAGATGACGAGTCCCTCGTAATTAGCGTCGCGTAGCAGTTCGTAAAGAGTCGCCCCAGACGCAACCGCAAGTTGCCGACCCCTGACCCCTGCACTGGAAGGTGCTCTGCGTGGCTGTTATCCAGTATATTTTGGCCTGCTTGTCCACGCGTTGTGCACATGCATGCAGCATTTACAAAACCAATCACGAATGGCTTTAAACGCTCAGAGCAACGCATCGTAAAGGTTGAACACAATTTTCAACGCGAGCCACTGTCTTTAAACTTGCCCAAGGTTTGCGCTCCTGCCAGATAGCTGTTGACAACTAAGACGAGGACCATTTCTCTTTTTTCAAAACTGTACACTCTAATGAGCATGCGAGCTACAAAAAATAATAATTCGTGGAGTAAATGTAAGGATTTGGTTCCGCGCATGACAAAAGATTTCCACGGCACAACGCAACACTGCTGTGCAATGGTGTACGCAAAGCCATCGTAAAATGGTCTGGCACTGATGCCGGACCATTTGCACATTGCATACCTCCATCGGATAACACGCCGGAGAATTTGGTATATATTTGAACTCGCTTTTGCCGTTAACAAAGGAGCAGCTTTTAATAATTGTTTCAGGCGTCCTATAAATATAAGAGCAGTTTTTATTTTACATTTTGTAAAAAGAATGGTGCTAATTAGAATAGCGCTGAATACAAAATCAGCAATGTCCCATTGCGATTATTTTCGTGGCTTTTTGCCCATCATACGAGTACAAGACGCTCCAAGAGCAGACAATTTACTAGCTGCATCTCCGAGTGAACGGGGGCCACAAGTAACTCGTGAATTGCATGTCAGAACGTGTCGGAGATAAAAAAAATATAAACGATGCTTTGGCCAATGCGCAATTAACCGTTAACCATTGCGAATCCAGGGGCTCGCCAACTCCTGACACGACCAACAGCTCCAGCACTTCAATTTACACTCAAAGCGCTCGATTGTAATCTATGCATGTTAAAGGGAAATTTGTGAATGTGTGTCTGTTCGAAATGTTTAGCATGCTTCCCGACATGCAACAAACTTGAAATTTGGCATGTGGGTAGTTTCCAGACTGTACACAATGCAAAAAGTATAAAAATATATTTTTTTGTATTTTGGGGGGGGGGGGTGGGGGGGATGACCATGAAGTGTGTGGCGTCAACCCGCATCCAGGACAGGCGAGAATCGATATCTGGAGAGCGTTTGTGGTATCGATTAAACGGGAATAGGCCGATTCTAAAGAAATCTACAACCTTCGATTCCTTTGCGCGATTTAAAGAATCGAATCTTGGCGCGCGAGCGTAATTTTTTTTTCCCACCGCGCGTTGGGTTTTATTTTAAATTAATGAGGTAATGATAAAAGTTTTCTTTCATTTGTATATGTTATGTTTTAAAATTTTGAGAAGTATATAAATATATTTTTTCCCCCGGGCAACGCCGGGTACTTTCCGCTATTTTTTATTTATTTATCTATAAATATAACATTGGATCGCAAGAAAAGCATTTCTGAAGACGAGGAGGAAATGTCAAGGTGATACAATGTTGACGTGGCCAATAGATCTTCATTGGCACCCGACATATCATAGTAGGGCTTTGTATAATTCCCCGATGTGTATTTGGATTGTGCCGTATGTTGTTCGGCGTGACGTCCAACGTTTTGGGAGTGAAACGTCGGACATCGTGCCAAACAGCGCCGCGGTGCAACCTGCAAACTCACCTGAGAGGTACAGAGCACAACCGCAAAAAAAAACATACAAAGAAGCAGTACGTCTCGATTTAAAGCTTTCGTGACTGCAGGGATTCATATTAGTGGTTATTTCGGTAAAATAACGTAGAAGGGAAATAATAATAAAATAATAATAAAATATTCTTGCTGTGGTTTTTCACACCTGATGATGATTGCTTGTGTTGCAATCGAAACGTGAGAATGTTATTGTTTTATTTTTCGTTATTTTATTATTTTCCTTCTACGTGACTTTACCGAAAGAACCAAGAATAAGCGGTAAGTCGTAGGAGTGTAGGTGCACGTGTCTGTCAGGAATAGTGCAACAGCACACTTGATCATAATACAATATTGAACACTTTTTTTTTACTCTCCTACTTACATTAATAATATATATAGATACTTGTTTTTATTGCCATGTATAGCAACCAGGGGTAAAACACAAATGTATTCCATACGTTCAGTCGTGGATTAGGCCCCCAGACAGATTAATGCGACTTCTAACCCGTGCTAAGAGCAGGTGGTGTAACAGCGTAATGAATATTATCAGAGAGATTAGAGACCAGCTGTTGGATACAAATAATAATAAAGGAGCTGTTTACAAGCATAAATTAAGCACTTCAATTGTGGTATAAGTCCATCAATCGTTCTATTTAAAAAGGGAGATACAACTGATTTGAAGAGTTACAGACCCATTAGCGCCGCTTATCATACACACACATCATATATGAATTATCCACGGAGATCATAGGGAATAGAGTAATGGACATTTTAAAGGCCAGCCAGCCACGTGATCAAGCTGGATTTATATTAAAAAAGGGAGTTTTCTGGTGTTGCCCACAGATGTACGATCAATCAGATTCTAGCAAAGACGAATGAATGGGAAGTTCCATTATGGATTGGCTTTTGTAGAATAATAATGATAAAAATGAAAGAATGTGTTTCATTAGTCCACATTTGAAGCAGTCACCCAGTCTTTTAAAAAATAAGCAGGACTTTTGATAAATACACAATAGCAATGATCAATGAAGATGGGACAGCTACCCTGTTATGGCGTGCAGAAATTGATTAACTTACACATTAGAAGATGCATCGGGAAAGGAGATACGCTCTCAACGAGGCCATTCAAAGCGACATTCGTAAATAACATCAGATAACGCGTGTTGGAGATATAAAATTGTTAACCATCTCAGAAAATCTGATGACATAGTCGTTGCTATGGCGGGGGGGGGGGGGAATGAGTTTCCGTGAGAACAGCAACTTATAAGTGGAACTTTAAAGACTGACCACAACAACGTCTACTCTGAGCAAAATTAACACCGGATATGTCGCAATTAACGCGGCTAATTGCTGCATCAATCCACGCGTTCATCAGCGCTTGTCAAGAGTCGCACAGTTCTAGAGCCTTGTACGGTGGAGTTTCAAAATTGCCCTTGCTGACATAGCACTCTCTCTCTCTCTCAATATGACTCGATTAACGATCTGCTGCTGTACAGCGGCATGGGGCCCAGAGAATGATAACCGCAGGGGACAGGCAGAGTGGCGTGTGGGGAGCGGTAGCGCAGAGGTTAACGCGCTGCGCTACAAACCCAGCGGCCAACACCAGTGACGATTCCATAATACAGGGTTTTTTTTTGTTGGGTTAGATCGCGTAAATATATAAATGTGTCGTTGAACCCGCCACCACCCGACACAGCCAATTGGTAAGGTTTGTCACGTAAAGAACGTGCCAATTCGTCACTAGTACAGCACACCGGTGTGCTGCAGAGCTAAGCCACAACATTTACAATCTGAGTACTCAGATTGAGTACTCAGATTGTAAATGTGTACTGTTTACGTATTCTATGAGACATCCTTTGCCAGTAGCAAGATATAGTAATAGGTTTTTACCCTATTACTATATCTTGCTACTGGCAAAGGATGTCTCATAGTGTAAATGCTTACCCCGAGCTCTCAATACTCAGATAATGCGCTGTTTTTGAGTTGTACGCCTTTTGGCGTCTTCTGGTCCAACACCAGTGGAGACTAGGCTCTAAGAGAAGCTGTCTCGGGTGTGAACCAATCAATTTCAAGGACAGTGCATTTCATTATCAGAGTTGTCTCTTTTTGTTTGCATTTTGACTGCTTTTGTTGTGGTTATTGCAAACATGATCCCTTGTATAAAGGTGTCAGTTTTTGTGCCAGATAAAAGTGTAAAAACCTATTACTATGTTTACGTATTTTTTACGTGACAACCCTTACTAATTGGATGAGTCGGGTGGTGGCGGGTTTAACGACGCATTTATATATTTACGCGATCTAACCTAAACAAAAACCTTTGTCATGAATGATATTGGTCGCAAAAGCCTACGTGTTTAAACTGACCAGTGACGATTATCTGAACAGGTCCTGCGCCTCCTCTAGGTCGACTCAGCCTCATAATGAGTCCCTGATGCGCTCTGTAAACATCGGAGGGAGACAAAGGCGAAGCAGCCCCTTTTCGTGCCTGGCCGGCCTTCATTGGTGCTCGCGAACGGCACTTTGCCCCTACATTCTGCCAAAGGCTACACGGGGTATCGTTGTCTTTTGTGGCAGGCAGCGCTAGCTATGGGAGATCTGTCCGGGTGCCACTGTTTGGGAGAGCGCTTCAATCAGAATCGGACGAGTCGGTGATCGATTCAGCCCATCGCATCTTTGTGTGTAGGCAGCCCTTTTGTCAGTCCACCGCGAGGTGAGTGCCTCCCCAGGCCTTATGCGTTAGGGGGGGGTTATTTATGTCCCTACTTCAACATGATGGTCGGTGCTGGCTGGTGAGGGCAGGGACCATAGACACGGAAGCATCGCAGTTGAAGTGCAGCAATGGAAATTGCTGCACTTCAATGGAAATTGCTGCACTTCAACTATGCCGGTTCATTCCACTGCCGATCAGCTTGGGCCGTGGAAACAAAAAGAGATGTTCATAGCTCATCGGGTCCTTAATAAAAAAAAATATCCGTCTATCCCAAGGTCTAACAATCTTGCGGATTGCAGGTGCTGATCGTGAGCACTCATCTCTCTCCGGGACATAAGTTCTACCTTGTTGGCAGTCGAATAGACAATCTGCTTTAGAGCTACTGGCCCCCGTTACATGGATTTTTAATTTGTCAATTTCTCAGGACTCCAGAGACACGGGAGGGGCGATAGTGCCCCCAAGCTCATTTAAACAGGGAGCTGCTTCGATTTCAACCTCACTACCTCGAGAATAAGTGAAGACTGCACCGAAACATTCCTCGGTGACACATGGGAACAGCCGAGGGTCGGTCTCCTGACCAGATCAGTACAATTGGCGTCACCCCTCCCTTCCCTTCCCCCCGAGAAGGGATCTTCGCTGAAGATCCCCCCGAGAAGGGATCTTCAGTTTCACAAAAAAATCCACTGCCGCTCAAGCGTCGCCGCCACCGCCGCACCCAAAGCCCCATCCCTCTGCTGAGTCGTAGACATCGCTCGCTAAACATCGCCACGCAACACCAACCGTCGCAGGCAGGCAACACGGGAAAAGCAAAAAAAATTGGCGACTTAATGGATTTGCATGCGCGCTGACAGCACGCGATTCAATTAGGCTAATTGAAAGTGATCGAAAAGCCATCAGCCGTCGCTGTTCAACGGAGCAGAGCGTATGAGAGAGGCTTCGACGGGGCTTCAAAACAATTGGTGCACGGTGGTCCAGGAACATTATTTCAGGGCTGACAAGTGACGTATGTATGTCTGCTGAACTTCTTTCGCACCGTACGTAGCCAAACGTGCTAATCGGAGGTGCGGGGGGGGGAATGACAAGAATCAAACACAGATAACAGTGGGGTGCACGTGAAGACGCGTCTTCGGTTTGCTTTCGGGGGACGGGTGCAGGACGTCGCCTCCGTGAAGATCTACCGCGGAGTAACGCAAGACTCATCACTCTCTCGGAGTGCAGAGCAACAGAATGCAAATTGTTACGTTGATTACAGACCAGTCCTGGCTTCACCGGAACGGATCTGCTTGCGCGGGGCTTTCTTCTGCTGTTTGAGCCGTCTGTGCGACGTTAAAAGGAAGACCGTCATTAGCGCGTGCCAGCATATCCGTTCTTTTTTTTTACGTTTCATCCACCACCCATCGCTCGTCATAGCGTGTGGCAGCATTTGCACGTCATTTCGTGCAGCATTTAATTGGGATTTTGTCAGATATATTTCTTACTCTCCCTGAGAAGCTTTCCCAGGGCGGAGGGCTGCAGAATCCCCGAGGCTTCAAACCCCGCACCTCATTATCCTGCGAGCATCACCAGGACGCGTTGCATCTCCTTCTGTAAGGCTTCGTGTAATACTCCACACAAGCAGCAGCAGCAGGAGGATGAGGAGGAACCCCACAGATTCAACCAACTGCAGACAATCCCCCAGCACGCACGGCGACTGCGCAATTCGAGGCATTGTGATGGTGGTTGGGGGCTAGACTACTGTTCCATGGCTTCACGTCTGTTGTTGTTGATGATGAATAATGACGATGGTGATAATACAGGAGGTTGATTGCTGTTTGATGATGATGTTGATGATTCCAATGGGATTTCTCGGACAAGTGCAAGACCCTCTTGCCACAACACTCCACCGCACCCCTGTGGAATAGGGGATAACTCGTGAAGGTTCGGGATGAATGAAATAATAGGCGGTCACCCTACCGAGTTTGAACGGCAAAAGTGCTTCAATGTGTGCGGAAGGCACTAGAGAACGGCTCTAAGGTCACAGACTCGAGGCTCTGTTGGCTGCTCCCTGAAAAGCTCCACTGAATTCCCACAAAGTGTCAGTGCTTTCAAGCAGGGGCCACATTTGTCTGTCGGGATTTAAAAATGGAATTGGCGGTGATTGATATTTTAATGTGGCATTGAGAGAGAGAGAGTAGCCATAACTGATCCTTTCCAATCTGGCTGCAGGCCTGGCCAGGATGATGATTGTTTACAATATGTAGCTGTCTTGCGAAACGGATGAATACGTTATATTACGTATTGCTTTTCAAAATTATATTTTTGTTAACACATTTCCTGCAAGCCAATAATTGAGATTTGTTTTTATTTTTTAATCTCGTATTCAATGCAGACAGACACACTTGTTGATGTGGCACAGTGCTGTTAAGCGAGCATGGTGCAGCCATTGTGTTACACGGAGCCACTTGAAATTGCAATTTGTATGACCGAGATGAGCGTTTACAACTTTTCAACACCCACAGACCGTCAGGTGCGGGGGGGGGGGGGGTGAGGAAATCAAACTGAACACCCCACTGCTATCTGTGTTTGATTCTTGTCATTCCCCCCCCCCCGCACCTCCGATTTGCACGTTTGGCTACGTACGGTACGAAAGAAGTTCAGCAGACATGCATACGTCACTTGTCAGCCCTTAAATAATGTTTCTGGACCACCGTGCACCAATAACGTATTTTTTTATTATAAAATTGCTCTAAAAGTGCTGTCAAATCTTAATGACTTTTTTTTTAAAAGATTAACTTGCTTTTTTAATTGACTAGTCTAAACAGTTGTGCAATGAACACAAACACTCAAGAGATCCATCAATAATACTCTACTACCTTATGAGAAAAAAAAACATTCATAATAAGCGATGCTTTGGGCAATGGTGCGCTCCTAACAGAACGTAAAGAAAGAGTCCAGAGAGTCAACAAGGGTGAGAGACTGCACACGGGGAGAATTACATTTTAATAAATGTCTCCTGACGATCAGGTTTTAAATAGGCACCACTGCTGCCAACGCAGCGTCGCCAAAGAGGATGCTTGAATCGTTTCGCGGCGTGCAGGAAACAAACGAAAACAATTATTTGTTTACAACAGACTGTTTGGGGGCAAGTTGTCATGAGCGAGTACCACCCATGAAGGTCGGCACGGCGCAACGCGTGGGTGGGTGGCTAGCACCACGCCCCGGTCGCCTTTGTTTCCCTCCTGAAGATGTTTACACGCCGCACCAGGTACGTGTACTCATTTGAGGCTGAGTCGACCTCGGGGAGGCCCATGACCCGTTCAGACAATCGCCACTGGTGTGGGCCGTGATCGGAAATCGAACTTGGGTCGCTAATCAGCGTGGTGAGATTATGGTCAAATAACCCCTTTGCGATGGTTAAACTCATCTGTGCCTCCCATGCTACCGACTGAGTGTTGAATGGATTTGTTCGCTAAAAGACCGCAAGTTAAATTGTAAAATTTTAATTATTTGCAAATCATATATGCGCTGTATTGTATATGACAATGGTTCGCATTGGCCTGGTTATCTTAATTAAAGCGTCTGCATTGAATCATTAAATCGAACTGGTCCAAACACCCTCGGAACATAGTCGTGCCAGAAGTTGAGTTGCTGAGAAGTCTCAAGCAAATGTGATACAACCAAAAAGAATGCTTGCCGGAGCATAAATAATGTTCAAATCATATATATTTTTTTATTATTTTATAGAAGGGAAACAACAAAATAAAAAAAAATCCAGAAAAACGCATGTCAAAAAATAATATTTTTTATTTATTATTTTATTGTTTCCCTTCTACGTGACTTTACCGAAAGAGCCAAGAATATGAATCCCTGCAGTCACGAAAGCTTTAAATAAAAATGTAATGTTCAAATCGTTACAAAGGATAATCCTTGCCATAATCAGCTGAGTCGCTCTGGTCAAAAAACCATACGGAAGCATAGCTAATTCTGGTTTAAAACAAACAAAAAAATCATACCCTTATTAGCCTTCGTAATATTTCGATTTAAAGCTTTCGTGACTGCAAGGATTGATCTTCTTTGGTTCTTTCGGTAAAGGCACGTAGAATGAGAATAAAATAATAAATTGATAAAATAAAATAACACAATAATATTCTCACGACGTTTCGGCCACAACACAAGCGGCCTTCATCAGGTGATTTTGTACGGACAGCGTACTCCAGCGCTGTCCTCCAGACAGTCTCGTCCCTTCACCTGATGAAGGCCGCTTGTGTTGTGGCCGAAACGTTGTGAGAATATTATTGCGTTATTTTATTTGATCAATTTATTATTTTATTCTCATTCTACGTGACTTTACCGAAAGAACCAAAGAAGACTTCGTAATATTTTTTTAGACGCTGTGCTTTGACCGCAACCGCCATGTCATGCGAGCGTGGTGACAGTATTCAATCTGCAAACTACATCTCACGTACAGGGCACAGCTATCACTCTGCCCCCAAGCCCGGCACACACTATACTACGCCTTATTAATTCAAATCTGGAGATGTCATGAAGTCTTCAATGTTCTTGCAGTGAGTGAAAAAAGTATTTGATCCCCTGCTGATTTTGTACGTCTGTCCATTGACAAATAAATGATCAGTCTATAATTTTAATGGTAGGTTTATTTAAACAGTGAGAGACAGAATTACAACAACAAAAATCCAGAAAAACACGTCAAAAATGTTATAAATTGATTTGCATTTTAATAAGGGAAATAAGTATTTGACCCCCTCTCAATCAGAAAGATTTCTGGCTCCCAGGTGTCTTTTATACAGGTAACGAGCTGAGATTAGGAGCACACTCTTAAAGGGAGTGCTCCTAATCTCAGCTTGTTACCTACTCTTTGCTTCTATTCGGTAAAGTCGCGTAGGTAAAAAATAAAACAACAACAAAAAATCACGACGTTTCGGCCACAACACAAGTGGCCTTCTTCAGGTGAAGGAACAGAACTGTCGGGACGACAGCGCTTCAATGACCGCTGCTAAGATTCGCAGCGTCTTTTAAGCTCGGTGGGAGGAGCAGGGCGCCTTGACAAAGGAGTTTACATATCAAAAATAGCTGTGTTAAAGTGTTGAAGCAGCAGGGTTTTAAAGTCAGAAAATTAGCTGGGGGATCAGCATGTTGTTGTGTAGAGGGTGCGGAGGATGGGTCACTGTGTGTGTGCAATAGAAACGGAAAACATTTAAGATCGGCAAGAATGTGCTGTCAGGGGAGAGTAGAAAAAGGATTTAATAGAAAGTTCGGAAGGAATATGCTTGGTATACCATTACTAGAAATTGTGTTAGAAATTTGTTGACGTTTGGTATGATTTAAAACGTCTTTCCAATGGTTGCTTAATTTGAAACCATCCTCTCGGTTGAAGTTATGTCTGTGTTTGTATATCTGAATGGCTTCGCGGACAAATCTCTGGTGATAACCTGTAGGTTTACAGAGAACCTTGGTATCGGAGAAGACAATCTCATGATCACCCATAGCGTTGAAACAATGATCAGCCACAGCAGATGAATTCGTTCTGTGAATTAAAACATGTACACCTGGCCCTCAAGAGAAACGGATACTCTGACCGTACCATCCGCCAAGCTGTTTCTCCCTCCATACAGAAACAACCACTTGATACTACAGTCAAAACCATCACACTACCATATATAGCAGGCGTTACTAAAAAGATCTCCAAAATTCTAAACAAACACAAGATCCTGGTCCGGTTCAATACAGTACACAAAATCCGTGACCTGATCCCATCCGTGAAGGATGTCATCCCTGACTTACAGTACCCCGGAGTTTACAAATTGAGTTGTACCTGCGGTGATTGCTATATCGGGGAGACGAAACGACATATCTCTGACCGAATTCGCGAGCACAAATCAGATCTGAAACACGGCAGAACGAATTCATCTGCTGTGGCTGATCATTGTTACAACGCTATGGGTGATCATGAGATTGTCTTCTCCGATACCAAGGTTCTCTGTAAACCTACAGGTTATCACCAGAGATTTGTCCACGAAGCCATTCAGATATACACACAAAGACATAACTTCAACCGAGAGGATGGTTTCAAATTAAGCAACCATTGGAAAGACGTTTTAAATCATACCAAACGTCAACTAATTTCTTACAGCAATTTCAAGTAATGGTATACCAAGCATATTCCTTCCAAACTTTCTATTCAACCCTTTTTTCTACTCTCCCCTGACAGCACATTCTTGCCGATCTTATTTTTTTTCCGTTTCTATTGCACACACAGAGTGACCCATCCTCTGCACCCTCTACACAAAAACATGCTGATCCCCCAGCTAATTTTTTGACTTTAACACTCTGCTGCTTAAACACTTTAACACAGCTATTTTTGATATGTAAACTCCTTTGTCAAGGCACCCTGGTCCTCCCACCGAGCTTAAAAGACGCTGCGAATCTTAGCAGCGGTCATTGAAGTGCTGTCGTCCCGACAGTTCTGTTCCTTCACCTGAAAAAGGCCACTTGTGTTGTGGCCGAAACGTCGTGATTTTTGTTGTTTATTTTTTACCTACGTGACTTTCCCGAATAGAACCAAAGAGTATGGATCCTTGCAGTCACGAAAGCTTCAAATCTAGCTTGTTACCTGTATAAAAGACACCTGTCCACAGAAGCAATCAATCAATTAGATTCCAAACTCTCCACCATGGCCAACACCAAAGAGCTCTCCAAGGATGTCAGGGACACGATTGTAGATCTACACAAGGCTGGAATGGGCTACAAAACCATTGCCAAGCAGCTTGGTGAGAAGGTGACAACAGTTGGTGCGATTAATCGCAAATGGAAGAAACACAAAATAACTGTCAATCTTCCTCGGCCTGGGGCTCCATGCAAGATTTCACCTCGTGGAGTTGCAATGATCATGATAACAGTGAGAAATCAGCCCAGAACTACACGGGAGGATCTTGTCAATGATCTCAAGGCAGCTGGGACCATAGTCACCAAGAAAACGATTGGTAACACACTACGCCGTGAAGGACTGAAATCCTGCAGTGCCCGCAAGGTCCCCCTGCTCAAGAAAGCACATATACATGCCCGTCTGAAGTTTGCCAATGAACATCTGAATGATTCAGAGGACAACTGGGTGAAAGTGTTGTGGTCAGATGAGACCAAAATGGAGCTCTTTGGCATCAACTCAACTCGCAGTGTTTGGAGGAGGAGGAATGCTGCCTATGACCCCAAGAACACCATCCCCACCGTCAAACATGGACGTGGAACCATGTTTTGGGGGTGTTTTTCTGCTAAGGGGACAGGACAAATTCACCGCATCAAAGGGACGAAGGACGGGGCCATGTACCATCAAATTTTGGGTGAGAACCTCCTTCCCTCAGCCAGGGCATTGAAAATGGGTCATGGATGGGTATTCCAGCATGACAATGACCCACAACACACGGCCAAGGCAACAAAGGAGTGGCTCAGGAAGAAACACATTAAGGTCCTGGAGTCGCCTAGCCAGTCTCCAGACCTTAATCCCATAGAAAATCTGTGGAGGGAGCTGAAGGTTCGAGTTGCCAAACGTCAGCCTCGAAACCTTAATGACTTGGAGAAGATCCTCAAAGAGGAGTGGGACAAAATCCCTCCTGAGATGTGTGCAAACCTGGTGGCCAACTACAAGAAACGTCTGACCTCTGTGATTGCCAACAAGGGTTTTGCCACCAAGTACTAAGTCATGTTTTGCAGAGGGGTCAAATACTTATTTCCCTCATTAAAATGCAAATCAATTTATAACATTTTCGACATGCGTTTTTCTGGATTTTGTTGTTATTCTGTCTCTCACTGTTTAAATAAACCTACCATTAAAATTATAGACTGATAATTTCTTTGTCTGTGGGCAAACGTACAAAATCAGCAGGGGATCAAATTCTTTTTTTCCCCTCACTGTAACTTCTTCCCAAGATGATTTTGAATTATTTATTCGTCATATTTATAGGCGACAACTAAATTATACTTGTGGTTTTTCACGAATGCACGTTTATTTCTCTTAAGTAGCCATGCTCCTGGCTTTTTTTATTGCAAAAAAATTAGCTTCTGAGAAGCGTCGTTCAGCTATTTCATTATAGCCCCTGCAGGGCCACAGTGACACTGGAAGTGATTTTTAAAATGAAATATTTTATATCGAAAACACATTATATGCCATAAACTTCACGCAGCACGTACCCCATTATTCCGACTGCTTGTGCTGATGCCCGCAAGTCAAACTTGCGGCTCGTGTTTATATTCCTGAGGGCATGCTGTGTATACTTTCGAATTTCCATTTTTAGGGCTCAACTTTACGAAGCCCACTTACGCCACGAATGTAATGTAATGAACGGCTGCTCTCGAGCACTTGTCTGCTAATGTGACACAGCACTGAGTGTGGCTTCAAAGATATAAAAACAAAAATCCCACTCATGCACGTACCCTCGTTCTCCCAACAAACAAAAAAAGCATGCACAGTAAACAAAGCGAGGATTTGAACTGAAGGAACATAATGGGATTGGATATCTTCTTTCTATCTGCTGAAACAACATGTGTAATCTTCCCGTAGATACACCGAGTGGTTAAACTGGAAGAAATCCCGCGCAAATCTGTCTGGAGGGAGACATTTGATGCTGGGCGATGTGAACACTTTAGTTTTTTTATTGCAGCCTCGGTCTTGCTCACCATTTCAGTTGAACATTTATGCCTCTTTTATTTTCAGTGCTACAGGCCAGCATATCATTAAAAAAAGCCATCACACTTATAGCACTGCATCACAACACACTAAAGTGCTCTTTTGTGGTTGTGAAATTATGTGTTTTTGCCAAAACATCAATACAAACATATTCCACTCCTGTGGGTTAACCGCTCCAGCCCACGGTGTGGTAGGTGTAATACAAAACTGTCCTCGTGTTATAACCAATTAACCTTGCCAAGATCGAAAATTGGAATTATGGCGCAACTTTACGGTCAGCACCGCAATCAAAAGACAGAGGCCCACCGCCGTAGGCTTGCAGTAAACCAACACATGGTCAATGCAAATTGCTCTACCTGGAGGTGCAGACGAAGCAGGCAATAAACTCTCTTGCATAAGCAGCCGGTACGTTCTCCGCTATGCCGGTACATTCTCCACTATACCGGTACATTCTCCACTGTGCTGATACGTTCTCCACTGTGCTGGTACATTCTCCGCTGTGCCGGTACATTCTTCACTATGCCGATATATTCTCCGCTATTCCGGTACATTCTTCGCTATGTCGGTACATTCTTCACTATGCCGGTACATTCTTCGCTATACCGGTACATTCTTCGCTATGGCGGTACATTCTTCACTATGCCGGTACATTCTTCGCTATACCGGTACATTCTTCGCTATGCCGGTACATTCTTCACTATACCGGTACATTCTTCACTATGCCGGTACATTCTTCGCTATGCCGGTACATTCTTCACTATACCGGTACATTCTTCACTATGCCGGTACATTCTTCACTATACCGGTACATTCTTCACTATACCGGTACATTCTCCGCTATGCCGGTACATTCTTCGCTATACCGATAATTCTCCGCTATGCCGGTACATTCTTCGCTATGCCGGTACATTCTTCGCTATGCCGGTACATTCTCCGCTATGCCGGTACATTCTTCGCTATGCCGGTACATTCTTCGCTATTCCGGTACATTCTTCACTATGCCGGTACATTCTTTGCTATGCCGGTACATTCTCCGCTATTCTGGTACATTCTCCGCTATACCGGTACATTCTCCGCTATTCCGGTACATTCTTCACTATGCCGGTACATTCTTCACTATTCCGGTACATTCTTCACTATGCCGGTACATTCTCCACTATTCCGGTACATTCTTCGCTATGCCGGTACATTCTTCGCTATACCGGTACATTTTCCACTATTCCGGTACATTCTTCGCTATGCCGGTACATTCTCCGCTATTCCGGTACATTCTTCGCTATGCTGGTACATTCTCCGCTATTCCGGTACATTCTTCGCTATGCCGGTACATTCTTCACTATACCGGTACATTCTTCGTTGTGCCGGTACATTCTCCGCTGTGCCGGTACATGCATGCACGTACACTCAATGTAGTGAATTGCAGGTATTTTTAAAGTCAGGCATCGAACTCAGGATCTTCTTGCTGTGAGGCACGAGTGTTGCCACTGCGCCACACAGTGCCACCCTAATATGGGACTGATGAAAGAATTTGTACTCGAATGAGATTACATACATCGCAATATCACGCAAGTACATGCAGCCGAATCGGTATCGTCGTCGGATTGTCACATGTCATCGCTGTTGTTGTCAATTTCAATGCAAATACAGTGCTGTACCTAAAGGTATTCTGAATGGAAAGGGAACAAAACAAAAAAAGCAAAGCTGAAGGTTTTGATTTGCTTTCAAGCCGCAAATCTCCCACATTTGTCACCGCGGTGACCTTCGGAAGGATCCAATGAGGAGTGAATTCGCACAATGGCAGTCAGCGTGGCTCTCTTTAGGGAAGGCTTCGCGTCCTGTCGGCGGCTAATGCGGACGTAAATGAGCTGTAAAAAGGTACGTTCCAGGCCGTAATGAATGGTGCCGACGTGGCCATCGCCAGCGCCTGCAGGCACCCTTCTTCTCCAGGACGTTCCTCTGTGACCGTGATGGCCTCCTCCCCAGGTGCTGCTGCTGCTGCTGCTGTTTCCACCCATTCTAAATGACTTCGACCCAATTCCAGCACAGCTAGCGTCGTGCTCGTGATGTTCGGAGAAAGCCATTAAAGAAGAAACATTCTCCAGAATACATTTGATTTATTGCAGCACTGGGGAGCAAATTTTCAAGACGTTTTTTTTTTGCTCAGAAAACTGGACAAAACCGCATGAAAAATGCAATGTACTTTTGGTTTTGGCACATTTTATACATTTAATTAACCAAGAGATTGGTTGGTGTATTATTTAAGTAACCACGTACTTTTTCTGTACACTAATAAAGTGGAAGAAAAAAACCACACGCGCACATTGTGGGAAGTCAACATTTACATATGGGGTGAGACTTGGGCCCTGCAATGAGAACACGGCATTCCCATAGCTGGCTTAATGCCATCAACAAAGATAAGTTCTCACTGCTCTTTTAAGTGGCGAATTTTTGTTGGCTTTGACTCGCAACAAAACATATTTGAAATACCCAAGCAGGGATGAACAGCTGAGTAAATTCCACTACAGGGGAAAAGTATGACATTTAGGGGGAATTATTCTTTTGTCGTATTGTACAATTTCCACTGGGAATGACAGCTGTGTAGCAAGGCTTTAAATTTGGACAGTTGTCCTGAGTTCGATTCCCGCTCACGGCCAACTCCTCCAGTGATGTTTATCTGAACCGGTCATGGGTCTCCGCTCGGGCAACTCAGCCTCAGCTGAGTACCTGGTACCATTTGTAAACATCGTCAATAGGGAGAGAAAGGCGGCCGGGCGTGGTATTGGCCACCCACCTCCTCGTGCGTCGTACTGACCTTCATCGGTGCTACTCGCTAACAGTACCTGCCCCAAGAGTCTGTCAAGGCTATACGGGTGGTCTTTGTAACTTAACGTCATCATCAAGCGTAGTGTTGATTGTTGCAATGTAGAAGAATCGGCCCAATTCCCCCTGTCCTCACCTCGCACTCAGTACTGAGTGAACTAGCTCCCGAGGAGCTGTAAAGAAGGGACAGAGCGACAACATAGAGATAAAGGTGCAGTCCTGTAAATGTTGGTGAAATAACCTCACCCGCAGGGAGCTCTGGAGAGCTCCATCTGGAAGGTATTTTGACCGACTCTTCGAAACTGATTCAAAGATGGTCTTGGAAGAGGCGGGGGCACCCACACTTTCACCCCGGCGCACGTGACCTTTTTGTGGTGAACCCATCCATGTACTCCTGGGTGTAACAGAGGCGGGGGAATACAAAAACAAAACCTGCCCCATTGTTTTAACAGCTGCACCGGGAGATGGAATCGAACCGGTGTCCTCTCGATTGTAAGTCCAGTGTCCAAACCGTTACACCAGGGCAGTTATAACGAAGATGGAAGTCAGAGCTAATTTGTAGAGGGAATGTACAGGGCACAACGAGAATAAATTAATTGAATGCTGGGTATGGCTATTAGCATGCACACGGCTCATTTTCTAGTGACGCTCAAGACCCCACAGGAATAGACTTTATTTTACAAATTTTGCACATACGGGTGATTTGGCTTGACCAGAGGTCACATGGTGGACATGTTTCGGCATTTAACACACACACACACAGATTCCGTTGTTATATCGGCAACTCTGCACAGAAATCGGGAGTCAGTGCTACCACACGTGCATCTGGCAGGACCGACCGACCGACGGTCACGTGACCACGAACCACGCGTATATTTGTGGAATGGCCGCCGCTAGTGCGACCTGCACCGTGGTGGAATAATCACGAGACATCCGCCTGGTGCCCAATGTGGCCTCGGCCGCGCCTGCCAGGTCACCCGCTCGTCTAAACATCGCGTCTCAGGTTGCCCAAGGGGAATCCAGCATTGAGGGCAAACCGCTGCTATTGTTAGTTGGTCGCCGTTGTTCGTCGGGCACGGTAGCGTCCTAATTGCTTGACCGCACGCATCCTCATGCGGTCCCCTCTCCTGCGGGGACCGCTGCATGTGTGTTCGCCACAATGACTTGTTTACGCGAGAACCCCGCTGAGACCTTCCCCCCCTTCACTGACCTTCCCAGGCGGAGGCGAGCTCGCTCTCTGAGCGTCGGGGTAAACGTTCGCGAGGTCCCCTTCCTACGTGACCCGCAGGAGGCTGCGAGGAGGCGTCGTGCCTTGTTTATGGAGATGACCGTAAATCGTGTTCCCCATGGGGCGCGCGTACATTTAAGGGGGCTTTTTTGAATCTCATTTCATCACGGTGGTGGGGGTGGGGGGGGTGTCTCACGAGTATTAACACCTTCTTAGTTGTTTCGGTAAAGTCACGTAGAATGGAAGTAAAATAAAATGTTTTGTTTTTATCATTTGATTTCCATTCTACGTGGTGACTTTACCGAAAGAACCAACAAGATGAATCCCTGAGAGTCACGAAAGCTTCAAATCGAGTATGAACACCGCGAGTTAGGTGTGTGTGTGTTTGTGTGGGTGCTGAACTTTTTTGGCTCCGTCACGTAGCCAACCGGAGGTGCGAACACGTGCTCTTGCCACGTTGGGCATCGGCGATTGCTTCTGCGCCTTTGATTCGGACGAGGACAACGCGCCTCCTGCCCGACACCTCCGTGCCTGCCAACAGAACACAGCTCCATTCTCCCTGGGCGCTGTATGATGCGAACAATAGCAATGTCGTATTAAATTGCTATCATGCCTTTGTCAGCAGTTCCTCGAAACGAGTGCCCTGCGTGTCGATTAACTGCAGCAACATTCGCAAACAACAATAGGAGCAATAATAATAATATAGTAATACATTTATCCAGGAGGTTAACAAAGTCACCTCCATGCCCTTTGTCGTGGACAGGGCTAGTTATGTTAATGTTTCATATTAACATAACTAGCCCCGCCCACTTCATTTATGACCCTTTGGCTACGCCCATTTTTCAACCTTTAAAACAGTCTGCCTCAGCAGCTTTCCCCCTCTTTTTTCCTCCTCGTGATGACGACTGCTTGTGTTGTGATCGAAACGCCGGAGTTTTTGTTGTTATTTTTTTGTTATTTTCCTTGAACCTATCTACGTGACTTTACCGAAAGGCCCAAATAATCTTGATTTTAAGCTTTCGTGACTGCAGGAATCCATACTCGTTGATTCTTTCCGTGAAGTCACGAAGGTAGACAAATTATAGAATGCGACGTTTCTATAGCAACGCAAGCCACCGTCTTCAGGTTGCTTGTGTTGCGATAGAAACGTCGTGACTGTCTTCAGGTCGCTTGTGTTGCCATAGAAACGTCGTGACCGTCTTCAGGTCGCTTGTGTTGCCATAGAAACGTCGTGACCGTCTTCAGGTCGCTTGTGTTGCGATAGAAACGTCGTGACCGTCTTCAGGTCGCTTGTGTTGCCATAGAAACGTCGTGACCGTCTTCAGGTCACTTTTGTTGCGATGGAAACGTCGTGACCGTCTTCAGGTCGCTTGTGTTGCCATAGAAACGTCGTGACCGTCTTCAGGTCGCTTGTGTTGCCATAGAAACGTCGTGACCGTCTTCAGGTCGCTTGTGTTGCCATAGAAACGTCGTGACCGTCTTCAGGTCGCTTGTGTTGCCATAGAAACGTCGTGACCGTCTTCAGGTCGCTTGTGTTGCGATAGAAACGTCGTGACCGTCTTCAGGTCGTTTGTGTTGCCATAGAAATGTCGTGACCCTCTTCAGGTCGCTTGCGTTGCCATAGAAACGTCGTGACCGTCTTCAGGTCGCTTGTGTTGCCATAGAAACGTCGTGACGGTCTTCAGGTCGCTTGTGTTGCCATAGAAACGTCGTGACCCTCTTCAGGTCGCTTGTGTTGCCATAGAAACGTCGTGACCGTCTTCAGGTCGCTTGTGTTGCCATAGAAACGTCGTGACCGTCTTCAGGTCGCTTGTGTTGCGATGGAAACGTCGTGACCGTCTTCGGGTCGCTTGTGTTGCGATAGAAACGTCGTGACCGTCTTCAGGTCGCTTGTGTTGCCATAGAAACGTCGTGACCGTCTTCAGGTCGCTTGTGTTGCGATAGAAACGTCGTGACCATCTTCAGGTCGCTTATGTTGCCATAGAAACGTCGTGACCGTCTTCAGGTCGCTTGTGTTGCCATAGAAACGTCGTGACCGTCTTCAGGTCGCTTGTGTTGCCATAGAAACGTCGTGACCGTCTTCAGGTCGCTTGTGTTGCGATAGAAACGTCGTGACCGTCTTCAGGTCGCTTGTGTTGCCATAGAAACGTCGTGACCGTCTTCAGGTCGCTTGTGTTGCCATAGAAACGTCGTGACCGTCTTCAGGTCGCTTGTGTTGCCATGGAAACGTCGTGACCGTCTTCAGGTCGCTTGTGTTGCCACAGAAACGTTGCGATCTATTATTTTTTTCTACCTACGTCACTTTACCGAAAGAGCCAAAGAGTACCCAAGAATATTGTCCAGACGAGACACACTGAGTGGTGGGGAATAACATCCACAGTGCGGGAACTTGCCCTAGAGGACAGCCACCGTGGATCCGGAGCGATCATGATACCGGCCCACGTGCAGAACGGTCGTAGATTGTTGCTGCATCACAAGACCACAAGACGCAGCCTTCTTTCGCGCTGTATGTACACAGCCGCCGCGCTAATCGGAGGTGCGTGTTGGTTTTCGTTCAGTGGCCGATAATTGCTTGCAAGAGCACGGGATGTATTAATATTGCGGGTTGCGTGAATGATTGGAATTTCGATTTAAAGCTTTCGTGACTGCAAGGATTCATCTTCTTTGGTTATTTCGGTAAAGTCACGCTGAATGAGAATAATATCATAAATTAATAAAATAAAATAACACAATAAAATTCTCACGACGTTTCGGCCACAACACAAGCGGCCTTCTTCAGGTGAAAGGAACAGACCCGTCGCTTGTGTTGTGGCCGAAACGTCGTGAGATTTTTATTGTGTTATTTTATTTTATTCATTTATTATTTTATTCTCATTCTACGTGACATTACCGAAAGAACCAAATAAAATTATTGAAATGTGTGTGTGTGCATTACAGGAAGAAGTCCCGTTGGTGGTCTGTTTTGCCGAAGCATTACTCAGAGAGTTTCTTTGTCAGCCTTTTATTGAATCCCGTTGGCTCAGCAGGGCGGATACGTATTCAGAAAAGTAACACCGAATCTGTATTGCTGCGGCTTTTTTATTGTTATAATTGTGAACGGGTCGTCTTAATCCCTTAGCATATCTGAAAAGAACAGTTAAGAAAGTTCGTTTTAGATTTAAAGCTTTCGTGACTGCAAGGATCCATTCTCTTTGGTTCTATTCGGTAAAGTCACGCGGTCTGAGCGTGGCTGTGTTCCACTCCAGCGCTGTCCTCGAGACAGCCTGATCCCTTCACCTGATGAAGGCCGCTTGTGTTGTGGCCGAAACGTCGTGATTTTTTGTTGTTTTATCTTTTACCTACGTGACTTTACCGAATAGAACCAAAGAGTAAAGTTCGTTTTGTTGCGCGGGGTTTTTTTTTCCATTAAACTTAAATTGAAGGTCCCCCGTTTGTGCAGTGAAAACAAATACAACGCTTCAAGTGCTCACTGCGTTTTGTCTCAAAAGCAAGGGTTCGAATTTCTCAAGTATCGGCGGCAAAAAATACAAATTTAGCAAGACTTTATCGTACCCCATCACAGCATACAATGCGCTCCAGGTAATTGACGGGGCTGCTAAAGTGGGATATATAATTGTAAACATTTCACTTGAGCGGAGCTGTAGCCTCGACCGCCAACCAAATAAAATCCACTGCTGGGTTACGGCTTTCCAACCCCCTTGTCGGCCTTTGGTGGTTGTTTGACCATACTTCACCACGCCGGGGGGGAGATAGAGCCTAAGGGGAACCGGTTCAGATATCCCCCCGCGCCTTTCTGCCAGAAAGGTCCCACGAATAAATGTGAAACTGTATCTGGCATTGTCCCTCCTCCTCCCCTCCTCCTCCTCCCACGCCCCCCTGATGTTATCCTCGGTTTGGGATTGAACTGAGGGTTGGCCGGGTGCATGGTGCCAGGAACGCGGACGATAGCTTCGCCACTTTGGTGGGTTTCAGTGGGCGAGTTCTGCGGGGCATTGTCTGTGTGTTTGGAGACATGAGCTGTTTTTTTTTCTTTTTAAAATTGTGTCTTTAAAAAATGGTTTGGTCTTCATTTGTGTGGTCGATGTTTGCAGCATTTCTATCTCATCGTTTTGTGTTGCGGACGGGAAAGCGCACTTATCGGCGACGAACGTGACATCATCCTGGGCTGCCTCCTCCTTCTCATAGATGTGAGCCTTCAGTTGCGTCGGCATTCATTTATGATTCATTAATAACGTTTTATAATAGCTTGTGATATCAGTGATTCCCACTTAAACTTAATGCTACTTTTCAAATATTGCACACACGCCACGTTCGTATCAGTTCCGTGGTTTATCACGCTGCAGGATGAACCCGGTGAACGTCAGTGGCAAGTGATGTGTGATCCGATCCTGAGCCTTCTAATCACCAGCATGCGGTGTGACGATGGTCAAGTATGGCCATAGTACGATCTTCTGGGTCACCTGATGATGCTGGCTGTGATTCCCAGTAAAAAAAATGTTTGTACGTAGCAGTCAAATGTTGCACGCGTTGCCTTTGAGCACAACACCAGTTTGGCTGAAGGCAAACATCAATCGACATGTCTCGTCCAAGAGACAACTTGATCCGTTCGGCTGTGTCGCGTTGTTTGAGGCTGTACGACTGAAGCGAACCGACCCAGAGCACAATGACCATCCATAATATTGGTCGTGAAAGCCTACGTGTGAAACAATGACAATTGGTCCCGCAAACCAACAAAAAAAACCCCGCAAACAGCCCACATCAGCGACACGGCGCCTCGTGGTCCGCACCCAACTGTTCGTTGACGCACGGCTGAAAATGATCGTTTATTGTTATTATTAATGCTGATTTAAATATAAAGTGTTGAATTTTTATGCGCGTGTGTTTCTGTCACCTGCGATGCTTTGCCGTCCGTGACACTTACAGCGCTGGCTCTGTGGCGAAACAAAACCTTCAATTAACCCGAGGCTGCTTCATAAATCACCTCTGACGCGTGCTGACGGCTGCAGCGAGGTGCCGCGTCATCCGCTGCCGTCTTCAGCGCGCTGCGGCGGTGCCCGGCGTCAACCCCCAGGCTGGGCCCTGTCTCAAAGCGCCCCGTGATGGGCCACTGACTGCTGTCTCTACTAGCCTCGGTGTGGGTTTTGTGTCTGTGGTTGAGTTGGTAAATGACATCTCCGCCGGTCTTGAGCAGCACGCCCCCTATGTCAGGGGGATAGCAAGAGCCATTTTTTTGGTTCGAATTCGCTAAACAAATTCAATATTTCAAGAGCGGCAAGTGCACGCGAATGCGAGACGCTGGTCCTCAATAAAAAACGTCGCCAAGCAGTCCTTTAAAGGGGCCGAGCGCGGCTCCAGAACCGCAGGTTGCCGACCCCTGCCCTAGGGCAACTCGGGATTAAATGAGTACCTGGTGTGGAATATAAACATGAGCCCTGAGGAGACAAATGAGACTAGGCATCGTGCTGGCCACACCACCACCAACGTAGTGCTATGCCGACTTTCGTAGCCTTTTGCTTACAGCACTTGGCCCCAACCGTCTATGTAGGCTACGCTGGGGATGTCTTTGTCTTGGTTTCGGCCCGTGTGAATCACAGAGTGGTGAAATCCACTCAAAAGTTTTCAATTATCCTCGCGTCACCTTTCTAATAACAATAATTATTGTTATTATTCTACACGTGGTCGCGTGCCGCAGTGGTTAGAGGCACACAACGCAAGGTTGTGAGATCAAATCTCAGTCAAGGGTCATCTCGGCCCATCATCCTTTTCAGGGATGATAAAAATGAGTACTATTTTGTGGGCATTTGGACAATCACTCCTGTCAGAGGAATGTGGAGTGTATATTTTTGACTAAGGGCAGGACAGAGGAGAGTGAGAAAAACCTCTTTAACGTTCAGATTTTTTTAGTTGAAAAGTTACATCAATGAATTATACTTTTTTTGTAATGAAATACAGATGACAAACAAAATCCTGTTTTAATTTTTGTTATCACGTTTTGGTTACAAATATTTTTGTTTAAACTGGCATTTGGCATACACAACTGGCAAGTTGATGGCGCACTCCTGCAAAATGCCGCAGCATCCTAAGCCTCAACTTCGCCACAGACGACAACCGCTGGGCAATGTTCTGCAAATAAAAATCACCAGGCAGCTATTTGTTGTTGAGCCATTGGCTCCAGAGACAAAGTGGCCGAGCGATGTACGCTCCAAACCCGCTTGGCCATCCAGATCCAATAAACGAATCATTGTTTATGTATTGATTAAAGCAGGAACATCTGTGTTGATAATCCAAACATGCGGGTGGGGTGGGGCGGGGGAGGGGGGCACTTTTCCATAGATTATTTCACGCGGCACACTGCCGCATAATGGTTCTGCATGATCACCCCCTTAGAACACGGTAAATACATTGACTGCACACGATGGACACCAATTAATATTTGTGGTACGATGTGTTTTTTTCAACCCTTAATTTATCCCTAATTAAGCGGCTTTGGCTTGCGCCGATGGGTAATGAGAAGCTGGGGACACGGTCGGCGTCATGCAGAACAGACTGTCTTCAGACACCCCTAATTACAACAACAACAACAAAAGAGTTCAAACATTTCATTTAATTTGTGTGCGCTCGGGTTTGAGGAGCGACGTTACTGGGGTAATGGTTTGAAAGAGCAATAATAATTATAACGAACGGCCTTTTCACTATTCCACTCACTATCTGATTAAGGCCTTCGCATGCCGTGTCGGTCGTGGTGAAGGGGGGGGGACTATTTGGACGATACTATTTGGACGATACTATTTGGACGATACTATTTGGACGATACTATTTGGACGATACTATTTGGACGATACTATTGGGACGATACTTCGAGATGTGGTCAGGAATTGAACCAAGGTTCGGCCAGTTTTATGGCAGTTACGATTTTTTTGTATTAGAGCTGTAAATTAAATTTAATTAAAGGAGGACATTCATGAGATTCTTCAATAATCCACATTTTATTGTAATCGTGTGACATTCATGGAACACGGGTTTTTTTTAATCCCCCCCCTCCTCCTTCCTTTCGTAAATACTTCAGATGCAAACTTCCACCACCGGGGGAAACCCGGGTGTGGTGGCCGTGGCTGCACCTGATCAAGCAACTGTGCAGGCAGCAGCGATGGTCGGTCTTGTTTGGGCCCTTCCCCGCACCTCCGATTAGCGCGGTTGGCTACGTACGGTGCGAATTAAGTTCAACATTCACACACACGCGTGTTTTATATTTTTTTTTGCTCGTGACGATATGCGTGGAGTTTCCTTGCACGGACGTCACCCATTTAAAAGAATATACATCAGGGAAGCGGATGACCTCGTTCGTCCTCCGATTCGTGAATTGTTACGATTAACGTCGCGCGGCAGCTGATAGGAGCACAGCAATGAGGTGGCGAGGGCCAGGAGACGCGACGGGAGCGCGTGTCTTCGCTGCGCATCTCCAGGTGTCTACATTGTCACATTTCAGTAACGGCAATCCAAGCGCCGAGCGGTGCATTTTGCGTCCAGAGTGGCAAACATCGTGATGGCAGCAATGAAACAGCCTCGCTCCGAACATGTGACCTGACTGACCGCTTGGAATGTATGTGTGTGTGTACCGTACATTGAACTTCTTTCGCACCGTACGTAGCCATCCGTGCTAATCTGAGGTGCGGGGGAAGGACTAAATATAGCGTAAGTTTGTGCTTGATTAAAAGGTGAACATTGCTAGGATATGATGAAGAGGAACAAGGCTGATTATTACACGTGGAGTGATGAATTCCACATATATATTAATAACAGAAAAATATTATTGAAATGTAGCTGTTTCCATGCGTTCTTTGTATTGTGTATTGGAGCTGTGCGCCGTGCCGGCCTTCATAGGTGCTACTCACTAACAGCACTTGCCCCAACAGTCTGTGAAGACTATACGGGGATTGTTGTTAAGAGCTGTGGGACAGTGGTAAGACCACTGGAAAGCCAGCAACCTAAGTTGAATTCCTGGCCACGGCTAACATGAGTGGAAAACGATATCCGAACGGGTTCTAAGCCTGGGCTTCCCTTACAGTGACTCAGCCTTACATGAATACAGTACCAGGTGTAGCGGTTAGCACCTTGCGCTGCAAACCCGGCCACCCGAGTTCGATTCCCGCTCACGGCCAACTCCAGTGACGATTGTCTTAACCGGTCCAAGGCCTCCCCTAGGTCGACTGGGCCTAAAACGAGCACCTGGTGCGGTGTGCTAAAACATCGCCACTTGGGGAGACAAAGGCGGTCGGGCATGGTGCTGGCCACCCACCCCCCTCGTGTGCCGTGCCGTCCTTCATAGGTGCTCGCTAACAGCGCTTGCCCCAACAGCCTGTTCGGGTGGTTCGCATGCATACACAAGAGCCTCGGGGTCATTGTCGGCGAACACTATTTTCTTCGCTTCGCTCGACAACTTCAGACTGCCGTCGCGATGGGAGATGGCAAGAGGAGCCCAATTAAAGCGCATTTGTCGAGAATCCATCTCAATAGGCAGTTTCATTCACACCGCTGACTGCCCTCCTTCATTTTTCCTACCCGACCTGTCTGACGGATGCGACCTTTGGGGATCCTCCTGGCTGGCATTGCGCTAAACGGAGGCTCCCTTTGTCAAGGAACTCGTCCCAGATATCGTCTGCCACACAGACCGTTGTTTGACGCACGATCGCTGCCTGTTGACTTTAATAATGCCACGGAATTAGCAATGTCAAAGGCACAAAGATGATATGTTTAAAAAAAACCCCGCCACTTTTTCCAGATTTTTTTGCCGTGGTTTTCACACCTGATGATGACTGCTTGTGTTGCAGTCGAAACGTCGTGAGAATTTTATTGTTTTATATTTTTATTATTTTATTGTTTCCCTTCCACGTGACTTTACCGAAAGACCCAAGAATATGTTAGAATCAGTATATGTATTGACACAGGAGGAATTCGACGAGCTATAAAGCCATATTTCACAGATGTCCAGTCGACATATAGAGCACAGAAATATGAGCATTTATTCTCCCTCCGTTGACGCGGCTAGCAAACAACACACGTGTTTTTTTTTTTTAACGAGGATAAATAAATTTCCGTTCACACGTAAATTCAATACGAGACAATTAACAGGGTGACTTCATGCTAAGCCCTCGATTGCTCCCTAGGATCGCCATTTCCAGTGGAACCCTCTGGCTGTGTCGGTCTTCTTCATCCGTACGGCTGCTGATGTAGATGCGGAGCGACAGACTACAATGTCCCATTCAGGTGGTCGAGCCCAGATCGACCGCGTCAGGAGGAGCAGTGGAGCGGTGTATCATTGTCGCTGTGATGTCTCCTTGGTATTTGTGGATGTGGCATTACGCCGTCATACGATGTACGGGTCTGTTCTGGACGGCCCACAGCCGCACGCTGGAGAGTTTCTCATTTTTACATTTGTGCGTCAGGTTATCCGCATCTGCCATGGTTTGTGCAGTGGATGCCCTTGAGGGTGCGACGTGAGCTTCGTGGAAGGTCAAGCCCAGGGATCTTCGGTGTTTTGTTTCGTGCGTTATTTTGAACTTCATTCAGATCTCCAAGCTGTCGGTAAAAGATGACAACTCTGTAAATGGGAAAACGAGGTTAATTTTATATACGTGGGCTTTCACGACCAATGTGATGATTCGTAGTGGGTTTCTTTCCGGTTATATCGACGTGTCGGTATGAATATCCATATATTTTTTGTTACTATAACCCTCCGGCACCCTATTGAGGTAATCAAATTAAGTTGTCACGTCATGGGCAAATGAGCCAGTTTATTTGGTTTATGAACAAAAGCGCCTTTTGGCGTCCTCTGGTCTAACACCGTTTGAGAGGAGGCTCAAAAGAAAGCTGTCTCTGGTGTGGACCAATCAGTTTCAAGGACAATGCATGGATTATCAGAGTATGTTTATTGTTTGCATTCTGACCACAAGCATTGTGGTTAATGCAGACATGATTCCTTGTAAAAGGTTTCAGTTTGGCGTTTTAACATGTTAACACAACTGTTTTGTTGCCAGAAAAAAAAGGGGAAAAACCTATTATCAAAAAGCAGGAATGTTGAAGGCAAGCAACATTCTTTGACAATCGTCGACGTATTTTATCTGCACGTGTGTTTTATGTTCGTAAATAAAGTTGTCAACAACTTTGCTCAGTGCTCAACATTCCTTCTTTGCTTATAAAGCACAAGCTTATTGGCAACGTTTGCCCAATTTTATTGGGCTCTGCTGGATGGTTGGAGGAATGGGGTAACACCGTTGACACGATACCGACACGAGCCGAGCCTAAAGAAAACTTAATTGGCGAAATGAGGCAATAATGCAAAACATAAATCATGTTCTCTGTGCAGCTGACATATCTGTGCTGCCGGGCAAAGCAGAAAATAACCTCAATTCTGCGTAAAATCTGCGGTCCTTCTCTCTCTGGCGTTAACTACTTTTCCTGTGTGACCTCAAGTGCAATCCGTCAGCGTTGTTCGGCTTAAGTTTAATTGCACGCACACAAATCGAATAAAGTGATTTATGTATGCGTGGTGTAATTACAATAATACGTTTGGCAACACAATTATTTAGTGCCTCGGATTTTAATAAACATGACAAATAGAGATGCTAGGCTGGAGCGTCGATGTTAATGAACACAACGACTTACCATTTGCGTGCTCACTGCTGTCGGTTAAGAGATGTTGATGTGAAGGAGATGGGAGTACATATGGCACATCCCATTCGAAATGCACTCGAAAGCATCTAGGGCACATTAAGGGCTGCTACTTTCAGGGGGAGCTGAGCCATACGCACACAGCATGTTTCAATAAAATTCATGAAATATCGTTTGCTCCATTTTTTTACATTTAATTTCATTGTAATAGTAGAACTTTAAATTTACATCTCATTATATTATATTTGGCCAGGTGGCTCAGCGGGATAGCGAGTGGCTAGACATTATCGAGTTCAAATCCTAGTTGCGTTTTTTTGACTCTGCCCATCATCCCTCCGGGGTTGACAAAATTTTTTGTACCGCTTTGCCGTGAAGTCAACAGCGGTTGTCCTAATGGAGAGGCTCACCCCCCACCCCCACCACCCCCACCATGGGACTTGCGGAATTCCCACCACTGGCTCGGAGGCTGTAAAGCAGGAGGTGAGCACCGCCCCGACGCTCATTTGAGCCGGAGATCGCTTCCACTTTGACCACTTCACCTCTGGCGCCATGCGCGTGTGTACGTGAGACGCGCGTGGGGTGACCGCAGTCATGCGCTACCTCCCACTGTGGCCGCCGCTCTTTACCTTGCATGGCGAACAAACCCACCAAGATTAAGCGGCTGTATAATTAATTGCGAAGTGGTCAAAGCTCGCGTAGCGTTACGGTCTCCTCGGGAAACGGCGTCTTTGGAGGGTTTGTGCGGTCCTGGTTTTTTTGGTTTCATTTTGAATCGCGGACCCCTGAATGTGAACTCTTTCGCGAATTGCCGGGGAGGATGACTTATCACACCTCGAATTAAAATCTTAACACATTTATCACAAACAACTACTGTTTTTACAAAATGTTACATATCGATGGCTCAATGTATTATGCATGTGTGAATGTAGTATACGCGCAAAATAACGGATGCTGCGTCTGTTCACAGTTGTAATGAAAACACGAGGTCAAAATACATTATTCACTCTGTGACCATTTTTATTTTTCCACGTTTGACGGAAGAATTTCTTTTGTTCTACATTAATGAATGACTGCATGCAGTAGTAGCTTGAGAAATACCGAGGGAGGCATCACTTTGGTACAAATACATTCAAGATACAGTCTCACAAAAAAGGTGATTTTTTTTAAAGGTATAATGGGTTTCTTTTAAAAAATTCATGACACGGCACTAATGCTTTCTTGCGGGGTAAAGTGTTACTCCTGAAAGTCTGCTGCTGCTGTGCTTCTCCTCCCGCTGTTTGTACGTATGGCTCTCCAGCAGATCGGAAGGAACACTCAGAGACCTTTGAGGTCATGTATTTGAAGTCATACCTCTATGGCATTTCTGGGCATTCATGTTATGGCTTTAAGTTTAGCCTGTGACAAAATCACTCCGCATGCCCCCAGTCATCGTCATGGGACTTGTTTGGGCATACTTCACCACAAACTTCACCACACACTTCACCACATACTGAACCACGTACTGCACCACGTACTGCACCACACACTTCACGTACTTCACCACATACTGCTCCACACACTTCACCACACACTTCACCACACACTTCACCACACACTTCACTACACACTTCATCACATACTTCACCACATACTGTACCACGTACTTCACCACATACTTCATCACATACTTCACCACATACTGTACCACGTACTTCACCACTCGCTTCACCACACACTTCACCACATACTTCACCACATACTTCACCACATACTTCACCACACACTTCACCACATACTTCACCACACACTTCACCACATACTTCACCACATACTTCATCACATACTTCACCACGTACTTCACCACACACTTCACCACATACTGTACCACGTAATTCACCACATACTTCACCACATACTGCACCACACACTTCACCACATACTTTACCACACACTTCACTACATACTTCATCACATACTTCACCACATACTTCACCACACACTTCACCACATACTTCACCACACACTTCACCACATACTTCACCACATACTTCACCACATACTGCACCACACACTTCACCACATACTTCACCACACACTTCACTACATACTTCATCACATACTTCATCACATACTTCACCACATATGTACCACGTACTTCACCACATACTTCACCACATACTTCACCACATACTGTACCACATACTTCACGTACTTCACCACACACTTCACTACATACGTCATCACATACTTCACCACGTACTTCACCACGGTGGTCACTGTAAGCTGGCCCAGGAGACGCTGAGACATCAGTCGCAATCGAGGTGAGCACTGTGTTTGTTGTTAGCTGTGGTCGGTAGTCAAACTCGGGTCAATCGCGCTTTTAGGGAAATGCACTCGACACTACCGCTTCCAAAAATGAACAAAATGAAAAGTTGGGAAGGAAGAACTGCATGTAAAATAACAGCCGAGTAGAGGTGTCCATTAAATATAATGTAAACAATTTGTGACGAATCATTTTTTGTTTATTTTATCAGGTAAGGCTCCACTGAGATATATAGCTCTTTTTCAGAAGCGATCTGGCCACAAAAAAGAAACGACAGCTCAACGAAATGGCTTATTGCGTGAAAGTTTATAGCAGCCAATTACTCTCGAATGCACGTTTATAAATGTGGAGGGAAAAATAGGAGGAACCCGGAGAAAAACCCACGCGACCACGTGGAGAGAGACACGCAAACTCCAAATATACAGCAGCAGCAGCAGGCGTCAGGGATCGAACCCACGACCTCCTGCATACCGGGCGAGGCAGTTACCATCTCGTCACCACTGCGGTGCCCGTTTCAGTGACAGCATGCACAAAGGGGCCGCATGCTTTCAGCTAATTGAAAAATGCGAGCATTATATCCACGTTAGAGCCGTGCATTTAATAAGCTTTTGGTAATTACTCTGCAGCATACTTTGCTATTTTTTTTTTATATATCGTGGTTGTGTGTTTTGAAATGCTACGAGTCTCATCCAACGGTGTTATTGCATGTCGCTTGAGCACAAGTCTCTGTGTTCGAAATCAACGGGTCCATTTAAAGTAAAACACGCTTTGTATGTCCGTATATAACAGTGATTCATGGGCAGTCACTGTGAACTTAAGAATGCTTTCGCTTTCACTTCCAGCGGTGATTTATGGAGGAACATATTGAACATAGGAACGCTTTTCCCGATGACCTATTGCAATGATTGGAAAGTGAACATTTTCGACCTAAGAGCGCTTCGTTTTTCCACCTACACACCAGCGATTGGGTATTGTTTATACTACTTTTGAAAATCATCATCCGCGTTCTAGCCACTGCTGCATAAAGGCCTCCCACCGTATGTCGGTTGCCATCTGTCATGGGCCTGCAATGCCACAATCCATTTCAATCATGCACGTGACACGTTTTCATTACCCAGACTCCTCAGTGGGAGGCCCCTTGGGCGCTCCTTCGACTGCCATTCCGTAACCAGTCTCATCCATCAGCCGTCACTGCCTTTCAGCGATCTTCTCCGACCCATGCATTTCTATTTCCATCTCTCGACGTAAATTCCAGCAATCATCTTCCCATGCTTCTCTTTTTGTACTCTTCAGATAATATATGATTACAAACAAAAAGTTGTGTTATTGTCACTGCTAACACATTCAAGAGCATGGTGGAGGCAGTACAAAGCATCTCACAATGCTGGCGTTTATTACATCTTGAACCAATTTCACAACCTTGAGAGTCTTTCCAGGAGGCCCGTGAAAGCGATGCCCCATATACTGTAGCTCTTTCAAAGTTGCAGCCCGCATGCGAGGAATACCAATGTGAGTTGCAACTGCTTAAGCCTGCGCGCACGGGATGGATGCACTGCTTGACAATGACTTCTACGAGCAATGCTCTTGCAAGAGGTGTGTTGTTTTTTACCAACACCGCCGGAGCTAGGATTTAGTTGCAAATTACATTTGTTGGACGCGTGCTCTTTGTTTTCGAATTGATGCTGAACAAAGTTTAATTTCACAGGTCGGTAAAAAATGAAAGAAAGTCCAGTACAAAGGATACTTGATAACAAATTCTGGCTTTGAAGTTGCGGGGCAGCTCTTGCAGCAATAGGCAATCACATATCTTATTCTCTTTGGTTCTATTCGGTAAAGTCACGTAGGTAAAAAATAAAACAACGTGACTTTACCGAATAGAACCAAAGAGAACCAAAGAGTATGGATCCTTGCAGTTACGAAAGCTTCAAATCTAAAATATCTTATTCTTTATTAACCATTGTACTAGTACCTTCAATACACACGTGTAATCAGGTTTCCCACCTAATTGCAGTGGGAGGTATAGGACCCCGCAGATGTATTAAGAAAGTGCTCTGTGAACCAAACCTGAAAATTACCGCATTGAATACGATGTTTTTTTTTTAAATATGTGCAGTCATTAGTCACTGGGCTTCAGGACCATCAATATGGTAATGCTTTGAGAAACCTGTTTAAAGTACGGGTGTCTGCAATGATTGGAATCCTGGCTCTCGCCTATACGGTTTGAGCCATGTAGAAGTCACGAGGCTACCTCCGACTGCAATTATTTGTTCCTTACGTTAATACTTCTCTATTTGTGCAAATAATTGTGCCATTATCATGGGACCTTTTTTGCCAGCATCGAAGTATGAAAAATGAGAGTAGGTTTCACCCTTTCTGGCAATAAAACAGGAGGTGTTAAGATGTTCAAACACCAAACATAAACCTTGTGCAAGGAATCGAGTCTACATTAACCGCACACAGTACTTGTGGTGAACATGCAAACAAACACGCTCTCATAATTACATATGGCATTGTCTTTGATTGGCCTACACCAGAGACAGCCTTCTTTATGTCCTTGTCTCACCAGTGTCAGACCAAAGAATGCCAGATGGTGTTTGCATGTTCACCACAAGCACTGTGTGTGGTTAATGTAGACTCGATTCCTTGCAAAAGGTATCCTATTTGGTGTTTGAGCATCTCAACGCCTGTTTTATTACCAGAAAGGGTAGAACCTCGTTTTATTCTGTGGTTCTTTCAGTAAAGTCACGTAGAATGAAAATAAATTAAATAATAGAGTACGACGTT
Source organism: Petromyzon marinus (assembly GCF_048934315.1). NCBI lineage: Eukaryota > Metazoa > Chordata > Hyperoartia > Petromyzontiformes > Petromyzontidae > Petromyzon > Petromyzon marinus. The sequence goes on along the minus strand of NC_133668.1, from coordinate 3,288,822 downwards.
TCGATTGCAACACAAGCAACCGTCATCAGGTAGAACTAAATTTGAGAGACCAAACACACCCAACAAATGACTCAGGAGAGAGTCCCTCACCACAGAGATCACACGAGATGGCAGTAGACCCCGCTCCAACTCCAGCTACTGCCATGGAGACTGAGGCTCAGCCAGCCACCCAGCCGTCATTGACAGCCGGACCTTTGAAGAGAAAATGTATAGAGAATTCAGCTTCATTATCTCCAGAGTCAAGTGGGGATGAGGTCGGTCCTTTTAAAGATCTCCCAAAGTTGGAGTCGGACATCGCACCCACGCCTGGGGGAGATACGGGGAGGACTGGTGGCAAAGATGGGTTTTTTGCCATCCCAGATGCCCCTAGAGGTGGAACACGCACAGGGAAGAAACCCCGTGCAGAAACCAAGACCAAGTGCAGGACACCTGCAGAAAATCTGGAGCCTGCAAAAGAAGCGGAGGAAAACGCAATCTATGAAGCGGCAAAGGAAACAAGTGAAGAGGGTCGCACTTCAGATCTCAACGATGCACCCATTGAGGCAGCCGTGGGCTCCCAGGAAACGCGAGCAGCCGAGAGCACAGAGGAGCCCAAACAGGACCCAACTGACCAAACTGCGGGAGGTGACCAAGACAAGGACAATGGAGGGCCGTCTATGGAGGGGCAAGTGGCATCACCCAATAAAGCACCGACAGAGGATACCACGACGACTGAAAATCCTCAAAGTCTCGGGGCTGAGGAGGGAAGCCAAGAAGAGGAGGTGGAAGAAACCCTCACCACAGGAAGTGGGGTGAGCCTGACTGAAGGGGCACCAATATTCTCACAGTCGGAGTTGTGGAACTATTTAGATGGAGTACATGGTTCAGAAGAAAGAGTGACTGCAGCTCTATCAAGGTGGCAAAATGTGTAGGCAATTAAAGCCTCCCTACTCCATGTTGAGCAGGACTTCAAGTGACAGGGAAAATCGTCATTTGGAAAGGAAAGGATCAGGTACTTCCTGAGCTAAATAAATATGTGGAAAGAAAACACACTTGGCAACAACTACACTGACAAATAATGCTGCGGATAGCCGCAATTAAAATAAATGGGTGGAGAGGTGCACTCAAGAGACACTTTGTGCTGTCTCTCATTTAAAAAAAAACACAAAGCCTTGGTGATCTTTGTGCAGGAGACGCATCTTACAACCAGCGAGGAAAATGAATGGGAAACAGAATGGAAAGGTGATTTGTTTTTCAGTCACCTTTCTCATTATTCTTCAGGGGTGGCAACGTTATATGCACCACGGTTTACACCCACAATAGTTAACCAAGTTTGAGGTAGTACCAGGAAGAGCCCTCAACGTAACGATCAAACTTAATGACATTTCTGTCCACCTCATAAACATCTACAGTATACAACCATCAATGAAACGGAACAACTGAATTTTTTTCAATGTGTTTCAGAACTATCTCAAAAACATCCCAAATGACGGGTGTCTGATTTTTGGAGGAGATTTCAACTGTGCACTCGATGTCCTCGACCGCACTGGCACCGAGCAGTCCAAAAGCGGTGTCCTGAACACCTTGCGGCACGTGCTCCACACGTACAGTCTGGTAGACGTGTAGCAGACGAAACATCCAAAGCAGCAAGGTTTCACCTTCACAAGAACCCGAGCTGACAGGACACTGTCGCACTCAAGGATTGACTGTTTTACATCTCAAAAGATCTTTAAAATAGTGCAGTGTCGTCCAGTATTCAGGCAGCATTACTGGCCGATCATCACCTTATACTACTTCAAATGAAAGTACAAGGGGATCGGCATACTGGCATTTCAATAATGCCCTTTTGCAAGACACCACCTTAACTGATCTTTTTGGGGTTTTCTGGGTGGAGTGGTAGGGAAAGAAAGATCGGTTTAATAACCTCGCACAATGGTGGGACAGGGAAAGTACACATCAAAAGACTATGTCAGGTATATGCCTGGGGAAACACAAAAATATTGACCAAGAAATTAGTGAGCTCGCGAATGGTCCACAATTTAGAACAAAGGCGGAAGATTGGAGACGATCCAGGCCTACTGCAGGAATATGTGGAGACCCTAGAATGTCTTAAAGGGTTGCAGAAAGAAAAGGCAAAATGGGCATTTGTACGCTCTCGTTTTAAAGATGCCCTTGATATGGACTCCAGCTTTACACTATTCTTCTCATTAGGGAAGCAGAATGGTGGACGCAAAGCCATGGAGCATTTATTTGATGACAAGGGGGTCCTTGTTTCTAATAATAATCAAATAGCTACAACAGTAGCACAGTACTCTTTGGTTCTATTGGGTAAAGTCACGTAGGTGAAAATAAAATAACAAAAAAATCACGACGTTTCGGCCACAACACAAGCCCCCTTCATCAGGTGAAGGGACGAGACTGTCTGGAGGACAGCGCTGAAGTGGAAGAAGCCACGCTTAGATCACGACCTTTAAGCTGCGTGAGAAGAAAAAGACCAAGCGCCTTGACAAAGGAATTAGCATATAATTTAGCATTGAAATGGCTCATTGAAATAGCTAAGTTAAAGTATACACATCCGCAGCGCTGTCCTCCAGACAGTCTCGTCCCTTCACCTGATGAAGGCCGCTTGTGTTGTGGCCGAAACGTCGTGATTTTTTTTGTTATTTTATTTTCACCTACGTGACTTTACCCAATAGAACCAAAGAGTATGGATCCTAGCAGTCACGAAAGCTTTAAATCTAGAATAGCACAGTACTATGGAAATCTCTTCTCTCCGGAACATATATCCACAGTGGCCCAGAATGAAATCTGTAAGGATCTGCCTACTTTGGGTGAGGACAGGGACCTTCTAGAAGAAGAGGTCAAACAAAGCGACCTGGACATGGCAGTGAGTGCCCTGGCCAGGAACAAATCCCCAGGGATTAGTGGGATGACGGGGGAGTTTTATCACCATTTTTGGCACTCCATACGTAAAGATTACAAAGCTGTTCTAGATGAAGCAGTGGAGACCAACGTGATGCCTCAGTCCTGGAGGAGAGCCGTACTCACACTTACTCCAATAAAGGGCGACCTCAGGCACCTCAAAAATTGGCGTCCAGTCTCAGTGCTGAACACAGACTATAAGATTCTCGCGAAAGCTGCCTCTGCAAGGCTTAAAAGGTTGTTGGCTCATGTTATTGCCGATGACCAGGCATACACTGTTCCAGGGAGGACCATCCATGATGGGATTTTCCCAGTGAGAGATTTGATCAGTCTGTTGGAGCATTTGAATTTTCCACTTGCTTTCTCTCCCTTGATCAAGAGAAAACCTTTGACAGGGCTGATGACCAATATCTTCTTGGCATTCTAAAAGTTTTTGGTTTTGGGACTCTCTTCATGGGATTAGTTTGCTGTACAACATGGCCTAGTGTCTGGTTAAAGTTAATGGTGGACTAATTGTTCCTATAGATTTCAGAAGAGGTATCAGGCAAGGCTGTCCTATGTCAGGACAGCTCTACACTCTCGTTGTGGAGCCTTTTCTGCATCTACTTAGACGCCGAGTCACCGGATTAACTCTAAAAGAGCCCAGTAAGAGGTTTACTCCCCGAGTGCGTCCTCCACCAGGATGAACATGGAGAAGTGCAGTGGGCTGCTTGTTGGGAAGTGGGACGAAGCCCAGTTCCCTGAGTTGGCTAAAACAATAACGTGGAGCAAAGAGAGAGTCTTCACCATCTCGGTGTGCCCCTGGGACCTGGAGAAAATCCTTTGCACTAAAATTGAGATTTCTTGGAAGAGAAGGTGAGGAAACGACTGGACCCTTGGGGGCGCCTGTGCAAATCTCTCACGTTTAGAGGGAAAACCCCCCTGGTGGTGAACCAGTTGGTTGCATCCACCTTGTGGCACCGCGTCTTTTCCCTCACTCCACCCGCATACCTCATAGCAAAACTTCAGAGACTGATAGCTGCCTTCTTCTGGTCGCAGAGGAAGCACCGTGTGGCTTCTGGTATCTTGGCCTTGCCACTGCGGGAGGGCGGGCAAGGTCTGGTGTGTGTACGGAGCCAGCTCTCTACATTTTGTCTACAAGCCATACAGAGGTCTCTCTACACGGCCCCATCACCCATGTGGTGTTCCACAGCATCTTTTTTTTCTAAATAACCTCGGGGGCCTTCAGTGCAGCAAGCAGCTCTTCTTTATGGATATTACGGGTATTCCACTCGCACAGATTCCCCACTTCTACAGGAGTGTCCTACATACCTGGGGTTTCCTTGTCACTGCCCGACTGAATAAACCCCGGTCAGCATCGGAATTAGCTCACGAGCCACTGTTACGGAACCCCAACATGGCACTACCCTCTCTCTTGTGGGCCCTGCCATGGAGAAACGCATGGTAGATGCACGTCTCACGAAGATGGGCGATGTGGTGAAATCAGGCAAGGAGGGGCGGTGGCTTCCCCCTACTGAGATACCTGTAATGGCCGGAATGCACTCAGTGAGACTCGCCGCAAAACTTGTGAATGAGGTACGAAGGTCTTTCTCAACAGCAGTGGGGAGCGCGCCTGCTGTGAGTGTTGGTAACGAGTCAGCCGGCGGTGGCCCAGTGCCACCAAAACTGAATGTCGTCCCAGCAAGGAAGCACACTCACCTCTCTTCATCACAGCAGCACGGTGGACACACCTCGGGGAATGGCCAGGAGGGGTGCTTCTCAGATGTAGACCGGAAAAAGCTGTATGCCCAAATGGTAAATTTCCACCATCAGCAAATAATAACGTCACACAAAAGCTATGCTTGGAGGGACACGATGCCCTGCAGTGATCACGTGAGGCCTCACTGGGAGCTGTTTTACTCAAATCCATCGTGCATGCGCCACGGTGATCTGAGCTGGAGCATTGCCCATGGGACTGTGACCACGAACACAATTTCTGGCACTTTTCACAAACACAAATCCGGAATGCGGATTCTGTGGTGAGCTCGAAACAGTGGCGCATCAATACGTACACTGCAAAAGCCTAGACTCACTCTATAATCTGTTACGAAATATTCAACTGAAATTCGATCTTCATTTCTCCCCCACAATTCTTATTTTTGGATATAGGGGGAACGAGGGTACCAAGGATATAGAGGGGTTGACAAGCTTCATCACGAACAAAGCCACACTGGCTATCTATAGGGCCAGAAGATGCGCAATTGAAGGAAGCGGATTACCCAGCCACTGCAGCATCTTCAAGGCCCTGGTTTCTGCCAGAATTTGGCTCGAATTTCGGTACGCTCAGTTGACGGGGGGTGTCTCATCTTTCTCGATGCGTTGGACTACAGTGGGTGCTTTGTGCAATGTGACAAATGCAGGGGATCTGGTAATGAGTTTTTGAGGGTGAATTTTATTGTTGGTGTCTATGAACACAGTAGCACACCATGGGATTTATGTTACACGGGGAAACCGTGTGATATCATTGATTTAAAAAAGGGGGCACAAAAGCAAACATAAAAAAATAACAACAAAAACGACAAGAAAACCAAATGATGAACGAAGCAAAGTGCCGAAAAACCGAGCATCTTTCTGTTCTGATCGTAAAAAAGGAGGGAGGGCGAACTGTCAGAGCTAACCCCGGACAATGTATGTCTGTTGAACTTCTTTGGTACCGTACGTAGCCAACCGCACTAATCATACTCGACATTAATTGCATTGTTCTCTTAAAGAAATTGGCCCCTGCTACAGGAATGTAGAATTTCAACCACGTTCTCATGGTTGATTTGGAGACAAATGCCAGGTTGCCCGGCACTCCCGTCACCGAGGAGACCTTCAAATGTTTGGCTTTTATCGATAACAAATTCATAGCTAATGAATAGCTAACTACGGCTACCCACGCGTACCACGTGCAAGTGATAATGATGGACTGGATGGACTCCCCCTTGGTTAAATGAAGGACAAATATAGCAAGACATATATTATTCAATTCAGTTGTTTTTAAAGATGCATGCCTATTGAATAGATTTAGCCCCTTCCAATGAATTTCAACAGCCTCCGGTATACGGAGCTAGTTCGAAGTGCATTTTTCTGGGATAGCTGATCAATGTTGAGATGCAAGAGTGAATGATTTGCAGGCAGTTCCCATCTCAGAAGCTTGTAATTTTCGTGATGTACCTCCCTTATGCCATCACTCATTTCACATTTTTTTTCCATTCACTTTCACATCTCTATGAATTCCATATCCATTAATTTTATCCCATTAAAACAGCCTTTTATTATATATTCGCTTTGATTCTGCCAGTTTGGCTTTTACACTCTGGGTAATATTCCCTTTTTAAATTCTGCAGCTCTAATGTGTTTAAGTGTCGCAAGTTATCATTATAAGGGGGGGGGGGAAGGAAATAATTGGGCATTGCAAAGCAGGCTTTTTGGGGGGTTAGTAAGTTTGCCTTTGCATTAAAAATCGGAGAGGATGGGATCTGACACCCGGACTAATAGCAACTCTAAAATGTGTCTCCTTTCGCAGGCACCATTAAACGTCCTTATAACCTACAAGCAAGGCTTCATTTCTCGTGGAATATTTTTCAAGACCCCCCCCCACCACCACATCCACCTCCCTCAACCTCTGAACCCCTTGCCCCCCCCCCCCCCGCCACAGCACAGAGAATGTGGGAGTGGGATGGGGATATTTTTGGAGCTCAGGCCCTGGACAGCTCCAGCTGAGCTTAAGCGTTGCGCCTGCAACTGTGCGTCCGAGATCTCACGTGGCTAATTTGAAGAGCAGAAAACTGTCACAGGTGACCATTGCCAGCCAATAGTTGATCCACACATTATGGTCTCACGTTTTCTGTCTGTTGATTCCATTGGGATCAGCGTGGCTCAATATTGTTGGCTCTCCACTAGAAACATTGCCTTGGGGCTGAGGATAACTAATGATTAGAGGAGATGGGAACGCACCCAAGAGCCTCGGCCGCCATGGAGATGGAGCAACGAGATTGGTTCGTACACAGGTGCTGGGTGAATTGTTGGATTCTTGTGAAATTGTGATGGATGCTGAGACGGCCTTGAAAGGTCATCATCCAGCAGTGGATTGATGTGAATTGTTGGATTCTTGTGAAATTTTGATGGATGCTGAGACGGCCTTGAAAGGTCATCATCCAGCAGTGGATTGATCATGGCTGGCGATGATGACTAAGTTGAACATTATAAGACATTTAAACATTTTGAATTTCAATTCTATTCAGGGGTAAACTCAGCCTTTCCGTCATCCACAAATTCAGAAGTGATTTTTTCAATTCATAGACTGGTCCCTCTCCTGGCTTGGGGTTCTCAGGGTAGATGAGCAATGCCTTTGATGCCACCACAAATTGCCACCGCTTCCTTCCTCATGCCACATCCCTCAACTAGTGCGTTGACCGGACCAGAACCTCATCGTCGGTTCTCACGGCGTCGCACCAACCATGTGCCTTTGGGCCCCTTTCCCTAAGTTCGCCAACCTCTGGGTGCCTGTTCACTTGAGCCTTGCAACAGTTCGACTTGATTGTAGTTACAGAGCTTGACGAACGCATTCGTGTTTAGGAGCGTGCAGCGACACGCCGGTCTGACCTGCTTTATTCGAGTGTCTCATTCAGAAAAGCGACGGGGCAATTTGCTCATTTGCCGGCAGCGTATCTCGGACATTCACAACATCGCCTCCCCCGTGGCCTTCAACTGGCTCACCCAACCTCGACATCAACACCGCACGTTGCTAATCACCCCGTTGTACACGTGAATAGAGCAGGAGAATTCATACTGACACTGCTAAAAGGCGATTTATTTCAATTTGTAAACATTGACCCATCTGCGATGCCAGCTATTTTTATTTGGTTACGAGGAGCGAGTGATGCCTGCAGTGGTTTAAACAGCTAGAATGTTTGTGCTGCAGCCCTTTATCAAAATGCAAAAGCAAATAATTGCGGCGATCATGCATTATTCAACGTTACGTTCCCGGCTGCCGATCATTAATTCATTGTCCCCGCCGCTAATGACGCGCGCGCCTGCGATGCGTCGTGTGGTTGATCGTGGTGGTGGTGGTGGTGTCCTGTCCACGTCGCTCGCTCTCGCCGCGTCCCTGAGGCTCCTCCACCGCAGCACGCCACCTCCTCCTCCTCTCAACACCTCCAGCCGGTCTCTGCTCGATCGGGCGTTTCCCTTCTCCTCCGCGGTCATCCGGTAACCCGCGTATCGAGAATTCCATTTTTAGAGTGCAATTTTATTTGAGGACTACTGTGCGTTGACTTGGTGCGGTCTGGGACTGTTTTTGCTGCCTTGACCACATTTGGGAATTGGTGTACTTACGCAATTTGAACATATTTACGTTTATCTAATGTATGTATTTATTTTGGGATCTCCATTGCCAGTACCAAAATGTGATAATAGGGTTTTCCCCTTTAATTCTGGCAACAAAACAGGTGTTAAGATGTTAAAACACCAAACTGAAACCTTTTACAAGGAATCATGTCAGAAAAAAGTGGAAAAAACCTATTATCATGTATTTACTTTTAGTGATTTTCTTGCCCTTCCTATACTTTTCACGCCTCTCGTTTTTTGTATCCTTTCTTGTTGCAGCTTTCTGATCCCGTACCCCTAACTGGACATCTGTGAAAAAGAGCTTCATAGCTCATCGGATATCTCCAGGATAAATAAATATTCTGATTCTGAACTCGCTACCCCCCTGGATGTCACTGCCGCTAAATCCTTTTGCCGGTGAGATGTTAACTTCCTCTCCTGGTATGCAGGAGGTCGTGGGTTTGATTCCGTGTCTCTCCCCGTCGTCTCGTGGATTTTTCTCTGGGTGCCTCCCCATTTTACCACCACATTTAGAAACATGCGTTTAGATAATTTGTCTGCTATACATTCCACATCAGCAACTTCGGTGAACTATCCTTTGTGGCCAGGTCGCTTCTGAAAATAGCTATATAGCTCAATGGGCCTTACCTGGTAAAATACAGTGAGGGAAAAAAGTATTTGATCCCCTGCTGATTTTGTACGTTTGCCCACTGACAAAGAAATGATCAGTCAATAATTTTAATGGTAGGTTTATTTGAACAGTGAGAGACAGAATAACAACAAAATCCAGAAAAACGCATGTCAAAAATGTTATAAATTGATTGGCATTTTAATGAGGGAAATAAGTACTTGACCCCTCTGCAAAACATGACTTAGTACTTGGTGGCAAAACCCTTGTTGGCAATCACAGAGGTCAGACGTTTCTTGTAGTTGGCCACCAGGTTTGCACACATCTCAAGAGGGATTTTGTCCCACTCCTCTTTGCAGATCTTCTCCAAGTCATTAAGGTTTCGAGGCTGACGTTTGGCAACTCGAACCTTCAGCTCCCTCCACAGATTTTCTATGGGATTAAGGTCTGGAGACTGGCTAGGCCACTCCAGGACCTTAATGTGCTTCTTCTTGAGCCACTCCTTTGTTGCCTTGGCCGTTTGTTTTGGGTCATTGTCATGCTGGAATACCCATCCACGACCCATTTGCAATCCCCTGGCTGAGGGAAGGAGGTTCTCACCCAAGATTTGACGGTACATGGCACCGTCCATCGTCCCTTTGATGCGGTGAAGTTGTCCTGTCCCCTTAGTAGAAAAACACTTCCAAAGCATAATGTTTTCACCTCCATGTTTGACGGTGGGGATGGTGTTCTTGGGGTCATAGGCAGCATTCCTCCTCCAAACACGGCGAGTTGAGTTGATGCCAAAGAGCTCCATTTTGGTCTCATCTGACCACAACACTTTCACCCAGTTGTCCTCTGAGTCGTTCAGATGTTCATTGGCAAACTTCAGACGAGCATGTATATGTGCATTCTTTAGCAGGGGGACCTTGCGGGCGCTGCAGGATTTCAGTCCTTCACGGCGTAGTGTGTTACCAATTGTTTTCTTGGTGACTATGGTCTCAGCAGCCTTGAGATCATTGCAAGATCCTCCCGTGTAGTTCTAGGCTGATTCCTCACCGTTCTCATGATCATTGCAACTCCACAAGGTGAGATCTTGCATGGAGCCCCAGGCCGAGGGAGATTGACAGTTCTTTTGTGTTTCTTCCATTTGCGAATAATCGCACCAACTGTTGTCACCTTCTCACCAAGCTGCTTAGCAATGGTCTTGTAGCCCATTCCAGCCTTGTGTAGGTCTACAATCTTGTCCCTGACATCCTTGGATAGCTCTTTGGTCTTGGCCATGGTGGAGAGTTTGGAATCTGATTGATTGATTGCTTTTGTGTTAAAGGGAGTGCTCCTAATCTCAGCTCGTTACCTGTATAAAAGACACCTGGGAGCTAGAAATCTTTCTGATTGAGAGGGGGTGAAATACTTATTTCACTCATTAAAATGCAAATCAATTTATAACATTTTTTACATGTTTTTTCTGGATTTTTTTGTTGTCATTCTGTCTCTCGCTGTTCAAATAAACCTACCATTAAAATTATAGACTGATCATTTCTTTGTCAGTGGGCAAACGTGCAAAACCAGCAGGGGATCAAATACTTTTTTCCCTCACTGTAATACATTGTTTATATATAAAATATAAATATAGAAAAAAAATACGATTACTCTCTCCCTTCCTCCCTCGAGAACCTTACCCTCCCATGCTCCATCTCCTCCCTACAATCCTCCATCCCTCCGTACATTCCTTCATCCCTCTTTCCCTCGAGAACCTGATTCTATTCGAATTGCACTGTGGTGTTTATCATCGCACTGACCTCATTCATCCATCCCCCCAACATGTGCCACATTTCTCTCCGTCGTTCTCTTCACGTCTCCCCCATGAGCCTCTCATCTCACGGCCCTCCCCTGTGTTGTACCGCGACCTGGGATGTGATTTTATTTGGGCGGCTCCATTCAAATTGTATCATTAGTCTCAGCAGCGAGGGGTGAGGGTACCAAAGGTGACTTGCCTGCCGAGTCGGTGGTGTGACCTGTCGCTCACCTTCTGACTTCACAGGTTTCTGCTTGACAAGCAGATTTTTTTTTCCCCGTTCATAAGCAACTGAATGTGTGCATGTGGTGCGGTGTATGTGCAGGGAGTGGTGGCGCGGTGGTTAGCGCGCTACGCTCAGAGGACCAAAGTTCGATTCACGCTCTTGACCGACAACAATGGCGATTATCTGAACTGGTCCTGGGCCTCACCTAGGTCGACTCGGCCTCAAATGAGTACCGCGTGCGATGTGTACACATCGCCACTCGGGAGACAAAGGTGGCCGGGCGTGGTAACTTTCCACCCACCCCCTGGTGTGCCAGGTTGGCCTTCATATGTGCTACTCACGAAAAGGGCTTGCCCCAACAGTCTCTTAAGGCTAGACGGGGAATCTTTGTCTTTTTTTGGACGTGCTCCGCATGTATATGCCTGATTAATAACAGTGATTGCCTCTTCATCTGCAATGCATAAACTATCAACATTATTTCCTTTATAGAAAGCGAATATGCATGATTTTTTCTGAACAGGGATAAGGTTAAGATTTGTTTTCATGTAAAGGCCATTCCTTGTGGGACTGTTAATGTTTTCCTTCCCTTGGAAAACAAAACGATACTTGTTCATTCCTGTTAGCATGTTGGTATCTCTGCAGAAGGCCAATTCAAGCAAACACTGTCGCAAACGGATTTTTTTTTGAATTGTGCAAATTGTCCTGTGTGACGGTATTGAACAACAATTACTTACAATGAAATAATAACTGCCAAAAAGCCTCGACGTGCGGAAATATGTAACCGTAATTACAACGTTATTCACTTGTCAAACAAAAAAAAACCAGGAACTAATTAAATGTGAAAAATAGCATTTGCGCTCCGCGTGTGTGCGGTGTGGTGAAAGCGTGCGCGCCTCCTCCACTCTCCTCGCTCCTCATCCTCCTCGTCAACAAATCGTTCGTATCGAGAAAGCCGCACGTCGCGTATTTTGCGTGGCTCGTACTTTGTACGAAAACTCGTTCTTTATGTGACTCGTACTTTGTGGGACTCGTACTGTGTGACTCGTACTGTGTGACTCGTACTGTGTGTGACTCGTACTGTGACTCGTACTGTGTGACTCGTACTGTATGACTCGTACTGTGTGACGACTCGTACTGTGTGTGACTCGTACTGTGTGTGACTAGTACTGTGACTCGTACTGTGACTCGTACTGTGTGACGACTCGTACTGTGTGTGACTCGTACTGTGTGTGACTAGTACTGTGACTCGTACTGTGACTCGTACTGTGTGACGACTCGTACTGTGTGTGACTCGTACTGTGTGTGACTCGTACTGTGTGTGACTAGTACTGTGACTCGTACTGTGTGACTCGTACTGTGTGACGACTCGTACTGTCACTCGTACTGTGTGACTAGTACTGCGTGTGACTCGTACTGTGTGACGACTCGTACTGTGTGACTCGTACTGTGTGTGAATCGTACTGTGACTAGTACTGTGTGACTCGTACTGCGTGACTAGTACTGCGTGTGACTCGTACTGTGTGACTCGTACTGTGTGACTCGTACTGTGTGACTAGTACTGTGAGTGACTCGTACTGCGTGTGACAAGTACTGACTCGTACTGTGACTCGTACTGTGTGACTAGTACTGTGACTCGTACTGTGTGACTCGTACTGTGTGTGACTAGTACTGTGACTAGTACTGTGTGTGACTCGTACTGTGTGTGACTAGTACTGTGACTAGTACTGTGACTCGTACTGTGTGACTAGTACTGTGACTAGTACTGTGACTAGTACTGTGACTCGTACTGTGCGTGACGACTCGTACTTTGCGTAATCAAGTGTATTGAGATTCGTCCGAGATGTGTAGCGACTATGAATGAAAATGTTCTTTACTCTGTAATCCCTCGCTGTTGTTTTAGTGGGGCATCTATAAATGAATCGCTACAGAGCTCACCATCACCAGAGTTGAGCATTCAGGGTGCAATGCTTAGAATTGACCATTGTTTATGTTCATTGCTGCGGAGCGACTTGCCTTGATTCACGGTTAGCTCTTTGGACTCGAAGCACTTTTTTTTTTGCAGACGGTGCAATACTTTGCATGAAAGATAATGACAAGTTTGATCAGACGTTTTAATTAAATAGCAGTTCCATGGGCGATAAATTCCATTACGGCTGTTGCAGGATCGAGGGAGAGTGAGATTCTTAATTAAGTGGGAATATGGTCACGTTGTAATTTCACAAATATGTGAGACTGATACCAAGCTAACCATTAGCCAGGCAAGCTTACCTCCATTGCCTGCACAATAACATATCCTCTTATATCTATCAGCGTGGAGCGGAAACAACCGATATTGCTTTTTGTTGTTGTTGTTGTAAATCCGCAGTCGTTCAAACCTTGTTAATTTGCTCCGTAGAGCGCACTAAATAGCATTCGCAGGCATCATCCCGTCGCGGTCGTAATGTTTCTGTTGTTGTGTGATGTCTACTTGTTTATTTATCTCAAGCCTTTGCCAGCAAAAAGACAACAAAAAAACACTTGGCACATTGCAACGTATACACGCACGTACATAGCCCGCTTGTTGGGTGGTGGCTTTCCCACCAGAGGTGCTGAAGCCACGCGACTGTGGTGGGGGAATCACGATTTTTTGCAGCGTTTCACTTGGATGCTGCTTTCAGTTCCTGAAGAAGCCCCCCCCAAGCACGTGGTGTGAAACGTCGGACAACACGGGGGGGGGGGGGGACAAAGAGCGACGTCGAAGCGCCGCACAAGCACGGCCGCGAAATAAAAAAAAATCCTTAATTTTTTAAACGGTTTAATTTTAAAGTGCACTAAAAAGTAAATAACTCGATTTGATAACGGGAAGTGCACGACATCTTGATTACAAGAGACGCGCCGCGCCTGCTCCTTGGGCGAGCCGATTCCACAGTTTAGGGACCGCGGCGTTTCTGACCTACACAAAAATATATAATGAATATGCCGTCCATGAAAAACAAATTGCTTGAATAGAGGCAATTGATTGATTAATTGATGCCGATTTTGATACAGGCATGCGTCGTCACCGGATCTGAGTACGTGCGCAAAATGTGGAATTGATTGGACAACAGGAAGTAGACTAACTTTTGATTACAAGATTTGACCACGACACAGCTTTCAAGTTAAGTAAAACAGTTGGGGAACCCCCCCCCCCCCCTCTGCAGAACCTTCCAGTGGATTTGTGATGCTCTTCCTCAACAGAGTATGTGCGTGCGCCACGTCGCCAAATCGACGTAACCCTCTCCCGCTCCGAGACGTCTGCAGGTTGCAGGGCGTGGGTGTCCCGTTCGCCGCCGAATCTCGGAAACGCGCGAGTGCCTCTTCCTTTCAATTTATTTAGAGAGGCGTAGTAGCGCCGTTGTTTTTTTTTTAAAGACGTTGTTACTCTCCGCAGAGAACCGTAGCCACAAGACGGCGCTCTACGTTAGCTGGCGGCAAACTGTGCCACGCGCCCTCCCGCGTGGCCTTGTGGGGTGCCTCGGTTCCGACAAAGTTTTTGTTTTCAGATTCCGTTTCGATTGACGTACACGTACGTCATCGGAATGGGTTATGGTGTCACGCTGCCCTAACGAGCGCAGGGCGACGTTCATCTCGGTTGGTGGCCCTGAAATAGTGCTGGATATTGAACTTGACTTTGATGGGTCCAGTTTATTAATAGGACAACAGTTCATAATCCGTAATAGATTGTCTTTGGGTTAAATCGCGTAAATATATAAACGTATCGTTAAAACACGCCACCACCCGGCACAGCCAACTAGTAAGGGTTGTCACGTAAATAGAACGTGCCAATTCGTCACTAGTACAGTGACGAATTGGCATGGAGAGCCAAGCCACAACATTTACCATTTGAGTTGTTCACTGCCCACAAAGTGGTACCTATTTTCATCAGTCCTAGATGGATAGTGGGGTGAGTCACCCCCCCCCTCACCACCCCGCCATACGTAACATTATTTCACAATATTCTTGGTTCTTTCGGTAAAGTCACGTAGAAGGTAAACAAAAAAATATATAAAACAATAAAATTATCACGACGTTTCGACTGCAACACAAGCAATCATCATCAGGTGTGAAAACCACAGCAAGAAAATTTGTAAAAAAAAAACGCCACTTTTTTCAAATTTTCTCGCTGTGGTTTTCACACCTGATGATGATTGCTTGTGTTGCAGTCGAACGTCGTGAGAATTTTATTGTTTTATATTTTTATTATTTTATTGTTTACCTTCTACGTGACTTTACCGAAAGAACCAAGAATATAAATCCCTGCAGTCACGAAAGCTTTAAATCAAAATTATTTCACAATGTTTCTGTGCATGGACATAGTAAAGCATCTCCATTTATAATGAAAATGCAGGCACGATTAAGGTCTTACATTTGAGTGAAATCATTATAAACGGTCTGCCCTTCTCAACGTTCCTTCAATGGCGGTTTTAAAATTGTTACGGAAGCGCCCTTCTATAATGTTTTAATGACCGCGGCAATTTGCAGTGACCTAATTAATTCCATCACGTTACGCAACTGATTACAGGCATATACGTGCTGTCAATCTGCAAGAACATGCAGTCACACGTGGCCTTGGTTAAAACTGTCATTACTTGAGTTGAAGTGATAATTGGACCATGCTGGCTGGAGCAGTACATTGCTTTGAAATTTGCAAAATATTTTTTCGAATATTTCCAGAAACTTCGTGAAGACCTGGTATGCCCCCAACACAGTAATAATTTTCATTGTTGTGGAAGCAATCTTATCCTGCACATTGCTTTATCGCCAACTTTGGCCACAGGAGCCTCAGGAGCCTCAGGATAGTTAATTCCGGAAGACTACATGGTGCTCTGTGTAAACAACCTAATTTGAAGAACCGTTAAAAAAAAGTGTGAATGCCAAACGGTACTTGGCACGATGGGACGAGCTCACTGGAGGGAAATCACTCGGGCCAAACAATTTTACCCTAATGCTAACCGTAATTGTAACTGAAACAGCCAATCAGACTGTGGCTCAAACCCCTAGCCCTAACTCACTCGCGATTTAGAACCCTTAATCGAGCACCGACCCTAACAGTACTATCCAGTCGAACACAGACTCAAGTTTTAAACCGAACCAAAACCAACCAATCAAATGTCAACCCTGACCCTAAGGCTGGCTGAGCAAGCCAATTAAAATCTAGCCCTTGTCCCTTAACCCGTCCTTCATCACATTCTTTCCACCGTCTCTTTCACTTTTGACGTTGCCGCTTCTACTCCCTCTTGCGCTTCGCTGCTCCCCCCATGGATCGCGTCTCTCCTGAGACACTCCCAAGGATCAAACTAGATTCGAAGCTTTCGTGACAGCAGGAATTACTCTTTGGTTATTTTGGTAAAGTCACGTAGAAAATAAAGTCAAATAATAGAATACGACGTTTCGGTTGCAACACAAGCAACCATCATCAGGTAAGAATGAATGATACAACACAGACACGGGAACAGCATAGGCAGACACACATGCAGAGAGAGACACACAAAGACACACCGAGCGAGACTCTCTCTGCATGTGTGTCTGCCTATGCTGTTCCCGTGTCTGTCTTTTATCATTAATTCTTACCTGATGATGGTTGCTTGTGTTGCAACCGAAACGTCGTATTTTATTATTATTATTTCATTTTCTACGTGACTTTACCGAAATAACCAAAGAGTGCTCCCAAGGATGTCGACATCCGTGAATACTGGGCATCTGTGGAAAAGAGCTTCGTGGCTCATCGGATTCCTCCTACGGTATAAATACATCTTCTGACTTTGATTCTGTGAAAGCGCCTCCCGGCTTCAAATGAGCTGTGGGGCAGCTGGACGCCTTAGCTCCACTGGCACCCCATGAGCTTGCCACAAATGAACCACAAGTGTACCGTGCTGATGTCAAGGAGCATACATTCAGTGAACTGCAGTCATCCTCGGTTGCTTTTGGCTGGCGATCGAACAAAGACGGACACTGTATCGCGCGTTTTCAGGTGCTCTTGTGCGGCCGTCTACAACGCTCTTCCGATATTAGGAAGCCACTGGAGCTATGCACTTTTAAATCATCGAGGATTGAGCACTCATTCAGAACTCGTGTTTTGTGTTTAGTTCATTGCCCTTGTCCCGCACCTCCGATTAGAACGGTTGGCTACGTACGGTGCGAAAGAAGTTACACGCACGCTAAGCTTGGGGCTAAGGTTTTTCCTGTTGGATTATAATCCGTGTTGTGCGCCTTTGACCAAATTGCCCAGATTGCCACCGGTATCTTTTCAGATTTTGGAGCGCATTGTTGAGACTGGATTCGTGCATTGACACGCGACTAACCACGCATGGCATGACAGGTGTTATAGGCATATCTGTCAACCGATATGGTTTACTCCTATTCTTGTACAGGGAAATTGAGTTTTCAGGTCCATACGGCGTACAGCCGTTTCAATATTTGTTTGTGTTTCTGCCTTGTGATTGGACTTTGGAGGATGCACGTTGAGATGTATAAGGGGCACGGGGTGACCAATAAGATCGGAATTGGTCTGTAAGAAGGTAGGGCACTGAATAATAAGCGGTTGACAGGTACGTGTAGTCTGCTGTGGTGGTTACGTGGTGGGCAATCGGGAGTGCAATGCGGCGAAATGAGTGCACTGTGTAGGAACGTGCGCTTTGGCGTCGATGCACCCTAGCTTCTACCGACCCACTCGGAGCACCGTGGGGAAATGTGGCAACGTCCCCACGACACGCATGGCGTGGGGAAGGCCCTCGTCCAGCAGTGGGTGAACACAATGGCTGTACCGCGTACATGATCACCATCGCTGTTAACTTTAGAAAAAGCGGTTATAAAAACACATGTCACCAGCCACCGTGGGATGGCAGGTTGAGTTTGACATCCAACTGGGTTTCGAACGTGCAGTCTTCTCTGACTTTAACCACCACGTCAGTGGGGGCTGGGGCTATCACCAGCCCGCCGATGCCCTTAAACTCGTTAGATCCACGTCGTTGTGCCGACATACGGCGTGGCATTTGCTTTGGCAAAAATCTGCCACGGCAAATCGGAGCTGCATAGGACATCGCTTTAATGCGAGTTATGATATTTAGCCGCGCCATCATCTTACATAAATGAGCGCACAAAAAAAAGGTTTCGCCGGATAATGAATGTTGCTGCTGCAGCTTTCTATTATTTACATGACTTTTAAAGGTTTTGTTAGTTATAATCCTCCCTACCCCATTGTGATTATTCGATGAGTTCTTACGATTACGTCGTCGCAATTAGAATCAAGAACGAATCTCTTGTTTTTTTTAACACAATGGTTTACAGTGCGTGTACGTGTGCGTCAGCGTCTCTAGAGGCTGCCACGTACAATCTAATAAATATACAATGTGTACGAATCGAGAGTCCCCGTATGAAGCCCGATGCTCGCGCACGCGTCAATCGAGTGCGGCATCCACGAACGCGACAATCGATTTTAATCACCGATATTGATGCGCCGCTGGTTTTAAGTGCCTACCTGGGGGGTGAGCGGGGGGCTTTGCACGTGGAACCGAATTCATTACCGCAATGCACTCTCGTGGCGGGCCCCGTCACGCGGCGGTGAGGATTTGTGTGTGTGTGGGGGGGGGGGGGGGGTGGCCCCCCGCACTTGCGCCCAAACGTTGCCACGCCGATCACCGGTTCGGGAAAACATTCGCAACCTCGGCCCATTTCCTTCCATCGTTTTAGTCTCGGCCGTCATTAGCTGCGCTCGCCTGATCGTGTGCCCCCCAACTTATTGACACAACCGCGAATCACGTGATATGCGTGCCGTTTTTGTTGTCGTGGGTCTGTGCCGGATGAAGCTAGCGCGGGGCCTGTAGCATGATGTTATAAAGGGGCCCTAAATAAAATCAAAAACATAAATATTACAAACGCAACATTTTTAACTTGCATACTAAAGTAAGTACTTTTTCATTTGCTATACAGCCAGATAATACGACAAATCGCTAACCTTAAACACCCAGTCGTTCCTAAAAGTTGAAGGCAGTATAGTACTATAGTAATAGAGCAAGTGCAGAATCACGGAACCGGAATTGATAGCTTGAAAGCATTTAGCGCGGGGCCCTTGAAAGTGCGGGGTCCGTAGCTACTAGGATAATCCGGCACTGCTTCGGGTTATTGAGTACGAACGTATATAGCTCGGGCGCATGAGAGCGTAATTCACCGTAAGGGAAATAAGAGTACTGCAGGTCCCATCGTGCCTCCATCACACCGCAATGCCACATATTGCTTCATATTCCAGTGGGAAGTATTTGTTGTACCCCTGGACATTGACGCAGGGCGGCATGAGATGAAAATCGGCGATTGTCAGCAGCGCTGTCCGTACTCGGCGGTTTTAATCACCGTATCCATCGCAGGGAGAAAGAGAGAGAGAGAGGACCAAAAAAAACAACCTCACACCTCTACCTTTCTCCCCCTTCGACGTCCTGTCAGGGATCTTAACGCACCGGCTGATTTTCTCAGCTGTCGTTCGTTGCTCACGTTCACATTTCCCTTTTGGTTGCGGTCGTGGGGTCGGGTGAAGGTGAACGGGGGAACGTCGTTCCAGAGCGCCGGGGGCTCCGAGACAGGGCTGAGTCGCAAGGTCACGAGCGGTGATATTTTAAGTAGAGTTCACAAAGGTCACCGGCCGGCAATCTCCCTCTACCAAGGATTTGTCATATCACTCCACGGGTCGTAAACAACAACAACAACAACAAAAAATGCCCCCAAGCTTGAAAAGCAGGGCCGGGGCAATTTCCTTACGCCTCTACTGCCCGCTCGGTTTGTGTCGTAAGGAGGAGGGGGAAAACATATGAAGCGATGAGGATACTGTATTTCATCTTCGCTCGATGAAAATTCGTCTCTTCATTATTTTAAGCGATGAATTCGAGTGCCGTATAACGTATCGACGTTGTCATTTTTGAAACCGTTCGATTTTCTGGCGAGATCCGGCTCTGTATTAACAAAGAAAAATGTGAAACCTTTCAAGTTTAGGTCGTATCTTGATCATCATCATCATCATCATAAGCCATGATCTATCCACTGCCGGATGAAGACCTCTGCAAGTCGTCGTCATCTCTCATGGTCTCGCTGTGCAGCGATCCGCCTGATCTGCTGCACCCTGCACACGAGCTGATGTCATTGTTCCTTCTCCGCACGCAGATGTCCTCTTCCTCCTTTGCCTCTCTCGTACCTTGTTGCTAATGGGGTCACAAACGCACGATGCTAGGTTTTGTTTTTATATCTACCTTACATCATTGTTAAACATGCTTCGTTGATAATGTACAAGCTTACCACGTTCTAATTCTTAAAGAAAAAAATAAAATAATTATTTTTATGTCAGTACACCAGTGTTATGCAGAACTCATTTATATTTAGCTCGATGGTATGTCTTGTGTATGCTGCTCGATTGATATCTGAAAGTGATTAACCCTCCTTCATTTGTGACGAAAAATAAAAACGTTTTTTTTTAATTTGGCTGAGCAGACACTCCTTTGTATAGCAACGGAGCAGCGCTTTCCAACAACACAATCACATTAACGCCGTTCTTCAAATGGAATTTAAAAAAAAAATCACTGAAATAGGTCTCGTTTGTGCATCCTGCTATCCGATGCGTTTGTTTGCTGGGGAAATAGGCCCCCGAAAAATAATTCTACATTCTGACGAACATTACGTTTCAAAGCGTGCCGAATCCTCCGGAGGGCTGCGCAATCTGCCCGGTGCATTTATTTTGATTTAATGGATTGAGAGCTCCAAAGATGTTCATAAAATAATGAATGATAAAACAATAGAGACCAAAATTTTGCCTTCAGCCTTCAAAGCCTGGAGAGGTGTGGGCCAGGGGGTAGTAGCTTCGTAAAGTGAGAACATTAACGATGTCTGTCTTGGTTATTTTCAGACACGTGAGCTTCTCTTACGTAATTGGTTTTGCGTGTGCAGGATAAATCGGCGTTTAGTTTAAATCCTCTTTTTTACGGTGGATAAGTACCGGTCCAGGCTTGGTCAAGGAAATTAACACCAATGGCAAGTCGCCAAGCATCCTCTCTCTGCCTCGTACCTACTGTAAGTTAGATGCACGTTGAACTTCTTTTGCACCGTACGCAGCCAACCGTGCTAATCGGCGGTGCAATTAGCACGGAACCTCAGGCCCCCCTCCGAGACGCCGCAAGGATCTTTGTTTACTCGCCCAAGCGAGATCTCGGGATGGCGTGCTTGATTTTATAAATAAGCCGCGGGCTAAAAAAATCGAGTGTTTGAGACGTGCACTGATACTGGCGTTGTTATCATCGTCGATTAATAATAATAAAAAAAGCCGTGCCAGCTAACGTGAGACTGCAACTCCCGGACGCTGCCATGTTTCCGCAAGCTATTCAAATGAGTCTGGTGTGTTTCTAAATGTTGCGGACGCAAACAAACCCGCCGAAATGTCGATAATTCTGTAAGACGGTAATTGCAATCGAAATATCCGAGTGTGTTTTTTTATTTTATTTATTAAACTGTCTTTTCGTTGGCAAAGTGGGAGGTTGCCAATTCATCTCGGTGACATGTGAACAGTGTTGTATGAGTTGGGGGGTGGCGGGGTGGCGGGTCGCACGGTGCCAGCTATGGGTCACGCGCCACCAAAAATGTTCCACAGCCAAGATGTTGGGAACCACACGATGCCACGTCGTCGCAGCAGCGGCGGCTTTTGGCTACCCGTCGGACGAAGACGGTCTATCCGCGTCGCTCTTTCATGCGTGCTTCTGCGGCCGTCTGGAACGCTCTTCCTTCCGATATCGGGAACCCGCGGGAGCGATGCACTTTTGAATCGAGATTGAAAGCGCATTTTTTTAGAACTGTTTTTTTTTGTTGTTGTTTAGTTTTGTTGTCCTTCCCCCTTCACCTCCAATGATCACGGTTGGCTACGTGCGGTGGCAAAAATAAGTTCAACATACGTAACAACGATGGGATCCATTTAAATGCCCCTTTTTGCGTTTGTGCCTGGTTGGCAATGTCTTCTCTTCCAGTAAGAATTGTCAACAGTCTTCAGCCTTAAACAAAAAAAAACTGTCACATGACCCACAGCTTGGTCCATGAGAAGATTCACGAAGCTTTTGCATTCTGGATGGAAAAATAACACGTCGAAAGGACTTCATCAAAAAGCACAAAATTCCCAAGTTACCTTTTGAATCATCGGGTTCTATCAGCTGTGACGCATATTGCAAAAGAAACACCCCGTTGTACGATGTGCGTTGAACTTCTTTCGCACCGTACATAGCCAACCGCGATAATCGGAGGTGCGGGAGATGGACAACAAACTAAACACACGCAAAAATAAGTTCCAAATAAATTAATTGTATAAGCCGGTCTCCCTCTTTGCGAGCAAATGTGCATACGGCCCTGCGATGTGTTTCCGGGTTGTAGGAAAGTCGGAAAACCATGCCTGAACGACATTTGGCACAACCCGAAAACAACGATAGAGCAAAGACAAAGATTCCCCGTGTAGCCTGAACCGACTGTTGGGGCAAGTGCTGTTAGCGAGCGCCTGATTGTAGAGCACAACCCCGACCACAATGCACGTAATCCTCTGCGGCGAATGTATTTATGGATTAGCAAGACCATACTCTTTGGGTCTTTCGGTAAAAGTCACGTAGATAGAAGACCATGCCGTATTTTTTTTTTGCGCCGTGACCCTGTTTTGGAGTTCATGAATAAAGATGATTCGACCAAAGACTGCTTTTTTTTGGCGCCCGCGTTCTCAGTGATGTGTAATCGGAAAAGCGAAGAGGCAACCAGAGCTCACGGTGGTGGCGAACAAACAAACAAAATAAGCTGACATTTTTCGCTTATTTTAGCCACGAACCGTCAAAGAAAATGATCGGCTTGTATGGCGCGGGATCACAGTGCAAACAAACAACGCGTTGACAATAGAAAGGCTGCGGCTAAGCCTTTCGAAGAATAGCTTTACAACAGAGGTGTGCGCGCGCGTGTGCGCGTGTGTGCGTTTGTATATTTCGGTGGCTGCTTTATTCGTATGCATGTCCGTGGATACTGCCTGTCATCGTACTTGTACTGTACGTGCAAATGACAAAGCTGTATACGCACTGGACATATTGGCATACACTTATGTTGACGACAAAGATCCCCCAATGTAGCCTCCACAGGTCGTTACGGTGGTGAGACAGTGCTCTGTTAGCTAGCGCCTACCGAAGGCCAACATGGCACGGCAGGAGGTTACGTGGTCAGCACCACGTCCGGCCGCCTTTGTCACGCCAGTGCTGATATTTGTTTTTATACCCCCGCACCAGGTATTCATTTGAGGCTGAGTCGACCCAGCGGAGGCCCAGGACCGGTTCAGATAATCGCCAATGATGCGAGACTTGGCCATTAATCCAACTCAGTCCGCCAGTTCCTAAGTGCTGTGCGCTAATCAATGTACCACTGCTCTTCGCACGCACACATACCGAGACAAAGAGACCAAAGATGTCCCCGTATGGCCTTTAACAGATTGGTAGGGCAAGTGCTGCAAGCGACCACCTACAGTGAGGGAAAAAAGTATTTGATCCTCTACTGATTTTGTACGTTTGCCCACTGATAAAGAAATGATCAGTCTATAATTTTAATGGTAGGTTTATTTGAATAGTGAGAGAAAGAGTAACAACAACAAAATCCATAAAAACGCATGTCAAAAATGTTAAAAATTGATTGCATTTTAATGAGGGAAATAAGTATTTGACCCCTCTGCAAAACATGACTTAGTACTTGGTGGCAAAACCCTTGTTGGCAATCACAGAGGTCAGACGTTTCTTGTAGTTGGCCACCAGGTTAGCACACATCTCATGAGGGATTTTGTCCCACTCCTCTTTGCAGATCTTCTCCAAGTCATTAAGGTTTCGAGGCTGACGTTTGGCAACTCGAACCTTCAGCTCCCTCCACATATTTTCTATAGGATTAAGGTCTGGAGACTGGCTAGGCCACTCCAGGACCTTAATGTGCTTCTTCTTGAGCCACTCCTTTGTTGCCTCGGCCGTGTGTTTTGGGTCATTGTCATGCTGGAATACCCATCCACGACACATTTTCAATGCCCTGGCTGAGGGAAGGAGGTTCTCACCCAAGGTTTGATGGTACATGGTCCCGTTCATCGTCCCTTTGATGCGGTGAAGTTGTCCTGTCCCCTTAGCAGAAAAACACCCCCAAAGTATGTTTCCACCTCCATGTTTGACGGTGGGGATGGTGTTCTTGGGGTCATAGGCAGCATTTCTCCTCCTCCAAACACGGCGAGTTGAGTTGATGCCAAAGAGCTCCATTTTGGTCTCATCTGACCACAACACTTTGACCCAGTTGTCCTCTGAATCATTCAGATATTCATTGGCAAACTTCAGACGGGCATGTATAAGTGCTTTCTTGAGCAGGGGACCTTGCGGGCGCTGCAGGATTTCAGTCCTTCACGGCGTAGTGTGTTACCAATTGTTTTCTTGGTGACTATGGTCCCAGCTGCCTTGAGATAATTGACAAGATCCTCCCGTGTAGTTGTGGGCTGATTCCTCACCGTTCTTATGATTATTGCAACTCCACGAGGTGAGATCTTGCATGGAGCCCCAGGCCGAGGGAGATTGACAGTTCTTGTGTTTCTTCCATTTGCGAATAATCGCCCCAACTGTTGTCACCTTCTCACCAAGCTGCTTGGCAATGGTCTTGTAGCCCTTTCCAGCCTTGTGTAGGTCTACAATCTTGTCCCTGACATCCTTGGAGAGCTCTTTGGTCTTGTCTATGGTGAAGAGTTTGGAATCTGATTGATTGATTGCTTCTGTGGACAGCTGTCTTTTATACAGGTAACAAGCTGAGATTAGGAGCACTCCCTTTAAGAGTGTGCTCCTAATCTCAGCTCGTTACCTGTATAAAATACACCTGGGAGACAGAAATCTTTATGATTGAGATTGGGTCAAGTACTTTTTTCCCTCATTAAAATGCACATCAATTTATAACATTTTTGACATGCGTTTTTCTGGATTTTGTTGTTGTTATTCTGTCTCTCACTGTTCAAATAAACCTACCATTAAAATTATAGACTGATAATTTATTTGTCAGTGGGCAAACGTACAAAATCAGCAGGGGATCAAATACTTTTTTCCCTCACTGTATGAAGGCTGGCACGGTACACGAGGTGGTGGGTCGTCGACAATATGCATGGCTGCCTTTATCTCTCCGAGTGCTGTTTGTGCACTAATTTAAGGCTGAGTCGACCTAGGGGAGGTCCCGGACCATTGAAAATTTTTCTCCAGTTACTGGTCGTGAGCAGGAATCAAACTCCCATCGCCGGGATCGTGGCACAGTGCGCAAACCACGGTATTGCTGCTCCCCATACACGCACGCGTACACACCTGTAGTCACAAACGCACGTGCGCACACCTGTAGTTACAGATGCACGCGCGCTCACCTGTAGTCACAAACGCACGCACACCTGTAGTCACAAACGCGCGCACACCTGTAGTTACAAACGCACGCGCGCACACCTGTAGTGACAAACACACGCGCGCACACCTGTAGTGACAAACGCACGCGCGCACCCCTGTAGTGACAAACGCACGCGCGCACACCTGTAGTGACAAACGCACGCGCGCACACCTGTAGTCACAAACGCACGCGCGCACACCTGTAGTGACAAACGCACACGCGCTCACCTGTAGTTACAAACGCACGTGCGCACACCTGTAGTGACAAACACACGCGCGCACACCTGTAGTGACAAACGCACGCGCGCACACCTGTAGTGACAAACGCACGCGCGCACACCTGTAGTCACAAACGCACGCGCGCACACCTGCAGTCACAAACGCACGCGCGCGCACAGTCGTAGAAAACCCACAGCTCACGCGTGAATTTCTCACACGCAGCAAATTCAATCTGATGCAAAACCCCGTGAGTTTATTCGCCTTCCGCTTTCCCTGCACGTGCCACGCACACGCTTGTCGTCCCGACACGTACGCTTCCACGCACCGAAGGCCAGATTCACATGGCTACTGCTCCTTGCATTATGCATCCATAAAACCTGGACCCCCCCCCCCATCAGCAGTCCAAGGAGGGGGGATATAATGGCTGCAGGGCGAGGCCTATCATCCCCGAATATATTCTTTTCAACGACGTATCCCAACAACACACAAACAATCGTTTTGCCGGTGTCCATCTCCGTGCGGTGGCACCGAGCCAGCGGAGGAGAGTCTTCTCCGTCCAACTCCTCGCCGTTACAAATTTTCCACCAAGTGGCACTGCATTGTGAAAAGACCCCCCCCCCCCCCCAGGAGAGACGATGTGGTTGAGTCATTATCCCGAGTGGGGACTTTGAACTCTCGAACCGTGAGTAAGGAGCGTTCTGCCACCGTCCCGCCTGGCCAGACAAACGTGAAATTAGGTTGCTGTGTGCATGGTCGAAGGGTTATCCCCATTCTCATCCGGCAGCTCAAAGTTTCGACTCGGCTAGCGGGGCGGTGGGTGGTGGCTGCAGATTACTCACGTAGTCATCATCCGTCACGGCGGACCCGATATAATCCCAAAGAACAGCTTCCTCTTCCTTCGACCCCATCCCCCCACTCCGCCACCCACACAGCATCGCCACAACCGGGTAGGGAATGCCCCCCGTTTATGCCAATGCGTGCCGAGGCGACTCGGCTCGCGTGTGTCGTCGCTCAATTAGAAGCCAACCTTGGCACGCACCACGCTCGGCGAGGGACGGCGTCCCTTCTCATCCTACTCCACTTCCTCCTCCTCCACAGCGGCAGCTGTTCAGGGGCAATGACCCGGGCGCCAATGCACAGTCGACACAGCGGCTCGCAAAGCAGCACGGAGCGCCACTCATGCATCCGTTGGCAAGCTTGGAGATGAGACGAGCGCGTAACGGGAGGGGGACGGGGAGGGGAAGGAGGCGATGCGGTGCGGGTTCAGGGCCGTCAGTGGTTGCCCCGTGAGCGACACTCGTTTACTTGTACACTGAACAACACAACGTAAGCATGGGTGCGGCAGTGGCTGTTGTTATTATTGAGGCTTTGTCATAAAGCCAACGTCCGACTTGTCTAAAATGCTGAATGGATAGAATCGAATACATATGTTTAATGTAAATGCGAATAGACGTTATGTAAATATGCTACGTTTTTTTACTACAGCTGTTACAACGTGCTTAATCAAGTAGGTTTCTTACACGAGAGACATAAACAGCACAGACACTGCATCACCGAGTGACATAAAATATGTAGTGCATGTATTATATGATGATAATTTCGTTTTGTATACACATCACAAAGGGAACACATGAGCAGGTTAAATTATATATCGAAACATTAACGTGTTATAAAATTGTGCAATAAGCTTTACAGCTTCAATAAATGTGTGCTATTTTGTTGCCTTTAATAATAATATAGAATTATGTATATATAGGTAGCCCTGTTTATATTATTGTCACACATGCTAGGGCGAATCAGTAATCAAAGGTCTTTCATTGTAGGCACGGTATTCATGTATGGCATCAAAAAAGCCACTCTGTTACCCTGAAAAATATGCACATTCATCAATGTGAAATTATTTTCGTTCACACTCTCTTTCCCTCCCTCCCTCCCTCTCCAATTTTCTTGCCGACGGTGACCGAAATGCACGCTCGCTCTGCGTGGTAAAACTTTGTGCTATTCGGGATGCCGTCGGTGTGGGCTCGCCGTACGTGAAGGGGGCCGAGAGTTCCGATGTCCCGGAGGGACGGGGAGGTGGGTGGGTGGGTGGGTGGTGGGGGAGGAGGAGGAGGAGCGATGAAAGCAGCACCGGTGGCAAATACCTCGCGGGTCGACGGTGCAGTAAATCCCGAAGATTGTGTCGGCCCCGAAACCAACCATCAGCGGAGTGTGGATTCGAAACCACCGAAGTCCCGTTGCTGTTCGCGGTGTTTCTGTTTCCCCCCCCCCCCCCACCCATGTTGGCGTTTCGCGGCGGGCTCGCGTTGAGTCGCAATTAAAACGGCAACAACAATAACAACAACAACAAAAACAGCCAATGCCTCGTACTGCAGCTCAAGGGGAGATTTCGGCTCGAGAAGTCGGAGGAGCGCCAGCGCCGCCAACGCTCTCACAAGCCGCGAACTTCCCACGTCTCCCGTCGCCCGGCTTCTGCCCGCCCCGTGCTCTCCATCTCCGTCCGCCCGTGGCGATACCGCCAGCGCTCACGCGGGTTAGCACAGCAGCAGCAGCACAGCCGCCACCTCCCCCGCCTCCTTCCCGTACCCGCGCCAGCGCCTATCCGTTCATCTTGCGCAGCTTGGCCGGCAGGATCTCCTCCGGAGCTCGGAAACTGATGCACGTGTTCATCCGCTGCAGCTTGGCCGGCAACTCCGACCTGCCGCCCACCGCCGGGCTCCTCTGCACGCCCGCGTCCGAGTTCATCTTGAAGGTCCTGAGCGGGAAGCGCTCCTCGGGCTCCGAGCCCATGCGCTTCATCCTGAGCGGGATTTCGCTCATGCTGTCGCTGCCCAGGCCGAAGCCGATGCCGGCGCTCGACACCGTCTCGCTGATGGTGGAGCTCATGCGCAGCAGCCGCCTGCTCTGGACGTCGCCGCCTCCCGCGCTCATCCTCTGAAGCTTGGACGGCAGGCGCGCCGCGGCCGCCGGGGCCGCCGCCTCGCCGGGGCCGCCGTCTTGGCAGTCCAAGCCGCCCGAGTCTTTCCTGCGGCTCTCGGCGAGCAGGGCGCGCTGCGGCGACAGCGGCGACTGCAGCAGCGAGGTGGCCTCCTCCTGCTCCTTGATGCTCTGCGGCGCCGTGGGAACCTCGAAGGTGCTGTGGAACTGCGAGTAGTCGACGCGGAAGAAGCCGTCCTCGAGCGACATGACGGGCAGGAAGCGGTGACCCCAGAGCACCTCGTCCTCCGTGTAGGAGGTGCGCGCCTGGCACGTCATGCCTGCGCGACAGCGGCTGCACGGCTTTAATTTGCACGCGGGAGGCACCCGAACTTCGCCGCGGCAAACCGCGAACGTCGATGCGCAGGAGAAGCCGGATGCGAGCACGAGCCGTCGCGAGCAAGTCCAGCTGCGTGCTCACGTAGAAAGTGTTTTGCTTTGATCGGGCATTGTTTCCCTTTGCATGCCCCACCACTGGTCCAATGTAAGGGGGTGCTGTTGCTTATATCCAGCTTCTACTGCATCTCACCTTTAGCTTCGACCGCATGCACGGGCAAGGCGAGTGACCGGAAGGCTTTACAAAAAGCAGTCGTGGTAGCTTTGACAGAGAAGCCGAATTCAGTGGGGGTCGTGCTAGGAGTTCTTACAAGAAGATTTCAAGCAAACACATCATGGGACCTCCTTTGCCAGTACCAAAATATGATAATAGGCTTTCCCCCTTTTTTCTGACCAACAAAACAGGTGTTGAGATGTTAAAACACCAAACTGAAATCTTTTACAAGAATCATGTCTGCATTAACCACAATAATTGTGGTCAGAATGCAAAAAAAGCCTTTTGGCATCCTCTAGTCTAACACCGTTTGAGACGAGGCTCAAAAGAAAGCTGTCTCTGATGTGGACCAATCAGTTTCAAGGACAATGCATATATTATCAGAGGTTATTTTTTGCATTCTGACCACAAGCATTTTGGTTAATGCAGACATGATTCCTTGTAAAAGGTTTCAGTTTGGTGTTTTAACATCTTAACACCTGTTTTGTTGCCAGAAAAAAAGAGGAAAAACCTATTATCATTACAAGAAAAGTTAGAATTAATTTATCGTAAGAAACAAATTCGGTTTCATGAAAGGGTGCGGGGCATGAGAAACGATGAGAATGCTTTGTGAACGGTGCATAGAACATGGCCAGGCGTTGTGTGTGTGTGTGTGCGTCGTGGACTATGAGAAGGTTGTCATTGACAGGTTTGCAGATTTTCAAGGGATGGTGGCAGGCACGTATGTATGTACAGTGAGGGGAAAAAAGTATTTGATCCCCTGCTGATTTTGTACGTTTGCCCACTGACAAAGAAATGATCAGTCTATAATTTTAATGGTAGGTTTATTTGAACAGTGAGAGACAGAATGACAACAACAAAATCCAGAAAAACGCATGTCAAAAATGTTATAAATTGATTTGCATTTTAATGTGGGAAATAATTATTTGACCCCCTATCAATCAGAAAGATTTCTGGCTCCCAGGTGTCTTTTATACAGGTAACGAGCTGAGATTAGGAGTACACTCTTAAAGGGAGTGCTCCTAATCTCAGCTTGTTACCTGTATAAAAGGACAGCTGTCCACAGAAGCAATCAATCAATCAGATCCTTAACTCTCCACCAAGGCCAAGACCAAGGAGTTCTCCAAGGATGTCAGGGACAAGATTGTAGACCTACACAAGGCTGTAATGGGCTACAAGACCATTTCCAAGCAGCTTGGTGAGAAGGTGACAACAGTTGGTGCGATTATTCGCAAATGGAAGAAACACAAAAGAACTGTCAATCTCCCTCGGCATGGGGGTCCATGCAAGATCTCACCTCGTGGAGTTGCAATGATCAAGAGAACGGTGAGGAATCAGCCCAGAACTACACGGGAGGATCTTGTCAATGATTTCAAGGCAGCTGGGACCATAGTCACCAAGAAAACAATTGGTAACACACTACGCTGTGAAGGACTGAAATCCTGCAGCGCCCGCAAGGTCCCCCTGCTCAAGAAAGCACATATACATGCCCGTCTGAAGTTTGCCAATGAACATCTGAATGATTCAGAGGACAACTGGGTGAAAGTGTTGTGGTCAGATGAGACCAAAATGGAGCTCTTTGGCATCAACTCAACTCGCCGTGTTTGTAGGAGGAGGAATGCTGCCTATGCCCCAAGAACACCATCCCCACCGTCAAACATGGAGGTGGAAACATTATACTTTGGGGGTGTTGTTCTGCTAAAGGGACGGGACAACTTCACCGCATCAAAGGGACGATGGACGGGGCCATGTACCGTCAAATCTTGGGTGAGAACCTCCTTCCCTCAGCCAGGGCATTGAAAATTGGTCGTGGATGGGTATTCCAGCATGACAATGACCCAAAACACACGGCCAAGGCAACAAAGGAGTGGCTCAAGAAGAAGCACATTAAGGTCCTGGAGTGGCCTAGCCAGTCTCCAGACCTTAATCCCATAGAAAATCTGTGGGGGGAGCTGAAGGTTCGAGTTGCCAAACGTCAGCCTCGAAACCTTAATGACTTGGAGAAGATCTTCAAAGAGGAGTGGGACAAAATCCCTCCTGAGATGTGAGCAAACCTGGTGGCCAACTACAAGAAACGTCTGACCTCTGTGATTGCCAACAAGGGTTTTGCCACCAAGTACTAAGTCATGTTTTTCAGAGGGGTCAAATACTTATTTCCCTCATTAAAATGCAAATCAATTATAACATTTTTGACACGCGTTTTTGTGGATTTGTTGTTGTTGTTATTCTGTCTCTCACTGTTCAAATAAACCTACCATTAAAATTGTAGACTGATCACATCTTTGTCAATGGGCAAACGTACAAAATCAGCAGGGGATCAAATACTTTTTTCCCTCACTGTATGTGTGTTGATATTATTTCGCACCATACATAACTAACCGTACCGATTGGCTGACGAGTGAGTTAATCAACACGGCAAAGCCAGATGGGTACAATGATCAATGTAGATAGGACAAAAGTTATGAGATTGTCAAGGAAAGTCTGAGGAATATTGAATGTCAAGATTGACGAACAATGGGTAGAACTGTTGAAGACATTGAGGATCCTGTGCGCATTGATCCGTGGAAGATGGATTGGCGTGTCGCAGAAAACAAAGATTGGGGATTGACGGTGGAGGAAGAGGCATTCAGGAAGAAGAAAGAGTTGCTGACAAGAACGACGAGTGAAATGGTGAAGAAGGATGAGACGATGAAGAAGGTGAAGAAGAAGATCAAGAAGAAGAAGAAGAAGAAAAAGAAGAAGACGAAGGAAAAAGAAGAAGATGAAGAAGATGAAGAAGATGAAGAAGATGAAGAAGGAGAAGATGAAAAAGGAGAAGAAGAATATGAAGAAGGAGAAGATCAAGAAGAAGATGAAGAATAAGATGAAGAAGAAGATGAAAAAGGAGAAGGAGAATATGAAGAAGGAGAAGATCAAGAAGGATAAGATGAAGAAGGAGAAGGATAAGATGAAGAAGTGGTGTGGAAGTGTAGCTCTGCGCGGAGCGAAAAACGTGGTTACTGAGAAAAGACGCGGCGAGACTTTGGAAGCGTTAGGAGACGTGGATGTTGGATGAGGATGCAGAGAGTGAGGCTGGACAGAGAAGAAGACCAGTGAAGGGATATTGCAACGCACCAACGGAGGAGGAAGGAGAAAGGAAGTCACTGGAAGGAGTGAGAAGAACTGGATTGGACGCATTCCAAGAGGGGACGTTTAAATTAACAAAGGCACCACAGGAGGAAGTCGTGACTGGAAAAGAAGGCCAAGGATTACGATGTTGAAAGAGCCAAAAGGAATAAAAATTGTTTCGTGGAAATGAGGAAAGCAGAGAACAGAGGAAGATGGGGAAGATTTTTTTTTAATTTATGCTTACGAGGTAAGGCCCAGTGAGCTATATAACTTTTTTTAGAAGCGACCTGGCCACAAATGATAGCCCAATGAAGTGGCTTATCACGTGGAAATTTATAGCAGACAAATACTCTAAATGCGTGATGTTGATTCTAAATGTGGAGGGAAAACCCGGAACACCTGGAGAATAATCTGCGCCACCACAGGAGGAACATGCAAACTCCAAATATACAGCAGGCGTCAGGGTCAGGATCAAACCCAGGCAAGTTAGTAAACATCTCACCACCACAGCCAAGGTCCTGCCGTTACTGTTGCTCGTCATCTCGGAGAGGCACTTCGAGTGACAAGGCACATTTTTTTGTCACCAAGGTCAACGAGTAGCCAATTCCTTCCTGCGTGAATTATCTCGTGGGTTGAAACTGGATTACTCAAGGGAGAAAACACACAAACATACAGACTAGTCTACAAGGCACTCGAGTACACCTCCCTGCTGATTGGGACTCCCACGCACGTGGAGGCCTTTTGCACAATAGAAGAGCCCGCCACCTCTGAAGCGGCTGCATTACAGGTGGGCAGATGCCCATACTGGACATGTGTGGGGAAAAAAAGAAGAGCTTACCAGCTCATCGGATTCCTCCTGCAGCCGAAATAAAGATTCCGATTCTGGGAGCCGAAAACGCTTGGCAGGTCACACGAGAAGGACAAACCCGTGACTTAATGATTTTGTGACTGCAGGAATTAATATTATTGGGTCTTTCGGTAAAGTCACGTAGATAGGTTCAAATAAAATTTCCGACGTGACTTTACCAAAAGACCCAAAAATAAGGACAAACCCGTTGTATTTTGGGGGAGGGGGTCAGCGCACTTCTGGTCACAACGCTTCTCTATCTGCTTCTTTCCCTCGCACTGCTCCACTTGGGAATTTCCCCCCTCTCTTTTTCCACAAAGGTCTCGTAATGATCTTTGCTCACTTCGAGAAATGCGTTACACATCGCTTATCCTCACCTTCAAATTAGCATGACGTACATATTTTACAAATTTTACGGTATTGTGTGTTGCTGGCCGCTTAATGTTGCATGCAGGAGATCGTGGATTCAATCCGGAGCCTGACGATGCCTGTTGTGTATCTGTAATTCCGCAAGTTCTCTCCTGGTGGTCGCGTGGATTTTTCTCTGGGTTCCTCCAGTATTGCCCTCCACTTTCAGAAGCACGCGTTTACATGACTTCACTGCTCCCCGAAATTCCCACGTGTGATGATATGAGCCACTGCGGTGAGCATTCATGCGTGGCCAGGTATCCTCTGAAACAGAGCTGATAGCTCAGCTTGGCTTCATCTGGTAAGTAAAATGGTACGCAAAAAAAAAACTGCGCTGTAAACAAATATTATTTTTTAATATATATATAAAATCGCAGCTAAGCGTGAAACAGCTTTGCGTTCCACCAAGGTAGCTTCCAGGCGGCTTTTATCCCCAAGGGCCGTGAGAGGCGCTGCACGGCACACATGGCAACAGCGGCAGAGTGGTTGGCCGCTCTTCACTTGTGAGATTAGAAAATATGTAGATATTCCCATAATTCCTTCATCGGCTTTATAGTGTGTAGGTTGTCAACCTTGTCGGTGGTCACACCTTGACATGGGGGGGGGTGGGTGGGGAGGGGGCAGAATTGGCCGAGCGATTGAGCCCGAGGTGGCGAGCTCGTTGTGCGATCGCGACCGTACGACGTTTGATTAGAGAGGGAGCTAAAAATCGCAAAGCTGATTGCGCACGCTTACCAAACAAAAAAACAAGACAATATCGCTCCAGCGTGCGCATCAACAGCAACCACGGTGTCTGGCGTAATGGCGTGCGTCAAGTGTGTAAAATAGCACCGTCCTACTTCAATGCAAACGCCTTCATTAAGATTCTCTACGTGGGGTCCCTTCTTTTTCTACGCGGCTATTAATAAACTAATGGATTGCTAAAATCACAACGCTTGTCAAAATTAACCCCTTTATTAACATCAATTAATGTAGGCTCAGCGGGGCGGGATCAGCTGCATCATCTGCACACGCCGGGGAATCAATCAGCGTTGGCACCTGGGGGTCGCGCTCCGAGCGCGAGGGCATTGCGGGTGGCCAGGGCTCGCCGCTGCTGCCACCCCAATGCGCGGTGGGGGAGCGGCGGTGCAGCGGTCCAGCGCACCGAGTTACGGTAGCCGGCCACCGGGGTTTCGATTCACGCCGTCGGCTAACGCCGATGACGGTTCGTCTGAACCCCGGTCATGGGCCTCGCCTAGGTCGACGCAGCCTCAAATAGGCCGTTCAGATTTGGCTGCTGTAAAGTGTTTGGCTGTGATATATGTCTACGTGATAAGCCACTTCGTTGAGCGATCATTTGTGGCCAGGTCGCTTCTGAAAAAGAGCTACAGCATAGCTCAGTAGCCCTCACCTGGTAAAATAATAAAAATTGTTGATAGTTTAGTTTCAAATGCGTACCTGGCACGGTATGTAAACATCGCCACTGAGGAGACAAAGACGTTCGGGTGTGGTGTTGACCATCCACCCCCTCTCGTGCCGCATGCTGGCCTTCATAAGCGCTCGCTAACAGCACCTGCCCCAACATACCGTTAAGACTACACGGGGGATCTTTGTCTTTAATGAGCTGTGTGCTCCCAGTTCGGAGGGATAATGTAACAGACAGCCGCGTTTCTCTCTTGTGGAGAAGACAAAGGGACGGTGCTCTGCATCGCTTGGAGACAGGAGGGAAGCTCTACCGCTTGAGTGTGGAAATCGAAAAAAAGACAGTGCCGCAGTTACTCATCTGCCAAACGGGCGTAATGCCGCTCGGATGCAGTGGCCTTGCTGACTGATTGTGAGGCTCCGTTTGTGGGTAGGCACTCGGCAGCACGTACGGGTTTTTTTTTTTGACAAACAAGCCACTCGTTTGAGCCAATCAAGGGAGAGTGGTGTGTGAGCGGTTCAGGGATTTTCAGGCTGTGCGATGTACGGTGACTGACCGTCATCCTGGGGTTACACATGGGCATTAGCTGTGCAGGCTTTCAAGGCAGAACGAATGACGACATGGAATATACGCCGCAATTATTTGTCCTACACCTGAGCGTGACGGCAGCGCTCTGACGCAGCTGTGCCACCAAACTCGGCACTCAGAGGGGCGGCGTCGGTCATTTCCATCTCAGCGCGTGAGCAGGTACGACGTCTAACACTTCACAGACAGCGTGCAGCTAATGCGACTCGTGAGCGCTCTTCGTGTGTCTCTTGAGTCATATCATGTTTCTGTCTAATGAGACATTGTGGGTTGGCGCTCATAAAGACTTGGAGTTTTGCCAAATAACATGTTTCGCCCATTAACACAGTTGATTCCTGTCATTGCCTCTGTCACCCAGTGATTATTTTGGAACTTTACAATGGTAACGTGGTGTGATGGAACTCAATGCCTCTAGTTACTCTGTTACAAAACTCTGCTCCGGTAGCTCTCATCCGATCGAGCGCGATTCTCTAAAACGTCAAACACAGGTGGGCGAAGAAACCACATGCGATCCTGTTTGGGCCTGTGCTGTGTGCTCGGGCCCCAGCTGTTGTAAAACCAGAGCGTAAGAACATTGCGCTGCAGTCGAGATGAGATAAAAACCCAGGCGGTGGAGAGCATTTACTTTACGTTGCAATAAAAGCCCAATTAAACTACTTAAAAAAACTATTTTTTATTTTAGCAGTTAAGGCCCATTGAGCCAAATATCTCTTTTTTCAGAAGCGATCTTGCCACAAATGATAGCACCTCAACGAAGTGGCCTATCATTGCGTGGAAATTTACAGGAGCCAAATACTGTAAACGCGCATTGCTTCTCAATGTGAAGGGAAAAACCGGAAGACCCAGAGATAAAATCCACGCATTGGGGTGCCGATTGGGGGTCCTGGAGAAAAATCCACGCATTGGGGTCCCGATTGGGGGTCCTGGAGAAAAATCCACGCATTAGGGTGCCGATTGGGCCACCCGGAAAAAAAATCCACGCATTAGGGCCAGATTGGGGGGACCTGCAGAAAAATCCACGCATTGGGGTCCGATCGCGGGACCCGGAGAAAAATCCACGCATTGGGACCCAACGGGAAAACGGCTTGAGCAGAAGCTCACACACAAGGCGCGTCCGCCGTTTATAACGCCGCGTCGGCGCAGCCCAACTCCGAGTTTGCCGGCGCGGCGCTCTCTCACCGGTCGTCTCGACGATGCCCTCGAGGATGACGACGATCTCGAATTGCTCCGTCTGCATGGAGCGATAGGAGAGCTCGTAGAAGGGGCTGTTGGTGTCGATGACGTGGCAGATGGTGAGGGGCGACACCAGAAACAGCTGATCGGCGCCCGTGCCGAATCCCACGTCCAGCTCCAGCTGATCCAGCGGCAGGAACTCGCCCTCGGGCGTCTGCCGCGACTGCCCGCCCGGCCACGCGCGCACACGGCAGGGGTCTCGTTACGGTCGCGCGGACGCTCGCAGGTAAGACTCCGGCAGGGCTCGGAACGCGTTCTCTACGCCTTCTTGTTTACCCAGCAACAAAAAACTTTAACAAAAAACTTTTTTTTTGTTAAGCATTTTTTTTGTCGTCGTTTACAGAACCCAGAATGCAGGTGGGAAATTTTAAAAAAGGAAGGGTTAAAAAAAAACAACAGGTAACGTGTAACAAGCTAGGTGCGTAACGCACCCTCGGAATTAGGGAATGACCGAGGGCGCCCAGGCTGGCTGCCCAAACCGCAGGTGGGAGTGACGATTGGGAGGCAGTGAATGTAAGTTGAGCGGGGAGGGGAGATGAGAGAATGGGAGAAAAGGGAGTGGAGAGGTAATGTAACCAAACAGACCCCCCCCCCCCAAAAAAAAACGCGATGTCCAAGTTTGTCAATGTTGTGACCTCCAAGGAGTAACGGTTACAGTACCCAGAGTTGAACTCAGCAATCACTGGCGATATCATGGGACCTTGTTTGCCAGTATTGACAGCTGTGTTAAATATTTTTAAACGCCAAATAGGCACCTTTTGCAAGCAATCGAGTCTACATTAACCACACGCACTTGTGGCGAACATGCAAACAAACATCTCTTATAATGTGTGCATTGTCTTTGAAACGCAATGTCTCTGGTGTCGGCCAACCAGTTTCAAAGACAATGCGTATATCATAAGAGCGTGTTTGCTTTCATGCTTCGACACAAGCACAGGCGCCTCATGCAGACTCGATTGCTTGCAAAAGGTGCCTATTTGGCGTTTGAACATCTTAACACCTCCTGTTTTACTGTCGGCAAGGGTTCAACCTATTCGTAGTTTTCACACTCCAGCAAAAAAAAACTTTTACCGGCACACATCTCCACTGCAACGAAGGTCGTTTACGGCGAATCTTTACATTTTATTTCGCGTTCAGTGTGGCTTTGCCTCGAGCATGCATTGTTTTTTTTTATAGTGACTTTACCGAAAGAATCAAGAATATGTCTTGGGCTCTGCCAATTAAATTAAGTCTGCTGTTTTCACCTTGTGCTTACGTGTGGTACCTGCTCTGTCAAGTGCAGCAACTGCGGGGTGTTTCACACGGGCAGTGGGCTTTGCCTGGTAGGATGGGGATGGCTTAGGTTAATTTGTTTGTGTTTGGGTAATTTGTTTACCTCTCTTGTACTCTGCACTCCTATCTTGTTTTAGTAACTGTTTGTTGTTGCAACGTTCTTACCCGGCCCCTACTTTGATAAATAAATATCCTGATTTTTGAAAGAAGAAAAAAAACTGCAATCTCACTGCGCAGTTGACGTCTGCAGGCAAGTCGCCCGTCAGAGAGTGTGTCACAGATGACGCATTCACTCTCGTTGCCTTTAAAGCGAGGGAAATGTAAACTGACAAATGTTAATATAATAACAGTTTTTTTTTGGGGGGGGGGGGTGAGATCGCGTAAATGTAAATGTGCCGTTAAACCCGCCACCACCCGACACAGCCAATTCGCAAGGTTTGCCACGTAAACAAAACGTGCCAATGAGTGACGACTTCAGAACAACCGGTGTGTTGGAGAGCAAAACCCACGACCTTTACAATTTGAGTACGACTTACAAATATTCTGCCAAGGCGTACGCCAACACTTTGAAAATGCAACTTGACGCGAATATACTTAGCTTGAACACTTCAACATATCTCCTGCGGCTGGAGACCACAATTGTTCTATTATCATCTTCAATAGCAGTAGACCGCATGGGGAACAAGTGACTGATGATAATAATTAAATGCCGGATGGCCCAATTCGGTATAAGGCAAGCCTCTGAA
Source organism: Petromyzon marinus (assembly GCF_048934315.1). Lineage (NCBI taxonomy): Eukaryota > Metazoa > Chordata > Hyperoartia > Petromyzontiformes > Petromyzontidae > Petromyzon > Petromyzon marinus. Next base: position 3,250,160 of record NC_133668.1, on the reverse strand, counting down.
GGGATCTATGTGCAACGTGATGAATGCATTGTGGACACAAAACAGCGGTGTCATTGAGTCACCCTCACGGAGACAGCCAATAATTGGGTCTGCTGGCTCCACCAGGTCCGGTCGAGTCATCAGAATTTCGTAACCCCCCCCCCCCTTTCGGACGGGTAGGAACATTGCAGGCGGCTACGGAGAGATAAATGAGCCACTGATGCATTCGTCCATTTCGCTAAAGACTTATGGCTCCCCCGGGTTCCGCGGCAGGGCGATGTGAAGGTGCACGGTGGGGGTGGAGATCACTGCGGGTGGATGGGGCGCCACTGGCAGCCAGCCGTAAATCAGGGGGCGACACGCGCGCGCACACACAATGCGTTTACTGCCGAATGGCGAATTCCCAAGCAATATACACACGATGACAATTGTCTCAAACAAATACCGCGCAGAAAATTAAATTGCATTCCCTCCGAAGCTTTTGGCCGGCATCGGTTTGTTAAATGTATCGGGCATTTCGCGTCCAATTGCTCGGTTGGCCGAGCATTCTATCCGTCATGGGGCACATGGCTATGGCATTGCTTAATTTATACATCACCCCCCCCCCCCGCTCCTTGCGCATCGCACGAATGAATCTTTGTTGGAAATGCGTGATTACAGCGTAGTTATATTCTTGGTTCTTTCGGTAAAGTCACGTAGAAGGGAAACAATAAAATAATAAAATAATATTTTATTGTTTCCCTTCTAATAAAAATATATTTTATTGTTTCCCTTCTACGTGACTTTACCGAAAGAACCAATAACATGAATCCCTGCAGTCACGAAAGCTTTAAATCAAAATTTTACAGCGTAGTTACTTGCTCCGGTACGGTATTGGTGTGGCGTGCAGATTAATTTGCTTTGTGTTAGTTCATGGGAACGAGCTTCGTCACCTGCCCCAAACAATGTAAAACATTTTCTGAGACTGATGCAATTGAGACAAAACACGAGTATGTACCGACGTGTGAAATTGCAATATGTGTCCTATTGGTTTTGGTTGCAAGATTTCATATTCGAGAACGGTTTTAGGGCCAGCTCAAACTTTCTGTTCCCAGGTACTGTGCGGATACAACTCTTAACATGATTGGGATGCCAATGTCACGTCAAGATAATCCCCCCCCCAAAAATAGATCCGAAGAAGACCAGACTTCACACAAAACGTGAAATCCCCGAGATGGGTTTAATCGAAAAGAGGGCTTCGTGAGGACAGAAAGTGCCGGGCCCAGTCATGGCGAAGACAGCAGATTGGTTTGTTTGCCAAATAGACAGCTGTTTAAGTTAATTAACTTTTTGTCTCTAATTAAAAACGTATATGTATATTTTAGAATGACGCTCTAGTTTCAATGTAAAGCTTTCGTGACTGCAAGGATTCATCTTCTTTGGTTCTTTCGGTAAAGTCACGTAGAATGAGAATAAAATTATAAAATAAAATAAGACAATAAAATTCTCACGACGTTTCGGCCACAACACAAGTAGCCTTCATCAGGTGAAAGAACAGAACTGTCGGGACGACAGTGCTTCAATGGAAGCTCTGATTGAAGCACTGTCATCCCGACAGTTCTGTTCTTTCACCTGATGAAGGCTACTTGTGTTGTGGCCGAAACGTCGTGAAAATTGTATTGTCTTATTTTGTTTTATTATTTTATTCTCATTCTACGTGACTTCATCGAAAGAACCAAAGAAGACGCTCTCGTTGCCATAAACTTGACAAGAACACACGAGAAGTACCCTCTCAATCACAGCTAATGTTGTGTTTTAATCAAATTATTCTATATTGGGTGCGGGTAAATGTATTGGAAAGTAAAAAACGTCGAGCTTGCGATGTTTGGTTCGAGCCGAGTTCCGACACCCACATTTAAAACAAAGCCTCGGGTAGGATCTCAAAAGTGACATCACTCCGTGTGCCCTGCTCAAAGCACGCGTAGGGCTGTTACTCAATTCCGCACGATTGCGCGTGGAATTTCCACGTTCCAATGGGCGGGGATCATCATATATGGTACAAAACTAATTTCCTGCCCGCACAGCGATTCCAGTAATTTATAGGCGCCCGGAGGCACGTTCGGTTGATTTGAACCCCGTGATTCCATTTGCCCTCCCGCTACCGCTTGCGGGTTGCGCGCTCGAAGCACAACGACCGAGAAGAGGAAGAAGAGAGAAAACCTCGACCAGTGAGAGTGTCCCCCAGCTCGCTCTAAACGAGGGCGGCACGAGCTCGCGAGATGAAGTCGCCACCGACTCAGCCCCAGAACCGCAGCGTTGGGGGGGGGGGGGCGCGCGGGAGTGCGAGCTGAGCCCCATCCCCATACTCAAGGCCCAGACATCCCCTTCTATATTCGTAGTCATGTCAAGACATATTCTTGGTTCTTTCGGTAAAGTCACGTAAATAGAAAACAAAAAATAGAAGCAAAAATAAAACTCCACGACGTTTCGATCGCAACACAAGCGATCTTCATCAGGCAGAGAGAATAAAGTCAAGACATATCGGTGCCCTAGAAACATAGAGTGGTGGTGGTGGGGGGGGGGCTGGAGTAGAACGCACGACAGACAAACGCGCGTCACATCGTGACTCATTCCGTTGAGGGTCACCAACATTTGTTGAAAGTTTGTTTAGCGTCCACTCTGTCGCCCCACCTCCCCTCAACCGCCCCCCTCACTATTCAAACAACCTCGCGCTGCCGTGTTTACTCACCCTGAGCAGCTTGCAGCGGATCTGCGCCGACACCATGTGGCTGTTGCGCAGGTTCCCGACGCGGAACATGAGACAGAGTCTCCCGTCGCGCATCGAGATGACCGCGCTCTCGCTGAACATGAGCGTCTCGGCGCGCTTCTTGGGCTGCGACATCTTGATGAACATGCAGCCCACGAGGAAGGCGTCCACGATGGAGCCGAGCAGCGACTGGAAGAGGAAGAGGAGGATGCCCTCGGGGCACCGCTCCGTGATGTAGCGGTGGCCGTAGCCGATGGTGGCCTCCGTCTCGATGAAGAAGAGGAAGGCCGACGGGAAGTTGTAGACGTTGGCGACGCATGGCGTGTAATCCGCGTCGCGCGCGATGTCCATGTCTCCGCGCACGTAGGCGATGAGCCACCAGAATCCGGCCATCACGAGCCACGCCACGGTGTAGGTGAGGATGAAGATGAGCAGGTTCCAGCGCCACTTGAGGTCGACGAGCGTGGTGAAGATGTCGGAGATGTATCGGCCCGTCTCGCCGCTCACGTTGCCGTGCTGCACGTTGCAGCGGCCGTTCTTGGCGACGAAGCGCTGCCTCTTTTTCTTCTTCTTGAAGTCCGTGCCGCGACCTCCTCGGCCTCCGACGCCCCCGGGCCCGCTCACCACGCTAGACACCACCTGATACTCCTCCACGGATCGTCTGCAGAACAGGGACATGCTTGAGGCGTCGCTGCTGGGGAGAAGTGGGGGAGGGGGGCGAGCGGGGGTGGGGGGGTGGTGGAACCGTTCCGACTACAGCCGTGCGTTCTGGGGGTTCTGTGCCGAGGCCGCTTAGGCGCCGTCGCCGTTGATGCTGCTGCTGCTGCTGAAGCTTGCGGTGGTGCCTCTCGTGAAGAGCCAGGTGATGTGTCTTCGAGATGACTTCCTCCGAATCCTCGATCTCACCATCTCGCACACGTGACAACCGTGGCCCTTGTGTTGTTGTGTGTGTGTGTGTTTTATCCCAAAGGGTCCGTGGTTCCGTTGTTTTGTTTGTTTGGTTAAAAAAAAAAGTGCGACTGCTCGCAATGGAAAGCGGGCGAAATGAGCCCGCCGTGTGAGTGGTGTGAGGGAGAGAGCAGAGGAACAGCGCTGAGTATGAGGCGTGGAGGAGGAGTGGTTCGTGCGGGTGGGGGGGGATGTGTGGGGGGAGGTGATGGTGGCTGGGGAGGAGCGCTGGGCGGGCCTTGGTGCTGAAATGGACAGCGTCTCGGCAAGGGCTCAGTGCCCATTACATAACACGCCCCGTGCTGATCCGAGACGTGACCGCGCTGCGCCTTTAAGCCAACGGAGCAATGCAATCGGAACGAGGGTTTCTGGAGCGGTGGGTCGCGTCCTCTCCCTGTGTGCGCGCGCGCGCTTTAAGGCTTCTCCACGCGCTATGCGGTGTGACAAAGGAAAGGCAGATTCGATATTAATTCAGGCACGGGAAATTATGTAAATGGAGCATGTTTTGCCCGGACAATGCAAGAGGAACGATGTCGGTGTTTGTCCGTGCCGATATCTTTGTAGCAGATTTGCTTCGGCTCGTGGTGTCCGTGTGTTTTTGATGTAGATTATTCCAGAAGAGACGCATTCGTACCGCCATAGGGAAGTACAATTAACAAAACGAGATCGCCTGATCTTCCTTCCCAAGAAATTGGCATTTTGAATGAGAGATGATAAATAAATGAAACTAAAATAGTGTAAATGCTTGTAATTACAGAGCACCAGGTTGCTTAAAGTTAGTCTTTGTATGCCTGCTCCTTAACTTCTGAAGCTGCATTGCACACATTTCTGTCTGGTACGGTATATTTTTGTTACAAGTGAGTGTTAACAGTGGTGTATTATCAGTTTGGAGGATTATCGGATGATTTTCAAAACAAAACAACCACGAAAGTAGAATGAAGTAAGAAAATACGAAATACTCAATAAATCTGGAAAAGGAGGTTCACCGATTACATAAGGTACTGTTACAAAAAATGTAAGTGAACAATAGGAAAGCTAAACGTGTTGGGATCAAGATAAATAAATATGATCAAAGCTAATTCTGTGTACAACAAGTTCACTCGACATGATGACGTCAACAAGTTCACTCGACATGAAGACGTCAACAAGTTCACTCGACATGAAGACGTCAACAAGTTCACTCGACATGACGTCAACAAGTTCACTCAACATGAAGACGTCAACAAGTTCACTCAACATGAAGACGTCAACAAGTTCACTCAACATGACGTCAGCAAGTTCACTCGACATGACGTCAGCAAGTTCACTCAACATGAAGACGTCAACAAGTTCACTCAACATGAAGACGTCAACAAGTTCACTCGACATGAAGACGTCAGCAAGTTCACTCAACATGACGTCAACAAGTTCACTCAACATGAAGACGTCAACAAGTTTACTCAACATGACGTCAGCAAGTTCACTCGACATGAAGACGTCAACAAGTTCACTCAACATGATGACGTCAACAAGTTCACTCAACATGAAGACGTCAGCAAGTTCACTCAACATGACGTCAACAAGTTCACTCAACATGACGTCAACAAGTTCACTCAACATGAAGACGTCAACAAGTTCACTCAACATGACGTCAACAAGTTCACTCAACATGAAGACGTCAACAAGTTCACTCAACATGACGTCAACAAGTTCACTCAACATGACGTCAACAAGTTCACTCAACATGAAGACGTCAACAAGTTCACTCGACATGAAGACGTCAACAAGTTCACTCGACATGACGTCAACAAGTTCACTCGACATGAAGACGTCAACAAGTTCACTCGACATGTAGACGTCAACAAGTTCACTCGACATGACGTCAACAAGTTCACTCAACATGAAGACGTCAACAAGTTCACTCAACATGACGTCAACAAGTTCACTCAACATGAAGACGTCAACAAGTTCACTCAACATGAAGACGTCAACAAGTTCACTCGACATGAAGACATCAACAAGTTCACTCAACATGACGTCAACAAGTTCACTCGACATGACGTCAACAAGTTCACTCAACATGAAGACGTCAACAAGTTCACTCGACATGACGTCAGCAAGTTCACTCAACATGAAGACGTCAACAAGTTCACTCGACATGAAGACGTCAACAAGTTCACTCAACATGACGTCAACAAGTTCACTCAACATGACGTCAACAAGTTCACTCAACATGAAGACGTCAGCAAGTTCACTCAACATGAAGACGTCAACAAGTTCACTCAACATGACGTCAACAAGTTCACTCAACATGAAGACGTCAGCAAGTTCACTCAACATGATGACGTCAACAAGTTCACTCAACATGAAGACGTCAACAAGTTCACTCAACATGACGTCAACAAGTTCACTCAACATGACGTCAACAAGTTCACTCAACATGAAGACGTCAACAAGTTCACTCAACATGAAGACGTCAACAAGTTCACTCAACATGACGTCAACAAGTTCACTCAACATGAAGACGTCAACAAGTTCACTCGACATGAAGACGTCAACAAGTTCACTCGACATGACGTCAACAAGTTCACTCGACATGAAGACGTCAACAAGTTCACTCGACATGTAGACGTCAACAAGTTCACTCGACATGACGTCAACAAGTTCACTCAACATGAAGACGTCAACAAGTTCACTCAACATGACGTCAACAAGTTCACTCAACATGACGTCAGCAAGTTCACTCAACATGACGACGTCAACAAGTTCACTCAACATGACGTCAACAAGTTCACTCAACATGAAGACGTCAACAAGTTCACTCAACATGAAGACGTCAACAAGTTCACTCAACATGACGTCAACAAGTTCACTCAACATGACGTCAACAAGTTCACTCAACATGAAGACGTCAACAAGTTCACTCAACATGAAGACGTCAACAAGTTCACTCGACATGAAGACGTCAACAAGTTCACTCAACATGACGACGTCAACAAGTTCACGCAACATGATGACGTTAACAAGTTCACTCAACATGATGACGTCAACAAGTTCACTCAACATGAAGACGTCAGCAAGTTCACTCAACATGACGTCAACAAGTTCACTCAACATGACGTCAGCAAGTTCACTCAACATGAAGACGTCAACAAGTTCACTCGACATGAAGACGTCAACAAGTTCACTCAACATGACGTCAACAAGTTCACTCAACATGAAGACGTCAACAAGTTCACTCGACATGAAGACGTCAACAAGTTCACTCGACATGACGTCAACAAGTTCACTCAACATGACGTCAACAAGTTCACTCAACATGAAGACGTCAACAAGTTCACTCAACATGACGTCAACAAGTTCACTCGACATGAAGACGTCAGCAAGTTCACTCAACATGACGTCAACAAGTTCACTCGACATGTAGACGTCAACAAGTTCACTCGACATGACGTCAACAAGTTCACTCGACATGTAGACGTCAACAAGTTCACTCGACATGACGTCAACAAGTTCACTCAACATGAAGACGTCAACAAGTTCACTCAACATGACGTCAACAAGTTCACTCAACATGACGTCAACAAGTTCACTCAACATGAAGACGTCAACAAGTTCACTCAACATGAAGACGTCAACAAGTTCACTCGACATGACGTCAACAAGTTCACTCAACAAGACGTCAACAAGTTCACTCAACAAGACGTCAACAAGTTCACTCGACATGAAGACGTCAACAAGTTCACTCAACATGACGTCAACAAGTTCACTCAACATGACGTCAACAAGTTCACTCAACATGAAGACGTCAACAAGTTCACTCAACATGAAGACGTCAACAAGTTCACTCAACATGACGTCAACAAGTTCACTCGACATGACGTCAACAAGTTCACTCAACATGAAGACGTCAACAAGTTCACTCGACATGACGTCAACAAGTTCACTCAACATAAAGACGTCAACAAGTTCACTCGACATGAAGACGTCAACAAGTTCACTCAACATGACGTCAACAAGTTCACTCAACATGACGTCAACAAGTTCACTCAACATGAAGACGTCAGCAAGTTCACTCAACATGAAGACGTCAACAAGTTCACTCAACATGACGTCAACAAGTTCACTCAACATGAAGACGTCAGCAAGTTCACTCAACATGATGACGTCAACAAGTTCACTCAACATGAAGACGTCAACAAGTTCACTCAACATGACGTCAACAAGTTCACTCAACATGACGTCAACAAGTTCACTCAACATGAAGACGTCAACAAGTTCACTCGACATGACGTCAACAAATTCACTAAACATGAAGACGTCAACAAGTTCACTCAACATGAAGACGTCAACAAGTTCACTCAACAAGACGTCAACAAGTTCACTCGACATGACGTCAACAAGTTCACTCAACATGAAGACATCAGCAAGTTCACTCAACATGAAGACGTCAACAAGTTCACTCAACATGACGTCAGCAAGTTCACTCGACATGACGTCAACAAATTCACTCAACATGAAGACGTCAAGAAGTTCACTCGACATGAAGACGTCAACAAGTTCACTCAACATGACGTCAACAAGTTCACTCGACAAGACGTCAACAAGTTCACTCGACATGAAGACGTCAGCAAGTTCTCTCAACATGAAGACGTCAACAAGTTCTCTCAACATGACGTCAACAAGTTCACTCAACATGAAGACGTCAACAAGTTCACTCGACATGAAGACATCAACAAGTTCACTCAACATGACGTCAACAAGTTCACTCGACATGACGTCAACAAGTTCACTCAACATGAAGACGTCAACAAGTTCACTCGACATGACGTCAGCAAGTTCACTCAACATGAAGACGTCGACAAGTTCACTCGACATGAAGACGTCAACAAGTTCACTCAACATGACGTCAACAAGTTCACTCAACATGACGTCAACAAGTTCACTCAACATGAAGACGTCAGCAAGTTCACTCAACATGAAGACGTCAACAAGTTCACTCAACATGACGTCAACAAGTTCACTCAACATGAGACGTCAGCAAGTTCACTCAACATGATGACGTCAACAAGTTCACTCAACATGAAGACGTCAACAAGTTCACTTAACATGACGTCAACAAGTTCACTCAACATGAAGACGTCAACAAGTTCACTCGACATGACGTCAACAAATTCACTCAACATGAAGACGTCAACAAGTTCACTCAACATGAAGACGTCAACAAGTTCACTCAACATGACGTCAACAAGTTTACTCAACATGAAGACATCAGCAAGTTCACTCAACATGAAGACGTCAACAAGTTCACTCAACATGACGTCAGCAAGTTCACTCGACATGACGTCAACAAATTCACTCAACATGAAGACGTCAAGAAGTTCACTCGACATGAAGACGTCAACAAGTTCACTCAACATGACGTCAACAAGTTCACTCGACAAGACGTCAACAAGTTCACTCGACATGAAGACGTCAGCAAGTTCTCTCAACATGAAGATGTCAACAAGTTCTCTCAACATGACGTCAACAAGTTCACTCGACATGAAGACGTCAACAAGTTCACTCAACATGATGACGTCAACAAGTTCACTCAACATGATGACGTCAACAAGTTCACTCGACATGAAGACGTCAACAAGTTCTCTCAACATGAAGACGTCAACAAGTTCTCTCAACAAGACGTCAACAAGTTCACTCAACATGAAGACGTCAACAAGTTCACTCGACATGAAGACGTCAACAAGTTCACTCAACATGACGTCAACAAGTTCACTCAACATGATGACGTCAACAAGTTCACTCAACATGAAGACGTCAACAAGTTCACTCAACATGATGACGTCAACAAGTTCACTCAACATGATGACGTCAACAAGTTCACTCGACATGACGTCAGCAAGTTCACTCAACATGAAGACGTCAACAAGTTCACTCAACATGACGTCAACAAGTTCACTCAACATGAAGACATCAACAAGTTCACGCGATATGAAGACGTCATCAAGTTCACTCAACATGAAGACGTCAACAAGTTCACTCAACATGAAGACGTCAACAAGTTCACTCGACATGACGTCAACAAGTTCACTCGACATGACGTCAACAAGTTCACTCAACATGATGACGTCAACAAGTTCACTCGACATGAAGACGTCAACAAGTTCACTCAACATAAAGACGTCAACAAGTTCACTCGACATGACGTCAACAAGTTCACTCGACATGAAGACGTCAGCAAGTTCACTCAACATGAAGACGTCAACAAGTTCACTCGACATGATGACGTCAACAAGTTCACTCAACATGAAGACGTCAACAAGTTCACTCGACATGACGTCAACAAGTTCACTCAACATGAAGACGTCAACAAGTTCACTCAACATGACGTCAACAAGTTCACTCAACATGACGTCAACAAGTTCACTCAACATGAAGACGTCAACAAGTTCACTCAACATGACGTCAACAAGTTCACGCAACATGAAGACGTCAACAAGTTCACTCAACATGACGTCAACAAGTTCACGCGACATGAAGACGTCAGCAAGTTCACTCAACATGAAGACGTCAGCAAGTTCACTCAACATGACGTCAACAAGTTCACTCGACATGACGTCAACAAGTTCACTCAACATGAAGACGTCAACAAGTTCACTCAACATGAAGACGTCAACAAGTTCACTCAACATGACGTCAGCAAGTTCACTCAACATGACGTCAACAAGTTCACTCAACATGAAGACGTCAACAAGTTCACGCGACATGAAGACGTCATCAAGTTCACTCAACATGAAGACGTCAACAAGTTCACTCAACAAGACGTCAACAAGTTCACTCGACATGACGTCAGCAAGTTCACTCAACATGATGTCAACAAGTTCACTCAACATGAAGACGTCAACAAGTTCACACGACATGAAGACGTCAACAAGTTCACGCAACATGACGTCAACAAGTTCACTCAACATGAAGACGTCAACAAGTTCACGCGACATGAAGACGTCAACAAGTTCACTCGACATGACGTCAACAAGTTCACTCAACATGAAGACGTCAGCAAGTTCACTCAACATGAAGACGTCAACAAGTTCACTCAACATGACGTCAACAAGTTCACTCGACATGACGTCAGCAAGTTCACTCAACAAGACGTCAACAAGTTCACTCAACATGAAGACGTCAACAAGTTCACTCAACAAGACGTTAACAAGTTCACTCAACATGATGACGTCAGCAAGTTCACTCAACATGACGTCAACAAGTTCACTCAACATGACGTCAACAAGTTCACGCAACATGAAGACGTCAACAAGTTCACTCGACATGAAGACGTCAACAAGTTCACTCAACATGATGACGTCAACAAGTTCACTCAACATGATGACGTCAACAAGTTCACTCAACATGACATCAACAAGTTCACTCAACATGAAGACGTCAACAAGTTCACTCGACATGAAGACGTCAGCAAGTTCACTCAACATGAAGACGTCAACAAGTTCACTCAACATGACGTCAACATGTTCACTCGCCATGACGTCAACAAGTTCACTCAACATGACGTCAACAAGTTCACTCAACATGAAGACGTCAACAAGTTCACTCGACATGAAGACGTCAACAAGTTCACTCGACATGAAGACGTCAACAAGTTCACTCGACATGACGTCAACAAGTTCACTCGACATGAAGACGTCAGCAAGTTCACTCAACATGACGTCAGCAAGTTCACTCAACATGACGTCAACAAGTTCACTCAACAAGACGTCAGCAAGTTCACTCAACATGAAGACATCAACAAGTTCACTCGACATGAAGACGTCAACAAGTTCACTCAACATGACGTCAACAAGTTCACTCAACATGATGACGTCAACAAGTTCACTCAACATGAAGACGTCAACAAGTTCACTCAACATGACGTCAGCAAGTTCACTCGACATGAAGACGTCAGCAAGTTCACTCGACATGAAGACGTCAACAAGTTCACTCAACATGACGTCAACAAGTTCACTCAACATGATGACGTCAACAAGTTCACTCAACATGAAGACGTCAACAAGTTCACTCAACATGATGACGTCAACAAGTTCACTCAACATGATGACGTCAACAAGTTCACTCGACATGACGTCAGCAAGTTCACTCAACATGAAGACGTCAACAAGTTCACTCAACATGACGTCAACAAGTTCACTCAACATGAAGACATCAACAAGTTCACGCGATATGAAGACGTCATCAAGTTCACTCAACATGAAGACGTCAACAAGTTCACTCAACATGAAGACGTCAACAAGTTCACTCGACATGACGTCAACAAGTTCACTCGACATGACGTCAACAAGTTCACTCAACATGATGACGTCAACAAGTTCACTCGACATGAAGACGTCAACAAGTTCACTCAACATAAAGACGTCAACAAGTTCACTCGACATGACGTCAACAAGTTCACTCGACATGAAGACGTCAGCAAGTTCACTCAACATGAAGACGTCAACAAGTTCACTCGACATGATGACGTCAACAAGTTCACTCAACATGAAGACGTCAACAAGTTCACTCGACATGACGTCAACAAGTTCACTCAACATGAAGACGTCAACAAGTTCACTCAACATGACGTCAACAAGTTCACTCAACATGAAGACGTCAACAAGTTCACTCAACATGACGTCAACAAGTTCACGCAACATGAAGACGTCAACAAGTTCACTCAACATGACGTCAACAAGTTCACGCGACATGAAGACGTCAGCAAGTTCACTCAACATGAAGACGTCAGCAAGTTCACTCAACATGACGTCAACAAGTTCACTCGACATGACGTCAACAAGTTCACTCAACATGAAGACGTCAACAAGTTCACTCAACATGAAGACGTCAACAAGTTCACTCAACATGACGTCAGCAAGTTCACTCAACATGACGTCAACAAGTTCACTCAACATGAAGACGTCAACAAGTTCACGCGACATGAAGACGTCATCAAGTTCACTCAACATGAAGACGTCAACAAGTTCACTCAACAAGACGTCAACAAGTTCACTCGACATGACGTCAGCAAGTTCACTCAACATGACGTCAACAAGTTCACTCAACATGAAGACGTCAACAAGTTCACACGACATGAAGACGTCAACAAGTTCACGCAACATGACGTCAACAAGTTCACTCAACATGAAGACGTCAACAAGTTCACGCGACATGAAGACGTCAACAAGTTCACTCGACATGACGTCAACAAGTTCACTCAACATGAAGACGTCAGCAAGTTCACTCAACATGAAGACGTCAACAAGTTCACTCAACATGACGTCAACAAGTTCACTCGACATGACGTCAGCAAGTTCACTCAACAAGACGTCAACAAGTTCACTCAACATGAAGACGTCAACAAGTTCACTCAACAAGACGTTAACAAGTTCACTCAACATGATGACGTCAGCAAGTTCACTCAACATGACGTCAACAAGTTCACTCAACATGACGTCAACAAGTTCACGCAACATGAAGACGTCAACAAGTTCACTCGACATGAAGACGTCAACAAGTTCACTCAACATGATGACGTCAACAAGTTCACTCAACATGATGACGTCAACAAGTTCACTCAACATGACATCAACAAGTTCACTCAACATGAAGACGTCAACAAGTTCACTCGACATGAAGACGTCAGCAAGTTCACTCAACATGAAGACGTCAACAAGTTCACTCAACATGACGTCAACATGTTCACTCGCCATGACGTCAACAAGTTCACTCAACATGACGTCAACAAGTTCACTCAACATGAAGACGTCAACAAGTTCACTCGACATGAAGACGTCAACAAGTTCACTCGACATGAAGACGTCAACAAGTTCACTCGACATGACGTCAACAAGTTCACTCGACATGAAGACGTCAGCAAGTTCACTCAACATGACGTCAGCAAGTTCACTCAACATGACGTCAACAAGTTCACTCAACAAGACGTCAGCAAGTTCACTCAACATGAAGACATCAACAAGTTCACTCGACATGAAGACGTCAACAAGTTCACTCAACATGACGTCAACAAGTTCACTCAACATGATGACGTCAACAAGTTCACTCAACATGAAGACGTCAACAAGTTCACTCAACATGACGTCAGCAAGTTCACTCGACATGAAGACGTCAGCAAGTTCACTCAACATGACGTCAGCAAGTTCACTCGACATGAAGACGTCAACAAGTTCACTCAACATGACGTCAACAAGTTCACTCAACATGAAGACGTCAACAAGTTCACTCAACATGAAGACGTCAACAAGTTCACTCAACATGACGTCAGCAAGTTCACTCGACATGAAGACGTCAGCAAGTTCACTCAACATGACGTCAGCAAGTTCACTCGACATGAAGACGTCAACAAGTTCACTCGACATGAAGACGTCAACAAGTTCACTCAACATGACGTCAACAAGTTCACTCAACATGACGTCAACAAGTTCACTCAACATGAAGACGTCAACAAGTTCACTCAACATGACGTCAACAAGTTCACTCAACATGATGACGTCAACAAGTTCACTCAACATGAAGACGTCAACAAGTTCACTCGCCATGACGTCAACAAGTTCACTCAACATGACGTCAACAAGTTCACTCAACATGATGACGTCAACAAGTTCACTCAACATGAAGACGTCAACAAGTTCACTCAACATGAAGACGTCAACAAGTTCACTCAACATGACGTCAGCAAGTTCACTCGACATGAAGACGTCAGCAAGTTCACTCAACATGACGTCAGCAAGTTCACTCAACAAGACGTCAACAAGTTCACTCGACATGACGTCAACAAGTTCACTCGCCATGACGTCAACAAGTTCACTCAACATGAAGACGTAAACAAATTCACTCAACATGATGACGTCAACAAGTTCACTCAACATGAAGACGTCAACAAGTTCACTCAACATGAAGACGTCAACAAGTTCACTCAACATGACGTCAGCAAGTTCACTCGACATGAAGACGTCAGAAAGTTCACTCAACATGACGTCAGCAAGTTCACTCAACAAGACGTCAACAAGTTCACTCGACATGACGTCAGCAAGTTCACTCAACAAGACGTCAACAAGTTCACTCAACATGAAGACGTAAACAAATTCACTCAACATGAACAGGTCAACAAGTTCACTCAACATGACGTCAACAAGTTCACTCAACATGAAGACGTCAACAAGTTCACTCAACATGACGTCAGCAAGTTCACTCGACATGAAGACGTCAACAAGTTCACTCAACATGACGTCAGCAAGTTCACTCAACAAGACGTCAACAAGTTCACTCGACATGACGTCAGCAAGTTCACTCAACATGACGTCAACAAGTTCACTCAACATGAAGACGTCAACAAGTTCACTCAACATGACGTCAGCAAGTTCACTCGACATGAAGACGTCAACAAGTTCACTCAACATGACGTCAGCAAGTTCACTCAACAAGACGTCAACAAGTTCACTCGACATGACGTCAGCAAGTTCACTCAACAAGACGTCAACAAGTTCACTCAACATGAAGACGTCAACAAGTTCACTCGACATGAAGACGTCAACAAGTTCACTCAACATGAAGACGTCAACAAGTTCACTCAACATGACGTCAACAAGTTCACTCAACATGACGTCAACAAGTTCACTCGTCATGAAGACGTCAACAAGTTCACTCAACATGACGTCAACAAGTTCACTCAACATGAAGACGTCAACAAATTCACTCAACATGAACAGGTCAACAAGTTCACTCGACATGAAGACGTCATTATTCAATGCAAGGACAACCCCTGACAAAACACATCAGACTGTCTAAACCTAACCGAGACCAATTCTAGGAGCGTCATGAAGATAAAAATAATGAAATAATGAAATGAACGAGACCAGGTCGGAAGGGTTGGAAGAGTGATTCTGCAATAAATCTGAAACATATCCCCCAATCTTGTGTCTTAGATACATCTGGCTGGTAACTGCCTGATGATGTTGGCTGTAACTATCAACAAAACATCTTACCAATCCATGAAATGTTGTGAATCGCTCTCCAGCACACCGGTGTTGCGGAAGCAGTTTGTTCATCACGTGGCAACCTTCTTGATCGGCTGTGTCGGGTGGAGGAGGCTGCACGACACACATGTTACCTATATGTGATCTGACCCAAACATATATTATTTATTCACAATATTCGTCGCAAAAGCCGATTGCATGTTCAATTTGATTGCGACTAGATCTGGGATATTTAAGATGTGTTCTTCATTGACAGGTCAGATATCACATTATTGACTACTATAATAAGCCAAGAATGTCTGTGTGTCCCGCGCGTGACATCACTCCACGCCGGCCAGCCCCCCTCATTAATAATCATGAACAGGTAACGTCCTCCACATGGACCCCCCTCTCATTAATAATCATGAGTGGGTGACGTCACTCCGCATGGAGAACCCTTATTAATAATCAAGACCAGGTGACGTCCTCCAAATGGACACCACTCCCCCATTAATAATAATTAGCGGCTGACGTCACTCCACATGGGGGTGGGGGGGGGGGCGAGGCGCCTCCTCCCCCCTCCTCGGCGTCGACTTACAACCCTCACTACAAAGGCAGAACCCTCACGTCACGCGATCTCCGTTATGCTATTGAGACATCGAAGTAAAAAGGACGTCATGATGAACAAGGGATTTTAACCTTTAAATGAAATAGGTCTGTGTCACTGTGCCCTTACAAATTGCACGCGAATGGATGCAATGAATATCACGTCGCGGTCTGTTTTTCGCTTGCAAGTTTCAGATTTACTGCAATACACCCGTCCTTGGACGGGCAAAAGGCCAATTTACTTTAATCATGGAAAACCAGCCTTTCCAAATTGCCCAAAGTACCTGTGCGAGAGATTAATTGTGGAATGTGGGATGGCAACAGTTTGGGAGGAACTTTTTTAAACAGTGGATAAAACATCCCTGATAATTACGAGGATGCTCTAACTTATGAAACATATCTGCAGTGGATCTTATATGGTGTTTTAACTTCCTGCATTATAATTGTGCATCCACACACAAACACATCTATTTCACAATTCACACTTTACATTGTGACATTGCAAAAGTCGACTGCATACACAGTGGACTTTTAGGCACTCACCCCATGGAGTAATATCCTAATGCAATGCCCTCATTCACACATCTCTGACAGGCACACACATTACGATTTATAATTATCACTGACGTCATCGAACGCCACACAGAAGACATGTGCTTGTTTGGGAATACGGTATTATTTAGATGCCAAATAGGGTTAAAACACTCCTTAGAGGTGACCGATTTTTACATAAACTTTCGGAAATTTTAGTACACTGTTTAAATTCCACTAATTATATTCCACTGATGTACATTTTCTATAAATGCTCTGTGTGTACATTTGTAACAACGTGGACATATCCCAATGGATATCCCTCTAAAGTGCACGTTGTGGTGATAATTCAACAATTCTACTTGCAATTATTCCAGCTATATAGTTGTTTTGAGACTGCATATTCAGTAGAGCCAATGTCAATGATGTACGGCATTGGGGTGACATTCTTACTTATGGATGCATAAATATGCCCCATCTAGCTGTATAGTGAAGCCAGTTTTAGATAGAGGCCAGACATAGCATTCTCCAGCAGGTATCCAACGTGCATGATGTGGTGCCGGATGAGTGACATGGCATGGTGAAGAGAAAGCGTGGTGCATTTGCACAGAAATCCCAAAAATGTTAATGCAATGAGCAAAAGTAAAGAAACCCAATCAATAATGCATGCTTTTAAAATACAGTCATTTAAAGCAATACCTTCGATAACGAGAGTCTTGAGACCCAGTAGCTTTCATGGGCGTTTCGTGATTATATCGCTATTTTCTGCGACATTCAAATTCCAATTTATTATTTCCTGATCATTTCAAAGTGTTAATATTTTCCAAATTCCATCCCATTGCAGTTTCTGCATGTTAATTTGTCAATCACACTTCAGTATCGCTCACAGGTCGTGGCACGATACGTTTCATTTTCGCTCTTGGGAACGTCACTGCCTGGGGACGATATTCTTTCCCTCGTGTCGGCAGCGGTCGTCACGCTCATCTGGCGTAACTTTCACGTCGCCTCTGCCCTTTCAAGAGTCCTCAGCGGCGATCCGTTCCAGCTCCGGTGGACTGGCACCTCATTTGGCCTGCCTCCGTCTCCCCAGGTTGATGGAGTCAGCGCTGGTCACTGGTTAATTGGCTATTTGTTCAAAAATAGAAGCCTATCCCAGCTGAGGGGTGAGGTGCTCTGCTGACAGGGTCTGTGAGTAAAACTTGTTGTTTGGGTGCATTCATTTGGGCTATCTATGCAGAATGAATGTTGTCAAAGAACACATTTATTCACAGGGGAAATATTAATGTTATTTTCCTTGGGTCTTTCGGTAAAGTCACGTAGATAGGTTCGAATAAAATATCAAAAGACTCCGACGTTTCGATCGCAAAACACAAGCGGTCCTTTTTCTGATGACGACCGCTTTGTGTTGCGATCGAAAAGTCGTCGTTTTTTGTATATTTTCTGTGAACCTATCTACGTGACTTTACTGAAAGACCCAAATAATATGGATTCCTGCAGTCACGAAAGCTTTAAGTCAAGATGTATTCATGTTATTCTTCTCTAATCGAACCTAACATTGGGATGGACCAATGTCACGGTGATTCGCGCACTGCGCTATTTACCCGGTAAATCTGAGTTTGATTCCTGATCCACTGCTCGCCAGTGATGAGTGAATCAGTTCTGAGCACCCCCTCCCCTCCCCCGCCTTTCACCAACACCGACTGACCAGTGTGGTGAAGTATGGCCAAACAACCTCAATGACCGAAAGACATGGAGTGGCCTTCCCACAGCACCGGATTGCCAAAGGGCTGTACATATCACTGCAATGTTACATTGAAATTATACTTTATATAATTTCGTCACACAAGGCAATCGTGTTTTTTTTTACAAACACGGGTAGGTAATCTTTCTGCTGTCCTGATTAACATTGCCTCGTAATAGAACACACATGTCAGGCTAACATTTTAGACATAGGCTATTTGCTTTTTTTCCCTATAAATATTGATCGCTGTTAACAATGCTAGTCTACTGCTTTTTGTGCACGTTTTTTTTAAATATATATAGGGCAGTGCTAATGAGACCGGTACATTGTTCTTGATACAATATGGTAAAACGTCCTTTTAAATTTACTTCAGCTGCTTGGTCCCATTGAGCTTAAGCGGCTTCGTTATGAGGACGACCACAGAGGCCAAGACTGCCAGTCGTGGCGGCAGTCACAGGACATTGCGAAGTGGAGGCAATTTGCAAACGCACAAGAGCAAAAACAACAACAACAACGACAAATTATCTACACGAAACCCACGCCAAAACTTACTGCAAGCAGGATAAACGACAAGCAGCGCTTACACACAAATACAAAAAAACCAACAATTTGTCAACAAATTCCGTCACGGGCGCGTGTAAAATAAACCGCGTACGATAGTTTGAGAAGCGACGCTGCAATGTTACAGAGATAGCACCCCGCGATAGAGACGAGGGAGGGGGTGTAACTCTGCAGCATGACCTTAAATCACGTGGCTAGAGAAGGTCATCTGTGGCTATGAGGGAGGGACATTCCCAAATGTGGATGCTGTGCGGGAGAAGGCCCTGAAACCATTCTGAGTTGTTAAAAAAAAATGCGCATTTATATTCGATGGATTTGCAATCCCAACGGACGAGATCGTCAGCAAGTATTTTAAGAGCTCCGTGAAATAGTTTCGGTCAATAATTTCCACAGCATAAGTTTCTGTAAGTTTCTGTATATATATGAAAGTTATCAACTAAGCTGTCAAGAGGATAATGCAATAGGACAGGTATAAGTAGACTCAGAGTCAGATGACCCCTGCCCAGCATGAAATAATTGGCGTAAATGCCCTGGAAGTGAAATCCAGAAGGATATGGTAGCGCGTTAAGTCATACACTCTTCGATTACGGTGACTTTGAAGTGAGCCATGAGAGGAAGAGGATGGCTTGCGATCGTCATTATACTTAAGTGTTGGATCAAACATATTTATTGCATTAATTAATTGCTCTCACCGTATTGGCTGCTGCGAATTATGGTCGTGTAGAAGTGTCGATTTTAACATTGTTCACCGTAATCCGACCGCGATGGCTGAAACTGAGGTTGTACTCGGTGTGAAACACAAAATTAATTAATAATTCGTGTTGTTGCGGAGAAAATAAACAAAAAAATTGTCTGCATTCTCTGCATATTTATTTTGCAACGGGTACGTGTGTGTTTGCGCACAAGAGAGCCAATGCGTCAAACATCGCTTCATGAGTGGCAGTGGCGGTGGGCAATTGGATACAAATTGAGCATTTACCAAGTCCTTTCGTATTCTGATTGCTGCGAGTCACTTTAGCCAGGAGTTACCAACACACAAACTACGTGATTAATGTGATTAACGGAACTTAACCTGGAGATGTTTTTTTCTCCTTGCGATGACAAGCTTTTGGCTGCTCCTGACATTGACTTTTAAGAAACTCCCCGCAAAGCTCATTACTTATTCACGCGTAGATTTCGCAGTGGATATTTGGCTGCCTGAACTTGAGGCTTTAAGGAGGCAGCAGCAGTTCGGTGCGAACCTTTGGATATTAGCTGTCAGCGTGATGTGAGTGCGTGCATATTGCCAGGGGTATTATTGGAATCCGTGTTTTATTATACGAGCCAGAAATTAAATGACAATGCAGTTTTGTCTTTGAAATATATAACAATAAAAAGCGGGGGGAAATTTTGTTTGAACATTTCTCACGGTGAGCCTGCATAGCTTTTTAATATCGTGTTCTGGTCGAAAGTGTTTTATTTGACTGATAGGTGTTGCCTATGGTTTTAACCAATCAGTGCACTGTAGGTCGGTGGCATAAAAAAACACACTATCTTGTATTTATTTTCGGATTGGGTGGCTTAAAACGAAAGAGTGAACATTCCCATTATAATTGCGTAATTATTATTATTGTCATTGTTCTAATTATAGCTCGTTTATCCAGGAGAACCGCACAGAGTCTCAAAACCATTCGAGGACTCTCCCGGCCAGTTTTGTTTCGCATTCGGAGGGGGCGATGTGCCTACCGAGTAATCATTAAGTCGCTTTCAGCAACCGCGTTACCCAACTGTTTGCCGAACGTGCACGGATAGAACCCAGTTGACCACGCACCGGACACACAGGTGCAGGTTTTTAATGCTTCCGTACTGCGGTTGACGCGACGTTGATCACCACTGTTGCTGCGTGTCACGTTGGGGTTGAGTGAGCCAGCGGACGACCTCGGTGTTGGGGGGCGTGGGGGGGCTAAACCCCGGAGTCAATCTTCAACGTGCACCAGCGAATGTTCAAAGTGGGCAGTGGCAATAGCTATGTGTGGTCCACCGTTTGAGATTGGTGCATTGGTGCACCGTGGACTCATTCCTGATTGTCCGTGGTTCGTGTCGGAGATAGCCACACCTGCGTTGCAATGAGACCAATGCTCATATCGGGGTGAATTGCCATCGAAAGCAAATATTGCTTTTAAATTTAGTCGATGCAATGTTATACGGACAAAATAACAGCGCCATCTTTGAAAAGGTTTCAGTTTGGTGTTTTAATATCTTAACACCTGTTTTGTTGCCAGAAAAAAGGGGAATACCTATTCTCATATTTCGTACTGGCAAAGGAGATCCCATGATGTAGCGCCATCTTATATTTAGAAAAACCTTAAAATAAATATATATAATAGGCAACGTTTCGAGCAATGGACCTTCATCACAGCGCATAAAATTGAATTGTCATGACTCAGGTTCGTGGTTCAAATCAAGAATCGTTGATATTACAATTACAGCTAACGTAGCGGCCTCTGGTGGCAGCGGAGGGTGACGTGAACATGCGGACCTTTGCGAATCAAAAGGAATCGGATGTTTTGCTCCGCACTATCGACATATCCACGGGCATGAGAATCAATGTTACTCGTCGATACATCTAGAGTGCCACCGTCCTGGTGATGATACCTCACCACCCACCCGGTACCTCGAGTCGAATTTTCAACACGTTTCCGGTGCAGTGGAATAAACACCTCTTTTTGTTCAAATAAAAACGTTGTACTACCACCCGTGTTACGGCGTTCAACGTTGCCGTTCATTATGACGACGGCAGGAGCCGGCTTTATTTAGTTATTTATTTATACCCTCCTTACATCCACATGTAAATGTATTGCTTCTCACCCAATCTGCGAGGGTGCGCGAGCAAGCGAGCGCGTGCACAGTTTGACAGCCCACGGCGCCTCCCAATCCGGCCATTGGAATGCCTCTACGACGGCGTCCGCATTTCGCAATTAGCTATCCACCAGCGCTTTTAGATTTCCTCCCAGCATCAGCTTGCCGCAACCATCAAGGCTGCGTACATACCTGCCGCCTGCATCTCCAAAACCCCCTTCCAGTCACTCGGCCGTTTGTCTCGCGTCGATGCCAATTTTGTATCATTAAGCCCGCTGGAAGCCAGCCGTAGGGAGAGTGTGATGGGCTGCGGCGTGAGGGCTCGTTTGATCCGAAGCACACGTGTTGGCCCTCCTTTGAGTGTTCCTTCAATACCGTTGCTGTTAAAATCCCCAATTTACATATACCGAGAGCTTCCAAATCACTGCTGATGCTGCTTAGGATTGCCACGTTTGATGCATCCAGCTTACCAATGTGAGATTAATAAGGATAAGTGTAGGATTATTTGAATAACGGTCGCTCACACTGCCACTTATGTAAAATTACTCTTTCGGCTCCAGCGCACATTCGTGCCATAACTGCAAAATGCATTGCAGTAATGCGGAATGGTCAAACACATAATCATGCAGCTTCTAATAACAGGGTACAGATGCCCATTCAGGCACAGCAGCTGAGGACCGCTGGCGAACTCTGCGGAGCTGTACGTGTGCTGAACGTCCTTCTCACCGCACGTAGCCTACCGGTGCTAATCGGAGATGCGGAGTTCTGCCGAGGTTCCAGATCAGAGCCCAGTCGAGGGTTACCTCGCCACTGCTCCGCGCGGCTTTGGACCTGCTACGAAAACTGTGGCGGTGGCGGCAGCTCCTCCATTAACCGCTTCGGAAAACGACGAACTGCTCGCCGCCGCTTCCGCTGCTACTGCGGCGGCACGCCTCTTCTTTCACGCGCAAGGCTGGATTATGGACCGGGCCAGTGGGGCCAGTGCCCTGGGGCCTCGGACTGCCAGGGGGCCTCCAAGCCTCAGGCCACGAGCGGTGCGTGGCCCAAGAACTTCCGAAGGAAGTTGAACGCCAGGGCCCTCAGTGCGCACAGCGCAAGCTGACCACTAGGCCCCTGGGTGCTTAGAGCGTGAGCTCACCACCAGGGCCCCCCAGACCCCACAGCGCTTACAATGTGAGGGCTCCCAGACCCCTTGGTGTTTAAAACGTGAGCTGATCACTACTGCCCCCAGACACCTCAGCACTTACAATGTGAGGACCCCCAGGCGCCTTGGTGTTTAAAACGTGAGCTGACCACTACTGCCCCCAGACACCTCTGCACTTACAATGTGAGGGCTCCTAGACCCCTTGGTGTTTAAAACGTGAGCTGACCACTACTGCCCCCAGACACCTCAGCACTTACAATGTGAGGACCCCCGGGCGCCTTGGTGTTTAAAACGTGAGCTGACCACTACTGCCCCCAGACACCTCAGCACTTACAATGTGAGGACCCCCAGGCGCCTTGGTGTTTAAAACGTGAACTGACCACTACTGCCCCCAGACACCTCAGCACTTACAATGTGAGGACCCCCGGGCGCCTTGGTGTATTAAACGTAAGCTGACCACTAGGGCCCCCGAGCCCCTCAGCGCTTACAGTGTGAGGGCTCCCAGGCCCCTTGGCGTTTAAAGAGTGAGCTGACCACTAGGGCCCCTGGGTGCTAACAGTGTAAGTTTTTAAAGGGTTAGGGTTATGTTATTTTATGTGCTTTTCTATTTTTTTCTTTCATCTACTCAAAGTTGCCTTTAGGTACAAGTAGACTATGAAATACTACCACTTGATTGTATTTTCCAACAACAGTTTTTAGGAGGGTGTTGTCATTATGAATATATATTAATTCAATTATCATTTAATAAGTACTGAGATATGCTATAAATATATTCGTATAAATAGCATACTAGTTCTGAAATATGGATCGCAAACGTTGGAATAGTGGTGCTTCCAAAAGGAAAGCCAAAAAATAAAAGGAGTCAAGAGGGGCAGGTTTGCTTCAAAGTGTTCCACTCATTGCCAACTTCTTTCAAAAACCCTCTGATAGTAATCACGATGACAGCAGCAGCACTCTTGTCAGCTGTGAGGAAGGAACTAGCACGAGTTCAGTTTCCAGTAATGTTGTCACTCCCCCAGAGACATCCCTTGAAGGCGAACCCTCAACAGCTAATGGTATACAAGAACCATCATTTCTACCTCAGGAGCAGTTGGGCAGTTCACAAGAATCAAATCAGCAACCAAGCCATTCTTGGTGCCATGAGGTCACTGACCCTGCATTATGTCAAAGCACTTCCAGTGACATTGTTAAGTCAGTGCTTATTGAAAGAGGAGCAGTCCCCTTCCAAAGCAGCAGTGAAAAATACCCAGTTTCAGTCCGCGATAGAACGTTTGGTGGAAAGACTAGAAGTTTCCACAAATATCTTTTGAACTGTATATTGCCAAATGGGCAGAAGGTTTCTAGACAGTGGCTACTGTACTCACCCTCAACAGGTTGTGTGTAACTGTTTTGCATGCAAACTGTTCTCCAGCAAGCTCGGTGGCTTTCGTCAGGGGTTTAGTGACTGCAAGCACTCTGAAGAAATAGGGGAAGACGACAAGAGTGCAGAACACAGATCATGCATGCTTGCCTTGCACCAGCGGACAAAGGGCAGTGCTATAGATGCAGATCTCATGCAGAAACTTGATAGGGAACGTAAATACTGGAGGGACATTTTGAAAAGAGTTGTAGCAGTGATCAAGTTCTTGGGTGAAAGAGGACTTGCGTTTAGGGGGAGATGATGAACGGTTTGGGCCAAACCCATAACGGTAATTGCCTTGGCATCCTAGAATTGCTATCACAATTTGACCCATTTTTAGCTGAACATATTAAACAGTTTGGCGGAAAAGGAAGAGGCACAGTGTCCTATCTGTCATCGACAATATGTGAATAACTCCTTGAGTGAATAACTCATTGAGCGAATGTGTCAGAAAATTCGCCAAACAATAGCAGATTAGATTCGGGATGCCAAATATTTTTCAATAATTTCTGAGTCCACCCCAGACCTGTCACATGTGGACCAATTTACGTTCATATTCCGGTTTATTAACAGCAGCGGGAATGTGGTGCAGCGATTCCTGGGCTTTGGGCCAATTGAGAGTCACACTGCTAAAAGTTTAGCAGACTGTGTGACTTTGATGGTGGAGAGCCTTGGGTTGGACCTCTCAAACTGTAGAGGTCAGTCATATGACAATGCAAGCAACATGTTAAGAAAATACAATTGGCTACAGGCCCACCTGAAAAAAACCCTCTGATAGAGTATGTGCCTTGCGCAGCGCATTCACTTACCTTAGTTGGTGTTGACACCTTAGACGGCAGTAGCCCAGAGGCGGACGAGTTTTTTTAACATGTTGCAATCATATTCTTAGCTCTTTCGGTAAAGTCACGTCGAAGGGAAACAATACAATAATAAAATATATATAAAACAATAAAAATTCTCACGACGTTTCGACCATAACACAAACGGTCGTCATCAGGTGTGTCAGTTTGCATAAATTTATTTATTTAAAACGGTGCATCTATTTATTTATTTAAAAAAACGTCAGTGCCACGCGCAGCGATTTGGCAGTTTATTTAGAAGGACTAGTCCATCTATGTTCTGAAAGAGGAGGGGGGAGACGAAAAATTAATGTATGCTGTCTGAAAGCCACTGTAAGCGTGAACAATCAATTAAGACCTGAAATGGTTTATCAAATCTTTCCAATGATTGCTAAGCCAGAATCCATCTTCTCGGTTGAAATTGTCTCTGTGCTTGTATATGTGGATAGCCTCATGAACGAATCTCTCATGGTAGCCAGATGGCTTACAAAGAACCTCTGTCTTGGAAAAGTCAATGTCATGTGAGCCTACTGAATAATAACAATGATCTGCCATGGCCGAGGTGTTGGTCCTACCGTGTTTAAGGTCTGCTTTGTGTTCACGAATGCGGTCCGAGACAGAGCTTGGTGTACGTGCTTGAGTTCACTGCCTATGTGTTCCTGGTCGGATATGCATTGGGCTCTATGATACAGAGTCTTGATGAGAGAATTCTTCTGTGATGGATGGTGGTGGGAATCCGGTTTTAGATAAGCATCCGTATGGGTAGCTTTCCTGTAGACAGAGTGGCTCATTGAACCATCAGGTCTCTTTTCAATAAGGACATCCAAAAAAGGTAGCTTGCCATCTTTTTCGACTTCCATGGTAAATCTGATGGCTGGGTGTATGGAATTGATGTGGTCGAAGAATTGGTCTAGAGCAGGCCGGCCATGTGGCCAGATGACAAAAGTGTCATCCACGTACCTCTTCCATAAGGTTGGGCGCAGAGTGGCAGTCTGGATAGTGTCAGTCTCAAATTTCTCCATGAAAATGTTAGCTATAACCGGAGATAGGGGGGAGCCCGTTGGGGTGCCCTCAGTTTGTTTGTAGAAAGTTCCATTCCAAGTGAAGTATGTATTGGTTAAACAGTGTCTCACCAGGGGGGGTACCTCAGTGTTTAGTCCTTGATGAACCAAGTCTTCAATGATTGCGATGGTGTCAGGTACAGGAACCTTGGTGAATAAGGAAACTACATCAAAACTCTACATCAAGCTCTTAAGGCTAATGGTTACTCCGACTATACAATCCGCAAAGCTATCACTCAAACCATGAAGAAGGACCCTCTTGAAGAGCCTTTCAAAACCATCACTTTACCCTACATTGCGGGGATCACAATAAAGATCTCCAAAATCTTGAATAAACACAAGATCCAGGTCCGTTTCAACACATTACATAAAATCCGTGATCTGGTTCTGTCTGTAAAAGATGTGATTCTGGACGTACAGTACCCTGGTGTCTACAAACTAAGTTGCCTCTGTGGTAGTAGTTGCATTGGAGAAACCAAACGCCATGTCTCGGACCGCATTCGTGAACATAAAGCAGACCTTAAACACGGTAGGACCAACACCTCGGCCGTGGCAGATCATTGTTATAATTCGGTAGGCTCACATGACATTGACTTTTCCAAGACAGAGGTTCTTTGTAAGCCATCTGGCTACCATGAGAGATTCGTTCATGAGGCTATCCACATATACAAGCACAGAGACAATTTCAACCGAGAAGATGGATTCTATCTTAGCAATCATTGGAAAGATTTGATAAACCATTTCAGGTCTTAATTGATTGTTCACGCTTACGGTGGCTTTCAGACAGCACACATTAATTTTTCGTCTCCCCCCTCCTCTTTTCAGAACATAGATGGACTAGTCCTTCTAAATAAACTGCCAAATCGCTGCGCGTGGCGCTGACGTTTTTTATAAATAAATAAATACACCGTTTAGAAATTAATAAATTTATGCAAACCGACACACCTGATGACGACCGTTTGTGTTATGGTCGAAACGTCGTGAGAATTTTTATTGTTTTATATATATTTTATTATTTTATTGTTTCCCTTCAACGTGACTTTACCGAAAGAGCTAAGAATATGAATTACTGCAGTCACGAAAGCTTTAAATCAAAATGTTGCAATCACTCTGCACATTTTGCTCTTCATCCACACACAGATGGGGGAAAGTCTTTCAGAAGACAGATGTCAGACTGGCATTAAAATCGCTGTCCAGTACTCGGTGGAGTGCTCAGGGCAGAGTCAACCAAGGCACTGTGGAGAAATTACACCCACATTAGAGAGGTCTTCGGTGGTATGTGCAATGATGGTAATGAGAAAAGAGATACTCGAATTGAGGCCGCTGGACTATGTGCTAAATTGGACACCTTAGAGATGGTGTTCATGGCACATTTCTGGGACGTCATACTTGACCGGTTCCACGCTAAAAGCATGTACCTACAGAAAAGTGAAATTGACATCTCTGTAGCAGCACAGCTTTTGGCTTTGTTGAGGGATTTTGTGGCGGGACAGCGAAACCGTTTGAGGCTTTTGAAAGGGCAGCCTTGAATGTGACAGGTTCTCTCTCAGTCATATAAGCACGATCTTCAGCGAAAGAGGAAACGCAAAACATTTTCAGATGAGAGCTTAGAGCCAGGTGTGACACTTGAGGGGAGGGAGAAGTTCAAAATAGAAACATTTTATGTGGTCATTGATAAGCTGGTAGCATGCCTTGAGCATCGCTTGGACGCTTACAAGCGTGTGACCAGTCTCTTTGGAGTTCTGTTTATGTCAGATCAGGTGTCTAACAGTGACGTCATAGTGGAAAAGGTCAATGCACTCTCCGCTGCATATCCATCAGACCTCGATATGGACTTTGCCAACGAACTCATCCAATTCAAGTCTTTCATGTCTGACTCTGAGGGTGAGAAGTGCCCAACTAAATAGCTTGAGACGTTGCAGGCACTTAATCTGCAGTCAGTGTCCCCCACTGTTTTCGTGGCACTTGGGATTTTTCTATCTCTCCCAGTGACAAACTGCCAGGGTGAGAGGACATTTTCCCTTTTAGGCAGAACAAAAAATGAGCTGCGGAGTAGCCTGTTGCCAAACGCGTCTCAGCTCATTGTCACTTATGTCAATAGAGTCAGACGTTGTCAGACAGCGAGATTTTGACGATCTAGTGGATGATTTTGCGAGGAGGAAGGCAAGAAAGACACCGATATAGGAAAGCCGGGGGGGGGGGGGGAGGGCTCCAAAAGACACGTGACCAGGGGCCTCACGGGACCATGATCCGGCCCTGTCCACACGTGGGACATTCAGAAACGGCGACCCACAGGGCAATCAGCGTGGCCAAACAAATTGGCCGCATCGCGAACGACTTTTTCGTCCTATGCCGGCTCTCCGGCCGCCCGGACGGTGTTCGTCGCGCCCAACTCCGGCGGAGCCTCCTGCCACGTGGCTCACAGAGCTGGACGCGTCATGTACACAAAAAACTTGCCAGACCTTTCTTCCGACGGGAGGGAAACCTGCCGTCGCCGTTTTTGTGGACGCGTCGCCCGTCGTCGGCGCTTCGTAAAACGCCAGCGAAATTGGGCGCTTCGGTTTGGCGCACGACGTTCCAAGTGGGCCGCGAGCCCTCGAACGAACGGCAGCGCCCTCCGCGTGCTCGCCCCGTGGATCAAACAGAATCACTCGAGACGACTGCATACGGCGGCCAA
This sequence comes from Petromyzon marinus, assembly GCF_048934315.1. NCBI lineage: Eukaryota > Metazoa > Chordata > Hyperoartia > Petromyzontiformes > Petromyzontidae > Petromyzon > Petromyzon marinus. The sequence goes on along the minus strand of NC_133668.1, from coordinate 3,221,094 downwards.
GAGCAGTCGATGCGAATGCCGCCGTGAGGAGGTCACTCGTTTGGCGCGCAACGGTTCCTTCGCTCACCGTCCGGTGATGAATGAATCTCATACGATAGAAGACGAAGAAGAAGAAGAGGCAGCAGCAGCAGCTAGTCGATACAAAGACAAAGATCCCCCGTATTGCCTGAAAAGACTGTTGGGGCAAGTGCTGTTAGCGAGTACCAATGAAGGCCAGAACGGTACTCGAGGGGGCAGGTGACCAGCACCACGCCCGGCCGACCCTGTCTCCCAAGTGGCGATGTTTTTTACACAACGCACCAGGCACTCATTTGAGGTTGAGTCGACCTAGGGGAGGCCCAGGACCGGTTCAGATAATCGTCACTGATGTTTTCCGTGAGCGGGAATCGAATTCGGGTCACCAGGTTCGTAGCGCAGGGCACATTCCCTCCATCAACGAAACGTGCAGCTTCGAGAGAGGTCCCTTTGACCATCGGTGATATCCGGGCTGTATTAACACAGCTCAATAATGGTCAGGAGCATGGGGGGCATCCCGTGACTCCAACCAAACGGCCCAGAATGCTTTCGAGTTCCCACGAGTGTACACACGTTATTGTGCGCTATTTATCACTTGACAGACAACAAGACAGTCGGAGGTTCTTTTTAGTTGTGCTGCCTTTGCTTGGCGCTCCAAGCCGTGAGCGGAGAGCATTTTTCACCAAGGTGTCTTGACCTCAAACGTGCGAGGCAGGTGCTCTCCTCTTGTCCTGCATGGGAAGTAGGAGAGGATATGAAGGTGTACGCATCCTTCGTAGCGTTAACAGTTCAGTGAACCATTGATCCACTTTCATATTCATGTGTGTGCCGCCCCGGCTTGAAGATATCAAGAATCTGTCCACGCACGTGTACCCAGCTTATAAGATGTTCCTAGAGCAAGGTGCAACGTCATGCCATTACACGTGTTAACAAATATTCACCTTTCATATTTCAATTGTGTCACACAACGGAATTTCAGTCCAAGAATATGAGACACGGTGATTTTTAAATGGGCTCGTTTATGTACCACGCCTGTTGTGTGTGTGTTTTTTTGTATCGTTCGTCGTTGTAACGTTCTTACCCGTACCGACTGGACATCGGATCCCTCCAGTTGTAAATGAATATTCTGATTCTGTCCCTAGGGTACGGCGAATCGGGTCGATCGCCCTGGGGGGGGGGGGGGGGGGGGCCTGCAGCTTCGTCCTCACGGTGTCAGATGCAATACTTCGTGTTTAGTCTGAAGGCGCTGCGGCGGTGGGGAGGGGTCCACACGGTGGAATTCGCCCCTGGGCCCCGCGCACTCCCTCCCCCCAACATCGACGGTCCGGATCACACCAACGTATTTCTCTCTCCGATTGCGAGGGCGATGGAGAAACGGCTTCCTGTCGACATCGTTATCCTGTTTTTGTTGCTGCCGCTTGAGTTGCCTGGCACATTTCCACGCGCGTGCCTTCAGTAAGGGGAGACGATGCTTCTTTACCATTTGCGATGCCACTTTTCTCTTTATCGCGCAAAATTGAATCGGGAAATGCCGCAATGAGGCTGCCCTTGGCTTGATTCATTATAGTAGATGCGCCCACAAGAATAAAGGCGAAAGGTCTCCAGCGCTGCCTGTCCGCCCATGTCTCGAATGTATGGCGAATATTAAATGTCAAATCCCATTGCGATGACAGATACGCGAACGGTGGGGGGGGGAGTGTTTGCGTTGTTTTCAAAGTGCCCTTTTTATTGTTTGCATTGGTACGAAGGAGCCGCACATGCAAATTAAACAACCCGAAGGGTCCAACGGTAAATAATAGCAACAACTCTGAAGCCGCAAGGCGCTGCATAATGTTTGTGTTGACAGTGCAGCGGACTGAAGGCTTTCCCACACATCATGCCAGTCACGTGGGTTGTTTTATCCATACTTCACCATGCTGGTCAGTACGGGTTGCTGAAGTAGGGGCGCCACGAATGGGGCGTAGATTTTGCTCTGCGCTCGCTCGAGGCGTGACGGGGGAATTGGTTTATTGCCGGGACTGTGCCTCGCTTGCCAAAGGCAAGCGAGTTACGTGCTGAGCAGCGCCTTGCTGGGTGTCTGGGCAGCTTCTGCCTACGCAGGCACCTGAAGGCCACGACTTCGAGACACCGGCCAGACGTTGAGACGTAGGAGGTCCTCCTCCTGATGGGCCAACAAAAAACAGCAACAACAAAAAAGCGCTTCCTGTCCATTTTCGATAAGCGTATCAAAGAACACTTAGGGAACAGGCCGAGAAGACATGGCTCGGAACCCAACTCGGGTTGATGAGTTCAGAACGCATTGTGCTAATCATTGTGCCACCTCTACACTCTGTGCTATACTTAAGCGGTCTAAATACTTGCATTATTACCAGACTAGTTACGTTAGTAAACGTTACTTTTTGTCATATTTCACTGACATTTACCTCGTCATCATACTGCAGTCAACAAAAACCAAACCAATTCATGCACGTCTTACAAATCAACTAGTGCCTAATGATCTCATGAATAAATACTTTGTAAATCACATCAGTGACTGATCAGTGACTGATGTGATTTATATATATATTTTTTAAAATTTTACCAGGTAAGGCCCACTGAGCTATCCGGCTGTTATTCAGAAGCGACTTGCTCACAAATGATAGCTCAACGAAGTGACTTATCACCAAGTGGGCATTGAAAGCAGCCGAATACTCTAAACGCACGTTGATTCTAAATGTGGAAGTTGAAAAACCGGAGGACCCGGAGAAAAATCCACAGGACCACGGGGATAGAGACACGCAAACGCCAAACATACAGCAGGCGTCAGGGATCGAACCCACGGTCCTCCTGCATACCAGGCGAGGGAGATGATTTCTCGCCACCGCTGCACCACAAAGCAGTTGGGAGGCGTGACTGTGAGGACCGGCTGGGGCCCGTGGTGCGAGCGGGATTGTTGCAGCAAAGCCATCGCCTCCAGGCGCTGTAGGGAATCCCGTAATCAGGCACAATGCGTGCCGCTCCTTCGCAGTAAAACAGTCTCAGCATACATAAGCAGTTGTAATTCCACGTGAATATTTCTGTAATGGCGTTAAATCAAAACGTGTTCATCCCGAGTAATTATTTTGCCCGTGCCATGATTTCCTTTGCATGGTTAATGGCTCGTTTACCCTCGGTGTATGCTGTTTACCGTACTGGGTTTCCCCTGTGTATGTGTGTGTTGAACTTCTTTCGCACCGCGCGTAGCCAACCGCGATAATCCTAAGTGTTTGAGAAGGACAACACAACGAAACACTTCACCGCTGATGCTTCCCTTGGCTGGTAAAACTAACATCAACAGCTTTTTTCCGAATGTGGTTTGTTTCTCAGAAATACCGTTTCGTTTCGAAAAAATGTCGACTAAAATTTCCTTTTCAGAGATCTTGACGAACAAAATACAATGAATCCATTGTGTCCACGGGTACCAGGTGGATTGGTGCGTCACAGGATCCAGCAGTGGATTGATCACAGATGATTCGTAATAAAAAAAAACGTGAAGAAATGCTGATGATATGTAGAGCCAGCACATTCTAGAACTGAAAGATCTTGGGGTCTTACGGCATGATGATGATGGTGATGATACGGGTGTCGTCTCAGGCGATCGTGATTCAGAGGAGAGAGGCACGCACCTCACGCTCGAGGGATTCCCACGTGGGGGCACGGGCGTGCCCGGAGTGCATCGTTTGGGAAGGCTCAGAAGCACCCTGAAGTGTTTGCTCATCGCGTGGTCCGTTCACACGGAAATTGCCTGTTTACAATGCTGTTAACGGTGCGATCTAGGCCACCGTTAACCCACGGCTGGCTGGCCGACTCAAGACGCGTGCAGGGGTGCGATGCTAATTTTAACAAGACCCATTTTTCCATTCGTTACCTTGTCCTGAGCTGAGCCGAACGGAGCTAGTACAGGCTTGTTATACCCAGTAGCTACGGGATTCATTTCACACTTGAATGGCCGGCTCATTCAAACGAGAATATTGTCAGAGCTGTTACATCTTGCTTGCGTGCAATTTCAACAAAAAAATGTCCCTTTGCTATAATTGTATATATTTATGAGTTTACGGTAATACGTGAGCATCTTGCAACTATTGTGTACCTGTAATTGCATGCAGCTGCACTCGTAGTATATATTAAAACAATTTTTATTTTACCAGGTAAGACCCATTGAGCTGCATCGCTCTTTTTCAGAACCCACCTGGGCCACAAATAATATCTCAACGAGAAGTGGCTTATCGCGTGGAAATGTATAGCAGTCAAATGCTATTAATGCACGTTGGTTCTGAACGTGGAGGGAAAAAAAAACAGAGGACCCGGTGAAAAATCCACGCGACCACGCGGAGAGCACGCAAACTCCAAATGTACATGCGTCAGGATCAGGATCGAAACCCACGACCTCCTGTATACCAGGAGAGGTAGTTAACATTTCTCCACCGTGGCACCCTTTATTAAACGGGGGCTTTCAAGACTGAAATGTTTACGTAGAAAACAGGATGATTGAATTATAGAGTGCTCTACCGGACAGCATAATGCTGTTTGAGATATTAAACATTTGCACTCACAATAATTATGGTAGCAATTATCGTCGTTATATCGTGCTTACGGAAATGACTGTAAAATATGTTCGTTATAGAGCGCACATACATTTCAGAAGTTCTGAATCTCATTTCATCACGGGAGTTTCACTCGCGTGGGTTAACACCGTGTGTATGTATGTTGAACTTCTTTCGCACCGTACGTAGCCAACCGTGCTAATTGAAAGCGCGGTGTGGAGCATGACTCGGTCTTACCGTCTGCTTTTCGCCAACACTTCGACTCTCAGACATTTGATCCGATCTTCGCACAGCACCTTCACCATAATTACACGCCAGAGCAATCACGTTTTGACGCTTAATTCCTCACGTGGTGCTTTTAAAGGCTTTCTCTCCGAGTGCGCCGGGTTTTCACAACTTTCGCACGAGTGTGTGTGTGTTTACTTCAGGTGGGGAGCGTTAGTGTAATGGTTAGCGCGCTGCGCTACGAACCTGGTGACCCGAGTTCGAATTCCGCTCACGGCCAACACCAGGGACGATTATTTGAACCGGTGCTGGGCCTCCCCTAGGTCAGCCTCAAATTAATACCTCGTGCGGTGTGTAAACATCGTCACGGGGGAGACAAAGACAGTCGGGCGTGGTCCTGGCCACCCACCCCATTGTGTACCGTTCCAGCCTTCATAGGTGCTGCTCGCTAACAGCACTTACCCCAGCAGTCTAAGGCTATACGGGGGGATCTGTGTCTTTGTTGTGTTTACTTTGTTACATAACTCAGTTTTTTAAGAGAAATCCCGTTGTGTAAAACTCACAGCGAAACGGCTCTCGTTAGAAGAGCTGAGATGTGATTTTTTTAAGGGGTTCACAATAATCCTACTCTGACCCAAACTACTTTGATATACGCAGAAAACACCGCAGCCGTAATCTCGAACATATGGTAACGCCCCTTATTTTATTGTGGCATTAATTTTCAAACATCTGCCGCGTTTTCTCACATTGCACGAAGACTAAACTCTCAAATTATTCTTTGTCGTCACATCAAAATGTCATTATCTTTATGGCGCAACTTTGCAATTACCCCGCATGAATCCAATGACATTGAATGGCGATGCGTTGTCAGTGAAATGTGTTCAAGCTTGTAATGGACATGTGATGGGGGACACGTGGTTGGTGTCACTGCTTGTCTGCAACAAAAAAACACACGTGGCGAGGCAACCTGCAATTGTAGCAGCAGAGAGTTCCATGCAGCCTCAAATTCATCGACGAACAGACGTACGTACATAATAGAGTTTCATTTTTTACTAGTTGGCTGTGTCGGGTGGTGGCGGGTTTTAACGACACATTTATATATTTACGCGATCTAACCCCCCCCCCCCAAAAAAAAAAACACCTCTGTTATGGATGATATTGGTCGCGAAAGCCTGCCAACGTGTTGAACAGACGTGCGTACGCCATCTGCAAACATTAGCGGATCGTTCTGTTGATGCATATGCAGCAACAACAACAAAAAGGCACCATTCTTTGTGCTCAGTTAAGTATACTTAAAACATGGTGATGGGTTTTTTGGGGAATTGTAAGATATCAATATTTTAATAAATATCAATCATTTTGATGATGGTCTGCCCGTATGAAATATCGTGTCTATATTCATTCCGCCATTAAATTGTTGTTGGCCGTACATGTGTGCTTTAGGTGGAACCCGTGTATTATTTATGCCTTTAATATGTGGGACGCTGACCATTCACGCCGCTGCCTATCGGGTTATCTGTGAACATTTGTTTTTATACATAAAACGGCCCATCCGTCGCGGGCTCTGGATGAGATATCACTCTCCCGTGCGTCCGGGAGCCTATCGATCACAGAGAGAGCATTTTAACTGTGCACAATAACAACGATAATAATAGCACTGCTACCTGCGACTTGAGGAGCTCGCAATCCCCCCCATTATCGATGATTGAGAAGGGAGCCGTGTGACCGGGGTCGCGAGTGTCAGGAGCCGGTTTTTGTTGTCGCCCCCTTTGAGTCTGACCTCCCTCCCTCCCTCGGGGTGCAACATTACGCACCTCCCTTCCTTTCCGTTCAGGAGTCGATACAATGAGCATCACTTTGTGGGGAATTCACCAGTGGGTGCCCTGTGATAGAGAGACGCCCTGACGTGGAATTTCCACCACGTGCTCAGCAGGGGCCTGTGCACACTGAATGAGCACCAATGCCCCAACGCCGATTTGAGCAGGAAATCACTCTGACTTTAGATTACTTGAGGTGTCTTCTCGACACAATCTCCGCAGTCCATATTAAATGGTTTAAAAAAAAATCACATATGTCGCAGAAGGTGTAATTATGTTTTCTGAGCAACGGTATCAAAATTCGATGAATGATAGGTGTTTATGTATTTGTATTAACGTGAACCGAGACACTTAATTTTTACTGCAGGATATTGTCTTTTAATGTCGCTACGCTTGCCGTACGCTGAGGCTCTGGAAGGCAACGATCGGGGGTGTAACATTACGCACCTATACAGGATGATCACATTAGCAATAAGTGTGGGGTAATTTGCATCGTATTATCATCTCTGTCATTTTCGGCTCCGACACCGATACAACCCATTGGGCAGAGGCAGTGGCCTCGTTTTACGTGATAAGCCACCCCCCACACCTCCTCCCCTCTTCTTTGACCAGTGATAAATGACCTGTTCTGCCTTCATTCCCGAAGGGATGGCAATAAAGATGGTAAACCCCACTTTCGCTATTCTCGTACTGGCGTGAGGTCAGCTGGGACAACGATCTCGTACGTTTACGGACGTGCACGAGACGACGTTCGCTCGGTTTGTCTCAGAAAATAATTTAGGTCACGCTTAAACATTATCATAACTGTGGCTGCGTTTACTGTGGGGCTGCACATTTTTTATTTTGCTTTCGTACGCCACCGTCTCTAGCTCTGCGCTGTAAGAATCTGTAATTTGTTTTACAACGCGCTGTCGATGTTCGAAGACGGCAGTGAACCGGCAGTGAACGATATGTATATACTTGCTTACGTCTTCAGAGTTGATGTTTCATTCATGCGAGAGGAAATGTTGAAAAGCAATCACATTTAATTTTTAAACCTACACAGTCGAACCCAAAATATCGGTCGTGATGGGCCCACGTACAGTGAGGGAAAAAAAGTATTTGATCCCCTGCTGATTTTGTACGTTTGCCCACTGACAAAAAAATGATTAGTCTATAATTTTAATGGTAGGTTTATTTGAACAGTGAGAGACAGAATAACAACAACCACAAAAAATCCAGAAAAAACGCATGTCAAAATGTTATAAATTGATTTGCATTTTAATGAGGGAAATAAGTATTTGACCCCTCTGCAAAACATGACTAAGTACTTGGTGGCCAAACCCTTGTTGGCAATCACAGAGGTCAGATGTTTCTTGTAGTTGGCCACCAGGTTTGCACACATCTCAGGAGGGATTTTGTCCGACTCCTCTTTGCAGATCTTCTCCAAGTCATTAAGGTTTCGAGGCTAACGTTTGGCAACTCGAACCTTCAGCTCCCTCCACAGATTTTCTATGGGATTAAGGTCTGGAGACTGGCTAGGCCACTCCAGGACCTTAATGTGCTTCTTCTTTGTTGCCTTGGCCGTGTGTTTTGGGTCATTGTCATCCTGGAATACCCATCCACGACCCATTTTCAATGCCCTGGCTGAGGGAAGGAGGTTCTCACCCAAGATTTGACGGTACATGGCCCCGTCCATCGTCCCTTTGATGCGGTGAAGTTGTCCTGCCCCCTTAGCAGAAAAACACCCCCAAAGCATAATGTTTCCACCTCCATGTTTGACGGTGGGGATGGTGTTCTTGGGGTCATAGGCAGCATTGCTCCTCCTCCAAAAACGGCGAGTTGAGTTGATGCCAAAGAGCTCCATTTTGGTCTCATCTGACCACAACACTTTCACCCAGTTGTCCTCTGAATCATTCAGATGTTCATTGGCAAACTTTAGACGGGCATGTATATATGCTTTCTTGAGCAGGGGGACTTTGCGGGCACTGCAGGATTTCAGTCCTTCACGGCGTAAAGTGTTACCAATTGTTTTCTTGGTGACTATGGTCCCAGCTGCCTTGAGATCATTGACAAGATCCTCCCGGGTAGTTCTGAGCTGATTCCTCACCGTTCTCATGATCATTGCAACTCCACGAGGTGAGATCTTGCATGGAGCCCAAGGCCGAGGGAGATTGACAGTTCTTTTGTGTTTTTTCCATTTGCGAATAATCGCACCAACTGTTGTCACCTTCTCACCAAGCTGCTTGGCAATGGTCTTGTAGCCCATTCCAGTCTTGTGTAGGTCTACAATCTCGTCCCTGACATCCTTGAAGAGCTCTTTGGTCTTGGCCATGGTGTAGAGTTTGGAATCTGATTGATTGCTTCTGTGGACAGGTGTCTTTTATACAGGTAACGAGCTGAGATTATGAGCACACTCTTAAAGGGAGTGCTCCTAATCTCAGCTTGACACAATAAACCCCCTGGGAGCCCGAAATCTTTCTGATTGAGAGGGGGTCAAATACTTATTTCCCTCATTAAATGCAAATCAATTTATAACATTTTTGACATGCGTTTTTCTGGATTTTTGTTGTTGTTATTCTGTCTCTCACTGTTCAAATAAACCTATAATTAAAATTATAGACTGATCATTTCTTTGTCAGTGGGCAAACGTACAAAATCAGCAGGGGATCAAATACTTTTTTCCCTCACTGTATTGGAAACTCTGTCCGCCATAAAAAAATAAATGCTCGTAAACTTGAATGGGGAAACATCTCCGCTGTCGCAGGTGACATTTTATACCCGCTGTAAAATGAATATTTCGGCCAGAAAAGATCTGTAAGGCGACCCGCAAGGCGACACAATAAACCCGGTCAAGTGGCCCGTGGATTTCACACACGCGCAGCCCTTCTAGGCCCGAGACGTAATAGAAATGCGATTGCATATTTCTAAAAGCTGCATTATTGATCAAGTTCGAGGCTTGGTGAGAATTCTAATGAGGAAGAGCTCGACTGTGCTCATGTTTACAGTAAAGTTGCAGCATCAACAACTCCCCTAATCCACCACAGTACAACTGCGAAATCGTAAAAAAATATATATCTCGATCGTTCACAATATTTCAGTGGTACCGTCTTTAGCAATTAATGGCGTTCCCGCATGAATGTGACCTATCATTTGATCCCTCCGTGTCTTCGGCAAACATCGATTGGCAGAGATGAGACACCAGTTAATAAAACACCTCCGAGGCGTTGACATCACTTGTCGCACAATAGGCATCAGCAGCTGCTTGGCTACATCGGCTCCTCGTGAACGCGGTGGGGTGTAGGTGCTGGCACGACGTTGGGTGCATCCGTGTCTCGAACCACTTAGCCGCGCGTGCGTTTTGCGTCGACTTAAGTCGCGTCGACGTTGCAAAGGTCGACGTAAAAAAAATATCCGCCGCGAGGCCTCGCTCTTGGTTGCCTCCCGTCCCTGCACGACAAAGATTATCTCCCCCCACCCCCACCGCGTAGCCTTCACAGACTATTGGGACAAAATCTGTTAGCGAGCAGCACCGATAAAGGCCGGCAAACTGTGGCGCACGAGAGGGTGGGTGGTCAGCACCACGCCCGGCCGCCCTTGTCTCCCGAGAGGCGATGTTTAATACGCCACACCACGTACTCATCTGAGGCTGAGTCGATCTGGGGGGGGGGGGGGGTCCCAGCACCGGTTGAGATAATCGTCACCGGTGTTGGCCGTAAGCGGGAATCGAACTCGGGTCGCCGGGTTTGCAGCGCATCGCGCTGACCGCTACACTGCAGCTCCCCGTGCGCGTCCCACATTCACGCAGACATCATAAGGCTTCTGTATCGGCAGTCTTTACGGTAAATGTCGCACCACGTTGCTTGGCCGTGAGATTGGCGCGGGTGTCAATATTTAGCGTAAATATCGACGCGAGCCCCTTCACGTGAGCGCTTAGGTCATACGGGCGGTAGGGTGACGCAGTGGAAGCGCTCGTGGCTCACAGCAAGAAGGTTCCTGGGTTCGATTCCCAACTCGGGCGCCTTGCTTCGTGGAGTGTGCACGTTCTCTCCCGCCCCCCTGTTCTCGATGGGTTCCATCTGAGTTCTCCGGTTTCCTGCCATAGCAAAACAACCCCTAAAAATATATATACAATGTAACCGGTATTTGTCAGAGCATCCCAATGGATAACCAAATGACGAGGGCAAATTTCCCCATTGGCATTATGCGTAGCAAGAACACCTGCATTGCAGCATCGCAGGGCCGTCCTGAAAAAAAAGTGTCTCGAGACTCAGCTGAGGCGTTTGTCGGCGTAAGAGGCTTCTCACACGGGGCAGATAGGGAGACGAAACTTACGGCGATAAGGATGATGTCATCTGGAAAGCCTCGCTGTGTCCGACTGTCAAAGTAGTCTCTGAGAATACGCTCCAAAATTCAATGTCCCGTATCAAGAGCAATAATATTATATTTTAACGTGCAGTATATTAATCTGTTATATATGTTTTTCGTGTATTAAGAACATATTTCGTCACAGGTGCTGATTTTTCTTCTGATAGTCATGCGCTGGGAACTTTCTTCCGATATTAGGAAGCCACTTGAGCTTCGCACTTTTAAACCTTGATTGAAAACTAATTTCTTTAGAACTTCTTTTTGTGTTGAGTTTGTTGTCCTTTGCCCGCACCTCCGATTAGCACCGTTGGCTACGTACTGTGCAAAAGAAGTTCAACATACATCTGGACATACTGACTTGACCTGCAATAGGAATGTGAAATTTCCACCACTAACTCCTCAAGTACTCGGGGGGGGGGGGGGGGGGAAGTGACTCCATTATTTATTTGGGAGGAGATGGGATGCTTCGGCAGTTATTAAAGCACAAAGTCAAGATCGAGGTCTTAAAAGATGATCACATATGGTGCTCACAAATCTTTTCTTGCATTTAAATTGCTCCACGTTGCACAAAAAAAATAAACCTCGTGGCGGCAACGGAGATCGATTGCTCGTGGAAAACATAGGGGAAGTCGCGCCCCCCCCCCCCCCCCCCCCGTTTTGTGGAATAATAATAATATTATTATAAAAAATCTCTCCGCCGTGTTTCCAGGTCGTACCCGCGAGCTGTTGAGCACGAGGTGCGACGTTTTCCTCGCCTGCGCCGGGAAGGGTTTCAGTGAAGCTCGCGAAGATGCATCCCGGCGTGCGCAGCGAAACGTCGGTAGCGTCGCGGTGAACAGCACGTGGGGCACGACCCGGAAACACCGCAGAGCCGCGCGACACAACCGAGGAAACCTACGCAGCTGTGCGACATTCAAATGGTTCATGCCGGACGGTAATTTAATTCTCTATGCCATTTTGCGTTTGGCGTGAAAAACGCGTATGGTGAGCCGTTGGCTAATAAACGTTCATCAGAAGGTTTAGTACGTGGTGTAAACGAGTGTAGTCCTCTAACCTAGATGAATAACAGGGGAGCCATCAGTCTCATGTAATGAATTACAATCTGTCCATACAAGGATAGCTAGTTAATGGTATTGGTAATCAGAATGCAATAAAACGCCATCTGTCTCATACATCATATGGCACTGACATAAGCTTCCAAATCGCATTTTATTGCACGTCTCATGGCGAAATATAAACTGAGCATCTGTTTAGTGGCCAGATTATGCAAAAGTGCCTAATTTTTAGTCTTTAAATGCATTGCAATGTTCCCGTGTTAGTGTTCCGGCTTGCTCAACTGTATTCAGAGTATTAAATGCGTTCATTCGCATTTGGTATTGCTGTTTTCTGGCAGATAATGTTTCGAAATTACTGCACGAGCTTTTGAATGCAGTCCTGCAGGTAATACCGCCGGTTATTTGCGTCTTTAAATTTCCTCTAAAACAACATCTGATGAGCCAGATATAATGGCTAATGGCAAAGCATCATTACGAATTGCCATCGTTTCTCGGTTACTCGGTATATCTCTGTGAACTCCGAACAGTGGCAGAGAGGCTCTAATTGAACGTGTCATTTGTATCAATAGCGTACAGAAAAATATGAAGGTGCTGTTTTGGAAAACGCTGCAGACGATGTGCATGCCTCATGAATCCCTTCCATCGATTCCCCACCAATTACTAGAGCCAACCCTTCCACCTCCGATTGTATTTCTGCCCAGCATTGTTCCAACTCTGAGGTCACTGTTTATATAAATCGTGCTGCCTTCGAAGCGAACGGACGTTGACGGGCCATTTGGTTTCTTGTTGTTGTTTTGTTGTCGTTGTTGTTGCCTCACTCGGAATTGCTCGACCGCATCGCCAGCCCCTTATCGCCACCCCTGGTCACTCTTGCAAATGGGACTCATCCTAGCATCTCGAGTCTTTTTTCTTCTCCTGGTAGAAACGACAAAAATAAACGCGTGATAATTGAGCCTACTTTTTAGACGATTCATTATTTAATCTGTTTTTTGTTATTTCCTAAAAAAAAACATTTATTCGCTTTATTTTGACTGTTTGTGAAATTGACCAAAATAAATGTTGAACCGAGGGCATGTGCATTAACAATTTTACATGGACGCGTAAATATACTGTATATGTCAATGCACAAAAAGGCGAGATTGGATTAGGAGTCACAGACCGTGCCATATACTATGCAAGTAACCCTGACATATCGGAGCTCACGCCGCCACGACGGAAATTAATCCTCGCCACATGTGGCGGTTACGTAACGCCTAGTTCATTAGTTAAAACGTGTGTTGCGTTTTCCGATGCGTGCCAATTCTACACACGGAACTCATTATGCATTAAACGTTCATGATCAATGGCACGCGGCTTATAGACAGCTCCGTTTGTGGCAGGACGGCTGTGATCTTTGGTGGCTGCAAACATCCCTTGCTCCAGGGTTAGGCAGCCGAATCGCTTGTGCGACCTTGAAGCGAGAAAGGGGCCTCACTTGGCCTTCCCAAGTGGGGCGCCTGTCTGTGTGGGAGGTTCTGTGTTTCGCTTCGGTTTCCCCCTGGGTTCTCCGCTTTCCTCCAATTGCTAAAACAAAAGAAGGCAATCATACAAGGTCACTAATATTGGCCAAACAGCCCAATGCATAAAATGTACAGTAACTGCAAATTTACGCAATTGTGATTACACGTAGCAGCAACATTGCCCCCTACTGTGAAAACATGGGCAGGACCCTCCAAAAAATATAGAAGAGTTAAAAAATATTGTACTCACTGAGGCCATTATTGGATGAACAAGCGTAATAATGATAACAATAATTAAAAAAACGAGTACTGGGCAGCTACTGTTTCCAATCTCGGCACTGAGGCAGTTTGAGAAACTTCACAGCTGTGACTGCGTAGGTATTCTTCACAGTTGCACTGTATTAATAATAATAATAATTTACATTTATAAAGCGCCCTTTAACAATCTTTCTCAGGGCGCTACGCATGAAAATGTGGAAAAGAGTTTCACATCAACCAAGGAAAGAATAAAGTGAGAAAGACGTTTGAAAATAACTAAAGAGAGAGAAAGCCATTTTAAACAGACATGTTTTAGTCGAGATTTGAAAATGTTGTAAGTGTCTTGGAAGTCGCTGACCTTGAAGGTCAACGGGTTCCAGAGTTCAGCTGCCGCAATTGCCAAGACGCCGTCACCCCCAGTTGTGAAGCCTAGGTCGTGGTGACAGTGAGCAATGCACAATCTGAGCATCTTAAAGATCTCGATAGAATATTCGTGGCTGAAGGAGGTCATGAATGTAGGTAGGAGCAAGTCCATTTGAGGCCTTTAACACCAGCGAGAGAATCTTAAAATAAATACCGGTGCGGACAGGGAGCCAGTGAAGGGACATGATCACAGGTGTGATGTGTTCCTTAAAGGGTGTACCGATTAGCACATTGGCGGCCTCATTTTGAACATACTGCAGCTTCACTTAAAGTTTTCGTGACTGCAGGAATTCATATTCTGCAGCTTGTTTAGGAGCTTGCTCGGGGCTCCAAAACCAGGGCATTGCAGTCGTCAATGCGGCAGGAGGCAAATGCGCGGATCGGTCTTTCGGTGTCTGCAGTGTCAAGGATGTGATGCAGCTGGGATTATGTTTCCCGGGTGGACAAAAAAGAGGTTCTCGCTATTTGCTCCTACGATGTGTCTTCGGGTTGTACCGCGTGCTGATGTCGGACTTTTTGCGATACGTGTGTTTTTGGAGCTTCTTCAGGTCCTGGCGGAGGGAGAATTAAATTCTCGAAGAAGCTCCCCGGCTCGTGGAGGGTGAAATGTAGGACAATCGTGGCGAACGATAACGAGGCACAACCCGAAGAACAGTGAAGAGCTAAGACACTAAACTCTTTGGTTCTTTAGGTAAAGTCACGTAGTTAGAAAAATAATTGATCACGACGTTTCGATCGCAACACAAGCAATCGTCATCAGGTGAGACAACCACAGCAAGAAACAAAAACTACTTCAGCAGCTTATTCTTGCTGTAGTTGTCTCACCTGATGACGATTGCTTGTGTTGCGATCGAAACGTCGTATTCTATTATTTTTCTACCTACGTGACTTTACCGAAAGAACCAAAGATTATGGATTCCTGCAGTCACGAAAGCTTCAAATCAAGCTAAGACACTCTTTACTCACCGCAAAGTGGAACTCATTTCATCAACCACGGCCAAACGTAGTACAAGCGTTGTTGTTAATAGAGCCCATATATAATAATAATAAAATGCGTAACGTATTTCTACGATGTAGAGAGCTGATTTTTGCAAGTTCCCCCCAGGGATTCTGCAATTGATTGCATTTTGTCTTGAACACTACATTTGCTGAGCTTAGCCCACGCAAAACAAACTCATTTAAAAAACAAAATCGACGTTCCGTCTCTTCGGTTAAATATGCGCGTGCACGGTACATCTAGCATTGACAGAAACTGCTCTTAAACTCCGGCGTCTGACATTCATCAAACTGACCCTGCGTTTCGCCGAGGCGGGGACGTGATTCCGCTCCCGGATGTTTGTCCGGCAATCTTCCACCACGCGGTTCAACGGATACTTTATGCTCGACAATATCACCATAAGTCAATGTTCTCTTGGAATCATGCCGAGGCAGGAAACCCCATAATCTATATATATAAGGGAAATTTGTGAATGTGCGTGTGTCTGTTCAAAATGTTTAGCATACTTCCCAACAGGCAACAAACTTGAAATGTGGCACGTGGGTAGCTTCCAGACTGTACACAATGCAAACAGTATAAAAATAGACTTTTGTATTTTGGGGGGGTGGGGGCGCAATAATGGATGTGACGTCACATCTGTGATGTCACCCGCATGCGGCAGCGTCACGCATTGTGCCTGCTGACGTCACGCACCCCCCCCCCACCCTCCGCGTAGGCCGTGTATTAATCCAAGACAAGAATCCAAGTCTCGGGCGAAACCGGGTAGTAAAACTAGTAAGTCATGAAATCAATTGGGCAGATAAAAAATGTGCATTGTGCTTATATGGCCAAGTGATAAGAGGTGCTCGTAGTCCCTTAGACAGAGTGATGGTGATGGTGATGTGTTTGACCGTGAATAAAAGTGATGACCTCGTGTCATGCACAGTATTCCCATGGCATTTGACCTTTCCTTTGACGAAGGTCACGGGCGCGTCGCGTTTATGGATGGCTTTAGAAACACTAATGCCTGGCGCGAACTCCGTACGGCGACGTGTGATTGCATTGGTTGGCGACACAAATACGAGTTTATCAGTCACCGACTTCACCACACCGCCAAGCCCGGTGCCGTTTGGCTTTGATAAATCGTGCCTTTGCATCAGTCAGCGATGACATCAGATTGTCAGCGATGACATTCAGAGAGTAGTTAGCTATGTGGTGGATTAAAGTTGATATTTTTTTCTTACAATGCATGCAAATATGTTTTATTGTTGTCAGTAAACTAACTTGAAAATTCGTTCAAGTTGTATTTGTTTGCTAATATTTGTCAAATTTAATCAAATGTATGGTTGATTGTGTGGCACAATGTGACCATTTCATGCGTGTGCTATTGAATAAATTAATACTTACGTTGATGAACACGAAGTAAATGAATACATAACCAGATTAACAAAGGGATGTGAGAGTCAAGTATTGTCTGGCATGCAGCTGAGCTCCGGTGTCGGTTGACTTGTTTAGAGAATACACACTCGAGGTCAAGTGTATCTTTACCTCTAGCGAATTCATATATTTCTACTTCAAGCAGCGTGACCTTCATATCCACACCAGTCTCCTAATGATCGGACCATTGCTCGTTGTTTTTATGCTGCTCCTCTGGCCTATAATTGACCTTCATCTTGCCACCTATAATTTTAAATCAGCGGTTCTTAACCTGGGGTGCAGGCCCCCTCTTTGGCGTGCGAGATGCCCTTTCTGTGGGTCCGAGGCATGGCCGGATTGTTTTAGGAGGTAAATAATCGAAAAAAACGAATTAAGCACGGGCACGTGAGTGCAACTACTTTGTTTAATCAAACCCTCGATGTATTTATTAACATACTCTTTTTACGATCGTGAACCAAAGGGGTGCAAGACTGCAGCAAACGTTAAAACCCACCGTTTTTAAACGAATCCCCATATCCCATTCTTTCTCATACTTGCTTTATGTTGGTAAGCACTCGAGGTCGTATTCTGTGCACTCTATTTACGAGTCACATATTTCACCGGTGTACACTGTTTGAGTTTACAGTTTGTTTATATCTGGACCGCTGGTGCTGCGGTAGGAACACTTCGACTCCCAATCACACGATAATTCACCCGGGCCAATCTTTCCTCCATGGTGCGTGATTACTCGACGACTGGACTTGACAATGGGAACGTGGAATTTCGGCCACTGGCTCAGTAGGTTACTTATGGAGATCAGCTCGCGTTCCTTTGCTTCCTTTAGCAGCGAGACACTCTGATCTTCTCTGCTTCACCCTCACTTAATCTCCAATGTAATCGTTCCACAGCGTGTACAACGTCAAAGCCTCACCAAAAGCGGCGCTGATATTTATTCAGATATTGTTTTGCACGCACGCGGCTGTGACTTTCATTGCAATAGGTTTGTATGTACGTTTGACTTTGTTGGCACTGTACGTAATCAGCCGTGCTAATCGGAGGTGTGGGGGAAGGACAACAAACACACAACGCAGTTCTAAGGAAATTAGTTTTCATCCTAGATTTACAAGTGCATAGCTCCAGTGGCTTCCACACACACACTCAATAACGGGCCTTCATCATTTGAATTCCTACAGCACTGAAGTGATACATCTCCCATATTACTATATAACATATTCATACATTTTCGTCGGTAACCGATTCATAATGCAACGATTGTTTTCTTAAATAAAAGCACGACGTGCGTCCAAAAGCAATGATACCAATGAAGGAGAGGGCTCTGTTATTAATGTGACTGACTGATTTTCATATCGGTGGAATAAGACGACCGTTCTGAAGCCCGATTTAAAAGTCCGCAATGGACCACAGACGCAATAAACTACACGTGGTTTTTTTTTTGTGCTCGCGCTTAGCCATCTCGACGCATGGGACGCAATGACGTTTTGTTTGCGACGCAACGTACGTAATTTTATAGATTCGTGCGGTGCCACGATTGGCAAGATCACCATCGCGGCGCCTGTCGTCTCTCGAGCTCGAGTGAACACTATTATTCGAGCAGGCGCTAACCATCTACACCGAATCGTTCGCTTCGTTTTCACTCTAAAGCACGCTCAGGTGCATCGGCGATGAAATGCACGCGACATTCCGGCCTGCGCTAATTCGCAAGGATGGCACGGGCGCGGACTTTGAAATCGAGTTGGCGAAGGCGCGCGGATGGCTACGCGAGAAGCCCGCTTGCACGCTCTCGTTGTCTCGCATTCATTACCATCCTCAGCCTTGATCTATCCACTGCTGGAATCAGGGCCCTCCCACAAACAATCACACCTTCCATCAAGAGTTTTTGTGGTGCTCCCCGCACGTGAGCTAACCTCGCCGCTCCATCTCCGCCCTGTGCATCCTTTTGGGCCCCTTCTCTCCCTTTGGGTGCCGGTTTTTTTTTCCATCGTCAGTATTGACCAATCCCGGGTCCCTTGTCCCTTCTGAGCGATGGAGCGCTGCTGAAGTGCCACATTACCCCCGCCCCCCCCCCCCCCCCCCGAACGCGTCGCAATGTGATGACTCTAATTTGCATTTGTTCTCTGAGCCACGAATATCCACTCCTTTCTGTCTCTCGGTGCAGTGCCAAGCGTCAACCTCCGCCCCCCCCCCCCCCCCCCGTGCTCCTTTGGGCAAATTTCAGCTCATGTTCCATATATTTTGTCAGTGAGCATGCTGCTGAATTCGTACGTCATTGCTGGGGATTCCCCCAGTCTAAATAAAGATGCTGATTCTGGAAGCACGCCACTGATTGAGACATCCTTGTTGAAGGTGGCACGCCAGTGCATCGCTTTACACAATAAAGATCAGTTTTACGAAATCGTTCCAATCTTCTTTCGCTCTCCTCTCGGCCATCATTTTCATTGCAGTCCATCTTCAATCATTTCCCCCTCGGTGGAGATACACCGATGTGTTTTTTTATCTAATTGTGTCCCCCCCCACCCCACCCCGATATATCTTCATTTTAACACGTCAAGGTTTGCGCAGCCGCTTGTTACCAAACTCCTGAAGATGCCCGCAGCGGGGCGTGAAGAACGCCTGCGAGAGACGAAGCAGCCGTCGCGCTGGCCGACCCCGGAAAGCCTGCACTTGGCAGTATCTTCATCTGTTCCGCTCTGTGTTTTGTTACGACGCAGAATATCCCTGGCCTCGATCCTCCGCCAGGGGCTTCACGAGCGCGGCCGTAAACCGCATCCGTGCGCAGAGGCTGCAGCAGCAGCAGCAGCAGCGGTTACTCGATGCACAAATGGGAACATTTGAAACTCTCCGGTCTGCGGCGACTGTCGTCATCCCGGAACAGAGCCATGGAGCGTGCAACGGCTCTGCCGCGTTGACAGATTCGAAGGAGGCATCGTCGCGGCGCGCCTCCGATTAGCACGGTTGGCTACGTACGGTGCGAGAGAAGTTCAACGTAGGTACGGTGTGATTCGCCACTCCGCTACTGCGGACGCTATCACCTGGCTCATCAACCGCCTCGATATAAAATTATAACTGCTGCTGCTGCTGCTGCTGCTGCTCGACAGCAACATCAGCAGCCATGCGACGAAAACTTTGTTTGGCAAACTTGTAACACGTGGCGTTGGTTTATCTTGGTCCCACATTTCCAGCCTTGTCAAGTTCATGAATCAATTCCAGCGATGCATTTTCATTGGCTGTTATAACGACAATGTCATCAGCAAATTTGTGAATGATAATATCTTTATTTCTCCAAACCAACCTTCAGAAAAAAAACTTATTTCGTCACTCATCTTCTTGGTTCTTTCGGTAAAGTCACGTAGAAGGGAAATAATAAAACAATAAAAATAAAACATAATAAAATAAAATTCTCACGACGTTTTGGCCACAACACAAGTAGCCTTTCTCAGGTGAAAAAACAGAACTGTCGAAAAGACAGCGCTCCAATAAACACTGCTAAGCTTGGCAGCGTATTTTAAGCTGGGTGACTTTACCGAAATAACCAAGAAGATGAATCCCTGCAGTCACGAAAGCTTTAAATAGAAATTTATTTCGTCACTGTGAATAACTTTTGTGAATTCGTGTCCCTGTGCCCGACTTCCCTTCTCATCAGTATTTTCTCACACTCTTTGTGAAATTAGAAGCCAAATATATATGTGTGTAGTGGTTCAACGCGCGCGTATTCGATAACGGCTGCATGTCCACACTCGGCAGCCAGAAGAGGCGGTGGGCGAGCATCATTGTTTGGAACTTCGAGAGCAGCCGGGGTCAGGGTGACCGTTGGGGTAAACAAGGGGTGGAGGTGGACCGGAATTGAAGAGACCGGTACCTGCCAATCATAGAGGAATCTTCCGGTCAGAATGTTCTGGAAAGGGGTCGCGAGGGATATATAAGACGAGCAAACGAGCCCCTAGCGGCAGTATGATGAAGACAGAAGACAAGAGAAGGTGAAGTCGGACCCGCCCAGGCTAGTTAGAGTATTCCAGGGCGAGAGTAGTCCTGTGTGGACCTGCATAGGCTAGGATAGGGTCGCTAGGGGCGTAAGCGCAGTCCGTACGTCGGCACTCTTGATCCCCGGGGCTACCGTGGTACCGACTCACTGAGACAGCGAGACACGGCAGCCGAGAGGGGTGAGGAAAGGAGTGTAGAGAATAGGATAGGGACGTGGCGAGTGAGGGAGCGAACGAGCGACGGACGGCGGATTCTCGGCAAAGTGAACAAGTGTTGTAGAACAGACTGTAATAAAGTGGCCCGGGAAAAAGGCAAGAAGTCGTCCGCCTTTATTTACAACACGACATGTGTTTACCTTATTAATGTATAACATGTGCAAATCATGAGATAACCATGACACGTCTGTGTTTAGAAATTGATAAGATATTTTTTTTACAATCGCAGCACAGCTACGTGGAGATCGCCTTCCATTGTAGATTCGCCGGTTTCCAAATAATTTGTAGTGCACATTAAAATCACTTAACAATGTTAATGAGATAATCAGTAACAGAAGTCGTCAAAGCAAGAAGATTACATTCACATCGCTAATTAAACAGCAGGGTATTCTTAATCTTAAATATATATTTCGTGAGCACACGATGATCTTACCACCCAGTAGAATTGCAGATTTAATTCATAATGCGGTGTGAGATTACTGCGAGAGAACAATTACCATGAAGATTTTCTTCACAGTGGAATATTGTGTAATTTGTACTTCGCACTCGGGAGGAAAACATTTACATCGTGTGCCCAAGGTGTACAGAACGTTACACACACACACATCTCAGTCAGCCAAATCAATACCATTCATTGCGTCATCAGCAAAATGAGCCCCATTATGGCAACGAGTTTCCTGTACGGGGAGACCTTTTCTAAGGCTGGCTGTGTATGCTTATGAGCACAGACATTGAAAAGGCATTCAGTGGCCTGGGCTACCCATGGATATATATACACGGGCAGCACAAGCCACTGATATATACAGAAGTTATATTTATTTTTATCAAATGTTCAAACTGAATCCCATTAACATTAAAACGCATGATCACTTTTGTAACAGATGAAAATCCAATGTTTCTGTCAGGGTGCAGCATATCAAAGTCTTCAGCGAGTGATCGGTGCGTGCTGCCTCCTTCAGCATGCATAGAAATTAATTGAACTCGTTCATCTTTAGTCAATTTTCGTAACATCTTAAAATGTCATCTGAATAGGAAGACTACAAATAGATTTTAATAATGATAATAGATTAAATGTTAACTTAGAGAATAAACAATGTTTTAATGCCAGTGTTAAAATAAACGAAACAACCCGATGTGTTCTGACTTTCGGGCCACCCTGTGTTCATGGACACGTATTGTTATTACAGTTGCTGTGCACAGGCCCGCAAGCGCCCAAAGGTCAGCAACAGACAGCACATTGAAAGGTGTAATAGCTAAAGAGTTACCATTGTAAGAACTTGGGAAAAGTGACGGCGGGACGGAATTCCAGTGTCAAGAAGTGCATGGAAAGAAGCAGTGCATTGAGGTGCAGTGCGGTGAGTTAAACACGTGGGAGGCTTTCGCGAACAATATTTTATTCATGATAATAACGGTTTTTGGGTTAGGTCGCGTGAGTATAAATGTGTCGTTACCCTCCACCACCCGACACGGCCAACTACTACAACTAGTAAAGGGATTTGTCACGTGAACAAAACGCCAATAAGTTACTATTTCAGCCCACTGGTGTGTTGGAGAGTAAATCCGCAACATTTACAATTTGAGTAGTACGACGTTCAGCTGGTAATTACATCCAGGATCATCGGGAAAGTCGCTCAAATTTTAAATGTTGTGGATTTACTTTCCAAAACACCGATGGGCTGAAATAGTAACTAATTGGCGTTTTGTTTACGTGACAAATCCCCTTACTAATTGGCTGTGTCGGGTGGTGGAGGGTTACGACACATTTATATTTACGCAATGTAACCCAAAAACCTTTATTATGCAGTGTGGTGGTTAAGCACGGTATGGATGAGCTGGTATGGATGGGATGGAATGAATGAAATTGTACGGATGAGGTGATATGAATGGGATGGTATCGATGGGATGGTATGGATTAGATGTTATCGATTAGATGATATGGATGAGATGGGATGGATGGGATGGTACGAGCAGTCTGGTCGACTGAATCGTCCGTGCCGTTGCTGTTTCGAGCCAAAAGGCTCTTCTGCCTAAATTCCTCTACGTGCAGGAGGGAGCGACGTGGAACCACGCGATCTTTTTACTGAAAGTTATCGATCGCAAAGTGCGCAATCGCCTCTCGCCACCGAGTCTGGCCGGAACTGACATGGTGTGCATTTGGAACTGGGGGTGATCCTCCTTGTTCTCACGCGAGCCTGATTAAGACCCTGAAGCCGATCTTACCTCAGACCGAGACCGTGATGTCTCCAACAATTATTATTTTTTTAAGTCCTCGTCAAAGGTCCCTGGTCGGTGATCTAGTCAAGGAACGTTCACCCTGGAGGATTTGATAGGCCTACAAATAACAAACCTATAAAATGCCCTCTAAAATTTCCCCTAAACGCACCTGACTAAACCCAAAAACGTGTCATAGGTAGAGCAGGTGAAGGGCCTTGCCTTCACCTTGAAGATCATCCACAATGCAGCGAGTATGAGCCGAGCCGCGTGTGTAACGAGGGTGACGGACACACACACACGCACAGGAGCCTGGATGGCACCACAGGAGCTGGACAGATCGTTGGGACCATGAAGATCGTAAAGGGTGGAGAGTGAGCTCATGGTCCCACGGTCCGAGGCGTGCAGCAAGTTCCCAAGGTGATCCACTGGACATCGGTGAAAAAGAGCTTCATAGCTCTTCGGATTTCTCCAGTATATTTACATATTCTGATATTAAACCTGCAGAGGGGAACTTCTCCCACACACAACTACTCTTCAGTTACCCAGCCTACCAGCTTATCAGTTTTTTTTTAATGTGATGTCTATTTTACACAATAACTTACTGTGAAATACTCGGCCTGGCGGCGGAGCTGCGGTCAGAGTGCTGGCGTGGGTGCTACAAAAAGAGATGAGTGGCGAAAAATGTCTCGCTTGAGCTCGCGTACACGACCCTGATGATGGTACACGACAAACGTCACACTCCTTACATCACCAGCTGGACGAGGGCATCGCCCGAGCTGCCACCATCTCTCACAATCCTGAGATGCAATGATCCACGTAGCGCCTGCACGCGAGCTGAATTCATCGTCTTTCATCTCCCTCTGTGGAGGTCCTCTCAGATGTTGTTCCATGCCTCGACAATGGTGACTTCCAGAAACGTACCCGAGCCTAAATCCGCTAAGTTTTCCGATTCTTTTTTTTAAAGTTGTAATTAAACTGCGTGTAATCTCGAATCCGTGTGTCCATCTGCCTCTCGATGTAATGTCATTCAGGAGAGCATGAACCCGTCTTATTCTTCTTGATGATATGTTCCAGATTGATATATATCAACCGTATGTTTAGCATTAGGAGGCTCTGTGACGTGCCCCGCTCTGGGAGATCGTAAAACCACTGCGTTGACAGGATGACAGATTTGAACTCTTAAGCCGTTCATGCGTGAGGCCATGAATGCTACATCATTAATATATGTGCGTGTAAAATGTGCACGTGTCTGTTTATCTGGCTGTGTGTGTCTGTCCGTGAGCCTCTCCTGCCAGAAAATGAACAAATATTGACAAATGTGGCCCCATAGGAATCTGAATGGCGTGTCTGTCATAAGGTTACAGAAAAATGCAATTGATTGGTTTGACCTTTAATCGTCAATACATGACATTTATAATATCGCATAGAATGTACAACATAACAAAAAACTCCTACGAAGCCATTGGGCAGCCGAAAGTGTCAAATATTTAAGTCAGTGGATTCACATTTCTTCTTCATTAACTGTTTAAGCTATCTGGTTTACAATGCAACTGCATTTTTTTCTGACCTACGATGGCCTTTCGTGCTCGTAGATTCAAGAACACGCGTGTCAATTTTCATCTCTGCTCTTCATTTTTTTTCCATGATCCCAATGGAAACGACGGCGCCACACTTTGGTGCGCGTTAAACTTTCGTCGCGATTTAGTCGCGTTTCTTAACAACAACAACAAAACAACAACCCAAATCTTGACCCTTCAACCAATCACGTCGCGTGTTTGCGTCGTCACCAACACGTGGCGCGCTGCCAGCGCACACCGCGCGACCTGTTGCCATGGCGCCCCTGTTGCCATGGCGCCCCTGTTGCCATGGCGCCCGGGGTTTGCCGATGCCCATCATTCATTTTGGCATTCCCAGCATCCTTCGCCGAATGGGATTCTCCGCTCGGGCTTGCGAAGTCAGCACTTTTTTTTCTTCTTCTTCTTCCTCCAGCAAATCCACAGCCCGAGGCCCCACAGATGACTTTCTGGTAGTCGGGCAAAGAAGCAATGTGCATCGAGAGGGTGTACCGCGCCCCTTCGTGAATTAAGCATTCGAAGAGTAAACCATCGTCACGGAAACTCCGCTCATCCTCGCAGCCGCTTGTGGCTGGCCGTCGAAGAAAGAGGACCGTCACCGCATCGCGCTCGTTCCGGTGCGCCTCTGCGGTCATCTGGAGCGCTCTTTTCTTCTTGATATCAGGGAGCCACGAGAGCTATGCAACGTTTCAATCTAGATTGAAAAGACTCAGTCCTTCAGAACTGCTTTTTTTTGTGTGTTTAGTCTGTTGTCTATCGCCCGCACGATTAGCACGGTTGGCTACGTACGGTGCAAGAAGAAGTTCAACATAAATATCATTTTATTTTTATCATGTTTTCGTTTTATTATTTTATTATGTTTTATTTTTATTATTTTATTTCCATTCTACGTGACTTTACCGAAAGAACCAAGAAGATGAATATCATGCTCGAGTGTCTGCGTTCCCCGCCTTCACGAGGTTGTTGCAGACTAGCACGGCCAATTATAACCCCCAAGGCTTGCAGAGCTTTTGGAGGCCCTCATCCAGCAGTGAATGTTCACATGAGGCATGAGCTAAGTGGGGTCTTCTTCCACCCTTGTAAGTGTTCATGCACGCACGCTCCTCAGTCCTCCTCAAAATGTGACCGTGGAACTCTCACCGCTAAATTTCACTGCATGTAGAGGCACCGGCAATTGCATTAACATCTCGGATTCCCTCCACGAAACAAGGTTAATCGTTATTATTATTGTTATCGTAGGAAATGTTATTTAAACGATGCAAAACGTCATTAAAGTGAAACGCTCCGTTTACAACAGCAAAAAAAATCATGTAGACATTGCGATCTACTTTTCAGCAGGAAGGCACAATTTCTACGCGGATGAAGTTTCCTGGCTTCGTCTGCCTTGATTCAATCCACCGCTAGACGAACGTCTCCCCGTTGGCCGTCGTCATCCGTCACGATCCTGCGACGACACATTCCACCCGGCGCCTGCGCGCGAGAGGATTCCGCCGCTCCATCTCCAGCGGTAAGGTACACCCCTGCGCCGGTGCATATTCTCTGCTCGAGTAAAGGTCCCTGGTGCCGCACCTGACGACGGAAGAGAGTTTTGAGCAACAAATCAACCTTTCCCGCAATGCGTGCCAATCACGCTCCACTCGGCACAGCGGACAGCCCCGGCAGCGGCTCACATCGTATGGTATAAGCCAAGATCGGTGAGAAGCATCGGGACGTGTGCTCATCGTGTGCCTCGCGGGCATATTCTGGGCTAAAACAAAACCCACTGTCATGCGCACTCTGAGCAGAAGACGTGCCAAAAGTATTGCAGTTGAAGTCTAAAGGAACTGACAGCGAATTAGGATTTTTTTTTCCAGACCGATTGTACTTGCGCAAGTCCGCTGAGCACTGAGCAATGTGCAGCGGTGCACAAATGTCCCGCTTGCCTGGCGTGTCATCAACATTTATTTATTTCTATATATTTAATATCTCGTGTTCATAAATGAAAGACAAGCTGTACAGCGGGACAAGTGTGTCTCAGTTGCATGCGAGCGCTTTCATGATGCAACGGATTACAGCTTGCAGCGACTGAAAGAAAACACGTGACGTTCTAAAATATAAAAAAAAAATCTATGAAAAAAATAAGTCAAAATTGCGTGGGATCATAGCGTTGTAAAAGGAAGAATTAATGTGGCAGTAGGATCGGACCAATGAAATGTACTCCAGCGTGCATTCAGAGAAAAAGAGACGAAGCAAAAATGGAATTCGGAGTCACGGACGGTTTAAGGAGTTACACGGGGACATTGAAAGGCAACGAAGCAATAATTTAATCCACCGCTGGCTTTGTTTTATTAGTTTGTGTACCTAATTATTTTTTGCCTTTAAAAGAACCCTCAAGTGCGGCTCTCACTCTCTCCCTCTACCTGCTGAAGGCGCTTGAGACATGGTGGGTGTGAGGTGGTGCTGGGCTCAGCACTACCACGGGGTCCCATTGGCCCACTCAAGTTCACTCCCCTTAGCGGTCCATCACTGTTACGGTGCCTCCACCCTAGGCCTCGGCAAGGTAAGGTGAAAGGTGAAAACAACGAGCCTACCTTTACTCTACCTTTTACCTTACCACAATACAATCACTCTACCCTACCTTTTACCCTTCAGCAGGTAAGGTAAAAGGCCAAAAGCAACGAGCCTACCTTTACCCTACCTTTTACCCTTACCCCATACAAATTACCCGATTACAGGGTAATTACTGGGGTACTACACATTAAAAAGGTTTATAACAGGTAAATGGTAGGTAGAGTGCTTTATTCATATATAATACTCTCGATGATTCCAATTTTACACGCTTTCTTTAAACTCACTCTGTTGTTGTATCCTCAAATAATTTAACTCAATTTTAACCCACTTCCCAATGTGGTTTCGACTGCAAACTTGGTATACTTATGTCATACTGATGACAATACTATATTCTATCATTAAAAAATAAAATACAAATATTTTTAAACATTTTATATGTTATGTTTCGGCTTGGGTCTAATTGTCCACGCTCAACTAACGTTGGCTGTAATTGCCCACGGCCCCTTACGCTGTGGCCAAGCTTCGGGGCCACTTCCTGGAGTCGTGGAGTTCTGCCATTACTCGCACATTTCATTAAAGCGTGTTTTAAAAAAAGTTTAAAAAATATATAACTTATTAAATGGAGGCCATGGACTGCGCCACGGAGCTTTTAGCGGTAAACAATGTACCGTATTTTCCGGGTAATCGCGCTACCTTTACCCTACCGGGTAATTCTTCCGAGCTACCTTTACCCTACCCTTTACCTTACCCCTTGGCATGTTGACACCTTTACCTTTTTACCCGGTAAAAAAGGTAAATTACCTTACCTTGCCGAGGCCTACTCCACCCCCACCCACAACGGCTCTGCTGGCCCTCCCCACTCCTCCCCCCACCATTCCGAGAGGAGCTGGTGCCGTGCCTCTGTGTCATTTAACCTTCTTTTTTGCTCTATTCACTGCGATGCGTAAAGCGCATTGTCCCCCGCTGGGGCCCCATATTTTTGTTGTTCAAATGCACAATGTCTGGGCACAACAAAGGTATCTCCTTTCTTCTATTTTGTTGCTGACAGAAGACCTATATACACGTGTCGTTCCTTTATTAGGAGGGCCGCCTTTGAGAGTACAAAGGTTCTTGAAGAATTCATTAGGGCAGGTCAAAGCTCTTCCCCAGACACCGCGTGGTTCTGGCTGCTGGCCTCATTAGAGAGGGGATATTGAGGCAGTTAGTGGGGGGGGGGGGGGGGCGGCTGAGAATCAAGAAGCTACAGCCGCATATCTTGGATACAAGTCAATGGCAACAGAAAACAATGCTCTTCAACTGAATGGACTGCGTGTGCGTATGTTGAACTTCTCTCGCACCCTGCGTAGCCAATCGTGCCAATCGGACGCGCGATTGCAGAGGTAACCGTGTTCGTTCGATGGCTTAGCCAAAAGCCGCTGCTACTGCGAGAATAACCGGAATTCGCGTGATGGCTTATGCCCCTTTGACGAGATCAGCAAGGTATCATTTGTGGCAAACACCTTGTTCGTTCTTTGCTTAATTCGGTAAAGTCACGTGGAAAGAAATTAAATTAAATCATAATAGAATACGACGTTTCGATTGCAACATAAGCAACCATCATCAGGTACAAATGAATGAGAAAACAAACCTAGTAAACTTGGAAATATAATGCAATACAACACCTTATTTTTGGTTCTTTCGGTAAAAGTCACGTAGAAGGGAAATAATAAAATAATAAAGATAAAACAATATGATAAAATTCTCACGACGTTTCGGCCACAACGCAAGCAGCAGCAAGTGAAGAAACAGCGCTGTCGGAAAGACAGCGTCCTAATGAACACTGCTAAGCTGTCTTTCCGACAGTTCTGTTTGTTCACCTGAGGACGGTTGCTTGCGTTGTGGCCGAAACGTCGTGAGAATTTTATGATATTATGTATTATTATTTTATTATTTCCCTTCTACGTGACTTTACCGAAAGAACCAAGAATATGAATCTCTGCAGTCACGAAAGCTTTAAATCGAATTACACACCTGGTTTGTAATGAATGATTCTACGAGTAAAAGATCACAGCAATATACTTTGAAGTAGGTAAAGTATAACATTGTCATCTAAACATTATTATTACTGAATTAATTAAAAAGTATTTTGAATAAGCAGTCATATTAAAAAAAAATCTAAGTGTCTTTGAGAGGAAACAAGGATAAGTACTCACTCTAGCCGGTCTTAAGCCAATGTTGCAAATTCCACATTGCTATGACCGAGGCCTGTTTAGCCAGAGTGCAGCTACATGTTATCGAGACTGGAGGAGCGATGGGGTCAGTTGACCTCCAAATGGGATTTGAACTCCACGGACTTTCCCATTGTGAATAAAAAAAAAACCTTGGTACAGCACCACCTGGCTCGCGCCGTCAAATTAGTTAAATATTCATTTATTTCAGCAAACAACATGTGCCTATTTGTTAATCTTTACAATAGTTTATCCATGCCAAAATGTTCACCTTTTCCATTGAACATTTTTGTTCGCAGCAACCCAATTTCAAGTTACATTAAAATGTTTTTTTTTCCCCAAAACTTTATCCCCCCCCCCAGCCCCGCCAAAGCATTTTAAATTCTGGAGGAAAAAAATCCGATAAGCAGCCCTGCAGGGTGCTGTGTGATGGAGGAGCTTTCTGTGGCCGTGTCCCAGTGGTAGGAACGTTGATATCGCGTTGTTTATCAAGTCCTAGCCTTGTCCAGAAAGGAATGGGTTTTAATAATCGGGTACCCGTAATATTTATTGTACACATACTGTCTTATATAAAACATATATACCAGTATGCATACTGCCACATTTCAACTGATTACAGCTTAACCGTATACACTGCCTAGATTTGTATCTCCAAAATAAAAGCGATTTGTTCGTGTTGTTCAATTAGTAAACTAAAATAAAAATAGCGGTGGTCATCGTGAGACAGTTGAAGTGCATTAACACGGTCCCATTAGCCCATGTGCCAGAGTAGAAATCGGTACCCATCTCAGGTAGCAAGACTTTAGGAGTGCCCATTCATTTCTACGGCGAATGAGACCGAATAATTTGACAGCCCAATCATTTGAAGTGATTCTCACATAATTCACTGTTACTGGCCACGTTGAGAAATTGGAACCCGCTAACGTTGTGGTACAGTACCGGCAACTGAATTAGCATTTTTGTGTTCAGTGTTTATTGTTCTTCTCTCGCAGATCCGATGTGCACGGTTGACTCCGTATGGTGTAAAAGAAGTTCAACATGCAATACATACAATATACATGCATACATTTAGTCTGGGCCCACGGACTAGATTTAGTGGTGAGCCTAATACTGCAGCCGAACAATGTTCAGCGCCAACCTATGCAAAGTTCATACGTTGAATTGTATCTCAAAGCACTCGTGTAGTGTGTAGCCATGCGGGAGTATATCTTTTGCACTCATATGCAAGGGAACATCGGCTGGAGTGCCATTAGAAAGCTTCGTCTTATCAATGTTTTATCTTCTTGTTTGAAAGGGATAAAAATAACCCAGCCCTTCATTAAATTTTACTCATGATTTTGGGATATATTTATTTTTTCACAAGCAATCCGTAAAGTGGCTATTTCAGCTCGTTTTAACTCTTAACATTTGTTTCTATTACATTTTTTTAAAAAGCGCAACCTTGTGCGGATAGACCACGCACACATTTTTTTTGCTGCATCTGCCGAATGTTCAAGAACATCACAAGTGCGGCGGCCTTGAGGTCCAATGATTTATCTTTTTTTATTTGTGTTATTTTAAAACCAAATTTGCCTCATTTTCCTATAGATGTGAGGCAGTATTCATGTCTATTGGGGGGGCGCGGGGGGGGGGGAGGAACTGAATTCGTGGTGGAAATTACACATTTCCAGGGCATGGCCAGTTTTCTCGAATTGACTTCGCACAAAATCGCGATTTAACCGACCCCCATTGGGAAAATGATTGGAGTCACCATGCTCCCCCCCCCACTACCTCTGCCCCCCACTACCCCTGCCCCTCTCACTATAACCCCCCCCACTATTCCCCCACTACCTCTAACCCCCACACTAATACCCCTGCCCCCCCACTACCCCCCCTACTTCCCCCCCACTACCCCTGCCCCCCCCTCCCACTATCACACCCCACTATTCCCCCCACTACCCCTGCCCTCCCACTTTCCCCCCCCCACTACCCTTGCACCCCCCCCCCCCACTAGCCCTGCCCCTGCACTATCCCCCCCCCCACTACCCTTACACCCCACCCCCACTACCCCCCACGACCCCCCACTTTCCCTGCCCACCACCCTCTCCCACCGACCGAGATTTTAACGATCAACCTTCGGCGTTGGGAGTCCGAGCAACCTCTAATGAGTACGTTAAAGGGCGTGGGTGCACCTGCAGTCTGCCGTGCAAAACAATGCGTGGTTGCTTCTCGTAAAAAAAAAAGCCAGCGCCGCCAGCCGTCTCTGGGCTTTTCCGTAAACAAAGAGGCAGCAGCAGCAGGCCGATCGTCTCTCCCCACCCACCCACCCACACCCCGTGTCTCCCCGCAGTGGGTGACCGATGCGAGGGGGAGCTGAGACGCATGCCACCGGGCACGTCGTGTTTGTGGGCACACGACGGGTGAGACGGCGGCAAGTCGACGTCGCGGCTTTGCGACCCCATTGGCTTTGGAGAGGGCCGAGAAAATACATCGAGGGACCTCCCTTGCCAGTGTCAAAATATACGAATTGCCAGAAAGGGTAAAACTCATTACGATAAAACAAATTGAATTATCCATTAGGCGATTGCTACTCTGGGAGAGAGCGTTTTATTTTTGCAATTGAGATGCATAGCAATGGAGATGCATTATAAGGTCGCCCTGATTACACACAAAGTGCTTGCCACAAATGAACCACAATGCCTTGCTGATCTCGTCAAGGAGCAAAAACCATCATCACGCGAACTCCCACAGTCATCCTCGCAGCAGCAGCGGCTTTTGGCTGGCCATCGGACAAAGACGATCGCTGCATCGCGCGCTTTCGGATGCGCTTCTGCGGCCGTCTGGAACGCTCTTCCTTCCGACACCAGATTGAAAACTCGTTGCGTTACAACTGCTTTTGGCGTTTAGTTTGTTGTCCTTCCCCCGCACCTCCCCGATGAGCACGGTTGGCTACGCACGGTGCGAAAGAAGTTCAACTCGCGTACGTCGTTCCGCGTATGAGGGAGCATCGTGGGTGGAAGCAAACGTATCCGAGCCGAGGAGTGTTTACTCAGTAAACGTAGTCTCACACTTGGGTAGGTACGTCGGTGGCCTTGGAAATACTGCAATCCAATGGCACGGGGTCAGCCAGTCTCTCTAGAGGACGACCACTGTTGGCTTCCCACAATGTGGAACGTATTTCTACCAACCACCCCATGGGGGGGAGGGGGGGCATGATGGGCTTTTAACCTTTGACCAGTATTTGTACTCACAATTGTAAGTGAAGCACTCTGCCTGGATAATGATTTAAGTTTGGAGTCGTAAGAACATCATGAACCATACGAATAAAGATCGCTTCCTATACTGCGTATGCTGCTTATGTTGCTGCTACGACTGATACAATTCCAGATAATTCATCTCGCTGTAGCTCATGATCTGATCTCGTCACTCCATCTCTCTGGGGTTGTCATCCTCTCATAATGATCAAGATGAAAATTACAATCTCTGTAAATTCCCCCCAAAATCACTGCATTATTGACACGATCGTCACCTCGTCTCGCAGAGATAATCGTAATGATAAACACATCTAATCTTTTCTGGTATATACTGTATATCATGTTTTTTGTAAATGTCTTTTTTTTACTTTCAGCAAATGTGATCGTGGCAGAATCACATTTCCAGTCAAGTGATTGGGGAGGGATTCAATACGAAAAATGTTACATTTTAATTCAATCATTGTTCATTACGTATAGCAGCAAATCTTTAATCGTGTAATTTTGTGGAAATAAAAAAAGTGCGATGATATGAAATTCAATAGAAAACAATAGAATGTTATCAGTAGCAGCAGCATAAGCACTAGAGCTACCGATGTGTATTCTTCTGCCACAAATGAATGTCTCAGTGCACATTAATCCTCTTCCCACCGTCGTGTACCCTTTTTCCAAAGCCTTCTGCCAATAAATAGTTTCAAATTTAGTCGTTACAATATTTAAATCCATTTGTGCATTGTTTGCATGCTCAATTCCCATGCTACAAAGAAGTTGCTGCCAAACATGCAGTAAGGTCTGATGTGCAAATGGTCATACACGTGAAGTTGTGAAAAACCAATACGTAATATTTGGTTTTACCCCACGGCAAAAAAAGTTGTTTTGAGTCTTACATCAACACGGCACATTTATATTGAACTTTATTAAGCTCTTAAATGGTGTAAGGCACCCTGACCACCTGGTTACGTGGGAATCGCCCAAGCGATCCACTGCATGGGCATAGGATTTCTATTGTGATAAAAGCACAGGAATTAGTTCAGATATTTTGTGCGTGTGTGTATATGCATGTTGTGTTCCCTATGTGCAAATGTACAGCCCTAATGTCAATATGCTGCTGACAGTCTAGCCCTGCCATGTGGGTCGCCGGGGGTTATCAAAACATTTTTCACCACGCTAGTCGGTGGCGAGAGAATCCGTGGTGGCTTGGAGATGTTAACCACCTCGCCTGGTATACATGAGGTCGTGGGTTCGATCCCTACCTGACGCCTGTACATTTGGAGTGTGGATTTTTCTCCGGATCCTCCGGTTTTTCCCTCCACATTTCAAATCGACATCACGCGTTTAGAGTCTTTGGCTGCTATACATTTCCACGTGATAAGTCACATGGTTGAGCTGTCATTTGTGGCCAGGTCGCTTCTAAAACAAGTAGCTAAATCGCTTAGTGGGCCTGACCTGGTAAAATAAAAAATATATTTTAGTTTAAATATGTTAGTGTCAGTGCGGGTTTGGTGAATACGGGAATATAGGACGTGGGAATAACAGAAGTACAGAACGTCAACAACAATTTATTTCCCTGGACTCTCCTTTTCCAACCACCACGTAGCCCTACAGAAGCTTACATTCGCCATCTGTATTATGCAAGCTGTTTTTTTTTACTGTGACTTTTAAAGCACGTTTTAATGCGTGTTTTGTGCACGGGGTGTATGCCACGTTAATGCAGCACTTTTTTTATAATTAACTTTCCGAAGCCCTGAAATCTGAAAGCCCACATCAAACACCTCCTGTCTTCTGGGAATTGTGAATCGAGTATTTTCACGCGTATTGTGAGAGCATATATACTGCGCCATAAGCCCAACATAAATGAGTTCAGATCTGTTTGCATCTGTGAAATGATCATTATTATTAATCATTATTATTATATATGCAATATTGTACATTTTATACAGGCTTTGCGACACCACAGATGCGTGTGTGATGGCTTTGCGGAGAGACGCATCTATCGATCACAGCTGATGATGATGAGTGTGTGTGCATGGGCAGAGTTTGCGGGGGGGGGGTGGGGGCAACGGCCCGCCCAAAATGCACACCTATATTAATTCATTTTCAGTAGTTTACAATTAAGATTTTAAAAGATATGTCATCATATGCTCCCGCGATTCCTCACGTGAGGGACAATTGAATCCCTGTCCCACCCTACCCAACGCCCCCACCCAAATATAGAAGTCAATCTCCGCCTATGTGTGTGTGTCGAGTCTGTGTGCTCTCAAGATCACAAGCATACGCTGCCACATTAAAAAACACATCTGCCTGATTGCGCCGTGGGCTTCAGCGTGTGAAATCCGTCTAACTTGCAGGGAAACTCGCGCCGATAAAGACGGCCGCTTGTGCACGAGGCCCAGGGTCTAGTTTCCGGTGACGAGGGGGATTTTTCTTTCTGCCAAAAATTGATTTCGCTAGCCACAATTATGGGGGATGGGGGGGGGGGGGTGCTTGGTCCACAGCGTCAGCATCGCATTAAAAATAAATATAATTTTTGTCGTGATGGTCCATGAATATTGATCAGTATTTTTGTACCTTGGCTGCTTCGTTGCCACTAGGGCTCTTTGTTAAAGAAAACATGCATTTAGAGTATTTGGCTGCTTTACATTTCCTCGTAATAAGTAACTTCGTTAAGCTATCAGTTGTGGGCAGGTGGCTTCTGAAAAAGAAGCTAATAGCTCAGGGGGCTTTACCTGGTAAAATTTTAACTAGTTTCTTAGTACGCCTTTTGGCGTCATCAGGTCGAGCACCAATTGGGTCGAGGCTCAAAATTAACAGCCGTCCCTTGGTGTGGACCAATCAGTTTCAAGGACAAAGCATATATTAACATAGTATGTTTTTTGTTTGCATTTTGACTGCAGGTATTGTGGTTAATGCAGTAGACATGAATCCTTGTAAAAAGGTTTCAGTTTTGTTGCAAGAAAAAAGGGGAAAAAACCCTATTATTATTAGTTTCTAGTTGTATATATATTATTATTTATAAAAATCAGCAGGTTTATTTTCAATCCACTGCTGGATGAGGGCCTCCGCATACCGGATTTGCTCGTGGGGTTGCTGTTTGACTATATTGACTATACTTCACAGCGCTGGCCTAAATGTGGGTTGCCAGCTATCTCCCTTCACCGCCGACGTTAGCCGTGATGGGGAATCGAACTGGAGTTCATGGCACAGGCCACAGACAAATGCACCGCCACTCCCTACTGGTGGTTTATTTCTTTCGTGCGTTTAAGTGTTTGTGATTCGTTTCCTCAAGTACCTGGCACAGAAATGCTTCGGCTGCAATGTTGCAATCGCCGCCCAAGTCATGTTTAGATTAGGTCTGTGTTAAATACTCAGCATCGGATGCATCGATCTGTAAGCAGGGATCTAAACACTAGCAATGTTTTTCAAGCTTTGAGTTCTGTGGGGAGTAATGTATATAATTATATATAATTACAGACGTAAAAATATGTTCATGTTTGCAGAAAATCCATTATGAACACATCATCCGGAATCAATTGGAATGACTGTATGCTGACCCAGCAGTGTAATTAATAAGTAATTTTATATTGCAGTTCACTACTTACTCGAAGGGTAAATTACAATGAAATTTGCATGTATATGGCTAAATGAGACCACATCTCAAGAATCTGGACATGATGATGATGATGATATGAAGGGTTTTTTTCCACTCCCCTTCCTACAAATAAATTCCTATATTACCTCCAAACACAACGACGTTATTAACATCCCTTTTTACACTAGAGTAAGTAACACATTTTAACGTAGCCATTTTAAACTAAATGATCATTTCGTCTTTTAACATCTTAACGTCTGTTTTGTTGCCAGAAAAAAGGTGAAAAACCTATTCTCGCAAATGGTCATTATAAACACTGTTCAAAACCTTCAAAAGATGGATCCAGCCTGCACACTTCTTGTTAAAATGCAGAATATATCTATATTAATGCTGCATCATCATGTCACACTGCAGCCAATGAAATATGAATGGTGACAGCAGCTGACATTTATTGCTGTGACTGCTCACATAATTACAATAATTTAAACTTGTAACGTGCCACACAGTATTCACTCACTCTTGCAGAGGGCGACTCAAAGGCTCGAGAAGGAACCAAAGGCAAGCAGGAATGCAGCCACGCGACGAGCCGGCGACAACAAATCTCCTGCGGTCCACGATGCATTAAGGTGTTATCGTCCAAATCAGTGATTGCTTACACGTGGGAGAAAATCCGAGCGCCTGCAACAAAACGCACGCGTGCGAGGGGGAAACACGCTATCCCATTTACACGGAACTGGTGAAGTCTACATTATTTTGCTGTGCCGCCTTCTCCTGGCGAGCCAGGGTATGGCACCGAGACGCCCATGGGAAGGGGCTTTCTCAATATTCGTGTGCGGTGATCCAACAAACCCTCGCTACCTCCACAGGACTGGATTATCGGCATGCATAGCCACCACTGCCCAGCTTCTGACATGGTACAGTAAAGAATAGCTGGCCTGGTATTTTAAAGGGATGCTTTGTTCGGACGGAAATTCCTGTGGCTTTTAAAACTCGACGATCTTGCTTTTAGACATCCCAGGTATTCAGTGAAGGAAAGTAATCCTGATGCATTGAAACTACTGTATAGCTCTCAATGTGTTTTGGTTGTATTGTTCGGCACGATATCCAATGTTTTGCTCCAAGTAATGGGCGCTTCTTCAGGAACAGATTTGAGCAAGCTCACTTCTCCCTCGATTATGTATGTACGTATGTTGAACTTTTTTTCGCACCATACGTAGCGAACCACGTTAATCGGAGGTGCGGGGGAAGGGCAACGAACTAAACACAAAAAAAGCCCTTCTAAAGAAATTACTTTTTAAATCTAGATTTAAAAGTGCAGTGCTCCAGTGGCTTCCTAATATCGGAAGGAAGAGCGTTCCAGACGGCCGCCGCTGGTGTTACTGGTTCTTGAAGCAGCCGGCATCGCAATATAAGGGACGGAGTGAGTGAACTGCTCGATTAAAATATCGAATAAGCTCTCAACACGTTGATCGAAAACGTCAGACATCGTTCTGAACAACACGTGGTACGACCCGAGAGCTGTACAGCAAAACTGAAGACAAAAAACACTCAGTCGCACAACAGCCGAGAATATGTATTTTAGTCGCACGTGTTACACAGAGCTTAAAACACGATACGTGAAAAATAACACCAGATGAATGTAAATTGTCTTGAGAGCAGTATCGTTTTGTCAAGACCTCTCTTGTCCAATATAATGCAAGTAGGCAGGTTCAGTGTACCCTCTTTAAAGGACATGAGCACATACAAGCGCATGAATGTGCTCGGGCTCCCATATGTGGAAGAGCGCTTTATTTGGTTTCCAATTACGGAACATTAATATGAGCATGCAGCTTCCGGAGTCCAAAGAATACCGCATTTGCATTCCGTTTAGGTCACGGCTGTCACAAGGAGGTTTACTGTTGCTCCCTTGAGTCTCTTTTTATATTAGATGTGATCTCAAATAACCAAATAAATGTCTATCTATCCGTGGCACATGTGCTGTTGGCATTGGAGGGCCGGCGATTCACCGCAGTGAATTTTAATTAGAAGGTTTCCCAGTCGACTCAGCCGTGTTGGTACTTATCCTCCTCCAGGGAGTACTTTCTGGGTCGATGTATTGATTGGCACGGAAAATTAATTGCAATCGGGGCGAGCAACAGGTTGGGACATAATTTCACGTTTACTCTGACCTGTCTCAGCGGCCCAGGGAAAATCAGTGCCGTCCGTCTGAATCCACCATCCCTTAAGATCAGGGAGAGATTTTGCTGTTTTTTTTTGACGACAGTGAATTTTTCAAACTTTTTTTTTGATGGAGTGCACGAGTGATTAATGCCTGCGCTGAGCTGACAGCAGAAATGTATGATAATATCGCATCGGCATTTACGTATCCGATTCCAATAAATTTTCTACAGGCAAAAACTGAAAGTAGCGCCGTATACTCCGTTGGTTCCGAACACAGTGGTGGATACTCAACATTCCCACGGTTGGAAAAGTTACTCATGTAACAACAATGGTTGATTTCCCAAAAATTTGTCCTCATTTTTATCGACCCTAGAGAGATGATTATGGGCTTAGTAGACACCAGACTGAGATTTGAACTCCCAGACGAACATCACAGATCCTATCATCTGCGATGCTACCCACAAATCTACTCCACTTATCCATGGAGGAATAACGCGGCTAATTGTGGATAATAGTAAGTATACTCTTTGGTTCTTTCGGTAAAGTCACGTAGGTAGAAACAAAAATAGATCACGACGTTTCGATCACAACACAAGCGACCGTCATCAGGGTAAGACAATCACCGCAGGGAAACTGCTAGAAACAGTCTAGATATTTGGCTGCTATACATTTCCACGTGACAAGCCATTTCGTTGAGCTATCATTGGCCTGTTTCAGCAGTTTCCCTGCTGTGATTGTCTCACCCTGATGACGGTCGCTTATGTTGCGATCGAAACTTCGTGATCTATTTTATTTTTCTACCCACGTGACTTTAGCGACAAAAACAAAGAGTATGTATTCCTGCAGTCACGGAAGCTTCAAATCCAAATCGTAAATATAGTGGGTGTATCATACATTTTGTGGACCCTACAGCTCACACGAATAGTAGGTGCTATGGATAATAGGGTCACAGATAATAGACGTTCTAACAACTATTTATTTTACCAGGTAAGGACCACTGAGCTATATAGCTCTGTTTTCAGAAGCGACCTGGTCACAAATAATAGCTCAACGAAATGGCTTTTCACGTGGAAATGTATAGCAGCCAAATATCTAAACGCATGTGTTTTTTAATGTGGAAGGAAAACCCGGATGACCCGGAGAAAAATCCATGCGACCACGGTGAGACACATGCAAACTCCAAATATACATGTGGAGTCAGGGTTGGGATCGAACCCACGGATCCCGTGTATACCAGGCGAGGTAGTTAATATCTCGCCTCTGCGGTACCCGATACAGTACATAAGATATTTATAGAGTTTCCACACATGCACGCTGTATACCTAACATCTGGCTCCTCCTACACTTGCACACATCCATCGTTGACCTAAGCAACGAGACCTGCCAGAACACACATGTCCTGGCGTGTGCACCGTAGCCTCTGCAGGAAGTGTGTTTACGCCTATTCTATTCTTGGGCATGGCAATATAGTTCAGGAGCTAAATGCCAATATCGAGGTCTGCTAGCCACGAGAGGGACTCAGGAGAGAGATTGTGTAGTTTTTGCTATCCCCACTCCTCCTCCCCCTCCGTTAAAGGAGCGCAGACGACTGTACCATGTGGTCCACGGAGTGCATCTGATCATCAAAGCACGATTCCGATCTCTGGCTTGCGCGTGATAGGGCAGACGAAGAGGCAAATTCTCTACAACATTGTTATTTTTGTTGTCGTTGTTGTTGTCGTGGCTGTGCTCAAGCATCACCACGGATCTCCCGTGTAAAATAGCCGGGGGGCAACGGGCTAAACGGGGTCATCATCCGTGTAACAAATAAAATGTATTTAAATTTCCTGCTGTGTTTTTTTTCGCTTGCCATCGCAGTGTGGTTGTTGACCACGGCGTCAACACTCACGCGTTGCACAGCTAAAGGTTTAAAGCCAGATGGTGATGTCGTGCGAAATCATCCTGTACGTACTTAGCGTCCATTTGTAGGCATTTGGTAGGCGCTTACAATGTTTAAGTCTCG
This sequence comes from Petromyzon marinus, assembly GCF_048934315.1. Taxonomy (NCBI): domain Eukaryota; kingdom Metazoa; phylum Chordata; class Hyperoartia; order Petromyzontiformes; family Petromyzontidae; genus Petromyzon; species Petromyzon marinus. The sequence goes on along the minus strand of NC_133668.1, from coordinate 3,180,761 downwards.
CTCATTTAAGCAGGGAGCCACTTTCACTTGAGGATTATTACAAATGCAGAATGGTGTGAAAAGCCACGGACCGTATTTAATTACTCTCTTTTTACAAGCTATTGGCTGTTCTGCAGAGGCAACAAAAAGCATAACATGTCTATGTATTTATCACAGAACCTGTGTTGTACAAATCACAAGATACGTTAAGGGGTGCACTGTGTGTCGTCTGGAAACCGTTTGCAAGTCTCACCGCTGATTTCAATAAGTACCATTTGAGTGCATCAATCATTTGAATCAATTAGTTTTATGCAAAATGTGTTCAAATACACACATTTTGGGCCAGTTTCATTTTTCGGAGTCACATCAGCCCAACGAGGAGTTACTGTATTGGAGTAAAATCGATCCTTATGGTTGTAACCCGGGGTACCAAGTAATACTAAATGGCCGAGGCCAATTAAATATTTTATTTCTGGGACACTATTTTTTCCAGGGGTGTACTTAACTCCGCGACTGGGGTAATCAATCCGAAATCAGTGCTACTCCGTGCATCGAGTACAGCTCGTCGAGATGAGTCGAATGCCGGATCGCCGACCATCAACAGACTAAGAATGACTGCATCACGGACATTATGTACTATGGATACCCCGGGGTGACCGCCATAAGGTTCAATTGTCAAAGTTGTTTATAAGTTATGTAGAATGGCGACCTCTAGCGTTACACTATGAACACTACAACGAAATAAAAAAAGTTATACTCTCTTTACCGAAAGAACCAGAGAGTATGGATTCCTGCAGTCACGAAAGCTTCAAGTCAAGATCAAAACAGTTATCTTGTATTTAGTTTTACCAAGTGAGGAATGAAGAGACCATTTTGCGAAAATGACCTGGGACAATAATCTGCCAGCAGGTGGCGATGATTGCTCTGTTATAGTCCCAGTCGATTCATTTGCGGGTCATTTTCGAATCTCGTAATTTTTGGGTTTTGAAGTTTCAATTGCAATGGGGAGATCGGCGGTGCCGCTCGTGAGAGGCTCGCGGCTGAGCTGCGCTCGAATTTACCTCCTCTGGGACCTCTTTCGTGAAAAAAAAGTGTCTCGTGTGATTAATTGAATCCGATTTTTTTTACTGAGCCGTGCTCGAATTGAAATTAATAACCATATATCACATTTGGATTTCATTATTGTTATCATCTAGTTTGAGTAGAGTAATCGTTACAATTATTGCTACAACGGCCGAAGTACAGACGTGATAACCACGGTGCTCATCTCCCGTTTACAGCCCGAGCCCGATTGGGGAAATTCCACATTACTATGACGGGGACGCGTTAAACCAAAGGGGCCGTCCATAAATGACGTCACGCGATTTTTGGACGATTTTTGACCCCCCCCCTCGTCACACGGCGTCACAAAAAGTCAGACCCCCCCTCAAATATGACGTCACAAAGCTCTGCCCCCCCCCTCCCCAAAACCATATTTCCATTTTGAAACATAAAACATGCTTCAAATCGCTTTAAACTATTGTCATTGTAGTGCGTATTTAATGTGGCGCTGCACTCTGATGTTGTAGGAGAAAACATTTATTAAAAAAGTCTATTTAATTAAGTAGAACGTTTTCTTGGTTCTTAATAAAAAAATATTTTTATTATTTTATTGTTTCCCTTCTACGTGACTTTACCGAAAGAACCGAGAATATGAATCCCTGCAGTCACGAAAGCTTTAAATCAAAATTTAAGTAGAACGTGTTGTCTATATTTATTTAAAGTTGCGCATTTTGATGTGACGTCACATTTCTCAACCCTCCCCTCCTCGTCACACATCGTCACAAATGTCTGACCCCCCTCCCTCCCCCTAGGTGCGTGACGTCATTTATGGACGGTCCCAAAGGAGAATCGAGCGCTTCGCTGATAGGGGATGGGTGGATCCGCGTATGTTTTGTGAACCTCCCAAACTATGTTTAGACTGCTTACTCGCCAGAAGATGGCAGTGCAGCAATTGGGTTCATTTGCGAGTGTATATGGACCATTCAGCGTTACGTCCCGGGACCTTTGATCCACAGATACGAAGGAGACATCACAGCGATGCACTCCGCCGCTCCTGACGCGGTGATCTGGACGTGAGCACTTTGAATGTGAAATTCGCAATGCGGGCGACAAGAGTACAGCAGAGTCGATGTCTAATGGCGCACTTGGGTGGAGGCCTCTCGCCACACCTTGCGTGGATGACGGCTGCGTGGATGTCCTTGGCTGGACAAGTGAGAGGCGAGCTCAGTCGACCGTGGCCTTGCAAGGCCGCGGGGCCACTGGCTGCCCCTGGTGGCCTTCGGTGCGGCCCCCTGACGTGCGGACCCCCCGAAAGTACACAGACACGTGACAACAACCCCAGCCGTGCTGTTGTCAAACCCCAATGGTTTCAAATGGTGTGGCGGTCCTCACGCTGATGATGTCTTATCGGCGACAGTGACCCCCCTCTAAAATGAGTGAAGAACATCGACTTAAGGGACACTCAATTTCTTCCCCAGTTGAAATATGTTCTTAATAGAGCCAACATCCTAAGGCAAGACCCTCATGAAGAATAGTCTCTTGAGGCTCCTGAAAAATAAGTGCTTGCAAGGAAGCGTTCGAACATATTTAGTGAATGGAAATGCGTCCTAGAGGATTATCCAGGGAGATGGAGCGATGCAATGAGCTCGTGTGCGGATGCTCGGGTTATTATATCACAGGGTCGTGAGCGGTGGTGGTGCATTCGGGAGGTCTTCATCCAGCAGTGGATTGACCGTGGCTGATGCCCAGAATGAGCGAATATCAATTCGTCCGTTTCAGGGTTCGTTTGGTGTCGCAGCGCCACCTGGTGGCAAAAATTAGAAAAGACAAAGATCGCCCGCCCCCCGTGTAGCCTTTAAATAAACCTTTGGGGCAAGTTGCTGTTCGCGAGCCACCAGTGGAGGGCCGTTAACGACACCCGAGGGGGTGGGTGGCCAGCACCACGCGCGGCCGCCTTTGTCTCGCTCGTGGCCATTCTTTTACACATCGCACCAGGTGCTCATTTAAGCCGAGTCAACCCGAGGGAGGTACAGAACTGCTTCAAAGACACCGTTACGTGTGGTGGTGGCCGTGATCGGCAAACGAACTCGGGTGATATACCACAGCCCGGCGGTGGGGCAGGCGGTGTGACTGCACCGGGCTCCCACGGCCCCCCCAGGGGCCTCGGGCTCTGGGTGTGGGGGGGGGGGCTAGGCTCTGGGTGTGGGGGGGGGGCTATGCTCTGGGTGTGGGGGGGGGGGGGCTAGGCTCTGGGTGTGGGGGGGGCTAGGCTCTGGGTGTGGGGAGGGGGGCTAGGCTCTGGGTGTGGGAGGGGGGCTAGGCTCTGGGTGGGGGGGGGGGGGCTATGCTCTGGGTGTGGGGGGGGGCTAGGCTCTGGGTGTGGGGGGGGGCTAGGCTCTGGGTGTGGGGGGGGGCTAGACTCTGGGTGTGGGGGGGGCTAGGGCTCTGGGTGTTGGGGGGGGGGGCTAGGCTCTGGGTGTGGGGGGGGGGCTAGGCTCTGGGTGTGGGGGGGGGGCTAGGCTCTGGGTGTGTGGGGGGGGGGCTAGGCTCTGGGTGTGTGGGGGGGGGCTAGGCTCTGGGTGTGGGGGGGGGCTAGGCTCTGGGTGTGGGGGGGGGGGCTAGGCTCTGGGTGTGGGGGGGGCTAGACTCTGGGTGTGGGGGGGGCTAGGCTCTGGGTGTGGGGGGGGCTAGGCTCTGGGTGTGGGGGGGGGGCTAGGCTCTGGGTGTGGGGGGGGGCTAGGCTCTGGGGTGTGTGGGGGGGGGCTAGGCTCTGGGTGTGGGGGGGCTAGGCTCTGGGTGTGGGGGGGGGCTAGGCTCTGGGTGTGGGGGGGGCTAGGCTCTGAGTGTGGGGGGAGCCTAGGCTCTGGGTGTGTGGGGGGGGCTAGGCTCTGGGTGTGGGGGGGCCTAGGCTCTGAGTGTGGGGGGAGCCTAGGCTCTGGGTGTGTGGGGGGGGGCTAGGCTCTGGGTGTGGGGGGGAGGCTCTGGGTGTGTGGGGGGGGCTAGGCTCTGGGTGTGGGGGGGGCTAGGCTCTGGGTGTGGGGGGGGGCTCGGCTCTGGGTGTGGGGGGGGCCTCGGCTCTGGCTGTGGGTGGGGGGCTAGGCTCTGGGTGTGGGGGGGGGCTAGGCTCTGGGTGTGGGGGGGCTAGGCTCTAGGTGTGGGGGGGCCTAGGCTCTGGGTGTGGGGGGGGGGCTAGGCTCTGAGTGTGGGGGGGGGCTAGGCTCTGGGTGTGTGGGGGGGCTAGGCTCTGTGTGTGGGGGGGGGGTATTGGACAGTCCCTTCCCGCCCACTTTATTCCGTGCCGAGGACCCATGCCAACCAAGCTTCACGACTCCCTTGAATCCACAGTCACACGCGAGACCTTGCAGTTCAGTTTTCAGTTTATTTATTTTGGTATAGCCCTGTGAGCCATGCGGCTCTTGAATCGGGTGCAACCACAACAAACAAAAACACAAAAACACGAACAAGAAAAACATCTGCAGTGAGAAGTAAACAGCGGTTGTCCCATGGAGGTAAATCGTCCCGGCCATAGGAATGTGGAGTTTCTATCACTGGATCTGGACTGTAAACGGGAAATGTTCATTTTCCAGCCAGTTGACTTTCGACTTCATCCATGACGGTCATCGCCCGGACCTTAAACATCGCTGGGTGGCACTGTGACCAGGGATTTGACTCTCGATTGAAAAATGTTTCTCGCTCGCGCCGCTGCTGGTGGAAGGGTCGCCCACTCGGGGCGAACTCTGGAGGGTATTTGGTCTGCCACGCTGGGCAGACGTGTTGGAAGCCGTCCACACTTTACCCCACCACTACCTGCCGATCAACCAACTGTGGTTGTACCCATACACAGGACCGTATCCTGTTGGCTGGACAGAGTTTCGTCGGGGGAGGGAGGAAGGGAGGGAGGGGGGAATTGAATTAGCTTAACAATTATAATTATTGCTTTTTCCCCTTTTTTTTCTGGCAACAAAACTGAAACCTTTTTTTTACGAGGAATCACGTTACAGCATTGACCACAATACTCGTGGTCAGAATGCAAACAAAAAACACACTCTGATAATATGATGCATTGTCCTTGAGACTGATTGGTCCACACCAGAGACAGCTTTCTTTTGAGCCTCGTCTCAAACGGTGTTAGACCAGAGGACGCCAAAATGACGGCTTATTTTAGACCAGAGGACGCCTTTTGGTGTCCTCTGGTCTAACACCGTTTGAGACGAGGCTCAAAAGAAAGCTGTCTCTGGTGTGGACCAATCAGTTTCAAGGACAATGCAGATGTATTATCATCAGACATGATTCCTTGTAAAAAAGGTTTCAGTTTTGGTGCCAGAAAATAGGGGAAACCCCTATTCTTACATTTTGGTACTGGCAAAGGAAGTCCCATGATGTAGAAGCTTAGGGACCGTCCATAAATGACGTCACGCGATTTTGGACGATTTTAGACCCCCCCCCCCTTCGTCACACGGCGTCACAAAAAGTTAGACCCCCCCTCAAATATGACGTCACAAAGCTCTGCCCCCCCCAAAAAAAAAACATGCTTCAAATCGCTTTAAACTATTGTCATTGTAGTGCGTATTTAATGTGGCGCTGCACTCTGATGTTGTAGGAGAAAACATTTATTAAAAAGTCTATTTAATTGAGCAGAACGTGTTGTCTATATTAATTTAAAGTTGCGCATTTTGATGTGACGTAACATTTCTCTAACCCCCCCCTCCCTCCCTCGTCACACATCGTCACAAATGTCTGACCCCCCCCCCCCTAGGTGCGTGACGTCATTTATGGACGACCCCTTAACAATTGTTTCAATCGAACCCGGCGACCTCTGAAATACAATTCCCAAGGTTCTGACCATCACACCACGCGTTCAAATCGTATACGGCAGTCGACAGCGAATAAGTTCAAACTTGTGTCGCATTACCACGGCTTAGCCCTTTAGTCTCCCAGTTATGAAGGAGATATGCGCGTCTGCCTGGTACGTACGTACGTATGTTGAACTTCTTTTGTTGCACCGCATGTAGCCCACCGTGCTAGTCGCAAGTACGGGGAAGGATGAAGGTTACGCCCGCGTCTTCCTGGGGGAATGTTCAAAGCAAGGAGGTGCCAAGTTTGTGTCTCGAATGAGGTGGGTTTTTTTTCTGGACACCCACGCAGGGCGCTGCGGTGGCTAGGAGATGTTAACTACCTCACCTGGTGTGCAGGAGGTCGTGGGTTCCATCCCGACCCTGACGCCTGCTGCTGCTGCTGCTGTATATTTGGAGTTTGTGTGTCTCTCTCTCATCATCATCACGGTGGCTAGGAGATGTTAACTTCCTCGCCTGGTATGCAGGAGGTGGTGAGTTCGATCCCGACCCTGACGCCTGCTGCTGCTGTATATTTGGAGTTTTTGTGTCTCTCTCTCTCATCATCATCACGGTGGCTAGGAGATGTTAACTCCCTCGCCTGGTATGCAGGAGGTCGTGAGTTCGATCCCGACCCTGACGCCTGCTGCTGTATATTTGGAGTTTGTGTCTCTCTCTCTCATCATCATGACGGTGGCTAGGAGATGTTAACTACCTCGCCCTGGTATACAGGAGGTCGTGGGTTCGGTCACCAACCCTGATGCCTGCTGTATATTTGGAGTTTGTGTGTCTCTTTCTCATCACCATCACGGTGGCTAGGAGATGTTAACTCTCTCGCCTGGTATGCAGGAGGTCGTGAATTCGATCCCGACCCTGACGCCTGCTGCTGCTGCTGTATATTTGGAGTTTGTGTGTCTCTCTCTCATCATCATCACGGTGGCTAGGAGATGTTAACTCCCTCGCCTGGTATGCAGGAGGTCGTGGGTTCGATCACCAATCCTGACGCCTGCTGCTGTATATTTGGAGTTTGTGTGTCCCTCTCTCATCATCATCATCACGATGGCTAGAATATGTTAACTCCCTCGCCTGGTATGCAGGAGGTTGTGGGTTCCATCCCGACCCTGACGCCTGCTGCTGCTGTATATTTGGAGTTTGTGTCTTTCTCATCATCACGGTGGCTAGGAGATGTTAACTCCCTCGCCTTGTATGCAGGAGGTCGTGAATTCGATCCCGACCCTGACGCCTGCTGCTGCTGTATATTTGGAGTTTGTGTGTCTCTCTCTCATCATCATCACGGTGGCTAGGAGATGTTAACTCCCTCGCCTGGTATGGAGGAGGTTGTGGGTTCCATCCCGACCCTGACGCCTGCTGCTGTATATTTGGAGTTTGTGTGTCTCTCTCATCATCATCACGGTGGCTAGATGTTAACTCCCTCGCCTGGTATGCATGAGGTCGTGGGTTCCTTCCCGACCCTGGCGCCTGCTGTATATTTGGAGTTTGTGTGTGTCTCTCTCTCATCATCATCACGGTGGCTAGGAGATGTTAACTCCCTTACCTGGTATTCAGGAGGTCGTGGGTTCCATCCCGACCCTGACGCCTGCTGCTGTATATTTGGAATTTGTGTTTCTCTCTGTCATCATCATCACGATGGCTAGAAAATGTTAACTCCCTCGCCTGGTATGCACGAGGTCGTGGGTTCCATCCCGACCCTGACGCCTGCTGCTGTATATTTGGAGTTTGTGTGTCTCTCTCATCATCATCACGGTGGCTAGGAGATGTTAACTCCCTCGCCTGGTATGCAGGAGGTCGTGGGTTCCATCCCGACCCTGACGCCTGCTGCTGTATATTTGGAGTTTGTGTGTCTGTCTCTCATCATCATCAGCACGGTGACTAGGAGATGTTAACTACCTCGCCTGGTATACAGGAGGTCGTGGGTTCGGTCACCAACCCTGATGCCTGCTGTATATTTGGAGTTTGTGTGTCTCTTTCTCATCACCATCACGGTGGCTAGGAGATGTTAACTCTCTCGCCTGGTATGCAGGAGGTCGTGAATTCGATCCCGACCCTGACGCCTGCTGCTGCTGCTGTATATTTGGAGTTTGTGTGTCTCTCTCTCATCATCATCACGGTGGCTAGGAGATGTTAACTCCCTCGCCTGGTATGCAGGAGGTCGTGGGTTCGATCACCAATCCTGACGCCTGCTGCTGTATATTTGGAGTTTGTGTGTCCCTCTCTCATCATCATCATCACGATGGCTAGAATATGTTAACTCCCTCGCCTGGTATGCAGGAGGTTGTGGGTTCCATCCCGACCCTGACGCCTGCTGCTGCTGTATATTTGGAGTTTGTGTCTTTCTCATCATCACGGTGGCTAGGAGATGTTAACTCCCTCGCCTTGTATGCAGGAGGTCGTGAATTCGATCCCGACCCTGACGCCTGCTGCTGCTGTATATTTGGAGTTTGTGTGTCTCTCTCTCATCATCATCACGGTGGCTAGGAGATGTTAACTCCCTCGCCTGGTATGGAGGAGGTTGTGGGTTCCATCCCGACCCTGACGCCTGCTGCTGTATATTTGGAGTTTGTGTGTCTCTCTCATCATCATCACGGTGGCTAGATGTTAACTCCCTCGCCTGGTATGCATGAGGTCGTGGGTTCCTTCCCGACCCTGGCGCCTGCTGTATATTTGGAGTTTGTGTGTGTCTCTCTCTCATCATCATCACGGTGGCTAGGAGATGTTAACTCCCTTACCTGGTATTCAGGAGGTCGTGGGTTCCATCCCGACCCTGACGCCTGCTGCTGTATATTTGGAATTTGTGTTTCTCTCTGTCATCATCATCACGATGGCTAGAAAATATTAACTCCCTCGCCTGGTATGCACGAGGTCGTGGGTTCCATCCCGACCCTGACGCCTGCTGCTGTATATTTGGAGTTTGTGTGTCTCTCTCATCATCATCACGGTGGCTAGGAGATGTTAACTCCCTCGCCTGGTATGCAGGAGGTCGTGGGTTCCATCCCGACCCTGACGCCTGCTGCTGTATATTTGGAGTTTGTGTGTCTCTCTCTCATCATCACGGTGGCTAGGAGATGTTAATTACCTCGCCTGGTATGCAGGAGGTCGTGGGTTCCATCCCGACCCTGACGCCTGCAGCTGTATATTTGGAGTTTTTTTGTGTCTGTCTCTCATCATCATCAGTACGGTGGCTAGGAGATGTTAACTACCTCGCCCGGTATGCAGGAGGTCGTGGGTTCCATCCCGACCCTGACGCCTGCTGCTGTATATTTGGAGTTTGTGTGTCTGTCTCTCATCATCATCAGCACGGTGACTAGGAGATGTTAACTACCTCGCCCGGTATGCAGGAGGTCGTGGGTTCCATCCCGACCCTGACGCCTGCTGCTGTATATTTGGAGTTTGCTTGTTCTCTCTCCCCGTAGTCGCGTAGATTTTTCTCCTCGTCCACTGGGTTTTCCCTCCACATTTAGCATCAACATCACTCGTTTAGAATATATGGCTGCTATACATGTCCACGTGATAAGCCACTTCGTTGACCTATATCATTTGTGGCCAGGTCGCTTCTGAAAAAAGAGCTATTTCGCTTAGTGGGTCTTACCTGGTCAAAAACAAATAGCTTAATAGTTTTCGTTTTCTGTGCCTCTTCTCAGCAACTAGTTTTTAGTTCCACTGCAATAATAATGGACACGTATACGGTACATGAGGCGACTCCGCTTAATGAATGTGTCTTGCAATACCATGCCTCTTTCCAATCGCGTCAAGGCGCTGGACAATCGCAAACAACGTTCAACCGGCACATCACATGATCGGTGCATAATTTAAGAATATCTTCTAAAATAACATTCAGGGCCGATAAAAAAAAACAGAAAGACAGGGTTACGCTCTCGTTTCAAAGCTGAATTTCATGAGCTTTTGAAAAACAAATGAAGGGTTCTAGATATGTGGTAGTGGGACGACTTCTTGCGTTCCGCCCATTACGTGTTTCCGCGTCACCTTCAACACAGCTAATTACTCTTTCGTTCTTTCGGTAAAGTCACGTAGAAAGAAATTAAATAATAATAGAATACGACGTTTCGATTGCAACACAAGCAACCATCATCAGGTACAAATGAATGAGACAACAAACGTAGTAAACTTGGAAATATAATGCAATACAACACAGAGAGTCGGCCAACACAACATTCAACACCCTACCTGGTTGATTACGTTCTTCCAAAGATTGCTAAATTTGAGAGAGAGAGACAAGACACAGACACGGAGACACACAGACAGACACACAAGCAGAGAGAGACTCACACAGAGACAAACAGAGAGAGAAACACGTACGCACAGAGAAAGACAACGTCTCTGTGTCGAGGCCTTAAATAGAGAGGGGAGGGGGCAGAGGGGGAGTTGTGTGGAAATACTGCCCATAGCGGCCGGAGGAAAGAATGGACTTATAAACAAGCACGGTAGAAATAAATAAGAACAAATTTGACCTCAGGTCTTCGCTCATTTACCAGCTTCACATTCCATATTGCCGTACAAAAACCGGAGGAAGGGCCTTTGCTATTGATGCCCCCAGGGTCTGGAATGCTATTGCCAATAAACTGCAACTTGAATCACTACCTATGAGATCTTCACTCAAAACTGCTCTAGAGGAGTTGTACACCCCTAGCTGCCACTGCTATTCAGTGGCCTAAAATATGGCTCTAGGATTTGGTGTTATAATTTATTTATGTAGTTTATTGTTAAAAATTCGGTCACAGTCCCTATGATCACTGTTGCATTGCATTTATGGCTTTTATTTTGGTATTTCGAAAAGTTTTTTTGGTTTGGCCATGTTTTGGTTTATTGTAGTACGGAGTTAGACTAATGGCCTAAATCTTAGTTGTCTTGTGGTTGTTGTTGTTGTTGTTTGACTTGCATCCCACTGGGATTTTTGCACACAGCGTTGGTGTACGGTGCTATTTCAGGAATATTTTGATGTTTTTTTTCCTGGATTTTCTGTTTGTACAGTCACATAATCACTTTAAGATGTTTTCTTGTTCTTGTTTTTTTGTTTGTTGCGGCTGCACCCGATTCAAGAGCCGAATGTCTCGCAGGGCTACACCAAATAAATGGAACAATGAACTAAATTTTAGTAAAATTAGAAAGTGTAATGCAATGCAACACAGAGAGTCTGTTAGCACACAGTTAACGCATAGCCTGGTTGATTGCGTTCTTCCAAAGATTGCTAAATTATAAGTTAAGTGTGAAACAAACAAGCATGGCAAACCCTCCCAGGAGAGGTGGTTCAAACTCGATTCGAAGCTTTTGTGGTTGCAAGAATTACTCTTTGGTTCTGTCGGTAAAGTCACGGCCTCGACACAGAGACGTTGTCTTTCTCTGTGCCTACGTGTGTCTCTCTGTCTCTGTGTGAGTCTCTCTCTGCTTGTGTGTCTGTCTGTGTGTGTCCGTGTCTATGTTTTGTCTCTCTCTCAAATTTAGCAATCTTTGGAAGAACGTAATGAACCAGGTGGGGTGTTGGCTGTTGTGTTGGCCGACTCTCTGTGTTGTATTGCATTATATTTCCAAGTTTAAGATGTTTTTTCTCATTTATTTTTACCTGATGATGGTTGCTTGTGTTGCAATCGAAACGTCGTATTCTATTTTTATTTTATTTTATTTCTACATGACTTTACCGAAAGAACCAAAGAGTAATTCCTGCAGTCACGAAAGCTTCGAATCTAGTTTGACAGCTAACACCGTCAGCTGGGCGAATTTGACGCCGTTAATTCGAATTCAGATGGGATCAGTCGAGCTAAATGCGCCACTCACTCAAGGCAAGCATTTCAATGCTAAATTATATGCTAATTCCTTTGTCAAGGCGCTTTGTTTTCTTCTCACACAGCTTAAAGGTCGTGATCTAAGCGTGGCTTTTCTCACTCCAGCGCTGTCCTCCAGACAGTCTTGTCCCTTCACCTGATGAAGGCCGCTTGTGTTGTGGCCGAAACGTCGTGATTTTTTGTTATTTTATTTTCACCTACGTGACTTTACCCAATAGAACCAAAGAGTATGGATCCTAGCAGTCACGAAAGCTTTAAATCTAGAAATGCTTGTTGCCTTACACGTGTGCATCGACAGATTCTTCTCTTCTCGTGATATGTCCCAGTTTTTGTTTTTGTATATGTTTTGAAAATAAACAACTTGACACATTCGTCAATAACAAAGAGAGGGCCAGAGGTGTCGATCTCAGGCCTCCCTATGTGCTCTAAGGAAGGACTATTGCCCGAAACGTCACCTAATGTATTATATATTTTCTTTTTAAGGCCACGGTGTTATTGAGAAATGTGCTGAGTTTATTCTTTTGCCGTGTGTGCACCACTGCCGACGCTGCTGCATCAACAAAACAACTTAGCGGCAACGGCATTTGAAGAACCCGCCGTTGGAGAACAACTTTCCACGCTTTTGCCGTGATGCTACACAGCCTTAAACAGCGGCCACTGTAAGGGACAACTGCGCAAGTCTCGGTAGGACATACTTAACCCACACTTGCCTTTAGCATCTCCCCCCACCCCCCCCCCCTTCCCCACAAGCTACACTTAAATGCGTTCAAAAGTCTATCCTTGTCCGGACAAGCACCGTGTGCAGGTGCTGGCCTTTAATCGTCGAAGCCAGCTGAATATTAGCGGCCAGCGCCCAGCTGTTGGGTTCATTTGGCCAAGCGCTGTGGAATGACTCGCCTGGCGGTGTCCCAATCCATCTGATGTCGTTCCATACCGTGCCCCTCCACCCCAATCCGCCCACAGCTGCTGGGCGAGGCAGTAGCAGCAGCGACATTCCCCCAGCTCCACCACCCTCCCCCCTCTCTCCCCCGAGGCAGCGGTGGCGAGCGTACGGACGGCGTAACGAGATTTTCAGGCATTTTTTTTTTCGCCCGACGTGAAGGTGTTTTCTCTCATAGTGCATGTCACAAGAGCCTTCCTATCTGTTAGCCGCTCCGAAGAGTTTGCTGCGTTTGGACCTTCTAATTGTCATCGTATTGGGTTGAGTGGCGATGCGCTGTAACGCTGTACCACTACGCGACGCAGTCCCGCATTCATTAGCTCGGTAGGGGTTTGCATTGTTATAGTCTTAGGTTATTTGGCAAACGGCTTTGTCAAAATTACTTAATAAGGTAGAATGTTGTTTTACGGCTTGTTGCTGGTCAGTGTTGTGTGTAATTACCATGTGTGTGTGTGTTATTATTAGCATACAGTTATTTCAATGTATTCTACGATATGTGAGCAAAGTGGGCGAGCGATGTTATTGGACTTTTAAATAAGGGTTTATACCATGCAATTTGTTTAACAGCAATATTTACACGTGTTATTATGGCGATCCGTGATGAAACACCCATGTTTCATGGCGGTAAAATCGGATGCGTAGGGTAAGTAGGGTTTTTTCTCTCTCTCCAAACTTCAATCCTCGCGACCCACCATCAAGCGCCACCAGACCTCCCGCGTATTTGCCTGTTTACCCCCCTCCCATCCCACTACAAATTAACTCGTTCCACACTGCACGCGCCCGATGAGATTCGCCCATGGGGCCATTCCGTCAGTAAGCCTGCAAATTCCGCCGCTTTTGCGGACCACTCAGGCTGATGATTAATGAACCCTTTTAAGGTGTGCATATTAACATCAAAATGTGTTTTTCTTCTTCTTCGTGTTAATGCGATTTTTAGGATGCAACATAACTCCATAAATGTGACGAAGACGTTTAATATAATTTCAGAGCGGTCGTACGTATTTCACGAAAGAAAGGGGAGAAAGAAAACCCACCTTCGTCGTGAAAAAAAAGAAAATAATTCGCGACGTTTCGGGCGATTACCCTTCCTACACAGCGGGGAAGTCATTTCCTTCAGAGCAATCCACCGGTGGACGCGATTGCACGAGCGTAGGGTTTGCTGATGCCGTGCAGCGCTAGGCGCTGACCTGAGAGGCTGTGGCTGAGAGGCTCCTCTGTTGTGCGTGCGTGGCGAGGTCGCGGCACAAATGTGGGTGAGTGATGTTTGTCGGTGTGGTGTTGTTGGGTGGATTATGACCCCGATGCGAATGTGAGCAGTTGCGTGAAGTCGCTGGATTGAGGCGCTTTTCATCCGACACGGCGACACGTTAACGTTCTTCTGCGAAACAAATAAAAAAATATATGCCATAATAGGGTCTTTTTTCGTGGGGTTAGATTGCGTAAATATATAACTTTGTCGTTAAACCCGTCACCAACCGACACAGCCCCACTAGTAAGGGTAAATGTTGTGGTTTGGCTCTCCAACGCACCGGTGTGGCTGTACTATTGACGAATTGGCCACGTTCTGTTTACGTGACAAACCTGACGAATCGGCTGTGCCGGGTGGCGGCGGGTTTAACGACACATTTATATATTTACGCGATATAACCCCCCCCCCCCAAAAACATCTCTTATGGATGATATTGGTTGCAAAAACCTTCTACGTGTTAAACCAAATTTCAAATAAAAACCCTTCGGAGATGCGTCGGATGAGCAGCGGTGCCCAAGAGGCTGCCGCTTGGGAGTCTGGCGGGCCCAGCCTCATGCATTCATGGGGCTGCGTGAGCGGCACTCAAACATTACCTGGGGCGTTACGTCTGCCCACCGCATTCATGTTGACGCAAGCCAGTTACCGACCATCTCGTGGTTGCCAATGTAACTGCCCTGCGGAGAAATGAGAAACACACAGACGCAGTGCCCCCCATCAATTAAAAGTGCAATTTTGTCGAACGCTTATGGCAGGAGGTTGCCAAAAAAAAAAAAAACACATGGTCATTTTTGTTTTCGCTTTATCTGCCGGTGGGCGCGTCTCGCGCAAACGCCGAATTCGGGTCGTGCCCGAATCGCAATCGGGGTACCACTGCGCGATTTTCCGCAAGTACTTGGCGCGAGTAAAAGCCCCGCAACGTGAAAACAACGCCGTTGGATGATCGCAAACCGACAACGCTTCTTCCCAACTCGCCCCGACCGCAATCGCGCAGAAACTCTACGGGGGGCTTTACCGCAGCGCGGTGGCGCTCACGGGTTCCGCTGCGTCCTCTTCCCCCGTCTCCGGAGAGCGAGGGGGTGTTCGGGGGTTGAAGAGGTTTAATGAGTAAAAGATGGGAGATCGAGGGGGGGGGGGTGGGTGGGTGGGTCGGGGGGGGAGGGGGTGATGGCACTTTTCATTTCCAACACCGGCCGAGCTTTAATGTCAACCCGCCTTGCCGCGAAATGAACTCGCAGACTTTCATTAGACGCGCACCGGCTCGGTGTGATTAACGTGTGCTCTCGCCGGATCGCCGATCCCAAGGTAAATTCCAGGGATGCGGTGGGGGAAAAAAATCGCACGCGCGCGCGCGCTCGAGAGAGCCACGCAGACAAAATGGCATTTTAATTCGATTAGCGCATCGCACCACGCCACGCTCTTGCTCGCCACGACATATGCGAAAAGCCGGCCGCTAAACGATTTGTAATTGCACCGGGTAGCGTCGGCATGGAAATGTATTTATTCTGAATATATATCTCCCGGCCGTTATCGAAGACGAGTTTTTTTTTCTTCTTCTTTTTTTAATGGTAAATGGCAACGGATTATTCCGTCCGAATGCGAGAGCGTGTGGCGGTGCTTGCAGCATGCAATCTTCGTTGGAATGCAATAATGGACGCAAAAGGTGTCATTTGTCCACCGTTATAACGTCCGTACATCGTGTACACCATCATACACGTCCGTTAAAAAAAGCCCCCCCACAATTGTGTAAGTGCTCGGATTAAATGACACTTTTCATCCCAAATCCGACATCAAACGAGCGATTTATATTGAATGCACGTAATGTTTTTAGTTTTTGTTTGCTCCATTTAGGAGACATTTGCACGCTGACTTTGCCAGCTCAAAATCTCGTTAGTACTCAGATTTTGATTTAGCGGGGGGGGGGGGGGGGGGGGGGGTGGGTCGTTTTTTTGTCTGCTTGCGTTATTTACTCCGCCAAAAAAGTTAAGCGGTGGGGACCGCCCGTGCAGCGGTGTAACGTTGCAGGCGTTGTAGTCTACCCAAACTAATGCCCGGATCATATCGGGGGACGAGTAGATGAGTGCCAGCGCTGCCCATGTTAAAATCGAATGTATTTGACGGTGGTGGCAGATGTATTTCTTTGTGTCGAAAAAGCTGGGGCAAGAGAGCGTCGCACAGCTTCATCTTTGATCGTAAAAACCCATTCCCGCGATATTTACTCTTCAGCTGCAAAACTCTTAATGGAAAGCATAATATCATCACAAAGCGCACGGACGGGTATAAAGTTGCAGCTGAATAATGGAAACCACATTTTAGCCGCGGAACAGATATTCAGACAACTTCGCACGGGAGACACATAATAAGCGGACATCGCTCAAAAGGTCGTACATCCGCCGTGCGGTCAACAATTGCAGGCTCTTCGTTACGATGGAAAAAAAACGGCCGCGTCTTCGTGGCGACGTCTCAATCAGCGACGATGACGAAAATGAAGGCTGCTTTGGGTGCGAATGCAAGAGGCATTGACACCTTCCACGTGATAGAAGCACGTGATAGAGGCACGTGATAGAAGCACGTGATAGAGGCACGTGATAGAAGCACGTGATAGAAGCACCGGATAGATGCACGTGATAGAAGCACGTGATAGAAGCACGTGATAGAAGCACGCGATAGATGCACGTGATAGATGCACGCGATAGAAGCACGCGATAGAAGCACGTGATAGATGCACGTGATAGAAGCACGCGATAGATGCACGTGATAGAAGCACGTGATAGATGCACGCGATAGAAGCACGTGATAGATGCACGCGATAGAAGCACCGGATAGATGCATGCGATAGAAGCACGTGATAGATGCACGTGACAGAAGCACGTGATAGATGCACGTGATAGAAGCACGTGATAGATGCACGTGATAGAAGCACGTGATAGATGCACGTGATAGAAGCACGTGATAGAAGCACGTGATAGATGCACGTGATAAATGCACCGGATAGATGCACGCGATAGAAGCACGCGATAGATGCACGTGATAGAAGCACGTGATAGATGCACGTGATAGAAGCACCGGATAGATGCACGTGATAAATGCACCGGATAGATGCACGTGATAGAAGCACGTGATAGATGCACGCGATAGAAGCACGCGATAGAAGCACGTGATAGATGGACGCGATAGAAGCACGTGATAGATGCACGTAATAGAAGCACGTGATAGAAGCACGTGATAGAAGCACGTGATAGATGCACCGGATAGATGCACGTGATAGAAGCACGTGATAGAAGCACGTGATAGAAGCACGCGATAGATGCACGCGATAGAAGCACGCGATAGAAGCACGTGATAGATGCACGCGATAGAAGCACGTGATAGATGCACGTGATAGAAGCACGCGATAGATGCACGTGATAGATACACGTGATAGCAGCACATGATAGATGCACGTGATAGAAGCACGTGATAGAAGCACGCGATAGAAGCACGCGATAGAGGCACGTGATAGAAGCACGTGATAGAAGCACGTGATAGATGCACGTGATAGATGCACGTGATAGCAGCACGTGATAGATGCACGTGATAGATGCACGTGATAGAAGCACGCGATAGATGCACGCGATAGAAGCACGCGATAGAGGCACGTGATAGAAGCACGTGATAGAAGCACGTGATAGAAGCACCGGATAGAAGCACGTGATAGATGCACGTGATAGATGCACGTGATAGAAGCACGTGATAGATGCACGTGATAGATGCACGTGATAGATGCACGTGATAGAAGCACGCGATAGAAGCACGTGATAGAGGCACGCGATAGAAGCACCGGATAGAAGCACCGGATAGATGCACGAGATAGAGGCACGTGATAGAGGCACGTGATAGAAGCACGTGATAGAAGCACGTGATAGATGCACGCGATAGAGGCACGCGATAGATGCACGAGATAGATGCACGTGATAGATGCACGTGATAGAAGCACGTGATAGAAGCACCGGATAGATGCGCGTGATAGCAGCACGTGATAGAAGCACGTGATAGATGCACGTGATAGAAGCAAGTGCCTGTCGCCCAGCGCCTGGGCTGTGCTTCGTGGCTGCGGTCCGCACTCAGGAGGCGTTGCGAGGGGTCCCTTTGCCTGTGGCTGTGACGGCAATCAAAACGCATTGAGTTTTAATTCGCTCACTCGACGGCAATGTTTCGTACGTATGTATGTTGAACTTCTTTCGCACCGTACGTCGCCAATTGCGCTAATCGGAGGTGCGGGGGGAAGGACAACAAGCTAAACATAAAAAAGCGGTTCCACAGAAGATCCGTTTTCAGTCTCGATTTAAAAGTGCTCCAGTGGCTTCCTAATAATTGTCTTTCTCAAAGACGTCAGCGATCGTTGCCTTCCTTCTGCCATTTACAGTACCTCTGTCCATGATATTGCTCAAGGACGTTGTGTTAGATACTCTTCCCAGATGAATCCCGTTGCTCAAATTATCCGTGCGCTTAACTCTCTTCCCCCAGCTTATTTTACCTGCAGTTTAGTTTCAAATTGCAATTATTTTATACAAGTGCCATTTATTTGAATAAAAGTTATTTGGTAATATTGATAGGACATATACAAAAGCTCTACAGTGAGGGAAAAAAAGTATTTGATCCCCTGCTGATTTTGTACGTTTGCCCACTGACAAAGAAATGATCAGTCTATACTTTTAATAGTAGGTTTATTTGAACAGTGAGAGACAGAATAACAACAAAAAAATCCAGAAAAACGCATGTCAAAAATGTTATAAATTGATTTGCATTTTAATGAGGGAAATAAGAATTTGACCCCCTCTCATTCAGTAAGATTTCTGGCTCCCAGGTGTCTTTTATACAGGTAACGAGCTGAGATTAGGAGCACTCTTAAAAGGGAGTGCTCCTAATCTCAACTTGTTACCTGTATAAAAGACACCTGTCCACAGAAGCAATCAATCAATCAGATTCCAAACTCTCCACCATGGCCAAGACCAAAGAGCTCTCCAAGGATGTCAGGGACAAGATTGTAGACCTACGCAAGGCTGGAATGGGCTACAAGACCATTGCCAAGCAGCCTGGTGAGAAAGTGACAACAGTTAGTGCGATTATTCGCAAATGGAAGAAACACAAAAGAACTGTCAATCTCCCTCGGCCTGGGGCTCCATGCAAGATCTCACCTCGTGGAGTTGCAATGATCATGAGAACGGTGAGGAATCAGCCCACAACTACACGGGAGGATCTTGTCAATGATCTCAAGGCAGCTGGGACCATAGTCACCAAGAAAACAATTGGTAACACTACGCCGTGAAGGACTGAAATCCTGCAGCGCCCGCAAGGTCCCCCTGCTCAAGAAAGCACATGTACATGCCCGTCTGAAGTTTGCCAATGAACATCTGAGTGATTCAGAGGACAACTGGGTGAAAGTGTTGTGGTCAGATGAGACCAAAATGGAGCTCTTTGGCATCAACTCAACGCGCCGTGTTTGGAGGAGGAGGAATGCTGCCTATGACCCCAAGAACACCATCCCCGCCATCAAACATGGAGGGGAAAACATTATGCTTTGGGGGTGTTTTTCTGCTAAGGGGACAGGACAACTTCACCACATCAAAGGGACGACGGACGGGGCCATGTACCGTGAAATCTTGGGTGAGAACCTCCTTCCCTCAGCCAGGGCATTGAAAATGGGTCGTGGATGGGTATTCCAGCATGACAATGACCCAAAACACACGGCCAAGACAACAAAGGAGTGGCTCAAGAAGAAGCACATTAAGGTCCTGGAGTGGCCTAGCCAGTCTGCAGACCTTAATCCCATAGAAAATCTGTGGGGGGAGCTGAAGGTTCGAGTTGCCAAACGTCAGTCTCGAAACCTAAATGACTTGGAGAAGATTTGCAAAGAGGAGTGGGACAAAATCCCTCATGAGATGTGTGCTAACCTGGTGGCTAACTATAAGAAACGTCTGACCTCTGTGATTGCCAACATGGGTTTTGCCACCAAGTACTAAGTCATGTTTTGCAGAGGGGTCAAATACTTATTTCCCTCATTAAAATGCAAATCAATTTATAACATTTTTGATATGCGTTTTTCTGGATTATTTTGTTGTTATTCTGTCTTTCACTGTTCAATTAAACCTACCATTAAAATTCTAGACTGATCATTTCTTTGTCAGTGGGCAAACGTACAAAATCAGCAGGGGATCAAATACTTTTTTTCCCTCACTGTACGTCCTTTCTGAAATATGTATACTACTTGCAGAAAACGTAGCAATGTGATTCATAACTAGTTTCTTTGGGGTTATATCTGTAGGTACGATGCAAAATTTTGTGTAATGAACAATAACCCTCCACCACCCGACAAAACCAAACGAATCAAGTTGTCACGTGGGCAAACGTGGCACTTGATTAGTTTTTTCTTCATCATCAAAACAGGAGGAATGTTGAAAAGCAAGCACAATTTTGGCAATGTTCGACGTCGAAGATAAAGGGCCGTCCATAAATGACGTCACGCGATTTTGGACGATTTTTGACCCCCCCCCCCCCTGGTCACACGGCGTCACAAAATGTCAGACCCCCCCTCAAATATAACGTCACAAAGCTCTGCCCCCCCAAATATATGTATATAAAACATGCTTCAAATCGCTTTAAACTATTGTAGAACGCGTTGTCTATATTTATTTAAAGTTGCGCATTTTGATGTGACGTCACATTTCCCAAACCCCCCCCCCCCTCGTCACACATCGTCACAAATGTCTGACCCCCCCCCCCTAGGTGCGTGACGTCATTTATGGACGGCCCCTTATACCCCCGCACCGTCCGGGGTGAACAGAATCTCAGCTTTTGATTTAAAGCTTTCGTGACTGCAGTAATTCATATTCTTAGCTCTTTTGGTAAAGTCACGTTGAAGGGAAACGTCGTAAGAATTTTTATTGTTTTGTATATATTTTATTATTTTATTGTTTCCCTTCAACGTGACTTTACCGAAAGAGCTAAGAATAAGAATCTCAGCTGTCGTGCGGAACGCAGCGGTGTGTCATCTCCAGCGAAACGTCGTCCAAACTAAATCGTCAAAAAAATGTTTTGGCTTTTCAACGCTCGCCCCGTTTTCGCTGACAAAAACAAAATCAATTGGCGTACTTACCAATGACGTGACAACTTGATTTGATTGGCACTGTCGGGTGGTGGAGGATTGTTGTAAAATAAAATACAATAAAAAAAAATCTACGCCTTCCCAACACGACGACCTTTACCCAAAAGAAACTCGATCGTGAATCACAACCTTTGGTCGTGAAAGTCTACACGTAAAAACACGGCAACCAAGTATGCATCCTTAATATGTTCTTGAATAAATACTGTATATTTAGCACGCTGTGAATAAGTCGAAACTGGCGACACGTGTTGGATTTTGCGCAACTGCGGACAGTCATAATTGGAATGTTATTATGAAAAACAATGAATTAGTCGCAAGTTAGCGATGCCAGTCATGACTGTGTAAGGGAAACAATGTCACGCTTGACAATGGCGAGTTGCTCCGCTTATTCAGATAAACACAGGGCACGTCGTTATTGATTGGAATAAGTCAATTACGCTGCTACTTGTATGTATGTTGCACTTCTTTCGCACCGTATGTAGCCAAGCTTGCTAATCGGAGATACTTAACGGGAACATCGGGGGACAAATGCTTGACGTATTAACGGCTTTCAAGAAAGTCACTCTATTGTTATTTTATTTTTGCAAAGGAGACGCGATGGTGCGACAACATGAACACCGTTTAGGGAGGGCACCGATTGTGCTCGTGGCAGAGTGATGCATTGCAAACGTAAATTAAACGCAAATTAAATTCGGTCAAATACTAATGGATATTTTGGTAAAGACTTAATTGCATATTTACATCTTCGAAAATATCACAATGCATTTAATTGTATCCATTTATATCTTCCAGAGCACTGTTCTCGTATTTAGCTGTGCCACAATGACTTCTGACCCGGTTGGTTCGCTTCGTTTGCCACTAACTGTGCTCGCTTTGGTCATCGCCAGGTGGCTCAGCGGGAGAGCGAGCGGCTCACAAGCGAAAGGTCGAGAGTTCAATCTCGGTTGGGCGTTGAGTCGGCCCATCATCCCTTCAGGGTCAATAAAATGAGGACCACTTTGGCGAGGAAATCGACACTGCTTGTTCTGTGGATAGACCAGGGGTCGGCAACCAAAATAACAAGAACAGCCATTGTCTTCGAATTCGGTAAAACAAAAAAAAAACCCGCAATATTTCAAGAGCCGTAATGCACTGTGAACACGAGACGGTGGTGGTCCTTAATAAATAACGTCACGAAGCAGTCCTAAAGAGCCACATGCCGCTCCGGAGTGGCAGGTTACCGAGCCCTGCCCGTGGTGAACTGGACTTCCATGGTAAACTGGACTTCCATGGTGAACTGGACTTCCATGGTGAACTGGACTTCCATGGTGAACTGCACTTCCATGGTGAACTGGACTTCAATGGTGAACTAGACTTCCATGGTGAACTGGACTTCCATGGTAAACTGGACTTCCATGGTGAACTGAACTTCCATGCTAAACTGGACTTCCATGGTGAACTGGACTTCCATGGTGAACTGGACTTCCGTGGTGAACTGGACTTCAGTGGTCAGGGGTCGGCACACGAAAATAACAAGAAGAGACAAAAAAATATATTTCGAATTTCAAGAGCCGCTCTGTGCAATCCTTAAAAGAGCAACCGCGCGCTGCCCGGGAGCCGCAGATTGCCGGCCCCTGGGATGTGCTCGTCCCACCGTGGGAATGTTGAACTTCCACCGCCGGCTCAGGGCTGTACAGCGGGAAGACGAGTGCCACATCGGTACTCATTTGAGCTGCAGGAAATCGCGTTCACTTTGACTTGGGTCATCGCCAGACCAGGACCACTCGTGCCAGGAGGAGACAGCTGTTACCCGAGGAGCGCACGTTAAAGTCTGGGTGGGCATTCCTTTACCCATTGGCCCACACATCAGGAATACTGAGCAGGGCCAAAGCTATTATGAAGTTCTGCAAGGTTTATAACTGCAAGTTAGAAACCTGCTGGCTCCGTACACTAACCGAGATTAATAAAGAATGTTGATGTTATTCTTATTTTTCTCTTTGGCGACGCAACTGCCTCTTTTGTTTACATTAAACTTCGGTAATTTATTACAATTACAATTTATATTCATTAAAAAAAACACATAGGAATCATGTTTTTTCAGCGGGGGGCGGGGGGCGGGGGGCTGCTTTTGATTGTTCCACGGTGTCTAGTTGCTCCCGACAGCACCGCTCTAAATGTCGGCGCGCTTTGGACCGAATAGCGTGGCAGTGGCAGGAGTTGGTTGTACAGTAACAGCGTAGGACTCGGGAAGGGTGGAGGATGGCACTGAAGATTTGTGGGAATGTGTTGAGATCTGCGCTTGTCACCCCTCCCCCTCCCCCCGCCTGATGATCTTTCGTCTTCTTTGGTTCTTCCGGTAAAGTCACGTAGAATGAGAATAAAATAATAAATTGATCAAATAAAATAACACAATAATATTCTCACGACGTTTCGCCCACAACACAAGCGGCCTTCATCAGGTGAAGGGGGCGAGATGAAGGCCGCTTGTGTTGTGGCCGAAACGTCGTGAGAATATTATTGTGTTATTTTATTTTATCAATTTATTATTTTATTCTCATTCTACGTGACTTTACCGAAAGAACCAAAGAAGATGAATCATTGCAGTCACGAAAGCTTTAAATAAATCTTTCGTCTGCAGCGACAGATCTGCAAGGTTGGGCACGTTTTAGACACCGTGCCGTGAATCTAGGATGGGAATCTGCTCGCCATCCGCTGCCTTTGACTTTGGGGTTCTCGTACGTGTGTAGGCTTTTCCGACCAATGCCACGATTTCGTAAGTAGTTCATCTTCGGCATCAAATCCGTGTACAGTTTAATAATAATAATAATAATGCCAATTAGAGCTGAAGCTCAGCTACACTCCACCGAGCCGGAAATGTTGTATTGATTTTGTCCCATTTCATATATATAAAAAAAATTGTGAATTTGTTTGATCCCTTGACAATTTTGTCAATTTACTGGAACAAAGTTGTCAACGTTTTGTTCGCTTTTCAACTTAACCGGTTGGTTGAAAGAAAAAAAAGCAAAGCCAAATTGCGACATCTATCCACGTGATAGCTACGATTTGTTTGGCTTTGTCGGGATTTTTCGACGATTGCCGCTCTAATTGACACGATACCCACACACTCTTGACCCACAGAGAAACCAATTACCTCGACTCAATCAGAACTCCGATGAATTACTACAACTAGATGAGAAACCTAGGAACTGTTTCAACCTAATAGACCACTGTTACAAAGTAACCTTAAATATATGTATAGCACGCGTTAAGGATTTTTTTATTTATTATTCCCCCTCTATATGGTGGATGCAGTTGAATGAAATGCTTACCGCTTTAATGTTTATATACAGTATATAACCTTGCAAAGACCGTAAAATGTTTTAGAAGTACTACGGTTATTAAATAAAATAATGAGAAACATAAATAGGAAAGTATTACATTTTCCTAGCCTAGTCGCTGAAAATGAATCGGAGCTTTTGGGTTATGTGTGTGTGTGGGGCTGGTTTTTTTTTGTAACGTACGAAATGAAAATGAAACTGCAGCCAATCTCCCGAGTGTTTCTGCTGAATGTTTTGACGATACTCTTCCCAGATGCACGTGGACTGGCTACAGCTTCATTAATGTGGTTACCATTTGCAGATGTTACATTGCATTCGTTTGGAGGTGGTTTTACAACCGATCCCAGTATGAGCGTGCGTGCGTGTGCGTGCGTGTGTGTGTTTATTCTCTGCCAGAAAAAACACTTTTTTTTTTGGTAGTCTGCTCAAGACGGCACTTGATTATAATGAGATGTAACGTGAATGTGATTCTGACGGTGGTGGGGGAGGGATTCACGTGGTGAAGTACAGATTCTACCGAATCTCGTCCTTTTGTATCCTCCGTGTCATGATTCACTGACATCGTTTGCAATAGTCAAACAACTTATTTGGTGGTGGTGATGCTGCTACTGCTGAGTTGCTGGTGGTGCAACTAACAAAAACACTTAACACATTCGTCAATTACGCTGTCGCCTTCAAAGGAAAAATATATCATAGGCGACGTTTCAAGCAATTGCCCTTTTTTCATGGGCTGAAAGAACCAAAAATATGAATCCCTGCAGTCACGAAAGATTTAAATAAAAAAATAAAAACTTAGTCCAATCGATAATAAACCGAAGAAAGCATTTAAAATTGCAGATGAGTAAATTTTTACGAGTGAAAAAATATTATTGAAAGTAAATCAGTGATTATGAATAAACCAAAATGTGCTGATGGTAATATATATATTTTACATTCCATTAATCCCCGAATAGTGTTGTGAAACACACGGATTGTCATACAGAGATCAGACGCGCAGCGGTTGGATGGGAAGATGAAAACTTCATGAGCAAGAAATTGGCAAACCCTCCGTTCCTGACAGTACAATTTCGTTTTTTTCCACGAGCAATACCAGAATGTCTGTTCTGCATAGTTGAATATTCGTATGATTTACAAACTCTCAAGTTCAATATGTGTTTTTTTTTTATATATAACAACAATAATAGTAACTCTACACCAGAATCTTCAATTCCAAGTCGTTCGTTTAATAAAGGTGGGCAAGACAACAAGAGAGAGAGCAATGTTTGTGCTTTGAGCTGTACGTTGAACTTCTTTCACACCGTACGTAGCCAACCGTGCTAATCGGACGTGCGGGGGAAGGACAGCAAACTAAACACAAAGAACAGTTCTAAAGAAATTAGTTTTTAATCTAGATTTAAAAGCGCATAGCTCCGGTGGCTTCCTAACATCGGAAGGAAAGAGTGTCGCAGATGGCCGCGGAAGCGCACCCGTGAGCGCGCGATGCGGTGACCTTCCTTGGTCGATGGTTCGCCAAAAGTCGCTGCTGCTGCTGCTGCTGCGAGGATGACCGGAGTTTGCGTGACCCCGCACCATGATGATGATAATTTAAATTTGTAACGGACGCACGGCACAGTATTCGCTCGCTGTCGTAGGGGATCAAAGCCATTGCAGTGCGTCGATGAAGGGCAGAGCTCCGCGCTCAACAATACCACACCTCGCCACCCAACAGATCCTGCAACGTAGTCAAGCGCTCAACTTTGTGTACACTCTACCGGGAATGTATATGCACATACACAATGTACGCTGTGCATCACTGGTCATCGTAATGATCGCGTGATGGTGGTTTTCGGGGCAATACGCCGTCAGTTTTTTTTTGCTCGCGTTCAGTTTTCCTGCCCATGCCGCTCGCAGGCCGAGCTCAGGGACGAATTCCTTTACCGCTGGATGCAATTGCCAGCGAAACGTCGTACTACTCAAATTGTAAATGTTGTGGATTTACTCTCCAACACGCCGGTGGGCTGGAGTAGTAACTAATTGGCGTTTTGTTTACGTGACAAATCCCCTTACTAATTGTCTGTGTCGGGTGGTGGAGGGTTGCGACGCATTAATATTTACTCGATCTAATCCAAAAAAAACCTTTATTATGGACGAATACCTAAACGGCGTCGTTATTTTAACAAACACAAATCGTGCTGATCAGGTGATTCATTGGAAACGTTTGCGTGGCCGACATCGTAACGCGCTTACCTTGATGAGAACTCAGAGCGAACTCGCCTTGGACGCACATTTTGGCCAGCGAACGTGCTTTTATTATACCATCAAGTCCTCCCTGAGGCGCGGGAATACAAAGTCAACTTTCAAGACTGCGAGGAGCGGCAGGCTGCCGACCATCTCGTGGGGGGTGGTGGAGTGGGGGGCACCGCTGCATCCAGCATCAGGCCACCGCGAGGGCCTCACTTCGAGACCCCCCCCCCCCCACGTGTCGAAGTGAATCGCCGCCCAAAAAAGAAAGTGAAAAGGAAACGAACCCCGGCACTGCGGATTCCAACTTCCTTCTGGGACCTGCGGCGGGCCCTCAACGCCCAAAAGATCCGCGGATCGAGGATTGGAACTCCTTCGGCCACCTCAAGAGCCGCCACTAAAACCTGATGGACCTCATCCTCGAACCACCCCGCGAGGGACTGCCGACGATCACGATGACGACGGACACATCATTCTCCTCCGTACATCATGGATGCATGTCACAGGCTCGCTTGCATATGAAAACTTCAAGGCACGGACCTAATTGGTGGTAAATTGTTGGGAGGTTTTTGTGTGTGTGTGTGTGAATAACCAGTGACGATTATCTTAACCGGTCCCGAGCCTCCCCTAGGTCGACTCAGCCTCAAATGAGTACCTGGTGCAGTGTGTAAACATTGCCACTAGGGAGACAAAGGCGGTCGGGCGTGGTGCTGGCCACCCACCCCCTCGTGTACCGTTACCGGCCTGCATAGGTGCTCGCTAACAGCACTTGCCCCTACAGTCTGTTAAGGCTATATGGGGGATCTTTATCTTTGTGTGTCTGTATGTGTCTGTGTGTGCTGTAAGCTCCAGGCTACTTTGGGCTCGCCTTCCCATCAACAGGAGGCGAGGAGTGGTGGTCGTGGTTACTTATGCCCCCACCGAAGACGAACATCCGTGGAGGGATGCAGGCAAAGCCGATGAGTCAGATGCCTTCTATGACCTCCTGTCACAGGTGCTGGCTAAAGTGGCCCCTCGGGATAGAGTCATCTTGTTGGGTGACTTCATTGCCCGAGTTGGTCATGATGCTGGCACCTGGTCTGGAGTGATTGGAGGGCATGGGCCAGATCAGCTCAATAACAACGGTAGGAGGCTGTTAGATTTTTGTGCAGCCCATGGGCTTGTAATTACCAACACGCTGGTTGTGTGGATGCGCCGACATCATGGATGCATGCCGGGTCCAAGCAAGAACATCTGCTGGACTACATTGTGACGGACCAGCGGATGCGAGCCCATGTCCTTGACATCAGGACCTACCGTGGAGCTGATCTGCCCTCTGACCATCGAGTAGTCATCTGTAAGATGCGCCTGCCATTCTTCCACTCCGGTGGTGGGTGTACACCCAGGACCCCATTCCAACCTAAAGTGGCCTAGTCTCAGTTATCTGATGAAAGTTGCAAGCGAGAATTTCATCATCGCTTGCGACTGGGGTTGGCATCGTCCCCCACTCCTCCTGATGTTGAGGGTAAATGGGCGAGGTTCAGGACTATCACTCATGCAGCTGCATTGTCTGCTTTGGGTACGCGGTCCAGACCTCCCCAGAGACCCTGGCTGACAGAGGAGGTGTTCAGGATAGTTGAGAAAAAGCAACAGGCCCACTGTCATCGGCTACAGAATCCCACGTCAGAGAATGAGGAGGCTTACCGCAGCCTTCGCCCGGAGGTTCGGAGAGCCGTGAGGCGCTGCAAGGATGGGTGGTGGTCGCGGGTTGCTGAGGAGATGGAGCCTGCCTCAGTGGCCCGCGATCACAAATCTCTATTTAACTCCATCAAAAAAATAACCTGCAGCGCCACACCTATTACCATCATTAGGGGAAAAAACGGTGATCCAATCTCTGACGCCCAGGAACAGGTTTGCAGATTTGCTGAGCATTTCTGTGAGATCTTGGGGGAGGGAAAATCCCTCAGCCAGGAAAACATCGTGGCACAAAGTGGGGATGACCCTGCTGAGGCTGCGGTGCTTCAAATATTGGAAGAAGTCACCCCCTGTGAGTGGCTGGCTGAGGTGCCATCTGTTGAGGAAGTACTGAAGGCGATCCGGAGTCTGAGACTAGAAAAGGCACCGGGCAGAGATGATCTCCCAAGCGAAATGCTGAGGGAGGGTGGCGTTTGTGCACAGACTGCCCTATATGACATCATAACAACAGTCTGGACCACTGGACGGGTTCCGCAGGATTGGAAGGATGTAACAACTACAGGGGCATCTCACTCCTCAGTGTGCCGGGAAAGGTCCTGGCCAGGATTATTCAACATCGCCTTGCCAGGCACGCTGAGGAGAGGCTTGCGGAGCCCCAATGCAGTTTCAGGAAAGGGCGGTCCTGCACAGATGCCATATTTTCTGTTCGTCTGCTACAGCAGAGGTGTAGGGAATTCCAGCAAGACCTACATCTCTGCTTTATTGACCTGGTCAAGGCCTATGATACCATCAGTAGGCCTGGCCTCTGGGTTGTTCTTCGTGTTTTTGGAGTCCCTGACCCTCTGCTCAGGATCATTAAGGACCTTCAATGATGGTGAGCGAGCCCGGATAAAACTATGTGGCCGGGAGTCAGAGCCATTCCCTGTACACATTGGGGTGCGACAGGCATGTCCTCTGACTTCCACATTATTTAACATCTATTTTGACCACGTAGTTCGTGAAGCCTTCAATAGCTGTACGGGGGGAATCTCCATATGGTACAGATGTAATGGGAGGCTGATCGATGCCTGGGTGCGGTCAAGGGATGGCTCCCTATTGCTCAACCACGTTATGTATGCCGATGATTTTGTAATAGCTGCTCATTCAGAGGAGGAGTTGGAGACGCTGCTGCTGAGACTGGAGCGTGCCACTAAGAGATGGGGCCTTACCATTAGCCCCAACAAAACTAAGCACCTGCCTGGGTATTTTGTACCATCGGACACTCCACCCCCACAACTCCCAATCGATGATGGGGCAGTTGTGGAGAGAGTGGAGAGTTTCCCATACTTGGGCAGTGTGCTTATGACCGGCTCCAGTTTAACAGCAGAGGTCTCAATCCGAATCAGTTGAGCGGCAATATATTTTCATCGGTTGCGTAACGCTGTGTGGAAGCTACCTGGTCTGTCGCTCCGCACTAAGCTTCAGGTCTTCTCGGCCACGGTCATTCCCTCCCTTCTCTACGTTTGTGAAACGTGGACCCCCCCTAATGGAACATCTTCGCCGGTTAGAAACATTTAGGCTAGCCTGCCTACGATCCATGCTGGGTTTAACCAGGCTGGATTGTGTGAGGAGCTCACAAATCCTCGAAAGATCTGGGAAAGGTCCCATCGGTGAGCTCCTCCGGCAGGCAAGGCGGCGTTGGCTGGGTCATGTAGCCCGCATGCCCAGCCACCGCATGCCGAAACAGCTTTTGTTCGGCCGGATCGAGGGGGCTAAACGGACGCGGCACGTACTAGAGAAGAGATGGAGTGACGTGGTACAGGAGGACGTGTTGCTGAGTGGACTTGCCGATGACTGGTACCAGCGGTGTCAAGATCGGCCTCTGTGGAGGAGGCTTGTGAAGGACGCTGCTGGGCAGTTGGAGGCAGTCGCCCTCCAAAAACAACGGAGGGCGGAGGAGCGATGCTCACAACGAGCGGAGCTCCGGGTGGCTAAAGTACAGCAGGTTGGCACAGTAGGGGGCACAGGTGGTGCATCAGCCAGTCATCTCAGTCAGTCGACCCGTGGCACCTGGGTCTGCCCCGTGACCTGCCAGCGGGCGTTCGACACTTCACGTGGTCTCAAGGTGCACATGGCCTGGCACAAGCGTCGTGGTGACGTCACCGCCACTTAGTGGCCGACTCAGCCTCAAATGAGTACCTGGTGCGGTGTGTAAACATTGCCACTAGGGAGACAAAGGCGGTCGGGCGTGGTGCTGGCCACCCACCCCTCGTGTACCGTTCCGGCCTT
Source organism: Petromyzon marinus (assembly GCF_048934315.1). NCBI lineage: Eukaryota > Metazoa > Chordata > Hyperoartia > Petromyzontiformes > Petromyzontidae > Petromyzon > Petromyzon marinus. Next base: position 3,150,284 of record NC_133668.1, on the reverse strand, counting down.
CATAGGTGCTCGCTAACAGCACTTGCCCCTACAGTCTGTTAAGGCTATATGGGGGATCTTTGTCTTTGTGTCTGTGTGTGTGAACAAGCAGGGCATTGAAGGGGGTTTTGTTTTTGATGTACTCGTAAGGGCATTGTCCATTGCAGCAGCAAATTGACAATGCCGCCTGTGCGGAACAGAAGGAGGAGAGGGAGAGGTGGTAGGAGGAGAGGGAGACGGAGGGAGGGGTCGGAGGAGGGGAGGGAGATAGGGGGAGGGGTGGGAGGAGAGGAGGGAGGGGTGGGAGGAGGAGGGCATCGGACGTGACGAGAGAAGAGGCACAGAAAACTAAAACTATTCAGCTATCTTCTTTGGTTCTTTCGGTAAGGTCACGTAGAATGAGAATAAAATAATAAAATAACACAATAAAATTCTTACGACGTTTCGGCCACAACGCAAGCGGCCGTCTTCAGGTGAAAGGTACAGACCTGTCGGGACGACAGAGCTTCTACGTGACCTTACGAAAGAACCAAAGAAGATGAATCCTTGCAGTCACGAAAGCTTTAAATCGAAACTATTAAGCTCTGTTTTTATGTTACTAGGTAAGGCCTTCTGTAGCTGCTATATAACAATCTTTTTCAGAAGCGACCTGTCCACAAATGATAGCTCAACGAAGTGGCTTATCATCATGTGGACATTTTAAATAAAGATTCTGATTTTAGCAGCCACATACTCTAAACGCGTGGTGTTGATTCTAAACGCGACCACGAGGAGAGACACTCGGACTCCAAATACAGGGTGTTTTAAAGAGATGGACCCAATTTCAAAGCAGTATATATTACGATGGCAACATGTTACAATTACACAAAAAGTAGAAAACGGTTTAATGAGTTATAACGTTTTACAAACTATTTTATAAATGCTCTATGTGCCCTCCATCTGCTGTATGGACAACATCGAGACGATAGTTGAATTAGTCCCAATTACGGATTCAGTCTTGCTGAATTGCAGAACGCAAAACGCCCCTTGTGTTGCAGGGTCACCGTCTTGCGAATGACTGAGGCTAGGGGCTGTTCGTGCGCTGGGGTCACCATCTAGAGAGTGACTGAGGCTAGGGGCTGTTTGTGCGTTGGGAGACGCATCTAGCGGTCATCATTTGAAACTCTATGCCCCGCCCTCTCTATGCCCCGCCCTCTCTATGCCCCGCCTTTTCAAGTGGTAAGAGTTTCATTCATGGGCGGTTCGCGGTTACAGAGATTATAGCGATTTCAAATTTGGTCCGTCATTTTCAAACACCCAGCAGCAGGCATCGGTCAGGGTCTTGGGAACGAACTCGCGCACCTCGTGCATACCAGACCGAGGGAGTTGACATCTGGCTGCCGTGACACCGGTTGCAATGAGAAGGTTTCATAGGAACGACGGATCACTTAGCACAGGAACTTGGCGGGCAGAGTCACCTCTGCTGGTGGATATGCAAGATACTTGTAAATGTTTGACATCTCCCCAAAGGAATCAGCAAATATGAATCGATGGGGGGGAAAAAAAATTGCTAACTTGTTCGCGTTTGTGGTGAGTGGTGCTTGTCCGAACACGTGAACTCATACATATTGCTTCTTCGTTTTTTCTTCTTGTGAAACAATTAACTTGATCTCACAAAGGTGCGGCGGTTCCAGGATTTTGTCGTTGGAACGCCGCATTCGACTGGGCACGTCAACGAGTGGCCCTGCTGAAGTTGTGCATGAAACATACGGCGGCAGAACTCTTCTGGAAATAATACCAAGTTATTTGTCGAGAGGTCTCCGTGCTGATACCGACAATCTGTCGGCGTATATCAATCAGCAGTGTTCGTCAATTTTTTTGCGCCGATATCTTCGCGCATGACTCACCTGTTGACCTTTGTGGGGCATTACGTTTTTATTGTTTCCCTTCTACGTGACTTTACCGAAAGAACCACGAATATGAATCCCTGCAGTCACGAAAGCTTTAAATCAAAATTTAATGCATTGTTGTTGCAATGCAATGCGCTCCACGCATTGAAACGTAAAATAATATTTTATTGTTTCCCTTCTACGTGACTTTACCGAAAGAACCAAGAATAACAATGTATTACTTTACCTGGAAACACACTACCCGTGATTGGAGAATTCAGCTCCTGAAAGGGGCACGTGGGACGAAACGTCGGACACGAAGCGGAGAGGTGTATAGCAACAACGGCGAATCCTCACGCGGGGAGTGCGGAAACGACTTTTTTAATGTTCGATGCACACTCGCGAAACATAACTTTGCAGTTTTAAAACGCTTTTACAAACGATGCATGTTTTCGTGCGAAGCGTTTTACAAATTGCACCCGACTTTCTTGAATTATGGGGGAAGTTGAAATACGCTTTACGTACTTAAAAAGTTCAAAATCCTGAAAAAAAGTGTCGCGTGGAAACATGCGCCAAAGGCAGGTTTAAAAAAAAAATGTGGAGATGCCGGGGATTGAACCCGGGGCCTCATACATGCAAAGCATGCGCTCTACCACTGAGCTACATCCCCCCTGTGGGTAGGAAGGGCGAGCATTGCCCCACTTGTAGTACACTTACGCCTGGGTGTTTGTCGCAATACTTTTGGGTTAGGCCACATGGTGATGGTGGTAGTTTTAGATTGTTTGCTTGGCGTTGTCGCGTACTGACCCCAGTGACTCCACCGGACACCTGTGCACAAAAAGAGCTTTATAGCTCATGCGATTCCTCCAGAATAAATAAATATTCTGAATGTTCATTAAAATCATCTCAATTAACCCTCCACAAGCTGACAAGACTTGTCACGTTTACAAAGACATAATTTGCCCGTGGCCAATGTACCGATCAAATTCTGACCGATAAGACCTCCTCCACCAGCGATTTAACACCGTTCACGACTGAATTCAACAATGAACGTACGACCGTGCTTCTACCCAAAACGGTTGTGAGCTTCATCAAGCCACGAATTCGCAATTTGAGCAGCGCTGCATGACAAATATCCACTTTGACAACACCAACCTCACAAAGCATGGCTCATTTCTATGTGTTTGTATTATTGTCATCGTTTTTTTTATTTTAATGCACGGCTCACATACATACACACACGCACTTCAATGCGCGATGCAGAATAAAGACGTTGAATTTCAAATGGACATTTACAGCCTCCGTCGTGAACAATGCCATTACACGTGAAAGGAGTGATGCGGTGTATTAACAGGGAAAATGTATTACGGAACAGAAATTATACGGAAAAAATCCCCATCCGTTTTCATATAAACTTTTCAACAAAAAAATATTGTAACAAACAGAATACGCTTATGTTCTCTGTATAGAAAAAAAATATTATTAGCGAAAACCAAAAATGGAAATACTAAACGACAGCGAATTTTGTGTCCTCTTGTTATTTGCCCGTTACAATTGTGTGCTCGGGTTTATCTAATCTCTTCTTCTAAAAACTCCGTACAGTCCATAATAGAGGGTTTTTTTGGGTTAGATCGCGTAAATATATAAATGTGTCGTTAAAACCCGCCACCACCCGACACAGCCAACTAGTAAAAAATGAAACTCTATTATGTACGTACGTCTGTGTCGTCGATGAATTTGAGTACAGCACACCGGTGTGTTGGAGAGCTAAGCCACAACATTAATAATCTGAGTACGACGTTTCGCCAGTAATTACAACTAACTTCATCAGGCGACAGCCAGATTTGTGGAGAAGTCCACGTGTTTCTGTCCTTGTATAGAGGCGTAGATGTGGTGACCCCACTTCTGTGCTCTTCCACAAAGTGGGGGGTCTAACCTAAAAAACCTCTATTATGGATGATATTGGTCGCCGAAGCCTACGTGTTAAAACAAAAACAAAAAGACTCCCTACCGTACTCCACACATTGTTGGAAGTTGACAGGTTCAGGCTCTGACATCTTGCGTTGAGAAATGCCCTTTGTGAACTCTTAAGTTGCGCCACTCGACATAAAAAATTACTCAGATGCTAAAACACAGAATAGACTTCGTCAAAGCATTACGTATCCGTGCGTATAATTCGCTCGGCAATAATACATTAGTCTCATTAATATTGACGGGTGTTTTTTTTCTGTACAAATGTGAACTGGGAATTTTACGTCAATAATAGTAAAATATAAAATGTACTGCCCATTCTCAATCCACTGCTGGATGAGAGCCTCTCCACACTCTGCTGCTCATTGGGGGGGGGGGGGGAGGTTCGTTTAGCCGTACTTCGCCAGGAATGTATCAGACAGTGTGTACTCTATATGGGGTGGAATGGTGGTGGCACCGTGGTTAGTGCTCTGTTGCGCTGTGAACCTGGCCACCTGGGTTTGATTCCTGGCCATGGCCACCATCAGTGAGTGGGGAAGTAATATCTGATCTTAGCTCATCTCCCACCACTGTACTTACATTTTATTACGATGATCAAATTATGCACAGTGTACATTGTATGCGCATATACATTTACAGTACGGTGTACACACAGTTCAGCGGTTAACTATATTGCAGACTCTGTTTAGCAGCGAGGTGTGGTATTGTTGAGTGCTACCACTGCCCTTCATCGACATACGGCAATGGCTTTGATCCCCCCAGGACTGAGGCTACAGGTTATTAATTCAACGCTCATTAATCGCCCGATAGCACCTCAATATATCGAGGATCGCAGAGCTTGGACAATTGTTGGGCACCGGTTTATCGCGAGGCTGCTGTCTGTGGTTCTTCCTCGCCCACCCCTCCGAGTCCGGTCCTCCTTCAACGACAGCGAGCGAATACTGTGCCGCGCGTCGCTGCAAGTTGAAATTATTATCATCATTATCATTGTTATACTTGAGACAATTACACGTCGTGAAGTCGCATCCAATCACTCGGCAGGCTGCGTCCATGAACATCGATCTCAGTGGATTACGGTGTGCGGGGTCACGCGAACTCTCACGGTCATCCTCGCAGCAGCAGCAGCGACTTCTGGCTGGCTATCGAACAAAGACGGTCACCGCGTCGCGTGCTCTCAGATGCGCTTCTGCGGCCGTCTGGAACGCTCTTCGTTCCGATATTAGGAAGCCACTGGGGAGCTGTGTAATTTTAAATCCAGATTAAAAACTAATTTCTTTAGAACCGTTTGTTTGTGTGTTTAGTTTGTCGCCCTTGCCCCGCACCTCCGATTAGCGCGGTTGGCTACGTACGGTGCGAATGAAGTTCAACATACAGACACATTCTTGGCTCGATCGGTAAAGTCACGTAGAAGGGAAATATTTGTATTTATTAATTTCATTTGTATTATTTCCCTTGTACGTGAATTTACCGAAAGAACCAAGTATTAATATGAAGCCCCGCAGTCACGAAAGCTATAAATCGAAATACAAACACATGATGATGATGGTGAAGGTGACAGGGGCCGGCGGGCGGGCGCTACGGCGTAGGTGTCCACGAATGGTCCGAGCCCCGGCCCGGCGTGACATCCCGAGAGTTCTAAGCCCCGCGCTCCCTGCTGGCCTTTTTGCACGCACGCACGCACAACCCCGTTGTCTCGCCGAGGCTCCACGTACGGAACACGCCTCCGATCAGCACGGTTTGGCCACGTGCGGCGAGAAAGAAGTTCAACGCACGAGCGCCGCGCCACGCCTCTCTCACAGCCCCGTGGCTGCGCCGCCCAAACAAATATGTTTATTTAAACAAAAAATCCGCGGCGACATCCGCGCCTACCGATTGCCGCCGCCGCCGCTGCCTTCGTGACGCGCGGCGAGGAGGGAAGATGCGCGCACCCGAGGCAGATTTCTCAGTGATTGCCTCACGCGTCTCACAGAGAGAGAGAGGAGGGGATGGGGAGCCGTCGCTCAGGTTAAACCTGATATGTGCGCGCGTTCGTGGACGCACACGCGCGAGCTTGCGCGCGCGCGCACGTGCTGGTTATCACGATGCTGTTGTTGTGTGTCTGTGTACGTGTTGTGGGTGTGTATTTATAGAATGTCGGCGCCGTGCAATTATTGCTTGAGTGCGTATATCTAGCCACGCCTGTTTTTTTGTTTTGTTTTGTAAGGAACATGCTGAAAGTTAAAATGTAGCTCTTAATACCTAGGATTAGTGCTCGTGGTGCTATATGTTGCATTGCTTTAAGTGGTTTTAATTCGTCTAAAGTTACCGTAATGTATACCAGACGAATCTAAACTCTTAAATAATAAGTTGAGATTGGCTTTCGCGAGGATATGTAAATGCACGCTGTTTGCTGTACCCAAACCATTTCAGCAGCATTTGTTGAATGCTATAAGCATTTTTAAAAAAATATAAATATACATTTACATTACGGTATGCACCAACAAAAGTGTAAAAGGAAGGCGCATTCATGATTCCATCGACGCGTTCGGCCCTGACTCACTGCAGATCATGACATGAAAACATCATCGCTCTATTGTTGGCTTCATCTTTTTTTTTACAGAAACCACTTAAAGAGAGTCTCGCATATACAAAGAGCTCATTGTGCAGATTGTATCGGGGGCAACTACAGCTAAGCGACAACCATCTCACGGTCTCGTCGCCAGCGGTTCAGGGGGGCTTCTTTAACCTCCACAGGTACATTCATTACGCCGGCATTCGAGGTAGCAGCAGCAGTGGCAACAGCGGCGGCGTGGAAATGCCAAGGACGTTCCTTTTTGCATTTCGAGCTACGGGGTCGAGACGCTTTGTCCGTTTGTCATGCACAGCGCGCGGTCAATGAAGCCGCTCCAGTCGAGATGATGATGATGGTGGTGGTGCGTGTGGTAGAGGATGAACGTGGACACCGCATTGTACGACGGTGCCCGCGTGGGGGGGGGACAAAGACACAGAGGTGGAACGGCGCCAATGCCATCGGGCAAACATCGATTACCGTAAGAGCAAGCCCCCATTGTAATAATAATTATCCCGGCTCCACGCCCCTAGCGCAGAGACCCCCTTCTAACGAGCACTGATCGTGTGAGTGTGTGGGCGGGGAGGGGTCTAGTGGTTAGCGCACCGTGTTATGGACCCCGGGGTGAACCGAGTTAAATTTCTGCTCACGGCCACCATAGGTGACGATTATCTGAACCGGTCACGGGCGTGACCCCCCCTCCCCTCCTAGTAGCGACTCAGCCTTAAATGAGTACCTGGTATGATGTGTATAAATAAACATCGCTACTGGGGGAGACAAAGGCGGCCGGCAGTTCGTGGTTTTGGCCTCCAGAAGCACGTCTCATCCGTGTGCCGCGTCGGCCTTTATATGTGCTCGCTTTAACGGCAGCACTTGCCCCAACAGTCCGCTAAAGGCTATACGGGGGCTCTTTATCCTTGTGGGTGGGTAGCGGGGGGAGCGGTGGAGGGGTTGGCTCGGGGTGCGGGCTATACCGCCTCCCCTCCTGCCCCCCCCCCCCCCCCCTTAGCATATCAATGCCTCCATAATGCTTGCGCGGACATCGAAGTAACGAGGGTTCCCCCATCGCGGGCCACCGGGCGTTTGGTGGCGCGCACTCCGCGTCGGCACGGGTGGCGGCGGCGGCGGCGGAGGTGGTGCCGACCGATTGGGCCGGCCCCCCAGTGGACGAGTGGGATGGGTGGGTGGTGGGGTATTGTGGGCGTGAATGTGCGCGCGGGGGGGTGGGGTGGCCGTGTGACGCCCGTGGCCCACGGGAGCGCGGCTCGCTCATTGGCAGCGACGGAACGACGCTCCCGGTATATCAGCGGTGGACGCGCGCGACAGGTACGGGCTCATTATTTACGATGTGTCGCGCGCGGGGATTCCGCGCCGTGGGATTTAGCGGCCGCGCGTGAAGGGAGGGACCCTTCCCTGGCGAAGTGTCTTTAAAGATCCACGCTTGTAGCGAAGGTACGTCGGGTGGCGCTGCGGTGTGGGGAGGAGGTGCGAGCTACTTCGCCTGGTACGCAGGAGCGCGTGGGTTCGATCCCAGGACGCTGACCGATGCCTGTTTGTGAATGTGTCTGGTCTTTTGCCTGTTCTCTCTCGCCCCAGTGCTGTGCGTGGATTTACCTCGGGGTTGCCTCCCTGTTTTTTCCCTCCACGTTTAGAAACACATGTTTAGATGATCTTGGCTTGCTGCTATAAAGTCCCCACGCGTGATGGCATCTGCCACTTACATGAGATAACATCGCCTCTGAAAAAAGAGCAAATAGCTCAGTGGGCTTTACCTAGCGAACTCAACAGTATTAGTTGTATACCTCTAAGGAAATATTATTTCAGCCTCATCAAGTATTCTTATGACGTTGCTGTCCAGCGACAGCTGTGACGTGAGGTCGAGGTTGGTCGATGATTGCGTCAGGAGGAGCGCTTTGTGACGATGCCTCCTCATTGCGTGGCATTACTTGTGAACGTTAGCTTGCGTGAAAGAATAAAATAAAACATTCAAATAAATACAACGCTATTCTACATTTTAAGAAAAGGTTATACTGCATCGTAGTAATATATTATTTCATGTTTACGGAAGGGGTGGCCACCGTGATACAGACCAATAACCATACAGTGTCCAAGAGTTAAATCTTGACTTAAAGCTTTCGTGACTGCAGGACGTCATATTCTTTGGGTCTTTCGGTAAAGTCACGTAGATAGGTTCAAAGACAATAACAAAAAGCTACGACGTTTCGATCGCAACACAAGCGGTCGTCTTCAGGAAAAGGGGGGTTAGCTTCCAAAGACAAACTATAAGAGTTCTGCACAGATCCAAGTTTGTATATACGTGTATCTATATTGATAGAGGCGAAACTTCTGAAATGCCTTTAATTGTAATAATAACTTTCTTTGGTTCTTTCGGTAAAGTCACGTAGAATGAGAATAAAATAATAAAATAAAACAATAAAATTCTCACGACGTTTCGGCCACAACACAAGTAGCCTTCTTCAGGTGAAGGAACAGAACCGTCGGGACGACAGAGCTTTAATGAGCGCTGCTAAGATTCGTAACGTCTTTTTAAACTGGTTGAGAGAAGTGAGGCACCTTTACCGAAAGAACCAAAGAAGATGAATCCTTGCAGTCACGAAAGCTTTAAATCGAAAAATGTAATAATCACCTTTTGATTAAAAAAAACCGGTCAACTTGTTTCGAGACGTGTTGCGTTGGTTGATGCACGGCTGGGTCCCATCCTCTCGAAGCGCAGCGATTTGGCCTGTGCCCGGACACGCTGTCCCAAAAACAGTGACATAGACGAGCCTCCTCGTGTCACACACAAAGACACAGATCCCCCATATAGTCTTAACGGACTGTAGGGGCAAGTGCTGTTAGCGAGCAGCAACGACGAAGGCCGGCACGGCACACGAAGGGGTGGGTAGCCAGCACCACGCCCGGCCACCTTTGTCTCCCTGGTACCAATTTAAGGATGAGTCGGCCTAGGGGAGGCCCAAGAACCGGTTCAGGTTAATCGTCTCCGGTGTTGGCTGCGAGCCTGGAATCGACCCCCCCCCCCCCCGCCACCCCCTCCAGGTCGACCGGACTCGTAGCGCACAACAATTCGGTCTTCATGTCAAAACCTTACCTCCAACTGTTTCGATATCGGACGTACCCATCAGAACCCCGGGACAACCCTCTGTGCGCAAGCAAGCGAGCAGTGCCTGTGTGCACGCGAGGCAGGCTTACACCGAGATTATACACATTATGAAGAATTGTTATTGTACTCGGGGAAACATCAGCAGGGCATTTGAAGCCGTGTAGTAGCCGAGGGAATCCACGCTGCCACGTGGTTGCGCTTACGTGATGACTGCTGCGCGACTTGCCCTTGTTGAGTTACTGCGTAAGAGTTATCTTTGATAAATCTTAGTCGTAGTAAAAAAAAATACCAGAACTCTAGAGCCTTTGATTGAGCTGAAGGGGTTTTTCTTGTTGTTGCAAGGTGTTGCCGAAACAATGCGGTGTTAACTTGTAATATTTTTTTTGTTTTTTTAGACGTGACCGATATTGACCAACTCACGTGCTCTATATACGAACCCTCTGATAACACGAGATGTAGATTAATCAATAACACCGTCGCCAGCAGTGTGTGCGTGTCTCTCCATCACTCACTCTGGGCCGTGTCTTTTTCTCAAAGAGCATCGGCGATCGTGGAATTCCTCCCGCCGTGCAGCTCTGTCCACGAAATATTCACTTACGAACGTCGCATCGGACGCTCCTCTTCCTCCTCCCAGTTGCGTGCGATTCTTCAAAATCGCTGTGAAGTGCAATCGAAGCGCTGTCTCCGCCTAGCTTAGTGCACCTCGCAGCAGCAGCAGCAGCAGCGACTTTTGGCCGTGGCCATCGAACAAAGGCGGTGGCCACCGCGTCGCGCGGCGTTTCCAGACGCGCTTCCGCGGCCGTCTGGAACGCTCTCCCTTCCGATATTAGGACGTCACTGGAGCTATGCACTTTCACATATAAATTGAAAAACGAATTTCTTTACAACTGTGTTTTTGTGCGCGTGTGTGTTTAGTTTGTTGTCCTTTCCCCGCACCTCCGATTAGTGCAGTTGGCTACGTACGGTGCGAAAGAAGTTCAACATACATGCGTATTATCCCCAGGCACAACATTCAATTCAGTCTCTTGTTTTCTCATTACATTAGATGTGTATACCGCATTTAAATGGCATGAATTCATTTAGGTTAACATGATGTCGAAAGTATGCAAGTATATACAATATAATTTTTCTTAATTATAAGACGCAAAACGCATCACCATAGTCAATTTAAACACTCTTTTATTACAATTTTGCCGATTATATTACTAATCCAAGCCGTCACTTCAAATTCATCTTACAAGCTAGATTACACGATGGATTTACATAAAGGAATATGCCAACGGCTATATCATTATAGACGTGTGGAATAAGTAATTATTCTTTTTAAAAGTTAGAGTATGAAAATATATTCATTAAAGTTACAACAATTGCCACTGAATGTGTTTCGTAAATTGCAACCACGAATGCTCGTGATATCGTATTGGCTTTGGTGACACTGGGCTAGGCCAGTATGTATGTTGAACTTCTATTGCATCGTGCGTAGCCAACCGTGCTAGCCGAAGGTGGACATAGTACGCGTGCCCTCTGTACTCTTTACGCGTCCAATAGTCACCCGTGATTGACCTGTATCTCAAACCTGTCCTTCGCCATATCTGCTCAGTTCAAGTCATTCTCTTTCAACAGTCAACATCTCCGGTAACATTTAGTCCTCTGCGCCAATATCTATGTGCGTGCAGAAAATCATACATCTGAAAGAAGTAACTTTTTTGCAGTTAGTTAACGCAAATATTTTACACGTATCGCCGCACACGTACGCGTGGGCTCGCGTGCGTGTGCGGCATTTGTGGTTGCGGCTTGGGAAAGGCGAAACGCAGACCTGTTGTGCTCCTTCGTCAATGCGTGCGAGCTACAGCCCCGCAAAGCCCTACGTGCCGCCACCTCTGTATAGACGCATCGCCGTCTCGGTTAAGCGGTGCTGTCGCAAGCATCGCGCCGGGCTTATGAACCCTGGGGTAAGAGTTCAACTCCCGACCCGCAGCTCACAAGCGTGATGAAGTATGGCCAACCATCTGTCACGCCAAACGTAGCACGAGGAGGCTTTCATCTACCATTTACACGGCACTGTCTTGAGGTTATTACTATCGATGATGATGATGATAATGAATCTTGATTTGAAGCTTTCGTGACCGCAGGAATCCATACTTTTTTGGTTCTTTCGGTAAAGTCACGTAGGTAGAAATAAAATCAAATAAATCACGAGGAAGCAGATATCGTTGCTGCTCGCAGCAGACACCGGAACTGTCGCGATTTTCACCTGAAGACGGGCGCTTGTGTTGCCTTCGAAACGTCGTGATTTATTTTATTTCTGCCTACGTGACTTTACCGAAAGAACCAAAGAGTGCAATGATAATGAAATAAAATAAATAAATTGTAGAGCATACATTTTTCAATGAAACTAAACAAAACAAAAACACGCAGATATTGCCGTAGAGAAGCGAGTCCATATGACATCAGAAATACCAGCATCTCACGAGTTACATGTATGTGACACTAGTGCTGAAATCGGAGGTTCTTGCGGCTGCGCTGTCTGGCCCTCCGAAGTTGTATTCGGCTGAGACTCTGGTACAACCTGAACACCGCGTTGGGCAACTGTGCAGTTGTAATATCGTTATAAAGCTTACAAACAGACCCACCGACACACACACACACATGCAGGAATGTCGAAGAGAACTGGGAGGGAAGTGCCACTGCAACCTTGTATGTTGAACTTCTTTCCCACCGTACGTAGCCAACCGTGCTAATCGGAGGTGCGTGGGAAGGACAACAATACTAAACACAACAAAAAAGCAGAGAATTTGGTTGTTTCTTTAACTCGATCGACTCGGCTTCTGCGTGCCAGTGAGTTTGAATGGATAATTGTATATTCTTGATTATTTCGGTATAGTCACGTAGACGGGAAACAATAAAATAATAAAAATATAAAACATCATGATGATGATTGCTTGTGTTGCAGTCGAAACGTCGTGAGAATTTTATTGTTTTATATTTTTATTATTTTATCGTTTCCCTTCTACGTGACTTTACCGAAAGAACCAAGAATATGAATCCCTGCAGTCACGAAAGCTTTAAATCAAAGGATAATTGTATGTTTACTATAATTACAATGCATAATCAAACTAAAGAGACATATTACATTGGCTTCAATATCGTGTCATAGTGTATTCAATATAGCGCCAAATAGTTTGCTTCACGGCATTGGCTCAACAACAGTTTTTCCATACATATATTTTTTAAAAAAAATCTTATTTTGCATGTATTTTCTGTTCCGTTATTTTGTGTTTTTTTTTCTTCGTAAATTTTCACAAGGTTTGGAAATTAGTCTGGGGACAGCCGTGGTGTTTAGTCTGAAAACTCCACTCAAATATTTCCGTTCGGAATCCTCGCAAAGGCTCTCAACAGACGTACTTTAAATGTCACAGGATGCAACCGGATTCTGCACTGTTATATTTAATAATTCACAGCAATTGGTTTTAATTTGAATATTGATCGCAAGTTACATTTATAATTAACGTAGCCCCTCCGTTGCATTGCAGAGTACAATTTGAAATGTCCGGTGTTTTTTTTAACACATACATTTTCGCTGTACGCAAATTATTTTTCCACGTTACTTTCGTAATTTTAACTTATTTAAAACAGACGTTCATTCTTGTTCAATGAAACGAAGGGAAACTGATGAACACCCGTGTAATTTGTGGATTTGTATTCATTTAGAGCGAGAGGTTCAATATCGTTCCGATCAAACCATCTTGATGCCTACTGATGTAGCATTCAGCTCCCACCACCGACGTAACAGATCAACAAACGCACGATATTTCTTCGAGCGAAGATGCCAAACTACTTTCTGTGTTTTTCCATCTCATGGCCACCTCTTATCACGAAATAACTAACCGTCGTTATGGAGAGTATCAGCAACAAAACAAAAAAAACGCAGACAACAATATCCCACCTTCCCATATCTGTCTCACCACGTACATTGTTTTTATGTTTTATTATTTTACGCATCCCATGGGCCATGTGGCTTTCTGGGGGTGACTTTTTTTTCCCCCAGCACCGTTAGTCTTAATGCAAGCGAACTCTGGACTGGTTTCGGCATTCAGTCTCATCGGCAGAATCTCGCTCGCTTGACGCCAATCCTGGTGAACCCTCTCTGTTAGATACGGGTCCTAGATCGACGCAGAACTATGTGTTGAATTAGAGATGTGGTGCACCACTATTCCCGAGAGAATGCGAATAGCTAATAAAAGCCACATTAATAGCGATTGAACAAAGCAATCAAATGTTTATGAAATAAATATTAGGCTACAGCATTGGAATTGTCAGTCAACAACTTTTCCTAGTGTGGAACCATATTAAAAAAACACTTTATATAGCCATATAATTTATTACATATATTATATTAATCATATTGCTATATCATATGCTCTATGTATGCACATACATACTTTATGTGGAACTTCTTTCGCACCGTATGTAGCCAACCGTGCTAATCGGAGGTGCGGGGCAACAACAACAAACTAAACGCAAAACGCAAGAAGTAACTTCTTTAAAATGAGTTTTCGATCTAGATTTAAAAGTGTACAGCTCCAGTGGCTTGCTAATATCTGAAGGAAGAGCGTTCCAGACGGCCACAGGAGCGCACTTGAAAGCACCGCGCTGACCCCTCTTTGTTTGACGGCAAGCCGAAAGCCGTCGTTGCGAGGATGACCGCAGTTCACGTGATGGTTCACGGTCCTTGACGAGAATATATAAAGGGCATCCGCAGCGTGTTTAAACGAGGACACAAATTGCACGACAGAATGTTTCTCGTGGGTATGTAGCCATCTAGTGATGGCGAGATGTTAATTACCTCGCCTGGTGTGCAGGAGGTCGTGGGTTCAATTCTGACCCTGACGCCTGTTGTATATTTGGAGTTTGCACGCTCTCCTCGTGATCGCGTGGATTTTTTTTCTTCCGGCTTCTCCCAGCTTCAAATCAACATCATGCGTTTAGAGTATTTGGCTGCTTTAAATTGCCGCGCGATGATGAGTCACTTCGTTGAGCTGTCATTTGTGATGGCCCAGGCCGCTTATGAAAAAGAGCTCTCTATAGCTCAGTGGGGCTTTACTTGGTAATTAAAAAAAAGAATCGTCGCAATATATATATTTTGTTTAAACCGACGCCCGGCGAAAGCTGTCCCGGGTACCGTAGCCCCCAAAGAGCGTCGCGTGGACACTCTTGGCTCTCTGTGGCCGGCTGCCAAGGTGACGGCAGCGTGTTTGGCTCCGTAAACAATTGACCGAGAGCCTCGAGGAAAAAAGGCGGACCGCCCAGGTGACGTCCGCGCGCGATATTAAAACACGGGCTCGTGGGGCAACCGACGGAAAAAAAAACTTTAAAAAGAAAAAACATTTGCCGCGCTCCAAGTTTTTTTTTATTTTTGTGTCCAATTTACTAAAAGAGAGATCGGCCGGCTGGACCGTTGGTGACGGGGCTGCGTGCTCTCCGAACACCGTCGCCGTGTCGTAGATAATGGTTTAAACGATCGGCAGAATAGGTGCGTGCTTGCCTGTGCGTGCATGTTCGGTGGGGGGGGGGGGGGGGTTGGGGGAAATAAGCGCCACCAAAGTGCAAATTTACAACCGTGTCATTGCTTGAGCGTCAGATTGAAAACGAATTTCTTCAGAACTACTTTTTTCGCGTTTAGTTTGGTGTCCTTCCATCCGCACCTCCGATTAGCGCGGTTGGCTACGTACGGTGCGAAAAAGAAAATTCAGCGTACACACGCGTGAGAAGCGCGCGTGTACGCACGCCTCTCACGCTCCCGTGCGCCGTTCTCTCCCCCCTCGCGCAGAACCCCGAAGCAACGACCGACAAATGAGCGCAGCGGCGGCGGACGTGCTCAGATCGCCGAGCGGACGAGAGCCGAGCGCCGGACCGCTTCGCGACCCCCGGCCGCTGGACCTGAGTCCCCGACTCATGGACACTCCCGAGTTTGTGAGGCTCAACATGGAGCTGACGAACGCCGACGCGCCCGCGGGGGTCGTCCACTACGACGGCAAGGTGGGCGACTTCGCGTACCACCCCTACCACGGCGTGAAGGAGGAGCGGCCGATGGTCCACGGCTTCCTGGCCCGCGACCTGAGCCCCATCGACTTCTACAAGCAGTCTCCTCCCTCCACGCCCGAGTCCATCGACTCGCTGCAGCCATCGCTGTGGGACGAACAGAGCGGCTCGCACGCCCAGTACAGCCTCACCAACCTCGCCAGCGTGGAGAGGAAGCCGGCACCGCACACGATGGGCTTCAAGCAGCTGCCCGTGCCGTGCACCATCCCCTCCCCGCCGAGCATGAAGATCTACCTGCCGCCCCATCCCGGCGACTCGGAATCGTTTTACAGGCAAGGGATGCCGGGGTACGGCTTCGTGAGGCCCATCGCGGCCGAGAGGCGCCCCCACTTCTTGACGAAATTCTCCATGCCGCCGGACTCTGACCACGGACCGCCCCAGCCCGCCGGTCCCCTGCAAGACCCGGAGGCATCGCCCCCGGTCAAGAGGCGACTTCACCCCGGCATGGACGCCCTGCCGGTGGGACGGGCCGTGCCGGGGTACCCGATGGCCCTGTCGCACTTGGAGCACACCCTCGGCAGGATGCGGCCACTCGCCGAATGTCCCTCCGCCGTCAAAATGTCAGGCTTCCACCCGAGCCCGGCTTCGCAGCGCCACTACGAACCGGCCCACTATGCCGGGCCGTTCCACGACGGTGGAGACTTTGGTATCGAGCGGCAGCATCAGCAGCAGCAGCAGCATTTGCCAGATTCCTGCGCTCCAGACTTTGGCAGAGGAGTCCCCCGGCTCGGCTCCTCTCGGTCGGTCGTGCCGACGATGATGCCTCCGGTGGGCGACTCTCCGCCGGCGGCCGAGGGCATGTGCGCCGTGTGCGGAGACAACGCGGCGTGCCAGCACTACGGCGTGCGCACCTGCGAAGGCTGCAAGGGCTTCTTCAAGGTGAGCAGGCAACCTCCTCCTACCACCCCGAGTTGGCACGACGAGGCTCTGCAACAACCGCGAGTGTCTCCTCCCCGCTGGGGTTGAGCCGCTCATCCTCAGAGTCGGCAGCCGGTTGTGAAAATTTCGCATTCCGGGGGCGATCTCTCTGCAGGACAGCCGTTGTTGATTTCCCATAAAGTGGCACGTATTTTTATCATTCCCCCAAGGGGTGAATGGCTGAGTTGACTCTGACCCGGCCTTCATGGTTGTAACAATTAACACACCCCCCCACCCCTCCACCACTCGTGAATTGATCAATTGTCATAATTCATGGTTCGTGATTGACTTCAAGAATCGATTCTCTTTTTACCATCCTGGTGAATGTAACGGCCTGCAGTGGCTACATGGGTCAACGTGAACACATTACATAAATCATATATTCCAATCGAGATATATATTTAACAAACAAAAAAAACCACACAAATTGCAAAACGTGTCATTCGATTTACGTCATCGTAACCTGAGTAATGTAACGCACCGTTACACCCCTACTGGGATATGAACCCATAATCTCGTGGCAGTTAGGCAAATCCTGTGACCACAGTGGCGTCCGGCGTGACGGCTAGAGCGGGCGTCATTTCAGCGCGCGCACAGTTCCACTTCATCTGTTGGACGTTTCTGGGCTGTCATGAGAAACAACTGCACCCACACTCTTTAGAAACACAAACTTTCAACCGCGATGCGGTCCTGCAATTGCCAACGGTGAATGCGATGGTGGTTGTGGCGATGCCGCAGGCCGTTGGAACGTGCATCATTCAGTGCGTTCATTCTGTATTTCGAGGAGCATTTTAAATGTAATCCACTCGTTAATGGAATTCGTCCAATGTCCCAAATGTAGCGCCAGAGATGGAGCATGGGCAGTTGTTGGTAGAACCGTATTCTGGCTGTCTCCCCGCTCGTCTGTGATTCACGGTGCCTCTGAAACGTGCGGCACGTTACAGATTTCTAACTTTAACGTCAACGGCGGGATAGGGTAAGCAACTTGACATTTGGGAGAGAGGAAAAAATACGCGGCATTAAATAATTGGAGGCGTTAGGAACAGGAGCTTTGCGATGATTGGTGTGTATTTGTAGGGTGGCAGGTAATCCACAACGTATTGGAGTGGCAAACATAGCTTGTCGTCTTCAGGCCGCGATGGCGAGATGTGAACTACCTCGCTTGGTATATACCTATATATTTGGAGTTTGCGTGTTTCGTCCCCCATGGTCGCGTGGATTTTTCTCCGTGTCCTCCGGTTGTTCCCTCTGCATTTAGAAACATTTTTTTTATTATTTGGCTGCTGCTATAAATTTCCACGTGACAATCCACTTTATTGGGCCATCATTTGTGAGCACCAGGTCACTTCTTGAAAAAGAGCCAGAGATCTCAGTGGGCCTTACCTGGTGGTACGTAGTAAAAATAAATCAGCGGAAGGTTGGAAATCGGGCCAGATGAGTGGGACTCTATTTTCACAGACGGTGGTGGTCGGGTGTCCGTGCGTCTTGCGGTGGCGTCGGTCCGCAGTGGGCCACGGTGACCTCTCGACCCTTCCCCTCTGCGTGCGCGATGTTGTGACTGCTCACAGAGGACGGTGCAGAAGGACGCCAAGTACGTGTGCCTGGCCAACAGGAACTGTCCCGTGGACAAGCGGCGGCGCAACCGCTGCCAGTACTGCCGCTACCAGAAGTGCCTCACCGTGGGCATGATCAAAGAAGGTGGGGGGGGGGCGGGGGCATGTTGCACTCATGCGGCCGTCTGGAACGCTCTTCCTTACCATACTAGGAAGCCACCGGAGCTATGCACTTTTAAATGAAGATATAAAGCTCATTTCTTTAGAACTGCTCTGTGTTGCGTTTAGTTTGTTGTCATTATCCCACAACTCTGATTGGCACAGTTGGCTATGTACGGTGCGAAAGAAGTTCAACATACATACATACTACACTACTATACACCACTCTATACACTAAACTATACATTACTATACACTACACTACTATACACTACACTATACACTACACTGTACACTACACCACTACAACATTGAAAACACACCTGATGACGACCGTTTGTGTTATGGTCGAAACGTCGTGAGAATTTTTATTGTTTTATATATATTTTATTATTTTATTGTTTCCCTTCAACGTGACTTTAACCGAAAGAGCTAAGAATATGAACTGCTTTCTGCGTCTAGTGTTGTTGTCCTTCCCCCGCACAACCAATTAGCACGGTTGGCTATGTACGGTATGAAAGAAGTTCCACATCATACATACGTACATGCATACGTACAACATACACACACACACACGATGGGCCGGATTGCTCCGCGCGCCTGTTTGAAATGTTCACGTCACCTCTTCCTCGGGTGCTCCGCTAGACAGGTTGACGTGCGCGCGACGTTCCGCGGTATTTTTCGTGCGGTGATTTGGTCCGTAGCTTGATGAGGTTTAGACAACTCGCGTTGGTGGTGCTGCTGCTGCTGCTGCAGCGGCGTTTCCAGTGGTGCCCAACAACAATTAACAACAACAAACAACAACAACAACAAAGTGCTCAGTTGCACTGCTTTTAAAAATAAAAAATAAACATATAATAGGCGACGTGACGGGCCATAGCCCGTCTTCACAGCACGCACGGTGTCGAGTTTGTATTATTATTATTTACAAATAACACTGCGGTTAACATGTTTATAAAGTCCCTAAAAGTTTTCACTTTTACCAATTAAAGTGCCAAAACGCTTCTCGTTGGCCATCCGAAGGTAAATATCGATAGGGATCGGGCCGATGCCCAGGCGTTGGCCATTCTGCGGGGCCCTTTGTCAGAGTCAATGCAAACCCCGCAGGTTTTTATTCTTTCAGTTTCAATTGAAAAATATTATTGACGCGCGTTGAGCAGCGGTTGCCTCTCCGCAGGATATTCGATGTGACGTGAACTCTCACGGCGCGCTCTGCGCAAGGGTTACTACTACGCGCTGTTGTTGTTGTTGTTGTCGTCGTCGCCGCTGTTGTTGTTGTTGTTGTGCGAATGACAATCGGGAGACCCACCTGTGTGGGATGCAGTGGTGCGCACGGACAACCTGAAGGGCAGGCGGGGCCGGCTGCCCTCCAAGCCGAAGGGCCCGGCGCCGACGGCAGAGACCGGCGCGTCACGTCAGCCCCCCTACGACAGCTACCTGCAGGAGCTGGTGCAAGCGCACGTCGAGGTCTGGCCGGCCACTTCCCAGCTGGACTTCTCACAGGTGTGCGACTCGCTTTGCTGCTTGCGTTTGTTTGTTTGTTTTCCTCTCTTTCTCTTATACCCCCTCCTGTCCGCTTGCCTCCGCCCTCGTTGCCGAACGTTCCCGCTCTCCCGCGCCAGGCGTCTTGACGCTCAGAATAGAAAGTTCAACAAATGCCGGTCCATCCGCACGACTCGGCCAGTGAGTAAAGTCGTCGCGTGAACAAGCGTGCCGGTTTATTACTGCCTCAGAAACATCGCCGTGTCGGAGAGCGGTCTACAACATTTTAATAATTTGGCGAGACGACTATCCGTAGTATATATTCGTTCTCATTGTATAAAAATTAGGTTTTTTTATGTTCATAAGTATTAATGTAATGGCACTTCTCGGTGGAATATTTGTGCCAGAGAGGCGCCACGTGTTGAAGTAAAAATTAAATTGACTCGGCTTCAGATGTACGTACGTACAGTATGTTGAACCTCTTCCGCACCGTACGTAGCCGACCGTGCAAATCGGAGGTGCGGGGGGTGAAGGCCAACAAACAAAAAGCACGAAAATCAGTTCGAGATGAATTGGTTTTCAAACTAGATTTAAAGTGCACAGCTCCAGTGGCTTCCTAATATTGGAAGTAAAATGTGAGCGTGGATTTCTATCCAACACCACCCGCGCCGGTGCTGCCAAAGCGGGCGTAAAAATTGGCCACGTTTGTTCATCACGTGACAGCTTTGTTCATTGACCGTGTCGGGTGAAAAGAGGGTGGAGGACACACATTTCACTCTACACCATCTGACCCAGAAGTTAATCATATATTGTAATAAGTAGTCGTGAAATGCTGTGTGTTTACAATACCTTCCCCTGTTTTTTTTATATTTCTGGAACACACTCTTGAGATATGATGTGTTTGTGGATGGCTTTTACTCAGTGTAAGGTCACCCCGTGGCGTGATTAAACAAGGTTCACCCATCTATTGATATTCAGTGAAGTTGAAGTCGGTACCCGTGTTTGCATCCCTTGAACAAATGCTAACAGAAATCTATTTATCCATAAGGACCATTGTTTACCGCATTACATACGATCGCAGTTCAACGATTTTCATCAGTCCTGTTACCCACTTAATTTTTTTTGCACTGGGATACCAATGCTTTATATAAATACAAAAAATGGCTGTCTTGTACATTCCTCCGCTGTGACTTGTGCTCGTACAGAGGCTGCCCACGTTGCTCAGCTTTTGTTCTTTGCAAAGCTTTGGGGCAGTGTGTTCCGACACAGAAATATTTAAAAAAACAGGGGAATGTATTGTAAACACATAGCATTTCACGACTACTATTACAATTTATGATTAACTTCTGGGTCAGATCGCAGACTACACGGCACGTGCCGTGTCCTGCCCTTACGTCGTCAACGTTTGCTTAGAATGGTGGGAAGTGCCCTGGCGGTTTAGAAGCACACGCACGTCTAAGGTTTCTGAGCCATTGTCTCCGCGATGTGGTTTTTTTTGTGTTCCAGCCCCCGGGTTAATCTGCTAAATTAAAATGTTCACGTGCACGGGCGGATCTCGATTGTCTCGGCTTGGTGATTGTTTTTTTTAAAGATAAACATTCTGGGAATTGGTCCCCGCGCTCGGTTCATATGTACCTGGGCCCCCTAAGAGCACCGACAAGAGAGCCGGAGTTTCTCGTAGTTGCTGACTTACGCAGACTGGACCGGCACTGGCAGAACCACCTTGAGAGCCTTCTCACTTCCCTGCCAGGCTGTCGCTGCTGTATGCTGCTCGTGGCAGAAGAACATTGGCATGAATAAAAGATCATTTGTTACAAGGAAGCACAGATACATTTAGTCCAATTGAACCTTGAGAACCTAAGATTTTCTATCTGCATGAAACATTTAAGGAATATCAAATCTAAAGAACCGTGTACTTTTTAATTTGCATGGCGCATGCGTTTTCTATTGAGGCGATGAGAATAAACAGGCTTGGTTCATCCGTTGGTGCAGCATGGCAGTTCACGAGAATATTTGCTCAGTAACTACCGCAATGTAGCGATATTAGAAGCGCATTTCACAATTTTTATGAAGCTGGCTGCGTGCTGCACCTTTGGCGTATTGAAGAAGAGTCAAAGTTGAGGCCACATGAATGCACTCGTTGTGCAGCGTTCAATTGTCATCAGCACGATTCTGAGCGAAACGGTGAGGTCCTGTTCTCACAGTACGACCAGTTTTGAATTGCAACAAAATGTTACTCTCCTTGCTATCAACGGCCAACAGAATGACGAGACAAGATTTAAACGCAATGCCTTCCACCAACATAACTCCAAACGACTGCATTGGAAATCCACGTAACAGTTTCAACATGGCCCCGGTGCTCAATTCAACTTACGACTCACAGGGACAGCTGCCGCCGGGGGGGAGGGGGGGGGGTCCCCTTTCTGTAGTGCACATTGGAATGTGCTGCATGAGAGGTTCGGTATGAATATTAAGCGGTGATGGTGATGATGGCGAAGGGGGCGGGGGTGGGTGTTGGTGGTGCACGGTGGGGACGGTGTCGCGGCGCTGATTTTACATCGCACCATCGCACGCCCGCGTTGGCACGCCCGCAGATGAACCCGATGAGCGAGCGCTCCAAGGTGCCCCTGGACTCGGAGCACGTCCACCACTTCTACGAGGTGCTCTCGGGCTCCGTGCAGGTTTCGCGAGACTGGGCCGCCCGCCTGCCCAGCTTCCAGGAGCTGCCGGGCTGCGACCGCGAGTTGCTGCTCAGCTCCTCCTACCTGGAGCTCTTCCTGCTCAGGCTCGCCTACAGGTAGGTCACCTCTGGCCTGCGGCACATACTGGCTCACCCACAGGTGAGACGACATCGTATGTTATCCATCGATTTAAGACCGAAACAGGAGGGGGATTTGGCCACAACTCTGGCTGTCGCCTGATGATGCTGGTTGTAATTACCGGCGGAACGTCACGGTGCTCGAATTGTAAATGTCGTGGTGGGTTTACTCTCCAACACACCGGTGTGCTGTACTAGTAACGAACAGGCATGTTTTGTTTACGTGACAAACCTTACTAATTGGCTGTGTCGGGTGGTGGCGAGTTTAACGGACACATTTATATTCATGCAATCTAACCCAGAAACCTCGATTAAGGTTATCGCGATGTGAAGTTAGGTCATCGCCACACGCTGCACCTTACAGTTTATTTGTTCGTGTGTTGAACTTCTTTCCCACCGTACGTAGCCGACCGTGCTAATTGGAAGTGCGGGGCTGTGTTTTCCCCCATTTTTTCCAAACTATCATCACTAGATGTGGCCAAACATTCCAATGTATGACCCCTTCTAAGAAAGAGTCTCAAGACTCAGCGAGGCCTTCCTGGATAAATAAATGGCACTACGATTATTATTATTATTACTTCCTCGCCTCAGTGGATTTCCGGATGGCATTTGAGCTCACTGTCTTCCGACAGTGAGTTGAGTGCACAACATATATCTGCATAATCAATATCCCGTACATGTTGACTTGTGGTACAAGGACTTCAGTGGCATCTATTACACACAGCACCAGGTCAGAGCAGCACTGATGAGGATTGCTTACCCAAGTTAGTCCGTGAGCCCAGGCCAGACATTTCACTTGCCGGTACCACCTGAGGTGATGTCATTCAAGCGGGTTCCAATTTCTCTATGGCGGGCACCTCCGATCAGCACGGTTGGCTACGCGCGGTGTGAAATAAATTCAACGTGCGCACATACAACAAGAGCCAATTACGCGATAAAGATTTGAAATGAGTTGGCCATCAATGAATTGACTTGAATTGCCCGTGTAAATACATCAGTGCCGTTACAGTTTCGCTACCATTGTTGCCACCATTCCTGTTCTGGCACCGCGGACTAATTAATGGTGGCTTCTCTTGGGGATGCTTCGCGCAGGTCCAACCCGAAGGAGGAGCGCCTGGTGTTCTGCACGGGCCTGGCGCTGCACCTCAGCCAGTGCGTGCGCGTGTTTGGCGAGTGGCTCTACAGCATCCTGAGCTTCTCCGACACGCTGCAGGCGCTCGAGCCGGACATCGCCACCGTGGCCTGCCTGTCCGCGGCCGTTCTCTTCGGCGGTACGGTCTCTGGCGTCGCGTGGCCGCTGCGCGTCGCGCGGACGCCTCTGAAAAGGCGCGAACGGCACCGGCGGAGCGCTGGGCGCAATTCGGCCTAGTGTGTTGTTTTGTTTTTTTGTGTTTCCACCTCCACCGTACGCCTGTTTGCACGATGCAGTGCTCCCGCCCTGGTGTTTGTTGTCTAAACCGTCACGCTCTGAATGCCGCCGCCGCCCGTGTCACAACAATGCGCTGCGCGCGCGTATGTCTAAAAATAATCATGCAAAATAATAATTTAAAAAAACACAAACTTAAAATCTATTATTTGGATTTGTAACGTTTAAAACTTCGCTCGTGTTTAATAGTAGCAATACGACTCGATATACGATTGGGATTTACGACGTTTAAAACGTCGCTCATGTGTAGCAATAATAATAGGACTTTAAGCCACAATATAAATGCACATAGGGTCTGAAGGTGACCATAGTGGGCTGTGGGTGGATGCATTTTGTAGGGAGAGAGGCAGCAATGCCACACCATCGTGTGTGTACTGCAGCTTGTCGCTGTGTAACACTTATATAATGAAGCCTGGTAATTGACAGGCGCATTAAACGCTCATGAGTGAAAGTTGGCCAAACGTTCCAATATAGGATCACAGAGCTTGGGCAATTGCTGCTGCTGGTTTCTGGCCGCCTTCCCGCACCGCTGCGGTCTCGCTCAGGTTTTGCTTTTTTGCCGGTGGTAGCGCGCGCTTCACGCTCGTCGAAAAGTCCAAGGCGTTTCGAGGCGCAACCTGCGACAAGCGGTTGCCGCTGCACGCAGATCAAACAATTCTTCTTCTCGCTGTTGTGATTCATCGGGCGAGGGTGAAAGCACTCGAGACGTGAGCGGTACCGCCCTTACACGAATGACAAACACGCGACGAATTTGGCGGCTTGTCTTTTCGGGACGAGGTTTAACACGTCGCGGTGATGCTCGCGCGTGCCTCCTGCGTGCAGAGCGACGTGGCCTACGGCATCCCAAGCGGGTGGAGGAGCTGAGGAACAAGGTGCAGCGCATCCTGCGCGAGCACCTGGACTCGCTGGGAGCGAGGCCGGCCAAGGTGAGGCAGCTTTTGAGTCAGCCGGGCCTCCTGCACTCGCTGAGCATGATGGGCCTGCAGCGCATCTTCTACCTCAAGATGGAAGACCTCGTGCAGACGCCCGACTTTGTGGATAACTTATTCAAGGATTCGCTACCTTTCTGAGTGTGCGCGCGTGCCTTAGCGCATGGGTGTTTGTATTTTTTCCAGATTAGAAGTTTTCGTGACTGCAAGGATTCATATTCTTTGGTTCTTTCGGTAAAGTCACGTAGGTGGAAAAAAATATAAAAATAAAATGAAATAATAATAAAATCACGACGTTTAGATTGCAACACAAGCAATCATCATCAGGTGTGACAGCCCACTTCAGTAAAAAAATATGTATTGCTGTGGTTGTCACATCTGATGATGATTGCTTGTGTTGCAATCAAAACGTCGTGATATTTTTATTATTATTATTATTATTATTTTTCCACCTACGTGACTTTACCGAAAGAACCAAAGAATATGTTTGTATTTTGTGTGTAGTGTGCCGGGTGTTTGTGCTTAGTGTGGAGTATGTGTGTGTGTGTGTTTGGTGAACTTCTTTTGCACCGTACGTGAGGGGGAAGGACAACAAACTAAACACAAAATTCAGTTCTTAAGAAATGAGTTTCCAGTCTGGATTCAAAAATTGCTTAACTCCAGTGGCTTCGTAATATTGGAAGAACGTTCCAGACGGCCGTAGAAGCGCATCTGAAAGCGCGAGATGCAGCACGTAGAACGGTAAGCAGTTGCTGATTCAGCAGGTACACGTTAGGATGAATAAACCTGTAGTGACAACGAACAAAAAAAGTAGTAGAATGTAGAAATGCCCCCTTTGCTCTTTTTTGTTGTGTTAAATTGTGACTTCGGCTCCACGATGGAGGACTTTGGAACCACAACAAAGCGTGCGCAGCATGTGTTTGTTTGGCTGTTAAAAAAAAAAATACATATATAAAATAAAATCCTGACACTGCGCTTGTGCCAGGGTCACAACCATATTGGAAGAAAATCTCCCCGTTGCTAAATTACCAGATGGCTCCATCGTGAAATCTTACGAGGATTATGATCTCCCTGTTGCCGAGATGATGAAGATGATCCTTCTGGTGGGAAACTGCAGTGAGGCAATGCATGGCGTAAGAATGAATATGTATGTAAATTATGGGTAGGTTGATATTATTATTATTGTTGTTATTTTTTTTTAACGGAGCAGCACTTACAAATAAGTGCACTGGCGTCGTCGCTGCAGCAGTGGGAAAATAGACCCGGCATCAAAGCGCCCTCTTCCCAACGGGATCGCACGGCCACCCTACAGGGCACACGTGCTGCCCATGGCTCGGCAGACGTTGAGTTGCACTGTGGGCCCGGGTCTCTGGTCGCTCGCCTCATTCGAGCGCAGCGTGCGCACAACACACAGCACTGCAATACCATTGCGACTGCGAGTCGAACGACGCTTTTAAATACCATTTGCCCCGTGTATTGAAAAGGCGTTGCTGAAGAGAGACACGACACCGCTGTGCTCCTGTTCGAACGACGTCTTTTGGTATCTCTCGCCGAACGAAACCTTGGCTCGATTCAGAATCTGAAATCTTTATTTAGCTCGGAGGAATCCGATGAGCTATTAGGCTCTTTTTTTTTCCACAGATGTCCAGTACCGGGGCCGCTCAGTAAGTTACAACAGCAAACAATAAAAAAAAACACGATAGCAGTGCTAAAATAGAGAAAAATGCCCACGCCCGTTCACCACGCTCGGTGTAGCAAATCACTTTACGATGCCTTCGTTACGACTCAACAAGTTTGATTTGGTGAATTCGTTTTTTTTTGTTGCGCCAGTAAAAGAACGCGTTTTATTTACTCGTTAATTTATGAATGTGATACTTATTTTTAAGAAGCAATTGTGTGCCGTTTTTTTATATTGAATACGGCAGTTTTGCTGAAAGGTTGCGTGTAAAATCTTCACGCGATGCAAACATGTCTGGGCAGTCGACGCAGAAGAAAACCAGTCGTGTTAGAATCATGTTGGGGGTAAATATTCACAAACAGCTGATCCCACACCTCCCGTTCAGAAAATTATCTTCACGGACATTCGCAATGCGGAGTGTTTGTTCCTGTGTGGCAGCGCGTGCCGACATTGCGTACGAGTACGTGACGACTGATGTTAATGGATATATATGCGCCACCTTTGTTTTGTAGAGACGTATCAGGAGAGGCAGGGATGAACTTCTTTTCGCACCGTCCGTGCGTTGAACTTCTTTCGCACCGTGCGTAGCCAACCGTGTGTCGAGTCCACACGTAAATCCCCGACTACTTGTTTTCATTTTGTCGAGTGGAGTAAAACATCCTAAGCTGCCCGTACCCTCTGTACATTTGAGCGTGGACCGTGGATTTGAACGTTTGTTTGCTTTAAATGTCATGGCCCCTCGCGGTTCGGCGTCTCTTGGTGTATCGTGTAACGTAGGGGGCTTGTGCATGCAAGAGACTTATTTTCGTAGTGCCTTATTGTAAAGAAAATAATTACAATATATCGTAAAACGTTTCTGGTGTTGAGGGTTTGTTGTGCGTTTACGTGACTGTATATAAATATGTAAATTAATGTCGTAAGAAAATTGTGGAATAAAAGTCAAGGATTTTAATAAAAATGTATCGGTGTACAGCGAATGAAACTAAAGAGTTCCTTCCACGGGATGAATTGACTTAAGATGAATTTACCTAAAATGAATGCCATGTGAAAACATTCAGGTTAAATCACTTTGGCTCGGTCTCTCGTCGAGCACAACACTATTTAGTTCCATGTCTGTAATGTATATGCATAAACGTTATTAATATTAAAATATACCGAATACGGAGAATGCCCATTACAGCCTCTATTTCTTATGCTGGAGTCTGTACGATTGAGTTATCGGGACATAAAGCAGACACAACACGAGTTTTAATAACTTAAATGTGACCACCTACAGTACAGCGTTACAAATGGAACGTGACGTGTCCAACTTGCGGGTTATCCAAACACAAAAATATTCCACTGTTTGTGAACTGAATTCAGAAATTTCAGAACACGAACATGTTTATTTGTTTTTTTTTTAAGTGAACCGCAATTAATTAATGGATTGTGTTTGAAAATGTTCAGTCCGTTTATTAATGCATGAGCGCAGGCTAATGGTTACGTTCCGATTTGATCTGCGATCGTCTAAGTCTGCCAAGATGCATTGGTTATACTCTGGTGCTGTGTTGAGAAGGGCCTGGTAAACAATAATCAAGTCTAGTAGCAGCACAAACGCAGTAAATATAAAGTCACAAGTTGCGTGCTTTTTGAAGGGGAGAGACTTGCAGGCACCATGTTGCCAAAGTGCACTGCCAATTTTCGCTTTGAATGTAACAATCATATTATTATTGTTACTCTTAAAACGGTTTTGGAGTGCCAGGCTCTCAAGACCAGTCAGGCCGGTGCTGATCGGTTGTTTTTGTTAGTTTCCTGTCCTTGCCCCGCACCTCCGATTAGCACGGTTGGCTGGCTATGTACGGTGCGAAAGAAGTTCAGCATACGTGCACACGTGCTGGCCTGCGTGCTTGGAACGTGCTTAAGCAACCCTCGTGACGAACAGGACGCCGAGGAAGCCTTCATCCAGCATTGGATTTGTGTACATCAAGGGTCGACCATTGTGAGCGTTCCTTTCCACGTTTACAAAACCGCCGCATCATCTTGCACCTCCTTCCGTTGCGTTCTCCCTGCCGATGATTTGGCGCTACCAACGTCACATTTGAACGTCCCGTTCATTTGTTGCAACGTTTTCAAGCGGAAACCTCCGGTTTTTTTTTGCACTCCAGCTTCAGAAGCTATTTTCGAGAACCAATTTTGGAAGGGACATTTTACAAAATTGAACATTTCTCGCAAATGAGAATATAAACATTTGGCACGCAATTTTTTGTTGTCGGCAAAACGTTTTTTTTTCTTTCTTTCTAACACCATTTTCCATATCTGTTTACCCAACGGCCGCGCAACAATGGGAGACATCGGTGGCTGCACTAAAACCATTCTGGTAAAACGCGCATGCGACCAGAGGCGTCAACGCCGGCTGGCATGTAAACAGGAGACGAACACAAAGGGGAAGCTCGCTCTACTCGGGCGGGGCCCCGTGATGGAAGAAGCCCCCCCGTCCCCCGTTCCCCGTTGTCGACACGAGGGAGCGGCTTACGGAGTAAAGATCCCTGGTGGCAGGGCGAAGGGGAAGCGAACAAGGACGCACGCCAGGAAGCGGGCTGCGTGGTCGGCGAGAGATGAAACGTCCGCACCTGGACACAGGTCGCGTGTGCTCCCGGCAGCCCGGGGCCGCCTCCTACTCCTTCCTACTCCTTCCTCCTACTTCCTCCTCCTACTCCTTCCTACTCCTCCTACTCCTTCCTCCTCCTTCCTCCTCCTACTCCTTCCTACTCCTCCTACTCCTTCCTACTCCTTCCTCCTCCTACTCCTTCCTACTCCTACTCCTTCCTACTCCTTCCTCTTCCTACTCCTTCCTACTCCTCCTACTCCTTCCTCCTCCTACTCCTTCCTACTCCTCCCTACTCCTACTCCTCCTACTCCTTCCTACTCCTCCTACTCCTTCCTCCTCCTACTCCTTCCTACTCCTTCCTCCTCCTACTCCTTCCTACTCCTCCTACTCCTTCCTACTCCTACTCCTTCCTACTCCTCCTACTCTTTCCGACTCCTTCCTCCTCCTACGCCTTCCTACTCCTTCCTACTCCTCCTACTCCTTCTTCCTCCTACTCCTTCCTACTCCTCCTACTCTTTCCTCCTCCTACTCTTCCTACTCCTCCCTACTCCTTCCTACTCCTGCTCCTTCCTACTCCTTCCTACTCTTTCCTACTCCTCCTACTCCTTCCTATTCCTTCCTCCTCCTACGCCTTCCTACTCCTCCTACTCCTTCCTCCTCCTACTCCTTCCTACTCCTCCCTACTCCTACTCCTTCCTACTCCTTCCTCCTCCTACTCCCTCCTCCTTCCTCCTCCTCATACTCCTCCTTCTCCTTCCTCCTCCTTACTCCTTCCTACTCCTTCCTCCTCCTTCCTCCTCCTACCTACTCCTTCCAACTCCTTCCTCCTCCTACTCCTTCCTCCTGCTTGCCGAGTGCCATGCGAGCTTCGTGCATCGCTGTTATAGGAAAATTAATCTGGCACGCCATGCCGCGCGTCACATCTGTTCTTCATGAAACTACACACGCTGCCACCGACAATACTTTTAGAAAATGAGCCTTGCTTTTATTTTCTTCCATTTTAATAAACCTTTGAGGTTGAATCACAGTATGCTGCAATCGTTATGGTATTATTTGGACCACACTGATGCGAAGTTTTGGGAAACTCTGGTTCCTAAAACTTGAGCGGTGGGCTCATGGTTACTTACTCAGCCTTTGGACCAGGTTCAGGCATCGTTTTCTCAAATGGTTTCACATAAATGCATATTAAAGTTTTCCCTCCTGCCATATTGCGTGCACAAGACGCATGCATTTGCAGCACGATGTTCTTTGGCGTTTCTTTTTTTATTATTTTCTCTTACAGGAAATGTAGAATTTGAGTGGAAAATAAAGTAACCTTACGACGTGCTTGAATGGGGTAATACGTAAGTGAAAATAATAATTAGTGCAACCTTGCGTGACTAATTTTGTGAATAACTCTGGAAACCTTCTTAGATATTTTTCTACGGCAACTGTATCCTAAAACGACGTCGATGGCACTATTGAATCACTCAACATTTCACGACAGCATAATTAAACGACTGTAGAGAACTTTGGGCCTGAACATATAAATACTGTTTGCATAATGCTTGCAATATACTTTGTAAGAAAGATACAATTTTGCAGGATCATTTCCAGTTGGATAAATGTATGGATTACACTATGCAACACAATTTTTGTTCTTGGATAGTAAGTGTCATTTCGAAATTGCAAATGCCGAACATTTTTTTTTTAATTGCTATTATTCCCCCACAAACTTTGCTTTTGTGACCAGGACAGTGATATTTTGAAATTGACCTACTTTCAATGAGAAAACGGGCGAATTTGTGTCTTTTCGTTCACAGAAAGTAAAAAACAACAACATATGAATCAAAATTAACATGTATTTATACTTAAGTAATACAAAAATGACTACAAAAGATTTAGAAGTGAGTAGTTGTTCGAGATTTACGATTATACTGTAAATCACTTTCACGAATCAGCCCCCAAATGTAGTCACCCATGATGTTCTCGTTATACTGTCCTTGGTAGCGGCATTCAAAGTCCTGGTGGAAGCGCTCGCCTTGCTCCTCCGAGTACGCTCCCATGTTCTTGAATTTATCAAGATGATCATCAAAGATATAGACTTTGAGGGACATCCTACAGCCCAATGTGCCGTAGTTCTTCACCAGAGTCTCAACCAGCTCCACATAGTTTTCGACCTTGTGATTGCCCAGGAAGCCACGAACCACTGCGACAAAGCTGTCCCAAGCCGCTTTCTCCTTACTAGTGAGCAACTTGGGGATTTCATTGCACTCCAGGATCTTCTTTATCTCTGGTCCGACGAAGACACCGGCTTTGACCTTTGCCTCCGACAGCTTAGGGAAGAAGTATTTAAGGTACTTGAAGGCTGCCGACTCTTTATCTGACAAATTGGGCCTCATGAATTGTTTCATAAGGCCCAATTTGATGTGCAGTGGTGGCATCCGCATCTTCCGGGGGTCCACCAGTGGCTCCCACTTGACGTTGTTCCTCTCCACAGAGAACTCGGTCCACTGTGGCCAGTCCCGCCTGTGGTAGTGCGGCTTGGTATCCCTGCTGTCCCAAAGGCAAAGATAGCAGGGAAACTTGGTAAAACCGCCTTGGAGACCCATCAGGAATGCCACCATTTTGAAGTCTCCGATGACCTCCCAGCCGTACTCATCATACTTCAAGGCGTCCAGCAAGGTCTTGATGCTGTTGTAATCCTCTTTGAGGTGCACCGAGTGAGCCAGGGGAAGAGACAGGTACTTGTTACCATTATGGAACAGCACGGCTTTGAGGCTCCTGGATGAGCTGTCAATAAAGAGGCGCCACTCATTCTGGTTGCAGGCTAGTCCGATTGCCTCGAACAGACTGGTCACATTGTGGCAGAAGCAGAGTCCATCTTGATGGGTCAAGAAGCTGCAAAAAGGTTGGTGATGCTTCCTCTGATCTGCGACTTGCACACTTTTATCCAACAAGTTCCACTGCTTGAGCCTAGACGTCAAAAGCTCGGCATTGGACTTGGTGAGACCAAGATCTCTGATCAAGTCGTTGAGGTCTTTTTGGTTGGGGTAGTATGGGTTTCTCTCCTCAGCTTCACCTCTGAAATTGTCATCTGGATCTACAACGTCTTCCTCGCTCTCTGACTTGCTGCTCTCTTCTAAAGACGGTTGCTCTCTCTCTGGAGGAGTGGGTACGGGGAGTTCATGGCGGTGTGGCACCGGGGCGATGGATGAAGGAAGGTCTGGATATGTGATAGCAGGTGTATTCTTACCAGTCCGACGTTTGGAAGGGTTCACCATGCAGAAGTAGCAGTTGCTTGTGTGGTCAGTGGGTTCCCACCAAATTTTTGGGATATCGAACTTCATGGCTCTCTTTTCCCCTCTTTACCATCCTACAAAAATACATTTCACCCATGACTAATGTGTAGGAGATTCTCCTAAAACATTTTTCATATATGATATATATTGTTTCAATAACATTGAAAATTGTAAAACATTTTAAAATTAAAAACTTTTACAATTTTAAAAATTTTCACGTAAAATTCCGAGTAACAATTGTACATCTTACATTCCAGAGATGTTTTGCATTGCTCGCAGGTGAAATGAGGTGCCCAGGATTTGTCTTGATCCCCGACAGGCATGCCGAAATATGCCTTGTAGGCCTCACACATCTTAGCAGATGCTTCCACAGTACTTTTTCGCTCTTGTCTTCATAAATTGGCCGCAGACAAAGCAAAATGCGTCTGCCGGATGTTTGCAGCCTCTTGATGCCATCTCAGAAAAATGCAGATATGTATCCACTTAGGCAGCTGGAACTAAACTGAACTGGTGGGCTTAAGGCCCCTGTATTTATACTACTATTTATATTACTGGAAAGTTCGAGAATGTTCTACAAGTTACTCCAAGTTTACTCAGCACTGAATCTATCTGGAATGTTCTGGAAAATAGGTAAATTTCTAAATATCAATGTCCTGGTCAGAAAAGCAAAGTTCCTGGGGATTAATTGCCATTTTCTGTACTTTTCAGGCATACATAATTAGGAAATAACACTCACTATCCAGGAACAAAACAGAAATAAAAATATATTACACAGTGTTATAACACACTAGCTGGAGTTTACTTGGGCTATAATCTATTTGCCTCTCCTCGAAATTCACGACCCAAAGTTGCCATTCGACTAAAGCAGTGGCTCTGAACCTGGGATGCGCGGAATGCCCTGTCTGGGGGTGCGAGACATGGCCAGATTTTGTTTTAGAAGGTAATCCATCGAAACACAAATTAAGCATGGGCACGCAAGTACAACTGTCCTCCAGACAGTCTCGTCCCTTCACCTGATGAAGGCCACTTGTGTTGTGGCCGAAACGTCGTGAGAATTTTATTATGTTGTTTTATTTTATTAATTTATTATTTTATTCTCATTCTACGTGACTTTACCGAAAGAACCAAAGAAGATGAATCCTTGCAGTCACGCAAGCTTTAAATCGAAACTTATGTATTTATCAGCATCGTAAAAACAAATTTACGATTGGGAACCAAAAGGACGCAAGGCTGCAGTAAAGTTTAAGAACAACTGAATTCCAGGATTTAAATTATATTTAACATTACATTTTTGGTCAGTGGTAGCGGCCTCTAGTGGCTAAAGGGACCAGGTGAATGCATGAGTACACCTACACCGAGCAGTGGTGACGCACATGCATGTACTGCCGCATGTTGCTGAACTTCTTTCGCACCATACGTAGCCAACCGTGCTCGTGTGAGGTGCGGGAATCACATCCGTAGTCAATCCCGCGCTGCGGATTAGGCGAGAGTTGGTCGATCACACAAATCTTGTGAAACGCCCTTCCCGTGGGTGTCGAGGAAGTGCCATACCCTGGCTTGCGAGGAGAAAGCAGCGTAGCAAGCGGACTGACTTACATCTATTTCCATCTGTACGGGGATAGAGTGTTGCCCCCTTGCGCGGCGCGGGTTTTCTGCGGGTGCATTTGCTTTCCTCCCGCTTGTATAATGGACACTCATCTTCAATTTGATGAAAACATCTGAAAATTACAACCCCAATGCAGTAAAACCCTCGTGAAAATGAAGTCCTCCAACTTAGCGTGCCTTTGCTGGGTAAATGAGTATTAAGTATGACTATAGTTGTATGAGTAAAACATGGTTGGTTCGTACACACGCGATGCCTCTGTGGTGGTCACTCTGTTTATACGCACACACTGCACAGTACTTACCAGAACGGGGTCATTGGTATCCCTGATCAAGACCCCGCCTGAGGGGTGGAGGCTGTGAAGTGTGTGTGTGGGATCCCCTAGAACCCTGGTCCTAGACAGAAAGTGGGATCGAACAAACACAGATTGTTTGGGCTTCCTGTGGCCAGCACCTCCCCTCGGCGGGGGAATCGTATAAAAGGCGAGCTCCTGAGAGCAGAGGGAGTTGGTCTCAAGCCGAAGCCGGGGAGCCGCCTGAAGAAGTAGAGACCCTGGACCCCAAGCCCCGACGTCCTTCTGAGGGCCGGGGCTCAGTGTGGTGCCAGTGGTCTGTAGGCTAGGACCCTGAGGTTCCCTCAGCCCGACGTCCTTCTCAGGGCCGGGTCTGGACGGGCCAGTGGTCAGGGACCCACCGGTGCCAGCGGTGGGTCAGCCTCCCCTAGGTCCAGCCACCCGGAGGGCTATAGGAGTAGTCGGGCCAACGGCTAGGGTACGATAGCCCGGAGGCTGTACCTCCTCAGGTTGTGTGGGTAGAAGGGGCCATTACCCCTTCGTGTCAGGGACCTAGTGAATTGTGATGAGATATAAATAAAAGTATTTTCTTACCACTACGACTCCGTCTCAATCTACGACTACTACACCTCTGACGCGAGCTTAATAATTCAATTGTAATTGATGAATCCATGTATCATTACACGCTTGAGTGTTTATGAATTCTGAGGTCTGTCGCATGGAGCACAGGTTACAACAGTTGCTCTTTATACACAACATTGCACTTCACATTGTTGGTCAATGTGTACAATTTCAATTTAAAATCATTATTTTTTGTGTCAAGATAATTGTCTTTCCCACGTAGTTTTTTTTACTCTCCTTTGTTGAGATTTGACATCAAAATTGTTAATGTATTATTTTATTCCTTAGGCTACTGTAGATTATATCTCTGTAAATCACACACACGCATGCACGCCCTTGGCAAATGTTATCGGTTGCGATGTATCGTATGTAACATTTTTTGTGTTTATCAGCACGTGAATGTGCTGTTTAAATCGTTCTATGTACGACAATAGGTGTGGCTTGACAGGCGCGCACGTGTCTACGCGAATGCTGTGAGTCAACACAAAATTGTGCTCTTACGTTTGAGTCACTTAATGTTGACAGTTGCCCAATAAAAAAAGGCACCACACCTGCTAAGGAGTATCACCACCACGGTGGATTTTTTATTTTATTTCATTTCCTCTTGAGAGCATTGCTCAGTGACCTTAAAGCAGGTTGCACTCTGTGACCTCCCCCGATGTATTTATGTTCATAAATCAACACGCATCGCTGGATGAGGCTCAGCAGTGCCCTCACGGTTAGTAATGGTCTCCTCAGACATCGGGAACCACAGAGTCTTGAAACCGAACCATCCGATTATGTAAATATTTATTTTGTGATGTTATTTTATACCCCCCACCCCCGGCCGAAGACATGACAATGCATCTCTCTGCTCATTTGAGTGTCCAGTGGTGCTGATTTGTATTGCCCTCTCGGAGATAAACCTGTCTCTCTGTAGGGCAACCACTGTTGATTTCCGGAAAAGTGGTCCTTATTTTATTGACCTCACATGGGCGATGGGCTCTGAGTTGACCCATAATCAGGACGTGTGGGTTGAGCTCTCTAACCACACCCATCATACAGCCAGATATATTTCTTCCAGCAGCTTTGTAAATATAGCATTCTCATTATATATATCACTATTGTTTTAAATACCAAATGTCAACAGATAGTATCGGTAAAAAGGTTGTTTCAATATTTTGCTCTATAAACATATTAATGTGTTACACCATACCCTGATAAGAAAGCAATAGTATCATATGTTAGAAGGGTCACCATCTGCCACTGTAGTTTGCTGTCCTTCCCCCGCACCTCCCATTAGAACGGTTGGCTACATACGGTGTGAAAGAAGTTCAACGTGCATACACACGTACGGCCAGCATGGTGAAGTTTGGTCTAACACAACCCTCGTGAGATTTAAGGTCGCTTTTAATTTTAAACATAGTTTTGCACGCACGACAGTTTTGAGCTCAATAACTGCCCCGGGCACTGAAGCCAAAGAAGCTGAGCGGCAGTTCTCCTATAAATACATTCTGGTACGTGAGAAATGTCACGGGCCCAGGGTATTTAGAACTAAAGCAGAGTTGAAATTAAGTGTACGGCAGAAGGATTATCCATGTCTGATAATGACAATCGTGATATTTGTATATATGTATGTATGTTCAACTTATTTTGCACCGAAGGAGAATACAGGAATATCACGAGCCTCCGTTTTCAGATATATTTCTGATACCTTTGGAAGTGTTTCACACTGGGTTAATCTCGCGCTGGACATCGAAGTTCTACGCAGTATTTATCATAATCCAGGAGAATACAGCAGCACTCCACTGTACGTTGCACTGTTGGCTATGTACGGCACAAAATAAGTTCAACCTACAGCTGGACTACAGCTCAGCAGCCAGAGCTGAATTAATAAAGTATTAAAGCTTTCGTGACTATATAAAATTACTCATTGTTTTTTTCGGTAAAGTCACGTATGTAGAAATACAATAAAATTATATTAAAACAAAACAATCACGACGTTTCGATCACAACACAAGCGATCTTCATCAGGTGTCAAGAACAAATCATGGAGGTAAATACAACAAAAACAAGATGAGAGACGAGAATTCAACAAACCTGAAAAAACATTATGTGAAGCACATCCAGTCAGGCCAACAACACAGTTAGACACTTCCTGGCGGGCCACGAATTTCAGAAGAGTGTTAAATTTCGTGTTCAACCTCTGGATTGCACATACCAGCATAGAAAGAGTGAAAAAATACGAGGTACACGGTCAGTAGAAATACATATACAAGTCCACCAAGAGGTAAGGAGGGAGAAAAGACGGGCAGGGAGGCAAGGAGAGAGAGAGGGGGGGGGCGGAGGGAGGAATAGAGCTTAAATAGCAACCATGAGACCCGAGCAGAAAGTGAGGTGAGCAATGAGTCCTTGCTCCGGAGACCCGGAGATCGCCGATCGCTGATCGCTGTTCGATCGCATGGATTGTGATGGCGTTCGTCGTGATTTCTCACTGAAGAGATTGGGCCAGGTGAAGGCTGCCATCTTCCACTCGAGGTGATCGGTACTGTGTGTCTATATTGCGTGGTCTAAACAAAACCCCCGTGAGCTGCACGGTCTGGCGAGTCCTTGTTTATGCCGTGGATCGGCAAAGTGCTGTAAATAATACAAAGGACAAATATTTGTGTGATGCCGTGTTACTTTAAAGGCCCATTGTTACTACCCCCCCCGCCGCCCCGCACACCATCTACACCACAGCCGCAGCAAACAACTGCTGTACAAACAAATATAATAGTGTCGACGTGAACATATTTAGTGTTTAATAATATTAAAAAGGGGCCGTCCATAAATGATGTCACGTGATTTTGGACGATTTTTGACCCCCCCCCCTCATCACAATATGACGTCACAAAGTTCTGCCCCCCCCCAAAAAAAACCATATTTCCATTTTTTTAAATAAAACATGCTTCAAATGGCTTTATACTATTGTCAGTGTAGTGCGTATTTAATGTGGCGCTGCACTCTGATGTTGTAGGAGTGTTGTTATAACAATTAGTGTTGTTATAACAATTCTATATTTATTGAAAGCTGCGCATTTTGATGTGACGTCACATTTCTGAACCCCCCCCCCCCTCGTCACACATCGTCACAAATGTCTGACCCCCCCCCCCCCCAGGTGCGTGACGTCATTTATGGACGGCCCCTGAGTGTTTCGGCAGGTGTATAATATTGTCTTTTGGACTATAATCAAGCGTTAAAGAGTACTGCATGTTGCTGACCGCTTGCGCTTTAGCCACATGCTCAGGTACCGTGATAACAATTTTATTTTAAATAACTTTGTGGCAACTTCCTGACTTAGCTCTGCCATCCATGGCGCCGTTACATCAAACACAGACGACATGACAGAGCAAAAAAATAATATTAAAAAAGTACATTTTTTATCCAATTCAAAAGCACGAACACAATTCTTAAAATATCAATAATAAGTAGATGTGGTTGTGAGTTAATTGTTATAAGTGAGTGCATAGAGATGTGGTTGTAAGTTTGTTCTTATTTGACAGGAGTCATTTTGAAGCCAGTTCAGTGCTAATCGACACTCAGGTGACATCGCCTTCAGAACTCTCTAGACTCACAATCGGAATCAATCCGATTGGGAAATCTCAAGGCATGATCATCCCTCGCGGTCATGACGATATAAATACCACTTTTGGTGGGAAGTCAACAGTCGTTGTCCGATGACTGAGGCGTTGCCACTATAGGAATCTGCAATATCCACCGCTGAATCGGTGCCACCGATGTTAGTGATGACTGCCCCAACATTCGTATGAGTATGGGAACGCGCCTCGAGTGCGAGTGTTGAAACAGTTTCAGTTTCAGTTTATTTTGGTATAGCCCTGTGAGCCATTAGGCTCTTGAATCGGGTGCAACCGCAACAAACAAAAACACAAAAACACGAACAAGAAAAACTTCTTAAGGTGACTATGTGTGACTGTGCAATCAGAAAAGCCATGGAAAAAAAAAACAGCAAAATATTCCTGAAAAAAGCACCGTACACCAACGCTGTGTGCAAAAAATCCCAGTGGGATGCAAGTCAAACAACAACAACCACAAGAAAACTTAGATTAAGGCCATCAGTCTAACTCCGTACTACAACAAAACAAACATGTCCAAACCAAAAAACTTTTCGAAATCACCATAAAATAAAGCCACAATTGCAACGTAACAGTGATCACAGGGACTGTGACCGGATTCAGCCGCTGTACATTGATCAACTAACGCAGGGATTTCTATACAAACCAATTGCTCTCGTTCGGCCGCAAATTGTCGATACGACTGAACAGGAAGCAGATTGACGAGGCGCCCGATTTCTCTACCGCACGAAGACACGGCTCGGCTACGCGTGACCTCAATGTCTCTTGTGAGGTCCTTTTCAAGGAGAGATTCTTCCAAAAATGAAACCCGAGATCCATTTTTAAATGCCACCCACCGCCTCCCCTACTCTGACTGCCCGGGACGAGTAGATGAGTGCGTGCCTGCATTGTGGGGCTTTCCACGGCTTAATTGGCCATCTGGGAGGCACCTGATAAGGGCTTTGTTTGTCTTTGTTTACGCTGTCTTTGGGTCCCCCTGCCTTGCATTGTGCTGCTGCTTGCTGCACGTGTGACGCTGCCTCTGGTAATTATCGAGTGGCGCTGTAATGAGGGTGATTTGATTGCTGCGCGCTTGATGTCAATAAATCATTGTGACATTTCGTGAAGGGGCGTCTTCTAAAATAAAACCACTCGGATTGTCCATGTATTGCATATTGTCTAAGGTGGATGCAATTATAATCTACGGCCCCATTTGTCAATCCACTGCCGGAAAAAAAGGCGTCACAGGGCTGGCTGGTGAACGGGGAGGACTCAGGACCGGTTCAGATATCGCACGCACACCGTGGCCGGGAATCAAACTCAGCTCGCCGGCTTCACGAACCACGTTCCCAGGGCTACACCGCAAACCAAGTGTGCTTTGTTGCAAGGCCCGTGAGCCACTGGCTGCCCCTGGTAGCCTTTAGTGCGGCCCCCTGACGTGCGGACCCCCTGATAGTGCACAACACGTGACAACAACCCCAGCGTGCTGCTGTCAAACCCCCAGTGGTTTCAAATGGTGTGGCGGCCCTCACGCTGATGATGTCTTATCGGCGACAGTGACCCCCCCCCCCCTTCTGAAATTTAGGGAAGATCACTGCCGTAAACGGTGGGAAATAATTCTACAATGTTGCTAACTACCCTCGACAGCTGTTCTCTGCCGCCGGAAATGAAAGTGGTGTTTTGTTGCACTCGCTCCGAATGTGGTTACGTGTTGAGAAACGCGTTTTTTGATGCCGCAGAGTTCGCTTGCGTTGAAGTCTTTTAACCAATTCCGTTTTGAACATCGTGTTGTTGTTGGTTGATGAACGCAGCAATTGAAAGCGGCGTGGCGTGGTGATTATTTCATGAACACCGCCAGAAAAGCTGATATCACAATTGCCCTCTTGTAATAACGCTTTAAGGGAACAACTCTGGGTGGATCTGGGAGACAAGAGTGGCGTCACATACCCCACACTCAGGATTCGAAGGTAAATGTCGTGTCACAGCAGAATTAATGAGATCCTTGTCTGTCCTTGCAGCGATACGTTGATTCTCATTGCGATTTCAATGTCTCTGTTATCCATGTCGGTGTGGCGTTTAAATGTCTAAATACTTTAGGTGTCTCTAGATTTACCGCACAGGTGTGATGCACTATATATATGACAGATAATGATGGTGATGATGATGATATATTTCTACAGTACGAATTAGTGTCTTCTGTGGATATTTTGTTTCGATATTAGAATGTTTTAAATGCGGGTAAATATGAAAGAAATAGAGTACTATGAAGGCTGTGGGACCCGATTCGCATGTTTCAGAGTGTTCCGTTGGTGGAAAATTTTCCCAACGTCCTCTTTACGAACAATGCGGAAACTCGCGCGGTTGGGGAGGAGGTGTCAGCCAACATGTGACAAGGTGTGTATGCCGGTGTGCATTTTACTGCACATCTGTGAAAAAAGAGTTTTATAGCTCATCTGATTCCTCTAGTATGAATGAAATAAATATTCTGATTCTGCATGTATGTTTAACTTCTTTCGCACCGTACGTAGTCAACCTCGCTAATCGGAGGTGTGGAGAAAGGACAACAAACTGAACACAAAAAGCAGTTCTAAAGAGTTTAGTTTTCAACGTGAATGTGAGTATACGCTCACATACATTTTAAAATTAATGTGAGCATATACTTTCTCATAATTGCAACTTTCATTTCATATGCACCGTGAGAATATTGATCAGTATACGGCAAAGGTAACTGGATGGTACTATTCACGCAGCACGTGTGCGTTTGTATATATGCCACTTTATTCATCGCCCCTCTGTTTTTGTACCACTTTACTTCATATCATCCGTTCGAGAGATTGACTTAAGATGTGGAAACTAACCTCATTTGTCATCAAGAAAGTGAATCGAAATGCAGTTGGGTAGAATCTGTTTTTTCAGAAACTGGAGAGAAAACACTGAACGAGCCAATTGCAGAGTTTATATATATATTATTTTCTTCATATAAAATACTCACCCATCCCCACCCTTACTCTCGCCTCTCCGGATCCAGGCAAGCGCAAGCAGATCACGTGATCCACGTGAACAACCGTGACTCCCCGTGACTCCTGCCGCTGCCCTGTCATCCTATTTCAATTATTTGCAAAGCTCTCAATACCGCGGTTATCCCACCCACGTTCCCGCTCCTGTAGGGAACACACGCGCAAGCGGTGCTTTTATGACCTTTTCTGGATTTAACAAAAAAAAATTCAATCACAAAGTAGTGATCTTTTTTTTAACGCACAGCGTAACTTCTGCCAGCGCCCCTTCGTTTTAAAGGGCTCTCTGTAACACAAAATCCATCCGAATTAAGTTAACTGATACGGTTCGTATGGTTTTGGGATCTAAAAAAAAATGCACATTTTCTTTGGAGACAAAGTCAAGTTCTGCGCATCCATCCTTTTCTGGTTTGCAGCCCACACCAATATCGTTGCAATGTACATCTTCACTTTGATATTGCCCATTTGAGATATTCAACACGTGTTGCATTTACCCTGCATGTTTGTCTTGTCTGTGCACATCCAAATAATGTCCAAAAGTTCTTCAAAGTTAACTTCAAACAAATGCTGCTGGATAATATTGGTCGGGAAAGCCAACAATAGGCCGATAGAATCGAAAACATTTTTATTCATTCATTCATGTAGA
This sequence comes from Petromyzon marinus, assembly GCF_048934315.1. NCBI lineage: Eukaryota > Metazoa > Chordata > Hyperoartia > Petromyzontiformes > Petromyzontidae > Petromyzon > Petromyzon marinus. The sequence goes on along the minus strand of NC_133668.1, from coordinate 3,108,098 downwards.
CAAATAATGGATTTTTGCTTGTACGTGCATATATTCATAATGATCCCCAATAAGAAATGATGAGTTAGTTAAATGTATAGTTTAGATATTCATATTCTTGGTTCTTTCGGTAAAGTCACGTAGAAGGGAAATAATAAAATAACAAAAATAAAACATAATATAATAAAATTCTCACGACGTTTCGGCCACAACGCAAGCAGGCGTCCTCAGGTGAAGAAACAGAGCTGTCGGAAAGACAGCGTCCTAATGAACACTGCTAAGCTTGGCAGCGTATTTTAAGCTGGGTGCGTTGGCTGAAACGTCGTGAGAATTTTATTATATTATGTTTTATTTTTATTATTTTATTATTTCCCTTCTACGTGACTTTAACGAAAGAACCAAGAATATGAATCCCTGCAGTCACGAAAGCTTTAAATAGAAATTTATAGTTTAGATATTTATTGTGAGACTTTGTGGCGTTAATGATTAAAAAAACACATTCGTCAATAACACGTGGCCTTTAAATAAAAGCAAAATTTCAGGCAATGACCCCCTCTTCATTGGTATTAATGATGCATAAGTAGTTAAATCTTGACTTGAAGCTTTCGTGACTGCAGGAATTCATATTCTTTGGGTCTTTCGGTAAAGTCACGTGGATCGGTTCAAGGAAAATAACAAAAACCCACGACGTTTCGATCGCAACACACAAGCGGTCTTCATCAGGCGGAGAGAAAAGACGAAGACCGCTTGTGTGGCGATCAAAACGTCGTGGTTTTTTGCTTTTATTATATTCAAAGTATTTTTTTATTTTCTATCTACGTGACTTCACCGAAAGAACCAACTATGAATTCCTGCAGTCACGAAAGTTTTAAGTCAAAATTTTTAGTTAAATTTTTTGCAGTCTGTTGACATCCCTTGTTTGGAGCCCTGGATCTGGGCGTAATTCCTTCTGTTTAAGTAAAGCGACATTGATGCCCTTCCTTAATTTCCCTCTTTCGTCATAAACGTTCCCAACATTTGGTCTTCGTTGCCCAGCTTTGTCAACGTTATTTATTTTATATTTATACCACTGCCATGTCCCCTCTGTTTCTTAACAACAAATGTGATAACGACATCCAGCGCTGTCCGAGCCATGACTTTCAGTCAATCAGAGAACGTTTGGGCTGGTGGCGAAACAGTTTTGTGCATTGTGATCACTGCAATAATAGCATGTCAAGTCACGGTGTCCTTTGAAATAAAAAATAAAATAAAAGGAAACAAACCCTTTGAATGTTTCTGCTTTAAAGGAAACATTGGGGATTGAAGTTAAGTTATTTCGTAGACTGCCAACACTCCGCCCCCCCACTTGCATGCGAGTGACACTGTTGGTATTCGCATTAGCCGCTGATTGTCTTCAAACTTCAAAAAGAAAAACTTAAGAAGAGAAGTTACAGCGACACTTGTTGGGGGGAGGCGGTGGCAATGTGGCAGTAGTCACCACCCACAGGGCATCGACCTCTCGCATTGCATCGTCCGTGCATGCTCTTCTGGACATTGGCAGGAGACAAGCGGGCGTCGTGCCGTGCATGGTGGCGTTCGCATCGCGCAGGTCACCGATTGCGTTTGTCGAAGCAGCGAACAAAGTTGGAGCCCCTTTTCCCGCGGGGGCTACATGACCAAGTCGCGTGTCGTGACGCTGTGTAGACCAAGGAGGGTTGGGGGGGGGGGCAGTTCGCAACCTGCGTCTCTTTAAGGAACTGTTCCGTGGCCTTACTCATTTAAGGAGCCACCGTCCCGTATTCACATTGGGGGGGGGGGGGGTACCGAATTCGAAAAAAAAATTACTCTCCTTTATTATTTTGGTTACCGGCCTCTGCTGTAGACCGATATTACAGATGTGATGTGACTAGTGAAACACTTCTGACTACACAAAACCACTTTACTTGCCCCTACGACGCGAGTGAGAAGCGAATATCTCAACTCACCCGTGATTTCTTATTTTAAGAATGTCTATTTCAATTAAGCCGGGGCGAAGCCCTTCGTGTTAGAGCCCCCCACTGATTATATTGCACGCTCCATCATCACGACAGCTTGGGGTTTGAGGCTCTGCCTCCGTCAGGGTTTAAGCGTGCTGCGTCAGTTCTCATCGGCGTGACTTCGACTCTCCAACCCATCCGCATCGCTCCCACCCGCCGACAGCTCTCCCCGCCCACTGTCCTCTCGAGTGTGAGCTGCCGTGCATGCCCTAAGGGGAGGGGGCGGCCGGGCTTGTCATTACTCTGTTTGCCATAATTGTTTTGGTTTCCAGGGGGACTGGTTTCGTCTGCTTTGACCAAGTAAAATGATTTAGCTAGCAAACTAGAATTGGCGTGACCTTAGCAGATATAATGTTGCCCTAATTCCAGGGTCGTGGCCGGGATTATTTACCTAATCATAACTTTATATGAGACTACCGAACATATATACACACACACACTACGCTATTAATATACATATATCCTTAAGCCTAAAAAGCAGTGTTAGCATTGCAAAAAGCGTATACAGAGTAGCCTCTTATTTTTATTTCGACCAACAGTTCCATTGCTGTGTAGGTGCTCGCGATTGTTTCGCACGGCCCTCGGACCAGCACGTGGAACAAAACGTCGGACATCATTCCGAACAATACGTGGTACTACCCGACAACAAAGAGGAGCGCTAAACAGGTTTAATTGCGTAGAGAATTGTACTAGTTTGTGCACACGAGATGCGATCCTTCACTGAATACCGTACTTGATATAATGAAAATTCTTACTGGGATTTTTCAAAGCCAACGTTTGGTATGCAGAATGATACCACCTATAAATGTTGAACTCCATCCCAGTAGACATGGAAAGTTTTTTCCAACGCTTACAGCCGCATGCCAATGTTGGCCCAAAGTTGGCGTGTTTGCTGATATTTCTTCTTGCATAAACTCTGTACGATAATCTGGTTGGATCCTTTTGTTTTTTTATTTTGGCATTGACAAGTATGCACATCATCTTAAGATATCGTCACATTTAGACACCCTCTGTGGATCTCTATATTTTTTTGGCACGTGGGGTACACGGTAACATTTTATCACGTGTGTGTGTGTAATGACTTCTTGCAACCTTGCGAATCAGTCATACGTGCAATTGCTTGAATTTGAAAAATAACCAATATTGTAACTGCAGCGATGACTTTCCGAATAAAATAACACACACACATCAATGTGCACTACCCTATATATAGCAAACCGCGGTTTGGCACAGAGCAAAAACAACTCCTTCGACGTTCTCATTCATCCCATGTAATGCGCCGTTTCGTATTCATGCCAATTTTGTCGACAGGATGGAACACAGACGAAACTAATTGAATGTGGCTTTTTTTTTGTTGACAACGGGGCGTTTGAAGTTTGTGGATGCCACTGTGGCTCACGTACACACTAGGCTCACCCAGTGTGACTTCGCTCTTCTCTCTAGGTTCTCTCAGCCGTGATGGGAACGAGTAGCCCGTCCCCTTTGAGAGCAGCCCCTCCATAGCCGAGCCGTGTTTTGTGATGCTGTTCCCAAGCTGGAGAGATTAAAGACAACCTAGAGTGATAACGGCACGCAAACAAAAAGCACGCAAACTTTGACCAAGGAATCATTTTCTCACCCCACCCCTACTCTCTCCCCCGCCATAACTAACACGACAGATGCACGTAAGACATAAATGCAAGTTTTATCGTCGTCGTCAGCCATGATCAATCCACTGCTGGATGAAAGCCATCCCCAAGCTGTTGCCATCGCTCACGATCCTGCGATGCAACAATCCACCCTGCACCTGCGCACAAAACTTATTTATTCGTTCCATCTCCTCGCGGCACGTCCTCCCGGATGCGTACCAATGCTTGGCTGCCACTTTGTCATTATCACAACATATTTTGATATTTGAGTTCGTAATCGTAGAACCTTCAGAAACGGACGTATTTTGGAATGCGATGTTGTGGATGTTTTGACAGATTACGAACATGGCTCGTATTTCATCGAGACGCTGGCTCATTCACATGGCTCTGACAGGTCACACATGTTGCTCTAAGTGAAGACACTACACACATCTCATTAGTGGCATGTTTTGTTGGCAAAAAAATGTGTATATTAAATATTTAAGATATATTGGTATATATAGATATATAAATATATATATTGTTGCTTAAAATATTATGGGGGAAATCGCTGTTGTTAGTTCTGTATTTGCACAAACAATCCCTTTGTGTATAAGCCCATGAGAAAAAAAAAACACGCGTATTCCATACACTGATACTACATCAGCATCAGCCATGATCAAGCCACTGCTGGATGAAGGCCCTCTCCAAGCCATCTCTCTCTTTCAACCGCTGCGGCGTAGCAGCAGCAGCAGCATTACCCATTGTATGCTAGGATATGTATTTAAATCGCGTAGCCTTGGACGGCGTTAAATTAAATTGTGCAGATTTTTGGTAGCACTGTTCACTTAAACCCACCACCATTTGATGAAACGAGAAGCTGGGAAGTTTAAGTCAAAGACACAGTCCACAGGAAATGTATTAGAGCTGAGCCTGAGAGCCCTGGGGCTTTAGGGTTGGACGTAGGGCTCGGCAGAGTTGTGTCAAAGCGATTGCATACCAGGGTGGGGTTTTCAGAGCCACACGCCCGCACGCCAAAAAAAGGAGTTGAATTAATAACCTACAATGACGTTCAACTTGTTGTTAAATTGCCGAAGGTATATTTTACCCCGCTGCTTATTCTATTCGCGCTTTCCATTGACGCACTTGAGCTACTGCTGCGGGTGGGTTGTTTTAAAAAAAAATTGGCTCGCAGCTTCTATGAAAATAGCGCCCGTCTCGCACGCTGTGGATCTGATACCAGCGCTGCTGTGTTGCCTGGAAACACGAGTGGACATATCCATACCACGGCAACATTTTGACACACTCGAACAATCTATCGTGCAAAATGAATTGTTTCACAGTAAGTGGCCAATCACAGTTTGCGTTAACTTTTGTACGATGAGAGTATCAAGATTGTGCGAGCATATCTTATTATGCGGCTTATGACTTCCACATTATCGTCATCACTGTATTCCAAAAAATGGAAGAGTAGGCCAAAACACCCTCGCGCGAGGCTCTCTACAGCTACCTCCGGTGGACGTTCTTTCGCCAGAAGCAACTGATGGGTGTGTGTGTGTCAAAGAATATTTAAATGGACCACAGGTGCCAGGTGTTGGGGTTACGGCAGGCAGAGTAACATCGGTTTACAAATGTGTAATTAAGGCACTGCTTTAGGCGCCGATGTTTACACAAAATAATAGTAAGTACTTTATGTATTAGACTTCTTTCTCGCCGTACGTAGCCAACCGTTCCAATCGGAGGTGCGGGGAAAGGACAACACACTGAACACAACAAAAAGCAGTTCTAAATAAATGAGTAAAATAGTAATCTAACATATAACGTGTATGTGTTATATACTGTTAAGCAGGTTGGTATGATGGGACATGTTCTGTCTTATGGTGTGTCAAAATAAATAGTGTATGCTTTGACATGGGAAAATACTGGTGAGATACTCTGTAACAATGCCTCTCTGTTTAATATTGGTATTCATATGTGTATCGATGTACGTCGTCTGATATTCTAAAGCATGTTACAACCCTTGTGTTCAGAGACCAGTGTGTGGGGTTTGTTTCAGTAAACATTCATGATAACGTCCGTGTTTGTTGGCATTTCCATGGTTTCAGAGTTGACTATTTTCTCGTATAATTTCCAACGGTTTCAGTAAAAGCACAACATTACAAATGATAATATTTCAGTGTCTTATCACCATGAAGCATTTTGTCTGAAAGATCTTGTATGGCATTCAAAACCACTGATAAGTGTATGATGTAATGCTTTCCTGTATCACCATGCAATGCAATTGACCTTTATCAGAACGGTGACTTTCATCATTACACATAATTTGTTACAACATTTCTTTGTCAATGAAAAGAATTACTTGAACATAAAAAACTCCACTTCCGATGAACCTGATTGCTTTATTTACTGATGTGTTTTGATCGTATCGATATCACCATGGCTGCAAGCAGTGGGAAGTGAGTGGGAGGAACTGGATTTTAAACAAGTTTTACCTTTCACTCTTGGGGTTTCATTACTTATGAAATTGTTCAATTCCATCACCTTACTAGCAACGTAAATTACATCTTCATGGTATTCGCATGTTATCATAAAAAAACCCACTTTCTGAAATCTCGTATTAATCGTAAGAGCTGAGAGAAAAATACTGAAAGTGCTGATGGTAATTTTGTACAACGTGTGTTCTCGCTTGGACACCAGATTGCCAGTGCAGCGTTCGAAAAAATATATATATATTTTAAAATTCTGAAATTACTAAACATCTACAATAATATTCACGACAATTTTTGTTTGTTTTTCTTTCACCTACTAAAATAACGCTTAATTTAAGTAGTTATTAATGTACAATACTATTTTTAAAAAATAAAGCCGATGACACCTTCTCGGGGCACTTTACAAATGTAGCATTTTTTTTCTTGAACATTCTTATCGCACTGGAATACAAAAATGAAAACAAATTATACTGCCATCATGACGCTACATTTTGTTCTGAGCCATTTTCATGGATTTTCTGTTTGCACAGTCACATAATCACTTTAAGATGTTTGTATTGTTCGTGTTTTTGTTTTTTATTTGTTGTTGTTGCACCCGATTCAAGAGCCGAATGGCTCACAGGGCTATACCAAAATAAATAAACTGTAACTGAAATTAAGGCATTGTACGGTTGGAGCAGTATGCTTCTGCCCTCTGATGGCCAAAACTGAAACCTTCCTGTAAATGAGCATCGCAGCTGATAGCAAAACTACACGGGTAAGTTTCGATTTAAAGATTTCGTGACTGCAGGGATTGATCTTCTTGGTTCTTTCGGTAAAGTCACGTAGAAGGGAAATAATAAAATAATAAAACATATTGAAATAAAAGATGTTTTATTATTATTACTTTATTATTTCCCTTCTACGTGACTTTACCGAAAGAACCAAGAAGATGCACGGGTAAGTTATATATGTAATTCCAGTGCTAAATGGAGCCATCATTTCTCCTAGGAAGGCGTTTCGGGGACTGTGGGGGCACTGTCCGATTTTGCGTCCCATAAGTGGAGCTCTATTCGAGGATCAGAGAAGGATCCCCGAGGAGGGACAAACCCTTCACCGCAGCTCTCTAAGGGGCCGTCCATAAATGACGTCACGCTATTTTGAACGATTTTTTTACCCCCCCCCCTCCTCGTCACACGGCGTCACAAAAAGTCAGACCCCCCATCAAATATGACGTCACAAAGCTCTGCCCCCCCCCAACCATATTTCCATTTTGAAAATAAAACATGCTTCAAATCGCTTTAAACTATTGTCATTGTAGTGCGTATTTAATGTCGCGCTGCACTCTGATGTTGTAGGAGTGTTGTTATAACAATTAGTGTTGTATTATTTTATTTAAAGCTTTCGTGACTGCAGGGATTCATATTATTGGTTCTTTCGGTAAAGTCACGTAGAAGGGAAAAATAAAATAAAACAATATATTTTTTGTTTTATATATATTTTGTTATTTTGTTGTTTCTCTTCAATGTGACTTTACCGAAAAAACTAAGAATATGAATATATTTTTTATTATTTCATTGTTATCCCTTCTAAGTGACTTTATCGAAAGAACCAAGAATATAATTAGTGTTGTTATAATAATTCTATATTTATTTAAAGTTGCGCATTTTGATGTGACGTCACATTTCTCACCCCCCCCCCCTCTCGTCACACATGCCCAAGCCTAGGGACAAGGCTTGGGCATGTGCTCAGAAAAGTAATTTGGTAAATGACTGGCTAGAATACAGGATTTTAAGGAAAAGATGCGAAAAAAAATACGGCATGCAAAAAATGCCTACTTTTCCTCCACTCTCCTGGAATCACATGGAAATGCCAGGATTTTTTGGAAAACAAGCAAATCTATCGAAAAAGGCATCCAAAACAGACAATCTGCCCGTTGAGCTTAACCGAAATGGGGAATATTTTTCAGATCCCAAAAAAATAGTTGACAATTTTAACCTTCATTTTTCTGAAGCTGGTAATCTTTTTGATAATGTATTGGGAGTCACCCCTGCTCATGCAAATTCCTACACCCCTGTCCAAACATTAAACGAATTTAGTTTCCAACCAATCCACGAAAGTAATGTTCTGAAACAACTGTCCTACCTCAAAGGGTCCTCCTCTACCGGAGTAGATAGTTTTCCCGTCTTTGCTCTACTAACTGTTGGTCACCTAATATACAAACCTATAGCCCATATTTTCAACCTGTGCATCAAAGAAGCATCAGTTCCTCTAGAATGGAAACATTCCTATGCCCGTCCACTTCACAAAGGGGGCCCTAAAGATGATCCCAATAACTACCGACCTATCTCAATTTTGTCCCCATTGATGAAAATTTTTGAAAAATGATTGAACTACCAAATTAGCAGTTTCCTGTCCACCAACAATCTACTACATCTAAAACAATCTGGGTTCCGAAAAAAATACAGCACCACATCTGCTGCATTAGACTCTTTGAATCAAATTTACAATTGCCTTCACAATAAGCAGTAGTGTGCCTGTCTTTTTCTTGACCTGTCCAAAGCTTTTGATACAGTAGACCACAACACCCTGCTTAGTAAACTAAGTTGCCTCGGTTTTTCCGAAAACACAGTACAATGGTTAAAAAATTACCTCTTTTCTCGCACCCAAACTGTATTCACAGATGGTTGGAGGTCAAACAGTGTTAAGATGACAAAAGGGGTTCCACAGGGTTCCATCCTCGGCCCCCTCTTGTTCTCTCTTTATGTCAATGACTTGGGCACTGACCTGGATCATTCCAGGGTAAATCTTTTTGCAGATGACACGATACTGATTACTGCTGGCCGCTCTCCAGATGACGTGATTGCTAAGCTCCAGGGTGATTTCAACAAACTACAACATCAGCTAGTTTCTCTTAAACTAATCCTGAATACCTCCAAAACCAAGGTGCTATGCTTCTCACCGGGACTAAAGCAGGAAGATATTTTTCCCAAATTACATTCCTTGAATAATTATCAAATAGAGCAAGTCAAGCTCTATAAGTATCTTGGGGTCATCCTGGATTCAAAACTTAATTTTGAAGATCACATTGATTATATTGGTAAAAAGACAAAAATAAAAATTGGTTTTATGTATCGACACAAGCACTGCTTCCCCCCAATGTTCCGTTTGGAATTGATAAAAGCTACCATACTGCCTCTACGTGACTACTGTGAGATCTTTAGATTTAAAGCTTTCGTGACTGCAAGGATTCATCTTCTTGGTTCTTTCGGTAAAGTCACGTAGAAGGGAAATGATAAAATAATAAAACATATTGAAATAAAAGATGTTTTATTATTATTACTTTATTATTTCCCTTCTACGTGACTTTACCGAAAGAACCAAGAAGATGCACGGGTAAGTTATATATGTAATTCCAGTGCTAAATGGAGCCATCATTTCTCCTAGGAAGGCGTTTCGGGGACTGTAGGGGCACTGTCCGATTTTGCGTCCCATAAGTGGAGCTCTATTCGAGGATCAGAGAAGGATCCCCGAGGAGGGACAAACCCTTCACCGCAGCTCTCTAAGGGGCCGTCCATAAATGACGTCACGCTATTTTGAACGATTTTTTACCCCCCCCCCTCCTCGTCACACGGCGTCACAAAAAGTCAGACCCCCCCTCAAATATGACGTCACAAAGCTCTGCCCCCCCCCAACCATATTTCCATTTTGAAAATAAAACATGCTTCAAATCGCTTTAAACTATTGTCATTGTAGTGCGTATTTAATGTCGCGCTGCACTCTGATGTTGTAGGAGTGTTGTTATAACAATTAGTGTTGTATTATTTTATTTAAAGCTTTCGTGACTGCAGGGATTCATATTATTGGTTCTTTCGGTAAAGTCACGTAGAAGGGAAAAAGAAAATAAAACAATATATTTTTTATTATTTCATTGTCATCCCTTCTAAGTGACTTTATCGAAAGAACCAAGAATATAATTAGTGTTGTTATAATAATTCTATATTTATTTAAAGTTGCGCATTTTGATGTGACGTCACATTTCTCACCCCCCCCCCCCCTCTCGTCACACATGCCCAAGCCTAGGGACAAGGCTTGGGCATGTGCTCAGAAAAGTAATTTGGTAAATGACTGGCTAGAATACAGGATTTTAAGGAAAAGATGCGAAAAAAAATACGGCATGCAAAAAATGCCTACTTTTCCTCCACTCTCCTGGAATCACATGGAAATGCCAGGATTTTTTGGAAAACAAGCAAATCTATCGAAAAAGGCATCCAAAACAGACAATCTGCCCGTTGAGCTTAACCGAAATGGGGAATATTTTTCAGATCCCAAAAAAATAGTTGACAATTTTAACCTTCATTTTTCTGAAGCTGGTAATCTTTTTGATAATGTATTGGGAGTCACCCCTGCTCATGCAAATTCCTACACCCCTGTCCAAACATTAAACGAATTTAGTTTCCAACCAATCCACGAAAGTAATGTTCTGAAACAACTGTCCTACCTCAAAGGGTCCTCCTCTACCGGAGTAGATAGTTTTCCCGTCTTTGCTCTACTAACTGTTGGTCACCTAATATACAAACCTATAGCCCATATTTTCAACCTGTGCATCAAAGAAGCATCAGTTCCTCTAGAATGGAAACATTCCTATGTCCGTCCACTTCACAAAGGGGGCCCTAAAGATGATCCCAATAACTACCGACCTATCTCAATTTTGTCCCCATTGATGAAAATTTTTGAAAAATGATTGAACTACCAAATTAGCAGTTTCCTGTCCACCAACAATCTACTACATCTAAAATAATCTGGGTTCCGAAAAAAATACAGCACCACATCTGCTGCATTAGACTCTTTGAATCAAATTTACAATTGCCTTCACAATAAGCAGTAGTGTGCCTGTCTTTTTCTTGACCTGTCCAAAGCTTTTGATACAGTAGACCACAACACCCTGCTTAGTAAACTAAGTTGCCTCGGTTTTTCCGAAAACACAGTACAATGGTTAAAAAATTACCTCTTTTCTCGCACCCAAACTGTATTCACAGATGGTTGGAGGTCAAACAGTGTTAAGATGACAAAAGGGGTTCCACAGGGTTCCATCCTCGGCCCCCTCTTGTTCTCTCTTTATGTCAATGACTTGGGCACTGACCTGGATCATTCCAGGGTAAATCTTTTTGCAGATGACACGATACTGATTACTGCTGGCCGCTCTCCGGATGACGTGATTGCTAAGCTCCAGGGTGATTTCAACAAACTACAACATCAGCTAGTTTCTCTTAAACTAATCCTGAATACCTCCAAAACCAAGGTGCTATGCTTCTCACCGGGACTAAAGCAGGAAGATATTTTTCCCAAATTACATTCCTTGAATAATTATCAAATAGAGCAAGTCAAGATCTATAAGTATCTTGGGGTCATCCTGGATTCAAAACTTAATTTTGAAGATCACATTGATTATATTGGTAAAAAGACAAAAATAAAAATTGGTTTTATGTATCGACACAAGCACTGCTTCCCCCCAATGTTCCGTTTGGAATTGATAAAAGCTACCATACTGCCTCTACGTGACTACTGTGAGATCTTTAGATTTAAAGCTTTCGTGACTGCAAGGATTCATCTTCTTGGTTCTTTCGGTAAAGTCACGTAGAAGGGAAATAATAAAATAATAAAACATATTGAAATAAAAGATGTTTTATTATTATTACTTTATTATTTCCCTTCTACGTGACTTTACCGAAAGAACCAAGAAGATGCACGGGTAAGTTATATATGTAATTCCAGTGCTAAATGGAGCCATCATTTCTCCTAGGAAGGCGTTTCGGGGACTGTAGGGGCACTGTCCGATTTTGCGTCCCATAAGTGGAGCTCTATTCGAGGATCAGAGAAGGATCCCCGAGGAGGGACAAACCCTTCACCGCAGCTCTCTAAGGGGCCGTCCATAAATGACGTCACGCTATTTTGAACGATTTTTTTACCCCCCCCCCCTCCTCGTCACACGGCATCACAAAAAGTCAGACCCCCCCTCAAATATGACGTCACAAAGCTCTGCCCCCCCCAACCATATTTCCATTTTGAAAATAAAACATGCTTCAAATCGCTTTAAACTATTGTCATTGTAGTGCGTATTTAATGTTGCGCTGCACTCTGATGTTGTAGGAGTGTTGTTATAACAATTAGTGTTGTATTATTTTATTTAAAGCTTTCGTGACTGCAGGGATTCATATTATTGGTTCTTTCGGTAAAGTCACGTAGAAGGGAAAAATAAAATAAAACAATATATTTTTTATTATTTCATTGTTATCCCTTCTAAGTGACTTTATCGAAAGAACCAAGAATATAATTAGTGTTGTTATAATAATTCTATATTTATTTAAAGTTGCGCATTTTGATGTGACGTCACATTTCTCACCCCCCCCCCTCTCGTCACACATGCCCAAGCCTAGGGACAAGGCTTGGGCATGTGCTCAGAAAAGTAATTTGGTAAATGACTGGCTAGAATACAGGATTTTAAGGAAAAGATGCGAAAAAAATACGGCATGCAAAAAATGCCTACTTTTCCTCCACTCTCCTGGAATCACATGGAAATGCCAGGATTTTTTGGAAAACAATCAAATCTATCGAAAAAGGCATCCAAAACAGACAATCTGCCCGTTGAGCTTAACCGAAATGTGGAATATTTTTCAGATCCCCAAAAAATAGTTGACAATTTTAACCTTCATTTTTCTGAAGCTGGTAATCTTTTTGATAATGTATTGGGAGTCACCCCTGCTCATGCAAATTCCTACACCCCTGTCCAAACATTAAACGAATTTAGTTTCCAACCAATCCACGAAAGTAATGTTCTGAAACAACTGTCCTACCTCAAAGGGTCCTCCTCTACCGGAGCAGATAGTTTTCCCGTCTTTGCTCTACTAACTGTTGGTCACCTAATATACAAACCTATTGCCCATATTTTCAACCTGTCCATCAAAGAAGCATCAGTTCCTCTAGAATGGAAACATTCCTATGTCCGTCCACTTCACAAAGGGGGCCCTAAAGATGATCCCAATAACTACCGACCTATCTCAATTTTGTCCCCATTGATGAAAATTTTTGAAAAATGATTGAACTACCAAATTAGCAGTTTCCTGTCCACCAACAATCTACTACATCTAAAACAATCTGGGTTCCGAAAAAAATACAGCACCACATCTGCTGCATTAGACTCTTTGAATCAAATTTACAATTGCCTTCACAATAAGCAGTAGTGTGCCTGTCTTTTTCTTGACCTGTCCAAAGCTTTTCATACAGTAGACCACAACACCCTGCTTAGTAAACTAAGTTGCCTCGGTTTTTCCGAAAACACAGTACAATGGTTAAAAAATTACCTCTTTTCTCGCACCCAAACTGTATTCACAGATGGTTGGAGGTCAAACAGTGTTAAGATGACAAAAGGGGTTCCACAGGGTTCCATCCTCGGCCCCCTCTTGTTCTCTCTTTATGTCAATGACTTGGGCACTGACCTGGATCATTCCAGGGTAAATCTTTTTGCAGATGACACGATACTGATTACTGCTGGCCGCTCTCCGGATGACGTGATTGCTAAGCTCCAGGGTGATTTCAACAAACTACAACATCAGCTAGTTTCTCTTAAACTAATCCTGAATACCTCCAAAACCAAGGTGCTATGCTTCTCACCGGGACTAAAGCATGAAGTTATTTTTCCCCAATTACATTCCTTGAATAATTATCAAATAGAGCAAGTCAAGATCTATAAGTATCTTGGGGTCATCCTGGATTCAAAACTTAATTTTGAAGATCACATTGATTATATTGGTAAAAAGACAAAAATAAAAATTGGTTTTATGTATCGACACAAGCACTGCTTCCCCCCAATGTTCCGTTTGGAATTGATAAAAGCTACCATACTGCCTCTACGTGACTACTGTGAGATCTTTAGATTTAAAGCTTTCGTGACTGCAAGGATTCATCTTCTTTGGTTCCTTCGGTAAAGTCACATAGAATGACAATACAATAACAAATTGATAAAATAAAATACATTTCTGATGGTCTGAAATCCGTCTTAGCTAAAGGTCTAAACTTTGCTGTCACACCGACACACATACCGGTTAATGATATCATTGCCCATGTCGACGTTGCACTCAAGGGCTTGAGTCACATCTCTGCAGACGTAGCAAGATCTGAAATCGCTGCAACCCTCAAAAACGCTAAGTTGCCACCCAGCAACATCAGCAAAGATGAACGCTTTGAATTATCTTAATTAAAAAAGAGAGATGATATTGTCGTCCTCTCAGCCGACAAGGGCAATGCCACTGTCATCATGAACAAAACAGAATATAACAACAAAATTCAAGAACTACTCAACGATGGCAGCTATACAAAAATAAAAAGAGATCCCACCAACAGCCTGGTTACCAAAACGAACAAAATCATCTCTGATTCAACAGCATTAATTGATGAGACCAAACAGTTCTCGTTGAAACACTCTGCTGCCAGACCACCAAGATTATATGGCCTTCCAAAGATACACAAAGAAGATACACCCCTTCGTCCCATCGTCTCTACTATCAGGTTAAAGAGGCCCAACGCATGCTCGCCGATCAGATTCTGAGTGTGGAGCGAGCAAATCCAGATTCGTTGGTTATCGTACTTGGCGACTTTAACAAAGGTAATCTCAGCCACGAACTCCCCAAATACATACAATTCATTAAATGCCCAACCAGAGAAGGGAACACTCTGGATCACTGTTACACTACAGTCAGTAGAGCCTACCACGCCGTCCCCCGAGCAGCATTAGGACACTCTGACCATGCCATGGTCCACCTGATTCCTGCATACAGGCAGAAACTAAAACTCTGTAAACCTGCTGTGAGGACATCTAAACAGTGGACCAGTGAGGCTGTGGAAGATTTGCGGGCGTGCTTAGACTGTACTGACTGGGATATGTTCACGACTGCTACCAATAGTCTGGATGAACTCACAGAGGCTGTGACGTCCTACATCAGCTTCTGTGAGGACTGCTGTATCCCAACACGTACCAGGGTGAACTTTAACAACAATAAGCCCTGGTTCTCAGCAAAGCTCAGAAGGTTGAGGTTGGAGAAGGAGGAAGCGTTTAGGAGTGGAGATAGAGACAGATTCAAGGAGTCGAAGAACAGGTTTAGCAAAGCGGTGAGAGAGGCTAAACGACTGTACTCAGAGAGACTAAAACACCAGTTCTCTACAAACGACGCTGCTTCTGTCTGGAGAGGGCTCAGGCAGATCACCAACTACAAACCCAGAGCCCCCCACACCACTAACGACTCCCGCCTAGCCAACGACCTGAACGAGTTCTACTGTAGATTTGAAAGACAATTGGACTGTCCTGAACCACCCCTTCCAACCCAAGAGGCCCCATCCCCCACCAATACTACAGAGACGACTATCTCCTTTCAGGAGGGAGAAGTTAATAGACTTTTCAAGAGGCAGAATCCACGCAAAGCAGCCGGACCGGACTCTGTCTCTCCAGCCACCCTCAGGCACTGCGCTGACCAGCTGTCTCCGGTGTTCACCAACATCTTTAACACCTCCCTGGAGACATGCCATGTACCAGCCTGTCTCAAGTCCTCCACCATCATCCCTGTGCCCAAAAAGCTAAGGCCAACAGGACTAAATGATTACAGACCGGTCGCCCTTACATCTGTGGTAATGAAGTCTTTTGAGCGCCTGGTCCTGGCACACCTCAAAGCCATCACAGACCCTCTCCTGGACCCCCTTCAGTTTGCCTACAGAGCCAACAGGTCTGTGGACGATGCAGTTAACATGGCCCTCCACTTCACCCTACAGCATCTGGACGCCCCAGCATCCTACGCCAGGATCCTGTTTGTGGACTTCAGCTCTGCCTTCAACACCATCATCCCTGCCCTGCTTCAGGACAAGCTCTTCCAGCTGAACGTGCCATACACCACCTGTAAATGGATCACAGACTTCCTGTCTGACAGGAAGCAGTGCGTTAAGCTGGGAACACAAGTCTCTGGCTCCAGGTCCATCAGCACCGGAACTCCACAGGGCTGCGTCCTTTTCCCTCTGCTCTTCTCCCTGTATACCAACAGCTGCACCTCCAATCATCTGTCCGTCAAACTATTGAAGTTTGCGGATGACACCACCCTCATTGGGCTGATCTCTGGTGGGGATGAGTCTGACTATAGGTGGGAAGCTGACAATCTGGTGACCTGGTGTAGCCAGAACAACTTAGAGCTAAATGCTCTAAAGACAGTTGAGATGGTTGTGGACTTCAGGAAGAATACAGCACCACTAACCCCCATCACCCTGTTAGACTCCCCAGTAAAAATTGTAGAGTCCTTCCGCTTCCTGGGCACTATTCTCTCCCGGGACCTCAAGTGGGAATTGAACATCAGCTCCCTCACCAAGAAAGCTCAACAGAGGATGTACTTTCTACGGCAGCTGAAGAAATTCAACCTGCCAAAGACAATGATGGTGCAATTCTATACAGCGATCATTGAATCCATCCTCACCTCCTCCATAACCGTCTGGTACGCTGCTGCCACTGCCAAGGACAAGAGCAGACTGCAGCGTATCATCCACACTGCTGAGAAGGTAATTGCCTGCAATCTACCGACCCTCGAGGACCTGCACACGACAAGGTCTATGAGGCGAGCGAGGAAGATTATGGCCGATTTCTCCCACCCTGGACACTCTCTGTTTCAGCTACTCCCCTCCGGCAGAAGGCTTCGGTCCATCAGGACCAAAACCTCACGCCATAAAAACAGTTTCTTCCCATCTGCTGCTGGCCTGTTAAACAAGGCCAAGGGCTAACACTGTTTTTAACATTTGATCTACATAACGACACGTTGCTGATATTAACTATGTTTCCCTATTTGTATTTTTAAATTATATCTTAAAGCTATTTTATATTCAATATTTATTTAATTTTATATACTTCAGCCCCTTAGTGTTAGACTTTTAACCCTTATTATAGTAAGACTTGTTTAAAACTTATTTAAGATTTTAGATTCCTATATGTTGAATGTATGCACCATCCTGCCAAAGTAAATTCCGTGTCGGTGTGAACTTACATGGCGAATAAAACCCTTTCTGATTCTGATTCTGATAAACTGGCACGTTTTCTTGCTGATATACTGCGACCTTTCACTGGAAAAACCACCTCTGCGGTACTAAATTCTACTCACCTGGTATCGACAATCAAAGGCATTTCCCTGTCCCCAGACGACCTGCTTGTCAGTATTGATGTGGTGTCCTTGTTCACCAAAGTCCCGGTACCTGACACCATCGCTATCATTGAAGACCTGGTTCATCAAGGACTGCATACTGATGTACCCCCCCTGGTGAGACATTGCTTAACCAACACATACTTCACCTGGAATGGAACTTTCTACAAACAAACTGAGGGCACCCCAATGGGCTCCCCCCTATCTCCGGTTGTAGCCAACGTATTCATGGAAAATTTTGAAACTGACGCTATCCAGACTGCCACTCTACGCCCGACCTTATGGAAGAGGTACGTGGATGACACCTTTGTCATCTGGCCACATGGCCAGCCTGCTCTAGACCAATTCCGCGACCACATCAATTCCATACACCCAGCCATCGGATTTACCATGGAGGTCGAAAAAGATGGCAAACTACCCTTTTTGGATGTCTTAATTAAAAGGAGACATGATGGTTCAATGAGCCACTCTGTCTACAGGAAAGCTACCCATACAGATGCTTACTTGAAACCGGATTCCCACCACCATCCATCCCAGAAGAACTCCCTCATCAAGACTCTATACCATTGAGCCCAATGCATTTCCGACCAGGAACACATTACCAGTGAACTCAAGCACGTACACCAGGCTCTCAGGGCTAATAGTTACTCTGACTACACAATCCGCAAAGCCATCACTCCAGCCATGAAGAAGAATCCTCTTGTGGAGCCACTCAAAACCATCACCTTACCCTACATTGCAGGGGTCACTAAAAAGATCTCCATAATCCTGAATAAACACAAGGTCCAGGTCCGATTCAACACAGTACATAAAATCCGTGATCTAGTTCCATCTGTAAAAGATGCTGTTCCAGACATACAGTACCTGGGCGTTTACAAATTAAAGTGCCTCTGTGGTAGTAGCTACATTGGAGAAACCAAACGACATATCTCGGACCGCATCCGCGAACATAAAGCAGACTTGAAACACGGTAGAACGAACTCCTCTGCCGTGGCAGATCACTGTTATAATTCAGTGGGCTCACATGACTTTGACTTATCCAAGATGGAGGTTCTTTACAAGCCAACCGGCTACCATGATAGATTCGTCCATGAGGCCATTCACATATACAAGCACAGAGACAATTGCAACCGAGAAGATGGATTCTGGCTTAGTAACCATTGGAAAGATGTTTTAAACCATTTCCGTTCTTAATTAATTGTATTTTACGATGACCTTCAGACCGCAGCTCTTTCGCTGGCATTGACTCTTAATACCTCTCACACCACGGTTAATGGCATGGTTTACAACATGGAGTATAACAGCGCCTCGCAGCTGTCTCTCTCCCCCTCCTCTGTTCCGAGTTATTTCAATGCTAAATTCTCCTAGTTATTTCAATGCTAAATTCTCCTGTTTGATTTGTACTAGGTGCCTCTGTGAATGTGTATGCTCTGACTTTAACATAGCTATTTCTGTGACCAGTCACAAGCTAATCACTCAGCTATTTCAATGCTAAATTCTATGCTAATTCATTTGTCAAGGGGTGCCTCTGTGGATGTGGATGCTTTAACTTTAACATAGCCATTTCTGTGACCAGTCACAACCTAATCACTCAGCTATTTCAATGCTAAATTCTATGCTAATTCCTTTGTCAAGGCACTTTGTTTCTTCTCACACAGCTTAAAGGTCGCGATCTGAGCGTGGCTTTTTCGCTCCAGCGCTGTCCTCCAGACAGTCTCGTCCCTTCACCTGATGAAGGCCGCTTGTGTTGTGGCCGAAACGTCGTGAGAATTTTATTGTGTTATTTTATTTTATCAATTTATTATTTTATTCTCATTCTACGTGACTGTACCGAAAGAACCAAAGAAGATACTGTGACATCGTGTATAAATCAGCCCCAAGTACTGTACTGAAGAGCTTGATTTCATCTATCACTCGGCCTTAAGATTTGCATTGAACTGCCCATATAGGACTTACCACTGTGATCTCTACATTGGGTCAAACTTAACATCTCTTAATGTTCGACGGCTTGTGCACCAGATCTTATTTATTCACGATGTACTTACAAACAAATCCGCAGACTACCTACTGGATCTCCTCTCTGTTTCAAAGAACAAATCTGACCTCAGGTCTTCGCTCATTTACCAGCTTCACATTCCCTATTGCCGTGCAAAAAACGGAGGAAAGGCCTTTGCTATTGATGCCCCCAGGGTCTGGAATGCAATTGCCAATAAACTGCAACTTGAATCACTACCTATGATATATACTCTTTGGTTCTATTGGGTAAAGTCACGTAGGTGAAAATAAAATAACAAAAAATCACGACGTTTCGGCCACAACACAAGCGGCCTTCATCAGGTGAAGGGACTCAGACAGTCTCGTCCCTTCACCTGATGAAGACCGCTTGTGTTGTGGCCGAAACGTCGTGATTTTTTGTTATTTTATTTTCATCTACGTGACTTTACCCAATATAACCAAAGAGTATGGATCCTAGCAGTCACGAAAGCTTTAAATCTAGAATTACCTATGATATCTTCACTCAAAACTGCTCTAGAGGAGTTGTACACCCCTAGCTGCCACTGCTATTCAGTGGCCTAAAATATGGCTCTAGATTTTGGTGTTATAATTTATTTATGTAGTTTATTGTAAAAATTCGGTCACAGTCCCTATGATCACTGTTACATTGCATTTATGGCTTTTATTTTGGTGATTTCGAAAAGTTTTTTTTGTTTTGGCCATGTTTTTGTTTATTGTAGTACGGAGTTAGACTGATGGCCTTAATCTTAGTTGTCTTGTGGTTGTTGTTGTTATTTGACTTGCATCCCACTGGGATTTTTGCACACAGCGTTGGTGTACGGTGCTATTTCAGGAATATTTTGATGTTTTTTTCCTGGATTTTCTGTTTGTACAGTCACATAATCACTTTAAGATGTTTTCTTGTTCATGTTTTTGTTTGTTGCGGTTGCACCCGATCCAAGAGCCGAATGGCTCACAGGGCTATACCAAATAAATTAACTATGGAACTATGGAACACATCGTCACAAATGTTTGACCCCCCCCCCCCCTAGGTGCGTGACGTCATTTATGGACGGCCCCTTATCACAGCCATGCATGCCATTCTGCTGGACCTCTCTCATCTCATCCCACACTCCCCCCGCGCACTCTCCGCTTCGACAACCAAGACTTTCTGTCAAAGCCCCCAGGCAACCTTTCATGCGTTGGGGGGGGGGGGGTCACTCAGTCTCCTCTGCTGGCTCCCCCCACCACTGATTTGGAACTCCCTTCCCCATCCATCTGTGCTGCCAACTGCCTGCCACTATTCATTCCCAGACTCGAGACGTTTATTTTACGTTAATTTTGTTCATCGGCCTATGATGGTCTGCCTCTCTCTATAAAATAAGCAGGACAATTGTTTCTGTACAGCATTTTGAGATGCAGTTGGATTGGATGTTATTTTAATCCATGACCTCCTAGCACCAGCATCAGATGTAAGAAAATGTGAACCTGTCCCTGTATCCATTCAGCAATGTTTCTCAAATTTCAGCTCGTGAGCCCTCCACCCACTAATCCCACTGTAAAATGTATGTTGAACTTCTTTGGCACCGTACGTAGCCCGCCACGCTAATTGGAGGTGCAGGGGAAGGACAACAACATTAACCACAGAACGCAGTTGTAAAGAAATACGTTTTCAATACAGACTTTCAAGTGCATTGCTCCAGTGGCATCTGAAAGCGCGCGATGCAGTGACCGTCTTTGCTCCATGGTGAGCCAAAAGCCGCTGCGAGGATGACCACAGATCGCGTGCTGGTTTATGTCCAGCCTTTCTGCCTAATGACCAGTGCTAGCAATCGTTCTTAAATTGGAACGTGTACACTTGCATTCATGCATTGATGGATAAAGTTGCAGAGCAGTATCGTGGGAGAGGCACCGGGGCTGACATTGTGAGAAACGGCGCTATCAAAGAAGCACTGACGACTGATTCTCACACTGTCCTAATACTATGCTCACTGCATGTTAAATGGCCACTTAGCAGAGATTGCAAAGAATGCACTTCGTGCGTAATTAAGGCTAGGTTTTGACACATCCCGAGCATTAACATATCACAATAGTACTATATTGTCTAATTACAAAACCAGTGTGCGCGTTTGGTTGACGTGTAGATTTGTGTAACTTTTGCTTCTCGTTGAACCTTGCAAACTGTGTTTCTAAGTTAAGCTGTGATGATTTCTCAACGTGTTGTTTGCAGAATATTTGTGAAATGTGAGAATGACTATGGGTACCTTGCAAATTGTGCATGTTTCTAAAATCAAGTAAAAGTGTCTCCCTACTCATACACGTGGGACAAACCTGACTTACTGGTAAAAACTCTACATTAATATAATATTGTGTGCCTCTCGTTAATAGTTATTTCCTATGTACACCTTATTGGGCACAGGTAATGCTGCATGCACACACACACGAGGTTGTAAAATTAAAATCATATTTAAAAAAATGTGTACCCTACTCATGTACATGATTAAATGTCATTTGCATTCAAATAGATGCTGGGATTGATTAGATGTGAAGATGGATAACTGCAAGTGTTGTGCTTCATCCGATTCCAGACAGCTATAATCATAAAGCTGCAGTGAAAAGAATGAACACATCACCGAATATGGATAACAGTGGGCTTTAATTGCCCACTGCATCAATTAAAGAGCACAAACTGTCTTTTGTAAAATGAGAAGTTGCTCAACTTTTACAAGCACAATCGAGTACGGTAATTTAATACGTTGATTTACGTCTTCTACTTCGTGATGGAAATTCAGTGAGAGTTTTGTTTAATATGCGTTAAAGAAACATAGAAGAGCCTTTTTCACCACGTAAAAATACAATTACGGTACATTTTGGCCCAACAGTCTATGGACCTTCTAGTCCAGTTTACATATTCTATCAACATTTGTGTAAGCGGAGTGAACCCTGGACTTATTTTGAATTCCTGACGTGCATGATCAACAAAGGCGTTTTCCAGGATTGAAATCGCAATGTTAGTCTTGGAGATATCAAGTTTTTTAATGTAAAGCCATCTCCTCCATGTGCCGTTGTTATGCGCTGTGCCGTAGTTGTTTTTAAACTTCACCTTACACAGACGTCTTCCTCATTGTCATGTTTTTTTTTATCAGAGGGGGGAACAACATACGGGTAAAGCGTTGTAGATACGCATCGAATACCACCACCTCATCCAGCAGGTGGTCTCGCTGTGCGCCTCAAAGAAGCTTTCCCAGTTAAATGCACCCAGTTTTTTTTTGCCTCGTGTATATACATATCCACTTTTTGCACGAAGGTAAATACAGTTTTTCAACCCACGAAAGTAAATAGTTCAACTCAGTTCAGCCGGTTTGACTGAATTGTTCAAGACAAAATTAGGTCAAACTATTTCTCAAAATGTCGCAAAAATATAAACTGCCCCAACAAAACAAAGTACCATAGTTTATATTTTGGTCCGAATACGGTGCGTTACACAAAGATGTATTATCCTGTAACACACGCATGTAGGTAGGAGCCTCCTGGTTACACCAGCCCACAGGGGGTTATTGTGTCCGTCCGTCCGTCGTGCATCCAAAAATGGGAGGGGTGGGGCTGGGTGGAGAGGGAAGGGTGGGGAGGGAGGGGCTGGGTGGGGAGGGTGGGGCTGGGTGTGGAGGGTGGGGCTGGGTGTGGAGAGTGAGGAGGGGCTGGATGGGGAGGGTGCGGCTGGGTGGGGAGGGATGGGGCTGGGTGGGGAGGGTCTGGTCACCCCGTGGTGCACTTATAAAACTCAACGTTTAACCTACTCACGCCGGCTTGCGCCCGCCCTCACAGTCGGGCATATTTGCGGAATACACCACGTGCCGCCGTTGACCCTGGCCATTGACCGAGCAACCCAACGTTCCTACCAGCTCCCTCCGCAGGAGAATGTGTTCCCTTTAAGGGGATACCGCCAATTTGATGGTATAAAGAAACGTGCATGGCCAAAGACAAAGTACCCCCCTTATAGCCTTAACAGACTGTGGGGGCAAATGCTTTAAAGGCTGGCACGGCACGTGAGAGGGTGGGTGGACAACACCACGCCCGGCCACCTTTGTCTCACCGCACCAAGTACTAATCTAGAGCTGATGGAGGCCCACGACCGGTAAAGATATATTGCGTTGCGTTGGCTGTGACAGGGAATCGAACTCGGGTAGACAGGTTTGTTGGCCGGCACGCTAACCACTGCGCCACCGCTCCTCACACGCACAAACGCATACATATGCAAGCGGATGTACACATAAGGATTGCGTGCACACCCATGCACACACACACATACACTAGTAAAGCTGGTACATAGAGTAACGTGATTAAAACATACACCAATCTTGCTCAAAATGTATATAGATCTGGAAATTGGTATTGGAAATCTGTGGAGTATTTTTTTTGTTTAGATTGTTTTCGAGGTTATGTCGTTTTCATGAAACCACGTGAAGTGTTCTCAGAAGGAGAGATGAACACACAATATATTCCGGACATAGAAATGCAATTAAAAGCCTATTAAACCGACAGCCCAGCTTTAATCTATAATGCAGTACAGTACATTAACAGCAAATAAAAGCAGAACTCCATTCTGTCTCCACATTTAAAGACAAATGTTTTAAGACATCGGCCTCACAGTATTACTGGCCTTCAAGACAAATATTTGTCAAAGCAACGACAACTCTGGACCGGTTTCAACCTTCTGGGTCTCATCGGGCGGTTGTTGAACAAAGGTTTAAGTTGAAAAAAAAAAACCCATTTGAGCCTAATGCACAAAACCAAAATCCGTAGGATTAACCAGATTGTTTTTTTTACACGCTTTCATTTAACTCACTCTGTTGTATCCTCAAATCTTGTAACTCAATTTTAACCCACTTCCCAATGTGCTATCGACTGCAAACTTGGTATACTCATGTCATACTGATGACAATACTATATTCTATCATAAAAATAAAATAAAATATATATCTTTTTAAACAATATTTTCTATATGTTGTTTCGGCTTGGCTCTAATTGCCCACTGTCAACTGACGTTGGCTGTAATTGGCCCACGGTCCCCTTAAGTTGTGGCAAGCTTCGGGGCCACTTCCTAGAGTCGTGGAGTTCTTACATTACTAGCAAAGTACATTTAATAAACGCGTTCTCTTTTAAATATATTACTTCTTTTGTGTGCGTGTCTGTGTTGGCAACGAGACTCCCAATACCAACACAGCGTTGGTGTACGGTGCTATTTCAGGAATATTTTGATGGGTTTTTTTCCCTGAATTTTCTGTTTGCACATGCACAAAGTCACTTTAAGATATTTTCTTGTTCATGTTTTTTTTTTGTTTGTTGCGGTTGCACCCGATTCAAGAGCCGAACGGCTGGCTCACAAGGGCTATACCAAATAAATGTAAACTATGAAATGAAACTATGAAGAAATACGGCCGATGTGTTCCACGGGACTGCAGGGGGCGCCGTGACGCCGCCGCCGCCGCCGCCTGCCCGCCACTCTCCCCGGCAGGGAGCGAGGGGGCCGGGCCGGGGCCGTCAGGGCTGGGGGGGGGCAGGGCAGGGGCTGGGCCCGGCCGAGGTTTCCTTCGCTCGGGCTAGACGCGGGGGTAGATTACGGGTCGGGGCTGTGCAGAGGTAGAAACAGCAGCAGCGGTAGCTGCAGCATCGTCAGCAGCAGCATCATATCAACAGAAGTAGCAGGAGAAGTGGACGAACAAGAAGAAGGAGGAGGAGGAAGAGGAGGAGCAGGGGAGAGACTCCAGGACTGCACACGCCGAAGCATCGCTCGGCGTGTGCCGCGGCACGGCAGGGAGGTGAGCTCCTCCGCGTTCGCTCGTCGCGGGGCCACGGCAGCTGCGACGGTCAATGAATGTTTGAGTTAATTGCGACTTGTTCGGCACCCCTCCTCATCTTCCCCGGCCTTTGGGATGGCGGGGGTAGACGTCGCGCGCTTCAAACACCCCCCCACGTCCCCTCTTCCCACTGGGCCCGATCTCTCGAGCGAAGCCTCGATCTGGCCTAGACGCTTGGCCGAGATGGGAACGCCTCTCGCCGGCCGAGCACCCTTGCCCTCCCACCTCACTTTCCTCTCTGTCTGTTCACTCTCCGCGCTCCCTCATTGCTCGGTGATTGATTAAAACGGAACAGCGGGAGCGTATTTTTTTTTGTATAAACGTATCCAGGTCGTGCGTCACAAGCTGTCCAAGGCGAATGATTTTATTATTTGAAAGCGTCGTTCATGTGAAAGGAGTACTTTAAAAGTTGCGGTCAGACTCGCCGCTCGAGGGCTCGAGTGATTCCAATGCATTGGCGCATTGAAACGTGTAAATATTTACAGGGTGTGTACATCAGCAAAGTGCTGTACCCACAATTGAATGCAACTTCATAGCAATTTTTTTAAAAATATGTAATTAACGAAGCTTCAAACCGCGTGTTGGACAGCTAGACGTGTTATTTCCCATCGTTGTTGCATTTCCAAACTACTAAAATAAACATACTCATGGTATACGCTTGGCCACTGCAACTGCCCTTAAATTGGAGGCATTCTCGGAATAATAACAGCACGGGGGGGTAGGGGGGAGGTGTGTGATCGCTGTGAGAGAGAGATGCCTTTGGTGCCTTGCCCTGTTTGTGTAGCGTTGAACATCTTCGTGAAATTTAATAACAATTAGTCCGCGTATTTGCATTCGGAGTCCCTTGCCCAGCAGGGATTCATTCATTCCACTCGGACGGGGCCCATCCCGACCTCTTGGCTGTAATATTTTGTCCACGTTGACGGGCAACGTTGAAACTTCCCTTGCAGCAGTCCATCAAAAAGAAAATTCCGATCTCAAAATCCCACTTCTAGTGAGTGGACTTTATTTGAAAGGGACTGTGCGAAAGGCATCGTGTGTCGTTGTTATTATATTACGACTGCGTCATGATTATTTCGGTGGGAAACATTAAGTTCTACCTTCCGTAAGGAATATTGGTCCGCTTAACGTTTTCTTTTCGGTTGTCATAAGAATTACTGCTTTAATATGAATTTTCTGTGAAATTCTATTAAAACGTATACCCCAGCAATATTTCATGAAGTTATGTTTTTAAGTGATTGAGTACTATATATCATTGGTTATTTCGGTAAAGTCACGTAGAAGGGAAACAATCAAATAATAAAATATATAAAACAATACAATTCTCACGACGTTTCGACTGCAACACAAGCAGTCATCATCAGGTGATTGAGTGCTATTCAAAAAGTGTTTTATGTCTGTCTGCCAGTGGGAAATGTTTGCATCTGCCTTGATATCCTGTACTTTGTTTTCTAGTGAATGTCTGGTTAACACGTGCAATAATGAATCATGCCAGTAAGCAATACCAGTGGCCTAGCGTATGTCAGAGATTCCACCTCTGCCCAGATTTATTTGCCTGTTTTATATTAGTATAAGGGCGTATTGGGTGCCACACATTTGTAGCGAGCACCAAACAAATCATTGCTCAATGTTGCCTACCTCTTAACATGAACGAATCATTGTTTATTGGAAAATCCCACTTACAAAATTATTAACTTGCCACTCAAACATTTACATTTTGCAATCTACATCTGTACAAGTGGCTCAATTCTCTGGTTACTTTGTGACCATTAGCCTTTTGCATAATTTAATGCTGTAAATCCTGCAAAATGTTAAGTATTTTTTTTGTAAAATCAGCATTTAAACTACCGTTTATATATATTTTTTATTATTATAGCGATGTCTGCATCATTTTACTCGCAATATGTGAATTATGAAGCTGCATTATTGAACTATTTGAGTAAAATGATGACGTGATAATTATAAAATACTGGTTTGGTCACGTGCTCATCCTTACAGACCCAAGCTGATCTTGAGCCATTCCCACCGCGCCTCATTTGCATCGCTAAGATAAAAAAAACACATTTAATTTTGATTGGAGCTCGTAATGAAGGATAGACTATTGATAGCACTTATTGCTGGTGAGCAGAATGTGCACGGACCATACCGACTTTGCCAGCAAATGTTAGAACGACTCGTGTGATATTACAGTCCGTTTTTTTTTACCAGTTTAAATGAAACTGCTTATAGTAACAGAATAAAGTTACTTCAATTAATGATTGAAATAAAATGTAAGTTTAAGACATTCAATGTGTAGTAATGTCATAGGGCTTTTTAAGACCGTTCATGAAGACATTGAATATATTCTTAAGTCGGTATTGGATGATTCGGCAGCAGTTTAACGATTGGATATTGCAAACATTGCAGCGAACACATTTTCCCATTAAACTTTGCTTTCATTTGCCATTTTGTTCTTCCGAAGTTCCTAGAATGTGGACTCTCGTTTGTACTTCCAGCAGGTGTTATTTCCACACCTATTATTTTCTCAGCATGTATATAATGTGTCAAAAACTTCTGAAATAAGTGTCACTTGAAAGCCTCTTTTCCACATTTTTACTTGTAGTATCAAAAACACGCTTGTTCCATATTCACAACATCTTAATTGGCTTGCATTGTGCAGAACATATTTTTTTATAACTTCCCTCATTGATCTCTCATTGAATATAGTTTGCTTTGTTGGCACGGAGTGTCTAGTGTATAGACAGCCTTTGCACATTAACTTGCTTTCTTTGAAACCGACTGGGGTATAAATGTAGTGATGTTAAGAGACATGGACACCAAAAGTATATTGTTACATATTCTTTGGTTTTTTCGGTGAAGTCACGTAGGTAAAAAAAAATGAAAACAACAAAAAAATGTTTTACCTACGTGACTTTACCGAAAAAACCAAAGAGTATGAATCCTTGCAGTCACGAAAGCTTCAAATATATTGTTACAGCTTGTCTGCTTTGTTGGCAAAACATGCGATCAGTATCTCAATATCATTGTCCTATTTAAAAAAAAAGACTTGCTATGCATTTTAGGCTGTTATTTTAAAAAAAAATGCAGTTGCCATCTGAACAGATTGACACGCGCTTTTGGCTGCCTGCATCCCTGCACCAAGACCTGCTTGGATCATATGGTTGGGTTTCAAAGGCAAATTAAAGGGACAATTGAAGGCTCATACCAGAAGCATGCTGTCATGTGCTTACAACAGCCGTATAGTGTCTGAACGAGCACTACAGTGATTTTTTTTCCACCACCCCCCCAGTGTATTACTTTAAGGGATTTGGTCATCATCATTTCACAACTCTTACAGTGCTTTATTAAACCCAGCAGGAGGTTTGTGGAATTGGAAAAAAAAAATTGTAAATGTTTTTCAGTCTTAGATAATAAAAAAAAATGTATTCTTATTTATGCACATGCATAGTTATGTTAATGACTTCTGAATTAAATTGTTAACCTCATTTGATTTGTCATTATAGTGTGAGTCCTTTATCCATATGTTCTTCATATTATCCACATCTCCGATTTAAGTTTTTTTTTTAAATCCTATGAGTTTTTCTTTATCCAGTTAGCTTTTGCACAGATGAGGAATTCACAAATTAATTCTATTTAAACTCTTCTTTGGATAAAAGTCACTGGGAAGTGGTCACTTGCATATACGACTTGCTTCCTGTGATGTGCGCTTTCGCACTGAATGAGAGGAGTGAATCGGAACTCGTTTCAAATTCATCCTACATACCTGTGTTTAGCTGCACTTTACTCCTCGGATATGGAGAAAAATGCATTGGGGAAAAAAAAAACCCCACTGATAATAGGATCGGCCCTTAACACCCACTACAACAAATCAGATACAAAATATTATCACTCTTGTGGTAGAAGCAACCTTACCGTTAAAAAAGTTGATATTTAACAGTTCACTTATTGATTGTAATGTGATATACTTAACCAAATCTGATTTGATAATTGCATAAATGTCATTGATAATGAATGTCTAGCAGTGTGATGGAGTAAATTGCAGTGCATGCAGGTTTCCTGTCTCACAGATTATTTGTAACCTTCCATGCGCCATATGGTTTGCATTTTATGCCACAGTAGGGAATGTATGTCTGAAAATCATGTTAGGCGATGCCCTACTTTGCGAAGCACTACTAGCAGCTGTGTTGTGTGCATGGTTAGCCTTTACTTGCACTGAATTAATTTAAAATGGTCAGAAGCACAAAAGGTTTTGGTCATTATTAAAATAATAGTTTTATGAAACACGTAAATCTGATTAAATGCTTTCTCTGCAGAGGTTAAGGCTGCGGTATGGAGTGGTCTTTTTCTAAACGTACAAATGGCAGTTTAACATGTTTGTTAATTGTGGCTTTTACCAGATGTGCTGAAGCTGCCTCTAAATAATGTGTTTTTTTTATCGTGTGCAGGAATGCCAAACATGCTTATCAACCAACGATTTAAAAACATGCTTTGTATTTTAATTACAATTGAACATTACCCAATAAGCTGAGCACAAATGCTATCTAATGGTAATATTTGTAAGAGTCATTTCTGGGTACTCGTGTGAAATTCTGTGTAAGGCTTGGCACACTAAACACAAAGTAGTGCTGATGAGAGACCTCTTTATTCTTCATAGTTAAGCGAGCAGAGGGCTTTCCATAGTCTCATGCGCTGGCAATTACTAGTGATGTATTACCGATGTTTAAAATTTAATTATCATGCTGCCTTAAGTGCAGCATTTTCCAAATGGTGTCAGAGACCATATTGCGACCAACATAGGTTGCACATTATTACCGTGTTGTGATTGCATTGGCCAGGCACCGTTTTTGTTTTATAACTTACCTTTGCTTGGTTATTAATTATTAGGCTTCCTAATTCACACGCCAATACGGCGATTGTGGAAGGGGAACACAGTTTGGATGTACAAATGCAAACCGTGGTCATTTTTTAAATGCAAACTGACTCGGCTTTTAGTACTAAGTTATGGATGTTACTATATAGAATACAGATGTCTTTTGACGTAATCGCAATGGGAATTAAGCCAAGGGAGTGAAATAGTGGACCGTTTTCTATTAAATGGCTACTCCCTCTCAAAAATGTACAATTATTGCCAGTTTTTTTATTGCTCACATTTGTTGTGTTGTAAAACGACATTTTATTGGCTGTTGCATCTTCTATATTTCCCTTTATGTAGAAAAGCAAATGATGTACACCGTGATGTGGTGTTTAAATAGGTAGTTCCATCAGTTCCCCAACGTTGATACAATTCACCTCTTTCGCTATTTTTAATGCACGCTCAAAGTCTCATGTCATTGAAATTGAATATGATGCAACTATAAATCATTGCCTGATTATGGTCTGTCTGTTAAAGCCCTATGCATTAGGTTGTCATAGTAAGAGGACTGATTCCGTTTTAAACTATAGAAACGTTGGTTGCTTCCAGCTAGAGGGTTTAAAAAGCATATATAATAGGTGTTCTCTTGACCCCAAAAGAGACAAAAACAGAAACGTGTGGCCAAATGAGGCTCGGTATTGCACGCCTGGCTTTATAATGACCAGGGGTTGGGGTCAATTGCAGAGAAGCATGATCTACTTTTGTCTTTATCCACTTGAGCATAGCTGCTCATGTCAAGCACGTTCTGTGTAATGCAATGAGTGCATATTACATACCCAAACATTTCAATCAGCCTTTTTATTGTTTAATGGAAGGGTAGACATAACTTGGATGGATTTGACATATATTTACAGCAGGACATTTGCAATGTATGGATAGGCCTCATGGCCCCTGTTTATTTTTCTGGGAGGGCATTTTTTTTGGAGCATGCGATTCAACCAAACGTCAGAACTTTTGTCCAACAGATGAAAGAGTAATCCTGCTTTTCTATTGCTTTGATGTGGCCTCGTACTG
The DNA here is from genome assembly GCF_048934315.1 of Petromyzon marinus. Classification (NCBI taxonomy): domain Eukaryota; kingdom Metazoa; phylum Chordata; class Hyperoartia; order Petromyzontiformes; family Petromyzontidae; genus Petromyzon; species Petromyzon marinus. Next base: position 3,077,028 of record NC_133668.1, on the reverse strand, counting down.
TTTCCATCGGGCCACATTTGTTGTTTCTGGATGGCAAAAGCCGGTGTGATTTTTAAGATTTATGCCCAGCCGAGCCCTCTCGGTAGTCCAGGCATGTCCTGCCTTCTGTGCAAAATGTGGTTATGAAGTCTCGATGTCATCCGTTGGTTCCTTTGCTTGTTTTTTGCCGTGGTGATTGAAAGCTGCAGTTATTTAATAGCAATATGTGCAAGTTTCTAAGTATAGTATTCACGTAAAAATACTGATTAGGAATGTTTCTAATGGCCTTAATCTAAGTTGTCTTGTGGTTGTTGTTGTTGTTTGACTTGCATCCCACTGGTATTTTTGCACACAGCGTTGGTGTACGGTGCTTTTTCAGGAATATTTTGCTGTTTTTTTCCTGGATTTTCTGTTTGCACAGTCACACAGTCACTTTAAGATGTTTTCTTGTTCATGTTTTTGTTTTTTGTTCGTTGCGGTTGCACCCGATTCAACAGCCGAATGGCTCACAGGGCTACACCAAATAAACGTGAACTGAACGAATGCCGTGTGATTTTTACCTTTTACATATCGTTTCGGTGAAATAAGAGGGGTATGAATTACGTTACCGAATGTGAACATCTGCATAAAATTGGCACGGTTTTGCCGTTGCTGGACAAACACTTTGCATCAATGTTTATATTTTGTATTCCTTTATCGACGACGGTACACTTTATTTGTGTACTGGTTTGTTTCTATCCCTAAAAACATCGCTCAGGCGAAGTGATTATATTGGTACTAATAAGAAAACATTTAAAAAAAAACATTTTTAATAAAGCAGTTATATTTTTGTTGCAGCTGCTCAACCTTCCTTCATGTCTGTGCTGCTGCGGGGGTGGGGGATATCACGTCTTGGAAGTTTGCCAAAACTTGAAAGAGTGGAGAAGTGTGTAGGAGGGGGAGGGGGATGATGCAGTCATAGGGACAAGGGAAGGAGAATATGGGCAAAGGAAGAAGCAGTGCCTCAAGGGAGATGGAGCGGAGTTTGTTGGCTTTTGTTTTCATGGCCCTGCAATGGTGGCTTGCTTCCAAGGAGTGCTGCAATAAGCCAAGCCCTACTGCGGCTTGGCTGACCAAATGAACACGCATCACATCTGTCAGTTTATGCACGGAGCTCTCACGCCATCTCCCCCCCCCCTCTCTCTTCGATCTACTTTGTTTCTGTTGCCCTAGTCCATTCTTTGCACCAGGGCTGGAAAGCGTTGTTTGTAAGTTCATTACTGAAGTCGACTGTTAAACGCTTCGTTTACATTTCTGTTTCGGTTTGTGTTATTTTTATTGTCTGCAGCCGTTTAGAGCAGTTGCAGAGAATGAACAGAAATGCTCCAGTAGAGTGAATATGTTCAATAAATGTATGATATGTCATTTAAAATATACCTTTCTAATATAATATTGGTTATTGCTACCCTGAATTAAACAGTTTTTGTAAAGAGCTTTGTTCAAGATGAATTGGTGGATGCACAAGATTTCTGTCAACCTTCTGTCATGTATATATACAGCATTGAGCGCCTTTCAATGTTGAGTAAAGATAACATTCGCTAAACAATTTGTGAAAGAATTTCACTGAGTAGCAACATATGAAAAAGCAAATTCCTAATTTTCCATCTAATCACACCTGCATCAGACAAAAGGAGGAGGCATGTTACAATCCGTCTTTGAGGACAGTTAATTCATGCAGTGCTGTGTCAAAACCACATTTAACAATACTGAATTTTAAATCCGCATCATCCTAATCTGCCAACTTGCAGAGTTAAAAAAATAATACGCTCTTGCCTGGCGATACATTTCACATTGTTTAAAAAATATATTGGTACGTCAACGAAAATTGAAGCAAAAATAGTTTGAAGGCAGTGCAATATAATTCAAAAAGTCAAAGATGTGAAATGTTATATTGCATTCGTTTTAAACTTTTTTCCTTGACATAAAATCCACGTGGTTATATATTAGAATTCTGTAACATTTTTACGTATGTACGTTTAACTTTTTTTACACCTTATTCTTATCCTGTACTTAGAAAATACCTTTCGACCTGCTTTAACATTTAGATCGGACACATAGACACTGATGGTGAAAATGTAACACATTAATTCACCTCTATATATATAAAGGGAAATTTGTGATTATGTTCATAGTTCCATTTATTTGGTATAGCCCTGTAAGCCATTCGGCTCTTGAATCGGGTGCAACCGCAACAAACAAAAAATAAAAACATGACCAAGAAAACATCTTAAAGTGACTATGTGACTGTGCAAACAGAAAATCCAGGAAAAAAAACATCAAAATATTCCTGAAATAGCACCGTACACCAACGCTGTGTGCAAAAATCCCAGTGGGATGCAAGTCAAATAACAACAACAACCACAAGACAACTAAGATTAAGGCCATCAGTCTAACTCTGTACTACAATAAACAAAAACATGGCCAAACCAGAAAACTTTTCGAATTCAAAATAAAGCCATAAATGCAATGTAACAGTGATCATAGGGACTGTGACCGAATTTTTAACAATAAACTACATAAATAACCTGTAACACCAAACCCTAGAGCCATAGCTGGCTGCACGAGTCACTCCACAACAACAGGAGCATCAGTCGGAGTATCACATTTTTCAATGCACCTTTAAGATCAGCACACTAAATCAAAATACAGTTAATACTTTGCAGCGGTCATCCGGAGCGAAACATTTTATTTTAGGCCACTGAATAGCAGTAGCAGCTAGGGGTGTACAACTCCAGTTTTGATTGAAGATCTCATAGGTAGTGATTCAAGTTGCAGTTTATTAGCAATAGCATTCCAGACCCTGGAGGCATCAATAGCAAAGGCCCTTCCTCCGGTTTTTGTACGGCAATAGGGAATGTGAAGCTGGTAAATGAGCGAAGACCTGAGGTCAAATTTGTTCTTTGAAACAGAGAGGAGATCCAGCAGGTAGTCTGCGGATTATTTTGTAAGTACATCGTGAATAAATTTGATCTGGTGTACAAGCCGCAGAACATTAAGAGATGTTAAGTTTGACCCAATGTAGAGATCACAGTGGTGAGTCCTGTATGAGGAGTTCAATGCAAATCTTAAGGCCAAGTGATAGATGGAATCAAGCTTCTTCAGTACATTACTTGGGACTGATTTATACACGAGATCACAGTAATCAAGTAGAGGCAGTATGGTAGCTTTTATCAATTCCAAACGGAACATAGGGGGGAAGCAGTGGTTGTGTCGATACAGAAAACCAATTTTTATTTTTGTCTTTTTACCAATATAATCAATGTGATCTTCAAAATTCAGTTTTGAATCCAGGATGACCCCAATATACTTATAGATCTTGACTTGCTCTATTTGATAATTATTTAATGAATGTATTTGGGGAAAAATAACTTCCTGCTTTAGTCCCGGTGAGAAGCATAGCACCTTGGTCTTGTTCAAAATGTTTAGCGTACTTCCCGACATGCAGCAAACTTGAAATTTGCCATGTGGGTACATAACATACTGTACACCATGCAAAAATTATAAAAATACACTTTTGTATATATTTTTATTTGGGGGGGGGGGGGGGGCTCAATAATGAATATATTTTTTTGCACGGCAAGTGAGCTGTGACGTCACATCTGTCATGTGACCCGCGTGTGAGGAAGCGAAACGCAGTGTGCCTGCTGATCGCGGGTAAAGTGCCATACAAATGTGTTGCAGGTCTAAGGCGTTCTTCGCGCGGCATTGCTTTATTATTTGAGTCGTTTACTGCCGTACGCACCCTGAAAGTTGTGTGTGTGTGTCTGCAGCAAGCGCGTGTTATGTGTACCTATGGTTAGCGCTACGCTGCGCTACGAACCTGGCGACCCGAGTTCGATTCCCGCTCACGGCCACCACCGGTGACGATTATTTGAACACGGTCCTGGGCCTCCCCTAGGTCGACTCAGCCTCAAACGAGCAACTGCTATGGTGTGTGAACATCGCCACTGGGGAGACAAAGGCGGCCGGGCGTGGCGAATCCAAGTCCCGGGCGAAGCCGGGTAGTAAAGCTAGTATTTATATAAAGAAGCTTCAAGATATGCACGCTGGAAATTACACTGACAGACAATAAGAGGAACAGCACTCCATCACCATGAAACGTAAATTAACACACTGACGAGCAAATGCAAATCAGACACATCGCATGTCAACTTAACAAAACGGCAAGTTTTGACTTGGGTGGCACACATGGCTAGCCGGGCTGCTGGCTGACGGACAAGGTCGATGACAGAGTGGCCAAGCAGGGGAGCCATCGGACTGTCGAGATCGGCCTAAGCAGAGATGAAGCGATGAGATTGGCTCGTGTGAGAGCAAGATGATGGGATATAAGCATGAGGAATGGCCATTGTGTGGAAGAGGCCCTTAGTCCAGTGGTGGATAGAAGTTGTGGCTGATGACTGCATAATAATATTTTCCAATAGAATATTCAGAAATATGCGTTAACATTACTGTGAATACCCTTGGAAAGAGTGCAACTCCTTGCCTGACTCTTATTATTTCATTTTTGTCACTTCAATCAGTTTCAGTGTAGCCGCTTCATCATTCTAGATTATGCCGATGCTTTTTGTATTTTATTTTATTAAGCCATTACGTAGCAATAGTAAAATTATTAAACATGAAGCATTTTACATAATTTATTCTGAGTGTGTAAAGACGAATTTTATATTCTTGAACGTTTACCATTGTATACCAAATATTAACACACTTCACTGTGGCCTTGTCAGAATATGTATGCATGTGCAGTGAAATTATAAAATGTGTCGTGAAGATTTGTAGATGTTTCATGTCATCTCTGAGTCTCTAGATATAGACAATTGAGTTGTTGATGACTTCGGCGCATTCATCTCAGTCTTGCAAATTCAGGCTTGTTTGGCTTTCCTTGACATGCTTATGCTCTAAATTGCTGATAGAATTCACACACTGCTCACACATTATTAGTAGTCGTGAAGAGTGTTGAAAGTTTTCTGGGGCTCATTATATAAGCTACGGTAATTTTTAGCATTAAAAAAAAAAGAATTTAGGATAACGTGATGCTTGAAATATGTTTAATTGGGTTAGCCTTCTGACATTGGCATTGATTTTGTAATCTATAATTGTGTAACTTTCACGAAGCAAGTCATTCACATGAATGATTAAACACCACTCGGCGTCAGCCAATTTTTCCTTCAGTGTTTATATTGGTGCCAAATTTAATGCGAATGCAAAGGGCAAAGTAATATTGTTTTGTTTCATTTACCTTTTACGTTGGGGACAACAGCCACCCCCCTCGGTTTTGCTGTTTTTCTTGATTTTACAGAGCAAGCCCAACTGGATGCGAGTCGAGAATGGGACCATTGTACAGACGTTATCTGGACGTCTGGTATTTTTATGAGCTACTCCAGAATAGGTCTTTTCGGCACAGAGACGTATTGCGGAAGTTCGGACCGTACACGCGCTGATGTCAAACTATGACGCTTCATTTCTTTTGAAGTTCAAAGTTGCGTTTTAGGCTGTAAAAGAAATATACGGTTCTGCAATTGTATTCGTACTGTTTACGTTTTGTCTTGTATGTTAAACTAACCAACCTCTGTGTGTTTCGTGCACAGCATTGATTGCTATTTCAATTGTACCGTTTGTTTAGTCTCATGTCATTGTTGTGTTTATGTCTAGGACAGTCGAGACAAAAACTATAATAGCTATTGCAGGGAAGCTATGCTCAGACCTCATATTTTTCCATTGATCATATTATCCACTCCATGCTGATATGGATTCGTTTTTGTCTGAATGCACGGGTAGTATTATCACACTTTCTCTTTGAGGCAGTAGTAGTTTGAGCCACTGCGCTCCGGTTGCATATTGGTACATTTCATACCACTGATTTTATTTTACAAGACAGACGGTCATTATTTTGACATTCTTGAAATTTTAAATACAACAAACTTTTCAACTATAGTTACGAGTACAACTGCAGTACATTATTTAATTTAAGTAAAGCTAGCATTGAGATTATTCAAATGTATAACATTCTGAAGTATATTGAGATATGGGAATATTAAATATACATCTGTAAAATAAAATGATTTGCTCAAACGTGTCCACTAAAGCCATGAATATGGAATGTACAGTATAAAAGGCATGAATTGGCCTAAGGTAATCTATATTTGTGACATTTAGAATATGCAGATGTAAATTTGAGTTATCCTGGACTTTGCCTGGAGGCATTGCAGTTTTTGCCAGTTTTCTACCTCGTTTCCATTATTACTTGATCCGCCATACTGGATGTCTGTGAAAAAGAGCTTCATAGCTCATCAGATTCCTCCAGTCTAAATAAAGATTCCGATTCTAACTTGGAACAAAACCGTGCCAGCTCAGTAACAAGTTGCGAATGGCCTAGGGAACAGCAGTAGCAGAGCCTGGCCGTCGGCCCTGACACTCGATGAGGAAATAATTATCCGTCGCAGGCTTGGTGCTTATGGCTACATCCACCCTGCCTTTGCTTCCCCCCTACCCTTGACATCGGTGGAGGGGTGGTCAGATAGTGATCTAAAAAACAAAGTTGTTACAGACCAAATTGAACTTGCGCCTGGATTTACGGTCGGCTATGAAGCCTGATATATGTATTTTTTATGATTTTGTTGGCCACGTTCCTCTTGTGCTTCGAAGAAAGCTTGGGCACAGGTGCCTCGTTTCCAAATTGACCCTGCGACTTCGACATCGGCACTCGGGGTGTTCCAGCTCAAGTGGGTAACACGATTATAAATGGGAGCCAGGCAGCTTGCTGCTGGAACTATTATTGAGCTGTACTTCCAGAGCGAGTTGCAGTGAGGGACGGACAAGGCTTCCCTTAGGTACTGATTCTGGGCCTTAAGGTGAGCTCTGCTAATATTAAAGAACTGCTGTTATCAATGGTAATATGGGAGATCAATATATATATATCTGGGGGACCAATATATTTTAATATCAATATAACAATATCCTATTATATGTAGGTTATTTGCGATTTTATTCTTATCTGCACAGGAAAAGAAATCGCAGAAAACTCCTGCGGATAGTAGGATGGATTTACCTCTCGGCGACTCTTATCCGTGAAATAATCATAGCAGTAATGACTTGCTGCCAATTATCTGTGGGCTGATAACCTGCTGGTAATTGGGTGAATTTGCTGTGCAAGTCTTTAAGTGTGCAGCAGGCTCTTTGAAGCACAGCGTGTTTGCACCCGGCGCTGTGCTTCAAAGACACGCATCTTGTCTCTTTGTATGTCCACGTGAGCAACAGACGCGCCAGAGATACAGAGAAGCAAAAACACGCGAGACACAGAGATAGACATGGAAATATACAAAGATGGAGACACACAAAGGACTCGTGATGTGTCCTGTCCAAGCCAACTTACAGAAACGGATAAGTGTTTCCCTGGCTTCATATATCTCCGTGTCTGTCTTTTTTGTCTGTGGCGAGATGTTAACTACCTTGCTTGGTATGCAGGAGGTTTTGTGTTTGATCCCAAACTTGACGTCTGCATATTTGGAGTTTGCATGTTATCCCTGTGGTCGCATGGATTTTTCTCCTGGTCCTGCGGATTTTCCCTCCACATTTAGAAACATGCATTTAGAGTATTTGCCTGCTATAAATTTACACATGATAAGCCATTTCGTTGAGTTATTATTTGTGGCCAGGTCACTTCTGAAAAAGAGCTATATAGCTCAGTGGGCTTTACCTGATAAAAAAAAATATTACGTGTGTGTCTCTCTGCTCCGTGTGTGGATAAACATGGGTATTTGGAATAAATTACCGCGTGATTATTTATCTGTGAAAAGATTGCGAGTATCAGGAAGCTGCTTCACATTGCATTTTGGGAAAATCCCAGTTAAAAGGAAGAAATAGGGCCACAGACAATTAAATTTCGATTTAAAGCTTTCGTGACTGCAATGATTCATCTTATTTGGGTCTTTCGGTTGACAAAATATTATATGTACAGCATGTGCTAAACTATTTTAATGCTTTTAAAAATGTATTTTCATGCCAATTTAAATGTAATTGACTAGTTTTATTTCTATAGTTTTGTAGTAACCGATGTTGAAACATACGTACTATATTGTATGTTAACATGATGGCAATGTTTACTTGTCTCTCTGGTAAATCAGTTAAAAATATTGTTCATAATTCCTCCACGTATAGTTTCAATCATTTCCTTTCAACCGAGCTATTTTAGTCCAAATGTAGTCGCTGGTTTTCTCATTTTACAATCAATAATAACTGACCCCGATAGCCATGCGAAAGGGTATAGGGTTCCATGTGATTTACCCTATTGATTAATGCAACCTTGGTCAATGTAAATCTTGAAAAGAACATTGATTGAATGTACTTTAACTAGCCTGGCCGTGTGGAAACTTCTATCAGTGCCTTGCAGCCGAGTTTGATTAATTGAAACCTGCGACACCTTGTATTATGAAAACTATTGTTCGTTATCATTGGCCCCCTTTGTGTGTTACGTCTTGCCCTTTCTGTATTATACACCAGCGGGCTGCCTATGCAGACAAGGTGAGACCTTGACTGTAAAGGTAAAGACTGCTGTAAAGGTGGCTGTGTTTCACGTGGGCTTGTCTGGCTTCCTTGCACGCACCGATGATTTGGCAGCTGCTGCTGCTTTGAAATTCCCAAAGAGGAAGATGAGGCTGTAAAGCTGATATGAGTTTGTATGGTTTATAAGGGCCATTGTGTGTGTGTGTCGTTTTCTTTGTGCGCGCGTGTAAATGTTTGTGTGTGTGTGTGTGCGCGCTGAGCGTGCCTGTAAGCCACTGTTGTACAATTTAAACAACTTTTGTTTCTGTTGATCCAACACGTAGAGGACAACCGGAGTTATTGTAGTCTGCTCCAATGGTTTTGAAGACGTTGCACTTACACATAATAGGCCTGTTGTCCGCGTGGAATGCTTTGAGGGATTGCTACCGTTAACTAAACTGTGATTAATTGCAACGTATTTGCTGCTCCACTTCGAATTTGCCGTTTTTTTTTAATTCCATCTGACCTTCCAGATAAGACGACTGCATTTTCCCTGAAAGAGATTGAATTGTGTTTGTTTCAAGAGCTGTTCGGTTGTGCAACGCTGTGTTGTGGGCTTGTCTGTAATCGTGTTTGAGTTGTGCATTGTCCTTTGGTGCAATAACAGGCTACTCGAAGTAGTCGGGGCACAATGAATCATCTGTCGCAGAATAATTACACAGGGGGGAGGGAGGGGGAGAGACACGGCCTGTGTAATCTTCTTTCTTAGTCATTCCTGTGAATCGGTGATAAAAAAACAATTTGGCCAACTTTGATGCTTGTTGTTAAACCGTGTCGCAACTCCTTCCCGTTGGCCATTCATTCCACTCTGGTGTAATTCCTAAGCCGGGGTGCACGCTTGCACGCTTAATTGGTAGCCGTACTCGTATCGATCATTGAAAAATCACGGTGCTGCATATATAAGTAATATTTAAAAAATACTTTTTTTAAACACGCTTTAATGAAATGTACCGTACTAGTAATGGAAGAACTCCACGACTCCAGGAAGTGGCCCCGAAGCTTGCCACAACGTAAGGGACCGTGGCCAATTACAGCCAACGTCAGTTGAGCGTGGACAATTAAACCAAAGCTGAAACATAACCTTGAAAAAATATTGTTTAAAAAAATATATTTTTTTTATGATAGAATATAGTATTGTCATCAGTGTGACATACGTATACCAAGTTTGCAGTCGATACCACATTGGGAAGTGGGTTAAAATTGAGTTACAAGATTTGAGGATACAACAACAGACAAGAGTGAGTTAATAGAAAGCGCGTAATAAAAAAAAATAGCGACCGTCCCGGAACGGATTGAGCGACGTGGCAGGCGCGACTTGGTGGTGCAGGTTGGTTGGAACAAAGCCTGCTCGGCTTGGTAAATGTAACGCTCTTCGCGTACACGAGTAGGGCACTTTGGTGCGCGCGGGGGTGGGTGGGTGGGTGGGATGACAGATTCAGGCACAGGCGACGTGAAGAGCTGGTCAGCGAAAAATTGTGGTGGCTGCTCAACGCGAGCCGAAATCGCACGGGTGTGTTTGGCTTCGGTGGTCATTTATTTAACGTTCAGATTATCCCGCGAGGGCTACTTTACAACCAAATGTTAAATTCTGCATGATGGAGCTAGGACTGTTTTTTTTTAAAATGAACTCTTTATAATGTGTAATAATTACCGTTACTTATGCCGTAAACCTTTATGGCTAATTTTCATCAGCAGTAGATTATTTTAAAGGTTGTGTTATAAATATCATACCTTTGTTGGAAAATAGCCAAGTTTGTGGTCAGTAAAAAACAAATATTTGCATGATACTAACTTTGGTTTATCCAGTATATTATTTGTCAGTGTTGTAAATGTTACGCGAGCAACACTCGTTAACCTCATTCTATTTCAGAAAAAAAACTGTGATGCAGTCGTCATATTTGTCTGCGTCATTTCCCCCATTACAGGTGTAGAATGTTATTTTGTATGAAATTGGAACGTGCAATATAACAGCAAATTGAGTTACGTATACCACTGCATTTGCATATTGTTCCTTTTTGCGAAATGAAATAAAATACACAAACCATTGCCGTTGCATTAAACTCTTCGCTTTTAATCACCTCCTGTGCACCGCTGCTAAGGATTAGTCGGTTTAGAAAGTGATTTCTTTTATACGCTTTGTAGATAAAATTCTTGTTTTAGACTTTATGTTTTGGATGTCCTCCAAATTCTTGCTTGCTCATAAAGCGATTTTCTGGAAAGGTTATACAAAGCGGAACAACAAAGGAATTACAATTTCAAAATACCATCGATGTTGTTTGCTAAATTTGCCATGAGCTAAACTTGACGAAAAAGAAAACTGATTAATCTAGGGTCTGTGCGGGGGGGGGGGGGGGGGGGTGGTAGATGGTGAGCTGGGAAAATGTTATTCTGGGTTGATTCTCATGTGGAGCACAAGGACTGGAGGCGCACGATCACTGCCAAGCCTGAATCTACCCCCCCCCATCCCCACGCATCTTGCAAAGTAATTTTCCTTGGCATGTGTGGTGCTGCTTTGGATGCGCTCCTGTTGCGAGGCAAAGTGCTGGGAAGCGCTGCAACAAAACTGGCGGAGGGGGTGAGGTGGTGGTGGTGGGGGGGTGAACAAGCAGAGCTTTTACTCGGGTTGTTAAACGACTACCGGTGGCCCGTTCCTATTATCCATCACGGGTTACAAAAGTCGGGAACCGTCGACTGTTGCGCGTGGAATCTTGGCAAAGAGTGCGCCGATTGGCACGGTGCGTGCGTACAAACGGCACGGTGGGTGCGACTCTGCTTGGCCAGGCGGGAGCCGCCTCGCATGAACGCGCGTGTGTGTGTGTGTATATACTGGTTGGTCCTTTCGGTAAAGTCACGTAGGTATAAAATGAAATATATCACGACGTTTCGATCGCAACACAAAGCGGTCGTCCGTCCTCGGGCGGAAAAAAATATAATCCAGCAGTGGAACTGCTGAACCGACCGCTTGCGTGGCGATCAAAACGTCGTGATTTATTCTATTTTCTACCTACGTGACTTTACCGAAAGAACCAAAGAGTATGGATTCCTGCAGTCACGAAAGCTCCAAATCAAGCGCGTGTGTATGTTGAGCTTCTTTGTTGTTCCCCCCCCCCCCACCGCACACTTCCGATTGGTGCGGTTGGCTACGTGCGGTGTGAAAGAAGTTCGACATACGTACATAGCTACGGTAGGTCCAGTTAAGTCCCCGCGTGCTACGTCTCTGGTTCTCTGTTTAGGTAGAAGGTGAAAAGGTGCAACCCGGCCTGCTTTTAAAGCACTTGGGTGGTGGTGAAAGAGCCGGGAGCGTACCCACACGTTACCCCACTGCCGCACACAACCTGACGGTCAATAAAACAAAAAGTGCCCATTCAGCTGTTTGGGTGGACAGAGGCAGGGAAATTGAATGAACCCTTCCCCACTGTTTCACGCGCCCTGCCGGGAGCTGGAGTCGAATCGGCGACGTGAAGGTTGCAAGGCAAGCGTGATGAACATTACACTACTGTGGTAGCTGCCTTTGCTTCTCAGTTAAGGGGTAAAGCATTCGCGTTTATTGCCGGGACGTTTCTATGTGTGCGGCAAACCGGTGACCATTTTTCAACGTCGTTTTCATTCGGTTACAGATAAAATCGCAAACATTTTAATAGACCCACTTTTGAGTACCAGTCCTGTAGGCTTTTGTGTGTAGAGTTTGGACCGGACTAAAATAACAAAGTGAAAACTGTATTAATTTAATAATAGGCCTGTTGCTGAAAGCCACAGCTGGGTTTTCTGTATGGGCCATGTTTGCTTCTAAAATTACTCCACACACTGTATGTATGTACAATATTAGGAAACACGTCGTGGATGTTATTGAATCGAAGTAAATCTCGAGCGCAAGGCAGGCCAGTTTTTTTGAGCCACATAATGCTTCACTAAGGGGCTTTTGCATTGCATAGCGTTCTTTTTATTATTGCACTGTATGAGCATCTGTTTCTTGGCTAAACCACCGTAAAAAAAAATGCCATTTTTTTCCGGCATTGCTAACGAGCCACTGCCCTCTCGCACGCGTACATGTCACGGCAAGTCTTTCAGAAATGAAGATAAATAGTAGTTAAGTCTCACAATTTATTAGAAAAAAAATCGCGCGCATCGCACAGTCGCGGACACTTTGTACACACCACCTTGCGTTGCTGCTAATGAGTGTTACTGGCATGAGTGCCTATATTGCGTGGTTATTTTTTTTTTGGGGGGGGGGGGGTGTGGTGTTTTCAGTGCGCCGTGTAGAATTTGCTTCCCGCAAATGCGTGAACCGCCACCACAATCGGGGGGCATTGCGATCTGTCGCCTCTTCTCTTCGTGCATCGTCTGCATCGCTGTGATGTGTTGCGCCGTGCAAGGGAGCGCCTTGTCAATTAATTGCGCAGCTTACGTGTGTTTGGTTAGTTGCTCATACACGCATTGGCCACATACGGTAACAAAAAAAAATCCGCAAAGGTAGAGGGGGGGCAGTCCAGCAGTTAGTTGCTCAAGCCAAGTGCCTCCAATTTTAGAGCGAACTCGCGTTGGAAGGATATTTGGTCGAATCATTCACGTCTTATCGGACACGTTGGGCTTACGTGTGCTTGGTAGTTGATGATACATTGGCCACGTACGGTAACTAAAAATCCACGAAGGTAAAGGGGCAGTCCACCAATTAGTTTATCACGCCAATGCTGGCAGAAGTGCCTCCGACGTAGAGCGAACTCCTGTTTGGAAGTGTGTTTGGTCTCATCATTGGAGGAGATGGGCGACAGACTGCAGTGTACCCGTTGACAGGCATACAGTACGTATGATAAAACATAATAATCAGGCTTTGAAAATGCCAGCAAACATTTCATGACCACAACAAACTTTATTACAGTAATGCATTTCCATAAGCTTTTTCAAACTGTCGTATATTTATAGGAGATACGTTCGATCCACACAAACCTTTTCACTCGACGGTTGCGTTCATATCTATTTCAGTGAACATAGCAGGCGAACCGTCGCTTCTAGCAACATTTGTGCTTTTACATTTGCTTGCATTGCTCTTCAAATGAAGGAAATGCGCGACATTCGGACACGACGGGTGGCTCGGAGAAGCTCAGTACCATGAGTATAAACTAATAAATGTTTAATGTGCGTACAGTTACCATGATCGTTGGCGCCAAGCTACGGAGCAGTATGCCGTGTCACCACTGTACGTCTCGTCGCTGAGAATCGTTTGACAGGATCTCAATTTCAGTGCGGTGGCGTGGCCTTGTTCGGAGAGGGGGGGGGGAGGTAAGGAAGCGGAAAGAGAGGAAGATCGGTGCCAGAGAGATGTGGCACCACCTGAGCCTATTGGCACCAGAGAGGGGAAAGTGGGAACACATTTCGAAATGTGCCGTGGACACCGACGGGGCTTATCTGCCCCATGGATCGTGACGACGACGACGCCGATGATAATGAGTGGTCCGCTCCACGTTTTGTTATTTTCACGGGGGCATCTCTGCCTCAGCCGGGGGTGGTGGGGGTGACAGTTTCCAGTGCGCTTCACTCGTGACGGACGAGCATGTGTAACAGCAGCGCTTGCGTGTGGAGCAAATCCAACTTCTGCCCTTCTTGGCAGTGGCTTTTGTGTTCCAGCATTAATGCAGCCAAGCAAAAGTATCTGAAAAACGTCCTCATTTGTAATCGCTGTAATTTGTGCCTGTTATATACAGTACGCACAAATGTAGTGCGTTTAAAGCTGAGTATTTTTTTTTAAATGACCCACGTCGATGCTTATCAAAAAAACACTGTCCTGAATGCAATGGGGCGCTGCTCGTGCAAGACATTTTAAACTTTGAACGCATACCTGGCCCCAAATGACAGCTCAACAAAAGTGACATATCACGTGGAAATTTACAGCAGCCAAATACTCTGCACGCGTGTCTCTAAATGTAGAGGGGAAAACCGGAGGAACACGGGAGAAAAATCCTCGCGGCCACGGGCAGAGCATGCACCAGGCTTGGGATCGAACCCACAACCTCTTGTATAACGGGCGAGGCAGTTAACATCTCTCCACCGCGGGACCCCCTTATCCATTGACATTATACGAGTGGTTCCCAACCTTTGTTCTGCGGAACTGTTGCAGATGCAATCTGTTTGATTTTTAATCACAAACGCCATCGAGGTCCCGTCGAACACCCCCCTCTTGGTTGACGGTGATCCCGCGGATCAGGCTCGAGTTGAGAACCACTAACATTGATTTAAACTACGTGTTTAATATTCGGCACGTTTTACACATTAAGGGTGGAGCAGTCTACGCCACACTCGATATTCCTCCTTTCCCACCGCTTGCTGTCTCCGTGATGGTTTTTTGTTAACTAGAGCAACAGATTACATTTGTTTGCCTGCTTTGTCATGTACGGTACGTGGAACTGCTTTCGCACCGTAAGTAGCCAACCGTGCTAATCGGAGGTGCAGGGGAACTATGGGTCTCTATGTGAGTGTATGGGTCTCTGCGTGTTTCTATGTACGTTGAACTTCATTCGCACCGTACGTAGCCAACCGTGCTAATTTGAGGTGCGGGGGAAGGACAACAAAGTCAACACGAAAAGCAGTTCGAGTAAAATGAGTTTTCAATCTATATTTAAAAGTGCATAGCTCCAGTGGCTTCTTAATCATACCGTTATTTTAGCACATACTTGTGTTTTGGAGAGGTTAATGTATTTTGTAAGCATTGGTATTTCCCCCCCCCCCCCCCCTGTATTATATGAAAAAAAATAAGTGTGTGTGTGAGCAACTGAAGCTGTAGGGAATTCACTCGTGAGATAACGGACACGTGAGCCCGTCTAAGTTGCGTGCACATGCCTTGCCGATCAATGCGAGATTTAAACATCCTGCTCACGATTTTGTGACACGGTTTAAAGATCCTCTCGGCCGTTCGTGAGAACGTCGCAGACGCTGCACATTTTTTCAAAAGTTCAACGTAATGTTATTAATTCTATTATTTTCTTGCTGTGGTTTTCACACCTGATGATGATTGCTTGTGTTGCAGTCGAAACGTCGTGAGAATTTTATTGTTTTATATTTTTATTTTATTGTTTCCCTTCGACGTGATTTTACCGAAAGAACCAAGAATATGAATCCCTGCAGTCACGAAAGCTTTAAATCTAAATTTAATTATATTATTGTTATTAATTCTGCTTGTAAAATAAATACTAGAACCGTTCGAAAGGCATCGACGTTTTAGCTTTTCGCTGGGTGATGGGTGACGTGATAACCAGCCTGGCGCCAAACACGATAGTTTATCAGCTGCTGATATTGAAGATGATGAATCTACCCCCAGTGCCCAACTGCTGTGGCTTCAGCATGATTGAGCACATCCTACTGAGCAGCTGCAGTCAGACTTGGAATTTCTTTTTTTAAAGAAAGAAACGTTAAGTCTTAAAGTAAGACGCTTACAATGCGTCGGAGTTGTTTATACGTTAGTTGTTTTGTTTAGGTTTAGAAAAACAAAATAGCTTCACGTGACAAAATAAAGTGGTTGAGTCACTTCCCCCCCCCCCCCGCGCACAGCTGTGCTTGGGAGTGACGCTGCTTTACGAGGGACAACTTGCCCAGTTGACTTTAGATTATTTAAGGGCGAATGATTCGGTTTGCGAATTTAATTAGGGAAGCCACGTTGGCGTCATACTAACTACCTCGCCTGGTATACAGGAGGTCGTGGGTTCCATCCCTACCCCGACTCCTGCTGTGTATTTGGAGTTCGCATGTCTCTCTCTCTCTCAGTGGCCGCGTGGATTTTTTCTCCGGGTCCTCCTGTATTTCCATCTACATTTATAATCAGCATCACACGCGTCGAGTATTTGGCCGCAATAATTTTTCACGTGACGATGACTCCACTTCGTTGAGCTATTATTTGTCCACCCGTGGCTCGCCGAACTGCATTGGCTGCCGGTTGCTGAACTAATACATTTTTAAACGCGCTCATTTACGCACACCCAAGTGCTTGCCACAAATGAACCACAATTACCTTGCTGATCTCGTCCAGGAGCATAAACCATCATCACGCGAACTCTCACGGTCATCCTCGCAGCGCTTTTGGCGAACCACCGACCAAAGACGGTCACTGCGTCGAGCGCTTTCAGATGCGCTCCTGCGGCCGTCTGGAATGCTCTTCCTTCTGATATTAGTAAGCCACTGGTTTGTTGTCCTTCCCCCGCACCTCCCGATTAGCACGGCTGGCTATGTACGGTACGAAAGAAGTTCAACATATTTCGATGTAAAGCTTTCGTGACTGCAAGGATTCATCTTCTTGGGTTCTTTCGGTAAAGTCACGTAGAATGAGAATAAAATAATAAATTGATAAAATAAAATAACACTAATATTCTCACGAAGCAGCAACAAAATAAAGACCAATTTATAATTTTATTCTCATTCTACGTGACTTTACCGAAAGAACCAAAGAAGAAGTTCAACATACACACATACAACACATGGACGTGTATGGACACTCGTACAGAGTATTTATTGCATGCAACTTTACACAATAGCAAGATTAGTATGAATACACGTACACAAAACTCACAAACACATGTGCGCGCGCGTGCGCGCACACACACACACACGTATAGGACCGTGAGCGATCGGAAGAGATACGCAAGGAGAGAAACATGAGTAGAGGCGAGGGAGGGGAAAGGCAGGAATTGAAATACAATTAGATTGAGAGCAGTGGGAGAAATGTGAGCGATTTGCAAGATGGGATTATAATAAGATGGAGAGAAAGAAATAGGAATAGACACAGTAGGAGACATGGGCAGAGAGACAAGAGAGACAAGAGAGAGAGACGGGGAAAGAGGCTTCGTTTATTTGATTTGTTCACACGCCGGTCCGGTTTAGCCAGTAGCCCGGCTATGTATCTCCCGTGGTGCGTGAGCGCAGCAGCAGCAGCAACAAAATAAAGACCAAAAAAAACACACGAGAGCGAGTAAGTACAGCGGCTAACAAGAAGGGCATTTAACGGTCATAAACGAAACACGCGCGGGGAGTAAGAAGAGGCTTCGGAATTAAAAAAAACGTGGTACAGGTGCGAGAATGCTGTGTGTTTGGTTTACAGTTTACGGGCAAATAAAGAGGGGGAGTGATGGGGATGGGAGGGAACCAAGCTGCAGTTTAACCGATAATGGGATTCCACAAACGTGGAACAGCAACTTTGGATATACTTTAGTTTTTTTTTTCAACCAAAGTTTTGGGATACGGGGGATATACACGCACACAATTAGAAAAAAAACACATGCGCACACGGAGGTGAAAGAGACGTGGTGCATGTACGTATGTTGAGCTTCTTTCACACCGTACGTAGCCAACCGTGCTAATCGACGGTAATGAGATGAAGACGGGAATAGAGACACACAAGGAGAGAGAGAGAGAGATGGGGAGAGAGACACGATGGAATAAAGACAGGGAGAGAAAATGGCCCAGCGAGGGATTGATCGGGAGAGAGACAAAAGTAGGGGAGACACTTCCGTACCCCCCCCCCCCCTTGATTACAGGAGGTCATGACCCCCCATTTGAGAAGCACTGATTTAAGCAAACAGAGCCCACCATGTGGACGATTAGTTGGCAACACCGGATTCTTGTCGTTTGTGATATTTGCGAGACATTGTTACAGGGACTCCTCTACTTACAAACGAGTTGGGTTCCAGAGGTCTGTTCATAAGTCGATTTGTTCCCAAGTCCAACTTTTCTCCTGTCGATTCCAAACGTTGTTGTACGGCGTGGATTTAAAAGTTGTTTAATTCCCTGGAGATGTAGATGCCACTGGTTCTTCATGTTCTGCAGATGTAGATGCCACCACCACCATCTATTGCACGGCAGTTGAACTTACGACTCTCGGTCCGAACAGGCAACTGGACATACAGACAGGTTTGTTCGTATCTCTGAAAGTTCATAAGTCGAATGTTCGTAAGTAGAGGAGTCCCTGTACGTACATCTCAATTTCTGTAGTAATGATTGGTACTTCACACCAATAAAAGCACGTTTTGTGTTATTCATGTTTGTATAATTGTATTTCACCAGGTGAGAGGCAATTAAGTACAATACTTCCCTTTCCAAGTGAGCCCTGAGAGAGACCATTGCTGTGTAGACTATTAATCATTAAGTGGGCAGTTTTCACATTCATTACTGCAGTACAGTTTGTGTGCTGTGCTGTGTCGGTTTCACGCAATAGCTTTGTAGAGCGAATGTTGATGTTACACTTCGCAGCAAATGGGGTACTTTGATAATGCCTATAGAGATTAGACTGACTATTTACTAATTTTATTTTAGCAGGTAAGGCCCACTGAGCTAATACCTCTTTTTAAGAAGCGACCTGGCCACGAATGATAGCTCAATGAAGTGGCTTATCATGTGGAAATTTATAGCAGAAAAAATACTCTATACGCATGTTTCTAAATATGAACCTCATGGTGGTACCCCGTGATGCAGTCATTGTTAGTCTGATGATGGTCGGCTATGCGGCAATCGACTCCTCTCGACGAGCTGTACACTACGATGCACCACCACGGTGCGTACGAGCGTTCAGGGTTTCGGCACAATCGTCCTCGCTGCGTTTCGACATCGCGGAGTCGTGCACTGATTTCGGATTGATTGATACCCCAGTCGTGGAGTGAAGTACACCCCTGGAAAAAATTGTGTCCCAGAAATGAAATATTTAATTGCCTCTGCCATTTTGTATTTTTTGGTACCCCGGGTTACCGCCATGAGGATCATATGGAGGGTAAAACCGGAGGACCCTCAGAAAAATCCAAGCGACCAACGAGGAGAACATGCCAAATATACAGCAGGCGTCAGGGTCGAGATCGAACCCACGACATTCCTGTATATCAGGTGAGGGAGATAACATCTCCTAGCCACCGCCGGCTGTATAACTTGAACCACAGATGCCGTACAAATTACTGAACCTGTTGACCTCTGGGCTTTCCAGCCGTGTAAAAAAAAAAACTAAGCAGAGTTGCGTGCAGTCGCTTTGGCTACGTAGTCTGGCAGCTTCACGGCAGACTTCATGTCAGCTGCCTATATTGATCGTCATGGCACTGTTTGAGTCTGTGGATTAATGTCTTTCGGTTATTGCGAAAGAGAACCGGGATTGCAAGAGGCAACTGTGTAGACATGTAGCTGAACCAAGATCATTTAAACAAAGTGTGCCATAAACAGAAGCCCTCTGTGTTTACATTGAGGTTTTTTTTCAGGACTTCAAGATTGCTCGGGCTGCTTCGTATCTGCACTGCCAAATTGCGGAAACGTTTTGTAAACATTCACATATTGAACGTTAACATTGTATCATGGGCCCAGATATATCCAGGATTTTGTGTGCGCGGCAGATGCTGTAGACCGCATTGCAGTGGTGCATTAAAAGATGTGTATTTGTGCTAATCAAACGCATGCCTTTGGCAATTAATGATGCCATCACAGCCTAATGAGCACTGCAGTGCACAGTGCTTTGTCAGCCAAACTGCTTAACTGAATTGGCCATGAAAGTTGTCTGCAGGGCAAACCTTTTCCATTGCTGTATTTGAGACGCAATTGTATTTGGATGAATAAGCGCATTGTAAGTCCCAAATTATATCGTAATTGTATTTCCCTATATAGGCAGTGCGAACTCTTTATAGCACTTGATAATGAAAACGGCTTATTTCAATTTGCGTTTCATCTTGACGTATCGAATAATGGAGCATTGTGCTAGTTACTAATGTTCCCATCAAAGGCAAGTTCCAGTGCTTTTATGCTCAAATAAGCACTTGGCGAGAACTCATCTATGTTGCCAGCACTGATCCAGCGGTGTAAATTCGAACTGTCTATGGTGGGGAGCAGTTTATCCATGGGATAGCCGGAAGAAGTCGGACATCGAAAGCCCATTGTTGATTTCCCACAAAGTGGTGTTCATATTTGTTACCAACTCTGGTGACATTTGGGGCAGGGATTGTGATGCACATAAATGGCTCTTTGCTGACCTATCGTGGAGAGGGAAAAGGAGAAAATGGGGCTGCTAAAGAGAACAGAGGGTAGCGAGTAGGTTGAGTGAACAGAAGGAGCAGATGGATGGGGTGAGGTTCACGACTGCCATATATTGCACTGTATCTTGCACTCACCTTCCGATCGCATAATTTTAAATAAATGAAAATGTGTGTCTGGTGTGCCATTGTGGTTCGGGGTCAGAGTGAATACCACTTTTCGAGTTCATTGGCTCTGTACTTTTACATAATGTTTAAATATATACGGGTTGGTTTATTCTCACAGGAGTTCAATTGTCAAGCAAAAACCAACGAAGCTGTTATGTCAAAAACATTCCGTGGAAATACGCCTGTAATGACGGTTATCTCGGAATACTAGGCTTTTGAAGATACTAGACTGATTATGGATTGAAATAAGGACATGTGCCTTGTTCGAGCGTCTTAACTTGCAAGAGTGGCAGAGTTGCTGTCAGCAAATTGAGGGCAAGTCGACTGCAGAACTTGGAAACGTGAAACCGTCAGACTTCTTGGCTTTTGCTCAACTATTTTTCTGTTTCTCCCTCTTTTGTTTTTGTTCCGTACCCGAGTGCAGCTGTGCCTCGTGTGCTACTGTGAGTGATGAAACTACACTGGGAAAGAAAGAAAGAAAATCATCATCAAAGAGCATTTCCAACAGTGGCTTAAACACACTCATTTGTGCCACTCTCTATTTTTTTTTAAACAAGGTATTCAGCAATGCGTGGTATTTAGCTGAACTTTTAAGTATATGTTCATATTTGTCACAACAAAGGTTGGTATGGACTTGATAGTGTACTAAAATTACATTGGCCACTGTCCAAAACAAAATAAACCATACCGCAGCTAATTATTTCCTATATTAACTCTGCACGTACGGAAGAAGTGTACGCTTCGAGGCCAACTCTAAAATTTTAGAGCCAAATGAGCCGACCTGGATTTGACGGTTTACAAACCCCTTCGGTGTTCATCATCGCCATTAATTGAATAGTTATTATTTTTTTCTGTGCAAGCTCATCATTTGGCCAGACACCTCTGCTGCTGTTGGCAGATTCTGCAGAAGCCACCAGGACTGGGCTCATTGCCTAATGGGAGTGGTGTTGCGCTGGAACGCAGACTGCCGCAGTCATTGCAGCCTTCCGATTCATTCCACTGTACACTTTAGTGTGCAAGTTGCAGTGTCTTTTTTTTTGTATACGAGTCTCGTCTGTGACCGTCATTATCACTGAGCGATATTTATTAGTTTGCGAAGCCGGCGAACTGTCTCTGTTCCCTCTTGCTCGCTCGCAACATGGAAGTTTAATGCCAACGCTCACTTTGGGTGTGATCACAGAAAACACGTGTGGTGGCTGCGGTGGTGGCGGTGGGCAGAGGCCCTCAAAGTATTGAGCCGCAGTGCCAACGGCTTGCCGGTGGGGTATGTCAGACAGAGGGAACGTTCTACTTTGGGGGCGGGGGGGGGGTGTTACAGTGGCCCATTGTGGTGTGGGGTTTGCGAAGAATAAAAATTGGGGCAGGCGAAAAGAGAGTCGAAAAAACGAGCTCGTGGCTTTTGTATTGTCACAACATCTCAAGGACGACAATGTATGGTGGGGCTTCTGTAAACTTGTCAGAGTGTGGTGGTGCTTGTCTGCTTTGGTTCTGTGTCATATCCTTCAACCAATGTAATGTATTTACATGCATAATGTACGTACATACCGTATGTCTGCACTGTAGAATGTATACATGCGGATAGGAACAGTGTGCTGTCTGGCAAGTTGCAGACACAAATGAATGACTAAAACCGCAAAATTTCAGCAATTGTTTAAGCTCTTAAGTAGTGCAAATTTCAGCAAACTCCAGCCATTTTCTTATACTTTAGAGCTTAACCCGCATACTTACAAAACGTGTGTTGGAAGTTTATTATTTAACTCTTATGCCTTGGGCAATGAGTAATATTTCCTAAACTCGTGTGACAAATTATGCTAAACAGTATCGCTTCAAGTGTGCGGTGACATTACGTTTTGGGGTTCACGTGCAAAGTTTGTGAGAGCAATATTTTACATGTAGCCTCTTTAAATGTTGCGCACTTTACATTTGACTGAATTACATGGTACAACCTGCATAGCATTCACTCAGTATTCCATGTATATAAAATTATCATTTACATTTGCTAGGTGCTTTTTTCTGTGGATGCCAATAGACACAATGCACCAGCTACTTGTTCCATGGATTTTCTTTTGCATGAAATAGTGCCACGATAATTGTTTTAACAATTTAAATTATGCATTTGATATTTTTTAAATTGTAATAGAATTACCTGGCTGAGTAGATAACACTTTAAATCACATTGTCACTTTGAATCACATTGTCATCTCGTGTTGTTTACAGTTGTAGTTATATTAATCCGTAGTGTAGCATTATCGAGATATAATCCATGAGTACACAATCTATGTACGGTACATGCCAATGTAGCATACAATTCCTATTTTTTCATTTAAAAGAATAAGACCAGGTGTATGGTGTGGGGAGCGGCAGTGTAGCGGTTAGCACGCTGTGCTACGAACCCGGCGACCCAGGTTCAATACCCACTTAGGGTCATCGCCAGTGACGATTATCTTGGTCTCCCCTAGGTCGACTCAGCCTCATTAATACTTAGTGCAGTGTGTAAACATCGCCACTAGTGAGACAAAGGTGGCCGGGCGTGGTGCCTGCCTTCATAGGTGCTCGTTATCAGCACTTACCCTAACGGTACTCATTGTGAAATGAGTACCAACAGTAGTTAACCTTTGCAAAATTGGATATACCAGCCTCTGCCACTGGAATGTGGAATTTCCACCACAGACTCAGGGCCACCAGCAGGGATGAGCTCCACTCTCCATGGTCATTTTAGCAAAGATACACTTATTAGTCCGCTTTTTTTTTTACACTCGTGAAGGAAAGTCTGCCTCGGGCTTACTTTGCAGAAAAGTTCTGTGCCCACAGTTTTCACCTCCAAAACCCGAATAATGTCCCAAGAACAATGAATAGTTGCCGCTTCAGTATTCTATTTTAGTAGCGACTCCTGAGTGGTAAACACTACCGGTTTCCTTGCCATGTATTGACCATTCTTCCGATCTCATTTTCCCTGCCAAAATTTCTCACCCGTGACACAGATAAAGTGCCAGCGTAGGCCATTTGTGGGCTACCATGCACAGCGTATCGCTGTTTTGTGCCAGAATGATATTGCCTTTAGTTGTGCAGGACATGACGGAATTCCTGTCCGCTAACTTATCTTGATACGCACGGCGCGGTTGTAGTCTATGCCGCGGAGCCCGCGTTCTTCGTGGAGAAGTCTGCGATTCGCGGACGTTTCTAAGACGTATTTTTCAAAAGTGAATTAGTTTTTTTTGTGCGCGCGTGTGTGTGTGTGTGCGTGCATTTGTCTTGCAGCCACAGCGTACGCGGCTGCCATGGGGGTGTGGGTGGTGAGCATCGCCACGCTGACCTACTTCTGTGTGTCATCATTCGCAGCCAAAGGTAACAGCTGCACGCAGCAAGGATCTGCGAAGGCCCTGGCATGGGGCATGTGGCTACGCCGTTTACATTCTCCACTGGACTTCAAATAACGCGACCGTTTGTGTGCCAAGTTTACTTATGTATCCAGGGAAAAATCCACGCCGAGACGTTAGGACTGTTTTTTTTTAAGAAGGGGGGGGGGGGGTCCTGCTGTTGCTGCTACATTGGGTTTTTTTAAAGAAGATGTTTTCAGCGAATTCATCACGAGTGTTTATTATACACGTGGGAGTAGAACCGGAGCACCTCCAGGGGGCCACAGTCTCATCATCTTCTTCCATTTAATAGTTTAAAGAAATTCAGTAGAAATGCCAGACATTTGACATGCGGAATACTGATAATAAAAGTAAGTTATTGTAGTGAGTTTTGCAATTTTTTTTATATGCGGCATTAGGTAAGAGCTTTTGTTTGTCATGGCCAAGATGATTTAACTAGTTGCTGTGTGCAGGCTGTTCGTTATGCAGGTTTGCCCTCTTGTGGCAAGAAATATAATTTTTTTATTTGTCCTTTTATTAAATAGCAGCTGAACGAATAAAAAAAAATCGGTTTCTGTATATGTTTACTTAAGAATGTGTGAGAATATTTCAGTTTTTTTCTCCATAATTTTTAGCTTTACAAGTATCATTCAAGTATGGAACGCGGTTTGGTAAATTATTCTGAATAACCCCAGGTTATTTAATCTGTTACCACCGTGGTCCTTGAAACTGCCGTACATGAAGAAGGTCCATTAACCAAAACATCATAACAGCAGGGTCAAGGTGCAATCATTATGCACATGGTACACTGCTGTTAACGCACTCTTTGAAGTTTCAGTCGGCATTAACAGAGTGGATTAATATTGATTGTCTCTATATTTGAATGGACCCCACTACAGGTGGTAATGTATGTATTGTTGATATTTCAAATGAAAATGTAGCAATACAAAGTTCTACATTAAATAGATATTTACATTTTACTCGTTAAAAGTGCTCGCCACAAATGGCCCACAATACCTTGCAGATCTGGTCAAGGAGCATAAACCCATCATCACGCAAACTCTCACGGTCATCCTCGCCGCGGCTTTTGGCTAACTGTCGTACAAAGACGGTCACTGCAATTGCGCGCTTTCCGATGTGCTTTTGCGGCCACCTGGAAGGTTCTTCCTTCAGATATTAGGAAGTCACATGGAGCCATGCACTTTGAAATCTTCTTGATTGAAAACTCAAAATCTGTAGAACTGCTTTTTGTGTTTAGTTTTGTTGTCCTTTCACCGCACCTCCCGATTATCACGGTTGGCTACGTACGGTGCGAACGAAGTTCAACGTGCACGCTTTGTAGAAAGTCACTAGTGCTCATCCTTTGGACATTGCAGAGTGATGTCGGTGTCCTGCCTACAGAGATGGGAGATAGCTGCCCATTGCTCATTTGAGCAGGAAGACACTTAGATTGAATACTGTTTTGTTAAGTCGCTCTACAAAATAACCAATTGAAACGATTCTGTACCAACAAACTAACGACCAACCATTAACTCGCCGCGTGTGTATTAACACATTTACTCTCCGTGCCTCCCCGTGTATGAGATGTGGGCTTGGAGAGCCCGCCGTTTGTCTGCGCGTGCGAAGGCATCTGCGGCGAAGAGTCTCAGTGCAACGGGCAGCGCTGCTATTCCGCCCTAGAGCTGACTAATGGGCGCTACGTGGAACTGAAAGGCTGCCTTCCCAATGCCGAGCAAGTACGGCTGACCTGCAGCACCCCCGCCTCGACCAGCCAAGTGGTGATCGAGTGCTGCACAGGAGACTGGTGCAACTCCAACCTCACCGCCACACCGCCCCCTGATGGTAAACTATAAACTATTTCAAACGTAAACTATTTCCTATTTTACCAGGTGAAGGCCCACTGACCCTCCGTAGCTCTTTTTCAGAAGCGACCTGGCCACAAATGATATCGCAACAAAGCGGCTTATCTATCATGTGGAAATTTATAAGCAGCCAAATGCTCTAAGCGCACGTTGATTCTAAATGTGGAGGGGAAAAGAAGGAAGAAACTCTAAATATACAGGCGTCAAGAGTGTTGGGATCGAACCCACGGCCTCTTTTATACCAGCCGAGTGAGATAACGTCTCGCCACCGTGGCCGTCCCTGGTAAGCACTGCACAGCCGTGTGCTGGGCTGCACGCTTAGACACGTAGACGCAGTCTGTCCGCCACATAGGGCCTTGCCGAGCTGGTTGGATCTTAAAGTTTTATTTAAAGCTTTCGTGCCTGCAGAGATTCACATTTTTGGTTCTTTCGGTAAAGTCACGTAGAAGGGAAACAATAAAATAATAAAAATATAAAACAATAAAATTCTCACGACGTTTCGACTGCAACACAAGCAACCATCATGAGGTGTGAAAACCACAGCAAGAAAATTTGAAAAAAGTGGCGTTATTTTTTTACGTTGGCACCACGGAGAGCGTTTTGGCAGTTATTTAAATGGACGAGTCCATCTATGTTCGGAAAAGAGGAGGGAGGAGTCGAAAATAATGCATGCGGTCTGAAAGCCACCGTAAGCGTAAACAATCAATTAAGACCCGAAATGGTTTATCAAATCCTTCCAATTATTGCTAAGCCAGAATCCATCTTCTCGTGATAATTTTATTGTTTTGTATTTTTATTATTTTATTGTTTCCCTTCTACGTGACTTTACCGAAATAACCAAGAATACGAATCCCTGCAGTCACGAAAGCTTTAAATCAAAACATTGCGATTAGTACACTTACTCTACTGCCTTCTCCTGGCGACCCAGGGTTATGGCATCTCGACACCCACGAAAATGGAGTTTCACGACGTTTGTGTGGTCCACTAATCCTCGTCTCCACAGTGCTGGATTACAGGCCACGTGCATAGCCACCACCGCCAGTATTAAGCTGAGCAGTTGGATGGTATTTAGCGAGGTGACCTCTGTGCACGAGTAGGTGATCATAGGCTTCTCTAGATTTAAAGCTTTCGTGACTGCTAGGATCCATACTCTTTGGTTCTATTGGGTAAAGTCACGTAGGTGACTTTACCAAATACGTGACTTTACTCAATAGAACCAAAGAGTATGGATCATAGGCTTGCAGGACGACATGGTGGCCAGCAGAGGGCAGTGCAGGAACGTCCATTGCTGTGTTGAATGCATAACTCCCTGTGTCTGAAGCCTGCATTCACCAACCCGTATTGACAAGCATGGTGAGGTATGGGAAAATAACGCCTGCGACCGGTGCGGTGTGGGGAGGCCCTTGTCCAGCAGTGGATTGATGAACGGCTGAATTTGGACACGTAGAATCACAAATGTCACCATCGGTACTGTTTGTTTTGTAAATAATACAATGTGAGTCGACAGCAGGTATAGCATGACACACAAAACAGTGTGCAAGGTGTCTGTAAGGCCTGTGATGTCATATGTACATCCTATTTTTTATTGTGGAATTGACCGTCTATAAATGCTATACTAGGCCTATGTTCTACACATTTCTGGGGTGTCTTGGGGAAATTGCAGTAAACAGGGGCGAACCGCATTAATGCCAAAATCTTATTTTCAAATCGCACAGATAATTCATTCAGGCATAGTGCACTTAAAAGTGCGTAATAAATAGGCACAGGTAAAGACCAAGCTAATGGTGCACCTTTAAAATCACCCCCACGCTTGCACAAACATGTTTTCATTTTAAAGTGACGTAAAATTCCCATATGTTCAGCAGGTATTTTTTAGAGGCTGTTATTTTAAAAACAAACCATAGTTTCTGGTTTTCAATCAGAAATGTCTGTAGAGGGCATCCATGCAAAAGTTAATGTGCTTCTTCTAATAATGTAATAGAGGAGAAGAGAAAGTAATATATGTCAAAATTGCACAACAGATGTTCTGCATTTTAGAGTGACATGGAAAATTAGGCAGATGGGTAGTATATTGATGAGAGTGCTTGTCACTGAACTAGCTTACATGGGGTCAAAAGGTCAATTCCTGCAAGCATGCTTCATTGTAGACATAGGCCCTGTGGCACGGTAGGAAGAGTCTGCTATCTGTTGCTAATCTCATGGTCAAAAAACAACTGATAACTCAACAGAATAGTTAACCAGAAACGTAACGGTTATATCTCAATGGGTGAACGGCAGCCATGGTAAATATGTGAACAATGTAATCTGCGCGAAATATTGCTGCAGATGCATTGTATAAGAACCGACATTTTAGTCGTGTAGAATGTACACAATCCTGTTATAAAAGAGGTATAGGTGGGAATATCACATGGCTACGGTGACTGTGTAAAGTCTTGTGACTATTTGCTTGATCGACATTTTGGATGCCGGTGCTTGTCGGCAGAGCACTGCCACAACGTTCAGAAGTGGCTTCACGGTGAAGTTGGCAAAATGTAGAAAATCACGCCGGAGCTTCATGGCTACACCGCCATATCGATGCATAAACTCTTTATAGTTGAGGCATGTGACGTCGAAACACAAGCCGGCACAATACAAAAATATCTCGGCAGTGGCCACAGCCAACAGCAAAGCTCTGACGAGACACAGAAGGTTGAAATGGTGCAGGACAGTGCATTGGCCTCTATCATTAATATAATTTGTGTCTGTTGGGTACGTTGGAGAGGTCATGGGATGTGTGAGCCATGATTTTTCCCTTCCAGTGTCCTCACGCACTAGTCGAACACCGATGATACATTTCCTTATTGCAGGCGGTGTGTAAAAAGTGTATTTTAATGTTTATGCATTGGAAAACAGTCGTTGCTCACTGCATTTATATATTGCAGCTGTGATAAACCTTGCATCTACCGACGGTATTGGCAAAACGAACATTTGTTTGATCAAAAGGATTTCCGTGAAGAGTATTCCAATGAAATTAGACATTGACAGTGAGGTTTATTGCCTGCTGCTGAGTTTCTATTGAGAGGATTTGTTTACTGCATTCATTAGCGAAGAGGCAAACCTTGTTCCACATGAATAGTTAATGTTAATGCTCCTCAACAAAAGCGCAAACATTACACCATCACATTAAAACAATATTTTTCCATATGTCTGCTTTTAAACCCTGTGTACAGTCATTACTCATTGAAACTGAATATTGAAGTGCTGCTATTCATAGAAACTGGTATCAGCGTCAATATTGTCTGTTTGAAATGTACATGACGGTTATTCGTGTTATTCGCAAAAAATACAACTCAAGTCCCGTTAATAAATGTGCTTTTAAATGAGACTTCAAGGGATTTGAGTTTCAATATAGTGCACGTATAATGCTGCGGTGGCTATCTACTCTCGAATATTGACGTAGTTTGGCAGATGATGTGAAAAACTGAAGCTGCAGTAATAAATGTTTCATACATTTTGAATAATAGTTCATGTTTTGATTTAAAGTTTTCGTGACTGCAGGGATTCATATTTTTGGTTCTTTCGGTAAAGTCACGTCGAAGGGAAACAATAAAATAATAAAAATATAAAACAATAAAATTATCACGACGTTTCGACTGCAACACAAGCAATCATCATCAGGTGTGAAAATTTCGAGAGAAGAAAATTTTCTTGCTGTGGTTTTCACACCTGATGATGATTGCTTGTGTTGCAGTCGAAACGTCGTGAGAATTTTATTATTTTATATTATTATTTTATTGTTTCCCTTCTACGTGACTTTACCGAAAGAACCAAGAATATAATAGTTCATGCTAATGGTGCTGCGGACAAACATAACTTGAATAAGTAATTTCTGTCACATGCAGGTACAATCCGCTTCCAACCCTGCAATACATGAATATTTTCACTCGGTCTGCCTGTTTGAATAAAACATAATTCAGGGCTTGGGACTTTACACTAGATTTGTCTGCACATGCATAAAAAATATATGCGCATTTGCTATATTCATAATTTGTAGCGTCATGCTCGAGACGGAAAGGTAACGTGTGTTTTTCATTCACAAACTATGCTTTCACGGAATGCTCATTGGCATGGAAGAACATGTAATGTGCACACGCCTAATTAGGTAGCGGAAAACCTTTTTTGTGGAAAGCTATGAAATGTTTACTGTCCCGAGTAGGTGAAACAGAATACTCCTTTATGGGTCCTGCCAATGAGGGAGCATTTTAGCGCCGAAATATACGGTGGTGTATCTTGCGGCAGAATGCAGATTATCATTCAGTAGCCTGCGCACTCCTAAAATTACCGTCCGGTAATTACATTGCAAAACAGAAACTTTATTGACGAATCATTCGACTTTCATTCGTTTAATAATATATTTTAATTCTTCTTCTTGTGCTAATCATTTTTTTTTATAAATGCATGTTTAGCGTTACCAGTTTATGCACCAGCCCAAACATGAAACATACTTGACACTGACTTATCGTGAAGGATTTGGCTTTTTAACATTAATTACATTGATAAAGCTGCTTCCTGGTATAGAGATTTAGTTGCAAACCTAAAGTGCCCCGCTTGTAATAACCAAACTCTCCCCACGGCTATTATTAACCTGAAAACATGTTGGAAACATGGATCAATCCCAGGGTTTAAATTTGGGACCATACATTCTGTAACGTTTATAGATCTTGATTTAAAGCTTTCGTGACTGCAGGGATTCATATTCTTGGTTCCTTCGGTAAAGTCACGTAGAAGGGAAACAATAAAATAATAAAAATTTAAAATTCTCACGACGTTTCGACTGCAACACAAGCAATCATCATCAGGTGTGAAAACCACAGCAAGAAAATTTGAAAAAAGTGGCGTTTTTTTTAACGTTAGCACCACGGAGAGCGATTTGGCAGTTATTCAGGTGGACGAGTCCATCTATGTTCGGAAAAGAGGAGGGGGGAGATGAAAATAATGGATGCGGTCTGAAAGCCATCGTAAGCGTGAACAATCAATTAAGACCCGAAATGGTTTATTAAATCCTTCAAATGATTGCTAAGCCAGAATCCATCTTCTTGGTTTGAATTGTCTCTGTGTTTGTATATGTGGATAGCCTCATGAACGAATCTCTCATGGTAGCCAGATGGCTTGCAAATAACCTCTGTCTTGGAGAAGTCAATGTTATGTGAGCCTACTGAATTATAACAGTGATCTGCCACGGCCGAGGTGTTGGTCCTACCGTGTTTTAGGTCTGCTTTGTGTTCACGGATGCGGTCCGAGACATGTCGTTTGGTTTCTCCAATGTAACTACTACCACAGAGGCAACTTAGTTTGTAGACGCCAGGGTACTGTATGTCCAGAATCACATCTTTTACAGACGGAACCAGATTACGGATTTTATGTAATGTGTTGAATCGGACCTGGATCTTGTGTTTATTCAAGATTTTGGAGATATTTTTTGTGATCCCCGCAATGTAGGGTAAAGTGATGGTTTTGAAAGGCTCCTCAAGAGGGTCCTTCTTCATGGTTGGAGTGATAGCTTTGCAGATTGTGTAGTCGGAGTAACCATTAGCCTTAAGAGCTGGTGTACGTGCTTGAGTTCACTGGCTATGTGTTCCTGGTCGGATATGCATTGGGCTCTATGGTGCAGAGTCTTGATGAGGGAATTCTTCTGGGATGGATGGTGGTGGGAATCCGGTTTCAGGTAAGCATCTGTATGGGTAGCTTTCCTGTAGACAGAGTGGCTCATTGAACCATCAGGCGTCTTTTTTATTTTTCTAATTTTCTTGCTGTGGTTTTCACACCTGATGATGATTGCTTGTGTTGCAGTCGAAACGTCGTGAGAATTTTATTATTTTATTCTTTTCCTTCTACGTGACTTTACCGAAAGAACCAAGAATATGTTTATAGATCTGTCTTCGAGCTATAGAACGAGCGCGCTTTAATCTGTCGTTTCATAGAGGAATGATGAGCAGGCTCCATCTGGAGAATAGGTCTTTCCATTTAGCCATTGAATCAGGTGCCGTAGCACAGCAGTTCTATGCATTATTCACGTTTAAATCACGCTTGTACGTAGTAAAACCGGATTAATTAACGTATTTCTCATTCGGTGTATCTGGATTGCTGAACCACACCATGAAGCAATGTGTGCTGTTACTTGCAATATGACCTATTGTGTAATTAACAAAAAGACATCAATACATTCTTCAATAACACTGCCATAAAATGGGGAAAATATATATTCTAGCTGACCTTTTGAGAATGAGCCCTTGGTGGCACACGCATGCATGTATGTTAAACTTCTTGTGCACCGTAAATAGCCAAACGTGCTAATCGGAGGTGCCGGTGGGGAAGGACAACTACATATGCAATTAACACCAGGGTTTTCTACTGCACGCGCTGCGTGCATGCGTGATGCACACGTGCCTCTCGTTGCTTTACAGACGAGATCGAGGTGCTTCCGTACAGCCCGGGCACCCTGGCAGTGGTCATCGCCGGCCCTCTCGTAGTCCTCGTGGCCCTGCTGACGGCCGCCGCGCTGCTGTGCCGATCGCTGCACAAGCAGCGTGCCCGCCACCTGCACGCTCGCGACGTGGAGCGCGGTGCCGCCGACGGGCTCATCACGTCCAACGTGGGCGACAGCACCCTTGCCGTGAGTGCTCACCACCCCCCCCCCCCCCCACAACCGCCGTCGCTCGTACGCTCGCTGCATGGACGTGACTCGAGCCAGGCGGTGGAGGCTATGCTGCACGTGGCCTGTAATACTTCACCACGAAAGGCAGCCAGGGTTGGTGGATCGCGGCACAAATATTGCTTGTATGTATGTTGAACTTCTTTCGCACCGTACGTAGCCAACGGCGCTGATCGGAGGTGCCGGGGAAAGACGGCAAACTTAACACAAAAAATCAGTTTAAACGAAATTAGTTTTTCAATCTAGAATTAAAAGTGCATCGCTGCAGTGGCTTCCGAATATCGGAAGGAAGAGCGTTCCCGACCGTCAAATAAGCGCATTTGAAAGCGCGCGATGCTTTGTGTTGCGGTTACCGCGCTGCACTACGAACCTCGCGGCCCGAGTTTGATTCCCGCTCACGGCCAACACCAGTGACGGTTATTTAAACTGGTCCTGGGCCTCAACTGACTCGGCCTCAAATGAGTACTTGGTGCAGTGTTTAATAATCGCCACCGGGGAGACGATAGCGACCCGGCGTGGTACTGGCCGCCGACTCCCACGTGCGCTGTTCCGGCCTTCGTAGGTGCTCACTGATAGAACGTTCCCCAACAGTCTGTTCAGGCTGTACGGGGGATCTTTGTACCCTGGCTTTCCAGGAGAAGGCGGCACAGCAAAATGTGGACTCCACCTGTTCTGTCTGTATGGAATAGTGTTTCCTCCCTCGCACACGTGGGTTTGCTCTGGGTGCTCTGGTTTCCTCCCACACATGAACACTCATTAATTGGCCGATGACACCTTAATGTATAGAGGACTACAGAGCTCGGGCAAGTGTTGGCACCGGCTCATTGTGTGACTGCCTTCCCGCTTGTTAGAGTCAGATCATTATTTATTGATACTGGAGGAATCTGATGACCTAAAGCTCTTTTTCACAGATGTCCCATAGGGGCGAGTAAGAACGTTACAACAACAAACAGTACAAAAACATGATAGTAGTGCAAAGTACAAGAAAGGTAAACACAATGGCGGAGCCAGGATTTTCAGGTAGGGAGGGGCAACCCCTCCAGCAATGAAAAACGATAGAGGAGATTTTAGTAAGTAAGGACCTGTCCATTGCTTTTTATTTCACGCGTGTGCGGCGAAGGCACAGCCATCGATCGAAGGTCGAATTCGAACCGCGTTGTGTGATCGCCATCGCGCTCGCTGAAGGTGAATACCTTCAGGGAAGTCGTGGACTGTATAGGCAACTAAGCACAATTCTGTGAGTCACTTATAACCGCTTTGCCGTTACTTATTGCCAATTATGGACTCGGACTATTGTCCTATCATCTCATAGAGTCCCTGGAATGTAATAATATGCTACGCAGTGGGGGTCGCAAAATGCCGATTTATTACTAACAAACCCCAATGATCCAATCGAAATTAGGGATTTCGATCGGATCATTGGGGGGGGGGGGGCACGTGCCACCCCACCCCCCTCCATTAGCTCTGCTAGTGGGTAAACAAATCACCCAAACACATATAAATAAAAACTAAACCATCCCCATCCTACCAGGCAAAGCCCACTGAGGTATTAACTTATTTTTCAGAAGCGACCTGGCCACCAATGATAGCTCAACAAGGTGGCCCACCATTTGGACATTTATAGCACTTTAAAATAATAAAAAACTATCTAAATGCATGATTCTAAACATGGAGGGAAAAACCGGAGGATCCGGAAAAAAAAATCCACGCGACCACGGGGAGAACACGCAAAGTCGAAGTATACAGGCGTCGGGGTCGGGATCGAACCCCCGGCCTCCTGCATACCAGGCGAGGAAGATGACATCTCACCACCACACCTCTGATTTGTTCTCTGTCGAAAACAGTAAGCGAATACTGTGCACGTTGCACGTTGAAGTTATAATTATTCTCCGAGTGAATCCAAATTCGGTCGGGCTCTCTAATGTGTTTTCGGGTTGTGCACCGCGGTATTATTCAGCATGGTTTGCGATGATGTTTTTGCTCCAATGGTGCGAGAGCATTATCGACACTTGAAATGTTGGGTGGTACTCTTCTGTTTTTCCACGCTTTTATTTAACTCGCTCCGTCTGTTGTCGTGTCCTCAAATCTTGTAACTCAATTTCAACCGTCTTCCCAATGTCGTATCGACTGCAAACTTGGTATAGGTATGTCATACTGATGACAAGACTATATTCTATCATTAAACATAAAAATATATATTTTAAACAATCTTTTTTTACGGGTCTAATTGTCCACGCTCAACTCACGTTGGCTGTAAATCACCACGGCCCCCTTACGTTGTGGCAAGCCTCGGGGCCACTTCCTGGAGTCGTGGAGTTCTGCCGTTACTCGTACGGTACATTTCATTAAAGAGTGTTTAAAAAAAAAGTATTTTTAAATATTACATATTCATTGACAGCTCTGAAGCGGGATTATAAACATTTCCGATTTCCAAGGCGTGCGGGGGGGGGGGGTCAGTAACTCCGTTTGAGTTTGACGTTGGCCAGTCTGCCAAGGTGTAGCTCTCTCTGGCAGGTTTCAAATTGTGTTTCCAAGGGCTCTCGACCAGATAAGTCAACTCTCGACCCATCGTCGCGATACAAAATTAAGCGCCACTTTCCGTGACGTTGACACCGGTGGGCCCCGATGGGAGATGTTGAGCACCATCTGAAGAAGTGGGAAATCCCAACCACTGCCTGTGAACTGCCGCGGAAGATCTTTGGTGGTGACGCTTATTGATCGGTTAGCGTTTTTACGGGCAACGCTGAAAAATCAATATGATAAATCATATGCTTTAATGTTAAAGGTCAGACATTTGTTTTGCATTATAAACAAGTGTTAATATATTTCGAGAATATTGTTTTTTTGATGTCGCAGTATTAAATGTCATCGTGGGTTTTTTTTGTTACCAAAGGGTAAACGATGCAAGTTATATTTGTTACAAGGTTATCCATTATATGAGTAGTCATGTTGCTGTTGTGTTGCTCGTACTTTGGACTGATAAATTGTTGGGTCATGCAGATTAAATGTCACGAAGTAGCATGTTACATAAGTGAAGCCAATGGAACAGTTTGTGATTGGGCAGTAGTAGGTTCATGGCTTTGGCATCCTAGCTACACTCGTGCTGTTTATGTGTTTGCCTGGTGTTTGTCACACTACTGGCATATCAGGGCAGGTCATCAGTACTTTGTAACATGACTCTTATGATTTAAAGCTTTCGTGACTGCAGGGATTCATATTCTTGGTTCTTTCGGTAAAGTCCCCACGTAGAAGGGAAACAATAAAATAATATTGTTTTATGTTTTTATTATTTTATTGTTTCCCTTTCTACGTGACTTTACCGAAAGAACCAAGAATATGACTCTCATGGTGGAGATTAAGCACTATAGAGCTGTTTGATTGCTATAATTTGCTTTTGGAACACGAGAGTGAAATCATCATCATCATCATCATCTTTATCAGCCATGATCAATCCACTTCTGGATTGTTACATCCCCGTGATACAACAATCCCCACCTAGCACCTGCTCACGAGCTGATCTCAATCGCTCCACCTCTGTGCTGCGCCTCTTGTTTGGCTGCCACCGCGTACTTTATCTCGCCCAGCGACCGTCATCCCTTCCAGCGATGCGCCCTGCCGAGGTCCGTTTGCCTTTCTAAACCGGCCAAACTCAGTGCCTCGAACCGGGCCATACCTTCTCCAATCCTTGTTCCCTTTCTCTGCATAATCCCAAGTGCGTATCTCTCCAAACTTCTTAGTGCATTTTTGAGCTTTTTGTTCAATCCTCCCCATCTCTGTTCATGTTTCCAATCCAAATGTCCGAGCAGGAGAAGTATGCACTGATTCAAATCTTTCTTCTTTAGAGGCATTGTTATATTGGGTTTTCTTGTCAAGTTCAGCTTTCAAATGTTGCTCCATCTCACCCTTATTTATAACTTCATTTCATAATTTTGATCTCGATCTGCCTTCAATGATTGTCCCGTGAAGTAGAGTACTGGACAAACTAGCACTTAACTCCTTTTTACTCTCAAGCAGTATACTTTACGTCAGTGTATCGTCTGAAATAATTATTATAATTTCAGCGATATATAGACATTGGTTTGGATGTCACGAGTGAAGAGCCAAATACATCAGCTATTTAGTTTCACACCTAAACACCAGTCTGGGTTTAAACACAATAGCTGTATTTTATACATGCTATCTGATGTTTGTCCTCAATGAAGTTAACTCCTTTCACCGATAATGGGAAGCATATGTACAGTGTTTGCACATACTAACAAGTTAATGCAAGAGGGGAATTTGTCGTAAATTGGATGTCGCGCTTTTGCCGAAGGGGCCAACACGTTCACAACTCACAGTTCGACTGGTATGGGCTTGTGACAACTGTAACTCAACAAACGTATGCAGGTTGCCATTTAGCCCCACATTTAGTCTCCCATTTAGCCTTTCTTGCCCGGTATTTATCTTGATTCGAAGCTGTCGTGACTGGAGGAATCTATGCTCTTTGGTTCTTTCGGTAAAGTCACGTAGGTAGAAAATAAAATAAACCTACGTGGCTTTACCGAAAGAACCAAAGAGTGCATGTATTTATGGATGTTGAACTTCTTTCGCACCGGCTATGTACGATGCGCAATAAGTTCAACATACACGCATTCAACATTAATCATCCGTGGTATGTTTTAGTGCGCCATTGACAACAAAATTAATTTGCTTTTTGTTTCCCCCAATGGCAGGACTTGTTGGACCACTCCTGTACATCGGGCAGTGGCTCAGGCCTCCCTTTTCTTGTACAGCGGACAGTGGCTCGTCAAATCACGCTCATTGAATGCGTCGGTAAGGTGGCAGATGTTGACGCTTGACCCGCCGGTACTGAACCTTATTCGCATCCAGACGCACGGAGTTTTTTGTGCGGTGCCTTGAACATTTGTGTTGAGTGAATTCTGGGAAATGTTTACCTCTTGAGCATTTGGGTAGTTATTATTTTAGGTTACACGAATCGAATAAATGTATTGGTTAATGGAGACGAAGATATTTGATACATTTACCGTAGACCAGAGGTGGCCAACTGGCGTCTCCCAAGCAGCATGCGGCTCTTTAATCCACCGCATGCGACTATCGCAAGGGCATAACGTAGAACGTACTATCATAGTTGAGAAGAATAATGAATATTACCCGTATTGTGCCGAAAATTGTCAATATACAGTGAAGGAAAAAAGTATTTGATCCCCTGCTGATTTTGTACGTTTGCCCACTGACAAAGAAATGATCAGTCTGTAATTTTAATCGTAGGTTTATTTGAACAGTGAGAGACAGAATAACAACAACAAAATCCAGAAAAACGCATGTCAAAAATGTTATAAATTGATTTGCATTTTAATGAGGGTAATAAGTATTTGACCCCTCTGCAAAACATGCCTTAGTACTTGGTGGCAAAACCCTTGTGGGCAATCACAGAGGTCAGACGTTTCTTGTAGTTGGCCACCAGGTTTGCACACATCTCAGGAGGGATTTTGTCCCACTCCTCTTTGCAGATCTTTTCCAAGTCATTAAGGTTTCGAGGCTGACGTTTGGCAACTCGAACCTTCAGCTCCCTCCACAGATTTTCTATGGGATTAAGGTCTGGAGACTGGCTAGGCCACTCCAGGACCTTAATGTGCTTCTTCTTGAGCCACTCCTTTGTTGCCCTGGCCGTGTGTTTTGGGTCATTGTCATGCTGGAATACCCATCCACGACAAATTTTGAATGCCCTGGCTGAGGGAAGGAGGTTCTCACCCAATATTGGACGGTACATAGCCCCGTCCATCATCCCTTTGATGCGGTGAAGTTGTCCTGTCCCCTTAACAGAAAACACCCCCAAAGCATAATGTTTCCACCTCCATGTTTGACGGTGGGGATGGTGTTCTTGGGGTCATAGGCAGCATTCCTCCTCCTCCAAACACGGCGAATTGCAGACATGATGCCTTGAATAAAGGTCAGTTTTCTGTGCCAGTTAAAAGGGTAAAACCTATTACTACTACGGCGAGTTGAGTTGATGCCAAAGAGCTCCATTTTGGTCTCATCTGACCACAACACTTTCACCCAGTTGTCCTCTGAATCATTCAGATATTCATTGGCAAACTTCAGACGGGCATGTATATGTGCTTTCTTGAGCAGGGGGACCTTGCGGGCACTGGAGGATTTCAGTCCTTCACGGTGTAGTGTGTTACCAATTGTTTTCTTTGTGACTATGGTCCCATCTGCCTTGAGATCATTGACAAGATCCTCCCGTGTAGTTCTGGGCTGATTCCTAACCGTTCTCATGATATTGCAACTCCACGAGGTGAGATCTTGCATGGAGCCCCAGGCCGAGGGAGATTGACAGTTCATTTCTGTTTCTTCCGTTTGCGAATAATCGCACCAACTGTTGTCACCTTCTCACCAAGCTGCTTGGCAATGGTCTTGTAGCCCATTCCAGCCTTGTGTAGGTCGACAATCTTGTCCCTGACATCTTTGGAGAGCTCTTTGGTCTTGGCCATGGGGGAGAGTTTGGAATCTGATTGATTGATTGCTTCTGTGGACAGGTGTCTTTAATACAGGTAACAAGCTGAGATTAGGAGCACTCCCTTTAAGAGTGCGCTCCTAATCTCAGCTCGTTACCTGTATAAAAGACACCTGGGAGCCAGAAATCTTTCTGATTGAGAGGGGGTCAAATACTTATTTCCCTCATTAAAATGCAAATCAATTTATAACATTTTTTACATGCGTTTTTCTGGATTTTTGTTGTTGTTATTCTGTCTCTCTCTGTTCAAATAAACCTACCATTAAAATTATAGACTGATCGTTTCTTTGTCAGTGGGCAAACGTACAAAATCAGCAGGGGATCAAATACTTTTTTCCCTCGCTGTATATATACACTTATATATACTTTGCAGAACTCATGGGTACTTTTACATTACAGCTTGGCCACCCCTACCACAGATAAATGTAGCAACCCCGCCAGCCTTACCAAGTATGTGCAGCCGTGCGTTTTTAAACGCAAGTTGATGTGCATTGTCGCGTTTCCTCGACTAGGCAAGGGGCGGTACGGCGAGGTGTGGCGCGGACAGTGGCAGGGTGAAAACGTCGCTGTGAAAATCTTCTCTTCGAGAGACGAGAAGTCTTGGTGCCGCGAGACGGAAATCTACAACACGGTGCTGCTCCGGCACGAGAACATTCTCGGTGCGAGAGTCGCACCACAGCACAATGCGCGATTGTGATGCACTTGCTACTGTCTTACAAATAGCGTGTTTGTGCGTCCGCTGTTCCGCCACACTCTTAACATTTGCCTTGGCAGCAGTTGTCTGTTTTTTTACATATATGAATCGTTGCAGCATACATATTTCGCTATCGATTTCAAATCGAGATTCATTCACGTAATAAGAAAAAAGGCCGTTTTATAAATCAAAGTCGCTCGTTTGCCCATTTCAGGATTCATTGCGTCGGACATGACGTCACGCAACTCGAGCACTCAGCTTTGGCTCATCACACACTACCACGAGTGTGGCTCGCTCTACGATTGGCTGCAGCGCTGGCCCCTGGAGGCGTCCTCCTGCCTGCGCCTCGCCCTGTCTGTGGCCGCCGGCCTTTCTCACCTCCACGGGGAGATCTTTGGCACGCACGGAAAGCCTGCCATCGCGCATCGTGACCTCAAGAGCAAGAACATCTTGGTGAAGGGCAATGGCCAGTGCTGCATTGCTGACCTTGGTGCGTGAAGAAAGGACTTCCCCAATTATTTTGCAAAGATTTAGCAAATAAGATTGTTTTTGTTTTAAATTGTTTTGGAGAGGTTGTCACTTTGGAATGTTGGCTGTCACCTCTCTCCGCTTTTGCCTGTCCTTTTCAGTATTTGATGTTGTGTTGACTTATCAGTCCGTGTTCACAACAGAAGCAAATATATATTTTATTTCTTGCATTCGTTTCTGCA
The DNA here is from genome assembly GCF_048934315.1 of Petromyzon marinus. Taxonomy (NCBI): domain Eukaryota; kingdom Metazoa; phylum Chordata; class Hyperoartia; order Petromyzontiformes; family Petromyzontidae; genus Petromyzon; species Petromyzon marinus. Next base: position 3,036,499 of record NC_133668.1, on the reverse strand, counting down.
AGAACATGCACTGCAAAGGACGGGGGAAAGTGCAGAGAGTTGACAGCCGAGGCATCGGTGGCACCCCCACCACGACCCCTTGAAGGAATAGACGGTGGCAAATCGCACACAAGTCGGACGTTGATGTGACATATGTAACGTGCTTTCGGCCTGCAGGCCTCGCTGTGATGCATTCGCAGGAGTGGAGCCGGCTGGACATTGGGCAAAACCCACGCGTGGGCACGGTGCGGTTCATGGCGCCAGAGGTGTTGGATGAGACGCTACAGACAGATTGCTTTGATGCGTACAAGCGTGCCGATATCTGGGCTTTGGGGCTTGTTCTCTGGGAGATCGCGCGCCGTACTCTCAGTAATGGTGCGTATCACACGCGCGCACGCACGGTCAAACAATCACAAACACTTTCCTCCTTCCCTTAAGATTTTATGAGACCAATTGGCTTAAAATTGTTTACTTTTTGTCTGCCTCTTTTTTGGGAAAGTCGTTGGCTTTTAAACATGTTGGTACTCTACTCTTTGGTTCTTTCGGTAAAGTCACGTAGGTAAATAAAAAATGTAATGAAATAAAACAAAAATGAAAAACAACTCAATTAAATCACGACGTTTCGGAGGCAACATAAGCTTCCTTTAACAGGTGTAAAAAAAAAGCACAGCAAGGACGCTTGTGTTGCCTCCGAAACGTCGTGATTTAATTTAGTTTTTTTTTCATTTTTGTATTTATTTATTTTTTACCTACGTGTGCTTACCGAAAGAACCAAAGAGTATGGATCTTCGCAGTCACGAAAACTTCAAATCTAGAATGTTTGTACTCTACCTACATTTTTAATCTACTCAAAAGCGCTACGTTTAGTATATCTTAATTATGCTACTAAATTAAGAGTTTTTTTGTTTTTGTTTAATACTCTCATTAGGCATTGCGGAAGAATACCGCGTGCCCTTCCATGACGCAGTGCCCAGCGATCCGAGCTTCGATGAGATGAAGAAGGTGGTTTGTGTGGAGCAGCAACGACCGAACATCCCCAACCGCTGGTTCTCTGACCCGGTAAACCCACACATTTGGCAGATGCAAGTTGCAGTTGCACAACAAGGAATTTGTTTCCTTTTCTGGTCATGTCTGTGTGTGATATTGCAGTAACCTGTTGAATATTCAGAAGTCAAAGCATGGTGATGATGCCCATCTCTACTGGCATTCGTGAACCGTTCCTGTAGTGCGGCCACACATAGGTCAAATGGTGTTGACTTCCCACAGAAGTGGTGCTCATTCTATCGACCCTTGAGGGATGATGGGCTGTGTTGATCCCTGATTGGGATTGAAACACGTAACATTACCACTCTGGTAATGTAACTATTTTATATAAAACCACCATAATTGAAAACAGAAGTATCATTGACAGACATTATCTCATCTCAAATATGTGAATCTTATTGTACTTTTAAAATATTTTTTTTTATCCCGGATCATTCAGTTTGTGTATACTGCTTTGTATCGAGCTGTTTCATTCTGACGTCCTCTGCGTGCATGTATGTGTGTGAGTCTGCATGTGTTTTTGTGTGTGTGTGCGTATATACTATTCATTCCCTTCTTCTCCTACCGTAGAGCCTGACGGCGCTGGCCAAACTGATGAAGGAATGTTGGTACCAAAACCCATCGGCCCGCCTGACTGCCCTCCGTATCAAGAAGACCCTGGCCAAAATCTCTGGATGTCTTGACAAAAGCAAAGCTGACTGTTGAACATGCAAACAACGAAAACTTCAAAAACATACAGCCAAACGTGGCTTTGCAATTTTATTCCACAATAATGAGCTTTTTGTATCTCCCAGGGATTCGAAAGTCTTGGAAATGTTTAAATTGCATTTTCCGTCAACTCTGTGCCAGAATGCAGTTCATGTTACTTTAAAGAAATGCAAGTTCTTTTTTCCTCTCGAACAGAATGATATGCTTCCCTGATTTCTCCCCAAGTATCGAAGTGCAACCTTGGATTGTTGTCGCTCGAGAAGTTTGCATAGGCATGAAGAGAATGCAAGTTGTGAAGGGGGAGGAGGCCGAACTTTATAGCAAAAAATGTGTACGGTTTATGATTTGTCACGTTGTAGAGTTTGGTAACCGACGTCATGCAATAGCTACAGAAGGCTGTACAAAAAAAAATTTTGTCCAAAAATGTTTCCTGAGAAGGAATCCTGTCGTGTGTGCTTTCAGTACCTATAACCTGTATACTTGAAAGGTGGAAAAGCAAGGTCCTTTTAAACATTGCGAAGGTGTGTATTTTTAAGTAAAGTCAATGTATATGATTTTGTTTGTAATTAGTAGATTAGGAAATTGAAATGCATTGTAATAGTGGATTTCATACCGTGCAGCACACAACCCAGGATGTTGAATCCAAATAAGCGTTAAACATATTCTCCTATTCAAAGCTTTTGTTTCACCTGTGGAATAACCTCTCGCTTTGTAATTAACAATTCACCTGTGAACTACACGTAATTGCCTAGTTTAAAAGTAAGTAATGTGGTTTTTGGTCACTGGAAGATCAAAATAAGTGGATGTCTCGTGAATAATGAAACTTACATTAAAACAAATGTAGCGTTCTCAATTAACCCGTGTTAATTGCTAACGACGCTTGGTGTGAGAGACAGCAAGAAAAATAGGTTAATCAAAGACGAAAGCCAAAACAAAACGGATGTAATTGGCTCAAGAGGGATTGGACGGAGTGGCTGGAGAAGTGAGTGGTGGTGGGGGGGGAGGCAGTTGAGAGGGAGACAGCGGCGGATTCGGAGGAGAGATCGTTGAAGAGTGTGTGTATGTGTGTGTATGGAAGGGGCTGGAACAGGGTTTAATCAGGAAAGAAGTCAGGACCAGGCCAGACTTGAGTGTGGAGAGCACATGGGGGGAGCGGGGGGGGGGGCAAGCAGGCCAAACGAAGTACGCATTGGAGAAGAGACAGACGCCACGACGCCAAGTGGGAGCAGCATACGGGAGGACTGAGCTGGAGAGCGTGACGGGGTGGGCGACCACGCAGAGAGATTGGGGGAGATTGGTCAGGGATCATTTCTCAAGATTGTGAGTGCGCCCTGCACCCGCAGATTAAAAAAACGACCACGTGTGAGGGTGTGCGTGCTTGACTTGAAGTGGGCTTAATTAAAGAGCTATTGTATATGTATGGTCGCGAAGGAAGGGGTGACGATGCACTTAAGTGATGTCCATTCATAACAGTGATATTCTATTAAAATCCTGAAATGCAGATTTCATGTTTTAGAATGCAAGACAAAACCCAGACATGAATCTAAATTTCGAGTTTTTTTTTTTAAACATACATTTATTTGTCTGCTGAATCAAGCAACGCTTGTTTGGATTGGATACAAAGTGTGCGTCGACACTTGGGCTGACCTCTCTTTAAGAAACCTCTTTGTTCTGAGATTTCCATCTCTCCAGCAAGCTTGCAGACCAGTTCCAAGAACTGCATGTTGTATTTTATGAAATGCAAATATTCAAAGGGACTCAGTATAGGTACTGTAGATCTAACTGCAAAAATAATTGCTGTGTTCCCATTACATTGGTAATCTTTGTTCACGAATGGACTTGTTATTTACAGTGAGGGAAAAGAGTATTTGATCCCCTGCTGATTTTGTACGTTTGCCCACTGACAGAAATGATCAGTCTGTAATTTTAATGGTAGGTTTTTTTGAACAGTGAGAGACAGAATAACAACAAAAAAATCCAGAAAAACGCATGTCAGAAATGTTATAAATTGATTTGCATTTTAATGAGGGAAATAAGTATTTGACCCCTCTGCAAAACATGACTTAGTACTTGGTGGCAAAACCCTTGTGGGCAATCACAGAGGTCAGACGTTTCTTGTAGTTGGCCACCAGGTTTGCACACATCTCAGGAGGGATTTTGTCCCACTCCTCTTTGCAGATCTTCTCCAAGTCATTAAGGTTTCGAGGCTGACGTTTGGCAACTCGAACCTTAATAATACATTTTATTTGTGAGCGCTTTTCTGAATACTCAGACACTTTACATAAAATCATAAAAGCAGCAAAAACAACATCAAATGGTAAAAACCCTAAAAACACATCAAACTTAGCTAAACATTCAAAGCAATTTTAAAAAGGTGAGTTTTAGTCAATGATTTGAACGCTGGAAGGTCGGTGCAGTCACGGATTTGTTTTGGGAGAGAGTTCCAAAGTGAGGGGGCAGCTATAGAGAAGGCTCTGTCGTCCCAGGTTCGATGCTTGGTCCTGAGAGGTAGAGTCAGGAGGTTGGCCTCAGGTGAGCGAAGGCTACGGGATGGGTTGTGGCGGTGGAGCAGGCCAGTGAGGTAGGACGGGGCCTGGTTATGAAGGGCTTTATGTGTGAGGAGGAGGATTTTGAATTGAATTCGTTGTGGGACCAGGAGCCAATGGAGGTTCTGGAGGACAGGGGTAATGTGGTCATCAGTGCGGGCGTGAGTGAGCAGATGAGCAGCAGAGTTCTGGATGTACTGGAGTTTATTTAATGTTTTGGTTGAGGTGCCGTATAGGAATCGATTACTGCTGTCGATTACTGCTGTTGCAGTAATCGATTCTGGAGGTGATGAAGGTGTGGATGAGGGTTTCTACAGCGGAGAAAGAGAGTGATGGGCGAAGTCTGGAGATGTTTTTGAGGTGAAAAAAGGCAGTTCTGGTGATTTGTTTTATGTGGTGTTCAAAGGAGAGGTTAGTATCAAAAGTGACTCTAAGGTTGCGACTTTGAAGGGATGGAGACAGGGTGTAGGTGTCGACAGTGACGGAGAAACTGTGAATGGATTTATTGATAGATTTGGGACCGATGATGATCATATCTGTTTTGTCGCAGTTAAGTTTAAGGAAATTGTTGCGCATCCACGATTTAATGTCAGCGAGGCAGTTAGAGAGAGTGGAGTGGGTAGCGGAGGTGATGGATTTGGTGGAGATGTAGAGCTGGACATCATCGGCATAGCAGTGAAAGTTAAGACCATGGTGGCGAATGACGTTGCCAAGGGGAAGCAGGTATAGTATGAAGAGCAAAGGACCAAGCACCGAGCCCTGGGGGACACCTTGGGACAACGGAGCGGTGGAGGCGGTGCAGTTGTTGATGTGGATGAACTGTTGTCTGTCGGTGAGATAAGATTGGAGCCAGGAGAGGGCGGTGCCAGTGATGTTGAGGGTAGATTTGAGGCAAGAGAAAAGAATGGTGTGGTTGATAGTGTCAAAAGCTGAAGTGATGTCCAGGAGGATGAGGATGCTGAGGTGACCAGAGTCTGCGGAGAGGAGGATGTCGTTGGTAACTCTGAGGAGGGCTGTTTCAGTGCTGTGTTGTGAACGGAAGCCAGATTGAAATGGTTCGAACAGGTCATTTGAGGAAAGGTGGGTTTTGAGTTGTTTGGCGACAGTGCGTTCCAGTATCTTGGACAGAAAGGGGAGATTGGAAATGGGCCGAATGTTTGACATAACCTTCAGCTCCCTCCACAGATTTTCTATGGGATTAAGGTCTGGAGACTGGCTAGGCCACTCCAGGACCTTAATGTGCTTCTTCTTGAGCCACTCCTTAGTTGCCTTGGCCATGTGTTTTGGGTCATTTTCATGCTGGAATACCCATCCACGACCCATTTTCAATGCCCTGGCTGAGGGAAGGAGGTTCTCACCCAAGATTTGACGGTACATGGCCCCGTCCATAGTCCCTTTGATGCGGTGAAGTTGTCCTGTCCCCTTAGCAGAAAAAACACCCCCAAAGCATAATGTTTCCACCTCCATGTTTGACGGTGGAGATGGTGTTCTTGGGGTCATAGGCAGCATTCCTCCTCCAAACACGGCGAGTTGAGTTGATGCCAAAGAGCTCCATTTTGGTCTCATCTGACCACAACACTTTCACCCAGTTGTCCTCTGAATCATTCAGGTGTTCATTGGCAAACTTCAAACGGGCATGTATATGTGCTTTCTTGAGCAGGGGGACCTTGCGGGCTCTGCAGGATTTCAGTCCTTCACGGCGTAGTGTGTTACCAATTGTTTTCTTTGTGACTATGGTCCCATCTGCCTTGAGATCATTGACAAGATCCTCCCGTGTAGTTCTGGGCTGATTCCTCACCGTTCTCATGATCATTGCAACTCCACAAGGTGAGATCTTACATGGAGCCCCAGGCCGAGGGAGATTGACAGTTATTTTGTGTTTCTTCCATTTGCGAATAATCGCACCAACTGTTGTCACCTCACCAAGCTGCTTGGCAATGGTCTTGTAGCACATTCCAGCCTTGTGTAGGTCTACAATCGTGTCCCTGACATCCTTGGAGAGCTCTTTGGTCTTGGCCATGGTGGAGAGTTTGGAATCTGATTGATTGCTTCTGTGGACAGGTGCCTTTTTATACAGGTAACAAGCTGAGATTAGGAGCACTCCCTTTAAGAGTGTGCTCCGAATCTCAGCTCGTTACCTGTATAAAAGACACCTGGGAGCCAGAAATCTTTCTGATTGAGAGGGGGTCAAATACTTATTTCCCTCATTAAAATGCAAATCAATTTATAACATTTTTGACATGCGTTTTTCTGGATTTTTTTGTTGTTATTCTGTCTCACTGTTCAAATAAACCTACCATTAAAATTTTAGACTGATCATTTCTTTGTCAGTGGGCAAACGTACAAAATCAGCAGGGGATCAAATACTTTTTTCCCTCACTGTAATTGAGAACTCGATGTTCATAGATGGTATATAGTCAATCTTTCATATCTTGGGTTTGTGGTATTTATACTCTTTGGTTTTATTCGGTAAAGTCGCGTAGATAAAATAAAATAATTAAATCACGACGTTTCGGAGGCAACACAAGCTTCCGTTTTCAGGTGGAAAAGTCAACGCAGAATATCTGTGTCAGGAGCACAGTTCAGAGACAACCGGGATTATATACAGGTTAAGGGAGGGGGAGGAGTCGGTAAGGGGGCGTGGGTGGGTGGGAGGGCTGGGTTAAGCACCCTTTTGATAGGCTGTTGCGGGTAACAACCACTTCGCACTGCACGGGAGTGGTATTTATTTAAGTTTTTGGACCTTTACCCAACTGCATAAACTGCATTAACATTAAAGTCGTTGCAAGTGGTTGTAATTGTTTTATTAGCAATTTGTACTTGTAAAACAATATAGTAGTAGCAGCATCATTGCCTAGATAATAATTTGGTAAGGGTTGCTGGGAGAGCAAATGTCTCATTTAAAGATTGACAGAGCCTCTTGAATAAAGTTATGTTGTAGTTGGTAGGGTACCGTTCGTTATAGTGAGGGGCTTGTGCAAAACTTAGAAGTACCATTGTATCTTTTATTCTGGGTCGTTACACATTGAGGCACTGTGTCAATGCAGATATTAATCACTGCACCCAATACATTGTTATAGTAAAAGGCAGTAAGTCCACGAGAGATGGTCGCTGAGCAGTGTAGCTTTAAGCCATCCAAGTCAGAGAATAGGCTGGCAATGCTTATGAATGCTTCGATTTAGCAGTGGCAGCACCTTATCACTACATACATGGACACTCCGTTTAGCAGGAAACATAGTGATGTTTTTATGTTTGCGTTCCTATGTGCTGTACACTGATTTTGTTTAAACAAAAAATAACAACGGATTGTTGACAAACTGAATCCTTTGTGAAGAATGCATTGACTTGAATTATATCTGTTCGTGTCTATTAAAACAGACTTTGAATACATATAATCTGATTTTCAGATATTTTCAGATTTCATAGTAAATATAAATAGATCATATTCCCCATTGTGTGTCTATTCGCAAAAACGGTTATTTCATTCATTTAGGACGTTTAAGAGTACATGACATTAAAAAGGTTGTTTAATGAACACGACACTCATGTACATAATGTACTGTTACAAGTATTGAATATTACACTAATTGGGAAACTTTTATCAATGATCCCATCAATTCATTTTAATCGTACATAATACCCCTAGAATCCCATCTCTTAGTTGTTTGAAGTGTCTTTAAACGCATTTTACATAATAACGTACAGTATCTTGCTTTATGGCAAGTCTTTCCAGAAAACATTTTTTATATTACCTCTCCCGTGTGTAGTTCAATTTTTTTCAGATATTGTTAAGTGTGCATCTATCATAGACTAATTAACCAACACCGTATCCATTACTATATTTAACGTATCACGGATTTGAGCTGACTCGCTATTGTTAGCATGTTGTTACGCATAAATCCCCAGCTTAATCATTACTGGCTTTCGTTATTGAGTGTGCATACAGTCGAGTTCATTTGGTGGCATTGAATTTCGCAGTTGCGTGCATTATTGTTTGTGGCTGACTTCTGCGAGATTGTGAACACTTTACGTTTAGGCTTGCCAAAAATTGTACAATAGCGTTACAATTTTGTACATTCTGCATGCACCTGCAGCGTCCGAGGCAACTGACCCAATACATGCCAAGCTGCGAGAGAGAATGATAATAATTGTTCGGTAGTTACCGCAACGAAAAATTACTCTATCGGTACCCAAAACAATTGATATGTTATCTCTTCAATATTGCTAATGCTTATAAGTAAAGTAAATAAATGAATAAGTATAAACAAAAAGAATAAAACTGTACAAACAGTTTGTGCATTAAAAAAAATGTTTTTTTGTAAACATCTGCTAACTTGAATGTATTAAACTTAACACAAAGTTGCATCGTGTATTTTTTTGGGTTGTCCTGAGCTGTTATTGATGTCTCTTCACCTCTGGGTCAACGCACTCTCGCTTGTTTTTGCAAAATATGTCCATGTGTCGTAGTTTAAGTATGAACTTTTGTGACCTGTGTTAAAGAGTTTTAGATTTAACTCTTGCGATGATCAGCTGTGTGGACATTTGGCATAAAAACAAGATCGTATTACTTGTACTGGCAGTGCTCATATATCTCATGATCAATATAAGAGTGTGCTCCGTCATATAGATGACACACATACAGGAGTGCTTATGTGTTTATATACTGTATTGTGTGGGGGGAGCCTTTTGGAACCCAACTCACTTAAGATGTTGACATTTTCAAAAGCTGTGCTGCGTAAGTTGTAAGGGTCACTAATGCAGTGGGCCCCGACATGCGATGAGCAGTATTCCGCCACATCCGTGGGTCTCCGTGGCTCTGCCTGTGAGCCAGGCATTTTCTGTAATGCAGGGAAGACTACGAAACGCTGCATTTTGACGGCATGCAATGGGATCCCAGAGAGCATTGTGGGTAGGATTGGCTGTGGTCATCACTTTGTCAGACAAAGCCTTATAACGAATGCAACTTGCTCCACATAACGGCAATGCATACAGCATGCACTCGTTAAGTCGCAAGCCAAAGTGCATCCATCTTTTTAATACTCTGCTGTGTAATCTCATAAAGGTAATGAGCGCTGGATAGTGCTGTTATTGATTGTTGGCCGTCGGCCAATAGTTGAAATTTCATGTGCAGTGTGGTGCCACGATCCCCTCCCGGCCCCCGCACTAAACACACACCCGCACGCAGCGCACCCATGTAGTAGTGTCCTGACGGGGGGGTTGCCTGGCACATCGGGTTTTAACCCGAAGGGCCCCTAGAGGGAGAGTCCCATGGTTTCTCGGTGCCAGGAGATTGGCTGACCCTCGCAGGCCCGGTTACATTGCGGTGCCCCTAAATTGGCTTAAAATTGTATGGGCGCACAGAAACTCACCGGGCTAACCGCAATGAGAACGCTCACAGCACGGGGGGAGGGGCTAGGGGGGAAATAGCAGATGGGGATGGGGGAGGGAGGGAAAGCCCTGGACCCAGGCGTAATGGAAAATAACGCTCCAGGTAAGGGCGGGGCATCGGTTTAAAATCGAAAGGCAGGCGCATGATTGGCTGCGTGGCGCGACGTCTCCCTGGGCCTGTGAGGTTTAGAGAATAAAGGTGGGAGCCCCGAGACAATTAGCTCTTGTCTTCAACCTCCGGGCGGCCAAGACCCTCTCCCTGCCATCCTGCCTCTTCGAGCCGCTCACAGCATCTGTGTGATGCCAGCGAGTGCTGCTGCGAGACAGTGAAAGGTCAAGTCTTCTCTCGTCCTTTTTCCGACTCTCATCGTCCGTGGGACGCCGTGAGTCCAGCTCCGAGGTACGTGGTAGGACGTTTGAGCAACTGCGTTCGTAGGCAGAGTTAGGCTAAGCTCTTCCCGCAAAATATCTCCCCCAGGTAGGGTGTATTTGCGCTGGTAATAAACTTTAGTTCAGAGGATCGGTGCCGTGTGATTTCTGTGTGGGGGGAACCTCGGCGCGGTGCTGGTAATTTGAGCGTGTGTGTTAGGCACGCGTGTATTAAAACATACACGGCCGCCGACGCTGGCGCGTGTTTACGCGTGCGTGTGTGAAAGCACGTCGCGTCCCGCCTGCTCAGAGGGAGCGGGGAGGCGGGCGTCGGCCCCCACAATTTGGTGTAAGAGGTGGTACGACCCCCCACGCCTCCAAGGGAGAGTGGCACCACACACCAAGCGAAGGTAAGATACGTATTCACTGGACAAGGGATTCCATCATGCAAATCGTTTGCCCGGAACCTCGCGTACACTAAAGATATGAACAGCTGGACGGAAGCGCAAGCGTTACAACAGATGAATAAGCATTTGGATGGACGGGCAGCTGACTTTGTTGAAGCGCTCCCCACAAGTGGACCTGGCGGTGGTGGAGGCTGCCCTGCGGGAGGAAAAAGTTCGCATACAGGGACCCTGGAGTGGTTTGTACGCCCGGTTGTGTGTAAAGAACGGGGTGGTACGGGAACTAACTGAAGCCGGGCAGCCGGGATGCATCTGTGTTCCCGCCTAGGTGCGGCCCCAGCTGCTATGGCTGGTGCACGACTACCCGCTCGGGGGCCATGATGGGGAACGGCGCACTCGGGAGACCCTGAGTTGCCAGTATCTCTGGCCCAAACTGACGCAAGACGTGGCCACCTGGGTACAGGGCTGCCGCGCTTGTCAACAGTGTGGGCAGAAACCGGCGTGGTATCAGGTGCCCTTGAGGCCGTTCTACGTCAGCCGGGCGAACCAGCTAGTTGGAGTCGACCTACAGGGGCCATTCCCGCGATCCCACCGAGCCAACCGGTATATACTTGTAGCGGTAGAGTATTTCAATCGCTGTCCAGTGGCAGTGGCCATCCCCGATAAGACAGCCCTTGTGGTCGCCCGGGCATTTGTGGAGCATTACGTGCTTAAACATGGGATCCCCGAAAAAGGCATTACTGACCAGGGTAGTGCATTCGAGGCAGAGCTATTTCAGGTGCTGTGCTGGGAGTTCAGAATCCAAAAGGACCGAACCACAGCATACCACCCCCAGGCAAATGGTATGGTGGAGCGCATGAACCAGACCTTAGCCGGGAAGCTCAAACGTATGGCGGCTGCCAATCAGCAGGATTGGGACGAACACCTCCCCTATGCTCTGTTCGCCTACACCACCACGGTGCACACCTCCACTGGGCAGACCCCCTTCCTAATGATGTTTGGTCGGGAGTCTCGCCTACCGGCGGATCTGTTGTTCGGCGTGCCCCCACCACTACCGGAGGAAGGGAACCAGCCCGTGGAGCACCTGATGGGGACCCTGCGGGGGGCCCGTGGCCGGGCCTACCAACAGGGGGAGGCCGCTCATCAGCGGCAAGAGCGGGGCGCCCACCCCCATTTGGAGCCCCCCTTCTACACGGCTGGCTCTAAGGTATGGCTGCATACCCCACACGTAGGGGCCGGACAGGTGGGGAAGCTGACCACCTGCTGGCCCGGACCCTGAACTGTGGTGCAGCAGATCTCCACCTAGACCAGGGGTCGGGAACCTATGGCTCGCGAGCCAGATGTGGCTCTTTTGATGATTGCATATGGCTCGCAGATAAAACAAAATATTCTCACTTGTTTTAATCCATCCATCGATTTTTCACTGCGCATGTCCTGTTCAGGGCTGCAGGAGCAATTGTCCATTATTTTAATTGGATGATACTGGCCTACGTTTGCCGTTGCTGGGTAAAACAGGTAAACGCCCCCTTTTGAATCAGTCTGAGACTGCGTCTGCTCGGTCATTAGCTCAAAGCTAACCCTTCGACGAAGAAGATGGCGAAAAGAAAAAAAGACGACGAGTATCGTACATTTCAGGACGAATGCACCGAAGAATTCGCCTTTGTGGAGAGAGCGGGTTCTGCGGTGTGTCTAATTTGCAATGACAAAATTACATCGTTGAAACGGTCGAATGTAAAGCGGCACTTCGACACGCGCCACGCTACCTTTGCATCAAAATACCCTGCGGGAGACAGCAGATAGAAAGCGTGCCAAGAGCTTCTGAGCAGGGTGCAAGCTAGCCAGCAGCAACTCCGCGTATGGACCCGGCAAGGTGACTATAATTCGGCTAGCTTTGCTGGTTCTTTAGCAATAGTGAGGAACGGAAAACCATTCACAGATGGCGAGTATGCTAAAACGTTCATGCTGGATGTAGCCAATGAACTTTTTGATGATCTTCCGAACAAAGACAAGATAATCAAACGGATACAAGACATGCCTCTGTCGGCAAGAACTGTTCATGATCGTACCATCGTGATGGCAAACAAAGTGGAGGAAACGCAAGTGAAGGACATCAATGCAGCGCCGTTCTTTTCTCTGGCTTTGGATGAGTCAACAGACGTGAGCCATTTGTCGCAGTTCAGCGTGATTGCAAGATATGCTGTTGGTGACACACTGCGCGAAGAAAGTCTTGCTGTTCTGCCATTAAAAGGGTCCACAAGAGGTGAGGATTTATTCAAGTCTTTCATGGAGTTTGCTCAAGAAAAAAGTCTACCTATGGATAAACTTCTCTCAGTGTGTACTGATGGTGCTCCGTGTATGGTGGGGAAAAACAAAGGATTTGTGGCGCTTCTCCGTGAACATGAAAATAGACCCATCCTAAGTTTCCATTGCATTATACACCAGGAGGCACTTTGTGCTCAGATGTGTGACAGGCAGTTTGGCGAAGTGATGTCGCTGGTCATTCGTGTGATCAACTTTATTGTTGCCCGAGCCTTAAATGATCGCCAGTTTAAAACACTGCTGGATGAAGTTGTAAATAACTATCCTGGTCTGCTTTTGCACAGCAATGTGCGTTGGTTGTCAAGAGGGAAGGTGCTTAGCCGTTTTGCGGCTTGCCTGAACGAAATCCGGACTTTCCTTGAAATGAAAGGCGTCGGGCATCCTGAGCTAGCCGACACCGAGTGGCTCCTCAAGTTTTACTATCTCGTAGATCTGACTGAACATCTGAACCAGCTCAACGTGAAAATGCAAGGCATTGGAAATACAGTGTTATCCCTTCAACAAGCTGTATTTGCTTTTGAAAACAAGCTGGAGCTTTTCATCACGGATCTTGAAACAGGTCGTTTACTACATTTTGAAAAACTGAGCCAATTTAAAGATGCATGCACAGCAAGTGAGCCCATTCAAAACCTTGATCTCCACCAGCTAGCTGGCTGCACATCCAGTCTCCTACAGTCCTTCAAAGCACGCTTTGGAGAATTTCGTGAGCACACTCGTCTTTTTAAGTTCATCACCCATCCAAACGAGTGTTCACTGAACACAGCCGACCTGAATTACATCCCTGGTGTCTCCGTCAGAGATTTTGAAGCAGAAGTGGCTGACCTGAAGGCCTCAGACATGTGGGTGAATAAGTTCAAGTCACTGAATGAAGATTTGGAAAGAATCACACGACAGAAAGCGGAGTTGGCGAGCAAGCACATGTGGACAGAAATGAAAAAACTCCAACCCGAAGACCAGCTGATTCTCAAAACTTGGAACGCGCTTCCTGTCACATACCACACACTGCAGCGTGTGAGTATTGCTGTATTGACCATGTTTGGATCTACGTATGCATGTGAGCAGTCATTCTCACATCTTAAAAACATCAAGTCCAACCTACGATCACGTTTAACGGATGAAAGCCTCAACGCTTGCATGAAGCTTAACCTCACCAAGTACCAACCCGACTACAAAGACATCAGCAAATCCATGCAGCACCAGAAGTCGCATTAATGGTGAGTGTTATAACAACATTATTTAAAAGAATAAATTCAGAGGCTTATTATACTGACATTTAGTTGAATTCACTTTTAAAATATATTATATGGCTCTCACTGAAATAAATTTCCAAATTTTTTGCTTTCATGGCTCTCTTAGTCAAAAAGGTTCCCGACCCCTGACCTAGACGGTACTGATCCAGGGCGGGGAGAGGGGCCGAGAGACGGTGGTCAATGTCTGCCGACTAAAACCATGGAGGGCGGCCCCGGCGGGAGAGGCACCCGCCCTTCGGGTACCCCGAAACCCCGGAATCCCCGCGCCATCCATGCCCCCCATACCCGACGGCTTCGCACCATACATGGGTCCCGCTGGGTCCCAGTTCAGCGGACCCCGGCCCGGCAAGGAGGCGGCGGGCGCGGCGGCACTTAAATCCCTCCGCCCCTGAGTTTGTTCCCCAGCCAGCGGACGCCCGAGGACGGGAGGCTCCTCTGGAATGGAGATGGAGACCACCGCCGGAGCCACGGACAGCAGAGCCACCGCCTCTGAAACCGGCAACGAGGGCCGGACGAGTCCCACAGACTCCGCGACGCTACCTGGTTGGAGCAGCCCAGGTGAGGTGCTCCAGTCAACCCGGGACGACCGTGGAGCAACTCCACAAACGCCGCGATCCCTTCCCAGACCCGGCACTAAACACACACCCACACACAGCGCACCCATGTAGTGTCCTGACGGGGGGTGCCTGGCACATCGGGTTTTAATCCAAAGGGCCCCTAGAGGGAGAGTCCCATGGTTTCCCAGTGACAGGAGATTGGCTGACCCTTGCAGGCCCGGTTACATTGCGGTGCCCCTAATTGGCTTAAAATTGTATGGGCGCACAGAAACTCACCGGGCTAACCGCAATGAGAACGCTCACAGCACGGGGGGAGGGGCCAGAGCGGAAATAGCATGCGGGCGGCGCAGACGGGGATGGGGGAGGAAGAGAAAGCCCTGGACCCAGCAACACCGACTCAACCGGCTGAAACCGAAAGGGGGACGGCGGGCGCGTAGACAATGGGTCGAGGCGTAACGGAAAATAACGCTCCAGGTAAGGGCGGGGCATCGGTTTAAAATCGAAAGGCAGGCGCATGATTGGCTGCGCGGCGTGACGTCCCCCTGGGCCTGTGAAGTTTAGAGAATAAAGGTGGGAGCCCCAGGACAATTAGCTCTTGTCTTCAACCTCCGGGCGGCCAAGACCCTCTCCCTGCCATCCTGCCTCTTCGAGCCGCTCACAGCATCCGTGTGATGCCAGCGAGTGCTGCTGCGAGACAGTGATAGGTCAAGTCTTCTCTCATCCTTCTCCCTCCGACTCTCTCGGCGTCCGTGGGACTCCGTGAGTACAGCTTCGAGGTACGTGGTAGGATGTTTGAGCAACTGGGTTCGAAGGCAGAGTTAGGCTAAGCTCTTCCCGCAAAATATCCCCCCCCCCCAGGTAGAATGTATTTGTACCGGTAATAAACTTTAGTTCAGAGGATCGGTAGAGTGTGATTTCTGTGTGTGTGGGGGGGAACGTCGGCGCAGTGCTGGTAATTTGAGCGTGTTTACGTGCGCGTGTGTGAAACACGAGCGCCTGCAGTGTGCCGCTTGAGTAATTAGGGTGGGTGCGATAAACCCGCTCGCCAGCGTTTACACAGCGTGTTTACACAGCGACAATAGCATTAACGGAGAGGCGTGCGCGCAAATTCATGCAGCCCTTTTGCATTAGCCTTTGTGTGGTGCGAATTAGGGCTTAGCCACCCGGAGGGGTGGACGATTTTTGACCCCCCCCCCCGCCCTTGTCACACGGCTTCACAAAAAGTCAGACCCCCCACAAAGCTCTGCCCCCCCCAAAACCATATTTCCTTTTTTAAAATAAAACATGCTTCAAATCGCTTTAAACTATTGTCATTGTAGAGCGCATTTAATGTGGCGCTGCACTCTGATGTTGTAGGAGAAAACATTTATTAAAAAGTCTATTGAATAAAGTAGAACGTGTTGTTTATATTTATTTAAATTGCACATTCTCATGTGACGTCACATTTCTCAACCCCCCCCCCCCCCCTCGTCACACATCGTCACAAATGTCTAACCCCCCCCCCCACCCTAGGTGCCTGACGTCATTTATGGACGGCCCCTTTGCGCGGAATAAGCGCGTGCACGCCTCCGCGTTTGCTTGTGTGGTGGTGTACGTGGGCGTGTGCGAGATAACCCCGGGCGGTGGTGAGCCAGCCACTTCGCCATGTCCCTCAGAGAGCTGGCGCTGGTGCGGGGGGGGGCGATCACCCGATCGGCGGGGGGCCCGGCGAGAGGCGGCCGACGAGGAGGGGGGGGGGGTGGACGTCGCGCCCCGCCCGCTCACAGGGAGAGGGGAGGCGGGCGTCGGCCCCCACAGATGTGATGGAACCCGGTCTCTACTTATGACTACTAGTCGTGTCTGTTCACTGTGGTGCCCACCGAATACGTAGATGCATACGTTCTGCGTGATATAACAATACGTTTTGTAAAGCTTGAGCGATCCGAATACAACAAGGTAGGGTACGGAGCACTTGTTTGTATTGTTCAACGCAATGGACAGCGGCAGCGTAATTTGTGGCGTCCCATAATGCATCTCCATCTACTATAGCAGTTTGCGAATCGGGAGTGGTGGCATGCGTCAGAGCGTTCTCTCTGTATATAATTTCGCAATTAAGGCATTTAAACTGAGTGCCACGTGCGGCCTAGAGAACTGCACTTTAGCAATCCCAGGACTCGTCAATCTGAACACACTTCACCTGTCGAATGTGATCAGGGTGCATCCCACGTTATTCAAATGACTCTATGTCCATGTCATTATCCCACAGGACTGTTGCGAGCCAGCACCAGTCGCATTTAAATATGCATCATGTATCAGAATCAGCATATTTATACCGGAGAAATCCGATGAGCTATGAATCTCTTTTTTCAGAGATGTCTAGTAGGGGCGGGTTTGAACGTTACAACAACACACAGGACAAAAGCATGACTGTAGTGCAAAGAACATGAAACGTAAACAAGTCGCCCAAACACAAACAAATTAAACTAAGTCATCCCCATCCTAGCAGGCAAAACCCCCTGAGGTATTCACTTTTTTTTTCAGAAGCGACCTGGCCACCAATGATAGCTCAACAAAGTGGCCCGTCATTTTGACATTTATAGCGCCAAAATAATCTAAATAATACTCTTTGTTTTTTTCGGTAAAG
The DNA here is from genome assembly GCF_048934315.1 of Petromyzon marinus. Lineage (NCBI taxonomy): Eukaryota > Metazoa > Chordata > Hyperoartia > Petromyzontiformes > Petromyzontidae > Petromyzon > Petromyzon marinus. Next base: position 3,019,312 of record NC_133668.1, on the reverse strand, counting down.
TCACGTAGGTAAAAAAAACAATAAAATAATGGGGAGACAAGTGATTTAATTTAGTTGTTTTCATTTATTTTATTGAATTTTTTACGTGACTTTACCGAAAAAACCAAAGAGTATGAATCCTTGCAGTCACGAAAGCTTCAAATCTAGAATCTAAATAATCTCCATGCGTGTTTCTAAATTTGACTAGTCGGTTATAATAATATAAAAAAAACATAAATGATGAAATCTCAGTTCAAATTTGCAAACATTAAAAAAACATACCAACAAATTACGAGCAAAGCTTTAATTGCTCCTCCCTCCTTGGCAGACGAATGATGCCCATCGCTAAGCTCGGAGCCGCACGGGTACAGCTGCCAATGGTGAGGATTTGCGCCCTGAAACTTTAAACGGTGTCGTTGGAAGTTAATTAATTTACTTTGTAGCGATAAGACACGGTGAAGGATGGTGCTGTTGAAGTTTTGTATGGATTTGTCGCACGCCGTTAATGGTAGGCGATATCCGTCTGAAATAGCGCCTTCGTTTAAGCCCTGGGTCACATAAATGGTGCGAATACCAAATGTACTAAGAGGCTTTTCTGACTGATAGGCTGAACTTCAAGCCCATAGCACTCGCCTCTCCATAATCCATGGCTTTATGAAGTGAAATGAACTGCAGTGTAATATGAAATAATATAGTGCAGACTATTTGCGTTTACAAACATCTACATCCAGCACATGCAACAATGACACAGCTCTAAATATCTTCTGGTCACTACGTGACTTTGCTGAAAGAACCCAGAAGTCACGAAAACTTTAAATCGAAAAGCTCTAAATATGTTTAAACACTGGGATAAGGATAGCGCAAATTCTGCAGTATTGTATAGTACAGTATACACATGCATTTGTAATTCCACTACTTGACAAAGGCCTCCCCCACACGATAGGGGAGGGCTGTTTTATAATGGCTGTGTGAGCATACTTCTCCATCGCTAGCACTGCAACAAATATGGGCAGATTCGTTTCATATGCTTTCACCAAAGGTTATTGTTTGTATGAAGTCATACTACACTTGTGGCCATCATGGCTCGATCACTTTTCATCACATCCATTACCCTGTTCACCTCCCGACACCAAATTCCATGCTAGCGATCTTGCACCATATCCACGGACTGGTTTAGGTGGTTTACAATTTACCTTCTATGGTGACACCATCACAGTCGCCATTCGCCACCAAGTGCCAATGCCACCACAGCGCCTGTGCCAGGCCAGGTGCACTTTGAGGCCACGTGAAGCTTCCAGTGCTCTGTGGCGAGGCCACGGGTCAGACCCAGGTCCCGAGTGTTATGGGTTTGGCCGAGATGACTAGCATTATCCACTTCACCTGTCCGTCAAATAAAGCAAAGTACTTTTATAGTGATAAGTGTGTGTGAGGTGAAAGGGGCTTTTGAGGGTATCATGGACCTAACAACATCGGGCCAGATAGGCATCTCGTGGGTTTTACAGAGAACCGCCGTTTTGTCCGCATTAAAAAGAGCTGGGTTGTTGAGACGACAAGAGCTGGCCATTGAGATTAGGGGGTGTGACATCCTGTTGTGCAAGGCTGTCGTCGGTGGTCACAATGGGGTGGGTGGGGGGAGAGTCCGGGGTCTTCTAGACACCTCGCCAGCTCCGTGGAAGAGAGAAAAAGTGCCCTCCCTGGGCGCGGGCATTGATAGTGATGAGGGGGCTTCAGGGAGGGGAGGGGATGGGAGGCATGGTTTGTTTGGTCAAGAGGACGAGATGGATGGAGGAGGAGGAGGGGGTGATTGTGTGGGTTTTGTTTGATGAGCACGAGATTAGGGGCGTATTTATTATTTACTAATCACACAACAGCAGCACGTTTCGCTGGAGGAATCCGATGCGCTTTAAAGCTATTCTTTTATTGACAGACGTCCAGCAGTGCAACTACGTGTTCATGAAACGTCGCTTGCGTGAATTATATCACGTGCGTCCCCGGCTGGCCGAGAACGCCATATAAAACAAAGATCACCCGTATAGCCTTCAACAGACTGTTGGGGCAAGTGCTATTAGCGGGTAGCACCTATAAAGGCCGGCACGGCACACGAGGGTGGCCAGCAACCACGCCCGACCGCCTTTGTCTCCCCCAGTGACGATTGCTTTATACGACACCGCACCAAGGTGCTCACTTGAGGCTGAGTCGACCTCGGGGGAGGAGGGCCCCGAACCGGTGCAGATTGTTGTTGGACCGTGAGCGGGAAGTCGAACCCAGGTGGCCAGGTTCGTAGTGCCATATAAACACGCACACACGCACACACCTACCGGATAACAAGACGCACTCCCAACGTTTGCTTTGAAATACCCAGGGGGGCGGCGGTGGGCATCAATGATTTTGTAATCCGGTGGGGTTGTTTGTTTGCGCGCACGTGTGACCGCATTGCCTCGCGACACCGCGACGCGGCCTCAAAGTGCACCTAGCCTGGCACGGGGCACCGCGGTGACATCCCCGTCGGTTTTGCTGGTTAGTGGCGGCAAGATTCGTGTCACTTGGCAGCGTCTCGCTATCTCTCTCTCTCTCTCTTACCCCCCCGAGTGTCTTATAAAGCCGCTAGAGTAACGGCGTCTGCTGAAATTCCCCGCTTTGGATTTCAAACAAGGTTTGGGAAATATTGACTTAAAGCTTTCGTGACTGCAGGAATTAATATTCCTTCGTTGTTGTCGGTAAAGTCACGTAGATGGGTTCAAATGAATAAAAAAACCCCATAAAATTAACAAAACCCACGACGTTTCGTTCACAACACAAGCGATCGTCCCGATGGTCGATCGCTTGTGTTGTGATCGTGGTTTCTTATTTTTTTTAAATTAATTTGAACCTACCTACGTGACTTTACCGAAAGAACCAAAGATTTTGGATTCCTGCAGTCACGAAAGCCTCACATCAAGATTGACCCAAAGAACACAAAGTTGGGGAAATTGAAGGGGCGGGGCCGACGCTGCAGGGGGGTGGAGGTGGGGGAGGGGAGGGGGGTTAAGGGGGGGGGCCACAGAGTCGTATCCCTCCGCCTGCTCGGCTCATCCCCGCGGAAGCAGTCGCGGCGGTGAATAGGGGGGGAGGGGGGACCCAGCTGATTCGGGCACTGCACAGCGGCCACGCGGCATGGCCAAGAGGTGGTGGTGGTGGCGGCGGCTCTGTGGCCTCCAGGGCCCGCGGGCCTCCTGCCCGTCCGGCCCGCCAGTCCTGGCCGCCCTGAGTCTCGCGTCTATCGCATGCCTCCTACAGCCAGCCACAGGTACGTGCTGCTGCTGCTGCGAAGGGGCACCCACCCCCCCGTCACCCTCTGTATCTGTCCCCCGGTGTGTGCGGAGGACATGGCGGGACGACGAGGTGGAGGAGGTGGCGGTAGGGGCAGCAGTAGCAGCGTCGTCGTCCGTACGGTCGAAGCGAGGGAGCGTGCTTCAGTGTGTCTGTGTGTCTGTCTGTGTGTCTGTGTGACTGTGTGTCTGTGTGACTGTGTCTGTGTGTCTGTGTGTCTGTCTGTGTGTCTGTGTGACTGTGTGTCTGTGTGTCTGTCTGTGTGTCTGTCTGTGTGTCTGTCTGTGTGTCTGTGTGACTGTGTGTCTGTCTGTGTGTCTGTGTGACTGTGTGTCTGTCTGTGTGTCTGTGTGACTGTGTGTCTGTGTGTGTGTGTGACTGTGTGTCTGTGTGACTGTGTCTGTGTGTCTGTCTGTGTGTCTGTGTGACTGTGTGTCTGTCTGTGTGTCTGTGTGACTGTGTGTCTGTCTGTGTGTCTGTGTGACTGTGTGTCTGTCTGTGTGTCTGTGTGACTGTGTGTCTGTCTGTGTGTCTGTGTGACTGTGTGTCTGTCTGTCTGTGTGACTGTGTGTCTGTCTGTGTGTGTGTCTGTGTGTCTGTGTGTCTGTCTGTGTGTCTGTGTGTCTGTCTGTGTGTCTGTGTGTCTGTCTGTGTGTCTGTCTGTGTGTCTGTGTGTCTGTGTGTGTGTCTGTCTGTGTGTCTGTCTGTGTGTCTGTGTGTCTGTCTGTGTGTCTGTGTGTCTGTCTGTGTTTCTGTCTGTCTGTGTGTCTGTCTGTGTGTCTGTGTGACTGTGTGTCTGTCTATGTGTCTGTGTGACTGTCTGTGTGTCTGTGTGACTGTGTGTCTGTCTATGTGTCTGTCTGTGTATCTGTCTGTGTCTGTGTGACTGTGTGTCTGTCTGTGTGTCTGTGTGACTGTCTGTGTGTCTGTGTGTCTGTCTGTGTATCTGTGTGTATGTGTGACTGTGTGTCTGTCTGTGTGACTGTGTCTGTGTGACTCTGTGTGTCTGTGTGACTGTGTGTCGTGTGTGTCTGTGTTACTGTGTGTCTGTCTGTATGATTGTGTGTCTGTCTGTGTGACTGTGTGTCTGTCTGTGTATCTGTGTGTCTGTGTGACTGTGTGTCTGTGCGTGTGCCTGTGTGACTGTGTGTATGTGTGACTGTCTGTGTGTCTGTGTGACTGTGTGTCTGTGTGTCTGTGTGTCTGTGTGTCTGTGTGACTGTCTGTCTGTGTGTCTGTGTGTCTGTCTGTGTGCCTGTGTGACTGTGTGTCTGTGTGTCTGTGTGACTGTGTGTCTGTGTGACTGTGTGTCTGTGTGACTGTCTGTCTGTGTGTCTGTGTGACTGTGTGTCTGTCTGTGTATCTGTGTGACTGTGTGTCTGTGTGACTGTGTGTCTGTGTGACTGTGTGTCTGTCTGTGTGCCTGTGTGACTGTGTGTCTGTCTGTGTGCCTGTGTGTCTGTGTGTCTGTGTGACTGTGTGTCTGTCTGACTGTCTGTCTTTGTGACTGTATGTCTGTGTGACTGTGTGTCTGTTTGTGTATCTGTGTGACTGTGTGTCTGTGTGACTGTGTGTCTGTCTGTGTGCCTGTGTGACTGTGTGTCTGTCTGTGTGCCTGTGTGACTGTCTGTGTGTCTGTGTGACTGTGTGTCTGTTTGTGTATCTGTGTGACTGTGTGTCTGTGTGTCTGTGTGACTGTGTGTCTGTCTGTCTGTGTGACTGTGTCTGTGTGACTGTGTGACTGTGTGTCTGTGTATCTGTGTGACTGTCTGTGTGACTGTGTGTCTTTCTGTGTATCTGTGTGTCTGTGTGACTGTGTGTCTGTGTGACTGTGTGTCTCTCTTTGTATCTGTGTGTCTGTTTGACTGTGTGTCTGTGTGACTGTGTGTCTGTGTGACTGTGTGTCTGACTGTGTGTCTGTGTGACTGTGTGTCTGGCTGTGTGACTGTGTGACTGTGTCTGTGTGACTATGTCTGTGTGACTGTGTGTCTCTGTGACTGTGTGTCTGTGTGACTGTGTGTCTGTGTTACTGTGTGTCTGACTGTGTGTCTGTCTGTGTGCCTGTGTGACTGTCTGTGTGTCTGTGTGACTGTGTGTCTGTTTGTGTATCTGTGTGACTGTGTGTCTGTGTGTCTGTGTGACTGTGTGTCTGTCTGTCTGTGTGACTGTGTCTGTGTGACTGTGTGACTGTGTGTCTGTGTATCTGTGTGTCTGTGTGACTGTCTGTGTGACTGTGTGTCTTTCTGTGTATCTGTGTGTCTGTGTGACTGTGTGTCTGTGTGACTGTGTGTCTCTCTTTGTATCTGTGTGTCTGTTTGACTGTGTGTCTGTGTGACTGTGTGTCTGTGTGACTGTGTGTCTGACTGTGTGTCTGTGTGACTGTGTGTCTGGCTGTGTGACTGTGTGACTGTGTCTGTGTGACTATGTCTGTGTGACTGTGTGTCTCTGTGACTGTGTGTCTGTGTGAGTGTGTGTCTGTGTTACTGTGTGTCTGACTGTGTGTCTGTCTGTGTGACTGTGTGTCTGTCTGTGTGACTGTGTATCTGTGTGACTGTGTATCTGTGTGACTGTCTGTGTCTGTGTGTCTGACTGTGTGACTGTGTGTCTGTCTGTGTGACTGTCCCACTCTGTGTCTGTGTATCCGTGTCTGTGTATCTGTGTGACTGTGTGTGTGACTGTGTCTCTGTATCTGTGTGACTGTGTGTCTGTGTGACTGTGTGTGTCTGTGCGACTGTGTGTCTGTGTGACTGTGTGTCTGTGTATCTGTGTATCTCTGTGACTGTGTGTCTGTGTGACTGTATGTCTGTGTGACTGTGTGTCTGTGTGGTGGACGCGCGGTTGTGTATCGAGCGAAACCGCCACACTCGCACGTGCTCTGATGTCGTTGCGAGGAGGAGGAGAGGAGGAGGAAGAGGAGGAGGAGGCGCGGTTGGGGGGTCCTCCTCTCTCTCCTCTCCCTTGCTAGCTTGTTCATTCATCGCCTTTCATTTGGAGGTTTTAAAAGCGCGCACACCGCGTGTCGAGCTGAGTGGTGGCGAGCCACTGGTGGTCCCTTGCACCTACCAACAATATATCTAGTGCGTTGGTACGTACTTACCGATATCGCTCGTGTTAGCCGGGGCCGGGAATCGAGCTGAGGTTGCAGGATTCCTAACGCAGTGCGCTAACCGCTGCGCCACCACTCCCACCCTCTGGACCGCAGGGCAGACCAAACCCCCACTCATCCGCTCTTAAGTGGTTCAAATACATTCACTCATAAGGAGTCGACTACGCTAGCGCAGTGCAACGCAAAACACATAGGCTCACTCCCATACACGTGGACCATTGACTCAATCACAATATTAGTAAAACACGATCTAAACCATTCCCCATCCAGCAGTAGATAGAGGACGCCGTGGTTTGAGCACACTTCGCGCTGACCAATGCGGGCTTGGTTGCCAGTCTTGCGCCTGATGGCAGCGATGTGGTTCGGGCATGTGGAGGGTTCTGTGCGCCGCGGGAGGGCTTTCGGGAGAGAGTTTGCGTGCTTTTTGTTTTACTTTCCCCTTCTCCATATGGAGCAGCGCAGACGACGGTGGTCCTGTACGCCCTGGGACACGACTCGCAACGCATGGCCAAATCTATCGCTCGTCAACACCGACGTTAGACACGTGGGTCGCCTGGTTCACTTCCTACGCCACCGCGCTGAACAAACCCGCACTATTGCAGGTCACAATCAAACATTCACTCGTCCCACCCACTCGTACGCTCTCGTTCATTGGATGTCACGTCGCTTCTCTTTCTGCGCCCTCACCTCGTTGCCACTGCTGCTCACCCATTGGAATTCCCGTCCCATCGTCTCCTTCCCACATTGCTCGATGATAACCGTTGCTCAATTCAACTCGTAGCCGCTGCAGTACAAACGGTGACTGCGCGTCTACTTGTTGTTCGGCGTTTTTTGGGCAAGTGCTTTGCTGTGGCGGTTAAACAAATAGATTGCACTGATCGCCCACAATCTTGCCTCCACATGTCTCGCCGCACGCCCACGTGCGCGTTCTCAAACACGTGCGCGTTCTCAAACACGTGCAAACACTCGCCGACATCATCACACCACTCGGTCGTAGGATATACAACAGCACCGAGCCTTATTGCCAGATTGCTTCAGCATAGTGCATTCAATCCCGCAGTCAAAAATACGAAGGTTCCCTCCCCGTCGCGTGAAGAACGTTTGAGTTAGAGGCGCTGTTAGGAAGCAACCCATTCTAAGGTCACAACGACACGCGTGAGGTTTTGGGGGTTTCCATGCATGGGGCCAGAATCTGGCCTTGCTGGGCATTTGTCTTTCAAGCGGCCGCGTCAGTGGCTTCACCGCTTGAGGGTTTAATCGTGGCCCTGCTGGGATCGAATTTGGGAATGGTGCCGGGTTCGTTGCGCGCCGAGTGCAATAAACCACAACACACGCACTGCTCTGCCCATGCATGCTGCACCCAGACCTAGAACACGTGTGTATGTGTCAATATATAGACACGCGCATAGACTCCCAAAAACAACCGCCGTTCGCCACCTATGTGGCGGCGATGTCACCCACGGGGCTTGTGCCAGGCTAAGTGCACTTTAAGGCCATGTGAAGTGAACCTCATGGCGGGACCCCGGGGTCTCATAAGCCTCCGACCCTCGCGTAAACTGCGTTGGGACGTCATTTTATGCCTGTTGAAGGCGACCGACACGGCGATCTATTCCTCTCGACGAGCTCTACACGATGCACTAATCAAAGTTTTGTTTCTTCTGTGCATTCGTCCTCGCTGCTGCGATTGGACGACACGACAACAGAGTGATCCGTGCCAGGCGGGTCGCGGCGTTTATGTGCGCGGTGGGGTGGAGTCGCCAAAAATAAATTCATCAATTACGATTTTGAATTCCGTTTATTCGGAATCCCGGGGTCCCGCCATAAGGTTTTAGTGTCGAACGCTCGCTGGCAACAGCTCACGGGAAAGATCCAGGTGCCATGGGTTGACCGACTCGTACACACACACACGAGCTCATACATACTCACACAAACCCCAACACCTACAAACATACTCGTGTAATGGGTTCAACTGAGTCGCAGACGTAGACTTGGAGGCAACACATTTATTTAACTCCAACACACGGGGTAACTTTCCCCTTAACAGAATAACAACCTGTGGTGGTGACCACCAGGCTAACTACACTAGTTACTATGTAACTGGTGTAGTTATCCAGGTGGTGACCACCAGGCTAACTACACTAGTTACCACGTGGCTGGTGTAGTTAACTGGGTGGTGACCACCAGGCTAACTACACTAGTTACCACGTGTAGTTAGCCTGGTGACCACCACACTAGTTACAACGTAACTGCTACTACAGACCGGGACCAACAGCTTGGGTCCGGGTCCACGTGTTGGAGACTCGTTGAACGGAGAACGTAGACGAAGGGTTTCTTCCAGGATGAACAACAACAACCCCGGTCCCTCTCGGGACCCGGCTTATCGTCTCTGCGTCGTGGCCGGCTCCGCATTTGGCCACGACCACCTTCCAGATCCCTCGGCAAGGATCTGGGTCCCAACCACGTGACCACCCCCAGCCACCACTTGGGGCCCCTTTGTAGAGTTGACCGGTCACGTGTCCTCCCGGGTCAACCAGAGTGCCATGGCCTTTAGTAACCTCATCCCTCGGCCGGCATCCACACACCCTGTCCTGTAGGGGCCGGCACTGCACGTTGACATCCAGCGATGTCTATATTCTTTGGTTCTTTCGGTAAAGTCACGTAGGTGAAAAAAATAAAATAAATTAAATCACGACGTTTCGATTGCAACACAAGCAATCATCATCAGGTGTGACAACCACACCTGATGATGCTTGCTTGTGTTGCACCTGATGATGATTGCTTGTGTTGCAATCGAAACGTCGTGATTTCATTTATTTTATTTGTTTCACCTGCGTGACTTTACCGAAAGAACCAAAGAATATGGATCCTTGCAGTCACGAAAACTTCAAATCTAGAATCCAGCGATGTCCCTACACTCGTACAGACTCCAGAACGTACACTCAAGCGCATACTTATACACATAGATAGGCTTGGCGAACACATTCGTCGTATGCATAGCTGTCACAAACCCCCAAGCATAAACAATACCGCGTGTGTATTAAGTAAGGCCTCTTCGCACACACACTTAACGAATTCCACACACACACGCACATCTAGATAGAGTAAAAACTCCGTTCAAACTGCATTTTCGTGTTGAGTTCAGTTAGAACTTCCCCCGCACCTCCGATTAGCACGGTTGGCTACGTGCGGCGTGAAAGAAGTTCAGCGCTACAGGAACGTACGCACGCGTGCTTCTCACACGCATGCTTCTCACACGCGTGCTTCTCACACGCATGCTTCTCACACGCGTGCGTGCGCGACATACACGGAGCCGGTTGGAGACGACGTCTATTTGGCCGCATCAGCTCTGCCCGTGGTGCGAGGTGTTGACGGCCTCCAGCATCGCATCCGCGATTGCCAGCCAGTGAGCCAGCGAGCGAGCCAGCCAGTGAGCCAGCCAGTGAGCCAGTGAGTCAGCCAGTGAGCCAGCCAGCCAGTGAGCCAGCCAGCCAGCGAGCCAGCCAGTCAGCCAGCCAGCGAGCCAACCAGTGAGCCAGCCTGCGAGTCAGCCAGTCAGCCAGCCAGTGAGCCAGCCAACCAGTGAGCCAGCCAGCGAGCCAGCCAGCCAGTGAGCCAGCCAGCCAGCGAGGGTGGCTCCGTTTTGTCGCACGGTGTTTGTCTCCCTGTGGTTTTCTCCCTCCACCCCCACCCCGATTTGCGTGTGATCACCGCCGTGTTTGAACTTTCGTGCCCTCCACCACCACCACCCTCATTGTGACGCTCTCGGCGCTTGTGGCCCTAATGTCTCTTACCAGTTGTGTCAAAGTTGTCATATCCCTCTCCTCGTTGTATCCACCGCGTTTCACCACACCCTTGCCCTGTGCGTTTGGCGATGCACGTACCTGTGTCTCAGTCCATGCATGCCCCCGGTGTATTCGTGCACGCTTACCCACACCCTGTGCCTGCGTGTGTGTACTGCCCATGTCTGCCCCTGTGTGTTAGTCCATGCATGCCCCACCAGTGTGTCGGTGGGCTTGTGAGGGCACGCTGAGTATTAATAACTCGCGTGAGATGGCCCCTGCATATTGCGGGTGGGCGGGCGAGCGATTCATCAAAAGCCGTGCTCCCATAAGAGTGCACACAAGGGCAACGTTTTAATGTTTTCTATTTAAATGCAATGAATAGTAACCGAGGTGCAAGCAAAGCTGGTTGGAGATGTGGCTGTTTTCTATATACAGTACTACGCAACAAAATATATAACACTGTTTACTCTGCCTGAAATAGTCTTCGATTTGAATAATGTATGTCTTTTAGTAAAGAGATTGCATACACCTGCAGTGTTGAACGTTATCCTAAACGCCAAGTCTGTAAATTGGCTACTTATTCATGTCCGTATCCTTATTTGAATTTAACTTTGGGCGAATAGCTACATCGGTGTGTGTGTGTGCCCCATTTATTCCCCCCACCCCCACCGAGTCAACGGTGCTTATCAATCTTGATTTGAAGCTTTCGTGACTGCGGAATTTTTTTTTTCTACCTACGCGACTTTACCGAAAGAACCAAAGAGTATAGTGCTAATCAAATTCATAAAACCGGCCTGCATCACGGGAATGGGAAATTTCCATCGCTTAACTCGGGACCACCAAATGCAGCCATGCAACCATCTAAGACCTGCTTTTTCGCATAGAGGCACATTGAATTCGGGCCTGGCGAAACAGTAGTATCACGCTTGTGAAGTCAATTCCAGCGGTGGTAGGTTTTAGCCAGCGTGCGCAGACTGTTCTCTTAAATGCGCCCACCGTGCTCAAACACCAGGCAATGTCGGAATTTACCGCACATTCTGGTTGCATAGACTAATCTTCACGTGCAGATTTTCCCGATAAAAACACTGGACGTCAGACACATCGTACAGTACTGGATGCTTTGACGTAGCCTTTAAAAGTACACGCAGCACGAAATGCAATTTTAATTGCATTTCGTCGATGATTATACGTTTGTGAAATAAAAGTAATTTTATACTGATAAGAAATGGATCTACACTTTTCATTCCCATAAAAAGGTAAACATTTTAAACTCAAGAAATGTCATCGTCCACCAGTCCAATAAACACTTCCAACTTGCCTTCACAGGACGTGTGGATTAAAGTTTAACTCGAACACAAAAGTCTTTCAAATGGCAACAATGTTTGGTTGGTATAAACAAGAATCACAATGTGAGTGTGGCAGTCCCCGGAAGCAGCCTCAAGTCTCATTCCCTTGTAATGTGCAGGTGTACACGTGTGTGTGCCTCCATGAGTCGACTCAGCCTCAAATGAGTACCTGGTGCGGTGGATAAAAACATTGCCACTGGGTAGACTAAGGCGGTCGGGCGTGGTGCTGGCCACCCACCCCCTCGTGTACCGTTCCGGCCTTCATAGGTGCTCGCTAACAGCACTTGCCCCTACAGTCTGTTGAGGCTATACGGGGGACCTTTGTCTTTGTCTTTGTGCCTCCATGAGTACCTGGTGCGGTGTGTAAACATCGCCACTGTGGAGACAAATGCGGTCGGGGCGCGGTGCTGGCCACCCCAGCCGCTCGTGTGCCGTGGCGGCCTTCACAGGTGCTGCTCGCTAACAGCACTTGCCCCAACAGTCTGGTGAAGGCTACACGGGGGATCTTTGCCTTAGTGTGCTTGCGCGTGTGTGCGCGCGTGCGCGCCTCCTCCCAGGCCTGCGCTGCGTGTGCCAGCTGTGCGCGCGCAGCAATTTCACGTGCGAGACCGACGGCCTCTGCCTCGTGTCCGTCACGCACACCCCGGACAACGGGATGGCGTACATACGAGTGTGCATCCCGGCACGTGACCTGCAGCCACCCGACCGGCCGTTCTTCTGCGCCCGCTCGGCCCCGCCAAGCAGAACGCGCTGCTGCAACACCGACTTCTGTAACGACGTCGACCTGAGCCTGTCGGACCCAGCCGGTGGGTGTTCTCGTGGACCAAACTGACGGTGTCAGTGAATAGCCCTCGGGCAGTTTCCGTATCACATGGCTTCAAATATAGTCGCTGTACTGTACTTCAAATGCGCAGAGTCTTTTGACCGTCCGCGCTGATACCCAAGTTTTTATATCTTGGCTTTCCCTTCTCGCCGGTGACTAATGAGGCCCATTTCTCGCAACTGTTCTCTCTTATTTTATTTGTGACTTCCACACAAATGGTTTCCATGAAGCCAACGTATTTGAAATTCAAAACTTTTCCAGTTACAAAAGCACAGCTATTCGATGGGTTGTAAGTTAATATATATTTTTTATTTTAGTTTGTTTTATCAATGTCGCGTGAACGTTTATAGTGAGCTAAAGCGAATACATTGTTGCCATGGCTGCAGTCATCCGTATCAAGATGCCTCCACATAAAGGGATTCATACAGTGCTGTCTCTAAACCAGTGGTGTCTGGCCTGGGGAATGGGGGCTGCTGAATTTGTCAGAGGAATAGGGGATGTTAATTTAAACAACAGGGGAGGCTAAGAGATTAAGAGCTGCGTCTTTTGAGGGAAAGGCTTGTTGATTTAAAACCTAATCCCAGCCTGCGTTTCGTTTGTTTGTGGTTTGTATAGCACTAACTGGGAGATTTCAAAGCCCTTGCCTTAACGGCAAATCCCCAAAACATTACTCCTTCAACAGTTGTTTTGTTTTGGCCACTTTGATTTCAATGTTGCTCGTTTCCCAGAAGAGCGTGAGGCCGACTCGGAATTTGGGCCGCTGGAGATGGTGGTGGCAGTGGGGGTGCCGGCCTGCCTGCTCTGCCTACTTGTCACGGCCGGCCTGTGCATCCTTCGGGGACACCGGGGTACCCGTAGGGCCCTGCACGTGCCGCTGCACACCAAGGAGCCGCTGCCGCTGGAGCAGGTGTTCATCGACGAGGGAACGAGCATCCGTGACCTCTACGACAACACCACCACCGGCTCAGGCTCTGGTATGCACAACTGTTGCACTTTCTAAAACGTTGTAAAGGTACATCCGTGCAATTGCCCACTCAGGCCACTTACGGCTTCAGGGCCCCCACAAAAGGGAGCTCGAGAAATCCCCCCCCTCTGGGATTTTTTGGGCCTCGTCTACCACGATGGTCGGGCGTCTCGAAAAGAGGTTGGAGTACCCACACTATCGCATGACACGCACACTGCCAATCAACTAAAAACACTAACCAAAGGTAACCTCATCTTTCTAACACAATGTGCGAGTCTCCATTCTAGTTAAGCTTTGGGTAGTGCTCATCTCTGTTGGCCAAGACCAGCGGCCCTATATAAATACCCGCTGCTGCTGCTGCCCCGCAAACTGGCATTTATCTACCCTAGCAGGATGATGGGCTGAGATGACCCCTGAATCTGGTGTGAGGTGAGCGCTTTTATCACGCTGTGACCCGGGCATGTTTTGAAATGCTGCCTTTGTACGACCCAAGCCGCTTCAGTCCCTGCAAATATCAGCTTTTGTTAGAGTGATAAGATTAACGGGGCTCAGTAGAGGGAATCTTGGCTTGCCCGAGTGCCCGCCCTGTGCCCGCATTTCTCCCCGCCACCCCCCACCCCACCACAGCTAGATACACGTGCCCTGCTGGGGTTTGGTTCACACACAAGTGCTTATTACATTTGGCCACTGAAACTGAATATGGTGGGGGTCATGCCACTGAAATGTTTCGATGCGCTCGCCCTGCCCTGCGCTCGCAAATGATTCCCTGCTGCGAGGGAATCGATGTACCCAACACCCGGCCGAAGTTCCCGCACGCCAACGCAAACGCCGCTGCACCCCGCGCGCAGGCCTGCCGCTGCTGGTGCAGCGCACCATCGCGCGCACGATCATGCTGCAGGACAGCATCGGCAAGGGCCGCTTCGGCGAGGTGTGGCGCGGCCGGTGGCGCGGGGAGGACGTCGCCGTCAAGATCTTCTCGTCGCGCGAGGAGCGCTCGTGGTTCCGCGAGGCCGAGATCTACCAGACAGTCATGCTGCGCCACGAGAACATCCTGGGCTTCATCGCCGCCGACAATAAGGGTGACCTGGCCTCCGCAACCCCCCGCACTCCCCACACACCATCCCCCCCCCCCCCGCCCCCCACCTACACAAAGCCATGTTTCCTCACACGTCAGTGTTTTGTGTGATACGGTGCAACGTTGCATATCTGACCATCACACATCCACCCTGGAAATTAACCGTCCAGTTTCGTACGGCGTTGTGGAGAGTTGGATGTTGATCGTATGGGTAGGTCAGCCTCTGCGGCAAACGTTTGAAATTTTAACCAACGGCTCTGGATTTTGCATGACAATTGGACCGTATAACCATGCTGCTTTGAGCGAGGTGACACTTTTTTATTTTTGATAGGATTAGTGATTTTGATTTAAAGCTTTCGTGACTGCAGTAATTCATATTCTTAGTTTTTTCGGTAAAGTCACGTTGAAGAGAAACAACAAAATAACAAAATATATATAAAACAATAAAAAATTCTCACGACGTTTCGACCATAACTCAAACGGTCATCATCAGGTGTGTCGGTTTGCATAAATTTATTTTGAAAACGGCATATTAATTTATTTATATATATAAAAAATAACGTTTGCGTCACGCGCAACGATTGGCTGTTTGCCAGGACTAGTCCATCTATTTTTTGAAAAGAGGAGGGGGGAGACGAAATTTGTTTTTATGTATGCTGTCTGAAAGCCACTGTAAGCGTGAACAATCAATCAAGAACTGAAATGATTTATCAAATCTTTCCAATGATTGCTAAGATAGAATCCATCTTCTCGGTTGAAATTGTCTCTGTGTTTGTATATGTGGATAGCCTCATGAACGAATCTCTCATGGAAGCCAGATCAATTCCATACACCCAGCCATCAGATTTACCATGGAAGTCGAAATAGATGGCAAGATACCTTTTTTGGATGTCCTAATTAAAAAGAGATCTGATGGTTCAATGAGCCACTCTGTCTACAGGAAAGCTACCCATACGGATGCTTATCTGAAACCGGATTCCCACCACCATCCATCACAGAAGAATTCTCTCATCAAGACTCTGTATCATAGAGCCCAATGCATATCCGACCAGGAACACATAAGCAGTGAACTCAAGCACGTACACCAAGCTCTTAGGGCTAATGGTTACTCCGACTATACAATCCGCAAAGCTATCACTCAAACCATGAAGAAGAACCCTCTTGAGGAGCCTTTCAAAACCATCACTTTACCCTACATTGCTGGGATCACAAAAAAGATCTCCAAAATCTTGAATAAACACAAGATCCAGGTCCGTTTCAACACATTACATAAAATCCGTGATCTGGTTCCGTCTGTAAAAGATGTGATTCCGGACATACAATACCCTGGTGTCTACAAACTAAGTTGCCTCTGTGGTAGTAGTTACATTGGAGAAACCAAACGCCATATCTCGGACCGCATTCGTGAACATAAAGCAGACCTTAAACACGGTAGGACCAACACCTCGGCCGTAGCAGATCATTGTTCTAATTCAGTAGGCTCACATGCCATTGACTTTTCCAAGACGGAGGTTCTTTGTAAGCCATCTGGCTTCCATGAGAGATTCGTTCATGAGGCTATCCACATATACAAACACAGAGACAATTTCAACCGAGAAGATGGATTCTATCTTAGCAATCATTGGAAAGATTTGATAAATCATTTCAGTTCTTGATTGATTGTTCACGCTTACAGTGGCTTTCAGACAGCATACATAAAAACAAATTTCGTCTCCCCCCTCCTCTTTTCAAAAAATAGATGGACTAGTCCTGGCAAACAGCCAATCGTTGCGCGTGACGCAAACGTTATTTTTTATATATATATAAATAAATATGCCGTTTTCAAAATAAATTTATGCAAACCGACACACCTGATGATGACCGTTTGAGTTATGGTCGAAACGTCGTGAGAATTTTTTATTGTTTTATATATATTTTGTTATTTTGTTGTTTCTCTTCAACGTGACTTTACCGAAAAAACTAAGAATAGGATTAGTGATGTTTGGTTTAACTTTGTCTTGCCAAAGTTTGCTCACGTGTTGTGTGTGGGGAGTGGTGGCCCAGTGGCGATCTGAGTTTGATTCCTGCTTTATGGCCAACACCAGTAATGATTATTTGAACCGATGCTGGACCTCCCCTAGGTCGACTCAGCCTTAAACGAGTACCCGGTGCGGTGTGTAAAGGTCGGCATGGGAGAGTATTAAAGGAGCCGGTGTGCCGCGTTGGCCTTAATAGGTGTGCTCGCTACCAACACTTGCTCAAACAGTCTTGTTAAAGGGCCTATTGCGGGGAATCTCTTGCCCTTTTGGTATTTCCACAGACAACGGGACATGGACGCAGCTGTGGCTGGTGTCCGATTACCATGAGCTGGGCTCACTCTTTGACTACCTGAATCGCTTCAGTCTGTCGGTGGAAGAGCTCGTCAAGTTCTCGCTGTCTGTGGCCAGCGGCCTGGCCCACCTTCACATGGATATCGTCGGCACGCAGGGTAAGAGCGCTGGTTTCCGCAATGTCAAACGTCTCATTCCATGTGCTGGGAGCTTTTTCGGAAAACCGAATTGACTTTTTTCTCCCTACGTTTGGGAGCGAAACGTTGGACAACGTGGTGGAACAAGTCGAAAAACACATGGGGGGGAGCGGGAAGTGCTTCTTCGGCCACCTGTGTTTGTGTTTGCTTTGGTAACTCTTTTTCCCTGGAAGGGGGCCCAGCTTGTGCATGTCACTGCTGTATTTGCCAAATGGCTCGCATGCACACTGTCATTCATTGGGTTATTGGATTCATTAAATTACGTGTGTGTCAGAGCGATTTTGAAGAGGAGGTTTTATGTTCGCTATGATTGTGGTCTCACGGAAGCTCATATCGGTGCCCTTAACAGTCTCGCAAATTAATTGCCAAATTGTTTTGTTGTGAGCCATGAAGTAGGTTGTGGGATTTTTTTGAATGTTGTGAAAGGAGGTTATTTGTAAAATTGGCAAATTGAGGTGCATTGTCTCATCTTTTGTTATTACATTTTCAAAACTACTTGTTATAAAACCCTCGATCAGTATTCCGTCAAAACATTCATTTAAAGTGCGTCACTTGCGAATCGGTTTGTCTCGATTGTTCAACGTGTTTGTGTCCCTACATGCAGTCATAAAGACATTGAATTCCAAAATTCACTTTGTAAATGCATAGTTTTTGGTACAAATGAATGGCTTATATTTCACAAGCTTTTGTATACACTCATGTCGAACTTCGTCGCGCATCGTACGGAGCCAACCGTGCTAATCGGAGGTTCCGGAGGGAAGGAACAAGCGGCATTAAGTGGCAGTTGCCGGGTTGTGTCACAGTGCAGAAAGATTCCTGGTGGCATCATGGCAAAGTGACTGACGTTGCGGGAATTATTTATGAAACACAGCTTGTAAAATGGTTCTGAAATGGCTATAGTTTAGCTGTAACACATTGAAACAAAACACGCATGCTGTAGCTGTGTTTTCCTTGACTTAATGGTAACGTTTTAATGGTTTGAAGTCAATTGAAATGCAAAAATATTTGTATTTTTGCATGACAGTTAACTCTTTCCCATTCCTATTTACATACTTGTTCCTTAATGGAAGTAAAATATTGATATAAAAATAATAAAATATATATCATTACGTCATCTGGAATGAAGATGTACCGAGGCTCCCACAAGGCCATGCAGGAGGCTGAGTGGCTCAGTTTGGCACCAGCTATCGTAGGGTGCGGTCATGTCGCTATCATTCTCTGCGGTGTGGTTGTGTCATTACGTAATTTAACCACTATTTTTGGCGCAATTTTTTTTAATATATTGAAATTTTCATATCTGCATGAAAAGCAATAATTTCCCTTCAAAATTAGACCAAAATTAGTCCGATATGTTTCAAAACAACTGTGCTATGCCCCTCTAGGCAAAATTAACGGTAACCGCTTGCGCGTTCCGAGATTCGGCGGTGAACAGAACGCCCACCCTGCAGCCTGCAGACGTCTCTGAAACGAGAATGCATTCAGGTGTCGTCACGTCAACGGGCGTTTCAGAAGGGGAGAGCATTGAGGTGGCGCTGTGCGTGGCGTTGCGTGCGCAGGGAAGCCGGCCATCGCCCATCGGGACATCAAGTCCAAGAACATCCTGGTGAAGCGGAACCGCACGTGCTGCATCGCAGACCTGGGCCTCGCCGTGCGACACGACTCGACCACAGACTCCATCGACATCGCGCCCAACAACCGGGTGGGCACCAAGAGGTCAGTGAGGGCAGCCCTCCCACACTCTCCCGGCCCCCCCCCCCTTCCCCCCACGGTCTCCCAGCGCATGTGAACCTGCTCCGGATAATAATGCACTTACGTATGCGTGTTGAACTTCTTTCGCACCGTACGTAGCTAACCATGCTAATCAGAGGTGCAGTGGAAGGACAGAAAACGAAACGCAAAAAGCGGTTCTAAAGAAATTATTTTTCAATCTAGATTTAAAAGTGCTTAGCTCCAGTGGCTTCCTAATATTTGATGGAAGAGCATTCCATATGGCCGCAGAAGCCAATGCAGTTCAGCAAGCACTAATATATTGTTATTTTACTCTTAGGCTTGTTTACCCAGGAAAGTCTTGATGACTCTCCAAGACTCCTTTTTTCCCAGGAGGGTCCTGCCAGTTTTTCACACTAATGAATTATGCTGCTCTGTGTAATCCCAGTTGAATAATTTTCAGAATTTTTTTTATCAGCATAGAGATGTTTTCTTTTCGTTACCAATTCGATCCCCTGGTTGCGACCGTCTTTAGTCTGTACATTTGTGTGACTCGACTTTGCGGATTGATTCAAGAATCAATTCTTTATTCTACGTTCTGGCGAACGTAACCTAACCTGTTAAATACAACATGCACGCATGGAAGAACGAACATTACCCCACGTGCAATTCGATCCATGTATCGTGCGCTTAAGAAGTGACATTAATGTGTGAAGCGATGCCTCATTAGATCATTATAGGGCAGTGATTCGACCAAATTTTCGTATTGCCCAAGTGACGTCTGCTGTTTGTGAATCACGTAAAAATGAATAACACCGCAATGCAAGTAGTGTTTGTCAAATCGCTAATTCTGCTGTGATGCTGCAGGGTGGGCGAGCCGTAATGCTACGCCTCTGATGTGAGATCCACTAAAACACATCAATCCCTTTCACACAAATTCAAAATCTTACAATCGTGCTTGACCAAACTCCGTGCTATAATTAAGCAAAAACACACCAACGCAGAGTAACCCAGAGAAAATTCGTGATCAGGATTCCATTCATTAAATAAGTTGAAGTGCGGCAATTTACAACGATTGATACATATACATATAACATATGTATAAAACAGAAATCTATATTCACACGATGCTGTATTTCAGCTGTTCGGACATGACCAGCTGATATTGATGAGCAACACTTGTGCGTGTCTGCAACTTAATGGGTGAGGTTTCGCAATTCAAGACAGTCGGGTGCATTGTCGTCATGGGCTGCACGTTAGCTGAGGACACAGGGTCACGGTACGAGACCCCGTGCTCCACATCATGGGAACAAAACACCGACGACAGCTTTGGTGCTCTTGACCTCCCGTTTCGTTTTAAACTGGGTCCGTTCATGCAGCCTTCCGTGTAAAAACCTGTGGCCAAGTGCTGCGCTGTGGTTAGTGCTTAACGCGCATTCAGAAGGGCCGCATGGCTCACAGGGCTATACCTAATAAATGAAACTTGAAAAAACTTGAAACTTGCGGGTTCAAATCCGGTGAGGAATTGACTCGTCATTTCGGTGTATTGATAAAGACGAAGCAGCACTTTGTGGGAATTTACCATTGTCTACGATTGCTGTTCCAGTTTTCTCTTGGCGCTGGGCAGCAGCTTCTATCAGGATGTTGAAGGTAATGATCTGTTCCTAGCGTCTACAGCCAGTGGACAAATGTGGGAGGTTTTTTTTTTTTAGTTAGCCTTCATTTACACAATCGACCCTAAATATTCCCACGCGTGGCGTACGTCTGCAACAGGTACATGGCACCAGAGGTCCTGGACGATACAATCAACATGAAGCATTTCGACTCATTCAAGCGCGGAGACATCTACGCCTTTGGGCTGGTGCTGTGGGAGATCTCACGGCGTTGCGTTGTCGGAGGTGAGGTCGCACTGCAAGGCCTGGCTTCGTGTGACCAGCAGGAGCGGCCCAGGGCTGAGCTCTAGAAAATGTTCCGTGACAATGCAATCCCAGATTGCACGGGCTCGAGAAGGCACGGTCATAAATGCGCCTTCCGTGGCACTCATGAGTCAGCGTTAGATTCCTAGAAATATGAAAGAGAATTGCAATGGGAGGATTCGTGGAAGCATTGACTTGCCTTATTCATCAGTCCCTGTGTCACTGTAGTGTCGTTTGGGTATTTGCATATTCATGCATTGATATCTGAATGGCAGGTGAAGGCACACGCCTAGCCCAACAGCTCAGAAATATTTTTTGCGGAAAGCCCTGGATTGGAGCCAGTGAGTGTGCCAGTGGTGTCGTGGTTAGTGCACTGCTCTACGAAACGGACTTGTCGAGCCAAGTTTGGTTCCCGCTCACAGACGAACATCTAAACCGGTCCTTGGCATCTCCCGAGGTCGACTCAACCTCAAATCAGTACCTGGTGCGGTGTGTAAAAATACCGCCGCTGGGGATACAAAGGCGGTGGTGTTGGCCACCCACCCCGTCGTGTGCCGTTGCCGGCCTTCATAGGTGCTCGTTATAAGCACTTGCCCCAACAGTCTGTTGAGGTTATACGGGGACCTTTGTCTTTTTGTATACAATCACACACGCCTAAGCTTGTTGTGGCCTCCATATGGTGCGATTTAACCATTGGCAGTCACTGAAGAGCACCCTGTTTCCACTGCCCTGCATAACCGATACCAAATTTTACGATTGTTGTATAACACAGCCATTGTCAACCAAGGAAAATTAAAATACTGTTGTCACTTTCGGAACACCGGTAGAAGACGCTGTGCTCATATTTTTTTATTGAATCCTTAGCAGGGCACGCGTAAAAAGCCTGAAGGTGGCTCGTCCATCGTCGGTCAACGTAAAATAAATACCGAATGAGGTCGCATTTTCAGACAATGACCCTTTTTTTAAATCTCTGCACCAAATAAAATTCCACTGGTTCTCCGTTATAAGGATATGTTAATAATGAGGACAGCGCCAAGACCTTGCTGTATTTGTCCATTCTTGGAATGGTCAAATTAGGCAGAAGCGCACTCTCATTGAGTGCACATTGGAGTAGCGGAGAGGGGTGGGGGCACTTGGGGCTCTTTCGCCTTGACGACGCATCTCCTCCCACTGGAGGAGGTAGCGGCGACTGCGGTAGACGCACACCACGCCTGTGCGTCGTGCATCTTGAAGACAACAGGTTGCGAGTTCAGTTCCTGGTTCGGGGGTTGACGGGTGCCACAGTGGTGAGATGTTAGTTACCTCGCCTCGTATACAGGAGGTCGTGGGTTTGATCCCAACCCTGACGCCTGCTGCTGTATATTTGGAGTCTGTGGTCGTGTGCATTCTTCTCGGTCCTCCGGTTTCTCACGCTCCACATTTGGAATCGACGTGCGTTTTTAGAGTTATTGGCCACAATGCATGTCCACGTGAAAAGCCGCTTCGTTGAGCTATCATTTGTGGC
The DNA here is from genome assembly GCF_048934315.1 of Petromyzon marinus. Classification (NCBI taxonomy): domain Eukaryota; kingdom Metazoa; phylum Chordata; class Hyperoartia; order Petromyzontiformes; family Petromyzontidae; genus Petromyzon; species Petromyzon marinus. The sequence continues at coordinate 2,997,295 of NC_133668.1, read as the reverse complement.
CAGGTCACTTGTGAAAAAGAGCTGCTCTATATCTCGGTGGGCCTTACCTGCTGAAATAAAAATAGTAAAACATTATTTCATCATCCCTCCTGGGTCGATAAAGTCGGGGTACTGCTTTGTGGGAGAAGTCAATACTGGTCTTTGGTTCCCGCTCACAGCCTCACATTTTGTGACAAATATCTGAACCGGTCGTGAGCCTCCCGTCAGTCGAAATTGGCTGTATAAACATCAGCACCAGGGGAGATGAAGGTGGTCCAGACGTGGTGCTGACCACCCACGCCCCCTCGTGTGCCGTGCCGGCCTTCAGAGGGTGCTCGCTTAACAGCACTTGCCCCTACAAGTCTGTTAAAGGCTATACTGTGGTGGTGGTGGTGGGGAGGGGGGGGGGGTATCTTTGTCTTTTTGTACCAGTGTGTGCCAGTGTGCTGTTGTTGGTGGAGCCCAGCGATGTGCTGCGCACGTGCACACCTAGGAATTTGGAAATGTAGCCAGCGTGGCTCATTGAAGCGTACGAAACCCGATCGTTGCTGGAGGCAAACACAGAAACCCACCGTCACAGTGTTTAACATGCTGCCTCATCGCATAACAGAACTATGGGAGGGTAACGGTGCAGGCAATGGCAAAGCAGTCCCCATGCTCCCAAAGTAGGCAACTGCACAAAACTTTAGATAACTTTTTGTTTGTTTGTTGTAATGCGTTGTGATTGGTGGTATTGGAGACCCATTTAAAGTCTGCTTGCAAATGCACCACTGAGAGTGGATTAGGGTTCGGGTTTGATTTGGGTAACCGTCACGACTGTAATGCATCTCTTAGCAATTGTGTGAAACTCTCGGGAGTTCTTTGCTACTTAATTTTCGGTGGTCATTGCCAGTGAAGTACATATCTGCATATCTGGCCTCACGGCTGCAAAACATTGCCCTGTTGGTGGTGATGCAGGTTCTTTTGGGGCACAAGTTATTGGTTGTCACGTCGTGGATTTGACTGGATGTGTGCACAGAAACCAACTACCAATTGATGTGCGAAAAATCCTTTCGGCCCTGAATTGGTAATGATATACAAGCAGAGACCTATGACACATCATCCTTTTCTTTAACATTGCCGAATAATAAACATTGCTGGCTAATAACTGGACTCTAAAATAGGGATCTTGCCTGGCACGCACTGAATATTTATTTATTTTCTACTGGAGTGGTGGTGTAGCTCAGCAGCACATTGGGCCCCTTGTTACTGAGGTTCATGGTTGGAATCCGGCAGGCCACCCTGGTTAATTGCTGCAGGTACAGTAACTGTTAAATATGAACTGTTAAATATGCGCGGTCTTCTTCGTGGTGGGAGTTATATCCCGTGATGCCATTTAAAAAGTGCGTAGACCATTAATAATAGGGTTTTTCCCCTTTATCTGGCAACAAAACTGAAACCTTTTTACTAGGACTCATGTGTGCATTAACCACAATACTTGTGGTCAAAATGTTGCAAAATGTTTGCATTTTTACTACAAGTATTGTGGTTAATGCACAGGTTTCAGTTTTGTTGCCAGAAAAAAGGGGAAAAACCCCATTAATGATTATATTTTGGTACTGGCAAAGGAGGTCTAATGGCGTAGACCATTATTTGATGGTGTGCATTGCCCAAATTTGCCAAATTCAAATAACAACCCGGAGAATACTCGATCGGGAAAAAATTGCAACATCACTCACCTCTGGTGAAACTACTGCAGACTGTCATTGTAAAACATCAAATTCCTTCGCGCTAACCTTGCACCATAAGAATGATATAGTGATTACCAAATGTATTGAGTTATGAGGCAGCGACAATACAGGATGGTAGTGAGATTTTTTTTTGTTCATATCACATTGATACGCACGCACATTCAAATAAAAAACTAAATCTTCATATTATGTTGAACTTCTTTTGCCCACCGTGCGCAGCCAGTCGTGCTAATCAGAGATGCGAGGGAAGGACACCAAACTAAAACACAAAAAGCACTTCTCAAGAAATGAGTTTTCATTTTAGGTTCAAAAGTGCACAGCTCCAGTGGATTCCTAATATCGGACGGAAGAGCGTTCCAGACAGCTGCAGAAGCGCATCTGAAAGGGCGCGATGGAGCGACCGACTTTGTTCGATGGTTAGCCAAAAAGTCGCTGCGAGAATGACCGGAGGTTTCGTGACGGGTTTATGCTCCCGTGACGAGATAAAGCTATTGTGGTTCATTTTGTGGCAAGAGCTTTGTGCGTAACGAGCGCGAGCTTATCACGAATCCGTTCAGCAACCTGAAAGCCAAATGCAGCTCGGCAAGCACCGGACGGACACGGGTTCCGGATCTTGCAGTACCCCGTCAACGACACGTGCCAAAGAATTTGGCAAATGCCGCAGCTTGCTGAAGTCTTAAGAAGTCTTCTCTTTGCAGGAATTACCGAGGACTACCAGCTGCCGTACCATGACATGGTATCCCCAGACCCCTCCGTGGACGACATGCGGAGGGTCGTGTGCGAGCAGAGTCTCCGGCCTAACGTCCCCAACCGCTGGCAGAGCTCCGAGGTACGCGTGCGTGGTTCGTGCGCTGTGCTATGAACCCAGTTGCCAGAGTTCGATTCTCGCTCGCGGCATCGACATCAGTGACGAACATCTAAACCGGTCCTGGGCATCTCCCGAGGTCGACTCAGCCTCAAACGGGTACCTGGTGCAGTGTGTAAAAACGCCGCCGCTGGGGATACAAAGGCGGTGGTGCTGGCCACCCACCCCGTCGTGTGCCGTTGCCGGCCTTCATAGGTGCTCGCTATAAGCACTCGCCCCGACAGTCTGTTGAGGATATACGGGAACCTTTCTCTTTTTGTATACAATCACACATGCCCAAGCGGCATAGTGCTTGTTGTTGCCTGCATATGGTGCGATTTAACCTTTGACAGTCACTCAAGACCACCCGAGTTCCACCGCCCTGCATAACCGATACCAAATTTTACGATTGCCGTATAACACAGCCATTGTCAACCAAGGAAAATTAAAACACTGTTGTCACTTTCGGAACACCGATGGAAGACGCTGTGCTCATATTTTTATTTAATCCTTAATTTCACGTAAAAATTTAAGAGAACTGCATCGGTAGCAGGGCACGCGTAAAAAAAACCTGAAGGTGTATTTGTCCATTCTTGGAATGGTCAAATTAGGCAGGAGCGCACTCTCATTGAGTGCACATTGGAGTAGCGGAGAGGGGTGGGGGCACTTGGGGCTCTTTCGCCTTGACGACGCATCTCCTCCCACTGGAGGAGGTAGCGGCGACTGCGGTAGACGCACACCACGCCTGTGCATCGTGCATCTTGAAGACAACAGGTTGCGAGTTCAGTTCCTGGTTCGGGGGTTGACGGGTGCCACAGTGGTGAGATGTTAGTTACCTCGCCTCGTATACAGGAGGTCGTGGGTTTGATCCCAACCCTGACGCCTGCTGCTGTATATTTGGAGTCTGTGGTCGTGTGCATTCTTCTCGGTCCTCCGGTTTTCCCCTCCACATTTGGAATCGACGTGCGTTTAGAGTTCTTGGCCACAATGCATGTCCACGTGAAAAGCCGCTTCGTTGAGCTATCATTTGTGGCCAGGTCACTTGTGAAAAAGAGCTGCTATATATCTCGGTGGGCCTTACCTGCTGAAATAAAAATAGTAAAACAAAATTATTTTATCATCCCTCCTGGGTCGATAAAGTGTGTGTGGCGGGGGGGGGGTACTGCTTTGTGGGAGAAGTCAATACTGGTCTTCCTGCGGATAAACTCGCCCCCTGCCAAAGTAATGCGGAATTTCCACTGCTGGCTCTGGGCGGCATACTGGTGATGAGCACCGCTTGTGCACACGTGAGCAGGAAATCACTTTTGACCGCATCACCGCGAGTACATTGTTTGGTATTCGGGCCATTCTCGTAGCACCGGGGCTGTCACGAAGGTGCCACGTTCTACAGCCTGCCATGTTGTTGCAGTTGGAGTGGGTGGGGGCGGCAATGTACGTATAATAGGAATAGGATTGACCCTTTCTGGCAATAAAACACAACGGGTGTTAAGAGGTTGAAACACCAAACCGATATGAAAAGACAAGAATAGGTTCGATACCTTTAGTTTGCATGTTCACCACAAGTACGTGTGGTTAATGCAGACATTGGGAAAGGTTTATTTTGGTGTTTGAACATCTTAATAACTGTTTTATTGCCAGAAAGGGTAAAACCTAGTCTTATTTTTCATACTTTGATACTGGCCAAAAGGTCCAATGATGTATGTATGTTGAACTTCTTTCGCACCGTACATAGCCGCCCGTGCTAATCGGAGGTGCAATGTTGCTTGATTCAAATAGATTATTTTGGGGGGGGTACATTTTATAATTTGTAACGCGATGCCGGCACACACTTGCCTACAGCATGGGCTCTTTAACGTTCTCCGATTTAGCGCGGTTGGTTACGTACGGTGCGAAAGAATTTCCGCATGCACACACACATAGCGGCAAAGTGGGGACGACAACAACAACCCCCATTCGCCACTAAGTGGCGGTGACGTCACCACGACGCTTGTGCCAGGCTATGTGCACCTTGAGGCCACGTGAAGTGGTGGACGACACACACACACACATTATACACACGATCCAGCTGCGGTATTGTCCAGAGCGGCCTGCCTGGATTCGAACCACGAACCTCGGCAACAAGCGGAGAACGAGCCACCTCAACCGCCTTGACCGTGCCCTGTGTTTGTGCTGCCGTTTCGCAGAGCCTGCGCGTGATGGGGAGAGTGATGCGCGAGTGCTGGTATGCCAACGCCTCCGCCCGCCTCACCGCCCTGCGCGTCAAAAAGTCCCTCTCCCAACTCAGCCAACTGGAGGACATCAAGATGTAGCCGGTCGGAGGCAAAAAACTTTACTCTGGGGGAAAAAGAAAAAAAAAAGACAATCTTTTCTCTCTTGGATCTGAACGTGGTGTGACCCAAAGTGTGAGTGCCAATTCCTTTTGCAGCAATTGGTTAGGCCATTCAATATTCTCCACGCGGCCAACAAGGTATGGCGGTCTATTGGGTGCTTGTTTCAGTATTCAGCACCGGCTGTCCGAGGTACATTGGTCCCAATTAGGTGGGACATTTATTTTTGCCCATTTACTGCCAAAGTCGTTTGCTACATGAGCGGTGAAAGTAGTTGGAGCTTTCACACATTGCTAGGCTGCATTGACTCGCGTCAGACTGGACCAGCTCACGGCAACTGCTCACTTTTAAACACTGCAGGCCGCACTACTCAGGACAGCGCTCTGGCCGTTTGGAGGCTGCTGTGACCGTCAAGACTTCACGAGAAACCCTTGAATGTAAATGGTGCGTTTGCATCACCCATTTTTCTATCTTTTTTTTAAAAATGTTGCCGAACACGTTACCGAAAAATAACATTTGCTGAACAAGTCACTCGCTGTGTAATTCACGATCGTGCCTTCATTGTTTCCGTAACTCATGGCTATTGATGACACGTGCGCGCAAACACACACACACGTGCCATTCACTTGCTATATAACATGTGTTGCCATTTACATGCAGGGCTGTAGCTTGGTGGGGAATCGCCGATGTTCAAAGCAAAGGGGCAAAATTCCGTTACTCCCAAACCACAATTGTTGGGTATCGATTGTAGCAGTGCACGGTTACTGTGAAGTATTAACCTTGATTGACGCTCCTCCAAGACCGGTTTTAAACCCTTTTATGATACGACTGTAATTATCGTGTACCTGCAGATTTTTTTTATTTTTTTTGGGGGGGGGGGAGGGTTTATGTTACGATTCACCTCGTGTTCGCTGTAAGGTGAATTCATATAATGAGCCCTAATCCAGCATAATTTACGCAGCAGTCGCAGATGTCGAAAAATACGATTGAAGGTGCAATTTACTTGAATGAATGAGAACGGTTTGATTTAAATTGTTTACTACGTGTCCTGCAAGTCGGGTCGAGACGAACGGGGAGGGGGGGAGGTTGGTGAGGTTGAGTTTGTGTAATCGCGGCTGTTTTTTAGGAGCCCCGATGGTGTATATATCGCCGGGGATGTAAGGTGTTGCAACGTACGCGAGCGAGTGCACTGTCCAATAATCCTGTTGATGCCTCCCGTGCGATGTTATTGGTAACGGAGACTGCGACTTGAGGTGTGTCCTAATAATTGGGTTACTTGCACCCTGTGAGGGGGTGCGGGTTACATCCCAACAGTGATTGAACCCAGCGGTGATTGTAGAGCCATTATTTGTTATCTGCTGGCCTGTTGTTATCACTGTGAAGTCGATGTCATTGTGAGCTACAACATGCAAACGCCGTGAATGACGACGGCATGAAGTAAATCTTTAACTTATCGAGTCGCTTGCTAGAGTAGGCCCATGAATGATGGAAAGACTAATGGTAATGATTTTAAGGCCTGTGTACAAATTGATTTTTAAAACTCGCTTAGGGAAGCTGTGGTCGTTTAGCAATTATTTCTTTAATATTTATTGCATTTTTAAGTTGCTGCTATTCATCTGTATATTTTATTGATGTCGCGTGGATAAATACTGAATGTAGCTGCCAAATGCATCCCTGCCAATGTTAAGCAAAGTGGTTTGGTTTGAACTTTTTCCCCGACCGCCCTAGAGATGCGTCGCGTTTCAGCGTGACCTAATCACACTATTTTGAAAACGAGAAAATCTATTTTAGAAGCGTTATAAAGAGTAGATATTTTTTTTAAAAAATGTTTTTTTTTAAACTAAAGCCAGTGTTAAGTGTGTGGTGCTTTATTAAGTGTTAGAAATTCTAAGTCGGTCTGAGTGGCGGGCTTCGTGATCAATTACATTGAATAAATTGCGCAAATGGGATGCAGTAAGATTGGCAGGCCCTGTGGAATTTTAATTACAGCTCGCCAATCAATGCCAAAGCTTATTTTTTTTGGGTAGTGCGGGGTTAGGGGAAGAAAGTGCAATTGTTTGTAAACAGATAAGTATCGTGATCTTGGGAAAGCTCAACATATATTCCAGAGATTATATCAGAGGCATATACGTTTACTTGTGGGTTTGTTGTAAGTGTAATAAGTGTTTTTTGTGGCTTTAATATGTTGGAAGCAGCTGCTTAAATGTTGATGAATAAATAAAACCAATGCGATTAAATATATATTAATAGCTGTGACCTTTTGCATTAGCTCAAATCTGCATTCGGGTATTTTTATGAGTACTGTACAGCAGAGATCTAAATGTAATTACAATAACTTTTTTCCCAATTGATTTGTGTCGGTTTCATTTGTGGATAATACATGGACTGCCGATCATTTTTCATAGGCACTTTAGCACCCCCGCGCCTTTATTAATCTCATATGGCATAATTCATGCAAATTGCATCTCAATAAGCTGGAGAGTGAAGCACATCAACAGAAAAGGATCGGAACACCACGGAGACGACGGATAAAACAAGATCCATGTGGTAGAGGAGGAGGGGGGGGGGGAGGAACCCAGTATGATGGTAAACACGGGGGGTGGGGGGGGATGAGTCACATGTGCTGACAGTGGCATTGCAATCATACGGTGGTGATGATGGTGCTTGGAGCCAGAGGTCTGGATGATGAACACTTGCGCTCGCGCGTTTGCTGGGGTCGCTTGGGCCCCATGGGAGGTTGCCTCCGCTGTCTCCATGGGGCCAGGTGAATCTGAACGCTGCTACGCTCCCATCTGTAATTACATACAAACGGGTCATTGACGATCATTCTTGTACTGCTGAGGGTGTGATACGTGTCGTTAAAAGCCTTGGTAGCGTTGAAATAAATACGTTTCGTTGGCTTTCCCCCCCCCCCCCACCGTAAATATGTAATTTCGCAACTTAACATTCTGCATCATCGCTATCGTAACATTTTGCGACAATTTGAAACATGTGTTGAAAGGACACAAAGAGTTGGGTGAGAGTACTTTGGGACTGCTTTTTTTTAGAAAACTGAACATTATCCGTTCGGATTAAAGGTATTCGTTTTAAACAATGAACAGTGGCCATCAAACACGTTGCAATCATGCACAGCAGCTTCTCGGGCGATGATCAAAATTGGCGACGGAACCTCGTGGCGAGCGATGCGCGCGACCGGCAGGAACCACGTGCCGCTCTGTAGCGAGGGAGACTGCATTTGGAGTGTTGTTTTTCCGCCGCCGCCGCCGCCGCCGCTGCTGCTGCTGCTGTTGTTGTTTACCTTCTCCTTCAACGTCCGAGCTATCTGCACGGTGGGCAGGAGCGTTGCCAGCAAGTCCTCCGCCGCCTGCATCACGTCCGCGACCTGAAACGAGGCACGGGGGCACCTCACGCGAAGTTGCTCCCGGGGCGGGCGGGCGGGCGGGCGGGGGGGGGGGGGTGTACCACGCGCGCGTGCCCAACGATTCGCTCCCGGCACGAACGGACGGAGCTCCCTTTCCCGAAACGTCGGACGCCACGACGAAACGGCACGCGGTACCAACGGGACAGGGCGGCCGTGAAAACGCCGCGCAGGTAGCGCAAATGCGGCAAGTCCGTTCATCGGCAATTGATGTTGCGCATACACGTGCGTAAAATACTGTATGTTTACGTATTTGTAAAAACATGGTATTTTCATTTAATGTTAACTTCACATATGATCAAAATATATGGTTTGATCAAATAGCTTACGCTTGTCCATGTTTATATAGGGCGCCACGGTGGTGAGATGTTAACTATCTCGCATGGGAAACAGGAGCGCATGGGTGAGACCCTGACCCCGCATGCCTCGAAATTTGGAATCCCCTTGGCCGCGTGGATTTTTCTCCGGATCCTCCGGTTTTTCCCCTCCACATTTAGAATCAACATCACGCTAACCACCATCACGACGACGATAATATCAATCATCAAAATGTTTCCCCCATTCTATTGCACCCGTAGAGCATAAACACAAACCCCCAACACACACAGCCGGGGTTGCTGGCTTCCTCCACAGCAACCTTCACAAATTGGTGTCCTCAGTGAACCTGGCCGGAGCGCTCGGCTCGCCTCCTCTCTCCAGCACCCCTCCACCATCCCCCACCACACCCCACCACCACCACCAGAGTTACCTTCGCAGTTGCCTCCTGAACAGGGACAGCGCTTGCGTCTCGCACGGCCGTCAAGCACAGCCTCGCCTGCTCCACGCAAAGCCTCGCCTGCTCCACGCCGGCCCCCAGCCGCGCTCGCCCCTTGCCGCGCGCCAGCTGAGACCGCCCCGAGCCCCGCCGGCACCCCGGTGACAGATCCGCACAGATTCCGATTTGTGGGCAGGGGTGGAGTGGGTGGGGAGAGAGAGGTCAGCGTGGGGTTCCACTACGCGATGACCTCGTCCGTTGAGTTATCGCTCTCCCTCCCGGTGTGTCTGTGTGTGGGGTGTGTGTGGGGTGTGTGTGGGGTGTATATGGTGTGTTTGTGGTGTGTGTGTGGTGTATATGGTGTGTGGTGTATATGGTGTGTGTGTTGTGAGTGTGTGGTGAGTGTGTGGTGTGTGTGTGGTGTGTGTGTGGTGTGTGTGTGGTGTGTGTGTGGGGTGTATATGGTGTGTTTGTGGTGTGTGTGTGGTGTATATGGTGTGTGGTGTATATGGGTGAGTGTGTGGTGTGTTTGTGGTGTGTGTGTGGTTTGTTTCGTTCGGTCCGTCCGTGCTGTCCGTGTGTGTTTGTGGGGGTGTATGTGGTGTGTGGTGTATGTGGTGTGTGTGTGGTGAGTGTGTGGTGAGTGTGTGGTGAGTGTGTGGTGAGTGTGTGGTGAGTGTGTGGTGAGTGTGTGGTGAGTGTGTGGTGAGTGTGTGGTGAGTGTGTGGTGAGTGTGTGGTGAGTGTGTGGTGAGTGTGTGGTGTGTGTGTGGGGTGTGTGTGGGGTGTATGTGGTGTATATGGTGTGTTTGTGGTGTGTGTGTGGTGTATATGTGGTGTGTGTGGTGTGTGTGTGGTGTGTGTGTGGGGTGTGTGTGGGGTGTGTGTGGGGTGTGTGTGGGGTGTGTGTGGGGTGTGTGTGGGGTGTGTGTGGGGTGTGTGTGGGGTGTGTGTGGGGTGTATGTGGGGTGTATGTGGGGTGTATGTGGGGTGTATGTGGGGTGTATGTGGGGTGTATGTGGGGTGTATGTGGGGTGTATGTGGGGTGTATGTGGGGTGTATGTGGGGTGTATGTGGGGTGTATGTGGGGTGTATGTGGGGTGTATGTGGGGTGTATGTGGGGTGTATGTGGGGTGTATGTGGGGTGTATGTGGGGTGTATGTGGGGTGTATGTGGGGTGTATGTGGGGTGTATGTGGGGTGTATGTGGGGTGTATGTGGGGTGTATGTGGGGTGTATGTGGGGTGTATGTGGGGTGTATGTGGGGTGTATGTGGGGTGTATGTGGGGTGTATGTGGGGTGTATGTGGGGTGTATGTGGGGTGTATGTGGGGTGTATGTGGGGTGTATGTGGGGTGTATGTGGGGTGTATGTGGGGTGTATGTGGGGTGTATGTGGGGTGTGTGTGGGGTGTGTGTGGGGTGTGTGTGGGGTGTGTGTGGGGTGTGTGTGGGGTGTGTGTGGGGTGTGTGTGGGGTGTGTGTGGGGTGTGTGTGGGGTGTGTGTGGGGTGTGTGTGGGGTGTGTGTGGGGTGTGTGTGGGGTGTGTGTGGGGTGTGTGTGGGGTGTGTGTGGGGTGTGTGTGGGGTGTGTGTGGGGTGTGTGTGGGGTGTGTGTGGGGTGTGTGTGGGGTGTGTGTGGGGTGTGTGTGGGGTGTGTGTGGGGTGTGTGTGGTGTGTTTGTGGTGTGTGTGGGGTGTGTGTGGGGTGTGTGTGGGGTGTGTGTGGGGTGTGTGTGGGGTGTGTGTGGGGTGTGTGTGGGGTGTGTGTGGGGTGTGTGTGGTGAGTGTGTGGTGAGTGTGTGGTGAGTGTGTGGTGAGTGTGTGGTGTATATGGTGTGTTTGTGGTGTGTGTGTGGTGTGTGATATGTGTGTGGTGTGTGTGGAGTGTATGTGGTGAGTGTGTGGTGTATATGGTGTGTTTGTGGTGTGTGTGTGGTGTGTGATGTGTGTGTGGTGTGTGCGTGGGGTGTATGTGGTGTGTGGTGTATATGGTGTGTTTGTGGTGTGTGTGTGGTGTGTGATGTGTTTGTGGTGTGTGTGTGGTGTGTGATGTGTTGTGGTGTGTGTGTGGTGTGTGCGTGGCGTGTGTGTGGTGCGTATGGGGAGCGGTAGTGTAGCAGTTAGCGCTACGAACCCGGCGACCCGGGTTCGATTCCCGCTCACGGCCGACACGCAGCGACGATTATCTGAACCGGTCATGGGCCTCCCCTAGGTCGACTCAGCCTCAAATGAGTACCTGGTGCGGTGCGTAATGCCGCTGGGGAGACAAAGGCGGCCGGGCGTGGTGCTGGCCACCTACCCACACCCTCGTTGTGCCGTTCTGGCCTTCATCAGGTGCTCGCTAACAGCACTTGCCCCAACAGTCTGCTGAGGCTATACGGGGGATCTTTGCCTCTCGTGTGTTCGGCTCGCACAGTCGCGTGCAGACACGCTCGCCGCGATTGTCCCGACGTTTCGCTCCGCGCCGGCCCCGGCCAGCTCCGTCAGCGACTGGGCTGTAAGAAGCTCGCGGTCACGCCGTAGGGCAAAGTGGGAACATCTGCTGCGGACATCGTGCGAGCGGTAAAAGCACGACTCGGACAACACGCCCCAACACCCACGCGGCGGTGATCGATGGGTCATTCGTCAATATTTAAGATGCGCAGCGTCCTTCGTTCGCGGGTTTTTGTCCAAATCGTTCACGAAACATCCCGTGAGTTGAAAACTTCAAAGTGGATTCGAAGCTTTGGTGACATGCAGGGATTTACACTTTTGGTTCTTTCGGTAAAGTCGCGGAGAAAGAAAAGAAGTTAAATAATAATAGAATACGACGTTTCGATTGCAACACAAGCAACCATCATCAGGTACGAATGAATGAGAGGAAAAAAGAAACTTCACTTTCAAATTATGAAGAAAAAATATATTGATGTGAAAATGCCGAAACGCATCATACGTTGTATCCGAGGGGTTCAGCAACAGCCGTTGAGAATAATATATCACGTAACGAAGGTTGTTGTTAGTGCGGGGCCTGTAGCATAATTTATAAAGGGTCCCTAAATTACCATAATAAATATTAAAACACATTTTTTTAACTCGCGTAGTAAAGTATTTGTATTTTTCCATTTGCTATACAGCCAGATAATACGACAAATCGCTAACCTTAAACACCCAGTCGATCATAAAAGATGAAGGCGGTATAGTACTATGGTAATAGAGCAAGTGCAGAATCACTTAACCGGAATTGATAGCTTGAAAGCATTTAGCGCGGGGCCCTTGAAAGTGCGGGGCACGTAGCTACATTAGTAGTAGCTACTTTTGCTACGAGGATAATCCGGCACTGTTACCAGGGCGTGCTGATTTAAAGGAGGCGGTGCATGGCCCAGCGGGAGCATGGTAGGCGGTTGCTGCAGAGGCTCGCGGTCGCATTCCGGCAGGCCGCCCTGGTTAATACTCTTAAGAGAAAATTTTATACGTGATCGAAATTTGCCAGCGTCGTGGTCCAAAAGCGACTTGTAAAATTACTTAATTGTGGGAACTTAGCAGGACCCTGTTGAAAGGAGTTGAGCAGCAAGAGCCTGTCCTGGGTAGACACGTGTAATAATAATAATGAGGTGAGAGTTCTATTGTGGTAAGTGGTAGAGCATGGATCAGCTGATTTTAATAAGGATACATTGCACGCTCCGCTGTTGAACTGTCTTGGACCTATGGAGTATTATGTTGAACTTCTTTCGCGCCGCACGTTAGCCAACCGTGCGAATCGGAGCTTTTAAACGCTTCACGAATCTGTGCGGAGTAAACCAAACCACGTCTTGCAAAACAGCAAAGCCCACGATTTCATACCTTACTCACAATGTTTTCCAACAAGGATGACAACTTCACGCACTCATCTGCAAGTACCTGTGGAGGCATGAGCAATGAAAGGGATGTTTCATTATTACATCCGTTGCTTCTGAACAATGTAAAGCAAGATGCATGTTTTTTAGAACTTGTATATACGTAAAAAAAAAGATCACGACAGGTTTGTTTTCTTTAAAATAGATGACTTATAGAGCCTTCGCAATGCTGGATGAAGGTCTTCGCACGCCTTCACTACCCATCACGGTCCTGCGATGCCACAATCCATCTCGCTCCTGCACACTGGGGCGACTCGAGAAACCGAGGGGTTGGTCGTCCAGTTCGACTCCACCTTCAAGCGTGGCAATCGACACAACGGTGGGGGGCACGTTTCTCAAATCGCCTCCGGTATAAATGGGTTCACCGCCATAGTCGATGCGCAGGTTTTGCGTGTGGTGATGTGATGACGTGTGGGTATACCCACCTCTACCAAACACACACACCTGCTAGAACAAAAACACAGCCCCTCTAGAGCTCCTTCGAAGCGGAGGCCCCTTTCCGTCAGCAGTGGCGTGAGCAAGCAATTGCAGGGCTGCGCCTTTTGTCAGCACCCGTTCGCGAAGCGCTAAACGACTCCCCCAATTGTGCGTTGCCACTGGATCTGCCCACGAGTGTCTGTTTTTTTTTTACACCTCAACATAGACCCTCGGGGAACAAAAACCGCTGACATCTCCACGCACAGCTCTCTCTCTCGCTCTCTCTTTCATGCTAATGCACGCAACGTGCTTCGGAGCCAAAGATCCCGCATGTAGCCTTAACCAGGCGACTGGGGCAGGTGCTGTAAGCGAGCAGCACTGATGAAGGCCGGCACGGCACACGAGAGGGTGGGCTGGCAAACACCACGCCCGGACGCCTTTGTCTCCCCAGTGGCGATGTTCACACACCCGCATCAGCTGATCGCTTGAGGCCGAGTCCACCTAGGGGAGGCCCAGAACCGATTCAATATTCATATTCTTAGCTCTTTCGGTAAAGTCACGTTGAAGGGAAACAATAAAATATATATAAAACAATACAATTCTCACGACGTTTCGACCATAACACAAACGGTCATCATCAGGTGTGAAAACCAACGGCAAGAAACATTTGAAAGAAGTGGCGGTTTGCATTTATTTTATTTTTAAACGTTAGCACCACGGGCAGCGATTGCTTGCCGTTAGTTTTCACACCTGATGATGACCGTTTGTGTTATGGTCGAAACGTCGTGAGAATTTTATTGTTTTATACATATTTTATTATTTCCCTTCAACGTGACTTTACCGAAAGAGCTAAGAATATGAATTACTGCAGTCACGAAAGCTTTAAATCAAAATTCGATTCAACATTATCGTCACTGATGTGGACCGTGAGCGGGAATCGAACCCCGGCGGCCGAGGCTGGTAACGCAGCTCGCTAACCGCCGCACAACCGCCCCCCACTACACTGCACACGCTCGAGGCGGAACGCGCGGGTTCACAGCCACGAGCAGCATCCCACGGCTCCCTTGTCAAGGCAGAGACTGAACCCCCCAAATTAGGGGCGCGACCAGGAAGGCAGAGAGACCCGCGGAGGGAAACGGGGTGAGCGGGCTTGGAGCACGTTCGATGGCGTTGTTGCGGAGGCTCGCGGGTTCGAATGTGGCAGTACCGCCCTGGTTATAACAGATGAATCACAATACCTTGGCTGAGCTCGTCGAGGGGCATAAACCAGATTCTGGCTGGCCATCGAGCAAAGGCAGCGGTCACCGCATCGCGCGCTTTCAGATGCGCTTCTGCGGCCGTCTGGAACGCTCTTCTTTCCGATATTGGAAGGCACCGGTGCTATGCACTTTTAAATCATTTGGATTTAAAACTCATTTCAGATTTGCGTGTGTTCGTCTGTTGTCCTTCCCCCCGCACCTCCGATTAGCACTGTTGGCTACGTACGGTGCGAAAGAAGTGCAACACGTTAAAGAGGAGCCCCGTGACATCATTCGAAAACGGTAGGCCACTGTGTGCTGACGTCATAGTCCAATTTTTTTTCTTCAAAATTTGGAAAATTACTCGATTGGGATTACACGAAGCAAGATGTGCCCCCCCCTCCCCCACCCCCGAGACTGAAACTACTGCAGACTGTGTCTGTGTCTGTGCAACATCGCGGCTTTCTTTGGGATAGCATTGCCGCTGTAATAATGCGAGCGCGAATGCGCAATGGCAGCGAGAAATTATCCTGGATTAAAAACGAGTTCATCGTTTGAAATAGCCACTGTGGCAGTGCCCAAAGTTAACCGCTGGAGAACAATGGGCTTATCGCTCTGGGCAACGTTGAGTTGCTCCGCGATGTGAATGGACAAGCACGGTTGTGGTAGCAGTGGTCACGGTGAGACATCGGGTAGTATTGACAGCGTAGACGCGGTGGAGAAATGTTAACGACCTCGCCTGGTATGCAGGAGGTCGTGGGTTCGATCCCGACCCTGACGCCTGCTGCTATATATTTGTAGTTTGTCTCTCTCATCATCATAATCATCACGGTGGCTAGGAGATGTTAACGACCTCGCCTCGTATGCAGGAAGTCGTGGGTTCGATCCCGACCCTGACGCCTGCTGCTGTATATTTGGAGTGTGTCTGTCTCTCTCATCATCATCATCACGGTGGCTAGGAGATGTTAACGACCTCGCCTGGTATGCAGGAGGTCGTGGGTTCGATCCTAACCCTGACGCCTGCTGCTGTATATTTGGAGTTTGCATGTTCTCCCCGTGGTCACGTGGATTTTTTTTCCAGGTCCTCCGGTTTTCTTTCCTCCACATCTATAAACATGCGCTTAAGAGTATTTGGCTGCTATACATTTCCACATTATAAGCCAATTCGTCGGCCTATCATTTGTGGCCAGGTCGCTTCTGAAAAAAAAGGGCTGCAGAGCTCAGTGATACCTGACCTGGTGGTGGTATATCTAAAAAAAAATAAAGCTTAAGTTTCAGTTTATCGGAAACAGAGTGGAAAAATTGAGACAAACGCGCGCGCAAATATCAACGCAGCGCACCTCGAAAACATTTCCCGGCGATGCATATTCAAGAGTTTGCGATCACCCCACAATTCAGGCCTGTCCGGTGTTCTCTCTCTCTCTCTCCCCGAACATTTGCATACCCCCTCTTTTGATCTCCTAATGATGCGTGCGTGCGTTCTGTTGACGCGCATTCATTGCCCCGCGTTGCGCCATCGCCGTCCCCGATGAATATTCACGGTGTGCGGCGGTCGTTCCGTGTTCACCCCCTTACCGCGGCCTTCTTGAGAAGGTCGGGCGTGCATTTGTGCAGGCCTCCTCCTCCTCCGCCTCCTCTGTAGGCGATACACAGATCGGGGCAGGCGTTTGACGAGTGAGATACATCATAGACAGCCGTCAAAGTCAACGTCATCCGTCGCTTTGTAAGTTACGGACTGGACCCTAGTTGAGAGAACATTATACCGGACATTCTTAGTCGTATTGTTGTTATTATTCTGCTTGTTTGCCCAGGAAAGCCTCGCCGAGTCTCAAGACTATTTGTCAGACGGGTGAAGCCAACATTGTCACAGCAGGGTGGCAGGGGGGAGGCGCGAGGTTTCTCTGTGTGTAATCCCAATTGAGAAATGTGCAGGTAACCATTCAGCATTTGGGAGTGTTTAGCAAAGGACAGTTACATCGGATTGATTATTAAGCTACGTGAGGAAACCAGAGAATCGGGAGGAAACCCATGCAGAACAGGGGGAGAACATACAAATTCCACACGCACAAAGGCATCCGAGTCGGGAATCAAACCCAGGCGCCTGTAGCCAAGGGGCACGCGGCGTGCTCGCACTGCGCCACCGTACCGCGCACGACAAGGTGCAGCTTTGTAGAGAGACGTCAAGCCCTCGGAGATCTGGCGACCCTGTTGTAAAATGTACAAAAGTTACAAGACTCGAAGCGGCAGTTACACAGTGACAGACAACTGTGGACTGGTTTAGTCCCTATGAGGACTCATCAGCACGGTTTTAGTCACCAATGCTGACTGAGAAAGATGATGACTCTGAATGCGGATGAAACCGGTGATGATGACTGTGAAGACCACAATGCATTTCTTCATAGAGCTGCTGCTGCTGATGATGATGATGATTTGTATGACATAATGCACAGAGGCTGTGTGTGGTTTGTGTGCACGTTTCTGTGCGCTTATTGTTTAAACTTCTGCTTTTCCGGCCCGTACTCTTTTGTTCTTACGACTTTGCTTTTCTCATGAATTGTTATAGATTTTGATCGAACATTCACAAACACCGCACTGTACGGCGTGGTACCTTCCCTGTTCTAAATGTACTTCTCTCCCCCCCCCTCCCCTATTTTCAGTTTTTTTTTTTTAATCAACGACCGAGTCTTTGCCATGCAGGTCAGTGCAGAGTTGCTCGTGGGTCAGCGGTTGCCTTGCATCGTGCGTTCCATAAACGGAGCGTATTCACCGCGCAATTACCCAGACGGTTATGCAACCGCGCATTACGTGGGCACACGGCGCGGGGGTTATCTCAAGCGGGTGGGCAACTCGGGGACAAACTGAGCCGCCCCGGCCACGTGAGGTCCACACGGTTAACGTGTACGCCACGAACCAAAGGGGGGGGGGGGGAGGGGGCGCAACAGGTGAACAGCGCCGCCTCTTTCTCTTTAACAAGATGATTAATCGCCACCTGGGAGCACTCGCTGTGCATTTGTTTCTGGTGTACGATCAACAACAGCTTGCCCTGAAAGTGCGGGGAGGGCCTGGCAATCACATCACGCCTGCGTGATAGAACCACTTGCCCTTCGAAAGACAAATTACGTCGCTTACACGTAGCCTAGGGGCGTTCGTTTCGGGTGGTTTGAGGACTCAAAAAGCACAGGCACGAGGTTTAGAATTACAATTTCCTTAAGCCGTGGGTCGACTCAGCCCATGGTCCCTCTCTGGGGATCGATGTAGATATAGAAATGCATGCATGCACCGTACGTAGCCAACCGTGCAAATCGGACGTGCGGGGGAAGGACAACAAACGAACCACACAAAAAAAACGGTTCTAATTAAATGAGTTTCCAATCCGGATTTAAAAGCGCACAGCTCCAGTGGCTTCGTAATATCGGAAGGAAGAGCGTTCCAGACGGCCGCAGAAGCGCATCTGAGAGAATTGGAATACCCATCCCCGATTGGGTTGCCCGCGGAGAACTGTGCCGCCCGCGGTCGATGGACCCCCGTGGCTCGCGTCGGCTGTAACGGCACGCGACTGGTTCACGGCTGTAGTACAGGGTGTTTAAAGTGATGGACCCGATTTGAAATCGCTATATCTCTGTAAACACGAACCGCCCACGAATGAAACTCTTACCACTTGAAAGGGCGCGGCATAGAGTTTCAAATGATTACCGCGAGATGCCTCTCCCAGCGCACAAACAGCCCCTAGCCTCAGTCATTCGCAAGACAACACTGCCTCAACGTTGGATTGGTCGCACGGGACCCTAAGACTTGGCGCTACACTCTTGGCCCCCAAGATCCCCAGACATCACCACACCCTGCGACTTTTTCTCGTGGGGATACGTCAAAGACCCGTGGTGTTTTTGTGCCACCATTAGCGACTAATCTGGATGACCTCAAAAACAGAATCATGGCAGCGGTGACTTCAGTGTAAGAAGACTTCACTTTGAGAGGCGTGTGGGACGGATTCAACTATCGTCTCGATGTTGTCCATACAGCAGGTGGAGGGCACAAAGAGGATTTATAAAATCCTCTATGTGTAATTAACGGATTACTAACGTAGCATATAATCACAATAACACACATTACAACGAATTACTAATCTACAACTCATTACTAATCATAATCATTGACTGATTACCAATCGATTATATAATTACAATACCCCCCCTCCGCCTCAAATCACTGCACCTGAAATGAGTTAAATGATGACGTCACCCTGCTGCTCTATTTAAGACCGGGAGCAAGCGAGGGCTTTACCATTCTGGCGAATTGCCCGATGATGCTGGATGTAATTACCAGCGAAACGTCGTACTCAAACTGTAAATGTTGTGGATTCACTCTTCAACACACCGGTGGGCTAAGGTAGTGAACTATTTTTTTTGTCAACGTGACACCTTTTTTTGCTGATTGGCCGTGTCGGGTGGTGGAGGGCTATGACACATTTATAAATAACGCGATCTAACCCAAAACCTTTATTATGAATAATATTGGTCGCGAAAGCCTACGTGTTAAACTGATTTATAAAATGGTTAGTAAAACTTGATAACTCATTAAACCGTTTGTGACTTATTTGTGTAATTGTAACATGTTGTCGTCGTGAAATATGCTGCTTTGAAATTGTGTCAAACTTTTTTTATACACCCCGTATTTCTTTTTTTTATTTAAAGCGTTCGTGACTGCAGGGATTCATATTCTTGGTTATTTTGGTAAAATCACGTAGAAGGGAAACAATAAAATAATGTTTTATATTTTCATTATTTTATTGTTTCCCTTCTACGTGACTTTACCGAAAGAACCAAGAATATGAAACCCTGTATTTCGTCACACGCGTGTTCTAAGCCGTCACACGCGTGTTCTAAGCCGGCTCTCTGGAGGTTCGTGGGTAAGGCAAGGATGGTCGCGTAACTGAGGCTCTCCCCACCACTCTGCAATGCTCCGATGTGGCCAGGAAATGGCAGGAGAGCTGCAAGAATGCTGAATCGCTTTTGCAGAATTGTACGAGCATTATCTGACTCGTACTCTAAACACACACTATTACAAAAAGAAAACAAATCGTGAGGTTTTCCTGGATAACATTCTTATCATCATCCTTGGTGTTGTTACTCAGTGGTAGCGCGTTCGCCGCTTGTTGCTGCAGGGGTCCGTGGTTGAAATCCGGCAGGCCGCCATGGTTAACACTGCGGCGTGTGTTGACCATTAAAGATCCCGTGGCATCGCTCAAAGCAGAGGAGGGCCATTGCGTGTCGGCGTCAGGCTCCAGATTTGCAAAAATGTTGGTCATTTACTCGGCAAATCGCTCGATTGGAAAGTGCATAGACATTGCCACCCAAAAAACTTGGCAGGGCCCTCCTGAATAAGGGTCTTGAGACTCGGCGAGAACCTTTCCTGGGTCAAAACAAGTCTTAAGATTGACAACAACAATAATGATATTAAACAAAAAACAGTGACCATAATAACACGGCACTCTGCGGCGGCGGTGGCCACCGGTGGCCACCGAATTGGTGGCCGCTACCGTGGCTCACTTGGCGAGGAGGCACGCGGCATAAGCAGCGTTGCACACGTTCTGCACACAGAGGAGCACGGCCGCGTCCTCCTCCTCCTCCTCGCCACCCCCGCCGCCGGGCCAGCGCTCCACCTCGGCCTCCAGCTCGCTCGTGCGCTCCCGCACGCCGCCGGCCAGGCGAGCCACCTCTGCCTCGTCCTGCGCACGTGTAAGCCCAACAAGCCACCACCATCGCCGTCATCTGTCAGCAGCAGCAGCAGCACCTCCACCCAATTCTGAACTCCTGGGCAAGAGACGCTCTTTGTGCACCAAAGGATAAATTAGAACCGTGCAAATTTTGACTTGAAACTTTCGTGACTGTTGCGATCGAAACGTCGTGGGGTGTTTATGGCTATTATTTTAAATTTTAATTTCTTTTTTAATTTTAATTTAATTTAAATTTTATATCTATGTGACTTCACCGAAAGAACCAAAAATAGAACCGTGCACTTATATGTCTTGTAAACGAGCCTCAGTGAATTCTCAGCTTTAATATAATAGCAGGAGCCTGCGGTAGAACTGGATTTGCATTTTGGCGTCCCGCTACCCAAGTACCCAAATTGGAAGCTGCTCAAAGTCACATTGGCAGAAAGCAATTTTTGTTACGTGTTTTTCATGACAACATGTAAAATGGGTCGCAGGTTTCCGCTGTATGTGATGAAGAGGCTTTACAATCATTTCCGCGGCTCCGACGACGCCACCGACAAAGCAGCACAAAACATGTTTACTCGATTTTGATTTAAAGCTTTCGTGACTGCAGTAATTCATATTCTTAGTTTTTTCGGTAAAGTCACGTTGAAGAGAAACAACAAAATAACAAAATATATATAAAACAATAAAAAATTCTCACGACGTTTCGACCATAACTCAAACGGTCATCATCACACCTGATGATCATCATCACACCTGATGATGACCGTTTGAGTTATGGTCGAAACGTCGTAAGAATTTTTTATTGTTTTATATATATTTTGTTATTTTGTTGTTTCTCTTCAACGTGACTTTACCGAAAAAACTAAGAATATGTTTACTCGAATTCATCGAAACGATGTTGCGTCACGAATCACATGCATTTGTGAAGCGACGGTTCGTGCAGACCCCCCCCCCCCCCCGCAGCGGAGCCTCGTTTGGACGTCACTGGAATTGGTTTACTTTGCCAGAGCGTTCTGGACGAATTAAGCAAATCGTAAAACGAAGGCAAGGCCGATTCTCTGGGACGAAACCTGGCGATTTGGCATCCGAACGGTGAATCTGAACCCCCCCCCCCCCACGCCTCTCGAGCTGAGCCACTGCAGATCCATCTACGAATGGGAAACACATTGGCTCGTTTGAGCTCAACGCTATCACTCGCTGTTTGTAATACAAGCGACAGGGCTCTTATTTGTGATCCCAGTGTTAGCGATGATATTTTAAAAACGTAGGATTTGACGCTCGGGTTAGAAGTATGAAAAGCTCCTAGAGTTGGGGGTCAGGGTAAATAATCGATTTAGTAATATAGTCAACCTGAGGAGTATGGTAAGGGTTAATTATTTTAAAATGGTGAGCCCCATGGCGAGGTGTTTAATTAACTCTAAAGATTGTGGTTAACATTCGGAGAAACCAAAGGATTATGGTTGGGGTTCACCATAGAGATGGAGTTTGGGTTAATCCTAGGTATGGGTTAAACACAGGGTTAACCCTATCTCTAAACATAACATTCATAGATAACGTGCGTGGCTTATCTCGCGAGTGACCCCCGTTTAAGAATTTGGACGCACAAGCAACAGATCTCATTGCCAGCAGCGTATCCACGAGGCTGCCCCGGGTTACGCCTCCGCCGCCGATGATTTGAATAATCGTGGAAAACACTGGAGGCAGGAGGCCCGAATCCAGCGCAGATGCGGCACTCGTCGCCGTGCAGAGTGACACGGTGTCACTCCGCACGCAGGTGTCACTCCGCACGCGGTGTCACTCCGCACGCGGTGTCACTCCGCACGCGGTGTCACTCCGCACGCGGTGTCACTCCGCACGCGGTGCCACTCCGCACGCGGTGCCACTCCGCACGCGGTGCCACTCCGCACGCGGTGCCACTCCGCACGCGGTGTCACTCCGCACGCGGTGTCACTCCGCACGCGGTGTCACTCCGCACGCGGTGTCACTCCGCACGCGGTGTCACTAATCGCGCCGGCCCCACGTGACACGCCGCCCGAGTGCAACACCAACGAGATGGACGCACTCCGTAGGGAAACCGCTGGGAGGGTTCGCAACCGTAACAAAAAATAATCACGTAACGGATTTCGTTTTTAAGACAAATTTAGGCGACTTGAGTGGCTCGGGAGTGAGAGGGCTGAGCTGATACCGCTGGGTTGAACCGCGTCCCCTCTGGTGTGACGAGTTGATGCTTCTCAGCCACGTCACCAACGAGTGTATGAAGAAAAGCCATGACATCGAATGCGGTTGTTCCACTTAGTTTGATGCATTCGGGTGCTCGGAGAGTGTACAGTGTTGCTTAACTGACGTGCGACAGACATCTGTAAAAGCGGGGAATGTAGATAAGTGCAGAGGGCAGAGGTCACCTGAAGCAATCTCAGAAGTAGTTCTGCCATGCCAGTGACATCGCACCACGCGGGCCCTTTAAACAACAACACGAGGTGGTGCACCGGTTCTACGGGGATTCCGAACGCCTTCTTTGTCCCATTAGGCCATGGACCACGGCAGAAATCGCGACCAATTAAGGGAGCAAAACCTTGTCTGTGCGGTACCGGTGTATTTATACGGCCAATGAGAGTGAATTATTTCCTAACTTGCCCATTTCAAGAGGTGCCTGTTAAATTTTGATTTAAAGCTTTCGTGACTGCATGGATTCATCTTCTTGGTTCTTTCGGTGAAGTCACGTAGAAGGGAAATAATAAAATAATGAAAATAAAACATAATAAAATTCTCACGACGTTTCGGCCACAACATAAGCAGCCGTCTTCAAGTGAAGAAACAGAACTGTCGGGAAGACAGCGTTCCAGTGAACACTGCTAAGCTTGGCAGCGACTTTTAAGCTGGGTGGGAGGAGCAAAGCGCCTTGACAAAGGAGTTTACATATCAACAGAAGAATTTAGCATTGAAGTAGCTAAGTTGATGTGATAGATTAGCAGGATGTTAAAGTCAGAAATTATCATGTAACTGGGAAATTATATTGAACATTACACTGAAAGGTACTAAGAGATTAGCAGAATGTTAAAGTGAGAAATGAGCATATAACTGGGAGATTAGCATGATGTTAATGTGAGGATTTAGCCACGGAAGTAGCTATGTTAAAGTCAGAGTTTACATATCAACAGAGGCATTTAGTATATTAACGCTAAAGAATTGCAACTATCCACCTATCATACAATACACCGATGTGAAAGAACTAAATATAAACTACATCAATATAATCAATGTACTCAATATATTCTCCAATAAGTTGAGCTATTAACATTAAGTAACTGGGTATACACTACACTATATAATGAATACCATATAGTAAACTGATAAAAAAAACTAAAATATAAACTACATCAATATTATCAATAAACTCAATATACTATCCAATCAATTGAGCTACTAGCAATAAGTCACTATAAATTACAATTCTATGTCGAAAAAAGTAGCGGTTTCTTTTCAACGTTAGCACCACAGAAAGCGGCGAGCTTTGTTCAGATGGACGAGTCCATCTATGCTCGGAACGGAGGAGGGGGGAGAGAGAGAAACAACCACGGTGCACTACTCTGTCCTGTGTTGCGTTACAACTATGTTATGAACTAGACTACTATACATTACAATATTATACCTTCCAATCTGAACTACACTGTATAATATCGTATACACAGCCCAATATAAGCTCTAACATGCATTATATTGATATGCCTCCAACTAAACTTTTTTCTACATTGCACGACTATACACCGTACTATACACTGCCATAGATAAACCCACCATTGAATTATACAATGCGTTACTATACACTACCCTATACTTTAGAATACAATAATATTAGACTTGTAATATTACACTATGTATTATTCTACCAACCCTACTGTATACCACACTGCTGTATATTCACTATACAATTACGATACTATATATTGCCTTATAAATTATATTAAACATTACACTATTATACTATTTTATTATTATACAACATGCTATAAACCATATCATTGGCCGTCGCGTGAAAGGTATTAAGAGGCAATGCCAGCGAATGGACTGCAGTCTGAAAGTCACCGTAAAACACAATCAATCAAGAACGGAAATTGTTGATCACGTCCTTCCAGTGATTACTAAGCCATAATTCATCTTCTCGGTTGAAATTGTCTCTGTGTTTGTATATGTGGATGGCCTCATGAACGAATCTCTCATGTGAGCCTACTGAATTATAATAGGGATCTGCCACGGCTGAGGTGTTCGTCCTACCGTGTTTCAGGTCTGCTTTATGTTCACTGATGCGGTCCGAGATATGTCGTTTGGTTTCTCCAATGTAACTGCGATCATAGAGGCAACTTAGTTTGTAGACGCCCGGGTACTGTATGTCTGGAACCACATCTTTTACAGACGGGACCAGATCACGGATTTTATGTACTGTGTTGAATCGGACCTGTATCTTGTGTTTATTCAGGATTCCAATGGGCTCCCCCCTATCTCCGGTTGAAGCCAATGTTTTCATGGAGAAATTTGAGACTGACGCCATCCAGACTGCCACTCTACGCCCGACCTTATGGAAGAGGTACGTGGATGACACTTTTGTCATCTGGCCACATGCCGGCCGGCTCTAGACCAATTCCTCGACCACATCAATTCCATACACCCAGCCATCAGATTCACCATGGAAGTCGAAAAAGATGGCAAGCTACCCTTTTTGGATGTCCTAATTAAAAGGAGACCTGAAGGTTCAATGAGCCACTCTGTCTACCGAAAAGCTACCCATACGGATGCTTACCTAAAACCGGATTCCCACTACCATCCATCCCAGAAGAATTCCCTCATCAAGACTCTACATCATAGAGCCAAATGCATCTCCGACCAGGAACACATTGCTAGTGAACTCAAGCACGCACACCAAGCTCTTAAGGCTAATGGTTACTCCGACTACACAATCCGCAAAGCCATCACTCCAACCATGAAGAAGGATCCTCTTGAGGAGCCATTCAAAACCATCACCTTACCCTACATTGCGGGGGTCACAAAAAATATCTCCACATGGTGACTTTAACATAGCCACTTCTGTGAACAGTTACATGCTAAATCCTCACATTAGCATGATGCTAATCTCTCAGTTACATGCTAATTTCTCACTTTAACATCCTGCTAATCTCTTAGTACCTTTCAGTGTAATGTTCAATATAATTTCCCAGTTACATGCTCATTTCTGACTTTAACATCCTGCTAATCTATCACAATAACTTAGCTACTTCAATGCTAAATTCTTCTGTTGATTTGTAAACTCCTTTGTCAAGGTGCTCTGCTCCTCCCACCCAGCTTAAAAGTCGCTGCCAAGCTTAGCAGTGTTCATTGGAACGCTGTCTTCCCGACAGTTCTGTTTCTTCACCTGAATACGGCTGCTTGTGTTGTGGCCGAAACGTCGTGAGAATTTTATTTCATTATGTTTTATTTTTATTATTTTATTATTTTCCTTCTACGTGACTTTACCGAAAGAACCAAGAAGATGAGGTGCCTCTTGTTGGACACACAGGAACAATTGGAACCCGCCGCACTGTCATGCCACCTCAGCTGATACCAACAAGTGAAATGCGGACCGCGTGTAACGACGCCGATGGCTCCACTACAATAGATACATAAATTGTGAAATAAACAGATGAATGGGGGCAGGTTGGAGCGCCGTTGGAAAAGCCGAACACGGTCGCGAAAAATAACATCCAAGGTTGCCAACGGAAGAAAGATTTTCCAATCAATGCGCACGACCAGCTGCGATGTCTCAGTAAATAAGCGCGTGCGTGCGTGCGTGCAACGGCAATTTGAAAGCAAAAGTTTGACGACGGAGAATGGGAGCTCTCAATGCGTGCACAAGTGGATTGACCCCGTGTACAAGGTAACCCGACGGGGGATGGAGCCACTGTGTTGTCAACAAACACGAGCGCGGCGCATTGCAGATCCCTCGTCACGAGGTCCAAAAAAGCACTCATGTACTGCACACAGCAGCAGCGGCACTCGTCTTACCCCGTGCCTGTGGAGCGATTGGCTCGAGCCTTTCTCTGGAGGAAGGAAAACAAACACAAAAGAGGAAGAAATAAAAACCCAACAAGGAGTTAAAATAACCTCGCTCCCACCGTCAAAAATGCTTTTAAAATCTCTGCTCGGCCACCGCTTCTGTTTTCAATGCCGCGACCTCCACCCCCCACGCCCCCGCCCGCCTAGCCACCCGGCTGAAACTCGACCACGCGGCAGAAGAGGGGAGCGGCGTGGTCTCTTACCTATTGCCACATTACGCGCGTTGTGTTGGAGGGCGCTCTGCCAATATAGGGGGTGGGAGGGAGGGAGGGAGAAGGGGGTCGTGTCCTTGCAGAACAACACGGGCGCGGAGAGCAACGGGGTCGCCCGTCCGCGCTCCGCACAGCGGTACGACATGCAGAGCATCCAGCAGCTCCCGGTTGAGAAAGTCACGGAGGGGGGATGGAGGTGGGGGGGGGGAGGGATACGGGGGGCAGGGGAGGAGGTCTCCCCAACGATACGAACCCCGTGCCGATGGGGGAACGTTGATTTGTGGCAACAGCACGGCAACAGTGGCACTACCACGCGGGCACATTGCTGCCGCGTCTTGACAAGCGACGGAATTTTTGTCGTGGGTGCCAGCTATGTTAGCGTTGCATAACAATCATAATTATTCTTTGGGCAAGCCTCACTGAGTCACGAGACTCTATTTCAGGAGGGTACCGTCAAGTTGTTTGGAGTCGGCGGCGATGTTGCTGTGTGGAATCGAAAGAGTAATTTGCGAGTATTTTTATTTTCTTGAATTGGTATTTGCCGACGCCAGTGACACTGTGTTTATTTTAGCTATGGGAGGAAACCGCATAGCCCAGAGGCAATGCATGCAGAACAGGGGGAGAAGATACGATCTTCACACAGAAAAACGCCCTCGTCAGGAATCGAACCCAGGGTCTTATTTCCGTGAGGCACGATTGGTACCACCCTACCACGCTGACATCCAACACTAGATGCAGCTTTTGCAGAGACATCAAGGCCTAGGACATCTGATAATCCTGTCATTAGATATACAAACGCATCTACAAAAAGCACTTGTGTGCATTACGCAAAAACCATCAGCAGTCTTTGAAGAACTGCACTTCGGTCCACATCAAAATAAATGCGAGCGTGAGAAAACTCGGATGCATGGAGAAAAACACACAAACGGTCCAACAAACCCCCGTACGCATCTCTACGTGTGCCACCAAGCCCAGCCACGTGTGTGCACGTGCGAGCGCCACGCATGCCCACAGCTTCCAAGTTCACAGCGGACCCGCAGAGCCACGTCAGGGGTCAAGCCGCAGGTCACGATGCGCAACCGAAAACAGCGCCGTTATCTCGTTCGACGTGTTCTGCTCCGGCTGTCCCGGTTGTGCCGGAGGTTGGGGAGCGAGAGCCTGGGCCCTATCCCCTACCCCTCTAACCCCAGACCACCTGCCCTATCTCCCACTCTCCTCTCCCGCTCGCCCACTCGTCCCGCTCCCCCCCGCCGCCGCCGCCCGCAGCACCCACGCACCGTGGGAGGCGTCGACGGTGTCGCGCACGAGCACGGTGAGCGCCGCCAGGCACTCGGCCCACGCCTGGCGGCAAACCTCGAGGAGCTCGAGCGCCGCTCGGCTCTCGGGGTTCTGCACCAGCACCTGGCTCGCGGAGAGAATCTGGAGTGGGGGAACAGCGACGGAAAAAAATAAACGATAGCCCACAGGGCAAACGCGGTCGCCGCTGTCCCCCAGGGTGACCGCGGTGGGCGTTGTCCACCAGGGCGACTTCTTTGCCAACCTACAGCCTCTTTTGGAGTCTCAGAAAAATGTGCGATGTACGGAGGAGAAATTGACCGTGGGTGGTACCTGTTGCACGGTGGACTGGATGCAGTCGTCGAGGTGAGAGCACCTGATGCCCAGCGGCTCCGTCTCCGCCACGTGTCGCAGCAGCCGGCAAACCTGCAAGCCGCACATTACTGGTGAACGGGCCATCGTTAAATGTCACCGGTGGACGAGATGTCATTATACCTGGTGGATAAGCCATCATTATTCCTCGTGGATCGTGCAAACACGAATCGCCGCGAATTGATGAGGTGTTAGAATTTATAATTTAAAAGAACGATCTATTTTTACCATTGTAAACATCGAATCAAGGGTATGACGAGTGCATACATGTACACATATGCTTTTTGGAATCGAAAGTGCTTCATTTAATTCTTACACAATCTATCATGGGATCTTTTTTTGCAAGTAACAAAGTATGAAAAATAACGCAAATCGGTTTCAAAGATAATCCAAGTATCATGAGAGCATGTTTGTTTGCATGTTCGCCACAAGTACCGTTTGCGTGGTTAATGCAGTACTTGAATGTTAGCAAAAGGTAATCTATTTGGTGTTTGAACATTTTAACACCTCTGTTTTATTGCCGGGCAGGGTATGAACCTATTACGCTTGAGAACCCGGCGAAATCGCCACTCAGCTCCACACCAGTTAGGGGAGTTAGTGCCTTGAATGAGGAAGAATGGGGAGCGATTGAAGTGCCACCCGGCCCACAGAAGCCACGGCGAAGCCAGTAGCTGCCAGGTGAGCCGGCAGCGATGGATCCCCATCGTATTTCAGATGTTTCACCGAAACGATGGCAATTTTAAAAAACACAACCGCCAACACGGCCGTGATTGGTCAGTGCCGACCGCTGAACGAGGGCTCCGGAGCAAGTCGGAGGCGGAGAGGGGGGGTGGTCGCGGGCAGCAAGAATTCCAATTTGCCGTGGATTGACGGTGGCCGAACCAGGAATTATAATCAGATCGATGGCAACGGAGTCCGAGATGTGCAGACGGGCGCACGCCGGCTCGTCCCAGCGTCTCCACCGGCCTTGCCTCCCGAAACCAGCATCTGGCGACCGTGCTCCGTGACCCCCGCGAGGGAAACCGGGTCGGTCAGGTCCATGACGGATGGCGATTGTGATCGCGTGGCCCGTGAGACTAGCATGTTGTGGAAGAGAGACATTACGCAATGGCCGCGTACTCATTCGAAGCCGAGATAAGCTCAGCTTTGAACGAGTACCTGGCGCAATGTGATGCTGGCCACCCACCCACCCACCCCCTCGTGTACCGTGCCAGGCCATCATAGGTGCTACTCGTTAACAGCACCCTTAAAGGCTCCACGGGGAATCTTTGTCTTCATTCGCTTGTATGCGAGCCCACACGTGAATGCGAGTTTCCGTGCGAACGAACGCGGATCCAAGGCGTGACCCGAAAGATGCGGGCACGACGGTGACGATGTCGTGCGATGGCGACGGCGAGCACCTCGGAGAGAGCCTCCTGCCGCTCGCAGAGGCTGGCGGCCAGCTCGCTCACACCGCCCACGTGGCCCGTGGCGGCCTCCTCGGGGAGGCGGGCCAGGGCACGCTCCCCCGGCCGCGACGACAGCAGACGCATGGCACCCGCCACGGCCGCCACCTGCAGCTGGGCCGGCGGGGGGAGGCCGGACACGGGCGGGAGAGACCGGGGGGGCACGGCGCGCCGGTTCAGGCGAGGGACGCACGCGAGTGCAGCCGTGTCAGTAACAATACCGCCCCTCTCCCACCACCAGCCCACCTCATTCTGCCGCGTCTCCGATTAGCACGCTTGGCGACGTACGGTGCGAAAGAAGTTCAACGCGCATACAAAAACAATTCGCACCCCCGTGCCCTTTTACAAACCCAGACCTTGGACGCACATTCCAAAGAGTCGGTGCTCACCTCCTGTGTGCATTTTTGTTTTAAGAACTTAAAACATTGCCTGTTCAGCCTGGTTTTCACAGACGACAACTGAAGAATCGTTTACACAAATCTGCGGTTGCAGATCAACCCAATCGCTACTTTAATTGCATGCTTTCAAAGTTTTAATGGGAGGGGGGGGGGTGTAACATTACGTAAGGTTTTAATAAAGGTGCCTTTAAATTAATGAAGTTTGATTGATCCTGGTTACAGAAGCTCAGGCAATGGTGGAAATTCAAGCTTGACCTCCATTGTTCAGTTTATCTGTGGTGTCATGGGAGGCGCAGAAAAGCGTGACGAAACCTCTTCATCAAATATAGCGGAAACCTGTGACCGAAATTACACGTTGTTGCGAAAGCTGGCAAAACGTCGCTTTGCGCCTTTGTACCCAGAAGCAACTTCCAATTTGGCTACTGAGAGGGCGGTGACCCGGCCTGGAGAGAGCGAGAAATGTCCACGCTCGGTTAGTTGCGATCGCTCACCGAATTACTGTACAATTTCAAATCATCACGCGACTCCTTGTCCGTCATTGTACCGTCAACGCCAGACTCAGAAGCGAGAGCGAATTCCCGCTTGCATCAGCATAGAGGCAGTGTCGTCTGTATCCAGCTTGTAGCCGGCGGGAGAAATTACACGTTCCCCTGTCGGGTGCGAGTCTATCCATGGCACAACCGCTGTTGGACTTCCCCACCAGGCGGTATCTATTTTGTCGACCCCGGAGGAATGATGGGACGAGTTTAACCTCCAACCAGGATTTCGAACTCACCGCCCTTCTACTGCCGAGCCGCCTGGCCGGAAAGCAACGTTCTGAACACCACCCCGACAATAGAAACTAGTGCTACGAACTGTCCTACGAGCACGACTAACATCAGCGGCGAGCGATGGCCGAGTCGGTCCTGGGCACCCTCCTTCATCGACCCGTACTGACTAGCATGGTGAAGTATGGTCAAACAATCCCCCCCCCCACCCACGACCGACACGGCGTGGGGAGGCATTCATTCAGCAGTGGATTGATGGAGGGGCTGTGGTGCATGCACACAGGTATGACACGTGAATGTTTGTGCATCTGCCATTGTGTTCATATTTCTGGCCTTGCAAACCCTACTCCTAAGTGACAGACTCCTTATTTTATTCATATAAAACCCTATTTTTATTCATATAAAAGCCTGTTTTTATTCATATAAAAGCCTGTTTTTACAATAGTCTGCAAGCTTCTGCCCTCACGGAAATGAGTGAGTCTTAATAATAAGTATAGTTTTACTTGGAGCCAGGCTGGAATATTACGTGACAATGACATTTTCTTGAAAAGGGTGTAAGGAATGCACGGGTTTAACCCATGCCACGGATTACAGAAAAATAATTTACAAGCGTCTAGTTTAAGCCAACCTGGTGGAATTTTTTTCTCTCTTTTCATTAACCGCGTGCGCTTTTCATTAAAGATCAATCGTCCCGTTCTGCGACGGCATTCTCAGAATACAACGCAAGCGTGCGAGCGTCGCCAAAATCGCCGTCGTTCAGTTGACATAAACGGGCTCGATAATTATCCCGGAATGAGCCAATCTAGGACCGAGCGGTCCCAAGGTGCTCCCTAATGGCGTGCGCAATCGCCGCCGCCGCCACGGCCGCCGTCGTATTAAGTGCCCCTTGCGATGAGGGCGTTTTTCCTGCGGCGGTGACGGCGACGCACGGCTGGGGCCAAACCTGTTTCTTGAGCTGATCCAGAGTCTGGCACGCGGCGATGAGAGTCAGCTCCATCTCGTGGCCGCGCTGGGATTGCTCCGGGGGAACCTGCAACGGCGGGGTCAGAGTCAGGCTCGCTGGCTGGGCCGTCGGACGAAGACGGTGGTCGTCGCCGCGCTTTTCGGATGCGCTTCCGCGCCCGTCTGGAACGCTCTCCCTTCCGATATGAGGAAGCCACTGGAGCTGTGCACTTTTAAATCATCTAGATTGATTAAAAAAAATAATAACTTCTTTCGAACTGCTTGTTGTTGGGTTTAGTTTGTTGTCATTCGCCCGCACCTCCGATTAGCACGGTTGGTTACATGCGGTGCGAAATAAGTTCATACACTTACATCATGGGACCTCCTTTGCCAGTACAAAAATATGAGAGTAAGTTTTTCCCCTTTTATTTGGCAACAAAACAGGTGTTGAGTTGTTAAAACACCAAACTGAAACCTTTTACAAGGAATCATGTCTGCATTAACTACAATACTTGTGGTCAAAATGCAAAAAAAACATACTCTGATAATATATGCATTGTCTTTGAAACTGATTGGTCCACACCAGAGATAGCTTTCAACGCACCTACATACACTGCAACCTAAGCTTGCCAGAATCAGAATATCTATTTATCCTGAAGGAATCCAGTGAGCTATAAAGTTATTTTTCACTGTCCAGAGCATAAACCGACTGGGACATTATCGTGGGATGACTATCTCACAAGACCAGACGAGGGGAAAATCTACATGTGCATTCTATCGTCGTGAGCGGTAGATTATTACTTGTGGTGGATTATTATGCAACATGACGCCCTGGTGAAATATTTTAATTGAAAAAAAAAACACTCAATCTCTTGCACGTTACATATTCGCTTAGGCTGACCACCTACGTTCAAATAAACTAAGGGATGTGTTCGCTTAAGGCGCGCTATTCGACCGGCCATTGGAATATCAATGTCCCCGGGAAGACTTTCACAGATTTTCCAGGAGAGCCACCTCAAAAGGAGGACGTCTTGGGAAGACCAGCACAGGGGTGAAGTGTACGGTTTATTTTGCTTAACGAGTCGAGAAAGCTACAGGGCGCAGGAAAGACTCCGTTTGTGCACGTGAACCTAGGGGTCACCAAAATGCAAAAGAATTGACGTCGCACGAAGCGCAACGACGGAGCGAATAGAAACCAGCGCGAAAAGCAACCTCATTGACGGAAGAAACGGAAAAGGGCGCGCCAACACGAACGGACGTTAAAGTCAAGTTAAAGTATAAACGTCCTCGCTGCAAGTGCAACGGATCCGCTCCATTTCCGAGCCCGCTACCCGATGAGGCTGATGCGAGCGACGCGTCCCCGCGCGTTGGCGACGCGCGTTGGCCGCGGGGGGAGCTTCAACCGGTCGGAATTTGTTCGACACTTCTGGCGACGACTCTGCGAGGTCGACACAACGGGTCGGTCGATCGGTCGGGCGGCGGCGGAGGAGGAGGAGGGGGGGGTTCACGACGACGACCATTTTTTTAGGCCAGGAACTGGGACGCGGCGGGCCCCCGACCCCCCAAAACACACGAACCCGCTCGTCCCGCAACAGACGGTCTCCTCGAAACCGGCGGCGAGCCCTCGGCGCTCACCGCCTGCTCGACGGCCCCGGCGATCGCGTCGACGCGGACCTGCGCCTCCGCCCACAGCCGCAGCAGCCGTTCGCGGTGCTCGCCGCTCACGCACGCCGCCTCCGTGAAGTCGCGGACGCCGCCCCGCGCCGGGCCCAGCAGCAGCAGCAGCAGCCGAGCGCGCTCCAGACGCCTCGCTTGCAGGCGGCCCTCGCGCAGGCCCTCCACGTGCGTCTGTCGGCCGGACGCGGGTAGCGGGGGCGAGGGAGGCAGAGTGAGCGTGGCAACGGCAGCCGGAGGTGCGATCGCGAGTGCCGGGGGAGCCGCGAGCTTGGATCTAGGAAGGTAATTGCACTGATGGCGCGGTATCGTGGCAGGGGACACGAATCTCGGTGAAAAGGTTCAATCCTGTTTGCGACCAGCTTCTGTTTGCCACTTGAGTTCATTATCCCAGGGCTGTACACAAAGGTGGAGGAGCAGGGGGTAAGTTATTCCCAGGTCTCGCTTATAAGGAGGCTTTAGAAAGAGCCGAGGAGATGGCGCACGTGGTGTCCGCGTACATCATTTTACACGTTTTCCACGGGCCGTGCCCAGCCGCAATCCCCCCCTGCCCCCCCCCCCCCCCACGTGTGCTGGTGTCGAGCAGGGAACGCTCTGCTCCGTGACTCCTCTGTGACTCGCGACCAACGCGTAGCGGCCCGCCGACCTTGACCGCGTCCACGGCGCCGCACAGCCAGGGAAGAGCTTCGTCGCGAGCGTCCTCATCCCTCCGGGCCCCGTCTGTCGCAGCCTGCCCGGGCACGCCGGCCCACGTGCCGGGGCCCGACCCGGTCGTCCAAGCGGCAGCTGCCACCGATGATGCCGGCGCGGGCCACTCCTCCTCCCGCTGGAGCGTGGGTCCCCACGGAGGGGAGCCGGGGGGGCGCGCCGCCGCGGCGGGGCACAACGTAGCCGTGCCGTCGGGCAGCAGCTGTGGAAGTACGTGGCCAAGCGTGCCAGTCGGAGGTGCGGGGGAAGGACAAACTGAAGAGAACAACAAGCAGTTCTAAAGAAATGAGTTTGTCGATCTAGATTATTCGAGAGTGCACGGCTCCAGTGGCTTCCGAATATCGGAAGGAAGAGCGTTCCAGACGGCCGCAGAAGCGCGCCTGAATGCGCGCGATGCGGCGGCCGTCTATTTGTTCCGACGGTTTGCCAAAAGCCGCCTCTGCTGCTGCTGCGAGGATGACCGTGAGAGTTCGCGTGACGATGGTTCATGCCCCCTGACGGGATCACCAAGGTATCGTCGTTTACTTTTGTGGCGAGCACTTTGCGTGTATAATGAGCGCGACCTTGTAACACGTAGGCTTTCGCGACCAATATTATTCGTAATAAAGGTTTTTGGGTTAGATCGCGTTTATTTATAAATGTGTCGTAACCCTCCACCACCCGACACGGCCAATCAGCAAAAAGTGTCACGTTGACAAAAGACAAATAATTCACTACTTCAGCCCACCGGTGTGTTGAAGAGTTAATCCATATTTACAGTTTGAGTACGACGTTTCGCTGGTAAATACATCCAGCATCATAACGTTCTCGTTCAGCAACCGGAAGCCAATGCAGCTCAGCGGGCATTGGACGGACACGGTCGGATCTTTGCAGTACGGCCAATTAGTCGATACAGCTTGGGAGCACCTTCCATCAGTATGCTAATGACAGGACCCTTAAGGGTTAGGATTTGCATTGATTGCAGTGCTTAATGCCACAGTGTTTCAAAGCACACATCACGTTCAAATGCTACTTGGATGATAATAATGAATAATTTTCGCTGGGGAATGGGTAAATACCCCTTTGGAGTTAAAAGGCGCACGAATGCGACTGTGTGTGAGCAACAGGTTAATTAAATGTGGTAACGTGCGCTGCGAAGCGTTCCAATCAGCGGCCGAGCCAACTGGGATGCAGGATGCTTGCATGCTACCCCGGGGCCTTCCGCTGCTCCGTCTCCCATCGTCCTCGCGACTAAAACTGAAACGGCGACTGTTCATCCCTGGGCCGTCCAGCCCAGTTTTCCACGTCCCGAAATATGCACGTGTGCATGTGCGCTCGGGCTACTTAACGAAAATATCTTCTGGAGAAAGTGCGGTCGTGTATGGAACTCGGGGCCGGGTGGAGCCGGGCGACTCACCGCGGTGCCGGTGGGGACGCGGTTCCCGCCGGCGGCGACGATGTCGACCACCCGGCACGTGGCCGCGCGCACGCGGCCCAGCACGCGCTCGCGGGCCGCCCGCGCATCCCCGCAGCCGCCGTGCGACAGCAGCGTCTGCGACCGGCGAGCGCCCCCCGGGTCAGGCGGGCGGACGAGCCGGGGGTCGCGCGTGGGGCATTCGCGAGCGGCGCGGCCGACGCGCTGCTCGCCGGGAGGGGGGTTTCGTTCCGGTCGGGTCCACGTGCCGGCACGAGCGTCGAGGTTTGTTTTTTTGTGGCCTTGACTGTGGCCCTCGAACGGCCCGACGGAGCCTATCGAATCGAGTTTTGCCGCCTCCGTGGGCAAAAATGCGCCGGGACATTCGGTTCATCGGCGAAACCGGAACGTTGTGAAAAGCGAGCGAACATCTTGACAAATCTAAGCATTGTCAAAACGTCGTTTGATTGGCTCTGTCGGGTGGTGGAGGGTTATAGGTAATCATTGACGTTATACCAACACGACGATCTGACCCGAAACAAACTCATCGTGAATCAAATAAATCGGGTTGACAACAACATGTGCTTGACTTGACGATGGTGTCGGCCTTCGTAGCTGCTGGCCAACAGCGCTTGCCCCACCCGGTCTCTCGCAGGCCACACGGGCATCGTCGTTTGTGTCACGTGGTAACTCGGGCACGGGGACGCCCTCCCGCGCATACCACGGTGCGCAGTGCGGGGCCTGTGACATATGCTATGAAGGGGCCCTAATAATAATAATTAAAAAACACGTACAAATGTGAACGCACATTGTTTTGCTTGCATAGTAAAGTAATTGGATTTTTTCATTTGCCGTGCAGCCAGATAATACGACAAATCGCTAAACCTTAAACACCCGGTCGTTCGTACAAGTCGAAGGCGGTATAGTACTATAGTAATAGAGCATGTGCAGAATCACCGAACCGGAATTGATAGCTTGAAAGCATTTAGCGCGGGGCCCTTGAAAGTGCGGGGCCCGTAGCTACTACATATGTAGCAGCTACACGTGTAGCTGCTACACGTGTAGCTGCTACACGTGTAGCTGCTACACGTGTAGCTACTACACGTGAAGCTACTACACGTGTAGCTACTACACGTGTCGTAGCTACTACATTAGTAGCTACATATGTAGTAGCTACTACATATGTAGCTACTACACATGTAGCTACTTTTGCTCCTAGAATAATCCGGCGCTGCGGTTGCAGCGCGTGCGGCAGGCAACCTCACTTGCCTTGCACGCAGCGAGCAGCATCATGGGGGCCTTCTCCAGCACATCCCGAGCGGCTCCGATCCGCGCCGCCTGCCGCTCGTCCTTGAGATCCTGAGCGCCGGCGCGGAGAGACCGATTCTCACGAGTTCACGCACCCCCCCCCCCCCCCTCAAGCCAGGAGAGCACACCTATTGTCGTGCGCACGTACGGTTGAATTTTTTTCGCGCCGTACGTAGCCGAAACCGGAGGCGCAACAAACTGAACGCAAGTGTTTTTGACCGTGCTCATCTGTGTCGGTCAGTCTTGAGCTCGTGGCGGAAATTCCACATTACCATTGCACGGATAATTCATGGAACGGCCTGACAGCAGCGCTACCGATTTCATCGAGTGTAGGGAGACGAAGAGGCGACCCTTGACAGGGATTTATGATCTTCCCACCGCAGGCCAAGTTCTCTCCTACAGTGCCATGCTGCCAACCAAGATTAAAATAATCATGCCATCATGGTCAATACAGTAGATGCCACCACACCTTGCCAACTCTCCGTTCTGCCACGCATCCTGTAGCTCCTAAACAGTAGAGACACGACCTCTGAGATAGCACAAAACAGTAGCCCCCCATCTGGTGTTAGGCTGCCAAAATTGTGGAGACAGACGTCGATCACCACTATCATCATTGGTTATGGTCAATCCACTGCTGGATGAAGGCCTCCCGAATCCACCATCGACTCTCGTGATCTTGCCATGCATCAATCCATTCAGCACTGGCACACGAACTGCTCAGATCCCTAATGGGGCGAAAGCAAATTGTGACTACGACGAATATGATTGCGATGATGTAGGTGATTATGATGATGTAGGTGATGATGATGATGATGTAGGTGATGATCATGATGTAGGAGATGATGATGATGATGTATGTGATGACCATGATATAGGAGATGATGATGATGTAGGTA
Source organism: Petromyzon marinus (assembly GCF_048934315.1). Classification (NCBI taxonomy): domain Eukaryota; kingdom Metazoa; phylum Chordata; class Hyperoartia; order Petromyzontiformes; family Petromyzontidae; genus Petromyzon; species Petromyzon marinus. The sequence goes on along the minus strand of NC_133668.1, from coordinate 2,959,526 downwards.
ATGATCATGATGTAGGAGATGATGATGATGATGATGTAGGTGATGATGATGTAGGTGATGATGATGATGATGTAGGTGATGATCATGATGTAGGAGATGATTAATATGATGATGTAGGTGATGATGATGATGATGTATGTGATGATCATGATGTAGGTGATGATCATGATGTAGGAGATGATGATGATGTAGGTGATGATGATGATGTAGGAGATGATGATGATGATGTAGGTGATGATGATGATGCATGTGATGATGATGATGTAGGTTATGATCATGATGTAGGAGATGATGATGATGATGATGTAGGTGATGATGATGATGATGTATGTGATGATCATGATGTAGGTGATGATCATGATGTAGGAGATGATGATGATGATGTAGGTGATGATGATGATGTAGGAGATGATGATGATGATGTAGGTGATGATGATGATGATGTAGGTGATGATCATGATGTAGGAGATGATGATGATGATGATGTAGGTGATGATGGTGTGAGAGGGACAGTGGGGCACACCTGCTCCCGCTCGGCCGAGAGGTTGACGAAGGGCTCGATGGCTTCGGAGAAGTCGTTGAAGGCCAGCACCATCTCCGCAGGGCTCTCAGCACTCTCCAGGCCCTCCAGACTCTGCAGCACCTGCACCCAGCCACGCCACGGTGAGACAACCTCGCCACGGTGACTGACTCGGCCATGCCACGGTGACTGACTCGGCCGTGCCACGGTTAGACAACCGCGCCACCGCTCCCTACCGGGAGGCACGCACACACACACGCTCGCACCTGGTTGCGGAATCCGACGATGTGCTTGATGGCGGCGCGGTCGGCCAGGAGCAGCGTGCGTGCCACGGAGGAGAGCAGCAGGCGGGCCGCTCGCGCCAGCCCGGGCTGCTCCGGCGCGGCGTCCGGGAGCCCTGACCTCTGACCTCGATCCGGAGCAGGGTCGTCCTCCTCCTCCTCCTCCTGCCCTCCCTGGACACCTGCGCCCATCAGCTCCGCGATCCTCCTGCCTGCGAGCGCGCGCGCCAGAGACGCCGCTAAAATCTCCATCGGAGACGAACCTCGCGGATAAGCGGCCGCAGGTGCAGCCCGTTGGCGAGGCCACATCCGAGCTCGACGAGTATGAGCGGGGGGGGGGGGGGGGCCTTGCGTTACATGCCCATTCAATCCACCGCTGGATGAGGGCTCCACGTAGGTGGTCTCCATTAGCAGATCCCACACGTGCCCTTGGCCACGGACAGACGGGCTAATTGATGCGCGTCACTGGAAACTAATTTTCCGTTGATTATGCACGAAAAAAGATCGCAAATCCAAATCAGTGGGGGGAAAAAAAAATCAAATAACCAACTTGAGAGCAAGCTGCCTCTCCTCCAACGCGAGCCTTTGGTCCCGGTGCTCAGGAGCCACAGCTGCGTGGCGCCGAGATCACGGCGCAGGGCTGGGCTCGCTGTAAAACGTTGAAATTTGGCAAATTTGGACCATGAGCACCGGCGCACACGGCACCTTCAACGTCTGCTGCGACGCAGACGGCACGCGTTTCGTACGCCCTCAGCATTAGCCGGGACGGCCGCAGGGTTCGAACCACCGCCAACCTCCGCAACGAGCGGCAAGCCGACGCGCGAAGTCATCACTGCCCCACGTGTCCCCCCCCCCCCTCACCCCCCGCGACTCCCACGTCCCACCTCCCCCATGTCCCGCCGCCTCTGAACCCCCCACCACCGTGTCCGCCCCCCCCCTCCACTTCCCCTCCCCCCCCACCCCTGTGCCCCCCCCCCCCACCGACCCCCGCGTCCCTCCGCACCCGCTCCGCGGACGTCGGCGCTGGCCCGCAGTGCGGCCGGCTCCAGCTGGGGCTCCTGGGCGGCCAGCAGCTCCCCGAGGCAGGCGAAGCGCTCCACGGCCCCCCGGAGGTCACGCCCGGCCCGCGCAGCCCCGGCCGCCTCCGCCGGCCCGGCTGGCCAGCGCCGAGCCGCCTGCCAGTTCACGAGGGTGGTGGTCTGCGTGGAGCACGTAACGCGTGGCCGTTAAACCGCCGACTGAAACGATGTTTCTGTTGGCCAGGTGAGGCCCGCTAAAAGGGGCCGTCCATAAATGACGTCACGCGATTTTGGAAGATTTTTGACCCCCGCCCCCCCCCCACCCCCCCATCGTCACACGGCGTCACAAAAAGTCAGACCCCCCCCCCCCTGAAATATGACGTCACAAAACTCTGCCCCCCCCACCTCCACAAAAAATAAAACATGCTTCAAATCGCTTTAAACTATTGTCATTGTAGTGCGTATTTAATGTGGCGCTGCACTCTGATGTTGTAGGAGAAAACATTTATTATAAAGTCTATTTAATTAAGTAGAACGTGTTGTCTATATTTATTTAAAGTTGCGCATTTTGATGTGACGTCACATTTCTCAAACCCCCCCCCCTCGTCACACATCGTCACAAATGTCTGACCCCCCCCCCCCCGGGTGCGTGACGTCATTTATGGACGGCCCCTGATCTACGTGTGTGGCTCCTTTTTTCAGAAGCGACCTGGCTATCGCGGGGAGAGAAAGAGACACGCACACTCCAAATATACAGCAGCAGCAGGCGTCAGGGTCGGGATGGAACCCACGACCTCCTGCATACCAGGCGAGGGAGTTAACATCTCCTAGCCACCGTGATGATGATGAGAGAGAGACACACAAACTCAAAATATACAGCAGCAGGCGTCAGGGTCGGGATCGAACCCACGCCTCCTGCATACCAGGCGAGGGAGTTAACACCTCGCCAGTGGTAGTGAATAGTGGGGGGGGGGGGGTCCTTATCCATGGAGGTGCTGCCACAGGGCTTCAGAGCTGTCGCGCTGGCTTTGCCTTCCCGGAGTCACCGGTTCCATCGCCCGGCGCGGCAGTTGAAAGTTTCTTGAATCTTCCCAGCCGCCTTGGTCCACCAAGCTGTGTCCACTGGGCTCGTCCTCAGGCGGGTGATCGGCGGGTCGCGAGTAAGGTAAGCGGGGGGGGGGGGGGGGTAAGGTGTTCGGTTTACTTTCTTTAACCAGGCGGTGGGCGCTCAAGAGAGCAGGAGGAGTCTCATTTGCAAGTGACCTTGAGGCATCAGTCTGCCAGTAGGGGCGAGGATTGCTGCTTTTTCTTATTATTCCAATTGGGTAATTTGCGTGCAATTCCCACGTGTTCCTGGCCAGTGTGGAAGATAAGGCCAAATGCCACTCTGGAGGGGCTCTCTAAAGTGCTCCCTCTAGCGGAGCCCCCCCCCCTCCCCCCCCCCCCCTTTACTTGCCTGCAGGGGCACCGGCGCCCCATGGCCGCAAGCTCCGATTCCAGTCTCGGGCGCGGGGTGGGGGGGGGTCAACTTTTCCCCGGCCATTCCTCCGAGGCTGATTGAAACTAAGTAACAGCTCTCCCCGAGACCTGTGCATGCCATAGGAATGCGGAATACTGAAGCCCCCTGACGTTGACAACGGCCAGCAGAGGTGGCTGCTGCTCATCGCTCGTTTAGAGCAGGGAGACACCTGAACTCTGTGTGACCTTACTATGTTTCGTCTCTCTCTCTCTCAAATTTAGCAATATTTTGGAGGAACATAATTAACCAGGTGAGGTGTTGGCTCTTGTGTTGGCCGATTCTCTGTGTTGCATTGCATTATATTTCCAAGTTTACTCCGTTCGTTTTCTCATTCATTTGGACCTGATGATGGTTGCTTGTTTTGCAATCGCAACGTCGTATTCTATTATTATTTTATTTAATTTCTTTCCACGTGACTGTACCGAAAAGAACCAAAGAGTAATCCCTGCGGTCACGAAAGCTTCGAATCTAGTTTGACCTTACGCAGTTAGTCCACACGAAAGGAACCAACGCAAAAAAATATCTGACGCGCGGGATCGGCTTGTAAAATGAAAGAGAGGTATATTTCACCCGCCAGGGAACCCATATTTTGGTCACAGCACCCTCCCCTCCACCCCCCAACAACCGGGTCGTGAGAGAGGCAAGCAGCTGTCTAAAGAAGGCGCGGATTTTACGGGCCCGAATGCCAGCCATTCCGCCGGCATCGTCACACCGAGGCAGCAGTGGAAGGATCAAGGCTGGGCCCGGCCACGTGCGCGATCACCTTACAGCGGCTAAAACCGGACGTGTGTGTGTGTGAATCTAGGACACGTGGCGTTGTGGTGGTAGTCTCTGAGAGTGGTTAGAGCCTGGCGCTACGAGTTTGATTTCTGGCCAGGTGAAATATGAGCGGTGAGCGATATCCGAAACCGGCGCTAATTCTCCCCGCGTTTCGCCGACCCACACTTACCGGTGTGGTGAAGTATGGTCAAATATCTGACCTTTGAGAAATAACAAAAATTTACACAATTGTCAATAACACTGTGTGTGGTCTTGAGAGGAAATATATATAGTATACGCTACATTTTGGAAAATGGCTCTTCATAACACAGAGAGAGGCTAGAGATGAGAGGATGCTAAGAGTTGGAAATTTCACTATACACAATGGGGCCTTGATGAGAATAACATTAAATTTCGATTTAAAGCTTTCGTGACTGCAAGGATAACATTTATGATGACCAATTTTGTAATTGGCATATGGGTAGTTACACTAACAGTCGCAACTAAGTACCAGACATACACCGCCCGGACGATGACCTCCTCCTCTCCAGCATGGAGAGAGGAGGTCATCGTCAGCATGAAGAGAGGTTGTCATCTGGCAGTGGACTGACAAAGCTACCGGTAAGATCACGACTAATGGGCTGCGTGTTATCAAATTAGCAGAGGAAGCAGGTGGTATGGGTAATTTCATATTTGTACTCTCATGTTTTAGCATGCAATAAGATTAACGTCACTGAACGATGCATCGGTTGATTACATTTTCATGATTACTGTAACCTTTTATTTTGTGAGCGTGTCGGCGGCTGGGGCTGAACGCAAGAACAGCTGCCGCCCATCCATGCGCAGATCACGTTACGAAACGTTACGAACTTAGCGGGGTGCCGTGACTTCAACCAACTAATAAACATGCGTTTAAGAAAAAAAAATATATGACCTTACTTTTGAACATAACCGATTAAAGCATGACGTTATGCGAGACAATTACCTATTGCTCCATGGAGTAATCGGCAAATTATTAATTTCCTAAACAAACCCTCTCAACACTTTATATAGAGCAGTGCTGGTATGAAAGCCTCTAATTGTCCACCATAATACGTCATGTCCTATCCACTGCTAGATGAAATACCTCCCCACGCCACGACCATGGTCTAGTCACACTGTACTGACTCTCGCTCCCACACGTGATCTAATATTTCATCGCTCTGTCTCCACGACGGGCGTCCTCCCGTTTGTGATCCCCCCCCAGCCCCCCCTTGGCTAGGAAGAGTTCGAAGGGATTTGGACGAGAGCGGCGGTGGCCGACGGAGGGAACTCTCTCCGAGAGGTCGTCCATTGCGGAGATGGAGTGACCAGATTGGCTCTTGCGCAGGAGCACGATTGATTGTTGAACCTTGATATAAAAAAAAGGCTTGGAGAAGGCTTCATCCAGCAGTGGATAGGTCATGGCTGCTGCTGCTGATGATTACGTCGGACTTTGCATGAGGAGTGGGACTTCCACGGTGCCCTCTCTATGTGCGCATGCAAAACGACCGTGCGGAGTTTCATTTGCGCGAATGTTTTTTTGCGAACATCGTGTTGCTAACCCAACGGAGACACCCCGATTCCGTAGTTGTAGAAGTAGCCACTGCCACAAGCGTTTAGCACCGCAGCGCCGCCGCCACGACCACGCAACTTGTGTCAATGAAAATAGCTGCGCCCTAAAATTGGACGGACGTTCTTGCAACTTCTTCGCATCTGTGGGTCGGTTTTCAGAAATGATCCCCCGGGCCTCCTAGAATGCAGAGAGGACGGGAGTGGTCTGCGCACGGGCGGAGTTTGCTGGTACGGCGACGGCGCACAACATCGCGAGCCCCTCCACCTCGTAAAACTTCACGGGTGGATCCAACATTTAGGAGAAGTGGCGCGAGATGCCGCGCCTCCACATCGGGAATAGACAAATGCGGTTCGGCCCCGTCGGCCTTCCCGGCAAACGTGCCAACGTCCCGTGTTTACCGTGGGCTGCGTTGCATGTACGTTGAACTTCTTTCGCGCCGCGCGTAGCCAAACCGTGCTGACAGCTCAGCACAAGGGAGCAGTTCGAAAGAAACGTGTGTGGCTGTCCAGAGCAATATCGAAGGAAGCAAGCAAACTGTGCACCGGTCTCTTTGGACAAATGCACATTTGTGTTAACACGTGGAGACGCAAGCCGCGCAACAGCGCATGGAGTTTGTACGATCATTCATTATGGTTGATCAGATATTTGGGGTTCAAAATGTGTGGAACTTTCAAAGCGAGTCAAAGTGTCGTGCCTGTACAAGCGAGTACCGGAGTCATCTCAATAGAGCATGGCCCCCTGAGCCTGTGGTGGAAATTCCACATTCCTCTGGCAGGGTCAGCATTTTGGATAGGATGACGACTATTGGCTCCCCACGAAGCGGTACTGAGCTTTGTAGCCGCGCATGAACAACCAAACAAAAATCACAAGCTGGCTGAACAATCTGCTGGGAAATTAATTTACAGCCGTAACCCTCCCACAGTCGCGAATATCAAATCCGTGCCAACTGAACGAAGAAAACTGAACGGCTCTAAAACATTGATTATATTAACGCGCCCACGCCTCCAAGTCTGCCTCCTAAAAGGTACAAATCAGCGGGGCACCTCTCACGCGGTCCATCACAGGGCACCGAATGCCACACTCGATCAATCGCGAACGCCGCTCAGCCGCCACGGTAAGTGCTCAGCGCACGCGGAAGGTGACACCTGTAGCGCTTGCACCCAAAAAGCATGCTCGTTGTCACCAAATATAACATAAACTCAGCAGCAGCTGCAGCAACGAACTGCCAGTTTCCACACGCTTGCAAATTCAGCCAGCGACCTCACCTGGAAAGGCGAAGGGAGTTTCTACTCACAAAGACAAAGATCCCCCACGTATAGCCTGCACAGACTGTTGGGGCAAGTGATGTTAGCGAGCACCTATGAAGGCCGGTACGGCACACGAGGAGGTGCATGGGCCAGCACCACGCCCGGCCGCCTTTGTCTCCCTAGTGGCGATGTTTACACACCGCGCTAGGCGCTCATTTTAGGCTGAGTCGACCTAGGGGAGGCCCAGGACCGGTTCAGATAATCGTCACTGGTGTTGGAATCGAACTCGGGTGGCCAGGTTCGTAGTGCAACGCGCTAACCGCTACGCTGCCGCTACTTTGTGGGGTGTGGGGTGGGGTGGGTGAGGGGGGAGCGTCACACACACACACGGGGGTGGGGGGGGGGCTCCGAGATAATCTGAGGGTCCAGGTGGAGCCACAAGGGGGAGCCTCACCTGCGCCATCAGCAGGGTGAGGATGTGCTCCACTGAACGCGTCTGCACCGCCTCCTCCTCCTCCATGGCCCCGTCTGCCTCTCGCGTCCTGGCTCCGGGCTCCTCTCGCCTCCCGTCGTGGGGTGAGCGGGGGGGGGGTGGTTGTGGGGTGGTTGTGGGGGGACTCAACAGAGCCAGGGGCTGGGGGTGCCGAGCCCGGGCAACTGAAGTCTCACCACCCACCCCCACCACCCCCACCACCACCCCCCACCACCCCCCCCACCACCACCCACCCACCACCACCACCCCACCACCACCCCCCCACCACCACCCCCCACCACCGCCTGTCTAACCCTGGGCCACTAGAGGGCGCTGTTACTGCCCAGCGTGAGAAGCGAATGACGAGTGGAGAGAGGACTGATGGAGGGCGAATGGGTGGAGGGGGGGGTGATACGGAGAGGGTTTCGGTGGAGGGGAGAGTGGCTGTGTTGTGATTGGCAGATGTTAGCAAACAGCACGGGATGGAGTTATCGCGGTAATTGGCTCGTACGGTAATGGCAATTAGTCCAATCAGTGTAATTTGTCATATTAGCGGTCGGGGGTGATAGTTGGAACTGATGAGCTAATGCGGGTTCACGGTTGGCTTTAGGGGCATTGGTGAGATTCGGATTGGCGAGCGTCCTACCGCATACACAACAAAGTGCGGGCCTCTCCCTCCCCGTGCCAGGCAGCGCCTCGCCATCTGGGGTTCGTCTCGGGATGTCACGGGCGCACAGCAGCAGCAGCGCTCACGCGAGTCCCGTTCCTTACGTTCGTTCGTCTCACCGATTGAGCCCCAACTCGGTTATATCCTCCACCCCCACGTGGCTTTGCTCACATCCACTGTAAGGAACCCTTCCCTAGTACCCATGCCACCCGACCCCCCATCCCCCCACCCTCTCGTGGGGTCTCGGCGAGCGAGTTGACGAGTCGGAGGAGGAGGGAGGGAGTCACAGTGCCACCTTCGGGCCACTCGAGTGCTTGCAGGTTGCTGACGGGCGCGGCAGTGTCGATACAAGCGGCGGCTGCGCACGTGGTGGATCAGGAGAGGCGATGGCCCATCCCCTGGCCCCCTTGGACGGCTGGATGAAAGCGGTGGCTTGGTGGGGAGATGGTGATGGTGGTGGTGATGGTGGTGGTGATGGTGGTGGTTGGTGGTGGTGATGGTGGTGGTGGTGATGGTGGCTTGGTGGGGAGATGGTGATGGTGGTGGTGATGGTAGTGGTGATGGTGGTGGTGATGGTGGCTTGGTGGGGAGATGGTGGTGATGATGGTGGTTGGTGGTGGTGATGGTGGTGGTGATGATGGTTGGTGGTGGTGGTGGCTTGGTGGGGGAGATGGTGATGGTGGTGGTGGCTTGGTGGGGAGATGGTGGTGGTGATGGTGATGGTGGTTGGTAGTGGTGGTGATGGTGGTGGTGATGGTGGCTTGGTGGGGAGATGGTGGCTTGTGGGGAGATGGTGGTTGGTGGTGGTGATGGTGGTTGGTAGTGGTGGTGGTTGGTAGTGGTGATGGTGGTTGGTAGTGGTGGTGATGGTGGTTGGTGGTGATGGTAGTGGTGGTGATGGTGGCTTGGTGGGAGATGGTGGCTTGGTGGGGAGATGGTGGTTGGTGGTGGTGATGGTGGTTGGTAGTGGTGGTGATGGTGGTTGGTAGTGGTGATGGTGGTTGGTAGTGGTGGTGATGGTGGTTGGTGGTGATGGTAGTGGTGGTGATGGTGGCTTGGTGGGGAGATGGTGGTTGGTGGTGGTGATGGTGGTTGGTAGTGGTGGTGATGGTGGTTCTAGTGGTGGTGATGGTGGTGGTGATGGTAGTGGTGGGTTGGTGGTGGTGATGGTGGTGGTGATGGTGGTTGGTGGTGATGGTAGTGGTGGTGATGGTGGTGGTGATGGTGGCTTGGTGGGGAGATAGTGGTTGGTGGTGGTGATGGTGGTTGGTAGTGGTGGTGATGGTGGTTGGTAGTGGTGGTGATGGTGGTTGGTAGTGGTGGTGATGGTGATGGTGGTAGTGGTGGTGATGGTGGTGGTGATGGTAGTGGTGGGTTGGTGGTGGTGATGGTGGTGGTGATGGTGGTGGTGATGGTGGTTGGTGGTGATGGTAGTGGTGGTGATGGTAGTGGTTGGTAGTGGTGGTGATGGTGGTTGGTGGTGATGGTGGTGGTTGGTAGTGGTGGTGATGGTAGTGGTGGTGATGGTGGTGGTGGTGGTGATGGTGGTAGTGGTGGTGATGGTGGTAGTGGTGGTGATGGTAGTGGTGGTGATGGTGGTTGGTAGTAATGGTGGTGATGGTGGTTGGTGGTGATGGTGGTGGTGAAGGTGGTGATGGTGGTGGTGATGGTGGTTGGTAGTGGTGGTGATGGTGGTTGGTGGTGATGGTAGTGGTGGTGGTGATGGTGGTGATGGTGGTTGGTAGTGGTTGGTTGGTGGTGGTGATGGTAGTGGTGGTGATGGTGGTTGGTAGTGGTGGTGGTGGTTGGTGGTGATGGTGATGGTAGTGGTAGTAATGGTGGTTGGTAGTGGTGGTGATGGTGGTTGGTAGTGGTGGTGATGGTAGTGGTGGTGATGGTGGTTGGTAGTGGTGGTGATGATGGTTGGTAGTGGTGGTGATGGTAGTGGTGGTGGTGATGGTGGTTGGTAGTGATGGTAGTGGTGATGGTGGTTGGTAGTGGTGGTGATGGTGGTGGTGATGGTGGTGGTTGGTAGTGGTGGTGACAGTGGTAGTGGTGACATCCTCGGGGCAGTGTGCAAACTTTTCAGAGTTGAAATTTGAGAAGTAGCGGGGCATTGGCACTGCAGGAAGTAGCCTACTGGAGGTGATTAATTACCTCCCAGTGTATTATTGTACGGATAGGGGCAAAACATGTCAAGTTTGGGCCCATTGTGAAAAAAAAAATACCGCGTGTGCAGTGAGACTCAACGGCGCGTTCATCGATGAAGGGAAAGGCGTAGCAGCAGCAGAAGCAGCGAATGAATGGGAGAATGAGTGGATATTTGGGACAAGTCTGTGCGTCTGTGCATTGGGGCCGTCCATAAATGACATCACGCGATTTTGGACGATGTTTGACCCCCCCCCCCTCGTCACAGGGCGTCACAAAAAGTGAGACCCCCCCCTCAAATATGACGTCACAAAGCTCTGCCCCCCCCCCAAAAAAAAACATGCTTCAAATCGCTTTAAACTATTATCATTGTAGTGCGTATTTAATGTGGTGCTGCACTCTGATGTTGTAGGAGTAAACATTTATTAAAAAGTCTATTTATTTAAGTAGAACGTGTTGTTTATATTTTTTAAAGTTGCGCATTTTGATGTGACGTCACATTTCTCAACCCCCCCCCCTCGTCACACATCGTCACGCCTGACCCCCCCCCCCCTAGGTGCGTGACGTCATTTATGGACGGCCCCTTTGCAGCCATTGTGCTCACCCATTTACTGGACGAGCGTCCACAAACAACCCTCGTCAGTCCCCCGCGTCCAAGGCAATCGAAATAATCATCTGGGCCATTTTTATTCTCCGTTCGACCGACGACAATTGAACTTTGACCTCGGCCGTGCAGCGGCAAAGGCTCAGACGCACGACGCGAGCCGGGGCTGGAAGTGCGCAAAGAGGCGCCGGAGTGACTCGAGACGGGATAGGGGTGAGGGCAGTGCCGGATCATATCCTCGTAGCAAAAGTAGCGACATGTGTAGTCGCTACATATGTAGTGGCGACGCTCTAGAGGGACGTCGCCACGCTCTAGAGGGACGTCGCCACGCTCTAGAGGGACGTCGCCACGCTGTAGAGGGACGTCGCCACGCTCTAGAGAGACGTCGCCACGCTCTAGAGAGACGTCGCCACGCTCTGGAGGAACGTCGCCACGCTCTAGAGAGACGTCGCCACGCTCTAGAGAGACGTCGCCACGCTCTGGAGGAACGTCGCCACGCTCTAGAGAGACGTCGCCACGCTCTAGAGAGACGTCGCCACGCTCTAGAGGGACGTCGCCACGCTCTAGAGAGACGTCGCCACGCTCTAGAGAGACGTCGCCACGCTCTAGAGAGACGTCGCCACGCTCTAGAGAGACGTCGCCACGCTCTAGAGAGACGTCGCCACGCTCTAGAGGGACGTCGCCACGCTCTAGAGGGACGTCGTCACGCTCTAGAGAGACGTCGCCACGCTCTAGAGAGACGTCGCCACGCTCTGGAGGAACGTCGCCACGCTCTAGAGAGACGTCGCCACGCTCTAGAGAGACGTCGCCACGCTCAAAAGAGACGTCGCCACGCTCTAGAGAGACGTCGCCACGCTGTAGAGGGACGTCGCCACGCTCTAGAGGGACGTCGCCACGCTCTAGAGGGACGTCGCCACGCTCTGGAGGGACGTCGCCACGCTCTAGAGGGACGTCGCCACGCTCTAGAGGGACGTCGCCACGCTCTAGAGGGACGTCGCCACGCTCTAGAGAGACGTCGCCACGCTCTAGAGAGACGTCGCCACGCTCTAGAGAGACGTCGCCACGCTCTAGAGAGACGTCGCCACGCTCTAGAGAGACGTCGCCACGCTCTAGAGGGACGTCGCCACGCTCTAGAGAGACGTCGCCACGCTCTAGAGGGACGTCGCCACGCTCTAGAGGGACGTCGCCACGCTCTAGAGGGACGTCGCCACGCTCTAGAGAGACGTCGCCACGCTCTAGAGGGACGTCGCCACGCTCTAGAGAGACGTTGTCACGCTCTAGAGGGACGTCGCCACGCTCTAGAGGGACGTCGCCACGCTCTAGAGGGACGTCGCCACGCTCTAGAGAGACGTCGCCACGCTCTGGAGGAACGTCGCCACGCTCTAGAGAGACGTCGCCACGCTCTAGAGAGACGTCGCCACGCTCTAGAGAGACGTCGCCACGCTCTAGAGAGACGTCGCCACGCTCTAGAGGGACGTCGCCACGCTCTAGAGAGACGTCGCCACGCTCTAGAGAGACGTCGCCACGCTCTAGAGGGACGTCGCCACGCTCTAGAGAGACGTCGCCACGCTCTAGAGAGACGTCGCCACGCTCTAGAGAGACGTCGCCACGCTCTAGAGAGACGTCGCCACGCTCTAGAGGGACGTCGCCACGCTCTAGAGAGACGTCGCCACGCTCTAGAGAGACGTCGCCACGCTCTGGAGGAACGTCGCCACGCTCTAGAGAGACGTCGCCACGCTCTAGAGAGACGTCGCCACGCTCAAAAGAGACGTCGCCACGCTCTAGAGAGACGTCGCCACGCTGTAGAGGGACGTCGCCACGCTCTAGAGGGACGTCGCCACGCTCTAGAGGGACGTCGCCACGCTCTGGAGGGACGTCGCCACGCTCTAGAGGGACGTCGCCACGCTCTAGAGGGACGTCGCCACGCTCTAGAGGGACGTCGCCACGCTCTAGAGAGACGTCGCCACGCTCTAGAGAGACGTCGCCACGCTCTAGAGAGACGTCGCCACGCTCTAGAGAGACGTCGCCACGCTCTAGAGAGACGTCGCCACGCTCTAGAGGGACGTCGCCACGCTCTAGAGAGACGTCGCCACGCTCTAGAGGGACGTCGCCACGCTCTAGAGGGACGTCGCCACGCTCTAGAGAGACGTCGCCACGCTCTAGAGGGACGTCGCCACGCTCTAGAGAGACGTTGTCACGCTCTAGAGGGACGTCGCCACGCTCTAGAGGGACGTCGCCACGCTCTAGAGGGACGTCGCCACGCTCTAGAGAGACGTCGCCACGCTCTAGAGGGACGTCGCCACGCTCCAGAGGGGCGTCGCCACGCTCTAGAGGGACGTCGCCACGCTCTAGAGAGACGTCGCCACGCTCTAGAGAGACGTCGCCACGCTCTAGAGGGACGTCGCCACGCTCTAGAGAGACGTCGCCACGCTCTAGAGGGACGTCGCCACGCTCTAGAGATACGTCGCCACGCTCTAGAGAGACGTCGCCACGCTCTAGAGAGACGTCGCCACGCTCTAGAGAGACGTCGCCACGCTCTAGAGGGACGTCGCCACGCTCTAGAGGGACGTCGCCACGCTCTAGAGGGACGTCGCCACGCTCTAGAGGGACGTCGCCACGCTCTAGAGGGACGTCGCCACGCTCTAGAGGGACGTCGCCACGCTCTAGAGGGACGTCGCCACGCTCTAGAGGGACGTCGCCACGCTCTAGAGAGACGTCGCCACGCTCTAGAGAGACGTCGCCACGCTCTGGAGGGACGTCGCCACGCTCTAGAGAGACGTCGCCACGCTCTAGAGGGATGTCGTCACGCTCTAGAGAGACGTCGCCACGCTCTAGAGAGACGTCGCCACGCGGAGGAGCCCATGGCATCAGCTGCTCGTGCACGGCATGCAGCGAGACGGATGTTTTTTTGTTGTTTGTTTGTTACATCGCGCGGTCCGTTAAAGAGATGACGATGGCTTGAGGAGGGCCTTCGTCCGGCAGTGGAAGTTTGAATATCGCGGAGAGCGAAGGAGGCAGTGAGTCAGAGGCAGAGGGGGGAAGCTAAGTTCTTGAGTCTGGGGGGAAGGGAGAGTGCGTGGAGGGGGGGGGGGTGCAGTGAGATGGGCACTGAGAGGTAGGAGAGTGAGTGGAGGGGAGTAGTGAGATGAGAGGGGGGAGTAGAGTGAGATGAGAGAGTGAGTGGAGGAGATAGAGTGAGATGAGAGAGTGAGTGGTGGGGAGCAGAGTGAGATGAGAGGGGAGAGTGAGTGGAGGGGAGTAGAGTGAGTGGAGTAGAGTGAGTGGAGGGGAGTAGAGTGAGTGGAGTAGAGTGAGTGGAGGGGAGTAGAGTGAGTGGAGGGGAGTAGAGTGAGTGGAGTAGAGTGAGTGGAGGGGAGTAGAGTGAGTGGAGTAGAGTGAGTGGAGGGGAGTAGAGTGAGTGGAGGGGAGTAGAGTGAGTGGAGGGGAGTAGAGTGAGTGGAGGGGAGTAGAGTGAGTGGAGGGGAGTAGAGTGAGATGAGAGAGTGAGTGGAGGGGAGTAGAGTGAGATGAGAGGGGAGAGTGAGTGGAGGGGAGTGAGATGAGAGGGGAGAGTGAGTGGAGGGGAGTAGAATGAGATGAGAGGGGAGAGTGAGTGGAGGGGAGTAGAGTGAGATGAGAGGGGAGAGTGAGTGGAGGGGAGTAGAGTGAGATGAGAGGAGAGAGTGAGTGGAGGGGAGTAGTGAGATGAGAGGGGAGAGTGAGTGGAGGGGAGTAGAGTGAGATGAGAGGGGAGAGTGAGTGGAGTGGAGTGAGATGAGAAGGGAGAGTGAGTGGAGTGGAGGGGAGTGAGATGAGAGAGTGAGTGGAGTAGAGTAGAGTGAGATGAGAGGGGAGAGTGAGTGGAGTGGAGCGGAGTGAGATGAGAGGGGAGAGTGAGTGGAGTGGAGTGAGATGAGAGGGGAGAGTGAGTGGAGTGGAGTAGAGTGAGATGAGAGGGGAGAGTGAGTGGAGGGGAGTAGTGAGATGAGAGGGGAGAGTGAGTGGAGGGGAGTAGAGTGAGATGAGAGGGGAGAGTGAGTGGAGTGGAGTGAGATGAGAAGGGAGAGTGAGTGGAGTGGAGGGGAGTGAGATGAGAGAGTGAGTGGAGTAGAGTAGAGTGAGATGAGAGGGGAGAGTGAGTGGAGGGGAGTGAGATGAGAGGGGAGAGTGAGTGGAGTGGAGTAGAGTGAGATGAGAGGGGAGAGTGAGTGGAGTGGAGTAGTGAAATGAGAGGGGAGAGTGAGTGGAGTAGAGTGAGATGAGAGGGGAGAGTGAGTGGAGGGGAATAGAGTGAGATGAGAGGGGAGAGTGAGTGGAGTGGAGTAGTGAGATGAGAGGGGAGAGTGAGTGGAGTAGAGTGAGATGAGAGGGGAGAGTGAGTGGAGTCTAGTAGAGTGAGATGAGAGGGGAGAGTGAGTGGAGTGGGGTAGAGTGAGATGAGAGGGCAGAGTGAGTGGAGGGGAGTAGTGAGATGAGAGGGGAGAGTGAGTGGAGTAGAGTAGAGTGAGATGAGAGGGGAGAGTGAGTGGAGTGGAGTAGAGTAAGATGAGAGGGGAGAGTGAGTGGAGTAGAGTGAGATGAGAGAGTGAGTGGAGTGGAGTAGAGTGAGATGAGAGGGGAGAGTGAGTGGAGTGGAGTAGAGTCAGATGAGAGGGGAGAGTGGAGGGGAGTAGAGTGAGATGAGAGGGCAGAGTGAGTGGAGGGGAGTAAAGTGAGATGAGAGGGGAGAGTGAGTGGAGTAGATTGAGATGAGAGGGGAGAGTGAGTGGAGTGGAGTAGAGTGAGATGAGAGGGGAGAGTGAGTGGAGTGGAGTAGAGTGAGATGAGAGGGGAGAGTGAGTGGAGTAGAGTGAGATGAGAGAGTGAGTGGAGTGGAGTAGAGTGAGATGAGAGGGGAGAGTGAGTGGAGTGGAGTAGAGTGAGATGAGAGGGGAGAGTGAGTGGAGTGGAGTAGAGTGAGATGAGAGGGGAGAGTGAGTGGAGTCTAGTAGAGTGAGATGAGAGAGTGAGTGGAGGGGATAGAGTGAGATGAGAGGGGAGAGTGAGTGGAGGGGATAGAGTGAGATGAGAGGGGAGAGTGAGTGGAGTGCAGTAGAGTGAGATGAGAGGGGAGAGTGAGTGGAGTAGAGTGAGATGAGAGGGCAGAGTGGAGGGGAGTAGTGAGATGAGAGGGGAGAGTGAGTGGAGGGGAGTAGAGTGAGATGAGAGAGTGAGTGGAGTGGAGTAGAGTGAGATGAGAGGGGAGAGTGAGTGGAGTGGAGTAGTGAAATGAGAGGGGAGATGGTGGCGAGTCCACGTATTTGGGGTGGCGCATTCGGGGAAAGTTCGGGCTCGAGTCCAAACTGCACACTAAGCACAGCGTGCTATGTCATGTTAATTAAAACCATAGCAACACACACACACAGCACATTCGCAATACTTACAGAGCGTTCATGTAAAATTGTCAATGTAAGATGCTTAAATTACCACAGGCACATCGCCTACCTCTCCCCTCTCATCTGCAGCATTTTCTTTCAAATATGTATTTCGTCGACATTAAAGTCATAGAAATGTGGTTACGTATACTGTACACCCACATCCAACTCCCACTTTCAAGTGCGGGGGGGGGGGGGGTGCGTCTTATAATCCGGGACACGCAGTATTATCTGCGTCTTGCGTTCAGTGCGTGTTGTCATTCCCCCTGCACCTCCGATTCGCACGCGTTGGCTACGTACGGTGCGAAAGAAGGTCCGCGTACATACACGTATATACATATACGTGCATACACGTGCGATCATGAGTCCGAGGGACACACGGGGCCCCAGAGTCGAGAGAGAGCTGGTTGGGGGGTTATCATCAACATCATCATCATCAACATCATCAACATCATCACTCCCAAGGGGGAGCTGCCCCGATCCGGGTCGTGAGAGTGGGGGGAGTAGCCCTGAAGGAGCAGTAGGGAGTGTGTGTGTGTGGAGTGTGTGTGGCGTGTGTGTGTGTGGCGTGTGTGTGTGTGGCGTGTGTGTGTGTGGCGTGTGTGTGTGTGGCGTGTGTGTGTGTGGCGTGTGTGTGTGTGTGGTGTGTGGCGTGTGTGTGTGTGGAGTGTGTGTGTGTGTGGCGTGTGTGTGTGTGTGGCGTGTGTGTGTGTGGCGTGTGTGGAGTGTGTGTGGAGTGTGTGTGTGTGGAGTGTGTGTGGAGTGTGTGTGTGTGGAGTGTGTGTGGAGTGTGTGTGTGTCGTGTGTGTGGAGTGTGTGTGTGTGTAGTGTGTGTGTGTGGAGTGTGTGTGTGGAGTGTATGTGGAGTGTGTGTGTAGTGTATGTGGAGTGTGTGTGTGTAGTGTGTGGAGTGTGTGTGTGTGGTGTGTGTGGAGTGTGTGTGTGTGTGGAGTGTGTGTGTGTGGAGTGTGTGTGTGGTGTGTGTGGTGTGTGTGGTGTGTGTGTGTGGTGTGTGGAGCGTGTGTGTTTGGGTGTGTGTGTGGGGGGTGTTGTAGAGGGGGAGAGAGAAGGAGCGTCGCGAGAGAGTTGGGCCGAGGAGGGGTGGAGCGTGCTTGGAAAGAGGGGCGAGGCTGCGAATGGGAAACGCAGCGCCACGCATGCAGAAGTTACGTGGTGGTTGTGGTATCAACACCATTGGCATCAGCATCATCAGCAGCAGCATCAGCGGCGGAGGGCTCGCGTCCCACGAGAATACCCGCTCGGTCAGCGTGAGTCTCCACATTCCCCGGTGCTGATGTGTCTCTCTTAAAACCGACGTCTCTCTCTCTCCTCGCTCTCAAAACCGATGTCTCTCTCAAAACCGATGTGTCTCTCCTCGCTCGCTCTGTGGGACGTGGAGTGAACGCGTGACAGCGGCAGCAGCAGCACTAGGTCTGCGTACTTGACGACGGCGATGGTGATGATGGTGGCGAGGGGTGATGCTGCGTCAACTGATAGCGATGCCACGGAGTCGGGGATGCGTGGTTGATGATGGGGGGCGGGCGGTGAGGATTCTCGCGTGAGCGACGAGCGGCATCCGAGAGTTTGTTATCAGTCGCCTCGCCTCGCCACGTGTTCTTCCAGCAACCGCTTGTAACGCCACCCCCACAGTCACGCTGTGTGTGTGGTGTGTGTGTGGTTAGCGCGCTGTGTGTGGTGTGTGTGTGTGGTTAGCGCGCTGTGTGTGTGTGGTGTGTGTGTGTGGTTAGCGCGCTGTGTGTGTGTGTGGTTAGCGCGGTGTGTGTGGTTAGCGCGCTGTGTGTGTGTGGTTAACGCGCTGTGTGTGTGTGGTTAACGCGCTGTGTGTGTGGTTAACGAGCTGTGTGTGTGGTTAGCGAGCTGTGTGTGTGGTTAGCGAGCTGTGTGTGTGGTTAGCGAGCTGTGTGTGTGTGGTTAGCGCGCTGTGTGTGTGTGGTTAGCGCGCTGTGTGTGTGTGGTTAACGCGCTGTGTGTGTGTGTGGTTAGCGCGGTGTGTGTGGTTAGCGCGCTGTGTGTGTGTGGTTAGCGCGCTGTGTGTGTGGTTAGCGCGGTGTGTGTGGTTAACGCGCTGTGTGTGTGTGGTTAACGTGCTGTGTGTGTGTGGTTAGCGCGCTGTGTGTGTGTGGTTAACGCGCTGTGTGTGTGGTTAGCGAGCTGTGTGTGTGTGGTTAACGCGCTGTGTGTGTGTGTGGTTAACGCGCTGTGTGTGTGGTTAGCGAGCTGTGTGTGTGTGGTTAACGCGCTGTGTGTGTGTGGTTAACGTGATGTGTGTGTGGTTAACGCGCTGTGTGTGTGGTTAGCGCGCTGTGTGTGTGTGGTTAACGTGATGTGTGTGTGTGGTTAACGCGCTGTGTGTGTGTGTGGTTAACGCGCTGTGTGTGTGTGGTTAGCGCACTGTGTGTGTGGTTAACGCGCTGTGTGTGTGTGGTTAACGCGCTGTGTGTGTGGTTAGCGCGCTGTGTGTGTGTGTGGTTAACGTGATGTGTGTGTGTGGTTAACGCGCTGTGTGTGTGTGTGTGTGGTTAACGCGCTGTGTGTGTGTGCGCGCGTCCAGTGACGATTGTCTGAACCGGCCCTGGATCTCGCCTAGGTCGACTCGGCCTCAAATGAGTACCTGATGCGGTGTTGACCACCCACCCCATTGTGTGCCACAGTGCCGGCCTTCAGAAGGTTCTTCGCGGACAGCACTCGCCAGAAAAAGTCTGCTGAGGCTACGGCGGAAGGATATTTTTGTATTAAAACGCTGCTGCGGATTTTTGAAATGTAACCACGTGCAGTTGAGAGGAGTGTTGAGCGTCTCCCGGAGTATTCGGATCCGATCGCCGACAATCCACAACCTCCTGTCCCCGATATCCCTTGCAATCTCCTTTGCTCTCCTCAATGTACCTATTTCACATGGTCCCACCGCGTTTGCCCTGCATTATTCATCGTTGTACATTTATTGAACGTTTCTTTGCGTTTTCACATTTTACGATGGCCTGGCACACTCTCGTAAATGAGTGTAGGGGAGTGGTCTCTACGAATTTCTCACCTGGTATAACCAAACATTGTGAACGTGGACACATGGCATCTAGCTGCTGCATCCATCCATCTACTCGAAATCTCCCATCAACTCTCTCTGTGTCTCTGGCGCGCTCTCCCTCCACCCCTCCTCCTTCTCTCCCTGTCTCCTCGCATCCTCCAACAACCAGGGGAACCGGCCCGGCTGGGTTTCATTTGCAGCATCTGGCAGAGCCGCCGGGCCCACCACGTGTCATTGCGGGTGAGCCCGTGACGCCAGCCCAGCAGCGGCAGACACAGACTTAAAAAAATATATTGCCGCCAGCAGCAACAGCACTGGAGGCGATTCCGATATGAAACACGCAAAGTCACCAGCAACACAAATAAACGCTATAAATCCACGCGCTGTGGCGCTAAATGCACTGCGCACAACATGAAAGAATAGTCACGTGGTGGTGGTGGTGGTGATGGTGGTGATCATCGCGCACGCCACGGTGACGAGCGAGCGCTTCAGGAGGTGAATACGTGGGGTGCCGTCCACGCTGGTACAGAGAGGGGCATCTTCTCCCCAGCGTTCGAACAAGACGTGCACATCACCGGCACGTGTGTGGTACATGGCGTGCTCCAGGCGGAGCCGCGCTTTAAGCAGGTCTCTGAACACTGGAAGCAGCACAGAGCAGCCGTCAGTGTCACCTTGCAGCATCTTTTTCCTCGTTCTGTACACCGCCATCTTCGCCTGAGCACAGGCGAAGTTGGCGAGGTCATGGCACAGAGAGAGAGAGGGGGGGCGGAGAGAGAAACTCGTTCATCGCTCCACCCGCGGTGAACGGAGGCGGCGTCGTTTCGCATCAAGAGTAAAGTGAAGTGAGCGACGCGGCTGCTAACCAAACGGGAACGTGTTCACAGAGAGTTCGCACGTGTTCCACCTGCAGGCAGTTTACACGTGCCCACCTGCAGACAGTTGACACGTGTTCACCTGCAGGCAGTTGACACGTGTTCCACCTGCAGTTTGTACGTGTTCCACCTGCAGTTGACACGTGTTCACCTGCAGTTCGCACGTGTTCCACCTGCAGGCAGTTGACACGTGTTCCACCTGCAGGCAGTTGACACGTGTTCACCTGCAGGCAGTTGACACGTGTTCCACCTGCAGTTTGCACGTGTTCCACCTGCAGTTTGCACGTGTTCCACCTGCAGTTCGCACGTGTTCCACCTGCAGTTTGCACGTATTCCACCTGCAGGCAGTTGACACGTGTCCACCTGCAGGCAGTTGACACGTTCTCACGTGCAGTTGACACGTGCTCACGTGCAGTTGACACGTGTTCACCTGCAGTTGACACGTGTTCAACCTGCAGGCAGTTGACACGTGTTCACCTGCAGGCAGTTGACACGTGTTCACCTGCAGTTGACACGTGTTCCACCTGCAGGCAGTTGACACGTGTTCACCTGCAGGCAGTTGACACGTGTTCACCTGCAGGCAGTTGACACGTGTTCACCTGCAGTTGTTTGGGACTCGTGTCCTGTCGACTCGACTCTGTTTCCTGTTTACATTAAAACAAAAACACAGTACAGTTTGTACTCGCTTTATGCGGAAGATGCATTCGAAAATAAAGGTTAAAACGATCAACTAAACTTTTTTTTTATTTTACCAGGTAAGGCCCACTGAGCTATGCTGTAGCTCTTTTTCAGAAGCGACCCGGCCACAAATGACAGCTCAACGAAGTGGCTCGTCGCGTGGACATTTATTGCAGCCAAATACTCTAAAAGGCACGTTTCTAAAAAAAATTGATCACAAAGTGGAACCGCACGAGGAGACAGCTGCCTGCCGAGTAGCACACACAGCACACACAGGGTACACACAGGGTACACACAGCACACACACAGCACACACACAGGGTACACACACGGTACACACAGGGTACACACAGGGTACACACACGGTACACACAGCACACATACAGGGTACACACACAGGGCACACACACAGGGTACACACACAGGGTACACACACGGTACACACAGCACACACAGTACGTACACAATGTTGTCCCACGTCCGACCGCATAGCCGCACATGAGTCAATTCAAACCGCATACTTTAAATTAATTTCTTTTTTTTTGGTATAAACAGGTTGGCCACGTGTACGTGAATTCTCACAAAGCGAACCCGCCTAAAGCAAGGGCAACCTGCCATTCTGTGCACGTGCAACGGCTCTTTGTGTCAATCCACCGCTGGATGAGTGCCTCTTACACGCCGCGCAGAGTCTGCGGGAGTTGCTCGACCATACTTCACCGCGCTGGTCAGTGCGGGTTGGCGAAGACCACGAGCGTGAACCTCGGGAGCATTGAAGTCGACTACAACGTCGTTGGTTGCTCCACTGCCCTCTCTGCTGCCCACACCCTAGCCCGGCTGCCCTGCCTCGTCTCGTGGGATTCACTCCAAACTCGAGTACTAGCCAGGCTCGCTCAACTCCCTGATTGGCTACTGAGATCTGGTGAGATCTTGAGCGATTTAAGCGCTCTGCACGCGCGCAAAACTGTTCACGCGTTTTAAATGTCAACCTTCTCAGAGCAACCCGCGGTGTGTGACCTGCATCCCTTCGACCAAGCTGGGGCGACCTTGTCCACAGTCAAGTGCTGCCCTCTCTGCTCTGTATGAGGGCCACGAGCCGAAACGGCGACTTATTTACGCTCTCATTATTAGGCGGGTAACGATGACGAATGTAGCGAGAGGAGTTTTTTTTCTCCTGATTTTCGCCCGCGTGTTTGGATAAGATCTGGTTGCCGAGAGTTAGACGTGGTGCGACCGCATTTGCCCCTCCCCTCCGCCGTGAGTCACAGGTAAACACAGGTGTGGCTGAACCTGTTGGCCCTGCGTATAAAGGACTTTCAACTGTTGGAAAGGCTACGCTGGTGGGTTTAAAAACTATCAAGGGCTATTTTTTGTTATTTTACCAGGTAAGGCCCACTGAGCTGTAAAGCTCTTTTTCAGAAGTGACCTGGCCACAAATGATAGCTCAACGAAGTGGCTTGTCACGTGGAAATATCTAGCAGCCAAATGCTATGAATGCGCGATGTTGATTTTAAATGTGGAGGGAAAAAAAAAACGGAAGGACCTGGAAAAAAATCCGCACGACCTCGGGGAGAGAGACATGCAAACTCCAAATCAGGTGTCAGGGTGGGGATCGAACCCATAACATCTCGCCACTGTGAGTTGGGGGTTATGTAGGATTTAATATAATAGTGATGATGTGTGTGTGTATACAAATATCATTTTAACCGTGTTTGTAAAAATGCAGGCTCATGAGAGATTGTGGTGATGGCTTAAGGGGAGGGCCTTTGATCCAACAGTGGATTGATCATGACTGATGATGTTAAAAGTTGACGTGACCTAAAATACTGCGATGAAATAAAGAAACTTCGAGTAGAACGGATCCCATCACCGTGGATATTATTCACACGGCCTTAAACGAAATGAAAACAAAAGCTCTGTTTTTTTTTCGTGGAAACAGCCCTTCGGAGCGGAGGAAAAAAAATAACGCCGCGGTGCGTTTAGCTTCACAACGCAGATCCTGCACTAGTCAGCAACGCTCACGCACCGTGACCCAACAGCACCGCCCATCACCACCCTCCCTGTGCTGCCGGCTCACGTGCCACCCAGCTCCTTATAGCAATGGGGGGGGGGAGGGAGCTAAGCCCCCCCCCCCCCCCCACCTTTTTAAGTCATCACAATACAATTTAGCGATGGGCGTCACAGCCTATCCTCATGCACGCGGCGGGTGAGAGCCGGAACAAAATGCGTGGCAGGCAGAAGCAGATTTGCTTGCCGTTCAAAGTCTTTTCACCGTTGGCCGTGCAGCTATTGCAAGGCCTCCTTTTAAACAGGGGTCACGCTGCGGGTTTGTCTGCTTCCCCTCTTCTCCGTGCTGCCTCAATCTGCCCTCCCTCTCTTCCCCCACTCCCTCCGTCCCTCAGGTTCGTGAGACGGCTGGAGGAGGCGCGAGCGGGGCCGAGCGGCGGTGTGGGCGGGGGAGGGGCGCCGCGACGATCTCCTCCTCATGGCGGTGCGCCTGAGCGGCCGCCTGCGCCGCCTCTGCCGGGGCAGCGGCCGCGTGCTCGCCTTGGTGGTCGCGGCCTCCGTGCTGTGGCTGCTGTTCGACATGGCCGCGCTGCGCGTCTCCTTCGCCGGCTCCGAGTATTCCAAGCCGGAGAAGAGGATCCTGGGGGACCGGGACGCCCTGGGCGAGCGCACCAGGCGCCACCCGCGCTTCGGCTTCCTCCGGGCCGCGGGGGGCGCCGCCTCGACGCGGGCCGCCCCCGGGCCCGGGGCGGACGACCCGCGGCCCAACTTGGTCGACAAGCGCTTCGGCCGGCGGAGGGGGGCCCCCGACCCCGCCAAGGGAAACGCGAGCCGCCCTCGCGAGCCTCCCGCGGCGGCGAAAGTGGACAAGCGGAGGTTCGTCGTCGGCCAGCGTGCCGGCGCGAACGAGAACGCGGCGGGGCGGCCCGGCGTCGGCGCCGCGGGGCCCGCCGCGGGCCCGGGCCCGGGCTCGCCGCTTCCCGACGCCGACGCGAAGGCGGCGGAGGTCCGCGCGGCGGGGGCGCGATCCGCCCCGCCGGTGGAGACGGCGAGGCCGGAAGAGCCACGGGGGGCTCCGATCCCGCGAGCCGCGGCGGCCGTCGACGCCCGACGGGGCGAGGCTCCGGCGAACGCGACTTCGCCGGTGGCGGCCGGGCACGAGGCCGACGGAGGTCGGCCGGAGCGCGTCGCGAACGGAGCGGCGAAGGAAACGAAGCCGGCGGGGGAAATTGCGGACGGAGGCGGCGTCGGAGGAAGTCGAATTGGGCGCACGACGTCAAAGGTCATTATTGACGCACTGGGCGATGGGGGGGTCAAGTCACGCGATGTGTCAAAAGCGCACGGTGTCGCCAATAAATCCGCCGATGCAGCCGGCGTGTTGACGGCCAACCGCACGCAGGACGCCGGCGTTGCTCGTGGCTTGTCCGCGACGGCAAAGCTTTCCGCAAAAATGAAAATCGCCACCCCGCCGCTCGCACGCTGGACCCGCCAAACGAACGAAGCCGTCGAAAGGTCGCTTACCGCTCCGCCGCGGCGGAGGAACGATTCGCGTTTGCCGGAGCTCAACCGGGCAAGTCGTGACGCCGCCAGCCCAGGCCGGGCGGCCACCGGCCCGCTCCACCGCGTACACGCGGCGTCGGCCAACGGCACGGGCCGCGCCGCCGTGGCGGAGGGGCCGCGGCACCGCCTGCTGGCGCTGGACGCCACGCTGTCTCCCCGGGACCCCCACGCACCGGGCCAGTTTGGCTACGGCGTGACGGTGCGGCCCGAAGACCAGGAGCTCGCTGACCGGAGGTGGAGGGAGGGCGCCTTCAACGTGTTCGTCAGCGATCAGATCCCCCTGGACCGGGCACTGCCGGACACGAGACCCCCAGCGTGAGTTTGTGCCTTTTCACGGACAAAGATCCCCCGTGTGGCCTGTAACAGACTGTTGGGGCAAGTGCTGTTAGCGAGAACCTATGAAGGCCGGCACGGCACACGAGGGTGTGGGTCGCCAGCACCACTAAAATTGGATGTGATGTGCCTGGTGCAGGAATGGTTTCCGATCGCCCGTAGACTGCAGGAGATACGTGACTAGTAGCCACAGCCGATAAGCGAGAGATATACTGGATGTGCCTTGCCATTTGTGGGGATGTTTTCTGGGTCCCTGACCAAGATTGAGATTAAGCGCTGGTTCTACCCGCAGAGGGTATTTGAAAAGTGCCTTTGCAACGATAATTCAGGATGTTTAGCCACAACATGAACGGCCCAGTTCCACGATCAACTTGTGACATCCGTGTGAAAAGTGAAATGTTGAGGGACATAAGTAAAATAACGCACGCCAACTCCACGGGTTAGTATGATCCAACTTTTACCGTGTGCCATGCCAGCGGTAATGATATTGGAATGGTAAGAAAATATTAATCACGGAAAAATGTCACGAAAAACCTGGTTCGCTTCATTTTTCTCACCAAGGCATGTTTTCTCCGAGCCCCCGTAAGAGATCGTCCGAAACTCTCGGCAATCGAGGTTCGTACCTTCTCGTGGGCAGATCCCCACATCCCGTCATGCTTTTGCTGGTCAGACGCTGCGAATTCTACAGCAGCGGTGCTTAATTTCACCCCTCTCTGTCCACGTCAGAAATGTTTCCCCGTACCTGTGGGTTTCTGTTTATTGAGTTTTTTGAGCGAGCTGGCCAGGATTGGTCAAGGACACGACGGCGCTCCACGCTCGCCCTTCGTTATACCCGGCACACCACGTCCAGTACTCCCTTCGCCATAGCCGTGGCTACTCTGCGGTCCCGTCTCTATGCCTACTCCAGTCTACAAGTGACACGGGCACGCTGTCACCGTGTAATGGCTGGAGGTCACCGGTTCGATCTCCCGGCATGGCCTTTTATTAAATACCTCCACATCTCCGCCCAGTAGTGTACGTGGGTACGTCACAGTTGATAGGCAGGCCATGTGTGGTGGGTTAAAGTGTGGGTGCCTCCCACCCATTGACCAGCATGACAGAGTAATCCAGATTTTACGAAACGATTTTTTTTTACATTTTACTAGCTATTGGCACTTCTTTTGCAGAAGCGACCTGGCCCCAAATCGTAGCTCAACTAAGTGGCTTACCATCACGTGGAAAATTATAGCAGCCGAATAAGTAACCTTCTGGAGGGGCCCTCTGGAGCGCCCTCTGATGGGGAGTCCATTCCGCCAGCCAGTGTGTACGTACGCACGTCGGACCTCTTCCGCCCCGTACGTCGCCGACCGTGCTTATCGGTGGAGCGAGCAGGGCATTCGCGGGGCCGCACCGTTACCGTATCTTTAACGTTCGCGGTACCGGTGACGTCTGACGAGAGCTCCGTCGCCGCGCTCCGTTGCCGTCCAGGTGCGCGGATCAGACGGTGCCCGATGCGCTGCCGCTGGTCAGCGTCATCATCTGCTTCATCGACGAGGCGTGGAGCACCCTCCTGCGCTCCGTGCACAGCGTCCTCAACCGATCGCCGCCGGGCCTCCTCCGCGAGCTCATCCTGGTGGACGACTTCAGCACCAAGGGTGACCGCCACCCTCCCCCACCCCTCACGGTGGCTAGGAGATGTTAACTACCTCGCCTGGTGTACAGGAGGTCGTGGGTTCGATTCCGACCCTGACGCCTGCTGCTGCTGTATATTTGGAGTTTGTGTGTCTCTCTCTCATTATCATCACGGTGGCTAGGAGATGTTAACTCCCTCGCCTGCTGTGGAGGAGGCCGTGGGTTCCATCCCGACCCTGACGCCTGCTGCTGTATATTTGGAGTTTGTGTGTCCCTCTCTCATCATCATCACTGTGGCTAGGAGATGTTAACTACCTCGCCTGGTGTACAGGAGGTCGTGGGTTCTATTCCGACCCTGACGCCTGCTGCTGCTGTATATTTGGAGTTTGTGTGTCTCTCTCTCATTATCATCACGGTGGCTAGGAGATGTTAACTCCCTCGCCTGCTGTGGAGGAGGCCGTGGGTTCCATCCCGACCCTGACGCCTGCTGCTGTATATTTGGAGTTTGTGTGTCCCTCTCTCATCATCATCACTGTGGCTAGGAGATGTTAACTACCTCGCCTGGTGTACAGGAGGTCGTGGGTTCTATTCCGACCCTGACGCCTGCTGCTGCTGTATATTTGGAGTTTGCTTGTTCTCTCTCCCCGTGGTCACGTGGATTTTTCTTCCGGGTCCTCTGGCTTTTCACCTCCACATTTAGAATCAACATCACGCCTTTGGAGTATTTGGCTGCTATACATTTCTCACGTGATAAGCCACTTCGTTGATTTGTGGCCAGGTGGCTTCTGAAAAAAGAGCTATATAGCTGAGCAAGGCCTTTCCTGGTAAAATAACAAATAGTTTAGTTGAGATTTTCCTATGAATACACTCGCCCACCTCCCCCAACCCTGTCGTAAGAATCTGGAATTTTTCCACCGCTCATTCGGGGCTGTAATCGGGAGGTGAGCACTGGCCTCGCTGCTCGTTTGAGAGAGAGAGGAAGTCTCTTCGCGTGTTTTATTTATTTATTCATATTTTTATTCATAATAAAGGTTTTTTTGGGTTAGATCGCGTTATTTATAAATGTGTCGTAACCCTCCACCACCCGACACGGCTAATCAGAAAAAAAGTGTCACGTTGACAAAAGACAAATAGTTCACTACTTTAGCCCACCGGTGTGTTGAAGAGTGAATCCACAACATTTAACGCGATCTAACCCAAAAACCTTTATCATGAATAATATTGGTCGCGAAAGCCTACGTGTTAAATATATTTTTTACTTTGACGGCCGCGGCACAGACGGCGCATCGCGCGAGATGCCACTCGGAGGGAAGTGGCCAAGGGCATCGTACTACTTGCCTACGGCCGTGGCAGGCGTTCATCCAGCAGTGGATAAATCGTGGCCGACGATGGCGACGATAGTTCAGTCGTTGGAGCGGCGGCAGTGGTAACCCTTGTGCCTCGCGGCAAGAAGGGGCCTGGGGTCGATCTCCCGACTCGGATGCCTCTCTCTGTGTGTGGAGATTGTTTGTGCGTGTTATCCCCTAGTTCTGCATGGGCTTCCTCCGGGTTCTTCAGTTTCGTAGCAAAAAAAAAGAAAAATCAAACACCCCAGTAACCTGCAAATCACTCGATTGGGATGACACACTTAGCAACATTGCCCCCTACTGCGAAACAAGCATCTTTGAGATGCAGTGAGGCTTTCCTGGATAAACAAGCTCAACGACAGTCATGCAATCTATAGGGGCATATCAGAATCCGAATATTTATGAATTCTGGAGGAATCCCATGAGCTATGAAGCTCTTTTTCACAGACGTCTATTTAATCGATGGGCTGTTTGCACCACTCTAGTTGGTTCACTTGACGTATTTACCGTTCTGTACCGGTTTTGAGGTTAAAACGTGTTCGCGGTGTGTCTCCTAAAGCCGCTCGAGCATGCGGGGGGGGGGGGGTGTCACAGCAGATGCTTGAACCAATCTTGAGATTTATTTTATTTTCGCATCTTCGCGTGCGGTAGCTGAAGGCAATAGATCTTGCCCAGAGCTGATGTCTTTCCGTTCGTGGGGCAACAGTCTAGGAAACGCATTCGCAGTCTGTGCTTCTACGCCAACCTGCCAACGCATTGCCCGATGCGTCATTGCGTAGGATTGTCGCTGCTACAACAGCTCCCAATGGTGCCATGGGGGAAAGGGGTCATGGCTCTGACTAAATAAACCCCCGCGATTGACAATTCCCGGGGGGGGGGGGGAGGGGAGGGGGGGGGGCGGCATCCATCCACCAATCCAGCAGTGGATTGACAAAGGGCTGAATGAGACAGTTAGTTATTATTTCTACAAACAACTGGACGCTGCCACCCCACAGAACACCTCAAGGAGAAGCTGGACAAGTACTTGGCGAACTTCCCCAAAGTCCGTCTGCTGCGACTCACCGAGCGGCACGGACTCATCCGAGCCAGGCTGGTCGGCTCCGCTGTTTCCACTGGTACCCACAGCCGCAACAAAGACGGAAACACCACCCACCCCCCCGTATAGCCAATGACGGACTCTTGGGGCAAGTGTTGTTAAAGTGGGTGGCCAGCACCACGCCAGACCCCCTTTGTCTCCCCAGTGGCGATGCTTACACGTCGCACCAGGTACTCATTTGATAATAATCGTCATTGGTGTTGACCTTTAGCCGGAATCGAACTCGGGTCGCCGGGTTTAAAGTGCACCATGCTAACCACCGTGCCACCGCTCCCCATACACGCACGCACAGAAACACGAGTCCGCACGGGGCGACAATACGGGGTATACGAGCTGGGCCTGTCGAATTTTTATTTTATAATTCGACAGCGGGGGGGGGGGGGGCATGTGCAGTCACTTTCCTACACTTTCAGCGGTCATCACTCTTGACTCGTAAAACCTTGGTCCTCTCACTGGTGAAACATGTCAGTGCATGACCCTGTAGGCCAAACTACCGATGTCCGCTATGGCTTTGCCCGCGACCGCCGGAGTGCATCGTACACGCTGCCGCGAACAATCCGCCGCCGTGCGACGCCTTTGGCGAATTCGCTTGGTCCGCACCCAACGGTTAGCGCGGTCAGATACGTACGGTGCAAAAGAAGTTCAGCGTACGCGCGCACGTAACAAACCTCACCAACCTTGGTTGCACTCAAATGACCCGTCGATGGCTACACTGCACATTACACGTCCACAAGATGACCAGGTCACCCCCCAGCTATTCTGTTCCTGCTTGCGGCGATATGCTTCAGGAGTTGAATAGATGCCAATGTTGGGGGGTCTGCTCGCCACGACGGGGCTTGGGGGCAGTGAGTTTCGTGTAGTTGTTTTTTCCCATCCCTCCTCCATTGAAGGAGCGCAGACTACAGTGGAGTATTATTATTCGGTCCACAGTGTGGGTTGTGTGTGGCCACGGTCACACCATGACCGTGGCTTGCCTTTCATTTTCCATCCGTGTGGATGTGCGCTCTGATGCGGGGTTAATGGTTACACCACCGGTGTCTTTGAGGATTGTCAGAACCGGGGAGGTGAGATGTTTGGGTCTCATACGAAGTGTTTATTCTGGATGTCCGCGTTATTTGCTCTCTGTTGGCCAACTGCCAAACATGATTATTTAAATCCAGAGGCGTTGGCGGGCGGGTCTCTCCCATGTTCTGCCGTCTTCTTTCAAAGGGGTAACACCCTTGCTAATGAACTTGGGAGAGAAAAAAAACACTCGCCCACTGCAGGATTTTCTCCTTTTAAACGCAACTGGACAAACGTTGATTCAGAACATGTATTGGTCAACGGAATAAATAGTTGTTATTGTATCTTCGCAATTATACAGACGCTTTGTCTGGGTATTGGACAAGTGGAGTTCTGCAGAAGCCGCATCTGTATGTATGTATGTATGCTGAACTTCTTTCGCACCCTACATAGCTAACTGTGCTAATCGGTCGTGCGGAGGGCAAGGACAACAAACTAAAAACAAAAAGCAGTTCTCAATAAATTAGTTTTTAATCTGAATTATTTAAAAGTGCGTGGCTCCAGTGTCTTCCTAACATCAGAAGGGAAGAGAGCGTTCCAGACGGCCAGCCAAAATCCACCGCTTGTGACGATGACCGTAGTTCGCGTGACGATGGCTCATGCGCCCTTGGCAAGGCACCGTGTTTCATTCCGTGGCCGTGCCCGTCTGCCGGGTGGCGCGTGTGAGCGCAGGCGACATCCTGCTGTTCCTCGACTCGCACGTGGAGTGCAACGTGGGCTGGCTCGAGCCGCTCGTGGCCCGGATCCACGCCAACCGCAGCCGCGTGGCGTGCCCCGTCATCGAGGTGATCAACGAGAAGGACATGAGGTGCGAGCTCCCCGAAAACGACACTCGTCCCAAACCCACCCCCGCACCCCCCCCCCCCCCCCGTTCGCTCACGATTAAACTGTGCGTGGAAACGTCCGACACCGGCACCCTCGATCGCATCGCCCGCTCCTCTTGCGCAGCTACCAGCACGTCACGGACTTCCTGCGAGGGGTCTTCGAGTGGCCGCTGAACTTTGGCTGGAGGGCGACACCGGTCGACGTCGTGACGGCGCTTGGCCTGAAGAGAGAGGACCCCTTCCCGTGAGTGCTCGCCGCGCGCGCGGAGGCTCCCGCGCCTGTGTAGGCCTCGGCAGGAGCGAGCGCTGCGAGTGGCACCTGGCAAGGCCGGCACCGCGACACACTGAGGGGGGTGGGGTGGCCAGCACCACGTCCTGGGCGCAGTTGCCTCCCCGGTGGCGATGATTTCGGACGCCCCGTACCAAAGTACTCATTTAAGGCTGAGTCGACCTTGGGGAGGCCCAGGACCAGTTGAAATAATCGTCACTGGCGTTGGTGGCTGCGAGCGGAAATCGAGGAATCGAACCCGCGTCGCCGGGGTTGACCTGGAGTTTGCGTGACGGCCTATGGTCCTTGACGAGATCAGCAACGTCTCGATTTCAGACGGGAGAAGGGCGCTTTTCCTTTTTTTTTTGGGGCGGGTGATTTGACGCCGCTGTGCAATAGCTGGGGAAGATTTGCGTGTCCCACATCAGCGACGGTGTTTCCGCACTGTGGCCACGAGAGGGCGCCCGTGGAGCGCACGTGAATTGCGGGGACTAACCCCACCACCACCATCTATCTATCTCTCTGTCCCCGTGCCCTTCCCTGCGTGGCAGGTGTCCTGTGATGGCAGGGGGTCTCTTTGCCATCGACAAGCGCTATTTTTACGAGCTGGGCACCTACGACCCTGGCCTCGAGGTGTGGGGAGGCGAGAATCTTGAGCTGTCCTTCAAGGTATGTGGGGCTCCGTGACAAAAAAACAAAGTTTCTTTCGGATAGGGAGATCTGTTTGTGGTGTAATCGTCGTCGGCCATGGTCGATCCGCTGCTGGATGAAGGACTCCCCCCCCCCTCAGCTGTCGCCATATCTTATGATCCTGCAGTATAGTACAACAACGGCCATTCGCCACGGAAGTGGCGGTGACGTCACCGCGGTGCTTGTGCCAGGCTACGTGCACTTTAAGCGTCGAACGCCCGCTGGCAGGAGGTCAGAGGGATGGACTTAGATGACTGGCGGATGCACCAGCTGTATAATAAGCCAGCCAGCATCAGCGCACGCGAGCTGATGCATCGCTCCGTCTCCATCGTGGACGTTCCCCTCGAGCTGTTTCCATTCCTCGGCTCGGATGCGTCTCCATTCTTGACAATTGGCCAGTTAATATTTCACGGCGGAAATTTTAATTCTCCCCCTCCCCCCCCCCCCCCAAAAAAAAGCCGTAATGACACGTTAACAACGGGGGATCAAAAGCCAACGGCGAAACAAATGACTCTGAGCATTTACATAGCTAAGTGGATTAAAATAATTGTCATCAACAATAACAAATTGCGATTGTTCTTGACATTCGTTCGGGTTAATACATGTGATAATAGCCGCTCTAGCTAGCCTGAAACGTTCACTCTCCGATTGGATATTTCCGGCAGCGCAAGCCGCGCCCGTTGCGCTGTGTGGACTCGTAACATGCTCGGATGCAACCAAGCGCGCTGCCGCTTGCACGCAAGAAGCGTGACCTATGGGGAATCGTGCAAACAAACGCGCTCTGATAATACGCGCATCGCCTTTGAAACTGATGGGGCCCTGCGACAGAGACGGCCTTCTTTATGGTCTCACCAGTGTTGGACCAGAGAACGCCAAAAGGCGAAACGGCAGTTCAATCGACACTGCCAAGAAAGGCCCAACAGATACACGAATAGAAGATCGTGCGCCACTCAACCCCGCCCCCGTATTTCAGGTGTGGATGTGCGGCGGCGAGATCGAGATCGTGCCGTGCTCGCGCGTGGGCCACGTGTACCGGGCGGACAACCCGTACCCGTTCCCCGGCGGCGACAAGGTGTCCACGGTGCAGAGGAACCTGCGGCGGGTGGCCGACGTGTGGCTCGACGAGTACGCCGAGGTCTTCTACGGCCGCGGCTACGGCAACGCGCTGCGTTCGCGCGGCGCCGGCGGCGGCGTGCTGCCCGAGGGCGAGTTCGCCGCTCGCTTCGTCCGCAGCTCCGTGGGGGACGTCGAGCCGCAGAGGCGGCTGCGCCAGGCCCTCGGCTGCCGGAGCTTCGGCTGGTACCTGGAGAACGTCTACGCGGACCTGCGGGCTCCGCTCGTGCAGGCCGACGGATGGGTGCGCACGCCACCGCTGGACGATTCAGCGTCGCTTACCCCCCCCACCCCCACCATCCCTCCTACTTCTACCACCCCGATACAAAGACAAAGATCGCGCACACACACACACACTCTCTCGCTCACTTTCACACACAAAGACAAAGATCCCCGCCGCATAGCCTTCAACAGACCGTTGGGGCAAGTGCTGTTTGCGAGCGAGGCACACGACGGGGTGGGGTAGCCAGCACCACACCCGGCCGCCTTTGTCTCCCCAGTGGCGATGTTTTTACACACCACCAGGTACTCATTTGAGGCCGAGTCGACCTAGGGGAGGCCCAGGACCGGTTTAAAAGAGCGTCACTGGCGTTGGCCGTCAGCGGGAATCGAACTCGGGTCACCGGGTTTGTAGCGCAGCGTAGCGCTATTGGCAACACCACCGCTTCCCCCCCCCCGACACACTTGGTTCTCTTCCCACTCCTTTACAGAGGCCGCAGGATCCAGAAACTCCCAGCAGCAGCAGCAGCAGTCCTGCACTGTTGGCGATCACGGTCGTGTCATCTGTTGCCGACGTTCCCATATCAATCCTCTGTGATCTGCTGTTATACTGCAATACTTGTTATGCATCCAGGAAAGACTCGCCAAGAAGGGCCTTCCTGAGAAGAGTCGAGTCTTTCTTGAGTTAGTAAAGTATTATTATATTCAGGAGCAGAGGCACAGTGGTTAGCACACTGCACTATGAGCCTGGCCATCCGAGTTTGATTCCCGGCCGCGGTGAACATCGGGGGCGAGCGACGTCTGGACCAGTCCCGGAATCCCCATTCACCAACCTCCACGTCCCTGGACGCTTGTGTACGGACGAGAAACCCCACGTGACCAATATGCCATAGGGTGGGGGAGAGGCCTTCTAAGGTTTGGGAATAATGTTTCATTATTATTATTACGAGTAAGGTTCCTGAATATATTGAGTGTTCCAGGATTCAGGAGGAAACAGCAGGCTGGATGCCAGGCCGGCCGACCTGCTGGCTTGTGGCAGGCCGGCAGGCCGGCCGGCCGGACACGTTGCGCATTGCTAGTACGTACGCGAGGAAAACAAAAGTCCCGGGGATGTTTTTTTCTTTCCCTTTCATTGTGGACTTTGGTGATGAAAACGAGCGAAGAGGTTTGTTGGCACTTCACATTTACTCCCTTTGGAGCATCCTTGTTGCGTAGGCTGGCATGCTCAGGCTAATTACCGCCATGTGGCTCGATCGCGGAAATTATAACCGGCCTCTGCACCCTCCGATTGCGATGGCAAGCGCAGCGCAAGGCCGATCTTGGCAAGTCACCGTGATGAACTGCCGTGATTATCGCTCGTCACACATGGGAGATTTCCACCGTTTCTCTTTTGACAGGTGTGGAACGAGGGATCCAATCAGTGCCTGACAGTCATCAATAATAGCATTGAAGTGCACCTGTGCATTCAGACTGGTGGGGTGTCGAAGGTAAGTGCATCACGGTGAACTTGAAACTGCATGAGTAGTCATCACAGTGCTTTCTGATATAGTTGATTTGGCTGCTACGTAAACTTAAATCATCAGTTATATATCCATTCTTTCGTGGGATGTCAACGCTGCTTGTAGGAATGTTGAACTTATTTTGCCACCGTACATTGCCAACCGTGCTAATGAGTCTGCCACAGGAATGTGGAATTTCCATTCTTGGGAAAAGGCCAACAACAGAGCTGAATATCGCGGCATGTTTATTTTGGCTTCATGCCCGAATTGTGTGCTGTGCAGAATTATGCATTTTTCTGGGTAGAAACGGCGTCTATTTCCATGCTCATTGCAAACATGGGTGATAATAAGAAATCATTTCGCGTTATTCGCCATTCAGTGAGCAGCATCTGACGGAAAATATCGCCTTTTGCGTCGGGCTTAAAGACACCGGTTCCAAAATCAAATTATTTTCCCACTAAAAATAACAAAGGCCGAATTAATGCGATGTTGCTTCGCGCCGTAAGTAAACACCGAGGTCTAACGGGCCCACGTAACGAGACGGTTACATTATTTCGCTTAAGAGCCGTATGTTAACGAGACACCGTAGCCTTCGATTTAATAGCCCCACTCTACCCGCCGCGCTCTCTCCCAGCCGCAGCAGTTTAACTACACGTGGTGGCAGCAGCTGCGGCAGGACGGGCTGTGCTTGGCGGCGTTGGCGGGCGCTGGCACCGTGGGGCTAGCGGGCTGCAGGCCGGCCAGCGAGCCCCAGGCCTGGCTACACTCGCACAGCGAGCAGCCTCTGGTAAGAGCTCCCGACGATCGTTACCTCGTTTATGACGCCGTGGTCATCCAGAACAGGCCGTAGCGACGTGTAATGCCGCAGTGCCCGAAGCACGAATACGGAGGAGACGTCGCGGCGATGGTAACGCCCATCGACTCCCGATGCCGTTCATCTGGTGCTTGACCACCTGAATGTGAAATTGCGGTTGTTGCTCTGGATCTCCATCAGCCATACGAAAGAAGAAGACTGCTCCCGATGATCGCTACCCCTACCTTATAGTCACTGATCCTGACGATCGTTACCCCAGTAGGGAAGAGAGCCCGGACAGGGCCCCCTCGTTCGTTCCAGAAATTTCCGGGTGCGTTGCGTTGTTGCGCGTGTTCCGCGTTTTTTTTTAATTCTCCCCTTTTGAAATTCCCCGCTAGTATTCTGGGTTCTTTAATGACAATAAAAAAATGCTGGTGTGTGTATATATAAAACAAACACACACTCTTTGGTAAGGATCGTGTGAAAAGCTAGGCCTCTAAACCAGGGGTTGTGGGAGGGGGCTTAATTAAATTGATTCCTGTCTGTACTGCGGAAATACCAACACCCTCTATAGAAATGCGGTTCAGGGCTGCTAAACTAAACTTTTTAAACTACTTTAAGTATATTCTTGGTTCTTTCGGTAAAGTCACGTAGAAGGGAAACAATAAAATAAAAAAAATATACATATATAAAACAATAACATTCTCACGACGTTTCGACTGCAACACAAGCAATCATCATCAGGTGTGAAAACCACAGCAAGAAATTATTCTTTCGGTGTTTTTCGAAACGTGAGAATTTAATTGTTGTATATTTTTATTATTGTATTGTTTCCCTTATACGTTACTTTACCGAAAGAACCAAGAATATGAATCCCTGCAGTCACGAAAGCTTTAAATCAAAATGTACTTTAAGTATTTTTTTATTTTACCAGAAAAGGCCCACTCAACGATGTAGCTCTTTTTCAGAAGCATCCTTGCCACAAGTGATAGCTCAACAACGTGGCTTATCACGTGGAAATTTAAAGCAGCCAAATACTTCGAACGCAGATTTGTAAATGTGGAGGGAAACACTGGAGGACCCGGGCAAAAATCCACGCGATCACGGTAAGAACATGCAAACTCGAAATACACAGGCGTCAGGGTTGGAATCTAACCCACGACCTCCTGGATACCCGGCGTGGCCGTGGCACCGTGACTACTGATCGTGCCCCACGCTTGCTTGAGCGGAGGGTGGGGGGGGAGATGCTTTGACAGTGACTTATAATGTTTTTACGGTAAACAAATGTTTTTAACAGGCTTCATTAAAACAGTAATTTTTTGTATTCTGATGGCCAGGCGAAGCACATTGTGAAGGCGTCCGTCAGAGAGTCTCTGTGCCTGGCGCAAGTTGGGAAAGGCCTGAAGCTCAGCTCCTGCGACGTCCTGAACGCCTACCAAAAGTGGAACTTCGGCAGATATTTCGAGTAGCCCCAAGTGCTCAAGCGTTGTTGGAACTCTCCTATCCCGTTACTTGATGGCTCATTGCCAGCAAAAAAAAACTAGAGACCAGCATGCTGGGGACAGTTTCCCCAGAGCGTCGCTACACATGTCGTATAGTTTTACAATTATGGTAACGTTGGGCCCAAAGACTGAAATATTATGGCTACAGTGTAGCTCTAATGTAAACACTAATTCCAGCGGGGGTTCGTAGTTAATTAATGCCTTTGCTCCTTATGCACTCTTTGAAATTGCCACACAAGACCACTGACTGAGGTTGGCAAATTGGGCTTGAACACGTAGTTGTGAATGTTTCACGAAATGGGTGTGGGAAGATGGAATAGCAATCATTTAATTTAATTCGCGGGAATGTGGTGAGCGTTTTTGTAAATAGTGTAATCAAACGGAATAGCAGTGTAGTTTGTCACAGAAGGCAGTGGTGTTCTTCATTTTGTAAACATTTATTATTGCCGATGTTCAAGTAGTGGTAACCCTAAATTTAATAAAGACAAACTATTTTTGTAGTGTTCGAGAGGCTGCTTTGTGTGCTCTTCCATTTGTCCATCGTGCGCGATTCCCAGGATCCTTTAACTTAACATGGTGCATTGTTTTTGAAATGTTAACGAGTTGCCCGCTGTCATGAATGATGAGGTGGGATGCGATTGGGTCTTCCGATGGCAGGCTCGTCAATTTGGCATGGCGTGAAATTCCTTGGGTGGGGGAAGGAACTGTAAAATAATTTGTTAAAAATCCGTAAGAAAGTGTGTTTTACGATGTTGATATTGATGTTCAATGAAGCATAAGATTGAGCTACAAGACGCATAAAATGTAACGCCGAGTCGAATGAACAATTTCACATTTTTATTTCCCCCCCCCACCCCCCACACCTCACACACAAAAGACACAGTGTACATTTCCGTCTCTCTATGAACTCGTTACTCGCCCGCTAGTTTAAGTGAACACTATGTCCATATTTTGACCCTGTTGAATAACCTCATCAACTCGAAGGTGAATGAAAATTGCAAAAGAAATCAAAAGTGAAGAGGGGGTGGCCGGGTGGCCGGGTGGGTGGGTGGGGCAGAAGAAGGGTTAAGCACCATGGTTAAGGGTTATAGGTTGGACTCTGGTTATGATTTGATTGGCTAATGCGGTTCAGAGGTTTGGGGTGGGGGGTGGGGCTTCGGGATCCAATTGGCCAATGGAGCCAATGCCCGCAAAATGTGGACGTCGCTATTTTTGGTCACTTTTGGCGTCGTTACGGTGTCCTCCTGTGCACGTTGAACGTCTTTCGCGCACCGTACGTAGCCGACCGCGCTACGATTCGGAGGTGCCGGGTGGTGGGGGGCGGTGGGTAAGTGAAGGACAACAAAATCATCCACCGAGCACACAAAAATGACTTTCCGGTGCCTCCAGAGGTGCCCCCTTGCCCAGAGCTGCACCCCCCCCCCCAGTCCTCCACCCCCCCCCCCCCCCGTCGTGACGCGACAAGAGCGGTGGCGCGCACGTCCGAGCGGGTGGTTCACGTCGTCAAGTCAACTTCTTCGTTAACGAATTTAATAAAAGGGGTGGTGGGTGGTGGGAAACGTTCTTAAAAAAATCAAACGTTAAAACAAACTGCCTTTTCCCATCGTATACATATCCTAAATTCCTCCTAATCGTAGTGCAAGTAAACATTGAAATTGGTTTATAATCAAATATATAATTATATATTTTAACCGATGAGCACTTTTTCAACACCGCCACGAATTTTTTTTTTGGCGAAATCCACACGCTAAACTTTCTCCTGAAACTGCCGCACATGTATTTTTTTTTGCGCTACCTTACTGCGATTCGATATCGCAACGCCTCGCATTCGCGACTCGACTCCCGTTGTCGTAAAAAGCTGTATTTTGAGACGTACATTTCCTTTTAAAATGTATTGTTTGCAAGATAAAAAATGCAAAAAAACGGTTAACAAAAAAAATGACACGCGCACTTGCACACTCGCACAGCACTGGCATTAGTGCAGTGCCTACAATTAAAAAACAACGCCGTCATTCATTGCCTTGAACAATTGAAACGTTTTATAAACTTTGCACCAGAACCCTCGCAATCACCCCCCCCCCCACCGCCACCACCCACCACGTGCGCGCAATAGCGGCAGGGGGTGAACTCGGCTGCGTGCAGGTAGGGGACACAGAGACGGCAGGGCAAGGGCCCAATGCTTCTGAGCAGCCACTCGAGTCACTGGCCGTGACCTCCGCGGCTGGCGAGGTGTCCGATTGCTTCAAAGTGTTGAGGGGATTCGGTCACTGAACGTGATCTCCTTGCTGCTTTGGAGTGGTGTATTGGTGTGGTACAAATGAGGATCTTGGCCCATTTCCATATGTGAATAACTATCCAGAGTGGGAACGATCCTGGCTTAGACCTCAGGTTGATGGCTCGAAATAACAGCTTTCCATTACTTAGTTTCTAAAATGGATTGCAAACGGCTGCCAAATTACATAGTTCAAGCCAATTCCATAGTTACAACAAACCATCGTTTGTAAATTCTATTCATCGCTTGCGAAAGAATGTAAACTAGACAACGTCCCAACGAAATAGTGTGCTGTTTCT
This sequence comes from Petromyzon marinus, assembly GCF_048934315.1. NCBI lineage: Eukaryota > Metazoa > Chordata > Hyperoartia > Petromyzontiformes > Petromyzontidae > Petromyzon > Petromyzon marinus. Next base: position 2,920,201 of record NC_133668.1, on the reverse strand, counting down.
AGACTACAAATATCCGAAATCAACCATTCGCGTCATGCCAAATAAATTAATTGCTTTGACAACGTGAATTCAGCTGTAACCATGAACTGAAATATAAAAAAAAGAATCCTTCGATGTTGCTTGCTCTTAACAGAATGCTGTTCAGTCAAGAAAAGAACCATTCCTCAATTCAATATTGAATTATAAATTAGTCCTTCATCCTTCAAGAATAAAACATACGAAAGCCTAATGCAGATATTTTGACTGGTGCCACAAACCTAATTGTACAAAGTCTGAGTGTACCTTTTACACAATGGGACACAAAGCAAAAGCCTTGCCCACTCGTACTGCGCTCGGGGGGTGGGGGGGGCGGGGAGAGAAAAAAAAAGAGCACGCGGACAGCCGAGCAATTTCCCCGCAAGAGTCGATCTCTTGCAATACTGCACTGCCACGACCCGAACTGCCGTAGCGCACACCGCACGCCAAGGTATCATCATCGTGCTCACCACCACCACCACCACCAAGCTCCTTCCCCCCGGGAGTCTGCGCGTCTCACCACGCCCGGCCTGCGCGATCCTCGCGGCCGATGCGAACCCCGGCCAGGAGGCGCGCCTGCCGCGGGGGTTGGTTGATGCACGCTGCCCTGCAAGTTCCAGCTTAGGCTGGGGTAGGAGGTTGCCCGCTCCACTCCCCATCACTCGGGGGGGGAGGGAGGGGGGGGGGGAGAGCCTACACCCCCAGTGTCACGTTGCGGAGAAGCCACTGCTGCGAACGGCCGTTGTTGCAGTCGCTGATCGTGGGCGCCTGGCGGTCTTCCTCGCCGGCCTTGTCCAGACACTGGTTGCTGTTCACGTGACGCAGCGTCATCTTCTGTAAAAGCAACGGTGGCAGAGGTTGAGGTGATGGGAGTGTCTCAAATGTGTTTTTCTTCAGTCGGCACCTCTTAATTGTGAAGTCTCTAGTGGTTGTGCTACGTAAGAGACTGGTCTCTGCCATAGGGATGTGTAATGTCCAACACTGGTTCTGGTCCACCGGTAGCAACTAGCAGCCACCAAACATAGTCCCGCGTTTTGAATGAACACTTTGAAAGAAAAAACGCTTCATGAGTAAATGACGCTTCATATGCAAGGATAGGGCACAATTAGCATTTTTGGAGTCGGCCTATTCCTGCTCAAATGATGGAATGGTGCTCATCGCCATTAGGAGCACTGAGCCAGAGGTCCTTTCCACGCACCTCCGATTAGCACGGTTGGCAACGTATGGTGCGAATGAAGTTCAACATGCAGTACATACAAAGTCCACGATTCCATGGTGGGTGTCAGTCTCTCCAAAGGACAACCACTGTTGACTTCTCACAAAGTGGTACTCAATTTTATCGACCCCCCCAGAGAGATGCAAGGCTGTTGACCCTCAACCGTAATTAGAACTCATCATGAGATTCCTGCCACAGTGCCGGCCAGCCAGATATAAAGAATGCACGAGATTATAAAGATCACCGATTTTGTAACAAGAAACATGAACCGAAGCAGCTGCATCATCAGCATCAAAGTTGAAAAATTACCAACAAATTACTCAATCATCGCCCGCTTCCAGCGAAAACGTTTCAGAAACCCTCTTGGGAAAAAAAAGTCATGATATTCAGCGAGGCTTCTCTGGACAAGCAAGGTTAACAATAATAATAATGAACCGCAGGAGCATCATCAATGTCAGTGTAAAAATCCCTCCCGGTAGAGGGCCCTCTCGAGCAGCCTAGCCTCCAGTGGCAGCCCAAGGTCCGGACCCCTTTTGCATTCTAGGACCTTGCACGCAATACCTCTCCACCGACAATCCCACGGTGAGTCTCATGTTCCATTACAGTTTCTCTTCCGACAGCTGCAAACACGAAGAGGCCACGTGTGCTCACATCAATAGGAGACGTACGACTCCTGGCAAAGTGCACAGGCTCATATTTTTTTTTAATTCTGCCAGTTTGTCACAATGTTTCTTACCAAGTTACTTGGGAGATGTTGAAAAATGGCCCTCTGGCAATGAATCTGGTTAGGAATGTGGAAACGGTGGTAAAATATTTTTGGAGAGACAAGGCATTTGTTTTTGTTTTAAGGGGAGATGTGTTTTTTTATTTTTTAATGATTTATGAAAGCACACTAATATAAGAACCTACGTGCATAAGAATGCACGTTTTTCTGTGTTGGCAAGAGTGTGAAGATAGTCTTTGTTTTTACCCATAGCAATGCTGATCATGCTGCATGCAAGAGAAAGCTGTGATACACACGACGGACCTAAGGCCCCCCCCCCCCCCCAAAAAAAAAAACGAGTATAATTAATTATGTACCTGCAAAAAATTGGCAGCAAAAAAAAAAGCAATACTTAACAAGCCGCTGGCTGGAATTGGAGCTCGGCCAATGAATCATATCGTCCGCCAAAATCACCAAGATGCAAAAATGACATTCAAATGAAGCCAAACTCGAAAGTGAGCGGGGCTGATTAATTCACACCGCAGGCCCACGGGAGCCAGGAGGAGGGAGGCCGGCGCGCACCTCGCGGTCGTAGTGCCACAGCTGGTTTCCCTTGAGGTGGTGGCACTTGAGCATCATGACGGGGCCGCTGAGCCGCGACACGTCCAGGCACAGGTCGTCCGAACGCAGCTCCTGCTCCGCCGTGTATGAGAACACCTGCCCGTCACACACACATACACACACACGCCGTCACCGCAGCTCCACTTCACCCCCCCCCACCACGACAGGCCGACCGCTGGCTCACGCGCCCGTGTACGAGAACACCTGCGGCAGCGGCCGGGGGGCAGCAAGAGGGCATTTTCGTGATAACGACGTGGAGTTCATTTGTTTGGGCGGCAGGCGCTCACCACACGCGTGTGGGCTGGGAGGACGGTTTGAGTCACAAAATGAAGATGATAATGATGACCCAGGGGTGTGTCATCACAAATTAACGTGTGCGGAATGAGTTGAGGGAAAGGGGACAGTGTGTGTGAGAGAGAGAGAGAGAAAGAGAGGCGATGGGAGTTGGTTGACCTCGATCTGTACCCCCTGGTGATCCCAGCTGGTCCTGAATTTCATGCTTCAAATTATTGCCACGTTATCAGCACCAATGTTGCATATCAAGAATTGCTATGGCTGTTTTGTTTTGCCGTAATTTTTTTTCCTGCGAAATTTCATTGACAGCTCCATGGAGTCGTTTCTAACACGGAGGGGTGATGCACATCACATTTTTACAAATACTCCAAACCAATCAGCTGCTTAATATGCGCTTCATACTGATCATTATTGGAAACGATGGAATTTTTGTTTTTACAGATTGAAAAGTTATCGTAATTTACAGTAACCCCCCCACTATAAGTTATCACATTATACGTTGTTTCACATAACCGTTGTCGATTAATCAGGGAACACATTTCATTGCAATTGTAATGCTTAGCATATGCATGAACGCACACATGGTGAACACGGACTACTTCAGGATGTGGTAGCGAACTATACTTGCACAGCGCACACCACCGCAAATCCCTCCACCGTGTGGAGAGGGATTTTCCTCCACGTGGAGGAGAGAGGCAGCTTCCTATGGCTCCCTCGTCAGATGAAGAGGCAGGCGATCCTGCCGCCCCCTTTGTCTGCATGACTCCACCACTGCTCACCCCAAGAGGCCTAGATCAGCAAGGTATTCAACTATCTCTGGTAAGTGCTGTCTAATTATTTGAATATATTACGAGTTAAAATGTATTAAACTTATAATCATATGCATTTCTGCACACTTTTTGGCATTTTTTTCCCCGAATGCAACCTCTCATTTTAACATGATGTTTATGGGGAGTTCACTTAAAATAATTTATAGTTAAATCGCATTTTCCCAGGAACGCATTTCTTATGTATAGCGGGGGATTGCTGTACTTAAAACCAAAAATGTAGCATGAATATTAATATATTAAACACAATGCACCTAATTAATATGAGTTAGAGGTTGGCTTCAAAATAAGGTTCACAACTTCCACAGATAAACAGCTTTCAGCCTTTCCAAATCCCGTAAAAGGCTGCCATGGTTTCAGCTAACGGGACCGCCAGCACATCGCTACTGAGCTTCTGGGAAATTCGTTTGTAGCTTACGTTTTGTGCGATCATAACGTCACCACTCCGTCGGAAAAGTCTGCCATTCATTTAAAGGTTGGAACACGGCAAGGGCATCCCCGTTCCAGTGGAGAGGCCTCGCGTGCTCAACCAACAGACACCAAAAAGGCATGTGAATGAAAGGCAGAACTCTCTCACCCAACGGGGTCGTTATACAAACGAGAGCCACACAGATTACTTTCGGTGTCTCTTTATTCGTAGGCTTTTACGGCCAAAATATTACGATGATTAATAATTCCTTGCTTTTTGTCTTAGATCGTCGTTTAGGTAAAATGCAAATTTGTAACTATAACCCCTCCACCACCCGACGGAGCTCATCGAATCAAACTGTCGCGCCGTGGGGCAAACATGCACATCGATTTTGTTAATCGAAGACGCGAGAGAGGTGAGCTTCCGTTAACAACTGAGGATGCCGGTTGTATTCACCAGCGAAACGTCATACAAGCATCGTCATACAAACATCGTCATACAAACGTGATACAAACATCGTCATACAAACATCGTCATACAAACATCATACAAACATCGTCATACAAACGTCATACAAACATCGTCATACAAACGTCATACAAACATCGTCATACAAACGTCATACAAACATCGTCATACAAACATCGTCATACAAACAATACAAACATCGTCATACAAACATCGTCATACAAACGTCATACAAACATCGTCATACAAACGTCACACAAACATCGTCATACAAACGTCACCCAAACTCTTCATACAAACGTCATACAAACATCGTCATACAAACGTCACACAAACATCGTCATACAAATATCGCCATACAAACATCGTCATACTAACGTCATACAAACATCGTCATACAAACATCGTCATACAAATATCGTACAAACATCGTCAAGAAATGTTGCTTGCTTTTCAACAATCCGCACCTCCGATTAGCACGGTTGGAAATGTACGGCGCGAAAGACGTTCAACATACATTCACACATACGTTCTGACTTTTGCTGATAAACCAAATCAACCGGCATATTTTGCATACGTGACAACGTGATTTGATTGGTTCTATCAAATGGTGGGGGGGGGGGGATACAGTTAAAAAAAAACATTACATTATACCTACACGACAATCGAACCCAAAATAATCTAATGATAAATCACGTCTGATATTTGCTGGTTGAGCACATGGGGTTGATCCACTACAGAGCACTGCTGTTGGCGTGCTGACAAATACAATGACTTTTCCGACGGAGTCATTACAGAATTATCACACGACAGGGCAGCCCCGTGGCAATGTGTTTGGTTGGCTCCGTTCGCTGAATCCATGGCAGACTTTAAACGGCATGTGTCAACGCTGAAAGCTTCGCGTCTATTCATGGAAGTTGGGAATTGTATCTTGAAGCCAACTTGTGTGTAATGTCTGGTATCAGATGTGCTTCTGTGACTGCCTGGAATGCTCTTTTTTCTGATATTAGCAAGCCACCAGAGCTATCCACTTTTAAATCTAGATTGAAAACTCATTTCTTTAGAACTTATTTTTATGCTTTTTTGTTGTTGTCCTTCCCAGCACCTCTGATCTGCACAGCTGGCTACGTACGATGCGAAAGAAGTTCAACATACATACACAGATTAAGGTCTCCAGATATTACTGTTTACATGATAGTGCATGGTCTCCGTGCCTGTGAACACAGTAAATATGTGGAACTTCTTTCGCACCGTACGTAGCCGTTCGCACCGGAACGTAGCTAACCGCGCTAATCAGTATACGGGATAATCCATGTATAGATACCCCATTGATTTTTAATGGCCATCTTTCCGCTTCTTCTCAACATCTGATTGAATGTTGTGAAAGCGATGGACGCCGTAGCTAACAATGGAGAGCGTTAAAATATTTACTGAGTGCATTGAGATTGTGGGGGGGGGGGGAGTGTAGAGGCTGTGAAATTATTTTTTCGTATTCTGCCGACGATGTCGGTGAGTGGATCACCCTGGACGGCAAAAATGCGGGTAAATTATGCCGAGTTAAACAAAACAAAAAAGACGATGTCAAAGGGCCTGGAAAACAAACAGCTTGGATTAAGAAGGATTTTTTGTTTGTTTTATTAAATTCCGTACTCGGTTGTTAGAGCAATGGATGTCTACCGAGAAGGAAGAACAATACGGTAAACAGAACCATTGAATTTCAACACACAATGGTCTCCCCCTTTCGAAATGCAAGGAACCTCAGCGACACATTTTAATCAAATCGCCCAATATTAATAGGAATGTGATTAATTATCGTCTCCATTACATAATGTAAGTCCTCCTTTTTTTTTGTTCGCGTCATTTCAATTACTCGCGAAACACGAATCTGCTCAGCTTCAAGCGAGAGTTGAAAACAGCAACACGACCTTCACGAAGGCCAACGAGCGAATCGACAAGATTGTGCCGCGGGGAAAGAGATTTGCGTGGCGGTGCAACGTAACCACGAGCGGCCCGCGAGGGCAATGCTGCGTTTGAGCCGGTGCAGCTCAGATGCCGGGTTCGGATTCCAGGAGCTGAAAGGCGGTGGATTGAATTGCCTCGGCCTCTGTTGTTGATGGATGAACACGAACTATGCAAAATCGTACTTTCTTTCGTGTAGTTTTTTTTCCCTTCCGTGGTGATTAGTGTACGGTGCTATTTCAGGAATATTTTGATGTTTTTTTTTCCTGGATTTTTTCTGTTTGCACATGCACAAAGTCACTTTAAGATGTTTTCTTGTTCATGTTTTTGTTTTTTTGTTTGTTGCGGTTGCACCCGATTCAAGAGCCGAATGGCTCACAGGGCTATACCAAATAAATTAAACAATGAAACTATTTCATTACCATTGTTTACCCAGGAAAGCCTCAGAGTCTCAATACTCTTCTTCAGGAGGGTCCTGCTTTGTTTTCACAGCGGAAGGCCGCGTTTGCAATGCGTAAATTGTCAGGCATTTAAAAGAAAAATTGGACCATGATCCTGGCTCGCAACGGGGCCCTACCCGTCTTCGGATGATGTCGAATTCATAGTAGTCAAATTATTTCAACGCATGCTTCTCAATGTGGAGGGAAAAACCGGAGGACCTGGATAATAATCCACACGACCACCAAAGGGAGAACTTGCAAACTCCATATATACAGGGTCAGGAATGAACCCATGACGACCTCCTGCACACCAGACGAGGGAGATAACTCGCCACCGTGGCGCCCCAACATGGCCAAATCGGTGTGGAATTGTATTAATATGTTCCTTTCCATGCCAAATACCGGTAACAAAAAACTGCCTTTCCTCCAACACATACATGAGTTTGTGTCTTATTGAGAGCAGTCAGTCTGTATAACAAGGCACCAGTGAGTAAAGCTGCAGACTCTTACCTGGTTCCCACCCATGCCATGACAATTGAAGATTCCAACTTTCTCATTCTCCTTCCTTCCCATGTTGTCCAAGCACTGGTTTGTCTCCATGTTCCTGATCTGAAGACAAAAAACAAAAGCAACCACAAAGTATATTTTTCATAAACTTATCACATTAGGGTAACCACACCTTTGTCAACAAACCAGGTGAATGCGTTTTACATTTCATCCACATTCGTATGGCGTTTGAAAAATGCAGCTGGCTACAATTGTATTGTTAATTTTGTAAGCCATTCCATGTCACCCAGGAGAGGTGGGGGGGGGTAGCCGGGTGGAGACCACTCGTGCCACCAGGATACGTGTATATTTGACAGTCATTGGTGGTTTTTATTTATTGCGCGCGGCTCTGACAGAATGTGAGCGTAGAAGCAGGTCACGAAGTTTGCGGCCGCGCATTTTTTTTAAACGCGCTCATTTAAGCATGTTCTGAATGAAAAGCATGGCGATGTCGCCAAACGTATTACGGATTCGGGTTACATTTGGGCGTTTTTATGTGAACCGCTGTACGAGTTTCCGTTGTTCGCAATGTACCGGCGATACGGATTTTAATTCATTCGGACAGGACAGGCCGGTAATTAAATCCAACAAAGTAATGGCTTAGACGGCCAGGTCACCCCGTGACATCGCTAAACAGAAAACTCGCTTTGATCCACAAAAGTGACCTAAAAAAAAAACCTTCTCCAGGAATCAAGTTGCGAGCCACTGATCCAGAAAACGTGGCCTCGTGTTCTTACAGCTTAAGTGCAAGCGTACACGGCCTGAGAATAAATAAGTAAATGGACGATTAGGTTCACCGCTTCTACCAGAATTGTATTACTCGGGGTGCAGCTTTAGTCGAGGGGCAAGTTCACCGACCAGTAAAACCCAACCCCGCCGGGACCCCCCCCCCCCCCCCCCCCGATGGCGCTCCGTTATTCAGCGCGCGTTCCCCTCTCGCCCCCTGCCCCCGACCCCCCCGCCCCGCCCCCGAGCCGACGCTTTCACTCGCACGGTCACTGAAGCAGCACCACATATCTCAAATCTCAAGTACATGTAACGGCGGTGCAAATAGTTCAAAGGTGTCTGGAAGTCCCCGCTGGCGAGGGTGGGGGGGGGGGGGGGGCTTTTAAACCCCTAGCTCACCACGGAAGCCGTTCCCGCAGGAGGCCGGGCGGGCCGACACACACCGCCACCCCGCTGAGGAGCGCCGTCCTCGATGACCTCCGCGCATGTGATGCAGCACCCGCACGTGACATCTCGCACATCAAGGCATCGTCGGCTGCCACGGCTTGCACCTCCCCCCCCCCTTCCTACCCACCCACACTCTTGGCCACTTTGCCCAAACTCCTGAATCCATAACCTGCTGTCAAAGTCCTCCTATATCAATTATACCAAGTGCACGTCCATTAAATTGCCCTCGGCTGCTCTCTCTGAGATCGCTCAAACCATGCGTAATTTATAATCTCCCGCATTTGTTATCCATTCCTACCACTGCTCTCTGTTTGTTCCACTTATCATGTGAAGCTCGCTTATTTACTATCTGCCGCCTTCACTCCCCTATCAAAAGGCAATGTCACCAGAGCTGTGACGAAATGTTGGGACGAGGGGGGGGGGGCTAGAGGTTGGGGGGGGGGGGGCTCATGCTGATAGTGGTTGAGGCAAAAGTGAGTCTGGCTGTGTTGTTTGACTTTGGCTGCAGAGTTATTCCCCCCCCACCCCTCCACCCTCTGCTTTGTACCGTTATGCTCATGACGCTTATGCAAGGCTTATTAAATTGGGAGATTTACTCACTGGCAAATGCCGCTCGATCTATCAGCCGTCGGGTCTTCAAGTCAGGCACTCTCAGGCATTCACAAGCATTGAGCAACACCTGGAGATGGACGGCTATGAAAGCCGAGAGTGTGTATTATTACTCTGGGTCCTCATACAGTCACAATTGGTAAGGCATGCCAACGAATGACAAATATGAGATCCCAGTAAGCTGAGAGACCACAGCCAAAGCATTGATGCCTATGACACGTTGAAAAAGCAAACATGATGGTAATTATGGTATCGTTTTCTCCAACGTGGTTGTACAGTAAATACACAATACATCACTGCTCAAAGTCAAAAGTCATCACCTTTGGCAGCCCTGAGCCAACAGTGGAAATCTCACATTCCCATGGTGGAGTTTATTGTGTCGATCAGACAACACTGTTGACGCTACATAAAAGGCAGTCATTTTACAAGCAGAAAAACGGATCAAGGGCCGAATCAATCTCCAACTGGGATTGGAAAGGGTAACCTTGTGATTGTGAGTTATCCCCAGCACCGTCTGGCCTGGATTATTGTTAATAAACACTAAGTAGCTTAATTGAGATGATTCAATTTATTATGGCACGTAATAAATGGTACAAATAATAAACTAAGCCATAATTGGGGCCACATATGTAAGTTGAGATTCATTCAAATGTTAAGAATTACCACTCCAAGTGATGCATCCTAATGAATCCTTCCAGAGATTGTCTCATGCGGATAGTAATTTTATCACTCACTGCTTCCAAAAAAAAACAATTTAATTGACCTCCTAATTACAATTAAGGTTAAGATGTATTAAAAGTGGTATTTAAAGTCCCATTAATCATTTGTAAATCTAAATGCCACAACAGGGAGAGCCATATCTGTGAGCCACAATAGAAATTGATGAATGCAAAATTAATTTTACATCACGTGACAAACTGCTGTTGTAAATAAACAGCTTATGTGTTTTATGCAGCTGTCGCATCAGTCATTACTTAACGGGTCAGAAGACAATTAACTGAGAGGCAAGGTCCTGTAAAATATTCAAGCCTTTTCACATTGATTTACTGAAATATTGTACGCCTGAAAAATCTTATTAGGGTCTGATTCATTCTCTTCTTCTACTGGTACTAAATCGATTATAACCCGTTTCCCACTTCTCAAATGGCCGGTAATCTCAGCTTGATTAATATTTAATATCTTCTGGTAGCGTGTGTCTGTGGGCCTACATAACAAGGGGCTATTTTCATCATTTGCTGTGTCCTGCCGTGATGAGGGCCAGTGCGGGCGAGTAATTGAAATATTGGATGCTTCATTACACTACAAAGCGTTCTGCCCATCAATCATGATGAGCTTCTTCTAATAACAGTACCCAACATGAAACAGTTCCCCCACGGGATGGAGTTATTGTTCTTATTTGTTTTAATGTTTGCTTTTATACATAACATTAGTTCATTCAATTACTTAAGTCTCATGAAACAATAAAACATTTAAATGCTGCCCAAGCTCTCCGGGGGAGATCGCAATTTCTCCCTCGGTCGCGCATGTAACAGGGAGCGCATTATTTTTCCCCGCGTGTAAAACAGGTTAATAACCCTCCGCGGGATTTAATACGGGGGCCCACCAGCAAGTGAGATATACACACGTGGCGTGCGCACAATGTGGATGTATGGCGTGTGCTTCTCTCCTTAATAATTAATGTGCTCTCCGCCTTAATGTGGGTACTGAATAATGCGGGGGCGAGTTGTCAATAGTGGCACTGTGGGCTTAATCAGGCGGAGGCGGCTGCGATGGGTGTGTTGCGTGTGCAAGATACGGAGGCCGGCAGTGGGATAGGCACCCAGAGGCCACCAAATAAGTGATACGTATGTGTGTATGTGTGTTGAACTTCTTTCGCCAGATTGCGAATGAGGGCCTTGGAGGTAGACTGCGTGGCAGTTGTAGGAGATGGCAGGAGGGAAGTGATGAACATGGCATCAATGCGATTGGTTGTGATGGCCAGTTGACCTAGGGGCGCCACATTTGCAAGATGTTAACTCCCTCGCCCGGTATGCAGGAGGTACTTCGTTGAGCTATCATTTGCGGCCAGGTCGCTTCTACAAAAGAGACAGATAGCTCACAGTGGGCCTTACATGGTAATATAGAAATAGTTGATAGTTTAATAAGAGGGTTTTTCCCCTTTTTTCTGGCAACAAAACTGAAACCGTTTTACAAGGAATCATGTGTGCATTAGCCACAATACTTGTGGTCAAAATGCAATAAAACACACACTCTGATAACCACAATTATTGTGGTTAATGCACACATGATTCCTCGTAAAAAGGTTTCAGTTTTGTTGCCAGAAAAAAGGGGAAAAACCCTATTATTATATTTTGGTACTGGCAAAGGAGGTCTAATGAAGTTTATAGTTTAGTTTGATCTAAACTGAGTCCACATAATGCAGGTCATAATAACAATTATAGTATTTTCACTTATAAAGTGCTTGTTTAATATGCCTTATCGACGCAATCGCCTTGAGTCACATCTTATCTCAAGACACTCGAAGGCCAGCCCACCAGTGGCAGCTGGTGCCTGTCCAGCGACACAAGGCGACTCAGCACTTGCCTTCATCTATTAGTTGGGGGGCGATGATTTCTGCCGCTGTGTATAATCCCCATTGAGATAGTCCATGAGCCCAGATCAGACATTTCACTTGTCGGTAACACCAGAGGCGGCAAAACGTAAAGTGGTTTCAAAATGTCAGCGGTTCCATAATCCATAAGTGGTTCCAATGTATTTGCGTGGACCAAGAACAGTCAAATAATTCGATAACCATTTGAAACGAGTCGACAAGAAAACAATTAAAATCTCATCGGCCATACAAATCGGCGAGACTGAAATGTTTTCGCTCCAGGTGGGCACCGATTTATGCACTGGCCCACGGGTTTTTTTAAAATCCAGCAAAACTTGGGACCATGAACACCCGCGCACACGACAGCCTCCTCGCTTCGAATGGCATCATCGGGGGTAGGGGAGGGGGGCATTCGTTCTTTCAGATGCGCGGTGAAGCAGCGACAATCGCGTCAGGTACCTCGCCCAGGGAGTAGTAGTGCCGTGGGATCTGAGAGTCCGGGTACACGTTCTCCAGATACCACGAGAAGGGCATGCACTTGAGCCGCTTTCTCAGGGCCTTCCGTGCCGAGACGTCACCGTATTCCACCTTCGTGACGCCTAGGAAACCGCGTGAAGAGAGAACAGCGTGGCGTGGTCGCAGAATCTGTTGTGCGAATGCATCGGTGACGGAATACTTACCGTTTAATTCTTAATGGCGGGCAGGGGGCGGCGGGTGAATAGCAATGCGGCGGTAGATGGACACGGGCTATTGATCTTCAATGTACAACTCCAAAATACCGAGCCTCATAGTCATTTAAATTCAAATACATGAGGATGAATTTCTGTAGCTTTCTTTGCTGTTCTGGAGATTTATCACCAAGTGCATTTCAAAATGCATTATGCATGAGCCTGGAAGCGACATTACTCTGATGCACACTCAAGCGCCACCACAGACTGCGACCCTAACAGCCAACACTGCATCATGGCTGCCTGCAGTGAACAACTATGCATGTGGTGCTGTGTTTCCACATCATTAAGATTAACTGGTTTGCACTTTAGATGCCACCTTCTGTTTGGTTAAAGCTCGCACTCGTGTCACAACTAGGGCTGGGTTCTTAAATCTCGGCGTGGAAATGTCACGCTCCTTCGGAAGCGCGAAAGGAGCGCAATGACTGACGGCTAGCGATCCGGAATCAGAGTCTTTATTTAGCCTTGGAGTCATGCGACCAGCTGTGAAACTCTTTTTTTTCTCTCACAGATGGCCAGTAGGGGCGGGTCAGAATATAGCCGCGCGGAAGCGCTACTACGTACGACAAGGGAATGCACAGCGTGGGAATCATGTGACCGTATATATCACGGCTGCTTGCCAATTTTCTTTCTTGCACTCTGGAAGTTCCCTCTCGCATTTATCTTTTTAGTTCAATCGAATTGAAAAATATGAATTTGTGCATTTTTGCGCGTGCATGTCTTTCGGGACGAAGAAAAGGCTGCACACGCTACACATTCATCTGAGTAAAGGTGGTGGGGGGGGGGGAAGACACGCGCATTTCATTCGTTAACAGGATGAGACGTTGTGTTCTGCAAAGTGACAACCAAACTGTTTTCAAACAATGGAGATTACTCAGTGCAGCAGGCAGCCACTGTGCTGGTGCGAATGAAATATTAATCAAAGCACCGCAGGTAACATGCCACACCACTGCCTCAAAGGCCGATTGTCAATAGAAATATGGGATTTCTGCACCGTAATTTCTTATCCGCCTATTGCCGCCAAAGGATTTAGTTTTGTAAATATGAAGTTATCTGCACGCATCAAAACACTCACGCCACGAGATATATCAGCTGTAAACATAAATTATTTAATGCGAAAGAACCAATGATCTCAGGAACCTAAAATTACGTGGCTAATTGGACAAATGGCATTGCTATAATCTTTGAAGTTGCTTAAATTTTGCGTTCACAGGTAACACATTGTTTCTCCAAGTCAACCAACCTATTGAATTGCCCTGCAACCTCAGGGCAGTTATTGTGGTTCCAATGAGACCGCACGTGTCAAGGTTCAATATTTCTTCTGCGAGTTTTTACCGCCTGCACTGACACTACACACGCACACACACATTTTACGAGCCTTTAAAGATGTGCTGATCCTGACCCCAGTTAAAAACAACCAGGCAATTCTAACACAACCGATTAGCTGGTCCGCACCTTGCACAGGTTAATACGAAAATATGAATACACAGGCTAAATACATTACATAACCGTATTCCTTTCAAGACTTAAGCTAATGATCAAATACATACTTACGTGCCAACACGGTTACTCTCATTCTGAAATAGATTTAAAAAAAAAGCGACGACCGGCATTTGCAGGCATTTAACATTCACCACAATCAGAATCTTTATTTATGCTGGAGGAATCCGATGAACCGTGGAAGCTCTTCACCGGAAGACAAGAGAGAAAGAACACGCGGGAAATCACCCGCGGGATTCGCCATCAAAAGAGTCTCACCGGGAGAGATGACGTAAAAGAACCCCTTGAACTCGTCCATCCACACCTCGGCCAGACGCCGGTTGTTCTTGTTGATCACCTGTCCCGTGCCGCCGGGGAAGGTGTACGGCGTGGCCTTGCGGAACACGTGACCCACGTGCGAGCACGTGACGATCTCCAGCGAGCCACCACACTGCCAGATCTGTGCCGCCACACGCACGCACGCACCCCCCCCCCCTCGTGGCATGACCTCGCTTAAAGGGAGGCAGCGTATAAAAGCTCAGTGAGGGGGGGGAGGGCGAACGCCACGGTCTATCAAGATGGGAATCAACCCCCCAGGATCCTCGTCTACACCCTCTTGTGGTGTTGCCACGAGAGGGGGAGGTGGGGACGGAGCAACTCAGAGAGTGGCCGCACGTGAAACGCATCTGGACACCGAGTCACCGACAAACCGGGCAGGGACCAGATGCGGAGTGGTAATAGTCGGGGGTTGGGGGGGGGGGCAGACAGCGCCGTCTCCTCGTAAAGGCGGGGGGCGGGGGGGTATGTGAGAGGACTACGCGGAGTTTGAACCGACCCAGTAGGGCGACTTTGTTTCGGAATCAGAACATGTATTTCCAATGGAGGAATCTGATGAGCTATAAAGCTCTTTTCCACAGATGCCCAGTAGGGACGGGTCAGAACGTTACAAACAACGAACAATACAAAAACACGATAGGAGTGCAAAGTATAAGAAAGGTAAACAAATCGCTCAGAAAATATATACAAATCAAACTAAAAAAAATGTCTGTCTTACCAGGTAAAGCCCTCTAAGCTATTCTTTTTTCGAAGTGACCTGCCCACAAATGATAGCTCAACGAAGTGGCTTATCACGTGCACATTTATAGCAGCCAAATACTCAATTGGGGGCAAATGTTAAAACAATGTGTCATTGTTGTTAGAGGGAGACAACACGGATTCGCTTACGTGGTGTCATCAATACAACCACGGCTCAAGACGCGATTCAATGAAGGGAAAATTGAGGGCTGGCAATGGGTGAGAGTTTGATCAAAGGGGATGAAATGGGATATCTGTCTTTCTCCCAGTAGCTCTACTGTGGAAATAAAAGCGGTTCTTTAAAGATCAGAACGTACACAGAGACACCACTTACAGTGAGAGAAAAAAGTATTTGATCCCCTGCTGATTTTGTACGTTTGCCCACTGACAAAGAAATTATCAGTCTATAATTTTAATGGTAGGTTTGTTTGAACAGTGAGAGACAGAATAACAACAACAAAATCCAGAAAAATGCATGTCAAAAATCTTATAAATTGATTTGCATTTTAATGAGGGAAATAAGTATTTGACCCCTCTGCAAAACATGACTTAGTATTTGGTGGCAAAACCCTTGTTGGCAATCACAGAAAGTCAGACGTTTCTTGTAGTTGGCCATCAGGTTTGCACACATCTCAGGAGGGATTTTGTCCCACTCCTCTTTGCAGATCTTCTCCAAGTCATTAAGGTTTCGATGTTGACGTTTGACAACTTGAACCTTCAGCTCCCTCCACAGATTTTCTATGGGATTAAGGTCTGGAGACTGGCTAGGCCACTCCAGGACCTTAATGTGCTTCTTCTTGAGCCACTCCTTTGTTGCCTTGGCCGTGTGTTTTGGGTCATTGTCATGCTGGAATACCCATCCACGACCCATTTTAAATGCCCTGGCTGAGGGAAGAAGGTTCATGGCCCCGTCCATCGTCCCTTTGATGCGGTGTGTAAGCATAATGTTTCCACCTCCATGTGTGACGGTGGGGATGGTGTTCTTGGGGTCATAGGCAGCATTCCTCCTCCTCCAAACACGGCGAGTTGAGTTGATGCCAAAGAGCTCCATTTTGGTCTCATCTGACCACAACACTTTCACTTAGTTGTCCTCTGAATCATTCAGATGTTCATTGGCAAACTTCAGACGGGCATGTATATGTGCTTTCTTGAGCAGGGGGACCTTGCGGGCGCTGCAGGATTTCAGTCCTTCACGGCGTAGTGTGTTACCAATTGTTTTCTTGGTGACTATGGTCCCAGCTGCCTTGAGATCATTGACAAGATCCTCCCGTGTAGTTCTTGGCTGATTCCTCACCGTTCTCATGATCATTGCAACTCCACGAGGTGAGATCTTGCATGGAGCCCCAGGCCGAGGGAGATTGACAGTTCTTTTGTGTTTCTTCCATTTGCGAATAATCGCACCAACTGTTGTCACCTTCTCACCAAGCTGCTTGGCAATGGTCTTGTAGCCCATTCCAGCCTTGTGTAGGTCTACAATTTTGTCCCTGACATCCTTGGAGAGCTCTTTGGTATTGGCCATGGTGGAGAGTTTGGAATCTGATTGATTGATTGCTTCTGTGGACAGGTGTCTTTTATACAAGTAACAAGCTGAGATTAGGAGCACTCCCTTTAAGAGTGTGCTCCTAATCTCAGCTCGTTACCTGTATAAAAGACACCTGGGAGCCAGAAATCTTTCTGATTGAGAGGGGGTCAAATACTTATTTCCCTCATTAAAATGCAAATCAATTCATAACATTTTTGAAATGCGTTTTTCTGGATTTTTGTTGTTGTTATTATGTCTCTCACTGTTCAAATAAACCTACCATTAAAATTATAGAATGATCATTTCTTTCTCAGTGGGCAAACGTACAAAATCAGCAGGGGATCAAATACTTTTTTCCTTCACTGTAATTTGTTTGGCACGAGAAGTGTAAAAACCCAGTTCTAGACCAGCCCCAGCTACCCTGTGAAAACGGTGGCATGAGCATTATCCACATTTTTACTCAAAACCCAAGGTCTACCAACACCTGTGCAACAATACCAGCATCTCATTCGCCAACAGCCGCTAGATCACACAGCACAACTCACATTGCACGTACCAGCAAAGATAACTTGGCGAATACGTCACTTTGAAAATCACAACTTTTAAAACGGCATCAGATTACAGCCGCGCATAAATACCCTCTTTATAAGGGCACTCGCAAACACCTGCGATTCAATAAAAACTGACCTTTTTAATTCTCTTTGCTTCTCAGAACCTACGACGCACAGTTTAACTACTAATTGTATCAACAAGCAAAAGTAAATTGCAAAATGTCAAGTCAATACAGTATTTTACCTTAAGGCCTGCCTTAAGCAACTGGTGATCTTTTAAAATAAACACTTATTGATCGAATTCTTCATTGACTGATACAGCAGCCCATAAACATTGACTCAACGCTGCAACATTGCCGCAGTAAAAAGGGTTTATTTTAATTGGTCTGTGACCTTTTTAAACCTCAACGGTTTTAGAACAATATGCAATGAAATCCCCACCGCCGGGGATACCGCCTCATGCAACCTGAACCCCGGGCAGACCTCCATCAGCGGACTCGGGGAGCGAGCGCAAGACCATCACGTGGCAAAAGCGGCAAACGCAAATACCTTCACGGTGACCTTATTTCGATTGTGTGTGTGTGTGTTTTTTTCACTCTCGAATTCAAAGCATTGTTTTCACTCCGCTGAAACATAACAGCATTAAAAATTAATAACCGTCCCGCAAGTTAGACGCAGTTACCATCTGGGCTAAAACAAACAAAAAAACGTTTTATTTCATATCGGCGCCGGATTAAGAACGAAGCGGCCGCCCTCCCCCCAGGAGTTTCCCGCGGTCCACAGGAACGGTGACGCAGAGCTGCGTGGCTCTGGCCACTGCCACTCTCCACGTGCACGTTACGTGTTTAGAGCTAGCCGGCCGACGGTAGCAGCGACTGACACAAGGGATGTACGCTTAATTCACGGTATCATTTAAAACGTATCATCCATCCACTTAAGGAAAACAGGGCCACCCCATGCCGTGGGGGGGGGGGGGGGGAGTTTGTTTGACCATACTTCACCACCACACTTAGCACCGGTTGAGGTATCACTCCTCATACTCTTTGGTTATTTCGGTAAAGTCACGTAGGTATAAAATGAAATTAAAATATATATATATATTTTTTAAATTTAATAATTTTATTTTATTTTATACCCACGTGGCATTACCGAAAGAACCAAAGAGTATGGATTCCTGCTGTCACGAAAGCTTCAAATCAAGATTGTATCACTCCTCATTCGTGTTAAAGCCCTCGCCAGGAATAAGTCAGGACAGGGAGTTTATAGCGCAGTGCGCAAACCACCGCCGGCCCAGCTCTCTCTCACTACGCAAGTCAAAACCAGTGTCTTCGCTTCGCAAGAGTGCTGGGACCACATGAGTAACTCCCCGAGGAGACTGAAATTAAATGTATCCTGGGTTAAGGTATAATGAATATGGGCAACAAATAACGGTGAACTGCAGTGATTCTTTGCATAACCTGTCATATATATAAAAAATACCTCCCTTCAAAGAGCTGCCGTCTTAATCTGCAGGCGAGAAGCCCTTTCTGACAGCTTAAAAGCAAGCAATGTCAATTTCCCTCTCAGAAACAATGCAGCGGCAACGTTGGGAGTGGATCACTGACACGTTAGAAGCATCCACTCAAGGAGCGGCCTGAAGGAATGACAATCGGATGTTATGCATTCAGGCAGCGCTATGCAAGAGAAAAAAAAAAGCGCAGCCAAGAATTGGTGGTTTACATTAAAACAGATAAACAAATACTATGACTTTCAAGGGCAAACGGTAAATCCCCATGGAGGCGGTTTGAGCGGCTTTGCAATTACCTGCGTGAAAACAACCAGGGATTTCTGGTAAAGGCAAGTGGCAACCAGCGAAGGCAAAGCGTAATCAAGTGTGCCGCGCTTTATAAACTCCACGGCTCTCCGCGCTACACCTGGGGGACCGCGGGCGTCGTCGGGCTCGCCGCTAGCCCGACCGCCCTCGCCGCTGCGCACTGCGCGTGGCAGAAGACGAGGCTTCAGGCGCAACGTCCCTGCGTGCCCTTCAGCCTCCCTCCCGGCCCACGGAGAGCAGCCGAGGGTTGGCTCGGCGTGCCGCGGTGTCGCTGCCACTGGAGCGTGAGCTCGGCCAAGCTGCGGTGACCGTGAGCGGGGCAGCCTGCCGCCCGTCGCCGCCGCCGCCGCCGCCGCACGAACAAGTGTCCACGCGTTCGCCACGGTGGCGAGATGTTATCTCCTCCGCCTGGCGCGCAGGAGGACGTGGGCTCGAATCCGAACCCGACGCCTGCACATTTGTAGTTTGCGTGTTCTCTTTCATCGTGATTGCATGCATGTGTTTTTTTACGGGTCTTCCAGTTTTTTCCCCTCCGCATTTAGAATCAGCATACGCTCAGAGTATTTGGCTGCTATAATTTCCACGTGGTGAGCCTTCTTTTGCTCAACTATCATTTGCAGTCAGGTCACTTCTGGAAAAAAAAGCTACATAGCTCAGTGGGCCTTACCTGGTAAAATAGAAATAGTTTTTGTTAGTTTAATGTACGGCCCCTTTGTCAAGCCACCGCTGGATGAAGGCTTCCCCGTGCCAGCGTGCCAGAGTGCCAGCGGTGGCGAGCCCGATTTCATGACACTGGTCAGTGCCTTTTGGTGAAGGTGAGACCCAAGACCGGAATAAGTGTCGCTCTATCCTCATGTGAGCTGCGGTCCCATTAATAGTGCCGTGAGCGGTAACAACTGAGTGACCGCTTTACTCCACGTACAAATTGGCTTCATAGATACAAATGAAGTGTAGAGAATATATGTGCAGATAATGTAAAGCATGTAAATTCCAAGCCGATCATTGCTGTTGTTTTTCTTTTATATTGACAAAGACATTACCTTTCAATACACGCCATTCTGTAAGTAATGAGTACAAATGGACTTTCTAAGGTTGACTGCTCAAGTATAATTTACTCAAGTGCTTGTTTGTCCGTTTAATTCGAGAATCTTTAACCTCATTATCCAAAAACTAATGAGCATGTTTCCTTCACAATAAATAAATTTTTCTCCAAGTTATTAACTTCTTTGTCAAATAACAATTTAAAGTGGAAACTACTTAGTTGTTTTTTTTTATATATTTACAAAGACCCCCCATATAGCCTAAACAGAATGTACGAGCAAGTGCTGTTAGTGAGTACCTATGAAGGCCGGCACAGCACACAGACACCACGCCGGGCCACCTTTGCCTACCGAGTGGTTATGTGTATATCTGAGGCTGAGTTGACCTAGGGGAGGCCCAGGACCAGTTTAGATAATTGTTATTGGTGTTGGCCGTGAGCAGGAATCGAACCCGGGTCGACGGGTTCGTAGCGCAGCGCGCTAACCGCTACACTACCGCTCCCCACACATACACACCCACACTGTAAGCGGGATGGGAAATGGCTTTGCATGCCACTCCGTTCGCTTTACGCTTGACCAGCTGTGCAGTCCAATAATGCTGCAGCCCACGCCCAGATAAAATGAACAAACTTAGCTGCTTTTTCTTCTTCGTAAATCAGACCTGCCAAGTGCACTTTCCGCTGATGGACACCTGAAAGCATACGGCGTAAGTGTGGACACTTTCGCACGTCGTTTATAAAAGCCATCTGAAGCCAACATCTTCGTTCCATTCTAGATTTGAAGCTTTCGTGACTGCAAGGATTCATACTCTTTGGTTTTATTCGGTAAAGTCACGTAGATAAAATAAAACAAAATAATATCTACGTGACTTTATCTTTGTTCCATTGAAGTAAAGATTTGTTCATGTGTACAAATTACTGCGTTAACCCCTCCCCCCCGGCCCCCAGCCCGTGAGGTGAATTTTTAAACTGTCCGAGTGCATTTGAAAACAAAGTGCCTGTTGCGCAACCACTGACCCTGAAAGACATTTCAAGGTTCTCTCCTCCCCAGATGTCCATGCCAGGATCGTAGGTGCCAATCTCCTGAAAGTAGTCACGGTCGATGGCAAACAGCCCTCCTGCCATGGTCGGGGTCCTGAACGCGCCCGCACGGAACACACAAACACGCACGCACCCACCCACGCACACACGAGCGCAACAGAGATGATATGTCACTGTAGTAAGCATCACGGTGAATCAAACACGCATTCACCACCTCTCACCTGTCGGGGGCATTCACCACCTCTCACCTGTCGGTGGCGGCGCTGTGGCGGAGAGAGTGCCCGAATGGCATCCTCAAAACCGCGAGATCAATTCCAGGTTTAGAAATTGACTCGGCCCATCATCCTCCGCGGGAGAAAAATTAAAGGAGTAATATTTTGCGAGAAGTTCACGGTGGGTTTTTCATGGCAATGTGGAATTTCCTTCACTGCCACGGGGACCACCATTAAAAGTGAGAGTTGCACCCTGAAAGTTTTTGAACAAAGACACGTTTGACGGACTTTTGACTCCGTGCACGGATGCCAACACCCGCACGTGGCAGTCACACACGTACACTTCGGACGGAAATTTTCAGAACAAGAATTATAAATTTTACTGATGACATAGATGACAAAAAATAATATACATCATTCCTTACCTTCTAAATCTAAACTTCGTAAGAAAGCAAGAGTTGCACAACATTGAACTTTTGTTGTATTACCACCATGCTAAATAACGTTCCATTTCTACTGTAACAAATAACGCCAAGTAATAATTTAAAAAAAACAATTACAATACAGTGCTATAAGTCATGTTAACAATATGCAATTTCCACCAAAATTATTGCTCCACAAATGTCACCTTTCCAATTTGCAAACCTCCCATAACCTTTTTAGGGAAACATTAACATCCCCCCCCCTCATCGTTGGACAATTTTCATTTCAATAAAGGACTCCTTCATCAGATGAAACCTTTCGCGTCTATCCGATAACAATCAATTCTGAAATTACACTGCGGATGTAAAAGGCAACACAAGGGGGATTCGAAATCACAAATCGCTCCCCTTTCACCACATCTGCACCACGGCAGCTTGGAACGCAGAAGGTGCCCGTTTTTGGAAGCCAAGGCTCTCCTCTCTCACGGCGAGCTTTTTTTTAAGAGCCTTCCAGCAACGCCTCCCTCTCCACTACCCCACCAGAATCGCGCTCCATTCACACTACTGAACCATGTAAGTGTTGAACCATTTCATTTTTCAACAATGCATCCATCAAGTGGAATCTGTCCAACCCCCTGGAGCTCACACCCCCCCCCCTCCTCCCCCCCCAACTCACTGCGACTCTTCCGATCTCGCGTGAAGGCTCATCTGTTATTCTGGGCTTGAATTTCAAGGCGAGTATCTGGCACTAAAAAAATAAATAAATCTATCACTGTATATTAATTGGTTGTTGCCCAATTGTCTGATGGAAATCGTGTAATCGTCCGGCGATGTTATCCATTAGGGGTGATTCAGTTTAATGATAGTGCGTGCGGGCGTTAGCGCGTGCGTTAGCGCGTGCGTGTGCGCGTGCGTGTGCGTGCGTTAGCGCGTGCGTGTGCGTGCGTTAGCGCGTGCGCATTTATAGTTTGCCTTTTTTTTGGGGGGGGGGAGGAGGAGGTGGGGGGCTGGATGCTAAGGGAGTAAATTAAATAGAGCTCGGTTTGAGAGTTCACGCCGGCCATCCATTACATACAGTAGCGTTCCGATCCCATATTTCAAAGGCGCCGATGTGGCGGGCGGTCACTCCCTCCCATCGACCCTCGCCGCTTCTTCTCCGCCCGGGCGTGTTTCACGGCAACCAAACTACCCCGGGAGCAGAGAGAGGTGGTGGTGGGCTGTGAAGCCCTGACAGGCCGAGGTGTTTCCAGCAACCCGAGGACCGCCGAGACCACCCGACTCGATCGGGGGTAATTATCTCATTCAGATAAAACAAAGGAGGGGGTGGGGTGGGGGGACCGCAGAAATCAATCTCACGAAAGGGATGATTCTCCGCGCTGCCACTGCTACGGCGCTTGCGAGTGACAATAATGAAGGATGCTTCCTAGTGCAACACCAAGGTTTAAAGTTTATGGCGTATTCGTGGAATTATAATAACCGGCAAACTCTTCATGGTTGCTTCATTTACATGGCGTATGATATTAGTTGTGTGTAAAATATACAGTGGGGGGAAAACAGTATTTGATCCCCTGCTGATTTTGTACGTTTGCCCACTGACAAAGAAATCATCAGTCTATAATTTTAATGGTAGGTTTATTTGAACAGTGAGAGACAGAATAACAAAAAAACATCCAGAAAAACGCATGTCAAAAATGTTATAAATTGATTTGCATTTTAATAAGGGAAATAAGTATTTGACCCCCTCTCAATCAGAAAGATTTCTTGCTCCCAGGTGTCTTTTATACAGGTAACGAGCTGAGATTAGGAGCACACTATTTAAGGGAATGCTCCTAATCTCAGCTTGTTACCTGTATAAAAGACACCTGTCCACAGAAGCAATCAATCAATCAGATTCCAAACTTTCCACCATGGCCAAGACCGAAGAGCTCTCCAAGGATGTCAGGGACAAGATTGTAGACCTACACAAGGCTGGAATGGGCTATAAGACCATTGCCAAGCAGCTTGGTTTGAAGGTGACAACAGTTGGTGCGATTATTCGCAAATGGAAGAAACACAAAAGAACAGTCAATCTCCCTCGGCCTGGGGCTCCATGCAAGATCTCACCTTGTGGAGTTGCAATGATCATGAGAACAGTGAGGAATCAGCCCAGAACTACACGGGAGGATCTTGTCAATGATCTCAAGGCAGCTGGGACCATAGTCACCAAGAAAGCAATTGGAAACACACTACGCTGTGAAGGACTGAAATCCTGCAGCGCCCGCAAGGTCCCCCTGCTCAAGAAAGCACATACACATGCCCGTCTGAAGTTTGCCAATGAACATCTGAATGATTCAGAGGACAACTAGGTGAAAGTGTTGTGGTCAGATGAGCCCAAAATAGAGCTCTTTGGCATCAACTCAACTCGCCGTAGTAGTAATAGGTTTTACCCTTTTAACTGGCACAGAAAACTGACCTTTATTCAAGGCATCATGTCTGCAATTCGCCGTGTTTGGAGGAGGAGGAATGCTGCCTATGACCCCAAGAACACCATCCCCACCGTCAAACATGGAGGTGGAAACATTATGCTTTGGGGGTGTTTTCTGTTAAGGGGACAGGACAACTTCACCACATCAAAGGGACGATGGACGGGGCCATGTACCGTCAACTCTTGGGTGAGAACCTCCTTCCCTCAGCCAGGGCATTGAAAATGGGTCGCGGATGGGAGTTCCAGTATGACAATGACCCAAAACACACGGCCAAGGCAACAAAGGAGTGGCTCAATAAGAAGCACATTAAGGTCATGGAGTGGCCTAGCCAGTCTCCAGACCTTAATCCCATAGAAAATCTGTGGAGGGAGCTGAAGGTTCGAGTTGCCAAACGTCAGCCTCGAAACCTTAATGACTTGGAAAAGATCTGCAAAGAGGAGTGGGACAAAATCCCTCCTGAGATGTGTGCAAACCTGGTGGCCAACTACAAGAAACGTCTGACCTCTGTGATTGCCAACAAGGATTTTGCCACCAAGTACTAAGTCATGTTTTGCAGAGGGGTCAAGTACTTATTTCCCTCATTAAAATGCAAATCAATTTATAACATTTTTGACATGCGTTTTTCTGGATTTTGTTGTTGTTATTCTGTCTCTTACTGTTCAAATAAACATACCATTAAAATTATAGACTGATAATTTCTTTGTCAGTGGGCAAACGTACAATATCAGCAGGGGATCAAATACTTTTTTCCCTCACTGTATATCTTTAATTGTTTGGTAGTTTAAAAAAAATGTGCGTGAGTACTTACTTTGAGTGCCATTAAAAATAGCACACTGAGGAACAGATATTGCAAGTGTAAAAGTTTTCATCATTTAAGACTTTCATTTAAAAAATAACCCAGCATGAACTAAGCAATATTCGTGACCTTGAAAGCAACACCTACCGAAATCATCCTCACGAGAATATTTACCCAAGTGTGAAAACCCGCAATGCACATCATTAAAATTAAAATCAATTACACGTTTATTGGCATCATGTAACTGTCAACACTTCTAGAACAAATTATATTAATGGCTGTTGCTGTAAGATTTCCATCTCTCTCTCTCACACACACACACGCCAACTACAGCTCCACAGACCCTTATCGGTTATATGCTAATGATCTTTGGTGATGCGTGTAAACGGCCGAACCGATTTTTAACAATTCTTCACCGAGCTGAGGTCTGATGGCATGTGCATGTGTGCCCGCGTGCGGGGAGCGGCAGTGTAGCAGTTAGCACGCTGCGCTACGAACCTGGCGACCTGGATTCGATTCCCGCTCACGGCCAACATGAGTGACGATTACCTGGACCGGTTCTGGGCCTTCTCTAGGTCGACTCAGCCTCAAATGAGTACCTGGTGCGGTGCGTAAAAACATCGCCACGAGGGAGACAAAGACGGCCGGGCGTGGTGTTGGCTACCCATCCCCTCGTGTGCCATTCTGGCCTTCATAGGTGCTTGCTAGCAGCACTTGCCGCTCCAGTCTGTTAAGGCTATACGGGTGATCTTTGGGTGTGGGTGGGTAGTGCAGCGGTTAGCGCGCTGCACTACGACTCGAGTTCGATTTCCGCTCATGGTCAACACCAGTGACGATTATCTGAACTGATCCTGGGCTTACCCTAAATCGACTCAGCCTCAAATGAGTACCCTACCTGGTATGGCATGTAAACATCGTCACTGGGGAGACAAAGGCGGTCGGGCATGGTGCTGGCCACTCTTGTGTGCCGTTGCTGGCCTTCATAGGTGCTCGCTAATAGCACTTGCCCCAACAGTCCGTTGAGGCAATACGGGGGATCTTTGTCTGTGTGTGCGAACAAGGCAGCTGTTTACTGATGGCCAGAAAAATGAGACCTCCCTCGCACGCGGCTAACGATAGCGGTTCTCGCCAGCAGCACACCAGCGCGAATCCTGTGTGCACTATAATTAGAATGCTGCACATGAGGGACTTGAATGAGAGCCACTTTATCTACACCGACCACACGAACCACAGTTAATTATTATACTCCCACGGGTTTCTTACTCAGACATTTCCGACACAGCCCCTGTCCGCACAGATAAGTCACATATGTTTATAACAAAGCTATCCTCCCTTGTGAATGTTAAAAAAGGTCACCTGTCAAAATAAATTGATTCATTCATAGCTTTCTTTATTGATGTCAATGGGTGTGGATGTATGCGATTCAACTTAACGCAAGATCACCAGCCGTTTCATTGCGAAATAATTTTTTGAGCGGTTTTTGTAAGTCTGCTCGAATGACAGTAAGGCAAAGAAATACAATACACGGCTAAACATGCCAAAGGACTCTGCTTTGAAATAAACGCTTCAAAGCGGAGCCCTGTGTAGCATTCCTCGCATGTTCATGTGTAACACGCCGGTGTTCGCATCGCACGTTTCGCAGCTGCACTACGTAGTGTATGGCAAATGCCAAACCTCATCTGTATTCATGGATTCCTTCGGTGAGAATCACAGTGTCAACAAAATCAAAGTGCACACTAAGAGCAGTAGATTCTCGTGCACGGATTGGATTGGAAAATTTACATTTATTGGAGTAAAAGTCTAAATGTTGACCGATAATCACCACGTCAGGGGTGTGTTTTCAGTAAACGTATTCCGCAGTTAGACGTTGAAGGTAAAATATTCAGTTAGGGCGCCTCTTCACAGCAACATTGCAATTGCGCTCATCTCTCCTGTGGCGGTCCTGATCCATGGCAGGGCACCAGCCACTCCAAATGGCAACTTCTGGTACATTCTGACAATATGGTAGCCAGTTTTATATACCCCCGGAGAAGGATGATGAGCTGAGTTGGCCCCTGACCAAGAAGTCGCCTCGCGACATTTTGACTGTGGTTCGCGCGTTCTGGCACACTCAATACTGGCCGAGGATAGTTTAAAATAATAATCTCACACCAAATGGTCCCGACTTTTTAATGGTTAAAGAAAAGAACTTTGGAATTGTACGTTCGTGCCTTCCCATGCTAATCGCTGTCCATCTACAACGTATTGTGCACAATGTTGTATGCACCTGTGAAATTTCTACACGCAAACATCTGACCAAGTTATTTTCGTAAATATGTCACAAGCACTTGCAATCATCAACCTGCACTCATGCACAGCTCCTCAAGAGTTTCAAGTAAGTGTGAATCTGCAAGTGCAGGTTGCACAAAATATATTAAATTATTGCAACATAAAAGCTGTCTGCAATGTACTGGGTGCAGATTAATGCACACTACCTTGTCACCAGTCAATATGTTGCACAATGAAGGGTTTTATTTAACAAGGCAGCTGGGTTGTGTAAGTACAGCTGATTGCCTAGTTCTGAGATTTTACTTTTGGCATATTGAGGAAATGGTATAGGTACATCTTGCCATTCGTGTTTATTTCTTTTTCAGCCTTTCTGGATGGAGTCCCATGTCAGATTACCATACCTGTCAACCCCTTATCAGTGCCCTACCTTATTACAGACCAATTCAGACCTTATTGGTCACCCCGTGCCCTTATACATCTCAACGTTCATCCTACAAAGTCTCATCACAAGGGAGAAACACAAATAGTCAAAAACTTTTTTTAACTCAATTTCCCTGTACAAGAAAACGGGTAAACTGTATGGGTTAAGTATGGATTATCTAGCTGCAATAAGTGCCTCTGCAGTAGTCCTAAGCACCAAAAACACGAATATTCCACAGTTTGGTAAAACTTTGTAACTGTATAAAAATAGGGTTTTTCACATTTTTTCTGGCAACAAAACTGAAACCTTTTTACAAGGATTCATATCTGCATTAACCACAATACCCGCAGTCAAAATGCAAACAAAAAAACATACTATGGGTCGAGGCTCAAAAGAAAGCCGTCCCTTGGTGTGGACCAATCAGTTTCAAGGACAATGCATATATTATCATAGTATGTTTTTTGTTTGCATTTTGACTGCAGGTATTGTGGTTAATGCAGTAACATGAATCCTTGTAAAAAGGTTTCAGTTTTGTTGCCAGAAAAAAGGGGAAAAACCCTATCATTACATTTTGGTACTGGCAAAGGAGGTCTAATTTGTAACTATGTTTAACGCGCACGCCTTCCCGAACGCACATTAACAGAACATAAGTACTGTATTGTAAAAGAACTGGAAATGATATCCCTTGATTATTGTCTACCACTCGAGTGTATACGATAAAATAAATATTTACCTAACCGTACGTCATTGTAATATAGACAATGACAACAAATACTGTAAGACTAAACATCTAACCCGGGGACCCGGCAAACATAATAACAAAAAGAGCCATTTTGTTTAAATTCGGTAAAAAAAAACCATGAGGACCTCAATACATCTTGACTTAAAGCTTTCGTGACTGCAGGAATTCATACTCTTTGGCTCTTTCGGTAAAGTCACGTGGATAGGTTCAAAGAAAATAACAAAAATGCGACGACGTTTCGATCGCAACCCAAAGCCGTCGTTATCAGAAAAAGGGCCGCTTGTGTTGCGATCGAAACGTCGTAGTTTTTTTGTTTGTTATTTTCTTTGAACCGATCTACGTGACTTTACCGAAAAACCCAAAGAACAAGACCTCGATATTTCAAGCGCTGCAATGCACGTGGTGAATACGAGACGGCGATCCTCAAGGAACATCACGACACAGCCGGTCCTCGGCGAATCGCGTGCAGCTTCCGAGCCGAAGGTTGCCGACCCATGACTTGGCCTATAACTAACACATCCCCATTGATCTATCATACCGCTAAGCTTAAAATGGTACATTTGTCATAGATAATTACCTTTACTGAATAACAATACCGTATATTCGCAAGTGGTCCACGGTATTTGACTTATATTTACCTAAATACAGTACAAGGATTAGCTTAAATGACAGAATGATGGCTCATGACTCAAATATGGGTACTAAAATTTGGCAGGTTGGATGTACTGTGGAATTGAACCAGATTTAACATCCGAAGGATTTCAGTTTAAGTCAATTTTTGTGTGTTTAATTTGTTGTCCTTTCCCCGCCCCTCACATTAATAATCAGAGCGGGCTACGTACGTGTATGCGTACGCAACAAAACGTGGCAACACAACCACGGCCACACACCTCAACAACGGCAGCCACGTGCACAGACACCCACACGCCGCAACGAGCGCTCAAACAGCCCCAATCATAAACAAATCGAAACCACAATCACACAAGAAGGGGCGCCAACGCAACCGCGCACGAAACACACCAACCGCGCAGAACGCAACCACAAGCGCAAACACAATAACACCAACAGCAAACACACGCGTACAGCTGCTCAAACACAACGACGGGACACGGATAACTTTCCACGCGTTAGCCGCGTCAAAGACGCGATGGCGGACCCACGGCTGCTCGCTATCATTCGTACAATTGTCGCGGGAATTTACGCAAATTCCCATGCGTAAATCCCGTGTGGGGGAACGTAAGCGCCAAAAAGCTGTCGGGGGTGGGGGCACTTTCGGCGATAAGACATCGTCAGTGCGAGGGCCGCCACAGCGCCTGCAAGGGTAGTGTGTTTCACACGTTGTGTGTTCACGGGGCCCGCACGAAAAAGAGGCCACCAGGGCCAGCCAGTGGTCTCGCGGGCCTTGCAATGGAGAACACTGGCGAAGGCGGACAGGGCTCGGGGTCTCAGCATGGAGATGTGACTCTCTGCCCGTCATTCCTCCGAGACCACGACATTCGTATTGCTCAGTGGGAAGTCCACAATGGTTGTCTCCATAGAGAGGCTGGTCTTGCCGACAGAATGTGGAATTTACACGACTGGCTCCAGAACCACCGACAGACAAGAGCACCGCGCAGTACTTCTTTGAGGATGGCAGAAATGTTCCAGTGCTATTTATGACAAGGGACATTCCAGCCCACAAGTTTCTGGATATGTTACTTGGGAATTGAAATCTACACGCGTTTATGTTCCTGCATAAATAACCGTGAGATCACCAATAAGATGTTTCCGCTATACAGTATACTGGACAACTAACCCATGTGTGTGTGAACACAGGAGACACATTTTCCTGTTGGGCAGCTTATGAATGGATCCTTAGCTTAACCAAGCACGGGTAGCCAGAGGCATGATAACTTCAGCAGGGGATTAATAAAAAATCATCATTTATTTAATACACATTTTAAAAATATACTTCCCAGGAATATATAACGATTTTTAATTACAAGATAACTTCCAACTTTAACCACCGCAAAGTACTTACATTACATATAAATAAAGCAATATATTTTGCGAAATCCTCTTAATCTGATGACCATGTTATGAAATCCAAGTTGATATACAACGTCTCGTTAATAATAATAATACTTGTAGCCAACTCTGTATCGACTAACGAGCCGTGGCATTTAACGGGGTGGCTCGGTCACGGAATACCTACAGATTCAAAGTGGCGGCGGCGGCAAAGCCCCATGGCATTTTCTACATAGTCCCACGTCCCCTGCGAAGATAGCAATCACCTTGAAGAAATTACGAAGCAATTCGAACAAACCTCAACGACTACAGCGGAAAGGCCCCAATGTACTTGACGACTCTTTGTTGAGTGCGTAATGTTGCTTTAATCACTCTCACATCTACGAGTGCAGAACGCGTCCATCATGTCACAACTTCAACTAATTTGTAAATATTTTACATTTTCATTATTTTCAGAAACGGTGTTAAATGTATCTCCTTTACTGGAAGTCAAAGGACGTGATTGACAACAGAGCATACCAATAAAAAATTGCAGGCGGCGTAAAAAAAAAAACACTTCATACTATTGCAGGAAGGTTATTCTATTCTTTAAACGCATTGCTCGCAAAAGTAATATCGTATAAAAAGTGGATAAATATGTTACAGTTCACAAAAAAATACCAATATGTTTTAAATCACCCAGAAGTAGAGAGTCTATCCGGTGAAGGGGGTTTTGATTTGACACTCGCGTCAAAAGTTGCCACATCACACGGCGATCCAAATTCAACTGTCACCTGTCGTATTTCTGTTCCATCACCCTCATCCACAATTACGCGTCGCCTCCGTCGCACAGGCAGCGAGGCACCGCCGTGCAAATCAGGAACACATTTTCATGCTCCTTCAATTTTTCCGACAGAACATGTAAATATTTAAACACTAATATCTCACCGCAACGAACCATGGGAGGCAGGTCACGTCTGCCCGAGCACAAAACTACGTTACGTTGCATCGCACTGCTTATTTATTTACAGCGTCCCCCACCCCCCCCCCCCCCCCCCCCCAACGTACGACTCGCTGCCGAGATGCAACGTCTAATTTACAATGCGGTCATGCTGATGCCGCTGGGTCGCACGCCGTTAAAACAACAAACGACGAGGCGCCGTCTTTGACGACGCACGGTGGCGCGCCAAAAATAACCGAGCGCCGTCGGTGTTTTTTACGCGTCACGCGTAAAAACACCGCCCCGAGAACGCGCAGTATCCGCTCATCGCGGCCCTACGTGCGCCGCCGTCCCCTTGACGGGCAGCAACGTCATTCGTTCGAATGAAAGCAGGCACAGTCGCCAGTCTGGCGGTCGGCGCGACAGGCGGAACAACGTCAAGAGCGTCTGCCCCTGCCCGTAAAAGCGTCCGAGGGTGCTCATCTCCACTGGCGCCCATAGGGATCCGGCGGTGGCAATTTCACGCGAGCCGGGACGGTGGTGGTTGTGCTGTGCGTGGCCTGCGGTCCGGCACTGTGGAGGGCAGCGGCGAGGGTTGGCGGCTGGCACAAAAACGTCGCGAAACTCCCTTTCCCGTGGGCTTCCAATTGCCGTAGCCTGGCTCGGTACAGCAAGTGGACTCATCGCCATCTATTGGGGATCGAGCGTTGCTCCCTTGCACGCGTGGGTTTTCTCCGGGTGCTCCGGTTTGCTCTTATTTGTATGAACACTCGTCTATTGGCCGAAAACATTTTAAAATAAAAATGCCCAATGCAGGACCGTCCTGCAAAATAATCCTTGGACTCAGTGTGACTATTACTGGATAAATAATAATAATTCTTATTATCATACAACATTGCAAGCCCATCTCTTCATAGGTCGACCACTGTTGACGTCTCGCATATTTATCTATCCGAGATGGATGATGGGCCGAGTAAACCCTCAACCAGGATTTGAGCTCGCAACTGGTCCGGTTGCAAGTCAAGCCGACAATCGCGCAAACACCACCCACGCGGTAGTGCACCGACGTACACGCGTGACACACGTTACATTTTAATACGCTTTCACGCACCACCTTTGCATGTAAAACGCGATACATATTGTATGCAAAAATAAAAACTAAAATGTACTTTGAGAATACTCTCCAGCGCAATGGAGGCCGTCAGCGCCACATCACCGCATTCTCCTTGCGACAGCTACGACTGCGACCGATGATTGACCCCGCCAGGCACTCACCTCACCGGCAGCGTCCGGTCGCCCTTTCGCCGGTCCATCTCTCGCTGGGGCACCGGGTACCAGCGGAAGTTGAGTTTCCAGTTGAAGCCACCGTACGTCATGTCAGATCCGGTCAGATACTCAAAGGTCTCGTCACTGATGACGTCAATGACGGGACACACCACTGCCCTCCTGTCAATTCACAGCGTTACGTGTCAGCCGGGTTGCACGCGAGACGTTAAGAGCCCTTTGCGCGTCAAATATCATCACGGTGGCTGCCACCAGCTGCTTGCATTGAATGGATGTTGCAGCCAGGCGCTATATCACACTGTGTGTGTATACGCATAGCGAATATATATGTAGGTATTTGTTGAACTTCCTTCGCACCGTACGTAGCCAACCGTGCTAATCGGAGGTGCGGGGAAAGGACGACAAATTAAACACACAAAAATCAGTTTTCAACAAATGAGTTTTCAATCTTGATTTTACAACGCGTAGCTCAAGTGGCTTCCTAATATCAGAAGGAATATATAGAGAACTAGGCTTCAAATTAGTAACAGGAAAGTTTAATTATTTATATAACGCACAATAATTAAATATTGACTTGACATAGCAATGAAGAACGTTCCAATAAATATTAACAATTCATGAAAAGTGAAAATAGACTCCAAACTTGTATAGCAGGTGTATTGCCGTATAACGGGAGTAAATTAATCCATGGCCGATGATTTTATTAAGCAACTCCTCCACACACTGGTTCACAGTCAAAAGCTTCACACATTTGTCGCCAGAACCGTCGTCATCATCAGCCATGATTTATCCACTGCTGGATGAAGGTCTTCCTCAAGCTGTTACCATCCTTTCACGGTCTCCCAATGCAAATGATCCATCTAGCCTAATTAATTGGCACTTCATCGCTCCCTCTCGGCAGTGGGCACGATTCCTCCTTCGGCTCCCACTCCGTCGTTAGTCTCTCCTAGCGACGTGTTCTGCCCGAGCCCACTGATTTTTCTTGACGCTCGAGTATGCGAGCTCCCTGTGAACCTGACGACGCTGACGATGCTGGATGTAATCTCCAAAGACAACACCGGTGGTTGTTGCTGAAGCGGTAAATAATTTGGCCACGTTTGATTCCGGACCTCCGATTAGCACGGTTGGCGACGTATGGTGCAAAAGAAGTTCAACATACATCCATACATAGATTCACGTGACACTTTGAGGCATTACCTGTGTCGGGTGGAGGAGGGTTTAGACACAATTTTCCACGACCTAACCAAGAAACCCAATTATGAATCTAAATACTGGTCGTGAAAGCGTGCGCATACACTTGGCCAATATGATGATATCTTTAGCTTGCATATTGACAAAGTGTTTCATCGGTGCATATTCTCTGCGATGATCAATGCACCTGAAACATGGGCACTGCCAACAAATATGGAACGAAAGACAAGAGGTGTACAAAGAGGCATGGAGAGGTGCATGCTTGGGGACAGGAAGCAGGAAGATACGAATTAAAGATTACGTGCAATTCGAGATCATATGCAAGTTAAATACTACTCCAGCAGCCAAAACACTCCAATGTGGACTTCACAACACTCCCGACGTGCCGCCGTAACACTCCGCTACGGGGTCACCACACGCGTACGCATGCATGTAAAAAAGAACAAACCCAATTCGTGGCACGGACGCGAAGGGCTCTGGCCTAAAAGCAACGGCTCCTTCTGAGCGCGAACGACGACGGGCGGCCGCTGCGCCGGCGCCGGCGGCGCACCTCTCACCTGTCCTCCTTGATCCTGGCCAAGAGGGGCTCGAGCCAGCCTGTCGTGGCCTCGCAGTGCGCGTCCAGAAACGTGATCACCTGACCCTGGGCGGCGGCCGCCCCCCTCAGTCGGGCGCGGATGAGGCCCGAGCGCTGGGCCATGCGGAGAAGCCGCACGGGCGTCTCCAGCTTGCGTACGTAATCCTCCAGTGGCTTCTTCAGGAAATCTGTGCGAGACGTTCACATCATCCATGATCATCATCATCATCATCATCAATCACCGCCACTTCATATTTATACCGCGCCTCCCACGCAGGACTTCTCGAGGTGCCCTGGGCGGCAGGGAACGCCCGGTCACAGCCATCCCTGTGAGGTCAAGGCACCACCGGCCTGTAAGTGGGCATTCGTTTGCCAGCCGGGGGACTGTGTTGCAACGTGGCGATTACCAATGAATTCATTTGTGTGCTCAATTTATCGCGCTCTGGCAAAAATTTGGACCACCACGCCGGCACGCACGGCCTACGCTTTTCCGAATTTACGTCAAGGGGATGTTTGACGCTCACCGTGAAGCAGGCGGTGTGTACCGCGGGCCAATGAACGTGCAGCATTAACCAGGGCGGGCCACTGGGCTCGAACCGCGGGGGCTATGCAACAAGGAAGAGCTCGAGGGCAGTCATTCTGTTCAGTGTGACGTGGTCACCCCGATATGGCCTGTGAACAGTGAAATTGCCTGCAAGCAAAAACGGCTTAATTCCATTTTGCACATTTAACCCGAGAGATCTCACCGGCTGTAAAAATAAACTGAGCACAAAATATAATAACAATTATTCACATGAATATTTAATTGCAACAAGATTTATGAATATGCGGTAGGTAAGGTCAAAGGGTGGCGATTACAAAAGCACTCGGGAGCTTGCAACCTTACGAAAAATAGTAGCAGTATTTGTTTGGTTACGTTCCAACTTTTTTTGCCATCGCGGCAACAATAACAAAACAAAAACTGGGACAATTTAGTGTTATATAAGCCACTGTGGGAAAAGCATTGGCACAATTCTGTTTTTGCACTCAAACCCACACTGCTGGTACCAAAGAGACTCCTTGCATCCCTCCTTCCATCTGCCTCTAAAAACCTGCTGCACCATCCACTTTCCATCTGCCCCGAAGCCTCCAACACAAATCCATCTTCTTCCAGGTCACTTTCTTTGTGATTTAGTGAGCAGCTGCTCGCTTTCCTGCGTGGCTCTGCACATCCCTCATCCTATCAGGCCGACAAGCCCCCTCAGCCACCATCCATCACTCGGCCCAAGCAAGAACGCACAAGGGGAAAGGCAAACGCCTCATTCCATTCTGCGGCCCAAGTGGTTCTTGACTATTTCACTTCTACATTCTGACGGTTTGTTACTAACGGTATTGAGAGGGGCCAAAAAAAAAAAACAGCTGAGCAAGCCGGTCCCAATCAAGGGGCCTCCCCGGTGACTTTAAAACGCTCAGTGGCTTAAACGTCCGTAAAATACTCCGGCAAGGACTACACACGTCGACCAAATGCAATCCAACGAGGTCAACGTTATATATTTCACTTTGACCAGTAGAAAAATACAACGCAAGACTGTTGTATGTCTATCCTGTGCAAAACCACCTGCCTACTCAAAAACAGGACAATTGGTTATGGTTATCAAAATTCGGATCCAGTAATAGTGGCGGTCAGGGGCTATTACAACAGGCTATGAATCCCAGCACCCGAGTTAAATTCCCGGTGATGGCAAACATCAGTGGCGAGTGATATCTGAACCACACCTAGCCCCGTCTCCCCGAACTTTTCTAAACTATTTTATTTATTTTACCAGGTAAGGTCCACTCAGCTACGCAGCTCTTTTTCAGAAGCGAGCTGGCCACACATGATAGCCCAACGAAGTGGTGTATCACGTGGAAATGTATAGCAGCCAAATACTCCGAACGAATGTTTTTAAATGTGATGGGAAAAACCGGAGGATCCGCAGAAAATTCCACACTGCCACAGGGAGAACATTCAAATTCTAAATATACAGGCATCATCAGGGTCAGGATCGAAACCCACGACCCCATGCGTGTCAGGCGAGGTAGTCAACATCTCGCCACCGTGACATTCATTTAGACTGACCAGTGTGGTGGTGAAGTAGCTCAAACAACCCCAAAGACACAACATCGAGAGACCTTTCAAGAGAGTATTCACATCAAACAAATTCGCGAAAGCACCAGATATAATGACAAAAATAAAACATTGCAGTACACAGATTTTTCGTGTAAATATTGGCGCACATTTGATGAAACATTTTTTTTAAGTATCTATCAACTTTATTTTAGCAAATAAAAATGTATGCATTGCTTTTCATTTCTATTACTGATGCACACGAAGCGAGTTTAATTATGAGCAGATGTTGCCGAACAACTAACATTTTTTTTTCATACGGAAATTCGTTCTAGTGCTCTCAAGTGGATCAAAAAATACATTAACGAGCAAATCGGATTAAAATCTTCACACCTTTCAAGAAAATATTACTTTTAAGTAACTAATTCGGCCGCATAACTTGCTCCTCTTGAGAACGGCACAGGGTGATGGTGATGGTAAACAATTTAGTTAGAATCCTATTTATGCAGGATACCACCAACTGGGGATATCCTTTTATATTTTCTCAAGAAGTTCTTTAATATTTTTAATGGAAACTGGGCAGATAGGATCTGTCTGTCGTTGCTCGTGTATCATTAAAGACATTGGACCGCACACAGCACAATACGCTGCTGGCATCGCGGGAGGACAAAAGTATAACTCTGTTTCAGAGAGGTTAGTGCCCCCTACTGATAACTCCTGATCCCATTACGAGTAAGGAATTTGGGGTTCTCAGGGTGGAGGGGTCGCCTCATCCAAGTCGAGCTCACGACTGATCCTGCGTAGCGACTGGAATTGACGGACCCCTGGTTGCGGCGTGGAGTAGTGACTGACCTGAACGTGTGCATTGCCCGAGATCATTCCCTTGACGGGACAACTCAGTGAAGGGTTGTTTCACTTTAACGGTGAGCTTGGTGTGGGTGGTGCGTGCCCGTGATCCGGCATTTTGGAGGCAAGAGATTGGTGGAGCGAACGAATACATTTGTGAAGATCGCAAACCCTCCGGGCGGCGAGGTAGCCACTAGAGATGAGATTACAGCAAAGCGAGAGCTTGGAATCCATCTGTGCAGATTTTTAAATGTTGTCCCTTCGTATGCGCGAGTTTTCCCTGGGTTTCTGTGGCAGCCACTCATTCATGGAATCAGCCAAACATCCCGATGGGGGACTCTCCTGAATAATAATAGTCCTATGTATATACTGTGCAGCTAAAAACTCAACGTATCATTGCATCACAAATACATGCCTCATGCCCATGGTTGAAAGAAAACCCTTGAGGGAACATCAATGGTCAAAAATAATGTGCAATGCTTTCGAGTGCCCTGCAAATGAGTGTTAGAGCTGGAACACATGTATTAGGGTACTGTATTGCAAAACAAAAGATCCTTTATATTCTATGAAACAATTTCAAAGTATTCTGCTTCTTCTATTATTTTCCTTGTGTCCATAGGCAAGCGTCTCTGCGTATCAAAACTCTTTTTCAGGAGGTTCCTATCAGGTTTTCGGGTTACTCTTTGGTTCTTTCGGTAAAGTCACGTAGAAAGAAAATGAATTAAATAATGGAATACGACGTTTCGATTGCAACGCAAGCAGTTGTCATCAGGTAGAACTAAATTTGAGAGAGAGACAAAACACAGACACGGAGACACACAGACAGACACAAAAGCAGAGAGAGACTCACACAGAGACACAGACAGACACATAAGCAGAGAGAGACTCACACAGAGACAAACAGAGAGACACAGAGACACACAGAGAGAGACACACAACATAGACACACAGACAGACAAGCAGAGAGAGACAACACAGAGACACACATAGAGACACACAAGCAGAGAGAGACTCACACAGAGACAAACAGAGAGAGAGACACAACATAGACACACAGAGAGAGACACAGAGAGAGAGACACAGAGACACACAGAGAGAGACACACAACATATACACACAGACAGACACACAAGCAGAGAGAGACAACACAGAGACACACATGGAGACACAAGCAGAGAGAGACAACACAAGCAGAGAGAGACAACACAGAGACACACAGAGAGACACACAGACAGAGAGAGACAACACAGAGACACACAACATAGACACACAGAGACCCATGTTTTCGGGTGTTGTTGCTGCTGTGTGTAATGTCAATTGAGTAATTTGCAGGTAAACTTTCAGCATTGGTATGCTTGACCAATACCGGTTATATTGTATGTGTGTGTTTATTTGTTTGTTTTTTTAGCCATGGACGGATACCCAAAACACCTGGGTGAAAACCCACGCAAAACAGGGGGAGAACAAAACCAACTCCGTCAAGAAAAAAAGGGCGTCCGATTCGGGAATCAAACCCAGGCCCTTCTACCCGTGAGACACGAGTGATATCCCCACGCCACCCTTGCCCGCCAGGATCTCTTTCACGATTGCAATAGACCCGACCGTTCAGTTTCATCGCAGCATTTTGAGATTGCACGCCGCAGAAGGAAAAAAAAACAAAATCCTCTCGTCAGATTTGCAACAAATGTGGTCTGTCGACAGTTTATCAGAACAATTGGTGCCTTGAAACGATATGGTGCCCCAGACCATAGGTCAAGGACAAGGTCAGAGTCAATTTTAAAAATGTCAGGAATCCAAGGCTTAAATTAAACGTGCGCAAGCAAATAAGCGGGAATAATGAGCCATTGCTTCTAGCGGGAACAATTTCCGCGTAACAAGAAATAATGAAAGGAGATCTAATCATCCTTTTAATTGACCCTCCAACACACTATAGCCTCAGACGGTCGCAAAGCTGTGACAAAAACTGGATTGTCATCACATATTTATACTCGGCCTTGAAATGGCAGTTCAATCTAAAGTGGCTCAAGACATTTAACCATCATTTAAGCCACAAAACAGTGAAAGTGCCCAATAAAATACCCTTCAGAGCCAACGTAAGAGTCATTTTTTGCTGAGCTGTTTCAATTGCCAGTCAGTCGCTCAGCTGGCATCACCCCCTTTAGGATTCAATGAACAAATTTCCCCATGGAAAGAATGGACGTTTGGCGCTCTGTGTGACAATAACGCGAATCTCGGTGTCATGATGAAAATGGTGACATATTTTACGTGAATGGCAGCGATGGAAAATGCGCACAAATACAATAAACTTTTTTCTTCTTCTTTTTTAAGCAAAACCTTCACAAGAATACGCATCTTGTCATTATTAGAACGCACAAGCCTTCATGGGCAAATACTGTACACCACCCATCACCTTTGGGTTAAAATGCGCATCGTGCGAAGTGTGAGCCTTATATAAGATAGAGATAAAAAAAGGTGCGACCCTGATAATTTCTTGCTCATGCCACTGTTGGAAGAAGGGCATCCAGGAGAGAGGGTATCCGGCCGACACTTCCACGGCGGCCAGATGTCTTGGAAGAGGCGGGAGGACCCGTGCATTGCCCCACCACACGTGGGCACACCGCAGGTCTGTGGTGTGCCCATTCATACTGCTTGCTGAGCCTAATACAGTATGAATTTCCTGTTATTGGAAAGTGTGAATGATGATAATGGTGATGAAGTGTTTTGCAAGCAAACTGTTTCTACACCACTGCCAACCGATCCCTTGCGGGGTATTTCGTCTCTAGAACTTTCATTGCTACCATGTGCCGCAAGATTACTTATTTTCGCTCTGCAAACAGACACCCGAACATGCATTCATAATGCAAAACAGCCAACAACAGTCGAGTAATAGCAGGTCAGGGTTGGGGAGCCTCCACATCAATCTGCTCCACACTATCTGATGGCCACGTGGTGTGTGTGTGTGCGCCCGACCACTCAGTTGTCTATCGTCGCCATCTCCGTTCAGCAGCACGTGGTGACACGCTGATCGTTCGGCACACTCAGACAGCGAGATTTGGACCTGGCAGCTTTGCGGTTAGCGGCCCATTGGCCTGGAACTCGCTACCCACTCACTCACCTACTCACCCACCCACTAACCTACTCAGTAGTCCATCAGTCTGAAACTCACCACCCACTCACTCACCTACTCACCCACCCACTAACCTACTCACCCGCCCACTAGCCTACTCAGTAGTCCATCAGCCTGAAACTCACCACCCACTCACTCACCTACTCAACCACCCACTCACCTACTCAGTAGTCCATCAGCCTGAAACTCACCACCCACTCACTCACCTACTCACCCACCCACTCACCTACTCAGTAGTCCATCAGCCTGAAACTCACCACCCACTCACTCACCTACTCACCCACCCACTCACCTACTCAGTAGTCCATGAGACTGGAACTCACCACCCACTCACTCACCTACTCACCCACCCACTAACCTACTCAGTAGTCCATCGGCCTGAAACTCACCACCCACTCACTCACCTACTCACCCACCCACTCACCTACTCAGTAATCCATCGGCCTGGAACTCACCACCCACTCACTCACCTACTCACCCACCCATTAACCTACTCAGTAATCCATCGGCCTGGAACTCACCACCCACTCACTCACCTACTCACCCACCCACTCACCTACTCAGTAGTCCATCAGCCTCGAACTCACCTACCCACTCACTCACCTACTCACCCACCCACTAACCTACTCAGTAGTCCATCAGCCTCGAACTCACCACCCACTCACTCACCTACTCACCCACCCACTAACCTACTCAGTAGTCCATCGGCCTGTAACTCACCACCCACTCACTCACCTACACATCCACCCACTAACCTACTCAGTAGTCCATCAGCCTGAAACTCACCACCCACTCACTCACCTACTCACCCACCCACCCACCCACTAACCTACTCAGTAGTCCATCGGCCTGGAACTCACCACCCACTCACTCACCTACTCACCCACCCACCCACTAACCTACTCAGTAGTCCATCAGCCTCGAACTCACCTACCCACTCACTCACCTACTCACGCACCCACTCACCTACTCAGTAGTCCATCAGCCTGAAACTCACCACCCAAACACTCACCTACTCACCCACCCACCCACTAATCTACTCAGTAGTCCATCGGCCTGGAACTCACCACCCACTCACTCACCTACTCACCCACCCACTAGCCTACTCAGTAGTCCATCGGCCTGTAACTCACCACCC
Source organism: Petromyzon marinus (assembly GCF_048934315.1). NCBI lineage: Eukaryota > Metazoa > Chordata > Hyperoartia > Petromyzontiformes > Petromyzontidae > Petromyzon > Petromyzon marinus. Next base: position 2,878,583 of record NC_133668.1, on the reverse strand, counting down.
ACTCACTCACCTACTCACCCACCCACTAGCCTACTCAGTAGTCCATCGGCCTGTAACTCACCACCCACTCACTCACCTACTCACCCACCCACTAGCCTACTCAGTAGTCCATCGGCCTGTAACTCACCACCCACTCACTCACCTACTCACCCACCCACTAACCTACTCAGTTGTCCATCAGCCTGGAACTCACCACCCACTCACTCACCTACTCATCTACTCAGCAGTCCTCCAGCCTGGAACTAAACCTACCCGCTCACTCACCTACTCATGCACCCACTCACCTACTCACCGGTCCATCGACCTGGAACTCACCACCCGCTCACTCACCTACTCACGCACCCACTCACCTACTCAGTAGTCCACCAGCCTGGAACTAAACCTACCCGCTCACTCACCTACTCACGCACCCACTCACCTACTCAGTAGTCCACCAGCCTGGAACTAAACCTACCCGCTCACTCACCTACTCACCCACCCACTCACCTACTCAGCGGTCCATCGGCCTGGAACTCACTGCCGCTGTGTGATGTTTGAGACTCTTCACCGATAATTTACCAGTTCAGTAGTAAAAGATAGAAGTGTTCAATAGAGATAACAATGTATTGATTTTGTGCACTCGTGATAACCTAGGCTATAAGAGCTGTGCCTTTATGAATGTACTTACTTACTTTTGGATCTAGTAAAATAAAAACAAAGCAAAGACCTACTCAAAACAAGCATTGGGATTGTGTGCATCTACATCGGTGGTCCTGAGGCAGCGGAGTAAATTAAACAACCATATCGTGGGGACAACGCTCCCTCGTCAAGGGTGTCGATCACCTCCATACATTATTTTATTTAAGTCCTGGTTTGTGAGAGCCCGTTGATGACTATATCGGTTTCTAAATAATCAACCCTCTTTCCTTTTTTACGTTCTTAGAGCGCCTATAGAGCTCAGGGCACTTTGTGACGTAGATTGGAGAAACAACCTTGCGGATAATGCGGTCCAAATATCCATTCATCTTAACGGCCTGGTGTACGTGCTCCAGTTTACTGGCTAGGTGGTGTTGGTCAGAAATGCAGTGGGCCCTATGGTGTCGTGTTTTGATGAGGGAATTCTTCTGTGTCGGATGGTGGTGGGAATCAGGTTTCAGATAGGAATCTGTGTGGGTGGCTTTCCTGTAGACAGAGTGTCCCAAAGAGCCATCAGGTCTCTTCTCAAACAAAACATCCAGGAATGGTAGCTTACCATCCTTCTCCACTTCCATGGTGAATTTGATGGATGGGTGTATGGAATTAATGTGGTTGAGAAATTGGTTCAATGCTGGTAGGCCATGTGGCCAAATGACGAAAGTGTCATCCACATATCTCTTCCACAAGGAAGGACGTAAGGTGCATGTCTGGATGGCATCTGTTTCAAAATTCCCACTTCATTGATACTATCCACAATTACTCCATCTGGTTCTAAGGCTTTTCATCTTTCTGACTTTTCATTTTCAAACTGTGACAGGCGGTGATTATGTCTTCAGATGTGACATTGGAAACATCCTCCGCCTACTCAACCAAAAAATATTAATTTCCTTGGGTATATGATTTGTTTTGCTCTAAAGAGCTGCAGAGAATTCCTTAACATTTTCTACGACTCTCTCTCTCTCAAGCACTTCTATGGTTCAATCCTAGTCTCTTCGGGCCACAATTTATGAATTAATAATAATCAACTTGTACCGTGCACAGTAGCCGCTCACTCTCGCCGAGAGACAGAAGAGAGTGGCTTAGAGGGTGCAAGGAGGAACCAGAGACAGTGGAAAGGTCACAACCAGGCGATGAGCCGATGGAAAATTCCCCCCAGTCCTTCCCCAACTCCTGTGGTCCTCTATGTCCTGAGGTGTTATTGGCCAATCGATGGATGATAAGCGGGAGGAAACCGGAGCTCCCGGTGAAAAGCCATGCGTGCTTGGGGGTCGACGTTCTATCCCATACAGGTCGAGCAGGCGGAGTCTATAGTTCAGAATCAAAATCAGAATCTGTATTTATACTAGAGGAATCATCAATGTACCTTCTTTGTGCGTTCATGATCCCATTCCTTGTTATCAGATCTAAAATCATGTTTGTGTTGAGTGTCCCCCATTTGCTCATTATTTCCCCAATTATGTTACAGGAGTTCTATGTAAATAATGTTTTATTTTATATTTTAATAACTCTTCGCATATATCCATTTTTTTACGTGGATTTTGTAACGATAAGAGTTTCTTGGGCTAGGCTGCGTGCATGTAAAAGTGTAAAAAAAGCATTTTGTGGTTTCAGAAAAAGTTGCCCCATGTTTTCTTCAGCTCGCCACTTCTTGGGCACTATTCCATTACACTGTTCGTAGCAAAACACAGGGAAGAAAATATACTTGTGAAAAACAGCCAGGAAATGGGCTACACACTCAGTGAGTCTATTCAATTTCATTTTTCAGCTTATTTATTTTGGTATAGCCCTGTGAGCCATTCGGCTCTTGAATCGGGTGCAACCACAACAAACAAAAAACCAAAAACACGAACAAGAAAAACATCTTAAAGTGACTATGTGACTGTGCAAACAGAAAATCCATGGAAAAAAACCAGCAAAATATTCCTGAAAAAAGCACCGTACACCAACGCTGTGTGCAAAAAATCCCAGTGGGATGCAAGTCAAACAACAACAACCACAAGAAAACTTAGATTAAGGCCACTACAACATAACAAACATGTCCAAACCAAAAAACGTTTTCGAAATCACCAAAAAATAAAGCCATAATTGCAACGCCACAGTGATCACAGGGACTGCGACCGAATTTTTACAATAAACTACATAAATAACATGTAACACCAAATCCTAGAGCCATAGCTGGCTGCATGAGTTACTCCACAACAACAGAAGCATCAGTCGGAGTATCAAAATTTTCAATGCACCTTTAAGATCAGCACGCTAAATCAAAATACAGATAATACTTTGCAGCGTCATCCAGAGCGAAAACATTTCATTTTATTTTACGCCAATGAATAGCAGTGGCAGCTAGGGGTGTACACTAGAAACATCTTTCTAAAACAAAAAGTATGATCATGAAAAGCAACCGAAGCAAAAGCACTTACTAGTGCTTATGGACTCGAAACATGGAACTCTGACAAAGTACATGGGAGCAAAAGCTGAAAAGCGCACAAAGTAGCATGTAGAGATGCATGCTGGGTATTGCACTGAGAGACAAAAAGCTACACGTGGATAATGGAACAGACTCAAACTAGAGACAACACACCGACTCCTCGGGAAAAGTGTGTCGGCTTCTAGCAGAACACATCGCTATTACGCGTGACTGGTGATAGAAAGGAAGCCAAAAGAACGGTAATGCCCAAAGGAGACCTCCACCGTGGCGACGGAGTAAAAAGATTAGCTCGTGGGCACGTGGACTGTGACAGTGGAGGAACGTGAGATGATAACCTCTGCCCACTCATGATCTGGAGAGGGGGTTCATCTAGCACTGGATAGAACACGGCCGACGAAGATAGGACGCTGGCAGGGACCATATTCTCCCCGCGCACGACCGCTGTTTGTCGACTGCCCGCGAAGCGGCAGGCATTGTTTATTCACTGTGGAGCAATGTTGCTCTCGCACAGTTAGTACCCGCGTGAGGGTAACCGACACGACAGAGAAGCCTTTTGCAGAGTCAACCGCTCGCTGACCAGCGTACGAACTCGGAACCCTCCAATTGTGGGTTTGAGCAAGCTTTTGCGTACGTACTTATGTATGTATAACATATTTTGCACCGTACGTAGCCGACCATGCTAATGGGGGGGGGGTTGGGGGGGGGTTTAGGGAGTGGGGGGGGTGTGTGTGGAGGTGGTGGGGGGGGGTGGTGGGGGCATCGGGGGCCCAGCCCACCTCTCTCGCTGGCGTCATCCACCAGCACGATCTCCTTGAGGAGGTGTCGCGGGGAGCGGCCGATCACGCTGTGCAGCGTGCGCAGCAGCGTGCTCCACGCCTCGTTGTGGAACACGATGACCACCGTGGTGGCGGGCAGCCCGTCCGCGTACGCCTTCGTCTTGCACCTGGGCACACCGGTTTGCAATGCGGGGCGTCGGCGAGGCTGCGGCTTTGGCGTGGTAAATTTTTTGTATTTAATATCTTTTTGGTTAAAAGGGAAAAAAAAATAATGGGCGGACAAGGTGCAAGAAGTTTAAAAAAAAAAAGTACGATCATTAAAGTAAAGGTCAAGGAATGAGGTGCACCACCAACAAATTTGCTCGCTTTTTTGTTTCAATCATTTTTTTTTTATAATTACAACTCAACACGAACTCGGCACAAAGCGGCTATCACAGGGCGAACGAACGCCCGAGGTTGGGCGCTGCGGGGCTTCGTGAAGGGGGAGAATTGGGCTCACTGCCCCACCACCCAGATTTGGGGACCACAAGCGAGGGCATAAAAAAGTTGATATGGGGAGTGGGAAAAGGGTCGGGAGAAGGACAACGGATGGGACAACAAAACCCACATGGGACAGGGCAGAAGAGGGGAAGGAGGGAGGGAGAACTGGGGGTGAGGAGGGGGACATTTTTACAAAATAAGTTGCCATATTTCTACATTTAAAAATAATCAAATTGTAGAGTGCATGGTTTCCATGGGACAGCCATATGACCCCTTCCAGCCCGCACCCAACGTGGTGTGCCATGAACAACAGATTTGTATTTTCGGCACCATGATGCACGGCATGTTTGAAAGAAAATAAGGGAAGTGCCTAATCTAATTTGCTTCTGCAGTGATTTCCAAGATTTCACTTGAGACGTTATCCAAACTCACGATGTTCACAAGGACCGTGACCCTCCCCCCCCCCCCAGACAGCATTCAGCACCGCCGTTGCCTGGGTGAACAGCAGGGTGGATCAACCAGAGCAGCCTGCTGGCGGGGGACCACTTTTCATTACAAGAATGCTTACATAAATAATGAAAGAAGTCTCGATTTAAAGCTTTCGTGACTGCAAGGATTCATCTTCTTTGGTTCTTTCGGTAAAGTCATGTAGAATGAGGACGAGTCTCGTCCCTTCACCTGATGAAGGCCGCTTGTGTTGTGGCCGAAACGTCGTGAGAATTTTATTGTGTTATTTTATTTTATCAATTTATTATTTTATTCTCATTCTACGTGACTTTACCGAAAGAACCAAAAGAAAATGAAAGAAGTCATCAATGTGTATTTGAGTTGAGTTGAGTAAAAACAATTCTGCCGTCTAATTTCGTTTTTTTGTTGTTTAATGTTTGCAATCATTGGAGTGAATGCGAATTTTAATGAGATCGTCTCTACGCCCTTTTCCCGTTCACGCTTTCTGGAATGCGCTTTTCACTTCTCGGTGCCCTACCTCCCATGAGCACGGTTGGCGACATGCGGTGTGAAAGAAGTTCAAAGGGCAAACGTACGTGACACACATACGTACCCTCATTGGGCCAATCCGAGCGTCCAACGGCAGTGACGTCACAGAGCACCACGCCAAATATTACAATCGAATTGGGTCATGACAATTGAACAAAACCAGCCTCGGTTTGTAAATAATGTTCCAGGAATTAATAGCCAGACCATAGCTGATAATGCAGTCCAGATGAGACAAACACAGCTATTACTCGACTGTCCTGATCAATGGGCTGTTCATTTATCCACTCAGGCATATGTATTATTATTAGATGTGGCTGTGGTTAGAAAGCAGCACCGTTTGTATCGTATTTCATGTTCAGGATCAGAGGGAGATGTGCGGAACTGCTATCACACAACGTCCTGCCATTGACACGAACGCTTATTTGAAAGCCAATGGGTATCAGGAAAGACAAGTTACAATCTCAGTGAAGAAATAAAAAATGCTTTAAGAGGAATAATGTAATCAGCCACACATAAAACATTCATCACAGGTCTTTTTGTGGCACTTTGATGTCATTAAAGAAAGGAGATTACAATGAAATTCACCAAAAAAGTTGTGTCGGAGTAAAACAGAGGCATGCCATGCAAAATTGATGTTACTAAAAAAGCTCATGACAAAATGGTTTTAGATTATTCAAATTAACTTGTAGCATTTAAATACATCATCAACACTTAAGACATATCTAGGTGGTGAAGGTAAAAGGTACAGCCCTGAAATCCCTTCCTCGTTTGTTGTGAAAATTCGGTCACAGTTCCTATAATCACTGTTATATTGCTTTTATGGCTTTATTTTGGTGATTTCGAAAAGTTTTTTTGGTTTGGCCATGTTTGTTTGTTGTAGTACGGAGTTAAACTGAGGGCCAAAATCTAAGCTGTCTTGTAGTTGTTGTTTGACTTGCATCCCTACTGGGATTTTTGCACACAGCGTTGGTGTACGGTGCTATTTCAGGAATATTTTGATGTTTTTTTCCTGGATTTTCTGTTTGCACAGTCACACAGTCACTTTAAGATGTTTTCTTGTTCATGTTTTTTGTTTGTTGCGGTTGCACCTGATTCAAGAGTCGAACGGCTCACAGGGCTATACCAAATAAATGCAAATAAATAAATGAAACTGCTGGCAGAAGAAAATTCCCGCTAGATGGAGCTCGAGAGAGCCCCTCTTCCACCCAGTCCAGGTGTCTCGGGACAAGTGGGGGGGGGGTGCCCAAAATTGACCCACACGTGGCCTCACGATCGACTCACTTTGGTGTACCCAATGCCGACCCAGTGCCGGATTATCGTAGCTACATGTGTAGTAGCTACATGTGTAGTAGCTACATGTGTAGTAGCTACATGTGTAGTAGCTACATGTGTAGTAGCTACATGTGTAGTAGCTACATGTGTAGTAGCTACATGTGTAGTAGCTACATGTGTAGTAGCTACATGTGTAGTAGCTACATGTGTAGTAGCTACATGTGTAGTAGCTACATGTGTAGTAGCTACATGTGTAGTAGCTACATGTGTAGTAGCTACATGTGTAGTCGCTACGGGCCCTGCACTTTCAAGGGCCCCACGCTAAATGCTTTCAAGCTATCAATTCTGTCTTGATTTGAAGCCTTCGTGACTGCAGGGATGCATAGTCTTTGGTTCTTTCGGTAAAGTCACGTACAAAAATAACAATAGATCACGACCTTTCGATCGCCACTCAAGCGATCGCGTGTGTGGCGATCGAAACGTCGTGATCTATTATTATTTTTCTACGTCACTTTACCGAAAGAACCAAAGACTATCAATTCTGGTTCAGTGATTCAGCACTTGCTCTATTACTATAGTACTATACTGCCTTCAACTTTTATGAACGACTGGGTGTTTAAGGTTAGCGATTTTGTCGTATTACCTGGCTGTATTGCAAATAAAAAAAATAAAATTACTTTACTATGCTACAGGCCCCGCAGTGTGCCGACTGCATATACAATTGATCAAAATACATTTCATCCATTGGAACACAAATGTATGGACCCTGCAGGAGACAATTATACAATGATCGAAACAATCCTTTCAAATAAGCACCATCGCTGCGTTGACCTTGATCTCCTCTCGAGCCAATGTGAACAATTTCCCCATCACCGCATAGTGCGTACACGCCAACCGCACAATGTGCGCGTTCCGAGGTTCTCGCCGCTTCGGAATCATTTCGGCCTCACTTTGGCTCAAATCGGCCGCACAACCATGTCGACGCATCGTGTCGGGCCACTTAGTCTATTCAGCAAAACAAAATTGACGAAGAACACGTCGATGGATCGAGCGGAGCTGGAGGAGGAGTGAGCGTGGCGAGGGAGGCTGTTTAAATAGCGGGACGCATATGCACGCGCGTGTGTTGAACTTCTTTCGCACCATTAGTCGCCAACCGTGCTCATCGAAGGTGCGGGATCACCGGATTGGAGAGCGGTGCGAATACAGATCGACGTGCAGCAGCGGCACGGACGGACGAACGGACGGACGGATGGAAGGGCAGCACGAGTATTTCAAGGGCGTGGGGGGCTGAGATAGATGGATGTGAGGAGATGATGCCACGAAGCCATGATCAGTACAAAAAAAACCGCCCCAATTTTTTTTTGGGGGGTGGGTGGGGGGGAAGAGCATCGAGAGCCACGCTCGTGTGCCGTAACGCGGCATGAGTTTTCAGGAAGCAACGTGCCGCGCCCCCCGCCGCCACCGCCTACAACTCGTGATAGATACGCCGCGTGACTAAATTCGCATTATTTTGTCGTTCCGTCTCGCGCCGTGGTATTTCCAATATCAGCGCTATCAATGGCTGAAATGTTATCACTCATTCGAGAAAAAAAACGAATGAGTAACAAAGTGCTTGCTGCGCGGTGCTCCGAGCGTGGGTGGATGCCGAGGCATGGGGGTAATTCCCGAACGGGGATGGCTTTTCTGCTTGGCAAAACGAGCTGTGCTCCACCGTGCAATGTGTAAGACCTTGAAATATTAATGTTTAGGTTGACCATTATATCGAACGTAGTAGAAGTAGCATGGCCCTTTGTCAATGGACAGCTGGATAAAGGGCCTTGCCGCACCGTGCAGGTGGTCATGGAGGTTGCTTTTGGACATACTTCACCTTGCTAGTCAATTTGAGTTGAAGGCAGGCAGGTAATAGATGTGAAGGCTTAGAAGTACAGTGCTCTGCTGCCCACAACAAAGCATCCACAGCCTATAATGACTGGTATGCAAGGTTGTCGCCCATCCAAGCACTATCCAGTCTCAACCATGCTTAGCTTCCGAAATCTGATAAGATAGGGCACATTCAGGCAGATATGGTAATTGGCGTTAAATTCTCACGTGTGCACTCAACAGGACTCTTAAACTGAATATGCTGATCGATATACCAATATGGTGACACATTGAGTATCATCGACATATACTTCCACGTGCGTACATGTAGCGTCATATGTGCGTGCGTATTGACACGTACAATCTGTGTATATGTACATCCCGCGTAGCCTTTAACAGACTGTTGCGGCAAGAGCTGCAAGCAAGCGGCACCGATGATGGCCTGTACGGCAGGTCAGCGTAGCCAACACCACGTCCAAATGCCTTCGTCTCCACTATGCTGATGTACGCACTTGAAGTTGAGTCAACGTCAGGGAGGTCCAGGAAACGCCTCAAATATCCACCACTGTTATTGGGATGGAATCAAACTTAGGTCTCCGGGTTCGTAGCCCAGCGCGCTAACCGCTACGCGGTCGCTCTCAACGGTATACGTAGACACACAGACGCGCGTGCGTGCGTGCGTGGACGCATTTAACGCACGCCAATCTGAGTTCATTCGAAATCCCATACCTAGTTATGAACGTCAGAAGTTGCGAATGCAATGGCGGCTCGGAGTAGCTGTTTCATTGTCACCGAGGTCCGACCCCTGTCAGTCACCATTGTGACGGACGTACACGGGCAAGAGTGACTCCCCATATGCACCGAGTGTCCATCGCGATGCAGGAGGCACCGATGCTCTGGCTCTGCAATATTTCCCCCTTTCCTATTGCTTTTGCAGGGCGGAAGGCTCCAATGCTTTTGTCGGGGAACAAAAAAAAACTGCGACACGGCATTAATAATGTATAATCCGTCACCACAGCATCGGCAAAATGTTGCCTTTCCCTGTACGGGTTCCGTCACCACCATTATTGGGTCATTATTTCAGCGTCACTGAATTATTATTACTACGACATTGTTATACTTGTTGTTTATCATTATTAAATAAAAAAAGCTCGTGTTGCTGCTCCGTGCCGGGGAAATTTACAGGAAATGTTTTGACTCGGACTTGGAGCATCGTAACAACTTGTGTTGCCCGCGTGAGGATATGCCTGACGTGCGCGCACAATGAGTTTCTTTTGCCACCATTAAAGAAACGGGGTGACTTTCCCCGTCAAAACAAATCACGCCCTAACAAAGGCAATAAAGTGGTGGCTAAATGAGCACATTATTTACAGTTATGTATGGGCATTTTTTTAAAAAAATGTGCCCTCAAGTGCCACTTGAGACAACCAACAGGCTACCAAACTGCCCTACTTCTGAAAAGGATCTTTGTGGGTCAAATTACACCATGTCCATGGGCAGGCCACGTGGCATTAAAGAAAGTCAGTACCCTACTGGTGGGCAATCGGTAGTCCGATCGTGTTCTTGTACTGTTTGTTGTTGTAATGTTCTGACCTGCCTCTACTGGACATCTGTAAAAAAAGAGCTTTATAGCTCATCGTATTCTTCCTGTATAAATAAAGATTCTGGTTGGCTATGTCAGGTGCGAAAGGAGTTCCACATGCATACATACATACGGCAAGGGCCAGCACCAAGCCCCTGCAATTTGTCTCCCCAGTGGCGATGTTTACACATCGCGCCAGGTACTCATTTGAGGTAGTGATGATCAGAAACGGCTAGAGTTAGAGGTGTGTGCATTGCTCAAAGAGGCAACCTGGTGACTCAGTCATTGCCCAAGTGCACCATGGGTAAACCTGCCACTGAGCCGGAAAGAAAGATGCCAGCGCAGTAATACGTTTGGTGTGCCAATATGCCCGGGGATGTGAGCCGACCCAGTCACAATAATAAAGTTATTACTTCTGATATAATGGCCTCTTCTCCAAGGGTATCATTTGCAAGTCAAAGTGCTGCCTGAGTAATAACCCAGAGGGTGCAAACATATACCAGTGGCTTCTCCAAATGAAATTATCAAAACCACAGAACTTCCATTCTGCCCTTTTTTTTTATTTCACTACTTATCACTAATGGCGGCCCTGTGATTTGGTATCATCAACAAAGACCACACACCCTTTTTGTTAGGTAAATATGATAACGTTTCAGAGGATAATCATTGATACAATCACTGGTAGTATTGCTGGCACAGGTCTGTGGCCAATTTAATGGGTGGACACATGGTGTGAGGCAGCCTGGGCTTCAACACAACCTAATTAGACAATGAGCAAGCTGGCATATGGACCTTCCGTAGCTGCAGGGCAGCTTGTAAGGTGTGCAGTACATACAGAAGGGGATACATACAATGAACTTACCAAGGGGTTTGCTGGAATCAAAACCGTGCCACATCCGTACTCAATTAATTGCATTGAAACTGGCATCTGTGGATGACATCTCTAATACACTACAGATGGAGATTTCCATTGATCACACGTAAATTATTGTAAAGATTTGTAGGTTCGTAAGCTGTTTAAGCGTACATCTGTCACTGTTATTCTTCCAAAAGCCTCTCTCACAGCACGCTTTCTAAATTGGCCGGCTTTTGTATAAAACTGGAGGTCCAGATTCTACTGGGAACCTTGGTGTAATTAGCTCTCTGTCGTTTGTCCGCACTCAGTAACGCCCAAGGTTGCAGTGTCCTAGCTGCCAAATGAAGGACAACTTCCGCAGCCGTCACACTAAATCAACTCTCCCAGGGAGGCTTCAGATGAACCCAATCCAGGCAAATTTATTCACAGCCAAAAAAGCAGCCCCAGCAACCAACAGCCAAAACCAGATGAGGCATCAAAAAAACCCCACCGCACTTCCACTCACTGTATGCAACACAACGCTCGCTATCGCCAATACAGCTGGCGCATCTAACCCGCTACGCAAACCTGCAATAACCAAATACCGCAGGGAGCAATCCAGATTTGGCCTTTATTTACCACGTGAGAAAATATTTACATTCAATTAATGCACCCTCCGCGGCTTTTTTTTATTTTTCATGTATATAAGCACACCGATTCAGCGATGCAGCCACAAAATCTCCATTGTTGTATCACGCCTGTTAAATACGTTAAAACGTGCGATGGCATTTGTGATTAATGTCGCCCTGCTTTTGACCCATAGTCCTCCTTGCAGGAAGAGATATTGCATCGCAATGGGCTCTTACCTGGTTATAAATAAAAGCGGCTGATTGATTTATACCCAGGGATTTTTTTTTTACTTTGCACAAATACACCTGAAACACTTCAGATACGCCCGCAGGCACCGCGCACTCGTAACCTCTCCAACGGGGCCCCCTTTAATTATATCCCCGTCACCTCGGCCCCCCCCCCCCCTCATAGTCGGGCCACATCGTGCCCTGTGGAGCCCTCGCCGCAATGGAGGTTAATCTTAAAAACACGGGGAACGAGGTCGTCAAGACACGAGCTCTGTGCATTAACCGTCTCACAATTACGCAGTCTTAACAACGTTCGTCACAAGCTGTCGTCGCAGAATGTGGTGACCCGCTTCAACGTATTTACGAAATACTTGTCAAACACCCGGCGGGTTTTTCAATATGAGCGACGGATTTTTTTTCTTTCTAACTAATATAACGATTAACATCTGTCTGACGGCACCCTCGGTGATGCTCATTTTGTCTGCCCCCTTGTATGAATCTACGTCTAACTTCTTTCGCACCGTACGTAGCCCACCGTGCCAATCGGTGGTGCCGGGACCGTATACTGAAATGCCATCACTCTTTTGCCGATGGCATTTATCTGGTCTCATCACCACACCTTGAGCTATGGTCTTCGAATTACAAAGGGAACTGGTAATAATGAGAATGCCTACCAATAAGTCAGCATTGGACAATGTATATTTAAAACGGTTTGAAAAGATTGTCCAAGATACATCTGAATGGCTAATCTGGTCTCTTGATTGATTACTTGGTTTAACAAAATTAACTTGAAGCATGAATCTTATTAATGATGATCATCATCATTTCCGGCTACGGTCAATCCACTGCTACATGAAGGGGTTCCCAAGCAGTCGCCGACTCTCATGGTCTTACGGAGGCAACAATGATCAAGAGCGTTTGAAATCTGAACGTAATACTGCGGCGACTCTCGTTCATGCAATTGAATTTACAAAACGTTTTGGTGAATACAATAAAAAAAAACTGTCATGCAATTTATGGGAGTCTAAAGTATGCACTTGGTGGCTGATGTTAAACTGTGGGAGGAGCATTAATAAATAAAGCGATAATTGACCTTTCTTTTCATTATACTTACCCTTGGCTGATTTCAGTGCTTCAACTGTTCAGGTATTGAAAACGATTGCAAAAACACATACTCTGCGCACAAAAGCCGATTAAAAAAACGATTTGCAGGCATGCAAAAATCACGTCCTGTAAATAAGAGTACGCAATGTTACGGGACATAACGATTAAAGCATTAGATGGCCCACATAGAGCTAATGATGGGGAAATGTATAATAATTACATTTTATATAGCTTCATGAATACAATTGCATCTCAGAACGCTTTGCAATAATTTCCATATTTAAATCAAAGAAGGGGCTAAAACCCCATCAAATTACCTCGTGCACAACATTCCCGAGTTCCGAAATCAACAAAATTACATGTAATAGTCTGGGTGACCGTCAATGTATACTATGCATTAATTCAATAAATACTATACTCCAAATTATATTTAGAATAACGGAGCAGTTTGGTGCAGTTGAATGTGGAGAATTTTGAGATTGGCTCCTATTTAGTTATTTAGATATTTGGATACTTATAAATCTGAATTTCATTGCATGTTATCTCCCTCACTTGGGACGCAGATGGTTATGGGTTCGATCCCGACCCTGACAATGCCCGTTGTATATTTGGAGTTCTCTGGTTTCATCTCTGTCCGTGGTGGTGTGTGTTTTTTCCTCCGGCTCCTCCGGTTTTACCGCCCACGATGTATTCCCACATATGACGATACAAGCCACCTCGATGAGTTATCTCGTGTGGCCAGGTTGCCTCTGAGAAAGCGCTAACAGCTCCGTGGGCTTTTACCTGCTCAAATAAAATAAGAGGCAGTTGCATTGAAAAATGTATTTTCGCAAATGTGCTGTCCTTAAAAAAAAGGGTGTTCTACAGTGCGTTTTTGTGTACTGACGTATAACAAAGAGTAGTCAATACTTGAAAAAGAAACGAAATGGCAGGCTTATGCTGCAGTGGTGGCCACCGTCCCAGTCTTCATTGCAATTTCATACCAGCGCTTAAGATTTTAAGTCCTCTGTGTCCCAGTTCCAGCACACATGAACGGCACATCACAACGGCTGTTAGTTCGTCGTGTAAATTACATTGCACGGTTCTTTCGGACGCGAGGCTGTGTCTGCCAAAGAGGAATTCTTAACGAATGCATCAATGCATTATATAAGAAACGTTAATCACAGTCGCGCAATGTTATTGGGAAAAATATTATTAATTAGCGTCGTCCCGGACAACAAACGGCTTTTATTGGAATTATGTTTGCTATTTCTCGCTTGTTCCTTCTCAGATAAAAAAAACACAGTATACTATCTTATTCTCTTAATATAATTCGCAGTAACATATTTACTGAATTAATGCGCAATGTCTTCGTTAGCTCTATGTGGCGCAGGTGCACGTACGCTTTAATCGTCAGGAGTTATGCTCACATTGCATACTCTTTCATTTTAAATAAACATGCGTAAATAATTTGGGGAAACACGCAGCGTGTATAATTCATAACGTTTTCAACATTTTATGTTTCAATCAAATATGTTGTTTTGCATTTTACAATTAAAGCTGCATTATTAAATATTCATATATATATATCTCTTTCATGAATAAGACACAGCGGTAGATAATGAAGCTATTCAAGTAAGACTGCTGTCCACTGAGATTAGGCTTCGAATGCTCCGACTAGACTGGATTGCAGCTCGCAGATAATCCACTTTATTGACCTTCATAAACACAGACGCGCAGGCATTTCACACTGCCTGCCAAAATGACAGAGCCTGGACATTTAATGCCATCACAGTAATACTTAACTTGACAGACTAATGTTTGCAGCTTTCTATAAGGAACAATGGGAGTTATGGTTTTGTGATTGAGTCCCAAAAGAAACCCATCATCCAAAAAATTACAGTGCCCATCTGGTGAACTGATTGAGTTTTGCTTTTGATGACCCAGTCATGAGCATCAATCAACTGAAGCACATATGACAAACAGGATGGAAGCATGCTGCTAGACATTCTTGTTTATTAAACATTCGTGATTAGGATTACAAACGCTTCATCTATAGTGGCATCATATAAAGGCCTGTTTATATTCTGTACAGATGTAGTGACGTATATTGGGTCACCAGAGTAGATATGGCATAGAAGGGGGCCCGAGGGGGCAGGAGGCATGGTTCTGGCGACAGTCAGAGAGAGGGCAGTTGAGGACGTGACAGTCTGGGTGAACCAGAGAGGGCACGTGACCAGGACAGGATAATGAGGGGGGCGGGGGGGGGGGCAAAAGGTGGCGAGAGGCACACGTGATGTATGGCCCAGAACCTTATAGTAGGATATAGAAGGGGGCGTGGCTGAGGGCGGAGCCAGGCCACGCTCAGGGGCATAAAAGGGAGGTCCCGAGAGCTGATCGGGGCTGTCTGTTGGAATGGAACCCGTCGGTGCTACGTCTCTTCGATCCTTGGTCCTCGGTCTTCAGTCTTCACGCTCGGCATCGTGGGTCAGGCAGTGTGTTACTGACTGACCCGGTTGTGTAGTTACCCCGTTGTGGTCTAGTTAACCTGTTGTACGTTCATGCAGTTACCCTGTTGGGGTGTGAGAATAAACGTGTTGCCACCAAGTTCAAGTGTGTGCATCCGTGGAACCCCCTACACATATGTCACTTGAACTTCTTTCGCACCATGCTTAGCCATTCGTACTAATCGGAGATGATACTACACAGAAACATCATATTACTTTCATAATCGACATCACATTAAACATAATGCACATTTAATATTCCCTAATGTATGGCTTGCCACTAAAAGTGCACTTCCTGTCTTGCGCACAGCCGACTGCACATGAGAGTCACATTTTTTCCATGACGAGTGGAAGTACAATAATCCTAAATTTAGCCGAGGAAAAAAAATAGCAATGGTGATTTATATTCCTTAATTCCATACAATGAACCCCTGTCACTGATAATGCATTTCTGCTAAGCAGGTATCTGCTGAGCGCCAGAGGCAGCATCATCGCTCGTGCAAATCTAATCAATGGTCATTAACTTACCCAGGGTTTTATTAATTTACGGAAGACAATGTAGATATAAATGGAAGTCTTAAATGACAGGCGAGCTCCAATAGGCTGGCTGAGCAGCAGCACTGCGCTAATACCCCAAAGCAGCATTATACTTTGCAGAATATATATTTATTTAATCTTGCAAAAATCGCCGTTCTATTCTTTATTTCAAAAATTCCAGTACAAGTGATGTGAAGAAAAAAAAAGTAACAAAGGGAAAGATTTAATGAAATATGACAGCGAAAAAGAAAACTCAACCTGCATTTCCATCTGAATTTTCAGATCAGTGTTCGATTAGAAAGCAGAGTAGTAATTACATCCGGTATTGTGATTGTAGATGCCGCACGGTCGACACGACGAGCAAAACCATGCGGACATTTACACCGTGCACGCTAACGGTGGGCTGAATCCAAACACCTTGTGAACATTTAACTGGGATTTTAGTGTTGTTTTATTTCGTTTTGTAACGTGCGGAGGCCTGCGAGGCGAAGTAGAAATGTTGTCCTTGCCGTGACGCCGTGCGTGCTGTGGGTCACGCTCCCCATTACAGGCAGCCTCCCCTTCTGCTCCACCCTTCTTATCGGCCATTCTGTTGCTTTATGAATGAACACAAAAGGACCTTGAGGTTGCAAAGTCTGGATATTCTGAGATTAGCCTCTCTGTATATATATAGAAAAATATATACCGTTATAAGGAATCGTTTTGAGCGTCTGACGTGTTGAAGGTAGCTGGAGAAAACCCGACGAAAACAAACAAACAAAAAAAACTCCGCGCAAGAATGACACAATAGATTTGATAAATAAAAATTGCCCTGTTTCTTCGCTGCTGCTGCTGCTGCTCAGGCTGGTTTCAGATACCAATGCATGCTTGGCTGCTCTCTGCTCTGCCATACAAACCGCCGTGGTGTCTAAATTCAATTCGTGCATGGGGGGGGGGGCGTGTAAAATTAGCGGTGTACAAGCAGGTTTGTGTTGGTAAAAAAACCACCGTGCTCTGGCCATGCTGACCCAAAACCCTTCAAGGTACGCAGCACATTAAGATGCTGTAACAGAATGCCATGCGCGCGTGTGTGTTTGCGTGTTTTTTTTTTGGCAGGGCCATTGTCTACTGGCTAAGAAAGCTTCCCATCAGAAAACCCATCACCTCCATGGCTCTTTAGATTGGCTGCCACTGCGCCCAGCTGGGTCTTTTAGCTTGGCCCACATGGCTAATTGTTCCGTGTCAGAATATTAAATGAAAGTGATGCAATATTACAAAATACATTCTTGCCTATGCATGAAAACAATCGACATTAGCCGCAGCTATTTATATAAATTCTCACAGGGTTAAAAAAAAACAAATACAAAGACTATCATTTTAAGTAATGACGTGTGGAGCATGAACTTACCTTGCTACTTTATAATTACTAGTAACCTTGACTCCCTTATCTTCATGTTTCTCCTCCATATAGCACTGAATGCCTGAGATTAACATTGATGTTTTGCAGTTACAAACCCGTTACCCTGCTGCTGTAATTTCTCATCATTCACAATGTGCACACAAATTCGCATGTACACAACACTAAATAAATAATAAGCACGCGCACAAAATATTACAGGCACACGATAAAACAGTCACACAACCGACACAACATCGACACTATTTCACAATGCTATATATCATGGTGGAATTCAAGTAACATTGGTGTCCCACTTAAATATGAAACAGCTCTGAATAGTATTCTTGGTTCTTTCGGTAAAGTCACGTAGAAGGGAAACAATAAAATAATACGTGACTTTACCGAAAGAACCAATAATATGAATCCCTGCAGTCACAAAAGCTTCAAATCAAAATTTAGCTCTGAATAGGATATATAACTATGTTTTTACATTATTTCCAGTGTTCTCGAAGACATCAGTATCATGGCCACCTGATTAAAGTGTTGCTTAATGGACCACTGTTTTAAGTGAAGGCTGACAGATGAAGCTACAACCACTTATTTCTCTCCAGCGGATATTAGAGGTGAAAGGGTTAATTCGGGCATTATTACGTTCGCACAAACGTTTAAGCATAGCTAAGCTGCACGAGTATGCCGTGACACTGGAAAGTATGCGTTACACGCAGAACTGGCGATAACACTTTTCTCAAGTAAAATGCATAGAAATTGGTTACTCGCAAGGCCACAGACACAATCTTTGGAAGGGCACTTTTGATTAAAATAAAAAAAACACTGGCTTCCCACATGGGTATGCGTGTGCAAGGATCCTCGACACAAGACAGCCGGAGAGCTCATTCAGAGTGCACAGCCGAGCGCTTTTTGAAGACAGCTCAGGGCGCATTGGAAACAGTCGGCAGTTAACATGAGCAAATTTAGACAACTTGTAGGGAGAACATTGGGGGATGGGAGAGGGAGGGAACTTACATTATTATTAAATAAAAAAAATGCTTTCACATTCACTGTAAAGTTAAATGGCAGCAGCGAGTTTCAAACAAAAGGGCTCTGATAAATCGAATCAGACACCACTTTGAGTAATAATTCAGGAAGTATTGTGCCGCTGGGGTTGGAGATGTCTCAAGAATGCCACGCACGCTCCACAAGGTTACACGCCTGTCGACCTTACAAACGATGAAGTTGAAGACGACGAAGAGGGTGCAATGTAGAGTAAATTGTTTACAGTTTCCAAGGGAAATATGGATTCACAACGGCAGATTGACAAATGGCAAAAAGGCCCCAAAAATGAACATGATGACTGCTGCCGAGTGCCAATGCTTCAAATACCCCACTGGATTGTACCAGAATTTGTGAGTGCACAAGCGTACGTATGAAAGACCCACCCGTACCGGTGGGGAACAAATATAACTGAAAACTAGAAATCAAAAAGCTCTTCCAATGAGAAAACGAATGTGTTCAAGCAAAATTCAAGCAGGGACTATGACCAAAGCATCCAGAATGCGCCCGACCTCAGCGGATCTCAGACGCTAAACAGCGCTGCAAATTACCAGCGTTTGGATACGCCGACCACAAAGCACAAAGCAGGTTGCTATAGCTATGTTGTGAGAAACAGAGGCATGTGCAGAAAAATCCATTGTTGTAATGCACACCTATGGTCCCATATATATGCTCCCTGCCTTCACCAAGCCGTGCTTACCAGTGTGATGAAGTATGATAAATTAAACCCCTCCACAACCCACAAGGCGTAGGAAGGCCCTCATCCAGCACTGGATTGATTGCACACGTAAAGGAATGCCCCAATGTCCACTTGTACTTATCACGCTCGGATATGTCGTGATAAACAAGTTGAACATCTTGTTTTTTAACGCGTGGTTACCCAGTCACATCAGCTCTAGGGCGTTACCTAGCTCACTGAACAGCGATTATAAGTCAATTAACATTAAATGCAATGTGTCTACGAGAACGTACATTCACTGTGCACGTGATAAAATGTTATTTAATTAAAAAAACGAGCACAAACTGGTTGGCACGGTGGTGATACAGTTTGTATCGGCGTAAATCATTTTTTTTATTCCAATAGTAGAGTCAAGGTCATTGTGCCTCTCTCTGCTTCAAGGAGCACCGAGGCAACAGTCAACTCCATTGTCAGCCCTGAGCCAATGATGCAAAGTCCACATTCCCATGGCAGGGCCCAGTGCCGGTTCGATATTCCCGGCGCGGCAGTTGATACTAAAACTAGAAACATTTTTTTTATATTACCAGTAAAGGCTCACCGAGCTATACATCTCTTTTTCAGAAGCAACCCGGCCACAAATGGTCACTCAACGAAGTGGCCCATCACGTGGAAATGTATGGCATCCAAAAACTCTAAACGCGTGTGTTGATTCTAAATGTGGAGAGAAAAACCGGAGGACCCGGAGCAAAATCCACACGGCCACAGGGAGAACAAGCACACTCCAAATATAGAGGCGTCGGGGTGAGGATCGAACCCACGACCCGTATACCAAGCGAGGCAGTTAACATCTCGCCACCATGATACAATGGCACGGTGTCTTCAATCCCCCCCCGCCTCTGTTCACCCAGCAGTATAAATGGGTCACACCGCAGTGAGGCAATCGGCAGGTCGTGAGTAGTGGGGTAAAGTGCGGCTACTCCCATCTCCCCCAAGATGTCTGGCCGGCGTGGAAGAGTAGGCCAAATACTCTGTAGGAGAGGCTCGCTGGAGTGCCCTCTCGTGGAGGTCCTTCTGCTAGCGGTGGAACTAGCATGCAATTGCAGCGCTGCACCTTTGAGCTATTGCCACCGATGACGTCCGACAACGTAGTGCTCATTTCATGGATTCCGGACGAAATCATTGGCAGAATCGGCCGTCGACCAGGATTTCAACTCGTAACCATCCGACTTTGAGCCGAGCGTTCCTGCCGCAGCACCATCTGCTGGCTCAACGGCGAACGAGGCAGCGTGGAGTCAAAAGTAAACCGCGGGTGTCATAAAGGGCGGTTGAAATTAGAGGCGAGCTTAACGCAATCCGTAATTACAATAATCGGTTTTCAAAACGTACCCGTCGAGGCGAACGTCTGGAAGAGACCTGTTTAGCGCGATCTTGTCGCTCACCAGCAGGTTAAACTGATTGATTTTGAACAAGTCCCTCATGTGCTCCTCCTCCACCTTGGGGATGTGCACAGCCTTGCCCATCTCCCCAGGGCCCTCTCGGGGACGGGAGATCGCGCCTGCACACACGTGCAGAGCACAAGCAACACACACGACACACACGTGGATTACGGACAGATCACACCCCAGCACCAAGACGCACGGGCAAACACACAGAGTACGGACGGACAGCGCAGCAGTCGATTTTTGTGGCAGACTTTTTTTTTATTGTTCTTGCAATTCCCACTATCTTCCTGCACCATAACGCTAACTCTTGCAGGCTGATAGGAAGCAGGTGGAGTCAGCAAATGTGGGAGAGAGAATGTAATTACTCTTGACTCATAGCAGTATAATTGTTCGAAGAACACGAACCAATAGTTTATGCTTTTTTTTCATTTACGTACTCTTCCCAAAACAAATTTCAAACAAAATAATATATTACATCAACGGCTACAATTAATAAAGGCTACCTGCAAAGACGGTAGGTTAGTTTTTTTTTACGTTGTACTTCCACCGGTGTCGCTACACATTGAACAGGTTATTCGTATTGTGAAAACCGTCTTGCAAAAACGGATACCAAACACACGCACAGAGCGATCCACAATGCAACATTGCTAATAATGCCGTTCTTCTGGTGATATGCAATATGTCACACTCAATATCTCGTCGGCTTCAAATGCTCCATATATACTTGACAGACCCACCGAGACGTCATACGTCTCCGACGAGAGCAGAGTTATTTTTTTTACTTTCTCATTCCCATTCAATTGTTGTTACAATTGTTATAATTGAGTACATTTGAATCGTGGCACCAAGGAGCCTATGGCTGCCACGTGGAGGACCGTCGAGTTGATGTCCCCTCTGTAACAACCACTGTGCACACTCCCGCAGCACACGAGCCAGCCATCACGGTGCAGTGTCAGGTTACACTTAACCAAGGCTTATCTGAAAATGGTGTCATTAATGGTTCCACTGGTCTTTGAAGTGCACTATTCAACCCTTAATACATTATTACAATTACAAGTAAGGCCATGCTCCAGGATATCCGTGCCACATGGATGGTCTAATTACGAGTCAATGTTTCTCATTAAAGGGAAAGTCTTCAATTAGTTCGAGGGAATTCAAATCCAGCAATTTTATAACGGCCGCGCATGTGTGTGTGTGTGGAGCGGTAGTGTAGCGGTTAGTGCGCTGCGCTACGAACCTGGTGACCCAAGTTCGATCCCTGCTCACGGCCAACACCAGCGACAATTATCTGAACCGATCCTGGGCTTCCCCTAGGTCGACTCAGCCTCATATGAGTCCCCGACGGCAGTGTAAAAACATCGCCACTGGGAAGACAAAGGCGGTCGGGCGTGGTGCTAGCCACCTACCCCCTCGTGTGCTGTGTCGGCCTTCATCGGTGTTACTCGCTAACAGCACTTGCCCCAACGGTGCGTTAAGGCTCTACGGGGACTCGTTGTCTTGTTTGTCTTTGTTAAAGACTCGGCGGCAAGAGGTTTGCAATGTACGTGGAGAGTCTCTGAAGCCGGCGTGCGGAAAGGAGCTTCCCACGTTCCCGTTTAAAATTATTTAAGAGAATCAAGGATATTCCGTAAGCTCTTTTAAAATATTAATAAAATGGTAATGGCAAGCCAACCTAAAAAAAAATGTCTCCCTCATGCATAATAAAACTGTCTATTCAAGTGCTAATCATATTCTTTAGAACACCCAACGCACACAGCACATACATTTTACAATAAACTTTCCTTTTTATTTAAAAAAAACACTATATTTGGCACCAAAGCAGCGGCTTCTTTATACACTCGAATTGCAAATAAAGCAGGACCATTAAGGTAGCACACGTCAGAGGGCAACATGTGTGAGAGAAGAACAATGTGAAAGGAATGGGCACAAGGAATGTTCCCATGTAGGGGAATAGCAGTTCCCTGCTATTTAATGAGAAACGTTATATTTCAAGCTAGAGTAATTCAAATTACATGTCACTTGATGTATTGAGCATAATATTACACATTTTCAATAGGTACACGCTACATTTTTTTCTTTCTCTGTGATAATGAAATACACAACATCAATTTTGCAGCCACTACAACGTAGCCGAAGGGGGATCTGTGCTCACTCAGAGCAGGGAGTCACCAATTTTCACTTTAAGCACGGAGCTGTACAGTGATGGAAAAAAGTATTTGATCCCCTGCTGAGTTTGTACGTTTGCCCACTGACAAATAAATGATCAGTCTATCATTTTAATGGTAGGTTTATTTGAACAGTGAGAGACAGAATAACAACAACAAAATCCAGAAATGCGCATGTCAAAAATGTTATAAATTGATTTGCATTTTAATGAGGGAAATAAGTATTTGACCCCTCTGCAAAACATGACTTAGTACTTGGTGGCAAAACCCTTGTTGGCAAATCACAGAGGTCAGACGTTTCTTGTAGTTGGCCACAAGGTTTGCACACATCTCCTCTTTGCAGATCTTCTCCAAGTCATTAAGGTTTCGAGGCTGACGTTTGGCAACTCGAATCTTCAGCTCCCTCCACAGATTTTTCTATGGGATTAAGGTCTGGAGACTGGCTAGGCCCCTCCAGAACCTTAATGTGCTTCTTCTTGAGCCACTCCTTTGTTGCCTTGGCCGTGTGTTTTGGGTCATTGTCATGCTGGAATACCCATCCACGACTCATTTTCAATGCCCTGGCTGAGGGAAGGAGGTTCTCACCCAAGATTTGACGGTACATGGCCCCGTCCATCGTCCGTTTTGATGCGGTGAAGTTGTCCTGTCCCCTTAGCAGAAAAACACCCCCAAAGCATAATGTTTCCACCTCCATGTTTGATGGTGGGGATGGTGTTCGTGGGGTCATAGGCAGCATTCCTCCTCCTCCTCCAAACACGGCGAATTGAGTTGATGCCAAAGAGCTCCATTTTGGTCTCATCTGACCACAACACTTGCACCCAGTTGTCCTCTGAATCATTCAGATGTTCATTGGCAAACTTCAGACGGGCATGTATATGTGCTTTCTTGAGCAGGGGGACCTTGCGGGCGCTGCAGGATTTCAGTCCTTCACGGCGTAGTGTGTTACCAATTGTTTTCTTGGTGACTATGGTCCCAGCTGTCTTGAGATCATTGACAAGATCCTCCCGTGTAGTTCTGGGCTGATTCCTCACCGTTCTCATGATCATTGCAACTCCACGAAGTGAGATCTTGCATGGAGCCACAGGCCGAGGGAGATGACAGTTTTTTTGTGTTTCTTCCATTTGCGAATAATCGCACCAACTGTTGTCACCTTCTCACCAAGCTGCTTGGCAATGGTCTTGTAGCCCATTCCAGCCTTGTGTAGGTCTACAATCTTGTCCCTGACATCCTTGGAGAGCTCTTTGGTCTTGGCCATGGTGGAGAGTTTGGCATGTGATTGATTGATTGCTTCTGTGGATAGGTTTCTTTTATACAGGTAACAAGCTGAGATTAGGAGCACTCCCTTTAAGAGTGTGCTCCTAATCTCAGTTTGTTACCTGTATAAAAGACACCTGGGAGCCAGAAATATTTCTGATTGAAAGGGGGTCAAATACTTATTTCCCTCATTAAAATGCAAATCAATTTATAACATTTTTGACATGCGTTTTTCTGGATTTTTTTGTTGTTATTCTGTCTCGCACTGTTCAAATAAACCTACCATTAAAAATTATAGACTGATCATTTCTTTGTCAGTGGGCAAACGTATAAAATCAGCTGGGGATTAAATACTTTTTTCCCTCACTGTACATCAAGCAAAGCATCAAAAAGCATTGGTCACAATCAAAAAGAGACGTGAACACATCACAGCAATGTGCCTGGAGATATTAAACATGTGCAATGTTCGCCAGAACAAAAACACTAGACAATAATAATGTACAAGTATACAAATAAACTCGCACGTAGGTTAATTTAATGTTGGGCACAGGATGCCGAAAGCCCGTGCAAACGAACTTCCCGTTCAAAATTTGTATTTAGAGCATAACAAAAATGTAAGCTCTTTTGAAATATTCATAAAAGGGTAATTCCAGGCCAACCTAAATTTTATGAAAGGGTTTCATCATATATTATTTTGTATTAACGTTGCGATCATCTACACTTGTTTCAAACACCTACGCATATTCTCGAGGACATTAAATGCATAAGAGGTGAAAGCAGTTTTTTTTTGGTATAGCAACCCTGTACTTTCACAATAAGCTGTCCAATTTCTTTTCCATCCTGCCACTGTTTATCGCTACTGTGGTGCCCAGCTTACCGGTGACCGCCACCAAATTTGGCTGTTAAAAATCGATCACAGAAACCGGTACCAGCAAAGTGTAGTGCAGAGGGCTTGCACAGGTTGCACGCATTATGAGCATAAATGGTGTGTGCTATCAGCAACCCTGGTTATGACCGTGAAATAGAACCAAGACCTATATTACATGCGCACGCACACAACTCCAACATTCTCGCGCGCGTACACACACAAACATATACACTGTAAAGGCTCACAAACCAAAGGAAGAATGTTTCAGGGCATTATTTGTTTGATTTCGTTATTCTCTTTAAATTAGTTGACATCAAAAGGGAAACTTGGGAAGTGGCCTGCCTTCAACACTGCACTAAAAAGGCCGGTGATTGAATTCAACTTTACTATGCGACACAAATGTCCCCTTTTACTGCACATCAAATATCTGACCTGTGTTCTGTTTAATTGTGATCATACACAATGGCAATGCAAGCCCTGAATATATTTATATTGGGAAATCATAATTATACAGCCTTTTGTCAAACATCCTCATGCTGTGTCAGTCAAGGAGGTTATTTGACCATATTTCAGGACGTTGGTCAGTGCCAGTTAGTGAACGAGGGAAGGGGGGGGGGGGGGTGACTGGTCCAGATACCACTGACATTAATACTAATAAAAAATAAAATACGGTACATAACCAGGTGGAGTGGTGGTGCGGTGGTTAGGGCACTGCCCTCTGAGTTCGGAAGAATATATCAGTGGGGAGTGATATTTGAATCAGTCCTTGCCTCCGCCACTCCCTTTTCACCAATCCGCCATGACCAGCATGGTGAAGTATGGCCCAAACAACGCCTACGCCTGATGCAGTGTGGGGGAGGCCTTCACTCTACAGTGGATTGAGAGAGGAGTTTTAAATTACTATGACAGCACGTATAGGAATAGACGCTCCTTGACCAATGTCGGATAAAAATGTTCCCATAATCCCTTTCAATTTTCAGGTGATTAAAAGTAAGAAAAGTCAATTTCAATGTAGTATAAGCCGGTTATGAATATATGACCGTGCAACCCCCCCCATCCTCATCGTAAGCTACCGTGTTTATTAATCTATAATTGAACCACTGCTACATATAGATTCCGTCGGAGCTTTGTTAAAATAAAAAAAATGTAGGAGCTAAGTTATGCACCAAGGATGATTCAAGAAAGCGCCTCGCAACCAACACACGTGCAACATAGCAATGAAGACAGCATGTTGTGCATTACGACCGCCACTACCAGGATGACTCGATGAATTTGACGTGATTCAGGGTCACAGTTTCACGGCTGGTTGTCCCATTTCATTTGTACAGGTTTTGTTTATCACAGTTAGCCCGAATCTAACATCAGCATATCATTTGCATCAATTGAAAATAACCGAGTGTCACACAGCACAATTCGAGGCATGTATCATAAACATTGGTGTGTATATATTATTTTTCATCGAAATGATACATCTTTACAGGACTGCACCCTTTCGGAGCATGTCCACAATTGAGACGGCTGGGGTAATGCATTCATGAAATTTAAACAATTTAGCAGATTGGACCCAATACCAATCCGTCAGAGCAGGATTAAAATTAATATGTGCTGCTCCGCTGGCTGAGCTACGTACGTTCTGTATCCATCAGTGTCCCAATTCTGTTTTCTGGTGGCCCCGAACTAGAAAATTCCATGCTGCTGCTGTGATGGGGATTGGTCGCTCCCATAGGACAATCATTGTTAAATTCACAGCAGATTTTGCTCACCTGGTGATGATGCTCATTTTAACCGAACTCTGTGAAGTATTCAGATGAGCGTGTACGTATACATTGTGAACTTATTTCGCACTGTACGAAGCATACGTACGCTGTAATATAAGTTCTACATACGTACAACCGTGCTCATTGAAAATGTGGGGGGAAGGACAACAAACTAAACACCAAAAGTAGTTCTAAAGAAATTAGTTTTCAATCTAGCGTTAAAATTGCATAGCTCCAGTGGCTTCCTATACATACTGACCTTAGCTGGGATTTGAACTTATGTTCTCATGATGAGGAACCCTCCTGCTCTACACGAACATAACTTAAGTGGCAAGGAAAACCCCACCGATGCAGAGTTGCACTTGATCTTGGCCTTAATTCAGCAGGCAGTCACAGATATAATTAATTTGGTAGACTTCCTGGAAGTACAGTCAAGCTGATGCCGAAGATGATGATGCTAATGATGCTGATAGTGAGGTTAAAGCACGCAAGCTTTAAAAGCTTTTATCTAATGATATGTGGCAACATTGCAAAAATACTGAAAGGTATTTAATTTGCACCCATGGAAATGTATGTTACCCAACTCTGACACTCTACAAGTGTAGTGACCGACTCAGAGACACTAAGAGTAGGAGGCACTCTTGTTTATTAACACGGCCTGACAGTAACACTTAGTAACACGGTTCCCAGGTCAGGAGAGCTGGTAGACTGCTGTACTGGCGACGCCGAGATGGTGAAGACGGTGGCGGCGACGAAGACTCCAGCAGCAGCACGACGGGGATCCCACTCCATATGACAGTCCCGAGGTCCCCTTCCGGGGCCCCTCTTATACCGTCAGCGTGGCCTGGCTCCACCCCCGGCCACGGCCCCTTCTGGAACCTTCCAGCAGGTTCTCGATGTGCCCCTTCCATAACCTTTCCCCTTGATCAATCTCCGGTCTATCACGTGGCCTGCTGTCAGTCAGGGCTGCTGTAAACTAAGATCCCCTTCCCTGCCAGCAGCCAGCGCTATGCCGCTAAGTGACCGATTCTATGTCACTACACTAGTATTGTGAATGACTCAATATTTCATTTGTGAAGTGCTATAGGTCCCAAGAACGACTTATTCCCATATAGTATGGACTATATCATGTTTATATCTCTTATTATCTACGGATAGGGTTCAAGTTTAGCAGTCTAAAGTTTAGTATTCGTACACAAAACACATTTCCCAAATCTGTACAAAAATAACATCTGACATGTTTGGAATGCATGATGAAACACAATTCAAATGCATTGCAATTACTTGATAAATACTTACATTGTTGTGTTCTGGGCGGTAAAACAAAGCATGCGTTTATACTTTCCTTGAGTAGAATATTGTATCTTCTTTAGTTCTTTCGGTAAAGTCACAAAGCTCTGACGTCCCGACAGTTTTGTTCCCTCAACAAAACTGAAGAAGGGTACTTGTGCTGTGGCCGAAACGTCGTGAGAATTTTATTGTTTTATTTTATTATTTTATTCTCATTCTACGTGACTTTACCGAAAAAAACAAAGAAGATGAATCTTTGCAGTCACGAAAGCTTTAAATCGAAATAGAATATTGTAATTATGCATTCTTGACACTCCATGGAGGACTAATTAAAACATGTTGGACCAGTCGTTAAATATTCTGCTCAACGAGATGATGACGACAAAGATAATGATGATATTGTTGATGACCTAGCACAAGCTCACTGTATTTAACAGCTGACTGGGACAGTCATAGCCGAAGGCAGTACGTCTACTGTATTAGTGAAAGCATAGACCAAGGTGGAATATGATTAAGGACTAGAAAACATCAGTGGATAATTAACCACCATCATCCCCATCAGCCACGGTCAATCAAACGCTGGATGAAGGCCTCCCAAAGCTGGTGCCATTTTTCGTTATCCTGCGATGCAAATTATTCAACACTAACTCTTAAACCCACGGCATAAGGAGCGGCACCAATCACTCGTAATAAACTGGCAACGATGAACAGATTTTTTAAAAATATATTTATTTTGGCACGAACACTGAAAACCTCCAATATTTACACATGTAAACATATACTTAAACAGATCTGTTCCTAAGGTCCCCTTGGCTGTGAAAAATGCAATAAAGAAGCATGCGGGTATAAAGCCAAGCCACCGGCCACCATCTGGCACAACACAACGCAACGTGGCGCCATTCAGTTAGTCTCTGCCATGGAAACATTTAGCCGCAATCCCCACAAGCCAACTGCGTTTCTGTGAAAAATTGACATTATAAAGCTAATTGGGCACATTTCAAGCATTGAGGGAATTATGTCCAGTGTATCATTATAAAGACACACACTATAATTGTGTTTTTTTATTACGTTTGTACTTTTCAGCGACGACTGATAATATTTTGATGAACGTATGCAGCCCACACAATCCATTTGCATTTGATTTTAAATGGGCTTCAAGGTACCCTTCTTCTTAGCAGTATAATCACACCAAATGCTACATGATAGGCATATAATCTTCAGCATGGCCAATGCAGGAGGGACACCATCTGTAAAACCCCACGCTGCCACAGGCAGATTAATCGACAAAACATAATAAGACAATTTAGCAGCGAGCCATCCAATATTTAGCATTGAATTTGGGTATTTGGTAAACCATGACAGGAATGTAAACAGATACGTAAAGTTTAATACGTGAAGTAAACTTCGTGTTTTTCTTACTTTATTGTTGTCATATCCTCCACACGCTAACAGTATGGACTTGGGAAAATCTGTTGAATAATTATGAATGTTTTCCTCATTCACGTACAGCAAAGCATCACATTAACGAAGCAACGCTGAATAATTAATGAACAGACATTTACGTCACACATCCTGCATTGTCGTCTCATTTTTTATTATTAAATATGATCTTAAAAGTTTCGAATTGGGGCCGAACACAGATAAATGGTTGACAAGCTGAAAAAAGTGAAATAGGCCGGAGGTCAGCGATCCATATTTTAATTTATATTACATCATGATGTGACCCCCACGTACGAAATAATGTAACAATAACCCATTGTTGGCAGTCACTGTTCTGGTACGAAAGCTGTTAACATAATATTTTATCACAGGGCTCAAAATGCTTTCTCGATTACAAGCTCTAAAGAGCCGCATTACACACACAGGTGCGCATGATTCAATAAACACAGCAAGTGATGTGTAGCAGATTTAAGTGAAAACCATCCGAGCAGCCACACACAAGCACACACACACAAGCTCCTGCTTTCCTGTGACAGACACCCTCATCCCCACCCCACGGTAAAAGGGGATCTATCTGACACATGAAGGCCATATGCAGCCGAGAGCTACAGCGGCACGTGAAACTGGAGCTGCTATGAATCAGAGCTTCCTTAATACATTTTCCCACACAGCTCCAGATGGCTTTAACACGTCATGTAGCACGGAGCCCTCTCCCCAACTATCGGGCCCGGTTGGACACGCTCACTAAACCACACATCATGCACGATTCCCTACAGCCCAGCTGCACGTTCAAATAGTGGAAAGGTTCTCGCAGCATCAAACTCGACGAGCGGACGAAAATTGGAATCGGGAAATTGCAAGAATTACGGCACAATGACGATGGAAAATTGTGGGTAATAGTTCGAAAAATAGTCGCACGCTTTCATAGAAAATTTGCACTCTTTGTGTCGTGATATTACACGTAGGAGGGGAAAAAAATCACAAATACTTGATGTGTATGTTGCCCAAATGTCATATTATTCGTGATATATATTATTCAAGGAGAGACATTGCGACAAGGAAAAATTAGTTGGAGAAAGCAACAAACTATTTAAACTATTCACACAGTTTGCAAATTAGCCATCGAGGCTAACAGCCAATGGCACATAGGCGAGGGGAATCATTTGTAGTTTCGTCGGCTACAAGGCTGCATGAAATATATGACCTCACAGGAAGCTCATCCCAGGCACAGCACGCATTATCTGCATGCACATCGAGCCACGATCGACTACGAATGTACGGAACAACGTGTTTAATTTAAAATTCGGAAACAAACATCTGGATCAACATTGCCAATATTACAATGCAAATCCCTGACATGCAGACAGATGGTGCTACCTCCCGAGTAGTGGTAAAAATGTGATTGATACCGCATCCTTGGCTATAAAGAAAAATGTTTCAAGCTTTATCACGGTGTATGCATATGCAATGGCAAAGATAAAATTCATAGGTTAAGCTTTACAAGCACTTTACTCATTCCACCCCCTCCCCCCCCACCACTCTTTCACGAGACAGCTCATTCTGTGAGAGAAAATAAAAAGAGTGAGCGTGAATGGACAACTTCAGGAAAAAAAAGAGACTTCCAAAACTTCCCGTCCTCAGCTTGTCGTGCCAATGCCAGCCTATACAAACAATAGCACGATCCCCAAAGGCTCCCTAAATGTCGACGGTGTATTGTGCCTGAGATCGTTGCACGTTATCTGTTGTTTTGATCCTGTTTATTTTTTGTTATAAATCTACTTTGTACTCTGAGGGTTTTTTTTATGACGATAAAAAAGTATATATTTGAAAAAATGCACACAGTGACTCACAAGAAAAAAAAACAATTGCACAAGATAAAACACGCGTGTTCATAAGTATGCGGTACATTAATTTTATACATTCTAAATGTACATCCCGTTTGCCTATCCACTGTTGGTTGAGGGGGTTACCCATGCCATGTCAGCCACTTCAAGTTGATTAGCCATACTTCACCTTGCTGGTCAATGCAGGTTGGTGAAAGACGGAGAGGGGGGGGGGGCAGGTCCGATTGAGGTATCACTCGTCACTGACGTTAGCCGTGGCACAGGAATCGAAATGCGGTGGTCGGGGTTCGTCGTGCTAACCACCGCGCCGCCGCTCCGCCGACTCTGTACGTGCTACTTGCGCTTACATTCCAACCTCTTCTGATTATACTTCACTAATTCAACCTCCGCGGAGATTAGAAATCGTTAAATTGTTTTTTCAACATACATTAAAACACAATGCGTGAAATTTGCGAAATCAGCAGCAATTTCGAAAGCGTTACTCAATTTGCCAAACCTCCCCGTGTGGAGCTGAGATGGGCATCAAACTAATGAACTTCAAATCCCTGCTGTGACTTGTATTGTTTTTGCCCGTTTGACAATGATGGTTTGAGAAATTCGTACAAACTGCAAGTGAGCTAACGTTTCTCCTCCGTGTCGAATATGACCTTTCAGCATATGAACGCTAAAGTTAAGTAAAAAAAAATCGCTGTTAATGTGCCACATGCATAATACACGCAAGCACACTTTCACCAGACACACCATGACGTTTACACCAAAATCCACTCATGGTTGTACTATATTAGGACATAAAAGGTGCAAGAATCGCATGATAATTGAATGCACTGCTGTGCATGTAGACATAAGGCGTTGCGCTATTTTATACAAGTTCCTAAAACACCCCTGTTTCATTATAGAATTGCAAGTCAACTTTGTTGTGCACACGTACGTAAAGTATGACGGTATTTTCTTCACGTTGCATTTGCCGGATGATGATGAGGAGTCGTGACCTTAAAACGGAGACACGCTAGGGCACTGTATACTTTCATCAGCCTCAGAAATGCCATCCACATAGAGCGCAGTCAAAATGTTTCAACACCAGCCCATTGAAGTATCGTAACACTCAGGTTATGCTTTTTTTTACTTTAAAGACCCGTCACATCATGGAAGAATCATGCCAAAGTATAGACAAGGAAGTTAAGAGTTGGCGCACTACATCCAATATCCAATTTTCAAACCCTTTGGACTGGCCCGCGTAGACCTGCTTTATATAAATCATGTGATCATTACCTACTAAGGCAAGCCGTGATCATAAAAAAGAGATAAGTGCTGCTATCTCCCTGATAGATACTACAGCCATTAACATCATCACTACATTCCATTAAGCATTACCGGTGAAGCAATCCTCGGAGCACGTGACACACATCGCGGCTTCGCTCGAACCCTTCGGCACTGCCCAGAGTTCATCTTACCAATCCCTCTCGCAAGTTTTTTTCAAGCTCGCAACTTTTGAAAACTACAAATTACCAATCAACAAAATCTGTTACATTTTTAGAAGTATTCCTACGACTTAGGTGAAACTTTCAAAATGTGTTCTCTTTTTTTTATATATAAACAAGACTACAAAGCGAGGGTAAAAAAAATAATAATAATGTGAATGCAGAGGCAGAAAAGAAGCCCGGACCACAAGTCTTGTTTTGAGAAAATGTTTTAAACATTCAGCGGTGCACACTGTGCAGCCTTTGGTGACAGACTGTTGAAAATTGGAGATACCTTGCACAAGCTGTTTGTCCCAACCCTTTGAAACATCGACAGGGCTGCCTGCCACTGAATGGTCTGGCGGGCATTTGCATAAGCATTGCAAGGGAAACCCGCTGGCAGAAACGCGTTAAACGAGTTGCCGCTCACAATTGTAGGCTCCCGAAAAATAAATAGCAAAACGCAATTAAACGCAGGATTGTGGTCCAATTCAACTTGTGATATCAACAAAAAGGATTGATGTGTGGTGCGAGTCGGAGTGTAACGTTTATTTCATATTTCTCCACACCGTCCGTATAATTTAAAATACTCATGCTTTCTTGCAAGCTTTGGTAAGATTAAACATCGTCCGTGCACACGAATATGTACATACGAGAAGTGATCAGTAGACTTTAGCAATGCAATGTTGGCGATAAGCAGATTCACGCTAATTTTGTAATTTTATTTTCAATAAAATGATCACGGTGTGGTATGTCATGTAATTTGTATACCGAGCAGAGCTTCAAATAAGGACAAGAATTGTGATTGTGACATTTTTATTACATGCGCTAATATATGCACACGTGATTACATGTAATCTGGTATTTGTTTGTTATATTTTTGACATAATGCAATTTCATCAAGTAGACTAACGGGCAGAGACAGGCTCCGTCAGAGGCACTGTAAGACTTAGTTTTTATTTTCTACAAGGTTACATGTGGTGAAAGACTGTTTCAAGCTACGGCAGGCTTAGCAGTAAATTGGACCCCCATCAGAGCCAGACCCTAACAGCTGTGGCAGGACCTGCCAAAAAAAAAAGAGTTCTCCATTTCAGCCTGCGTTATCTCACGCGACCTAACACATCGCTTCAGCGGTAATGTACATTAACGGATGAAACTGTGAAAAGACAGGTGACCTACGCGGCGCAACGGACGGCGTACCGATGGCCATGCAAAGAGAAATGTAAAAGGGTATGTTAATGTCGACATATGCCAATGTCAAGGCTGAAATGTCACACCTGTGGCCCAGCCGAAGGGAATGCAAAGATGACATTTTTAGATGCTGCAATAAAGAATGAGACATGGAAAGCAATTTCGCTCTCTTCTTCGTTGTTAATGTTCGTGGCTAGTCAGCCTTGGACTGATCCTAAGGAATAGTGGTCAAATTGAATTCTAGATGGCAAAGATTATAGAGGTTAAAAAAAAAAGCTTTCAAGCTCCCCTGAACAGAATATCCTGAAGGCAGAATGTTCCTTCTGATCTCGTTTCTGCAATCACTACACTCTCTCCAAATAACTATTCAATTATCGACCAACAAATAAAACGTCTCATGTATCTCTGCATTGTTAACAAAATGTCTATATTTCTTAATTAAAAGAGATATCATAGAGTGCCGGGCTGCATTGTTACTGAAAAAGCTACAAAGTGCAATCCAATGAGACTCTCCGGTAGTCACTAAGGGTGGAAATGGTGCATCGATTGATTCGTATTAACTCTTGAAGCTCACGATACATACATCGAATACGCATGTGTAAGAATCGATGCTTTCAATGAATATGGCTTATACGAAATTGATTCATGTCGCACCTGCAGCCACTCATGGTGGTTAACATTCATCGACATATAGAGAAATTATAGATTTTTACTGCAACCATGAATTGTGACAAATCATCAAATCGGCGAATGGGTGAGTTGTTCCACCTCTGGTAGTCACAGTGAGTTATTGTATATTTTTATGGACAGCCATTCTGAGAAATAACATTTATTGGTGACATGGAAAATGCTCAGTCACAAATATTCTGGGGCAGGATAAGTCTGGGACAGGCTTTGATTTATACTGACAATTTAGTCGCTGCATAAAGTCATAAATACAAAGGTACTTCTTCTTGCACCCTCGGATTTATCACACACCATCACTAATAACAAATGTACGGACATGAAAGCAACACACTATTGTTCTGTAAAGGATTTCGCATTGTTCAGTATTATACAGAATCTTCAAAGTAACGTCCTTATTTCTGCATGTGAAATCAATGGAGTAAATCCCAACCGTTCATCAACAACTGCTGGTGAGAGCCTCCACACTTCGTGGCAGTTGTGGATTTTGTTTGACCATACTTCCCCACACTGATCAGTGCAGATTTGTGAAGGGGATCCCATCCAGGACCGGTTTTAAACTATCACTCGCCACTGACGTTAGCCATGGCTGGAAAGTGAGCCAACCACTGCACCACTGATGCACTGAGCATAATGTAAGAAATGCATGAGTGTAGTGTATGTAGATAACACACCCTTGTTCATGTCTGCGTGCATATCATGGAGGGAGCGGTTGTGTAAAAGAAGTTCAACATAAATACAAAGCGTGCTGCGTGAAGAACCCAGCGACCCGAGTTCGATTTCCGCTAACGACCAATAACAGTGGCGAATATTCAAACCAGTCCTGGGCCTCCCCTAGGTCGACTCAGCCTCAAATGAGTACCTGGTGCGGCATGTAAACATTGCCGCTGGAGAAGCAAAGGCGACCGGGCGGGCTACTGGCCACCCCCCCTCTTGTGTGCCATCTAAGCCTTCATAGGTGCTAGCTTACAGCACTTGCCCCAACAGTCTGTTAAGGCTGTACGGGGGTCTTTATCTTCATGCAGATTATAAGCGTGATGAGCTCTGAGTGACTGGAAACATTGCTTCAAATCAGTGCAATTAAATTGCAAATGATAAAAATCAAGAAGAGTAGCTCAGGGTGTATGGCAGAGAGAAAAGTGGATGCCAGCTATGATGGGTTTCACTGTTGTAAAAACACCTTCGGGCAATGCAAATCGTGAAGCCCTGCCACCGTCCCATTGTTGAAAAAGAACACCTGTACACGCATCGTGAATGGAACGTATGCTTATATGCCGGGTGTTTATGTGAACATGCCTGATGATGGCAGGCAATGCTCGTTACCCACATAAGTTGTTATTATGAGCTTTACCGAATGCTCAAAAACACCTGCAAGCAATCCAGCACAACACATATTTCATTGTACTGTATCAGCCATTTAGTTTAATTAGACCCTTCAAGGCGCATTTACATAAAACCCAAGCTCTTGCGTGAAGGCAGGAACGGCGGCGGTGTCAAATTCTATGACAAATGCATGTCAACATCATTAATTCCATGTCAGTGTTTTTTTTTTAAATTTACAGGAGAGTATTCCTCAAGCAGATCTTTTTCCTTCAAAACGAATGGGACAATCCGAGCGATACCCTTTACACGGCAATGAGGGCATACTTTACGTTGCGCATTCAAAGTGCTCGGCGCATAACCGCAGAAGAGTGGAATATAAATGCAAAGTGCCGACAATAGAGCGGATGGGATCGCGGAGCCAGGCCAGGGCACCCACCGTTAAGAACGGGAAGAAGACCCCGGGGCTTCTTGTCTTCGCACTTGTTGCACTCGCTGAAGTAGAGCAGTAGAAATCCGTCGAGCAGCACCCACACGAGCGACGTGGCGAGCACCACTTTGCAGTAGGCGACGCGTCGCATGGTGCACCGCAACACCGCCACAGCGGCGGCGTCTGGGTAGCTCCCCACCGCAGGTGCAGCCCCCCCACGTCCCACACCTCCCCACTACGCCCACCCCACCCCAGGCAAGAGGCGAAAGCGGAGATTCACGCTCGTTGTAACTGCGCCCACACCAAAGATTACAAATTTGCGATTCTAAAAATGTCTTGCCGCTGGTTATTGTTAAATGGCTTCGTGGCGTTGCTCTTGGTGCATTTATTTTAATGCCAAATATTATGACCTCCACGTGCAACCAACATGGCAATGCAGAAGGCCAGACCGCCCCGCTCCGTTCAATCCCTCCTGTTTTTGCGGAACAAAACTGCAGTGTGTGGTGGAGACCCACAAAATGACTTCATATCATTAGGAATTGAAGGCAACGGGCGCCAAGGTCATAGTCTGGTTATAGATCGCGTCATAACATTGCATTACGTGCCATCCACATTTTCAACTCGGGAGGCACGGACGAAGCTGGTATTATTTCTTAGACCTAGAAGAAAACGAAAGAAGAAAAGTACATATATTGCACGAGGTCAATTTACCATAACCTGCCACGTCAACGATAATCAACATAGAGCGCGCCGTATGCATGGCACGCCTTGCAGTATCGTGAATGGTTTAAAGTAAATAGTTTCTTTGACAATATATTTTTTAGAAGAAATGCATCAAAATGTAAATAATAAATGCTGCATAGTCACTTTCTGCACAAAAAAAATAGTATTTCAATGGGCACCACCATTTCACATGATTTCTGCGTTGCCAGAGGGGGTGCTTGTAACATTATGCAGGACTTGGGTAAGGTGTCACACGAAGGAATAAAGATGATAATAAAAATACAGCTAATGTCCAACAATAATAAGATCCTGACATCATTATTTTGGTAAATGGAATAATTACCATTAAACAAGGGGACCTTGGTCAACATTTAAAATTACATGTTGTATACTCATTTAAAATGTAAAATATAAACTGAATATTAAACCAAATCTGAAATAAATCCGTTATTCTGAACAAACATATGATGATAAATGCCTCAGAGTGAAAATTATTTTTTTTACAATTTAAAATATGCTTTGAAGCCTAATAATTAAAATCAGGCTTTTCACAAAAATGAAACGTTATACGTGATTGCAGTGCCCATTAACAAACACGTGCTATTTTTGTTGTCAATTCCATTTTACAGCTGCCCAGTTGATTATATTGACACTGCGTTATCGCCGAGCCAAAATTTGTGAACGCTCAAGGTTTTACATGAACGTTTATAGATGTGAAGAAACAAAGGCATTCAAGTGTAATTGTGCACCTCTTACAAAAGTTGTAAAGATCCTTTGTATTTGAATTGAGAAATTGAATTAACATTTTTTTACCCAACTTAATATAAACAGCATGGAATTAAAAAGTGACAGCTGAAAGTTGGTGTTGGTATTTATGTATTTTTCACAAGTTATTCATATCACACTTCCATATAAGAAACGTTGAACAAGCTAGGCAGTGTGAACACAACAATGCATTCTATGACAGACAAAAATATATTACTGTAGTATATCATGTATTCCACGGTACATGTATACAGTGTTCTTATTCCCCTGGGTGTTTTGTATAGACCATAATTTGTTTCGCAACTCGTTAGTCAGACTTCCCATTGCCTCTGGGTTCTGAGCATGCGGTGCTAATTTAGAGCTGAAAAAATATTACATCACGAAAATGTCACAAGTCAACGGTAAAAGCACTCCCGCCTCCCGTTTGGAAAGTGCTGCCAAGAAAAACGTCAAGCATACAACCAGTTTTACAATTCTATCACTAGTGACAGTGTTCTCATAAACAGATGTAGGCAACAGTATGGCTGCGTCTGCTGCATGCCTGACATTTTCATGGGAGGAAATGTAACTTTTTTATTTGCAAAATTCACAGAATAAACTGAGACTACTTATTTTATACACAACTCGCCAATATAGTCTCCAATTTTATACTACTGCTCGCGATAAAGGCATCTTTATTAGTTTCAAAAATCGTATGATCTACACATTTCTTTGGTCAATAAAAGTCGGTGTCTCCCAAATCAAGCCAGTATGGGGCATTGCTCTATGGAAATAATTGTCTGTCCATAAACAACCACTGTTGACTTCTCACCATGGACTCAGGTGGGATTATCGGGTGCAAATACTTATTCTAACACGATTTAGTTGACTTGGAATTTAGCAGCGACTACTTGCAAACCCACCTGGCCATTTATTAATTCTCCACCTTGTATTTTCGTAACCAATAATACCGAGCAATGGTGGTGAGATGTTAACTACCTCGCCTGGTATGCAGGTCGTGGGTTCGATTCAGACCCTGATTCCTGTATATTTGGAGTTTGCATGTCCTCCCCGTGGTCTTGTGGATATTGGCCTCCGATTTTTCCCTCCACATTTAGAAACACGCGTTTCAGAGGCTGCTATAAATTTCCAATTATTAAACGACTTTATTGAGCTATCATTTGTGGCCAAATTGCTTCTGAAAAACAGCTATATAGCTCAGTGGGCTTAACCTGGTAAAATACAGTTTTATTTTAACCGCATGCTCATGGTTATAGCTCGGGCATTGCTGGAGGT
Source organism: Petromyzon marinus (assembly GCF_048934315.1). Lineage (NCBI taxonomy): Eukaryota > Metazoa > Chordata > Hyperoartia > Petromyzontiformes > Petromyzontidae > Petromyzon > Petromyzon marinus. The sequence goes on along the minus strand of NC_133668.1, from coordinate 2,839,683 downwards.
AAGTGCCATAATGACTTAAAAGCAAAGTTTGAGTCAAAAGTGGGGAGTTAAGTTATAACTAGGAGGGGTTTTTTTTCCTTTAACAGGCATGAATTTTCTTGGCCAATTTCCCCAATCCACTTCATTAAAGTCGACTATATAAGTGATGCCGCCAATTTGTGGAGGGTAAAAAGTCCACCCGAAACCCCCCTGCACATAAGGTCAAATGTGGCTTTTTTTTACCACAGTCACAATTCGCTAAGGACACCCCAAACTGCATTGTAAATCATAACGGAGCCAATGCCAGGCTCACAAGAATTAGAGCAGCAGAGCTGACCATAGGATGACGCTAGGTTTACAATGCGAGGTCTGTCTGGCGAGGTGGAAGTGGCGATTGATGGACCCTGAATAAATGGCACCGTCATTTACGAGAAACACTACAGCAAGTATTAGGCTGCTGACCTCTATTTTAAATGTTGGATGTCATCCTCTCATTTTCCAGGCATTTTCTCTGGATACTGACATTTCCTCCATCGCGCATAAGACGAATAGAATGAGAGATCGGTCCAAACAAACCCAAACAAGATTGAGAGATTTTCCTGGAGAAATTAATGTATTTTTACCACATTAGAGAGCAGCCCGCGTTTCACCTGGAGAAGCGCTTGAGAGAAGAACCACCAATGTATCTCCTCCTCCCCCGAGTCACCCCTGCTTCATTGAGCTCCCAATCATCCTCCTATTCCCCTTTGTCCACCATTCACCTTTAGTTACCCCCCCTCCTCCCGTGTCCTCTTACGTCTCCCCTCCTCTGCACCCATTTCCCCTCGTCCCTCCTCCACCTCTCACTACTTGCACGCACTCATCTCTCTTTCTTTTTTTACGATCAGAGGAAACAAGAAGATGCTCGATGTAGTCAGCACTTTGCTTCATTCATCATGTCGGTTTTTTTTTCCATTGCTTTGTTTTATGTGCTCCCCCCCCCCCCCCTTTTAAATGAAATTTTCCCATTGTGAAATAAAATCAATCTGTGCTACTTTCTTCGTAGACACAAACATCAACACGAAGAAGCATGCTCTGCTCCTCTTCCTTACCCCTTTCCTCTCTCTCTACCCCCTCTCTCTCTACCCCTCTCTCTCTACCCCCTCTCTCTCTACCCCCTCTCTCTCTACCCCCTCTCTCTCTACCCCCTCTCTCTCTACCCCCTCTCTCTCTACCCCCTCTCTCTCTACCCCCTCTCTCTCTACCCCCTCTCTCTCTACCCCCTCTCTCTCTACTCCCTCTCTCTCTACTCCCTCTCTCTCTACCCCCTTTCTCTCTCTACCTCTCTCTCTCTCTACCGCCTCGCTCTCTCTCTCTACCGCCTCGCTCTCTCTCTCTCTCTACCGCCTCGCTCTCTCTCTCTCTCTCTACCCCCTCGCTCTCTCTACCCCCTCGCTCTCTCTCTACCCCCTCGCTCTCTCTCTACCCCCTCGCTCTCTCTCTACCCCCTCGCTCTCTCTCTACCCCCTCGCTCTCTCTCTACCCCCTCGCTCTCTCTCTACCCCCTCGCTCTCTCTCTACCCCCTCGCTCTCTCTCTACCCCCTCGCTCTCTCTCTACCCCCTCTCTCTCTTTACCCCCTCTCTCTCTACCCCCTCTCTCTCTCTACCCCCTCTCTCTCTCTACCCCCTCTCTCTCTCTACCCCCTCTCTCTCTCTCTACCCCCTCTCTCTCTCTCTACCCCCTCTCTCTCTCTACCCCCTCTCTCTCTCTCTACCCCCTCTCTCTCTCTACCCCCTCGCTCTCTCTACCCCCTCGCTCTCTACCCCCTCGCTCTCTACCCCCTCGCTCTCTACCCCCTCGCTCTCTACCCCCGCGCTCTCTCTACCCCCTCTCTCTCTACCCCCTCTCTCTCTCTACCCCCTCTCTCTCTACTCCCTCTCTCTCTCTCTACCCCCTCTTCTCTCTCTACCCCCTCTTCTCTCTCTACCCCCTCTTCTCTCTACCCCCTCTCTCTCTACCCCCTCTCTCTCTCTCTACCCCCTCTCTCTCTCTCTACCCCCTCTCTCTCTCTCTACCCCCTCTCTCTCTCTACCCCCTCGCTCTCTCTACCCCCTCGCTCTCTCTACCCCCTCTCTCTCCACGTTCCCCCTGTTTTCTACGTAAATAAAAAAAATACCCTCGGTTCGCTTTCATTCATCTGCTCCATCTGCTCCACACCTTCGCTCCCTGACCCCCTCCCTCTCTCCCCTTCTCTCCCTGTCCCCTTGGTCTCCCTTGTATCCCCTTCTCACCCTGCCCCCCCCTAATAGCCCTTCCGTCCGTGTTCCCCTCGGTTCTCCGAGTCCCTGTTTTCCTCCTCCTGGTCATCCGACACCCTCCAATCCCGCGATTTGCCGAGGGGCGATGCCCTTCTTCATCATCATCATCCCGCTTCTGATGCTGCTGCCTCTCTATTTTGTTTTTACGATCAGAGGAAACAAGAAGATGCTCGGTGTAGTCGGAACTTTGCTTCGTTCATCATTTCGGTTTTTTGTTTTCAATGCTTTGCTTTATGTCCCCCCCCCCCATTTTTAAATGAAATATTTCACAAAAAGATTTCACGCTCTGCTCTCCTCCTTCTCACCCCTTCCCTCTCTCTCTCTCTACCCCCTCTCTCCCTACTCAATGTCTATGTTCCCCCGATGTTTTCTATGGATTTTTATTTTTACTACGACTCTCACTTCGCGCCCCCTCTCCCCGTCCCAACATCACCAACGCAATCCACACAACATGAACACCGACGTCTAGTTTACTCGCAAACTACGACTGCGGCGCTGTGGTTGTTGTTGTTACAGCGGGGGGAGGAGGATGAGCAGCGAGGGGGGTCGTGTCTCCTCGCTCTCGGGAGTCACTCACTGAGGGAGGGGGGGGTAGCCGAAACGTCGCTCGCTTGTGACGGGGACGCGAACGGCAGCCCACCACACAACTCGGCTGCGTGTACGGATCGAGGGCTCCTCACAAGACCACCACCACCACCAACAACAACAACTCGTAACTAATATAAAAAAATAACTGGCGGAAAATTTAAAAGTCGGAAGCCGCCAAAACACCACCCACCACCACCCCCACAAAACAAATCACAGCCCACCACCACCAACACCACCCACTGAACTTACCTGGGTTGGAAAGCAGCGGAGCGGACTCAGCTGCCAAGGACACGTTGGTTGTTGTTAGTGGTTGTTGTTGTTGGTGGTGGAGTGCTGACGAACAACAACAAAACTCTTAAAGAGACCTCCGCCACCACCACACACGTTCGAGCGGCGAGGGAGGAGCGCGCGCGAGAGAGACTCGGCAGAGGAAGACGAAGAAGCCGGGCGAGGAGACAGAGATCGAGCTGAGAGGGAAGAGCCCCTGGGAGAGATGAGAGGGAGATGAGAGGGAGCCGGCGTCTCTCCACGCCGCCGCCGCTGCTGCCGCGACTCCTCCTCGCGCTCCCCCTCAGGGCAGCGAAGAGCCGCACCGCCCCACGGGGGAGTGGAGGGGGGGGGTGTGGTTGGACGCTACTAAGTACGCGCACCCCCCTCTCTCTCTCATCAACGGGGGGGAGGGGGAGCGTCGGCGTGTCCAAGTCGCGAAACGGCATTGTTCATTGGCTGCCATGTTGTCACGTGATGAGGCGAGTCCATCTTGAGTGAGTGAGGAGGGGGGGAGGCGGTGGTTGAAGGTGTGTGAGACGCACGCGCGCGCGCGCTCGCTCGCTCCGAGCGTGGAGTTAGCGGAGCCGCTGCGGAGCGGTGGGAACCCGGCTTCGTAATCGCGGCTCCCGCGGACGAAGCGTTGCGATTGAAGGGGTTGGGGTGTTCATCGTCGAGCCCGCCGGAGCAATGGGCAACAGCTGGGACGTGCAGCTGTTGACGGCCACGAGACTTCTGCAGAGCGCCGGTGTGTTTGTGGGGGTGGGGGGGTGGTGGTTGCAGGCAGCTGACGAGCGTGCTTCTGGCTGCTGTTTGCTGTAAGGAGCATGGTGAATGGAGATGTGTGGAGACCGGGTTCTCGGGTCCAAGGGACCAGGTACTTCACTGCTCCAGTGGGGGGGAGGGGGGGGCTTGGTTCTCACTCGCCTCCCCACGCCCCCACCGAGTGACCCACCCCTTGCCGACTGGAAATCTGTGAAAAAGAGCTTTGTAGCTCATCGGATTTCTCCGGTATGAATACATATTCTGGTTCAGAGGTGCGCCCCCTCCACCCACAGTTATTACTTCGCAAGGTTGGGGATGGGGGTGAATAGTGCTGGGGTAACTCGCGTCTCGAAACCCAAAACCAGACGCGAATTCGTGAAACTTAACCGGACCTTCGCCCAGCTGGATGAGTTAACTCCAATGAAAATGTCTCATCCCATTGAAACAATCACCCCTGTTTTAACACAAGAGGCTTTACGGGAAGAAACTTTTGAACGAAAAGAGCCGCCGGTGCAATTCAAACAGAAAACTTACAGCACGAGCCGATAAGGGGCAATCATGTTTAGCAAGGCGACATCCGGATTATAATCACGCGGAACAAACACGGCATTCCAAGATTTCGCAGGGAAAACTTCCCCCCCCGGCCCCCCCCCCCCCGTTTTTAAAGTCCCCATTGTTGTTGTTGTATCCCTGCCATAAGCAATCCCATTCAATATTAATGACCGGAGCCCGTGGATCAGAAAACAATGCGCGTGAGAGGACATTTCATATCCCGCTGGCAGAGACACGACGGCCTTCCCACCCCCCACCACCACGCCATCACCTCCCTCCACGTGTACGAGTCGTACCTGCTGACGTGTAGACAGATGCGTCTATGTAAATAACCCTCGCGTGAATGTAAACCTGTGTGTGTGTGCGCGCTAACCACTTAGACTCTTCATTCGTCACGGAGCCGCCACTTCGGGCATCAGAAAGAAAAAAAACTCCCGGTTCGAAGCTCCAGAAACGTCGTCGTCTCTTATTATTATTCCTCGCCAACTTTTCTGAAATCTCACTGAAGAGCGCTCTTGCCAATGGCAATCCGGTGATTCGGCTGCATTTTGTTCAACAAAGCCTGCTGCCTCTGCTGATGAGATCCAGGAGGTCTAAACCGGGGCATCATTTCCTTGCTTAAGTGCCTCCTTCATTATAGTTTTGCCAAATAGGCTGATGGGCTATAATTTTCGTTGTGTGTGTGACTGCGTTGTGCGTGGAGACGGAACGGAGTTCTGATTATGTAGCTCAATGAAGCGATGGATTGGCGTCACAGCCTTCCCTCATACACACAGCGGGTGAGATAGCCGGAGCATAATGCACAGAATGCACGACAGACAAGAGCTGAGCACATCGTTTTTCACTCTCTGTTGTGTTTTGACCATTTGTCTTAAGTTTGGCTGAACATTGACAGTGTCGTTCGCGAGCACATCTCACGCGTTCATCACGGCACACGCCTCTCACGCACGCACGTGAGTACACGTCACTTACGCACAGCGAGCTCACCAACAACCTCAAAGACACCCCAAGACCCCCATCACCCTCCCGACATACGCACAGGGACGCACACAGCACAGAGACATCGTGTTAGCAAGCACACAGACACATCAAAAAACACACACATATAGCAGTACACAAGAGTACACCTCCTTACAGACAGACCTCGCAGACACAGGTGCATAGGGGAGCACCACTCACAGACGCACCGAGAGCACACACCTGGTAGACAAGGAGAAGTGCATCTCAGTCACACGGAGGTGGGTAGGAGTGCACACATCACAGACGCACCAAGAGCCGCCGTACAGCCCCGGGCTGCCTCGTCTCCTCCTATAGCGTAGGGGAGTCCCACCCGGGTTTGCCGCTGATTTATTGTGCTTGTCGCTCGCTTAGTTGTGGAAATTTCTCAACGCCAAAAGGATTGCTAATAAATTAACCTAAAGGAGTGAACTGTTGTATTCCCAATGCAACACCCGTGAGGTTTTGTGAATACTGCGGTCACTACGTTTTATACGTTGCGCATGTTGTGTTTAACTTACCTCGAATTGCACTTCCAGGTTATTGCGGCTGTAGATGATCAAGTTTCAATTAGAGTGTTACTTATTTAAAGAGAGGGATGTACGCAAATCAGAAGCGAGCGTGTGTTTGTGTGTGCGTTCTCGGTACTGTTCACCAATTCCTAACGTTATCGCCGACATCAAAGCTTCTGTACGCTTTATCGCATTTAAGAGAATAGCTGTATATACTGATATAAACTGCGCAGTATATCACGTCTTCCCGTTCCATGTTTTATGTTGAGACCCGAATGTGCCGCTTGTACATGTCACTTGCAGAGAGCGTATATAATGCAGTGCTTCGACATCAAACGGGCACGGCAACAACGGACTCGCCGTACGCGAAGTCACAAGCAAACGCGCGCTCCGGCGAACGTGTGCATTTTGGCGTATTCAAGAGAGGCACTCGCGAATGCACGAGACGACCCCTCCCGATTCGCAAAAAGACGCCAAAATTATTCACGGGCAACTGCATTCGCGGACACATCTGAATGCACAGGGACACGCGAAGGGACTCCTCGCATTTGCAGAGTCGCGGAATTTTTCAAGGGGGATGGCTTCCAGGGCCCACCGGCATTGGAGGTGTTCAATCGATAACAGCGGCCAGTCAATCGCACCGCCGCTGGCAGCTGAAGGGGAAGTATGTGGGTCCATCGGGAGCTGTCACAGCCCAGGCAGCCTGGCTTTTCCCAACAGGGCTTTTGCTTGCGCCCAGCGCTTGCTCGCCTGCACGGGAGCTGAATTGTGTATCACTGTCGCGTACAGAAGACACGCATTCGTTAATAAAGAGTACACAGAGATGACCTTTATTTACGATCGCGAAACAGCCCTTTGAGACCGGGAGTCTTCGTATATCCAGAGACCTGGGATTAAATATATGCAGATAAGCAGGCAACGTGTTGGCAAAACAAAGCGGGGAACACGCTCGTTCTAAAACATTGAACACCATCGTCATTACCGGCCATGATCTATCCACTGCTGAATGAAGGCCGCTGCCAAATTGCCGCAATCCCTCATTGTCCCCGCGAGCCGATTTCATAGCTCCTACGGTGAACATCCTCTCGAATGTGCTGCCTCCCGCCTTTGGCTGGAATTCCGTCATAAGTCTCAACCATCGAAAATCGTCCTTTTGTGTGATGTGCAAGGCCACCTATTGTTGTGTCTCCAATTTGAGTTTTATCTCGAATCTGTGTCTTTAGCTCAATGTCTCCCAGTGCAATTCAAAGCGATGTTCCACTTCTTCTTTGCATGTGTTTAAGTGTTTGTCCAATTTTATTTATCCACACTCATATTTCACATCCATATCTTACGTGAAGTAATGTGCGCTGAACGATTCTTTTAGGCACACTGGAATATTGCTTCTCACTATTACCTTAAGGTTTCAAAAATATTCGAACGTGCATATCACTCACTTAATAATTTATAGGGTTACATACATGTGAAATTCATACTCTGATGTTTTATCTGCTTGAATTCCTCCAACAAAAATTATTCACTTGCTTACCATACTTGTAATTTGCTCGTATATATATATTTGGAGTCCAACCTTTTCATGTATTTTATGGGTCTATATCTCTAATACAATTTCAGAAAACATTTGCCAATTTCGCTGCAATTAACTTTGGTGAAGACATGTCTCATTGGCAGGATAAAACTAGGGTAAGCTCCTGGAACTTATATTACAACTGCGGACATCATCAAAGAAGCGGGACCAGTTATCAGAATAAAAGCAGTTGAATCAATTTACAAAATGTTCTCAGGAAAATCTAGATACTGTACTTCAATTATGGATGATGCCTCAATCATGTTTTTATATATACAGTGAGGGAAACAAGTATTTGATCCCCTGCTGATTTTGTACATTTGCCCACTGACAAAGAAATGATGAGTCTATAATTATTAATGGTAGGTTTATTTGAACAGTGAGAGACAGAATAACAATAACAAAATTCAGAAAAACGTATGTCAAAAAATGTTATAAATTGATTTGCATTTTAATGAGGGAAATAAGTATTTGACCCCCTCTCAATCAGAAAGATTTCTGGCTCCCAGGTGTCTGAGATTAGGAACACACTCTTAAAGGGAGTGCTCCTAATCTTAGCTTGTTACCTGTATAACAGACACCTGTCCAAAGAAGCAATCAATCAATCAGATTCCAAACTCTCCACCATGGCCAAGACCAAAGAGCTCTCCAAGGATGTCAGAGACAAGATTGTAGACCTACTCAAGGCTGGAATGGGCTACAAGACCATTGCCAAGCAGCTTGGTGAGAAGGTGACAGCAGTTGGTGCGATTATTCGCAAATGGAAGAAACACAAAAGAACTGTCAATTTCCCTCGGCCTGGCGCTCCATGCAAGATCTCACCTCGTGGAGTTGCAATGATCATGAGAACGGTGAGGAATCAGCCCAGAACTACACGGGAGAATCTTGTCAATGATCTCAAGGCAGCTGGGACCATAGTCACCAAGAAAACAAATGGTAACACACTGCGCCGTGAAAGACTGAAATCCTGCAGCGCCTGAAAGGTCCCCCTGCTCAAGAAAGCACATATACATGCCCGTCTGAAGTTTGCCAATGAACATCTGAATGATTCAGAGGACAACTGGGTGAAAGTGTTGTGGTCAGATGAGACCAAAATAGAGCTCTTTGGTATCAACTCAACTCGCCGTGTTTGGAGAAGGAGGAGGAATGCTGCCTATGACCCCAAGAACACCATCCCCACCGTCAAACATGGAGGTGGGAATATTATTCTTTGGGGGTGTTTTTCTGCTACGGGGACAGGACAACTTCACCGCATCAAAGGGACGATGGACGGGGCCATGTACCATCAAATCTTGGGTGAGAATCTCCTTCCCTCAGCCAGGGCATTGAAAGTAGGTCGTGGATGGGTATTCCAGCATGAGAATGACCCAAAACACACGGCCAAGGCAACAAAGGAGTGGCTAAAGAAGAAGCACATTAAGGTCCTGGAGTGGCCTAGCCAGTCTCCAGACCTTAATCCCATAGACAATCTGTGGAGAGAGCTGAAGGTTCGAGTTGCCAAACGTCAGCCTCGAAGCCCTAATGACTTGGAGAAGATCAGCAAAGAGGAGTGGGACAAAATCCCTCTGAGATGTGTCCAAACCTGGTGGCCATCTACAAGAAACGTCTGACCTCTGTGATTGCCAACAAGGGTTTTGCCACCAAGTACTAAGTCATGTTTTGCAGAGGGGTCAAATACTTATTTCCCTCATTAAAATGCAAATCAATTTAACACATTTTTGACATGCGTTTTTCTGATTTTTTTTGTTATTCTGTCTCTCACTGTTCACATAAACCTACAATTAGAATCATAGACTGATCATTTCTATGTCAGTGAGCAAACGTACAAAATCAGCAGGGGATCAAATACTTTTTTCCCTCACTGCGTATATAAAAGTTTAGCGACAAAAGTAACTTTCAAAATTTCCGATCCATTGTCCTCTTATGCCATGTAAATAATGTTTTACTTAATTTATTGGGAGCATAATAACATGGAAAATGTAGTCCAACGACCCACATGCGCAAGCTAGGTTTAACATAAGAATTTTCTCCCATCTACACAAGATTATGAATATATATTACACAGATTAATCGCAAATTCCAGGATGCCCAGCATTTGTGGAATATAGCAAAGCATGTCACTCAGTGGAAAAGTTTGCATTCATCCAGGCTCTCACAAATTATGTCTAGTCATGTATGCTAATTTGCGATCAAGACAAAATGACGGAGACTTGAAGGATAAATGAATATATGCTAAATGTGATCCCTACACATCACTCCAAATGTCAGCAGCATCACATACGAAAGCGCATTTTAAGCACAAAGTGTTCCATTTTGTAGCATGATAACATTTTTGAATGCCTTTGAGGTTAGCCACTGTGTGAGCTGGGGTGGTGAGATTTTGGTGTCTGCCTTGTAAACACATTTAGACCAGTGCAAGTCCTCGCTTAATGACACGGAAAGAAAGCAGGATTATTGTAAATGTGACAATGATGGACTGAGTAATTTTGAGCAAAGGAAAATCAACTCTAAAATGTTTATGGTTATAATTGGGGCCACTTTGTACACCATCACCATAATCAATAACTGTCATTAAAAATATATTGTATAAGTTCAGAACATATGTGTGGGTGAGCAGGTCCCTGTGGTATTGTAATCGTTTGCAGTGAGGAGCAGTCGCATAATGGTTCGCGCACTGCACTACGAACCCGGTGAACTGAGTTCCATTCCCACTCAAGGCCAACATCAGTGACGAAATTTTAAACCAATCCCAGTCCTGGGCCTCCTCTATTTCAACTCATCCTCAAATGAGTTCCTTGTGTGGTATATAAAACACCACCTCTGGGGAGACAAAGGTGGCCGGGCGTGGTGCTGACCACACCACCTCCTCGTGTGTCATTCCAGCCTTCATAGGTGCTCACTAACAACATTTTCCCCAGCAGTCTGTATGGCTAAAGGGGAGTGGGGGGGGGATCTTTCTTTGAAGTGTTTTTTTTTTAATTGCGCTATGATGACCAGCATAAGCACCCTACGTTGAACTCAGCATGGTGTGAGTGAAGATCGACAATCTGGAGACGGACAAAGACGGGCACACGGTGCTCCATGCTAGCCTTCATATGTGGTCACGAACAGCACTTGCTCTGGCTGTCCATACGGCTAGCCGGGAGATCTTTGTCTTTGTGTCTGCAAGTGTGCGAGCCCTTACTCCTACAGAAATAAGAGAATGCACTGACAAATGTGGTTTCAATGGAATGAGAATGGTTCCACAAAAGCTTAAAGGACGATTATATTGGCTTCCTCAGTCATAGACCCTCCCATTGAATGCACACAGTTAAGTAACTTTAAACACTACATTGCAACAATGCCATGTGCCCCTCGGCATCACCGTGTAAAACCAATTGGCGGATTAACATTGCAATTTAATTAATGACATGGTTCCACTAGAGCTGGCTTCCCCCCCCCCCCCCCCATCCTGGAATGGCTATTTTTCTTGCAAATAAAACATTATCATGGGCTGCAGAGAGACATCACAATGATGTGCTGCATGCACAGAGACACACGGGACACAGTAAGATGTGTTGGGAAAGGAGGCTGGCGATATTGAAATCTTGCTCAGATTCACACTTGCTCATGGAATTTTTTTCAGCATATTAACCGTTGTAACACTCACTTGGCGATTAGCATATAAATATGAACATTACGTGTAATCTTTGGAATTAGGTCAGCGCAGTATTTTCGCATCTCCTTTTCAAAACGTTTTGATTGCTCTGGAATACATAGAGAGAGAGAGACACAAAGAGAGATTTTGTTTTCATTTCACTGTGATGTGTCCATTGTTTTATATAACAAGATAAAATAGACGTATGAATACTTGTGGTCGGGTTTTTTTTCTCGTGCCAGACGGCTTATAACACCAACAATAAAAGCCCCAAAGAGTTTACATTCTCTCTTGTAATCGCAATATACCGTCGTGTCGTTGTCTGCTAATGCTGTAATTTAATTTCTTTCGTACGTGAAATACACATATATCACTCAACATTCGTGCAATAAGCATTTGGTATTCATGCATCCTCACGCTTAAAGGATATTACAGCATGCAGAAATCATAATTACCGTGTTCTATAAAATGACGAGAAGCATATGCATGTATTGATATGATTTGTATGCAGAATGGTTTGGTGAAATATGCTGCAGAGTTTCACAGTGCGAGACGAAATATATATAGCAGGCACTGCCATCAGTAATGGATTTCTGAATGGAGATTTTCATTTTGGCAAATGCGCAGGCAATGCTGTGCGTAAACAACATAGGTGGCTTCGTTGTTTGAATTTTAACATGGATTCATTGTGCTTTGAAAATATACAACTGGGTGCTCCGTAAACGGTGTGGTATTGTTGCTGTTGTTGTGCTAATGCGTGTTCACTGCTCGTTCAGACGCAGCATCCCGGTCTGGAAAGAGGAACAAACACCACATGGCCACGCTGCTTTGTGCATGTCAAGCTTTGCAGATAATGAGGCAGGATCTCTACAAGCGCTTATAACCAACAACAGCAACAACACTTTCCGGCAATGAGACAATCGCTGTATGACAGATGGCAAGGAATATAACCTCAAGCGAGAGGAACAAAACCGTTCCATATTCATTTACATTTTAGTAGATTTTAAGTATCGAAACCTGCCAATGTATTATTACGTAAACTACAATGTTGGTACGGCATTTGATGTGAATTCGGAACGCGACAGGGGAATGTATTTTTTCTTTCGGAAATGTATAACTTGCTGTGTCCGGCGATGTTTATCACTAAATTGCAAGCGATCGTTTAGTACAGTAGATACAAATGCAATGACATGCTACGTAAATACTTTTTTGCGTGTGTGTGCTCATTGTTCCTGCATGCTGGCCTTGAGTGCCGAGTACTGGAATGCTGACAATTGTGCTGTGCAAATCCGCGCGTTGTGCGCGCTTGTGAGTGGGAGGAGCAGGTTCACGCGAGGGACCCTGTGAACAGTAGCGCTCCCTCCAGCACAACAACAGCAACAACAACGTGATCAGTGCAGCTGCAATCCAAGGGCACGCTCACTCATCAGCCACGCTGAGAAAAGCAGTTATTCACAAATGAAAAGGTGACGTTAAATGTGCCTTTGTCGTGCAGCCCTGCTCGAACACGTCTTCATCCCCATTACTTTGTCCGCGTGATCTCCGCGAATGAATGCATGTCATTTGTTTCCTTCTCGGCGCATACGGCTCCTAATCTGTCGCTCGCGTGGACTTGCCTCCGTCATCACCGGGCAATATGAAGTGCAATAAATTCGGTGCCATTCTCGGCATTTCATTTTGATTTGCCCGTCAGCCAATGTTGACCCAAAAACACGTGTTTGCATTGCAGAGTAGTGTACTCTAACGCGCGACAACCAGGATTCACTATCTTCCATCTGGTGGTGTCAAACGTGCAAACGCATCCGTCTCTTTGGAGAGGACATACATCTCCGTCTCACCTCGCCCGCTCGACCGACGGATGCAATGTGCGTTTGCCGAGCACATAAACAGTCAAAAGTAATTTTGTGAAATTCCGTTTGCTTAAAAATTCTGCAAATAAAAAAAAACCCACAAAACCCCCCCCCCCCTTTAGCCAAACGTTCGTCAAAGCGGCGTGTTGAGCGTGCCATGCATGGGTGCAGGGCCAGGAGGAAGACACCGCCACTCTCAAGAGCGGCTCCACGTAGACCCCCCCCACACGTGCAAGCCGTGATGAATGCCACGGGACGAAAGTGGCAGTATTCTCATTACCGGCGACGTGCGGGCTTAGCCCATTAACAGCGACACACACTCGGGTTTTAATTAGCCACCATCGGTGCATGTTTCATAAAGGGATTGATATTAGTGAGACAAATGCGCTGCCAGAACCCAAATCGGGCGTTTCATTTGTCTTGCGATTAGGGGCCGTGCGCCATTAACTCCGCCACACCTTTCATATCCAGTTGTCACCTACGGCTGAATGGGGGCGAAAAAAAATACACATTTGTCATGACCATTCACCTGGTTTTCGATTACTCCAAAATTCCATGCCATTATACTGAACCAAACTCGATTTGAAGCTTTCGCGACTGCAGGAATAACTCTTTGGTTCTTTCGGTAAAGTCACGTGGAAAGACAATAAATTAAATAATAGAGTGCGACGTTTCGATTGCAACACAAGCAACCGTCATCAGGTAAGAATGAATGAGAAAACAAACTTAGAAATGTAATGCAATACAACACAGAGAGTCGGCTAACACAACAGTCAACACCCTACCTGGTTGATTACGTTCTTCCAACGATTGCTAAATTTGACAGACAAAATACAGTTATGACATCATCGGTGTCTACGCCACTGCGCAGATTGTTCTGTTGTGCTGTTGCCTGAGCTAACAAATGAATAAAAAAACTAATCAAATCCAGACTGCGTCGTTATATAAACTATCCTTTTACTGGTAGGAACCTCCTGGTTACACCAGCCCACAGGGGATTATTGTGTCCGTCCGTCCGTAGTGCATCCAAAAATGGGAGGGGTGGGGCTGGGTGGGGAGGGGAGGGTGGGGAGGGAGGGGCTGGGTGAGGAGTGGGGCTGGGTGGGGAGGGGCTGGGTGGGGAGGATTGGGCTGGGTTGGGGGTGGGAGGGGTGTGGCTGGGTGGGGAGGGGCTGGTCACCCCGTGGTGCCCTTATAAAACTCAACGTTTAACCTACTCACGCCAGCTTGTGCCCGCCCTCACAGTCGGGCATATTTGCCGAATACACCACGCCGCCGTTGACCCTGGCCATTGACCGAGCAACCCAACGTTCCTACCAGCTCCCTCCGCAGGAATGTGTTTCCCGTCCAAGGACGGGTGTATTGCAGTAAATCTGAAACTTTCAAGTGAAAAGCAGCCCGTGACGAGATATTCATTGCATCAATTCGCGTGCAATATGTAAGGCCGCGGTGACACAGACTTACTTCATTTTAAGGTTATAATCCCTTGTTCATCATGACGTCCTTTTTACTTCGATGTCTCAACAGCGTCACGGAGATCACGTGACGTGAGGGTTCTGCCTTTGCAGTGAGGGTTGTGAGTTGACGCCGAGGAGGGGGGAGGAGGCGCCTCGCCCCCCATTGTGGAGTGACGTCAGCTGCTAATTATTATTAATGGAGGGGGGGTGTCCATTTGGAGGACGTCACCTGTTCATGATTATTAATGAGGGGGGCTGGTCGACGTGGATTGACGTTACGCGCGGGACACAGACATTATTGTCTCATTATAGTAGTAAATATATATGTTCTAGAATTTAATTTACAGCAGCGGAATGGAAGGTAGTTAAAGGACACTGCGTGGTGAAAGAATAGTAAAAGCGAGTACACAATAGGAGCATGTGCGCGCGCAGGCGTTAGGCCAATAAGAATACTGTCTATTGTGCACTCTCCAAATGTCCTTTACAAATTGTCACGTGGTTGTGGCAGTGAAAACAGCAGTCGACATCTGAATGAAGCCAACCCACAGTCCTTGTATGGATCAAGGTCCTAGGCCATAATGAAGACACAATTAGGACAATTATAACGTGAATTTAAAACAAAGGTCTTTTGTAGCCAACACAATGGGAGGGAAAACAATGATCTCACTATTCTTATTTTTAAAAAGTACAATTATTATGCCTATTCTTATGTAAAATGTGTCACAATATACAGGGTGGTCCAGATATCTTGTGGCCCGCATTTCATTATCTAAAACATAATATTGTTTTAAAGTAAGGTTCATTGAAAGCAGAAATTAATATGCAAAGGAACAAAAATGATGTTATGGGTCAATTAATTGGGGGGGGGGGGGGGGGGGTCACAAGACATCTGAACCATCCTCTACAACTTTATTCCAATCATCTGCTGGATGAAGGCCTCTCAATGGCTTGTCAGTCCTTGTGGGGGGGGGGGGGGGGTGATCACACTTCACCGCACTGATTACAGCAGGTTGGTAAACAGTGGGTGTCTCGGTCCAGCTCAGGTCTACACTTGCCGCTCATTCTATCCGTACACGCAGGGTTCATAATGCAGTGCCCCAACCATTCCGCCACCACTCCACCTCAATACGAATGCATGAAGAGAAATGTCAGCCGAACACGACGTTCAGACTTCAAATGGGTTGTTGACTACAACGAGTGAGTGAATGAACGCGTTCCGCTACAATACAATACATCACAGCGGCACCTCATTACAACTACGCTGAAGAGGGATTCATTAACGATTTGTATTGCAATTGGCCAATTATGCAAATTTAGGATTTTCATTGTATTTCAAATAGGCTGTTATGAAATTAAAACTGAACGGACGCCATGAAACATGTTCCTTTGTAAATGGGACGTATGGCAACAGTATCGGCCACCAGCTCTTTATTTCATAATAGAGGTTTTCTTGGGTTAGATCGCGTATATATATAAATGTTGAGTCGTTAAAACCCGCCACCGCCCGACACAGCCAACTAGTAAGGGTTGTCACGTAAACAACGTGACAATTAGTTACTTGTACAGCACACCGGTGTGTTGGAGAGCCAAGCCACAACATTTATAATCTGAGTACGACGTTTCGCCAGTAATTACAACTAGCTTCATCATGTTCTGTTTACGTGACAATCCTTACTAGTTGGCTGTGTCGGATGGTGGCGGGTTTTAACGACACAACATTTGAAGCAATTGGCGGGACCCCGGGGTTCCATCACTGCCACGGGGTGGGAAAAACCGCGTAGCGACACGAGTCTTGTTGCCTTACCGACAACAAAACTAGTGGTCAATCGATTGGCCTCGTCGAGAGCTACTCGGGGACACTAAGTTTCGTAAAAAGTTGAAAAATTACACAAACACGTTAAATTCACTGCCTGGGGGGCGGTGGGGCCTGCCTTGGCAAAGAAGCTGAGGATCGACGGCTGACCGGAGGGCGTCGTCGCCGCGCGCGACTGCGGCGGACGCCCCCCGGGGCTTGCGTTTGGCCGGTGGGGTGGCGCCCATCGTGTCGATCGCGCCTGCTGCTGGCGCTTGTTGGGGCGAGTCTGGGCGGGCGGCGCGTTGCTGTCGGGATCACGAGTGGGCAGACTGAAAATAATAATTATTGACCTAATTTTTGCGGGACCCCGGGGTCCAGCCAAATGATTCATTTATATATTTACTCGATCTGACCCAAAAAAAAACTTCTTATGGACGACATTGGTCACGAAAGCCTGCCGACGTTTCATTCTACCAATGTATCAGCAGGACGGACCAACAACCATCGCTACATTCACAGAGGCTTCAGAAACATCCGAAGGGCCCGAGGAAGAACATTTCTACTGTCACCCTGGACACGCCCAGGCCCATCATTAGGGTCGGGTCACGATGGCTGGGCTGTTGATGTGGACGGGGAGGTGGAGGGAGGTGCGGTGCATGGTGGGGCGGAGATTGTAGCCTTGCCTGTCAAGTGGAGGCACAGGAGATGGGGACATCGGGCATGTTGGTCTCTGGCCAGGTACAGGCTTCAATCCCATTAATTGTGTTACAGTGCTTAGCGCAGCCTTCGATGCATCTGGACGGCAAACCTGAGTTTGATTCCTCGGGCACGGCTAACGTCAGTGGCGAGTGATGTTTGCGGCGGGATTGTGTTGTTGGTCTTTCACCAAACCGCTCGAATAGGCAGGGCGAAGTGATCGACGCGGCACAGGGAGGCCTTCGTCCAGCAGTGGATTGACAAAAATATTTTAAATTATCACTGTTACATTATCATTAGTCTCATAGGAATGTAAATGTAGTCAAATTACTGCGTTTAGAATCCACAAACCGTTTGATTATTTTATTTTTTACGTTACCTTTATTCCCACTCGTTCCCTTTCGGATTACACGTTTTCAAGTGAATAGGATTACACGTTTTCAAGTGAATTAAAAAATGTTGACTCACCCTTGCTGGCATGAGCGGTCATTCACACGTAAAAGTAAAAATATGAAAACAATAAAAAATAACCAAACATGCTGCATTGCATTTACAATGTGTTTATTGAATTTGCACGTGCATATTATCTAGGTCTCTCGGGAACAAATTACCCATTGTGATTCCAGGGACTTTGCAGGCTCTGACGGCTTTACATCGTGAGCCAGAAATAATAATTTACAAAATGTTTACTTGGAGGCAGTGGGTGCGGGTGTTACAGAACGTTGTGAGTGCTTGGCACGGGAGTCCTACAGGACATGTGTGAACCAAGGGCTCCATATCTTCTCGGATTTTTCCCGTCTAAATAAAGATTCTGAAGGTGTCCGTAGAGAGTAGTTGAAGTTTCGGTGTGGTTTTATTTTTTCTTCATGCCTCGCGAATGTGGACCTCTGTGCACGATTGCGCTCAGAGCTTCTATGCCCACAGTGACTGTCTTTAAATGAAGGCTCAAGGCCTATTTGTATGATTTTATTCTGGCATGCCATGATTATTTTACCGTCTTATTAATTCTTCCTTCTCTTTGTGTATTTTTATTACGAGTGTTTAATATGCTTTTTTTAATGTTGGGTTTCACTTTACTCGCGTGAAGTGGCATTGAACATTGTGGTATGAAAGGCGCTCTATAAAGAAAGGTTATTATTGGGTGCAATAGTGCATCATACAGGGGATTGTGAGACCGTAACGCAGGAAGCGTTAATTTCTTAGCGCGCCACGTGGGACGTGTTTAACGATCAGCGGGCGCGTGCAGCGTTGAACGAGTTAATTTGTATTTCAATGGGGAGGAGTTAATTGGTAAACGCGGATTCACGTCGTTGCGTGGTGGTGGTGGTGATGGGGGTGTGGGGCACGCGAAGACTGGAATTTCGGAAACCCTGGAATAGCCAAATTGGAAAGTTGCAATAGACAATGCTACGAGAGAATTGCAGATATAATTAGTAAGATAAGGTGGCGGAAACATTGAGTGAGGCACGTGCAGGATGGAGGGGGAGGGCGTGCTACCAAAGCGGGCATTCGAGTGACACCCAGAGGTTGGTGACCAAGGAGAAGAACCGAATAAAGCCAGATGGTGGGACGACATCAGAGCAGGCCTTGTGGAAGGACGAGTGTCAATTATGCAGCAGCTGCAAGGTGAGACCAGCAGGAAGGAAGCGATGATGAGGCCATGGCGCCTTCCCACGCCGTCGGCTGCGATGGCCTCCCTCTCTCTCGCGCTCTCTCGTCTCGCTCGCCGTGGTGTCTAGCGATCGTGGGACGTCCCATCGGCTCGAGCGGAGGAGGCTCGTCGCAATCGCTTCGCGGACGTGTTGGATGCACGCAGATAATGAATACAACGCGCAAGTAATAAACAAGCATGCACACCGCATGTCTGTGTGTGTCTGTGCGTGTGCGTGCGTGCAGGCAGGCAGGGCACACGCGCTTGGTGACTGCTCCCCACGCTGGCGTCAGTCCGTGAGTTTGTATGCAGTGATCCTGGGCAGTTGTCATGCGATGCGATACCTATGCGCCCATCGTGTTCGCGGCGGCACAACGCTTGGGCACGACTTCACTGCCAATTATTCATAACAAAAAAAAAGTTGACGGCGGCACGCCGGCGGGGAATAACCGAAATGTGAAAAGGTCGCCGGGAACTTTCTAAGCAGGCGTTGCTTAAGCACCATCAAGCCCGTCGTCAGCGGGGCTCCTCGAGCAGGCAGAGGCTGTGTGGTCCTTCCAGCGAGGACACTCCGGCAGGGGACAACATGTGCAGAGAGCAGCGCACAGGGGCTCACGAAATCAAAGGCCACGAACACGTGGTGGCATTGTCTCACACACACACACAGACCATCTATATTTCGAGAGTAGTGAGAAACAGTTGGTAGTTATGACTGTGAACGATGAGTGACATATCTTCCGGTTGCCGAAACGAACATTCTGAGGTCGCACTCATTTGCACACACCAAGTGCTTGCCACAAATGAACCACAAATACCTTGGTGATCTCGTCAAGAAGCATGAACCATCATCACGCAAACTCTCACGGTCATCCTCGCAGCAGCAGCGGCTTTTGGCTGGTCATCGAACAAACAAGGTCACAGCATGGCGCGTTCAGGTGCGAATCTTCGACCGCCTGGAACGCTCTTACTTCCGATATTAGGAAGCCACTGGAGCTATGCACTTTTAAATCATCTCGATTTAATTTGTTTTTAAGAACTGATTTTTCGTGTTTAGTTTGTTGCCCTTCCCCCCGCGCCTCCGATGAGCACGGTTGGCTACGTACGGTGCGAAAGAAGTTCACCATACATCTATCCAACATACAGTTCCACCTGGGTTTCACAATGGCCAAACTGGTTGGCTGGAAAAGTGGACGAAAATTGTAGCAGGATGAGACGGTGGAGCGGTGTCACTGTGGTCAGCGCATTGCGCTTCGAAACCCCTTGACCCGTGTTCGACTCCCGACGATGGCTATATCATCCTTGGCAGGTGATATTTGAACCAGACCTGGCCTCCACCACCTTCACCAGCCCGCACTGACCGGTGAACGTGGTGAAGTATGGTTAAATTGCGTCCCCATGGCCGACACGGCGTGGAAGGACCACGATTTCCGGTGTATTGACAAAGGGCTGACACAACAAATGGTAAGGAAGTTCAAACAAGAGAAGACAATCATTCCACATACCAGCATGCCAGATGTTGTTGAGTGAAATGCCGGCGTTGACAGAAGCTTACAAATTAAGTGATTGCAGTGAATATTTCGCGTGCACAGAGAACACCCCGCAGGGATGTAAATCGCCCCTTCACCCCTACGACTGTTTTTTTTTTGCTAAAATGCCGCATTAAACATATACCGTCGCTCAATACACGCAACAAAAATAATAGCGTACGTCGGCAAAGCAAAGAATATAATCGGAGATGCTTCGCGCTTTCACGGCACAATGCAGGCGCATTTTACGATTAAAGATAGCTTTCAGATGAGTGATTGGGCACGGGCAGGAAGCGTCGCGTGTGTCGGATCACTTCCAATTCGCCGTCGAGCCTCCGGCGTCCCGCCGACATGGTCAGCAGTGATTGTTATAAAAGTGGCGCTGAATTATTCAGCGCGTCTTCTATGAATAAATAAACTGCTGCATTTATTCGCGGGCAGTTGTCTCTCCGAAGAGCGACTGTGTTGGGGGGGGGGGGGTTCCCTTTGTATTCACCGCGGCGGTGAACATCGGCGCCATCCCACCTAACCCCCCAACGGCATGTGCGACACACACACAGAGAGTCGTGGAATTAAATGTGAACGTTAAAAACACCAAGGTCGGTTGGCCGAAACAAAGCGGCGAATGAAAAAATGCGAGGGCTTTGACATTGCGGGGCCGCGTGCCGCGTAACTTAACGCATTATCGAAATCGATCAGATTTTAATTTCCACCGTGTGGGGGGAGGGGGGGGTTGGAGGTTTTGTAAAGACTTGCGGAGGGTGCATCAGCCCAAATGGAGGAGCAAGCTATAATGTCACATCGAGATGTACAATTGAGATAATTTCGTAACAAAATGAACGGGTCACATTGAGACGTCAGCCGACGCCGTGAGTGCTCTGAATTGTAACGCCCGCAGCTACTCAACGAGGCCCTCGCGCATTTAAATTCCAGAAACCTGCCAGCCCGTCGTGCATTTTCCTCTGCGCCGCATGCAACGGCGCGCGTGTCCTCGCGTCTCGATAACCTCCCGGGGAGGAGGAGTAGGAGGAGGAGGGGGAAAAAAAATCCGCACGGCAGAGCCCCCCACGTGCAACGCCCTTGCGCGAGAGGCGACTTTGGGGCCGCACCGGACGAGGCGATATGGGACGCAGCGTTGGCAGGGCGGAAAGATCGCGCCCAGTGGCAGCGCGTCTCGTGCATTCATTTGGCGTCGCGTATTAACGGCAACGGAAAAAATATCGCCACACAAACCCACACAATGGCAGTGCTTAGGGCACTGAAGCGGGAGAACAATGGCAAAGTACATCACCCTCCCCCCCCCCTCCTCCTCCTCCACAAGAATGGGTCGTGCTGTCATTTCAGCTGAGTCGGTATCCTGTTAAACCTGACCTCCCTCGTCGGGGGGAGGGGGGGGAATATCTATACCACTCTCACAAGAACCCCCACAACTCTGTCCGATGCATCAAACAGTCATTGCCAACGTCGTCGTGAAATTCTGTTCAAGCAGACTCCTCTGAAAAAAAAATTACGTTTCGAAGGGTGGCCGTGAAGGGACGATAACTTAAACTTTCGCCAAAAAATAGGTAGTCCCAGTTTTCAAAAACGAACCTCTGTGTGGAGCTTCCGTCTGATGGTGAGCCCTGAGTCAGTGGTGGAAACTCCACTATCCTGTGGCTGGGGCCCATCTTTCTATATTTCAACCAATTCGGTGCGGCTCATTCCACTAAACACAGAGGGGCGATTAACTTCTTCTTCTTCCGTATGGCTGCTGGTGTAGATGCAGAGCGACAAACTGCAAAGTCACATTCAGGTGGTCAAGCCAGACAACCGCATCAGGAGCAAGCGGAGAAGTATCGTCATCATGGTCATCATCGTCGTCATCGTCACCATTGTTATCATCGTCGTCATCGTCGTCGTCACTATCATCGTCGCTGTGATGTATCCTTCGTTGTTTTGTGGATCGGGGCACATTACACGTTGAGCGGTCTCTGTTCTGGATGACCGCAGTCGCACACCGCTGGAGAGTTTCTAATTTGAACATTTGTGCATCATCCACTATCTGCTATTGCTGCTGCCGCCATTGGTTGTGCAGTGGATGCGGTTTGGGGTGGACCGTGAGCTTCGTGAAAGTTCCAACCCCAGGAATATTTTACGTTGGGTCTTTAACATGGTGTGTCTTTGTGAGTTCTTTCGAACTCCATTCAGCTCTCCAAGCTTTAAGGCGACGATGCGCTGACGAGCAGTTAGTGGCTATATATATACTGCACTGTACGTTGCCCAAGGGCTTAATAAAAAAAATCGTCAAACAAGGCCTTTTGTAATTTCTCCTCACATTAGTAAAATTGCAAAAACGCTATTTTGTGTAAAAAGATAGACCCCACCAGTATGGCTGTTAATATTCTTAACTTTCATACAATTGGTTATCCGTACAGCTCGGAAAATAAGACGTATGTTAGTTCGCAGTCAATTCCCATGTATATGCGTACACTACGTAAATAACGAATAGATACACATATTCACCAACAATCATTACGTTCCTGGTCTTTTTGCATCTTGTTAGCATTTTTAGTAAATTCTCAGAATTTATGAGAAATACTTTGGGTAAAAAATCATAACCTGATGCCACTCGCTAAACAGATTTCAGACTTTAGTGTCTTCCCCAGTTTGATGCTGCTGAATAGGCTGGTGATGGGAAGGTGGAGTGGTAGTGTAGTGGTTAGCGTTCTCTGCTAGCGACGCAGTTCAATTCCCGCTCACAGCTAACACAAGTGACGATTATCTAAACTGGTCCTGGACCTCCCCTAGGTCGACTTAGTCTCAAATGAGTACGTGGTGCGGTGTGTGATCATCAACACTGGGGAGACAAAGGCGGCAGGGCGTGGTGCTTGCCACCCACCCCCTTGCGTACCGTTCCGGCCTTCACCAATGCCAGCTAACAGCACTTGAATCGATTGGCGGTGACCCGGGTCACCATCGTGACCCGGGGGTGCCAAAACCTCCATAACTTCGAAACCAGAAGGCCTATGAAGACGGGAGATGTCACTGAGCCCGATACGCACGCCAAATATGGAAATAAAAAACACACGCAAAACACCCATAAAAAAGGGGGGTTGCTGGGGATTTGTGCGTGGCAACGGCTGTTTATCGCTTGTTTTGAAAGTACATCGGGATGCTGGTCTGGTCATTCCCCAGCACGTTCTGCTTCTTACGGGGTCGGCCACCCCCCTTGTCTTTGGGAGCGAGAACACTTGGAGGCAATGGCACACCAGGCGCTCTCTTGGTACGGCCGGCGGTCATGGTCGTGCTGGCGGGATCGACATCGTCGTCGTGATCATCATCGCTCCCAGCGTCGCCCTCCGGCAGGACAGGGTGGTGGTACCAGCGATGCTCCCAGAAAAAGAAACCTTAAACTATGCCCGGCCCACCAATATTTTGCGGTGGCCCGGGCTACCGCCAATCGATTCACTTGTCCCAACAGTCTGTTAAGAATTTTTAAAATCTAGATTAAAAACTCTTTTTTTCACTGCTTTCTCTGTTTCATTTGGTGTCCTTCCCCCGCGCCTCCGATTAGCATGGTTGGCTATGTGCGGTGCGACAGAAGTTCAAGACTATACAGGGCATCTTGTATTTGATGGGAAGGTTCAGTCAATTATTCAGCCCACAGAACACTGTCGAAAAAAGGCCTGTTTTCCAAGGCATGCTGGCTTTAGTGCCACTTGCCAAGCTACACATATGTCACAAAAGCCACGGCACCCTCTCCCAGTAGGTCACCTATGCAACGACCTCTGCGCCACTGCTAGAAATAATGGCACACCTTTCGGTCACCACATGCCAACTTCACGGTATCCCACAGAATGACGGTGCACGCGATGCCAATTTCCACCAACTTACTGGACGGAGCTTATTTGAACAGCCCAGCAAAATGTTGCCAATGCGCGAGTCTGCACGGTGGTGGCAAAATGCTGGCCCCGTGGAACATAATGTCGGCGCGCGATGCCTGTGTTCAAAATAAAGTCTGGTAATTGTGGGATTTTTGGAGCCTAGCTTGGGTGGTTGGCAGGAAGGTGGTTTTCTCCAATGTAACGGAATTTAAAGTCACATTGCTGCTATTTTCTTCTCATCTGTACATTTTCTCACCGACAATTGGAATTATTTGATCATCTGCCGGCACGTGAAATGGAGCAACGCTTATGAATAGCAAGTTACCAAACAAACAAAAAAACCCATTCAAGCCGATGCCAATCACCGGGTACACGAAATTATGCCATTTGTGCAGAAGAAAATATATCTCCATGCAAACCCCTGCAAAATTACTCATTTGTCCTCGAACTTCGAAAACCTGGTACGACCCTCCTGATAAAAAAAACAGTCTTCAGACTCAGGCGTTCATGGATAAACAAACATAATGATAATAGCAATAATGTAGTTTAAAAAAACGTTCTAATCTAATTGTTTTAATCAGTATGTTTGTCTAAACTTGATTACGGTAATTTTGCATGCATTTGCGTGGAAATCCGTGAGAATTCTCCACGGTCGGCGCGTCCGATTAGCACGGTTGGCTACGTGCGGTGAGAAAGAAGTTCAACATACATAAATACATACATTTAGGCCGAATAACTTTAAGTGCCCTCTTCATTTGAAGCTTTTGTTACTGCAGGAATCCATACTCTTTAGTTCTTTCGGTAAATTCACGTAGGTATAAAATAAAATAAATCGCAACGTTTCGGGCGCTTGTGTTGCGCCCGAAACGTCGTGATTTATTTTATTTTATACCTACGTGACTTTAAGTCGTCCTATTCTTATCGATATGTCTGTCCACTACGAATTGTGACTCTTGAGGTACATCAGCAGGGACAAGGTTCCACGGCATATTCGTTCCTCCCTCCCCGGAGCCCGATCAAACAGAGACGGCCCTTACCCATGAACATCTGGCAGTTCACCAGCATTGGTTGACTCGAAGCCTGTTCTCTGCTGAACAGATACTGAAACGCCGAAACCACTCTAGAGGGTTTGTAATTTGTGTTGCACTAATGCTTGCTGAAATGATGCACTCCCAGAAGGCTCATGAGCGGGTTATTTTTTTTATTATTATTATGATGATAATATATAATTGGACAGATGTGTGAAGGTGTATTATGTCTGCTCATATATATATATTTTTTTACCATCGCTGCTCCGAGGTTGGATTTGCTTTTACTGCCATCTGCTGATGAGAAGTAATGTAATCATCCACGCCTTTCCCTCGTAAAAATATCAGTGGCTTATCATGTGGAAATTTATAGCAACTAAATCCTTGAAACTACCTCATATCTGTGCCCAATCTGGAAGATAGACATTATGAGTCTGCACAAATCTTCAGAATAATTGATGAACTTTATATTTTATTCGTTGCAGCCGAACATATCCCAGTAAATGCCTCGCCGAGTCTGACCTCTCAAAACGGTGGGTATCGATCTGTCCGACTTGGGATGTTTGGCCATTTCCTTCTTGTTGTCAGTTACCCAGCTAGCTTTGCAAGGGAGATCCGTGGTGCAATTAGCACAGAACACGAACAACATCAAAGCGATCCGTACGGAAGAAGGGACAACTGCACGTCCCCCAACACGCTCACAAATCTGACGGCTTCTGGATTTAAACGTGCTTGTACCATAGGCAGCCACTCGACAAGGCATTTGCAAGCGACACGATAAGACGGTCATATTCCATCTGCCCCTGCAGTTATAGCTGGTGTGCATTGTAAGCACATTTTTCTTAGCCAATTGGTGAATGCCTACCGTCATTCGTGATGTGTCCAAACTGAGGATGTTTTCCCGTTCTCGTTTCATTCGTGCCTTCCCTTAAACAGATGAGCCTGTTGATAGGATGTGACACGGCCGTAGCCATGGAGTCAACATTGGGGAGGACCAAATCTTTCAGGGGGTCCTGGGGGGTCCCCCCCGCCCCCCCAGAAAACAAATCTAAATTTGAAAACTAATTTCCTGCCTAAAATATAAAAAAAAATTCACTAACACATAGGATGGACTTTTTATTTATTTTTTACAATAATGTCTAATAGTGTATTGTATTACATTGCTCTGTTTTTTTACCTTTTCTTGTTTCATTGTTTGTAATGGCAGAGATTAGGGATTAATAAAGTACAACCATAACCATAATCATATAAACAAATCTGTTTATAGCAATATATTGGGGGGGACATTTTGAGCATATCCCCCCCCCCCCCCAATATATGTTATAATTACGGCCTTGAGATGTGATAAAGGCGGAGCCCTGCAATAGCTCACTTCACGCCATTGAAAGGCGGAAGGGCGCCCACTAGAGGGACCTCTAGAGAGAGCATTGAGACCATTGATAGACAACAAATTCATTTTTTTATTTGTCATTCTGAACGGAAGGAAAACCGGAGTGATCTGTAAACGCAGTGCTCCGTAGCTGCCAGGAGGAGTCGCTGTGACACTGGACGGAGAGCGAAGCAGCTCTGGTCTTGAGGTTGACTGAGACGGCGAGACAGACACTCGTGAACGCACGTGTCACAGTGTGCCACTCCCGTGCAACAGTGTGCCACTCACACAGCACAGGGAGCTAAAGACTCGGGGGGTGGGACACTATTGCTGGACTGTGAGCCATGATGCGTTTACAGGCTGGTGTGTGTCCTGGTCAGCACCGTGTTTGTGTTGTTTACAGGCTGGTGTGTGTCCTGGTAAGCACCGTGGTTGTGTTGTTTACAGGCTGGTGTGTGTCCTGGTCAGCACCGTGGTTGTGTTGTTTACAGGCTGGTGTGTGTCCTGGTCAGCTCCGTGTTTGTGTTGTTTACAGGCTGGTGTGTGTCCTGGTCAGCACCGTGGTTGTGTTGTTTACAGGCTGGTGTGTGTCCTGGTCAGCTCCGTGTTTGTGTTGTTTACAGGCTGGTGTGTGTCCTGGTCAGCACCGTGGTTGTGTTGTTTACAGGCTGGTGTGTGTCCTGGTCAGCTCCGTGTTTGTGTTGTTTACAGGCTGGTGTGTGTCCTGGTCATCACCGTGTTTGTGTTGTTTACAGGCTGGTGTGTGTCCTGGTCAGCACCGTGTTTGTGTTGTCTACAGGCTGGTGTGTGTCCTGGTCAGCACCGTGGTTGTGTTGTTTACAGGCTGGTGTGTGTCCTGGTCAGCTCCGTGTTTGTGTTGTTTACCGGCTGGTGTGTGTCCTGGTCAGCACCGTGTTTGTGTTGTTTACAGGCTGGTGTGTGTCCTGGTCAGCACCGTGTTTGTGTTGTTTACAGGCTGGTGTGTGTCCTGGTCAGCTCCGTGTTTGTGTTGTTTACAGGCTGGTGTGTGTCCTGGTCAGCTCCGTGTTTGTGTTGTTTACAGGCTGGTGTGTGTCCTGGTCAGCTCCGTGTTTGTGTTGTTTACAGGCTGGTGTGTGTCCTGGTCAGCACCGTGGTTGTGTTGTTTACAGGCTGGTGTGTGTCATTGTCAGTACCGTGTTTGTGTTGTTTACAGGCTGGTGTGTGTCCTGGTCAGCACCGTGGTTGTGTTGTTTACAGGCTGGTGTGTGTCCTGGTCAGCTCCGTGGTTGTGTTGTTTACAGGCTCGTGTGTGTCCTGGTCAGCTCCGTGTTTGTGTTTTTTACAGTCTGGTGTGTGTCCTGGTCAGCTCCGTGGTTGTGTTGTTTACAGGCTGGTGTGTGTCCTGGTCAGCTCCGTGTTTGTGTTGTCTACAGGCTGGTGTGTGTCCTGGTCAGCACCGTGGTTGTGTTGTTTACAGGCTGGTGTGTGTCCTGGTCAGCACCGTGTTTGTGTTGTTTACAGGCTGGTGTGTGTCCTGGTCAGCTCCGTGGTTGTGTTGTTTACAGGCTGGTGTGTGTCCTGGTCAGCACCGTGGTTGTGTTGTTTACAGGCTGGTGTGTGTCCTGGTCAGCACCGTGGTTGTGTTGTTTACAGGCTGGTGTGTGTCATTGTCAGTACCGTGTTTGTGTTGTTTACAGGCTGGTGTGTGTCCTGGTCAGCACCGTGGTTGTGTTGTTTACAGGCTGGTGTGTGTCCTGGTCAGCTCCGTGGTTGTGTTGTTTACAGGCTGGTGTGTGTCCTGGTCAGCTCCGTGTTTGTGTTGTTTACAGGCTGGTGTGTGTCCTGGTCAGCTCCGTGGTTGTGTTGTTTACAGGCTGGTGTGTGTCCTGGTCAGCTCCGTGTTTGTGTTGTCTACAGGCTGGTGTGTGTCCTGGTCAGCACCGTGGTTGTGTTGTTTACAGGCTGGTGTGTGTCCTGGTCAGCACCGTGTTTGTGTTGTTTACAGGCTGGTGTGTGTCCTGGTCAGCTCCGTGGTTGTGTTGTTTACAGGCTGGTGTGTGTCCTGGTCAGCACCGTGTTTATGTTGTTTACAGGCTGGTGTGTGTCCTGGTCAGCTCCGTGTTTGTGTTGTTTACAGGCTGGTGTGTGTCCTGGTTAGTACCGTGGTTGTGTTGTTTACAGGCTGGTGTGTGTCCTGGTCAGCACCGTGTTTGTGTTGTTTACAGGCTGGTGTGTGTCCTGGTCAGCACCGTGTTTGTGTTGTTTACAGGCTGGTGTGTGTCCTGGTCAGCACCGTGGTTGTGTTGTTTACAGGCTGGTGTGTGTCCTGGTCAGCACCGTGGTTGTGTTGTTTACAGGCTGGTGTGTGTCCTGGATAGCACCGTGGTTGTGTCGTTTACAGGCTGGTGTGTTTCCTGGTCAGCTCCGTGTTTGTGTTGTTTACAGGCTGGTGTGTGTCCTGGTCAGCTCCGTGTTTGTGTTGTTTACAGGCTGGTGTGTGTCCTGGTCAGCACCGTGTTTGTGTTGTCTACAGGCTGGTGTGTGTCCTGGTCAGCACCGTGTTTGTGTTGTTTACAGGCTGGTGTGTGTCCTGGTCAGCACCGTGTTTGTGTTGTCTACAGGCTGGTGTGTGTCCTGGTTAGTACCGTGGTTGTGTTGTTTACAGGCTGGTGTGTGTCCTGGTCAGCACCGTGTTTGTGTTGTTTACAGGCTGGTGTGTGTCCTGGTCAGCTCCGTGTTTGTGTTGTTTACAGGCTGGTGTGTGTCCTGGTCAGCACCGTGTTTGTGTTGTTTACAGGCTGGTGTGTGTCCTGGTCAGCTCCGTGTTTGTGTTGTTTACAGGCTGGTGTGTGTCCTGGTCAGCTCCGTGTTTGTGTTGTTTACAGGCTGGTGTGTGTCCTGGTCAGCTCCGTGTTTGTGTTGTTTACAGGCTGGTGTGTGTCCTGGTCAGCACCGTGGTTGTGTTGTTTACAGGCTGGTGTGTGTCCTGGTCAGCACCGTGGTTGTGTTGTTTACAGGCTGGTGTGTGTCCTGGTCAGCACCGTGGTTGTGTTATTTACAGGCTGGTGTGTGTCCTGGTCAGCTCCGTGGTTGTGTTGTTTACAGGCTGGTGTGTGTCCTTGTCAGCTCCGTGTTTGTGTTATTTACAGGCTGGTGTGTGTTCTGGTCAGCACCGTGTTTGTGTTGTTTACAGGCTGGTGTGTGTCCTGGTCAGCACCGTGGTTGTGTTGTTTACAGGCTGGTGTGTGTCCTGGATAGCACCGTGGTTGTGTTGTTTACAGGCTGGTGTGTGTCCTGGTCAGCACCGTGTTTGTGTTGTTTACAGGCTGGTGTGTGTCCTGGTCAGCACCGTGTTTGTGTTGTTTACAGGCTGGTGTGTGTCCTGGTCAGCACCGTGTTTGTGTTGTTTACAGGCTGGTGTGTGTCCTGGTCAGCACCGTGTTTGTGTTGTTTACAGGCTGGTGTGTGTCCTGGTCAGCTCCGTGTTTGTGTTGTTTACAGGCTGGTGTGTGTCCTGGTCAGCACCGTGGTTGTGTCGTGCCTGGCAGGCTGTGAGCTGTAAGTCCAATTTGAAAGACATCTTCAGGTCACCGGGCCGTAGCGTATTTGGCCTGGATCTTGCTGCAGGGATTGCCGTGGGGTCTCTTATTCAAGTGCCCCCCATCCCTTCACCATTATTCGTAGCCCGGCCCCATGCGCCCCCGCAGCTCCGGTGCAGTTGCACCGCCTGCACACTCGAGAGTTGCTTGCGCACCGCTGTTCGCGATGGGCGAGTGCCGCGTGTCGCTTCGGCTGTGTCTGCGAGTTCTCTGTCGCAGTGTCAGCGAGAGGAAGCCACCGCGTGAAAGCAAGTGCACATTTTTAGAAATTGAGAAAGGGGCCGTCCATAAATGACGTCACGCACCCCGGGGGGAGGGGGGTCAGACATTTGTGACGATGTGTGACGAGAGGGGGGGGGGGGGCGTTTGAGAAATGTGACGTCACATCAAAATGCGCAACAGTTATAACAACACTAATTGTTATAACACTCCTACAACATCAGAGTGCAGCGCCACATTAAATACGCACTACAATGACAATAGTTTAAAGCGATTTGAAGCATGTTTTATTTTCAAAATAGAAATACGTTTTTTTTTGGGGGGGGGAGGGCAGAGCTTTGTGACGTCATATTTGAGGGGGGGGGGTCTGACTTTTTGTGACGCCGCATGACGAGGGGGGAGGGGGTGTCATAAATCGTCCAAAATCGCGTGACGTCATTTATGGACGGCCTTAAACGACCTTACCGGGATTCGACGTTTAGAATTCAAGTGTATATTTAGATTATATGTTTTTTTTTTCCTTGTATCTGTGCCTCAGTAGAACGCAGGCATCGCGGCGCGCGTCAAGACAAAGAACCTTTCCCGTCAATCAACGTTGCCGACCTCTCATCAGCGTTCGTCTATGTTTATTTTGGTCGAAACCTAATGACTCAACCTCCCTGACCCGTTGCGATCGGCGCGCGCACACAGCACCGCTCTATAATTCACCCCGCCGGCACGCATTCAAAATCCAGGGGGGGGGGGGGAGGGGTCGCATTCGGTGGTGTTAAAAAAAATATATCTTGCTGGTAAAATAAAAAAAATATCTTGCTGGTAAAATAAAAAAAATATATCTTGCTGGTAAAATAAAAAAAATATCTTGCTGGTAAAATAAAAAAAATATCTTGCTGGTAAAATAAAAAAAATATCTTGCTGGTAAAATAAAAAAAATATCTTGCTGGTAAAATAAAAAAATTAACTCGCCCACATCTTCGGAAGATTGCGCTGCATTTAGCTACAGCCCCCTTACACTGTCCCCAAATAAATATCTGCGGAATCTGAAGTCTTTGTTTCCGTCCAACTAACCGAATAACCTCGCCTCTCACCTCGTCTCTCGCACCCAACCACTGCTTTGCATAGCGATGCAACTCGTGTCAACAACAACAACGACAACGAGGAATTAGCAACAGCAACGACAAAGTCCCCGTGCCTTGCAACGCGCGCTCGTGCACCACGCCGCCTCCCCCCCCCCATCGCTGATCTCCGATGGTCGCTCCCCCTCTGTCTATAAAAGACGAGGAGCCGGGGGAGGTGCCGTCTCTGGCCCCGATATCCGCGCTGCGCTCCTTCGGGTGGTGACACCCCTTTGCCGAGCCGAAACACCACAACAAGCAGGACCCCATAACCAGGACACCCATAACCAGGACACCCATAACCAGGACACCCATAACCAGGACACCCCCCCACCTATTAATCCCCCAGCCCCCCACCCCCCCCCCCTCTCACATGAGCAGGGCTTCGAAGAATGTCACCCCTTGCGTTGCGCTTCAAAGAGACATCGACAGGATCACTCTGTGCGTGGTCTACGTGAGTCGTCCTTAGCGTGTCGCTCTCGAGTCACCCGCTACGACTCAAGTCACCCACCCCCGCGTCACCCGCTACGACTCAAGTCACCCACCCCCGCGTCACCCGCTACGACTCAAGTCACCCACCCCCGAGTCACCCCCTACAACTCAGTCACCCACCCCCGCGTCACCCGCTACGACTCAAGTCACCCACCCCCGCACCCCTGCGCGCCGCTCGCAGGCGTCATTCTGCGCCAGCTCTCGACGCTGCGCTCACAAATCGATCTCCCTCGCGCTGCGAGCACGTGCCGCTGGGCGCTGCGCTTCAGTCACCCGCCGTGCGCCGTGTGCAGGAGTCAACCTCGAGCCGCGTGCACGTGCAGTTGTCACCCTGCGCTGGTGTTCAAAGAGTCGTCGTCGTCGTCCTCGTAGTCGCTGGGCTTCCAGAAGTCACCCTCTGCTGGGTTGCTCACCTTAAAGTCGCCACCGGCTTCCAGGGAGTCACCCCGTGCTCTGCTCATTTAGGAAATCACTCCCGCTGCACCCGGGCTTCCAAGAATCATCCTTGCGCTGCTCTTCCAGCAGCAGTCACCCCTGCGCTATTATTCCAAGAGTCAGCCCCGGGTGACTTTACGAGAGTCTCCCCCTGCGCTGCTCTTCCAGGGGAGTCGCTCTGCGCAGCAGCAGCAGCAGCACCGCGACTGGCGCACCCCGATGCGCTCTGCGCCCTCCTCCATCCCGCGCCCGTCAGCGCCGCGCGGCGTCTCTGCGCCATGAACGCCTCTTCCCTTCTCAACTTGAACGCCTCCCTGCTCGCCCTGAACGACTCCCTGGGCGCGTTCAACGCGACGCTGCTGGGCCACGCTGGGGCGGCAAACGGCTCCGCGCTGGGCCAGTGCTGCAACCTCTCGGCACCGGCGGTGGCGGACGGAGGAGCAGGAGGAGCCGGCTTCCAGGCCCCGCTGCCCGACCCCAGGAACCTGTACATATTCCGCGTGGTGCAGATCGCCGTCATGTGCGTACTCTCTCTCACCGTCGTCTTCGGAGTCTTCTTCCTCGGCTGCAATCTGCTCATCAAGTCCGAGAGCATGATCAACTTTCTGGTGAAGGAGCGGAGGCCCTCCAGGGAGGTGGAGGCTGTCATCATCAGGACCTACTGACGGCGCGCGCGCAACGCGGTGAAGAGAGAGCCGTGCCGTGCCCGAATTCCCGAACTCGTTCGAGGCTTCTGTGCCGGACGCGGGGCTCAACGACTGTCCGTAGTCTGCTGGCTCCATCGAGCTCGATAGTTCCCAAGGCGCTCCATCATCTTGACGGGGATGT
The DNA here is from genome assembly GCF_048934315.1 of Petromyzon marinus. Taxonomy (NCBI): domain Eukaryota; kingdom Metazoa; phylum Chordata; class Hyperoartia; order Petromyzontiformes; family Petromyzontidae; genus Petromyzon; species Petromyzon marinus. The sequence continues at coordinate 2,806,619 of NC_133668.1, read as the reverse complement.
GGTCTCCACGCAACCTTCTTGGGCGCTCACCAAGGGGAAGTGTCCTCCACGTGTCTCCTGCTGCCATCCCAGTGCGTACGAAGATGTTGCCGTCTGCAGGGCGAGTCGCGCTGCGCCGATTGCCCGCTCCCAATGGGTAGAATTAAGCGACGCGATGTTCCGTAGATTACGATTGAGGCGCGTTTCGTTTAAGCCATTACTGTGGATATCGTCTCAATCCGAGTGGAGCCGTAGTTTCGTGCGCGTTTGTAATGGTTGTCGTCGGTGGTTGTTTCAGCTGCTGACCGAATGCCGCTTACATTGGGGAAGTGGGCGCACGGGATTTTGTCGGTGGTGTATTTCGCGAATATTACTCGAGTCGTGTTGATGATGTTCGGCATGGGGCGATGTTGGCCGTTCGTAGTTCGCTGTGACTGCTTTTCTTTCTTAATTGCTCTGGTGACGGTTTATACAATGTGAACAAAACACTGTATTTTGCACAAAAAAAACGTTTTCTGAATCAGAAGAAATTAGCTTTTTGTACTCTCGGCTTTCCCGTGCAATGAATGGAAACGTACATACATTTTGTAACAGCAACAAACACAGCAAACACAATTAATTAACTTAAAAAAACTACTTTGTTTAACTGGACGTGTTTTACAGGTTTTGCGCTACGTTTTGTAAAGATGCGGTGATTCCGTGCTTAAGGCTTTCTCACAGTCGTGTGTCAACCACCACCACCACCTCCATCAATGGGAAAGCATGCTTCACGAAAGATGAATTTGTACTAAATCAATTGATAGCGCATGCTTACAATGTTTACTCTGTATGTGCTTTACCAATGACGTTTTTACCGTCTGTCAACAACACAAAAAATGCCTGGAGCTTCGATTTTCACATCGGTTGCATGGAAAGTACATTATATACACTTATATTTTTGCATGGTTGTTATTATCGATATTATGATGAAACGAAAAAGAATCTTGCCATTAAAATCAAGTTAAATGTTTTTTTTTAAAGCATTGGCATTTATTTCAGACGAAACTGATTGGTTTTACCTACTTACCGGGGATGATGAAAACAAGGTCGTAATGAGTGGTTTGTTAATTTATTTCACGTGAATTGAAAACGTGCGCCTGGGTATGACTGCCCCACTCGATTAAACGAGCGGAATCTTTATTCACGCGCTCACTATACCACGCACACACACGTGCGTAATGAACACACACACAGACACACGTGCGTGATGAACACACACACAGACACACGTGCGTGATGAACACACACACAGACACACGTGCGTGATGAACACACACACAGACACACGTGCGTGATGAACACACACAGACACACGTGCGTGATGAACACACACAGACACACGTGCGTGATGAACACACACACAGACACACGTGCGTGATGAACACACACACACACACGTGCGTGATGAACACACACACACACGTGCGTGATGAACACACACACAGACACACGTGCGTGATGAACACACACACAGGCACACGTGCGTGATGAACACACACACAGACACACGTGCGTGATGAACACACACACAGACACACGTGCGTGATGAACACACACACAGACACACGTGCGTGATGAACACACACACAGACACACGTGCGTGATGAACACACACACAGACACACGTGCGTGATGAACACACACACAGACACACGTGCGTGATGAACACACACACAGACACACGTGCGTGATGAACACACACACAGACACACGTGCGTGATGAACACACACACACGTGCGTGATGAACACACACACACAAACGTGCGTGATGAACACACACACACAAACGTGCGTGATGAACACACACACACAAACGTGCGTGATGAACACACACACACAAACGTGCGTGATGAACACACACACACAAACGTGCGTGATGAACACACACACACACGTGCGTGATGAACACACACACACACACACACGTGCGTGATGAACACACACACACACACACGTGCGTGATGAACACACACACACGTGCGTGATGAACACACACACACGTGCGTGATGAACACACACGCACACAAACACACGTGCGTGATGAACACACACGTGCGTGATGAACACACGCACACACGTGCGTGATGAACACACACACACACGTGCGTGATGAACACACACACACGTGCGTGATGAACACACACACACGTGCGTGATGAACACACACAAACACACACGTGCGTGATGAACACACGCACACACGTGCGTGGTGAACACACGCACACACGTGCGTGGTGAAGACACGCACACACGTGCGTGGTGAACACACGCACACACGTGCGTGATGAACACACACAAACACACACGTGCGTGATGAACACACGCACACACGTGCGTGGTGAACACACGCACACACGTGCGTGATGAACACACACACACACACGTGCGTGATGAACACACACACACACACGTGCGTGATGAACACACACAAACACACACACGTGCGTGATGAACACACGCACACACGTGCGTGGTGAACACACGCACACACGTGCGTGATGAACACACACACACGTGCGTGGTCAACACACACACACACACACGTGCGTGATGAACAACAACCGCCGTTCGCCACTAAGTGGCGGTGACGTCACCACGACGCTTGTGCCAGGCCATGTGCACCTTGAGGCCACGTGAAGTGTCGAACGCCCGCCGAGAGGAGGTCACAGGACAGACCCAGCAGGTGCCACGGGTTGACTGACTAAGATGACTGAGACGAGTAGCTGGTGCACCAACTGTGCCCCCTACTGTGCCAACCTGCAGTGCTTTATCCACCCGGCGCTCCGCTAGTTGTTGTGAGCGTCGCTCCTCCGCCCTCCTTTGTTGTTAGAGGGCGACTGCCTCCAACTGCCCAATAGCGTCCTTCACGAGCCTCCTCCACAGAGGCCGATCTTGACACCGCTGGTACCAGTCATCGGCAAGTCCACTCAGCTCCACGTCCTCCTATACCACATCACTCAATTTCTTCTCTAGCCGGTGCCGCGCCCGTTTAGCCCCCTCGATCCGGCCGAACAAAAGCTGTTTTGGCATGCGTTACTAGGCATGCGGGCTACATGACCCAGCCAACGCAGCCTTGCCTGCCGGAGGAGTTCACCGATGGGACCTTGCCCAGATCTTTCAAGGATTTGTGAGCTCCTCACACAATCCAGCCTGGTTAAACCAGGATGGATTGTAGGCAGGCCAGCCTAAATGTTTCCAACCGGCGAAGATGCTCCATTAAGGGGGTCCACGTTTCGCAAGCGTAGAGAAGAAAGGGCATGACCGTGGCCGAGAAGACCTGAAGCTTAGTGTGGAGCGACAGACCAGGTAGCTTCCACATAGCGTTACGCAACCGATGAAAATATATTGCCGCTCGACTGATTCGGAGTGAGACCTCTGCTGTTAAACTGAAGCCGGTCCTAAGCACACTGCCCAAGTATGGGAAACTCTCCACTCTCTCCACAACTGCCCTATCACCGATTGGGAGTTGTGGGGGTGGAGTGTCCGATGGTATAAAATACCCAGGCAGGTGCTTAGTTTGGTGGGGCTGATGGTAAGGCCCCATCTCTTAGTGGCACGCTCCAGTCTCAGCAGCAGCGTCTCCAACTCCTCCTCTGAATGAGCAACTATTACCAAATAATCGGCATACTTAACGTGGTTGAGCAATAGGGAGCCATCCCTTGACCGCACCCGGGCATCGATCAGCCTCACATTATATCTGTACCAAATGGAGATTCCCCCGGTACAGCTATTGAAGGCTTCACGAACTACGTGGTCAAAATAGATGTTAAATAATGTGGGAGCCAGAGGACATCCCTGTCGCACCCCAAGGTGTACAAGGAATGGGCTCTAACTCCCGGCCACGTAGATTTACCCCGGCCCGCTCACCATTATAAAGGTCCTTAATGATCGTGAGCAGAGAGTCAGGGACTCCAAAAGCACGAAGAACAACCCAGAGCCCAGGCCTACTGATGGTATCATAGGCCTTGACCAGGTCAACAAAGCAGAGATGTCGGTCTTGTTGGAATTCCCTACACCTCTGCTGTAGCAGACGGACATAAAATGTCATCTGTGCAGGACCGCCCTTTCCTGAAACCACATTGGGGCTCCTCAAGCCTCGCCTCAGCGTGCGTGGCAAAGCGATGTTGAATAATCCTTGCCAAGACCTTTCCCGGCACACTGAGGAGTGAGATGCCCCTGTAGTTATTACAGTCTGTGCGGTCCCCCTTCTTAAAGAGGGGGACCACCAGGGCATCCTTCCAATCCTGCGGAACCCGTCCAGTGGACCAGACTGTTGTTATGATGTCATATAGGGCAGTCTGTGTACAAACGCCACCCTCCCTCAGCATTTCGCTTGGGAGATCATCTCTGCCCGCTGCCTTTCCTGTGATGAGCACACACACACACGCACGCACACGTGCGTGATGAACACACATACACACGCACACGTGCGTGATGAGCACACACACACGCACACGTGCGTGATGAGCACACACACACACGCGCACGTACACGTGCGTGATGGGCACACACACACACGCGCACGTACACGTGCGTGATGGGCACACACACACACGCGCACGCACACGTGCGTGATGAAGACACGCACGCGCACGTGCTGTGATGAAGACACGCACGCGCACGTGCTGTGATGAACACACGCACGCGCACGTGCTGTGATGAACACACGCACGCGCACGTGCTGTGATGAACACACGCACGCGCACGTGCTGTGATGAATACACGCACGCGCACGTGCTGTGATGAATACACGCACGCGCACGTGCTGTGCTGAACACACGCACGCGCACGTGCTGTGATGAACACACACACACACGCGCACGTGCGTGATGAACACACACACACGCGCACGTGCGTGATGAACACACACACACGCGCACGTGCGTGATGAACACACACACGCGCACGTGCGTGATGAACACACACACACGCGCACGTGCGTGATGAACACACACACACGCGCACGTGCGTGATGAACACACACACACGCGCACGTGCGTGATGAACATACACACACACGCACGTGCGTGATGAACCCACACGTGCGTGATGAACACACACACACACACGTGCGTGATGAACACACACACACACGTGCGTGATGAACACACACACACACGTGCGTGATGAACACACACACACACACGTGCGTGATGAACACACACACACACACGTGCGTGATGAACACACACACACACGTGCGTGATGAACACACACACACACGTGCGTGATGAACACACACACACACACACACGTGCGTGATGAACACACACACACGTGCGTAATGAACACACACACACACACACGTGCGTGATGAACACACACACACACACACGTGCGTGATGAACACACACACACACACACGTGCGTGATGAACACACACACACACACACGTGCGTGATGAACACACACACACACACGTGCGTGATGAACACACACACACACACGTGCGTGATGAACACACACACACACACACGTGCGTGATGAACACACACACACACGTGCGTGATGAACACACACACACGTGCGTGATGAACACACACACACACACGTGCGTGATGAACACACACACACACACGTGCGTGATGAACACACACACACACGTGCGTGATGAACACACACACACACACACGTGCGTGATGAACACACACACACACACGTGCGTGATGAACACACACACACACACACACGTGCGTGATGAACACACACACACACACACACACGTGCGTGATGAACACACACACACACACACACGTGCGTGATGAACACACACACACACACACGTGCGTGATGAACACACACACACACACACACGTGCGTGATGAACACACACACACACGTGCGTGATGAACACACACACACACGTGCGTGATGAACACACACACACACGTGCGTGATGAACACACACACACACACACACGTGCGTGATGAACACACACACACACACACGTGCGTGATGAACAGACACACACACACGTGCGTGATGAACACACACACACACACGTGCTTGATGAACACACACACACACGTGCTTGATGAACACACACACACACACGTGCTTGATGAACACACACACACACGTGCTTGATGAACACAAACACACGTGCTTGATGAACACACACACACGTGCTTGATGAACACACACACACGTGCTTGATGAACACACACACACGTGCTTGATGAACACACACACACGTGCGTGATGAACACACACACACACGTGCGTGATGAACACACACACACACGTGCGTGATGAACACACACACACACGTGCGTGATGAACACACACACACACGTGCGTGATGAACACACACACACACGTGCGTGATGAACACACACACACACGTGCGTGATGAACACACACACACACGTGCGTGATGAACACACACACACACGTGCGTGATGAACACACACACACACGTGCGTGATGAACACACACACACACGTGCGTGATGAACACACACACACGTGCGTGATGAACACACACACACACACGTGCGTGATGAACACACACACACACACGTGCGTGATGAACACACACACACACGTGCGTGATGAACACACACACACACACGTGCGTGATGAACACACACACACACACGTGCGTGATGAACACACACACACACACGTGCGTGATGAACACACACACACACACGTGCGTGATGAACACACACACACACACGTGCGTGATGAACACACACACACACACGTGCGTGATGAACACACACACACACGTGCGTGATGAACACACACACACACACGTGCGTGATGAACACACACACACACACGTGCGTGATGAACACACACACACACGTGCGTGATGAACACACACACACACGTGCGTGATGAACACACACACACGTGCGTGATGAACACACACACACGTGCGTGATGAACACACACACACACACACACGTGCGTGATGAACACACACACACACACACACACGTGCGTGATGAACACACACACACACGTGCGTGATGAACACACACACACACGTGGGTGATGAACACACACACACACACGTGCGTGATGAACACACACACACGTGAGTGATGAACACACACACGTGCGTGATGAACACACACACGTGCGTGATGAACACACACACACACACGTGCGTGATGAACACACACACACACACGTGCGTGATGAACACACACACACACACGTGCGTGATGAACACACACACGTGCGTGATGAACACACACACACACACGTGCGTGATGAACACACACACACACGTGCGTGATGAACACACACACACGTGCGTGATGAACAAACACACACGCGTGATGAACACACACACACACACGTGCGTGCTGAACACACACACACACACGTGCGTGCTGAACACACACACACGTGCGTGATGAACACACACACACACACACACGTGCGTGATGAACACACACACACACACACACGTGCGTGATGAACACACACACACACGTGCGTGATGAACACACACACACACGTGCGTGATGAACACACACACACGTGCGTGATGAACACACACACACGTGCGTGATGAACACACACACAAACACGTGCGTGATGAATACACACACACGTGCGTGATGAACACACACACACACGTGCGTGATGAACACACACACACGTGCGTGATGAACACACACACACGTGCGTGATGAACACACACACACGTGCGTGATGAACACACACACACGTGCGTGATGAACACACACACACGTGCGTGATGAACACACACACACACACACACGTGCGTGATGAACACACACACACACACACACGTGCGTGATGAACACACACACACGTGCGTGATGAACACACACACACTTGCGTGAAGAACACACACACACACGTGCGTGATGAACACACACACACACACACGTGCGTGATGAACACACGCACGTGCGTGATGAACACACACACGTGCGTGATGGACACACACACACGTGCGTGATGAACACACACACACACACACACGTGCGTGATGAACACACACACACACACACGTGCGTGATGAACACACACACACACACGTGCGTGATGAACACACACACACACACACACGTGCGTGATGAACACACACACGTGCGTGATGAACACACACACGTGCGTGATGAACACACACACGTGCGTGATGAACACACACACACGTGCGTGATGAATACACACACACGTGCGTGATGAATACACACACACGTGCGTGATGAACACACATGCACACGTGCATGATGAACACACACACACACGTGCGTGATGAACACACGCACACACACGTGCGTGATGAACACACGCACACACACGTGCGTGATGAACACACGCACACACACACACGTGCGTGATGAACACACGCACACACACACACGTGCGTGATGAACACACACACACGTGCGTGATGAACACACACACCCGCACACGTGCGTGATGAACACACACACACGTGCGTGATGAACGCACACGTGCGTGATGAACACACACGCACACGTGCGTGATGAACACACACGCACACGTGCGTGATGAACACACACGCACACGTGCGTGATGAACACACACGCACACGTGCGTGATGAACACACACACGCACACGTGCGTGATGAACACACACACGCACACGTGCGTGATGAACACACACACGCACACGTGCGTGATGAACACACACGCACACGTGCGTGATGAACACACACACGCACACGTGCCTGATGAACACACACACACGCACACGTGCGTGATGAACACACACACACGCACACGTGCGTGATGAACACACACACACGCACACGAGCGTGATGAACACACACACACACGCACACGTGCGGGATGAACACACACACGCACACGTGTGTGATGAACACACACACGCACACGTGCGTGATGAACACACACACACACGCACACGTGCGTGATGAACACACACACACGCACACGTGCGTGATGAACACAACAACCGCCATTCACCACTAAGTGGCGGTGACGTCACCACGACGCTTGTGCCAGGCCATGTGCACCTTGAGGCCACGTGAAGTGTCGAAAGCCCGCGGGCAGGAGGTCACGGGGCAGACCCAGGTGCCACGGGTCGACTGACTGAGATGACTTGCTGATGCACCACCTGTGCCCCCTACTGTGCCAACCTGCTGTGCTTTAGCCACCCGGCGCCCCGCTCGTTGTTGTGAGCGTCGCTCCTCCGCCCTCCGTTGTTGTTGGAGGGCGACTGCCTCCAACTGCCCAATAACGTCCTTCACGAGCCTCCTCCACAGAGGCCGATCTTTACACCGCTAGTACCAGTCATCGACAAGTCCACTCAGCTCCACGTCCTCCTGTACCACATCGCTCCATCTCTTCTCGAGCCCGTGCCGCGCCCATTTAGCCCCCTCGATACGGCCGAACAAAAGCTGTTTCAGCATGCGGCGGCTGGGCATGCGGGCTACATGACCCAGCCGAAGTAAGCCTTGCCTTCCGGAGGAGCTCACCGATGGGACCTTGCCCAGATCTTTCAAGAATTTGTGAGCTTGATGAACACACACACACGCACACACACGTGCGTGATGAACACACACACACACGCACACGTGCTTGATGAACACACACACGTGCGTGATGAACACACACACACGCACACACACGTGCGTGATGAACACACGCGCACGCACACACACGTGGGTGATGAACACACACGCACGCACACACACGTGCGTGATGAACACACACGCACACACAAGTGCGTGATGAACACACAAGTGCGTGATGAACACACACGCACACACAAGTGCGTGATGAACACACACGCACACACAAGTGCGTGATGAACACACACACGCGCGTCATGAACACACACACGCGCGTCATGAACGCACACACACGCGCGTGATGAACGCACACACACGCGCGTGATGAACGCACACACACGCGCGTGATGAACACACACACACGCGCGTGATGAACACACACACACGCGCGTGATGAACACACACACGCGCGCGTGATGAACACACACACACGCGCGCGTGATGAACACACACACACGCGCGCGTGATGAACACACACACACACGCGCGCGCGTGATGAACACACACACGCGCGTGATGAACACACACACACACGCGTGATGAACACACACACACACGCGCGTGATGAACACACACACACACGCGTGATGAACACACACACGCGCGTGCGTGATGAACACACACACACACGCGTGCGTGATGAACACACACACACACGCGTGCGTGATGAACACACACACACACACGCGCGCGTGATGAACACACACACACGCGCGCGTGATGAACACAGACACACGCGCGCGTGATGAACACACACACACACACGCGCGTGATGAACACACACACATGCGTGATGAACACACATACACGCGCGTGATGAACACACATACACGCGCGTGATGAACACACATACACGCGCGTGATGAACACACACACACACGCGCGTGATGAACACACACACACACACGCGTGATGAACACACACACACACACACGCGTGATGAACACACACACACGCGCGTCATGAACACACACGCACACGCGCGTCATGAACACACACACACACACGCACGTCATGAACACACACACACACGCACACGTGCGTCATGAACACACACACACACGCACACGTGCGTCATGAACACACACACACACACGCACACGTGCATCATGAACACACACACACACACACACGCACACGTGCATCATGAACACACACACACACACACGCACACGTGCGTCATGAACACACACACACACGCACACGTGCGTCATGAACACACACACACACGCACACGTGCGTCATGAACACACACACACACGCACACGTGCGTCATGAACACACACACACACACGCACACGTGCGTCATGAACACACACACACACACGCACACGTGCGTCATGAACACACACACGCACACGTGCGTCATGAACACACACACACACACGCACACGTGCGTCATGAACACGCACACACACGCACACGTGCGTCATGAACACACACACACACGCACACGTGCGTCATGAACACACACACACACGCACACGTGCGTCATGAACACACACACGCACACGTGCGTCATGAACACACACACGCACACGTGCGTCATGAACACACACACACGCACACGTGCGTCATGAACACACACACACGCACACGTGCGTCATGAACACACACACACGCACACGTGCGTCATGAACACACACACACGCACACGTGCGTCATGAACACACACACACGCACACGTGCGTCATGAACACACACACACGCGCGTCATGAACACACACACACAAGCACACGTGCGTCATGAACACACACACACAAGCACACGTGCGTCATGAATACACACACACGCACGTGCGTCACGAACACACAAACACGCACGTGCGTCATGAACACACAAACACACACGTGCGTCATGAACACACACACACCACGTGCGTCATGAACACTCAAACACACACGTGCGTCATGAACACTCAAACACACACGTGCGTCATGAACACTCAAACACACACGTGCGTCATGAACACTCAAACACACACGTGCGTCATGAACACACAAACACACGTGCGTCATGAACACACACACACACACGTGCGTCATGAACACACACACACACACGTGCGTCATGAACACACACACACACACGTGCGTCATGAACACACACACACGTGCGTGAATAATGATGTTTGTGAGTCGGTGGTTCTATACTTCCCGTAGGGGGTGAAATTATCCAAGTTTGTTATACTTCACAATACGTGAAACAATCATTGTCATCTATGTCACTCCACTGCCGGATGAGCGCCTCCCTCTGTTTCGCCGTACTTCATCACGCCGGTCTCGATGTGGGCTTGTGGAGGGTTGACTGGCTGACGCCCGCATGGACGTGTTCACGTAACATTGTCCTTTGCCACGTTAGCCGTGGTTGAGATTCCTACTCGGGTTTCCAGGTCAATTTACTCGAAACTACACGGCTCCACTCCCGTGTACTAGTACACATGTGCTACATGGCAGTATGTATCATAATAGGTAGACACGTGTTAAACGGGTATCACGCTGAAACATTAGCGGCTTCATTCCGACCGCCAATGTCACAAACCTCGGTGGCTTCTGATGTAATCCCCCCAAAATCGCGTTACAATTAAGTGGTGGCTCATTTACCGTTGGTGGAGCGGTAGGGCCGTTTTTTTAAATATCCAAATGAACACGGTCGACCCGAGTCAAATTCCCGGCCACGTCTAGAAGGGCAATTACCCGCAACGTCGCCTACAATATATATATTCTTTAAAGACCACTGTGTGACTGTCACATGCTTGATTGTCAGGGGCGGGTGACATTTGAACCCATCACGTCCTGTCGATGCCCACCCTCTGTCCAGCAACCGATGCGCTCCGACCATCGTGGCGCAGTGTGGCCAAACAAGCCCGATGACCGACACTGCCTTGAGCGAGGCACTTAATTCAGCAGTGGATCTACGAAGGGCTTTACATTATTCTTGCTGTCATATCAAATAACATCTCGTTGGCTTCTTTTGTAGGGAGGGGGGGGGCGTGGCGTGGCGTGGCCTGACATTGGCATTTGGGCAACGTGATGTATTGTAGGTCTCCACCATGAGCTATGACACTTGCGTCACACTCGCGACCAGCCTCGCGACAATGCTGAACCGTGCCGAATTGGGTGCACAGGTACAAAGGCGGCCCTGGTTAACCCTGACGGTGGCACCATCTCGACAGCAGTGCAATGCAGCCCGTGCAGCAAGCGGACGCGCACGCGCACGCGGTGGCCATTTATACGCGCGACACACGCACACGGCGCGCGCACAGCAACAAGGCGCTCGCCTCTCGCTCACAATCGGGAGGTAACAAATCCAATTTCAGGTTTTAGGTGCTGGCCCTACCTTAGCATCATCATGGTCGTCATCGTCATTAGGGCTGAATTTCTCACTCGATATGGCACGGGACACTCCTCGGTTGGCTTGGAGTAGAGATTATCCAGCGCAAGGCACTACCAATAGAGAACAATATGCGTCTTTGGAAAACAATTATTGTAATACTCTATTATTTGACGCTATATGTTTATCAGATCTGTGAAGAAGTTGAGGTTGAAATACGGAAATGGATGTGACGTACCAAAATGATTCCTTCAACAGCGAATTAACAACAACAAATTAAACAGCGGACAACATCATCATCATCATCAACAACAATTCGATGCCAATAAAATGAGCACGACTTGGTGAACCATCAGCAATCGTATCCTCATGAGAGGCTGGTGCCTGCCAGAGGAACGTGGAATTCCCACGTTCTTCTGCCGGACGCTCCTTCGAGTAAGGGGGAACGTCGACTCGCTGTGACACGTGCCAGTGTATTGTTAGAGCAATTCCGCGTCCGCGGATTTAACGTTAACATCACGAACAGTGCAATATTCTGTGTAATGACGCTTGTGCAGTGTCCACAGGGGTAGTTCATCCAAGAGGCAATATTACTGGAATAACCACGCGAGATTGCCACTCTGTGCAGTATTATCTACTGATACAAAGACAAAGATCCCCCATATAGCCTTTAACAGAGTGCTGGAGGCAAGTGCTGTTAGCGAGCACCTATAACAACCGACTTGGCACACGAAGGAGTGGATGCCCAGCACCACGCCCGGCCGCCTTCGTCTCCCGAATGGACATGTTTAGGCATCGAGTCGACCCAGAGGAGGCTCAGGACCTCTTCAGACAATCGTCACCGGTGTTGACCGTCAGCGGGAATCGAACTCGGGTGGCTGGTCTCGTAGCGCAATGCCGCTATCCGCTGCGCCATCGGCTCCCTACCCACGGGGCTCGCCTCTCCGCCTCACCGGGTGCCGGTTATCTCCCTCCTGATGCAGGCAGCGGCGCGCAGGAATTGGTGACAAAAGCAGCTCAGCAATGATGAATGCAGCTCTGTAAATCGGAGGCTTGCACACAACGAGTGCATCGTCTGTGCTCTCTACAAACACAAATATATCTTGTAGTTTGTATTATCCACTGAGCCGCTTGAAAAAAAACCCCACAAACACACACACACACAAGGCTTTCCCAGTCACACAATTAATTTACAGCTGCCTCGGGTCTGCAGCTTCTGCTTAATCGCGTAATGCGCGCTAAGCTTGCGCTCTGCCGAGTTCATTCACTTGATGAGCCATAATGCCGCTGACCCTACAGGTGACAGGTTGCCAACCCAGCTGCCAGCGCAGCAAACACGCGTTTGATAAACGCTCCATTAGCGCCCCTTTGTGTTCCACAAATGTGGACTCGTTGGGGTTTACAGCCGGCCGGAGATCGAGCGACCGGCTGCCGAATTGCAATCAAGGGGTCCTGTTCACCATCAGCGGTTCTATTGTTCGAGGCGCATTGTCGCGGCACCGATGTGTCAGCGACACCCTTCGTTGCTCTCAGATGCGTGTTCGGCTAGTGCCGCGTGTTGTCCGGCCCGACATTCCGACGTTTCGCTGCACGTGCTGAGCCCTGTCTCGCCAGACGTCGTGTCGAGCAGCACGTGGCACAACGCGAAAACTCCACTGCAGCAGTGACGTACTTTCGTCGTCAAACGTTAAAATGTGCCGGCTCCATACTCTAAAGACAGAGTTGAGCAGTCGTATTCTCGATTGATGGTTGTAATCTTGAACGGACGTCCAGAATAAGCAACCTAATATGAAACTCAAACATCGCACCTCCTGGCTTTGGAATTCCTCGAGGATACTAGTGCTAACCATCAAGCGCATTCGAACATCGACAGGCCGATGCCCACATCTCCTCCGTGAATACAAAAATTTAAGGCGAGCCATAGTTACGATTGTGTTCGTTTAACCCAAACGCGTGGTAAACTCACTGAGGTCTGCACGCCTTCGACAGACGAGGAACAGCAACACTGCACGAACTCTCTCCTCGAATCCTCTCGTCGTGACGCGCAGACCTCGCCATATGCAGGAACACAATGTGGAGTCACTCATATCGCGAGGAAACGTGGGACTGGCTGCTTCTTCACAGCGTACACCAGGAGCATAAACCATCATCACGCAAACTCCGGCCGTCATCCTCGCAGCAGCAGTGGCTTCTGGCTGCCCATCGAACAAAGGCGGTGGTCACCGCATTGCGCGGCGCTTTCAGGCGCGCTTCTGCGGCCGTCTGGAACGCTCTCCCTTCCGATACGAGGAAGCTACTGGAGCTATGCACTTTTAAATCATCTAGATTGAAAACGAATTTCTTGAGAACGGCTTTTTGTG
Source organism: Petromyzon marinus (assembly GCF_048934315.1). Taxonomy (NCBI): domain Eukaryota; kingdom Metazoa; phylum Chordata; class Hyperoartia; order Petromyzontiformes; family Petromyzontidae; genus Petromyzon; species Petromyzon marinus. The sequence continues at coordinate 2,791,352 of NC_133668.1, read as the reverse complement.
TTTAGTTTGTGGTCCTTCTCCCGCACCTCCGATTAGCACCGTTGGCTATATACGGTGTGCAACAAGTTCAACATGCAACCATAGAATAACATTTAATAATCATCTACAACAACAAAAACCCCAATTTATCCACTTAAACCCCCCTCTCCCGATAAATACCAGTTTTACATCACAACATACTTCGATAACGCTCTAAAATGTGATCAATGAGCGCTATAGTTTGGTGCGAGAAACCGCCTCGTTAAATATTCACGAGTAGCATCTGTGCGGCGGCGGCGGCGTCAGAAGGTGAACGTGGTCCGCAAAGCCACGGGGCCTCCTTCCTTCCCAGCGCAGGCACCGTCGTCGAGTCCACGGCGGGGATGAATTTCTCGTTGTAAATAATTTAAAGTCAAACGCCCTCCCTACCCCCCCGCCCCCAAAGGAACGGGCAAATTAGATTGCAAAGATGTTGCCTATTAATGATGCCGTGTCAAAAATGCGTTTACATTCTCCGAATTCTCCGAATTATCCCCGCAACAACAGATTTCCGTATGTTAATTTTTACATCTGAGCGATACGAACGGCCAACCATTAATGCAAATCGCATTACTCTCGGAGCTATTAGGCAAGGCGAGTCCATCACCACGCGTGCTTCAGGTGCGCCCGTACGAAAATAGCAATCGCCATCGGCATGGCTTTTATTAAGGAAAGAGAGGAAGAAACCGTCGACAGCTTTGATTCTAAAACTCGGTACACGTTATCGTGACACAACACACAGCCTCATCAGCATCAGCTGCAGCTGTGATCAATCCGTTGCAGGGCGAAGTGGATGACCACAGTGTGCCCATGCTAATTTTGTGACAACGCTGGAAAGGAAATGTAATGCGAGTGTTGTTGTTGATGTTGTTGTTGCTAAAGCGAGACAATAATAGCGTTTGCTCGTAATCGACACTTCGCTGGCCCGTAAATCTCTCTGTGAAGCCTCAACGGAGCTCACTGCACTTTGTGGGAGTAGCGGCGGGGTCGGGTTTAACGCGGACGACTGCAGCAGCTGTGAAGGGGTCGGCGGCTATTCATGCGCAAATTACTGTAACGTTTAGATTTTCGGATTCGAGGTTTGACACGAGCCACGAAACGACCTATTCACGGCAATGATGTCACCGGGGTCTTTAATGCCCACTTGGCGGCAGACAGCACGCTTGGGTGGTTTCACCCCTCCACCCACCCATTCACCCCTCCACCCACCCCTCCACCCACCCACCCCTCCACCCACCCCACCCACCCACCCAACCCACCCACCCCTAACCCCACCCAGGACAGCACTGGGGGTGGCTGCTGAAATCAATTCTCCTTCGCAGCGTACGGCGTTTGAAAAACGCAGCCAGCCAGCAAGCAGGCTGTTACAATTGGTGTTTTTGTTTGCTGTGTGTCTGTGCAGGCAAACCGCTGTAGCAGCAGAGTGTAAGTCGACTCGTCCCACCACACTTCGCGTGCTGTGTTTGGGCAAGTCATCGGTGACAACAGATGCGCCCGGTGGCTTGTACCGGTGGAATCTTTGTTTGCTCTTCCGTTTTCACCGCAACATCGCGGCGGCGCTTTCAGACGCGCTGCTTCTGCGGCCGTCTGGAACGCTCCCTCCTTCCGATGTCAGGAAGCCACTGGAGCAATGTACAGGGAAAACGTCTAGATTGAAAACGCATTTCTTTAGAACTGCTTTGTGTGTTTTAGTTTGTTGGCCTTACACCGCGCCTCCGATTAGCACGGCTGGCTACGTGCGGTGCGAAAGAAGTTCAACATACATACACACAACACATCACAACGAAGCCAGACCTATGGGCAGATCACCCAGGATGCGCCGGTTTGAGCTTGAAAGCCGGTTTGAGCCTGGAGAATTCTTTGAAGCCGGTTAACCACCAAGCTCAAACGGGTGTTGCCACGGCTGCTGTGGAAGCTACGTGGTGGACAGCAAGAAGGGAGGGGGCATTGGAGAAAACCAAATCGTCGTATCTTACTACCACCCGCACGGTTGGCTATTTACGGTGCGAAAGAAGTTCAACATACGTAAACGCATTTGCGCTGGAAATGTCCCCAAACCTTCTTCCCCCCAACTTCTGCGGTTGTTGTGTCAAAATAGCAGAGAGCAACCCGCGCGCTGTCCCTTCGCCGCGTATCCGGTGCGGTCCTTGTTTGGGACTCCACTGTCCCCAACCCCCCTTGCCACGCCGTCTCGCGCCGTTGGGTGGCAGGGTCAATTGATTTGGCCCAACTAGTGAGCACGCGAACCTCCGTGCAAGCCACGCGTCCACGCGGCTTTCTTGAGACGGAAACGAACGCGAACAGACGGGCAATCGTGGCCTCGGCCAAGAGCATGCCACCACATTGACACTGGTACAGCACTTGAATGCAGGCGTTAGCGGAACCCCACGGCGTCTGCACGTCAAAACGAATGCCACATTATTGTACACTTTGAGACGAAATCTTGGCCTAATGTTGCGCCGTGCTTGAACCGAGCCGTGAATTGTATTAAAATCGTGAAACCACGGGCACATTATGATCTTGTTTAAATTGGGGATAAATGTGTTCGTATACAGGGTGCTTCAAAAAAAGTATTAACATTTCCATGGGACTATCGTTGTTAACGGAAATAGAACGGATAATTCACTGTAACATGATAGCAAATTAATGTTAATAGCCTCAAAAAGTAAAATAGTCTCTCCCACTCGCTCGCCATCGTTGTCAACACGTGGCCTGGGATCTTGTCCAGGTGGTCTCCAGAGCCTGGAGGCAGCAGCACATTTCTTGCGGTGTTGTTGCAAATTCTCGAAAGTGTTAACATTCTTTTTGAAGCACCCTACATTTTACGCTTCTACAGTTGAATAAAAAAAATAACAACCAATCAATCAAACATTTCTTTAAATCCAGACGAGGGCTTGTTGCTTCAAGAGAGACGTTGGCTCAGCCTGTACTCCCAGCGCCGTGGAGGCACGAGTGAGAATTGGGCTGGGACAGCACACACATCGCTCAACTCCTTTTCCTGGGGAGTCGAAGTTGTCATCCCGAGTTTACCAGGAGATGTCGGCACAGAGAATTTAAAAAACGTGGACTCCAGAATAATGACGTCATCCGGCACTATTTAAGACCGGAAGGAGGTGGATGGCTTCACTATTCTGGCAAATCGCCCATAGATTCTGGATGTAATTATCAGCGAAACTGTCGTACTCAAATTCGAAATGTTGTGGATTCACGCTTCAAACACACCGGTGGGCTGAAGAAGTAACTAATTGGCGTTTTTGTTAACGTTACACGCTTTTTGCTGATTGGCCGTGTCGGGTGGTGGAGGGTTGCGACACATTTATAATAACCCGATCTAACCCAAAAACATTTATTATCAATCCACCTGTTCCGTCTGTATGGGGATAGAGTGCACCCCCCTCGCACGCGTGGGTTTTCTGGAGATGCTCGGGTATCCTTCCACATGTAAACACTCATTTAATTGGCCGATAACAAATTGATAAAATAACGGTCAGCAGAGCTTGGGCAACTGTTATCGCCGGCTCATATAGCGTGACTGCCTTCCTCGCTTGCCTGTGGCTCCTCGCGCCTCTAAGAGTCGCACCATCCCTGCGAGAGGGAGTGAACACCATGTGGCACGTTATAAGTTGACACTGTTGTTACACATTGCTTTGCTTTGACGGCTTTTATTAGCGGCTCACTTAAGTACAATTATATATATCTGATGACTGAAAGCTTTCGTGACTGCAGGAATTCATATTATTTGGGTCTTTCGCTAAAGTCACGTCGATGGTTATTTCTTTGAACCGTCTACGTGACTTTGTCGAAAGACCCAAACAATATATACGTGTGTCTGTGTGTGTGTGGCGCTCGCCAGCCATGCCACGTGTCATCGCTACAACGTCTGCGGACAAACCACGACGATATGGCTCCTGCCGATGTTCATCACATCAGCCGCGCGTGCCGAGCCGCTGACAGGCAGATAAGACATCAGCCTAAGCCAACGGAAGGAATATTTTTTTTGATTGGGGGAGATCTGTGGCAACCTGTTCATATTCATCCCAGTTAAGACCTGGGACGCAATGGGGGGGGGGGGGGAGAGGGGGAACGAAATGAGGTTTAATATTTCACTATGTCCCAATTATTTACCCAGCGCGCGCATCGGTAATATTTGGCTATAACGCTGCAGCTGGGTGCAGAAACTTCACCCGCCCCGTACCGATAGAGATGCTCATTGCAATTCGGAGCTCGGGTGCAAACAATATAATAACAATCAAACAATATAATAACAATATCATGGGACCTCCTTTGCCAGCAGTACCAAAATATGATAACCGTTTTTTTCCCTCTATTAGCAATATAATAAGAATCAAGCAAAGCACGCCCGTGGAACAGCGCCACTATATCCACGACCACACTTTAATTTCGAACTTGCTTTCAGAAATACATCAGTCAAATGTAATTGCAAAACAACAAAGCAAATGTATGTGGCTCGTGCACGGAGCGCTGAGTCCTCCTTCGAGGGGCATGCAAATGAGGATGAGAGGACAACCTCACACGGGGGATAGATATTATCGGCCATCACAAGCAGTGACGGGTAGAGACAGTCGCTAATTAATCATGACCGCATTCACATTATTAACCCAAGCAAATGATATAATGATAATGATGATGTTTCGTTGTATATGTTGTGTCGTCATTCGCACAAGTTGCATCTCACAGTTGCTTAGGAACGGCAGAGCTGGAAGGCAGCGGCTAGGCAGTGAGCCAGTGCTACCAACATTTGCCAAAGCTCTGCAGTCCTCTGCATATTCACCCCATTAATGTGTACATGTGTCTGTGTGTGTGTGGCGCTCGCCAACCATGGGAGGGAACTGGAGCACCAGAAGAAAACTCACGTGTGCAAGTGGGGGGGGCAGCACCTCATCCCATACAGAAGGGACAGATGGCATCAGTGCGCATTTTGCTGGCAAGCTAGGGAACGACTACTCCGGCGTCCACGTGGAGTGAGTTTCGCAACGTTCGTGTGCGGTGAGCCACCAATCCTCGCTGCTGCCTCCACAGTGCTGGAGTACGAGCCACGTGCCTAGCTACCGCCACCTGGCAAGCGTCACATGTGAAACAGTCGTTACCATAGCCATCGCTAGCCATCGTCTAGACACTGCTGGACGAAGGCCTCCCCCAATGCTTTCACCATTCGTTTTCATGGCCTTGCACTGCCACGCTCTCCATTTGACGCCTGCGCATGAACAGCTCCCATCGCGCTCCATGTCCAACGTCGTGGTCAATTCCGGTGCATTCTCTACCCTCTGGCTGCCATTCCATCTACAGTCTTTCCCAGCGGCAATCGAACCTTCTCGTCACGGGGTCCTTGCCTTGGGACACCTCAACTCGCTCCTCACCAAACGACACGAAGCATTTGGAGAGGCGATGGCGTGGAGTTGTTACAGAGCCAGGAAGAGGGACATGTATGGATCAGGAAACTAAAATAAAAACGGTGGTACACGTGAAACAGACATTTACCAAATTACGAGACGCATAGTTTCAAAGTAATGCAAGTGGGTTACTAAACATTTATGTTACTCGAGATAATGTGATTCCAGCACCCCCTGTTTAATCCGAGCGATGTACTTAAATGCTGACTCTCCCTTCTTTCCCCTCGCTAAAGTTGCATCCTGTAAACTAGCGAGACAAAGTGTGCACGTTCCCGTGGAAAACAATGATAATCCACGACTCACGACTATGCATTCGGTGAGAAATCACACGTGGGTAATGCTTCATGAATTAAAGGTGAAAAGAAGTGCAGAAGTTTGACACGAGATACCGTGGCATCGACACATCCTGCAGGGCTTGTTAACCACTATTACTGCTCATGGCTTCAAGAAATCACAGCTGAGACCAGGACTGCGGGAAATGATAAAAAAAGAAAATCGGAATAATACATTCCATCTAATTAGCCTTCTGCTGTGCTAATGAGCATTCGTTAGCGGACGCGTGGTAATAAAAAAAACAAAGTAGAATTTGAACTGCGGCTCGCAAACTTAGCGGCTTGCCGTCTCTGTTAGTGTTGCGCGCACGGCTAGTTGGGCCACGTGGTTATTTTGGTCGTCATTCCGCCACTCCATGGCAGTGGCCGTCGACTTGTAAACCAGAAGCATCGCGTTAGTCCATGAGCCCAAGAGGCGGGTCCCAACGTCTTGTTGTGCGTTAGCCAAAAAAGCAGTGAATTATGCGACGGCCATCAGCAAACGGTAAATACATCGGTACCGTTAAAGTGTTGCTATCCGAGGTGACGCAGGTAGGCGCAAGGGCCCTTATGGACCCACGCGCTTAAACCTTCGACCCACGCGCTTAAACCTTCAACCCCCGATGAAGCTTGGAGAGCTGAAATGGAGTTCAGAAGAACTCACAAACAAACACTGCCTGTGAAAGACTCGACGCCGAAGATCCCTGGGTTTGACCTTCCACGAAGCTCACGGCCCACCCCCGAAGTGCATCCGTTGCACAAACCATGGCAGATGCGGATAACCTGATGCACAATGAAAAATGAGAAATTCTCCAGCGTGCGGCTGTGGTCGTCCAGAACAGACCGTACAACGTATGACGACACAATGCCACATCCACAAATACCAAGGAGACATCACAGCGACAATGATACACCGCTCCACTGCTCCTCCTGACGCGGTCGATCTGGGCTTGACCACCTGAATGTGACATTGTAGTCTGTCGCTCTGCATCTACATCAGCCGTACGAAAGAAGAAGACAAATTGATGCCGATGCTGTAGGAGATAATCATATTTGTTTTACTGTGACCGTAGTCGTTGCTCATGTTGCTTCTGCTGCTGAGGACAATGGTGATGTAGAAGAAGGGAATGCAAAAGCAGTAGTTTTCTCTGGCAGCCCTCACCGCGTACGTACCAATAACTCGTTGTTCACAGTGTTTGAAACGTGGGAGGAAACTGGCATATCCAGGGGCAACCCTCTGATGGGGATAATGCTCAGAGATTTACGCAGATGGATTCAAGGGCCCATTACTTTTTACTCTCTTCGCTTCCTGGCCATCTCGCAGCGCCCAGCGGATTTGTGACTTCCATAAATCTCAACACGATCCACCTCGCCCTCCAAAGTGATGGATCGCGGCTGTCGTGCGCACACCGCGGCGTGCCACGCGTTGGAGGCTGAAGTCACCCAATCGGCGAGGGCTCGGAACGGGTCGAGAAAATCCGCTCGCCGCTGAATGTGCGCGGTGGCCGCTAATCAAAAATTAAGCGAGAAGGTTTCGCGGCGCAGTGCACGAATCACTGCGCTCCCCGCCACATTCACAAACGAATACAAAAAAAACCAAACTCGTATAGCCTTTACCACATTGTCGGGGCAATTGCTGACAGCTTGCACCTATCAAGGCCTGCGAGGAGCACGAGGGGGTGGGTGACCAGCAACACGTCTGGCTGCACACTGCACCCGGTACTCATTGAAGGCTGAGTCTATCTAGGGGAGGTCCAAGACCGTTTTAGATCTTTCGTAGCCAAAGTTGGCCTTGAGCAGGAATCAAACTTAGGTCACTTCATTGATAGCGCAGTGCGCTAATCACTGTACCAATTCTCCACCCAAATGCAATTGTGGGTTGGTGTAATGAGGTCTTTGTATCAGCCTGCACAATGACTCATTTCATTAAAACCAACATTGCATATCGCTTAATGCGGAACGCCGAGTGAGCCACAAGGCACCACCTTCCTTTCCCCAAGGTTTCCCACTTATAAATAAATAATGCGTCGTTTGGCAAATTAGCAAAAATTGTGAAGAAATTTTTTTTCACACCAACTGCCAACGATAACGTTGTACAAATGCTGTGGGCGTAAACACTCTCAATATTTAACTATTGACGAATTTATTTTAAAAAAAATCCCGAATTGTTCCAAGGGAATGCAACAAGTCCGCTACTAATTAAACGCTCCGTTGTGATATTGGTGAAATGGAAGGAAATAAGGGACAGAACCCCCATTTATAGGCCGGAGATAACGAAGTTTCTTCGCTTCATTGTGCGCGGCGCGCGAATCTTGACAGCTGCCCTCACACCCGGACGCACTCGCTCGTCGTGTGAATCGGGGACGGAGAGCGAAACCCTGGGCCTGTCTGTTTCCAGGCAACTGAGAGGGGAAGAGAGAGAAAAAATAATAGCTTCTCAAATTAATGCGAAGCATTTGGGCTTGTTAGCTCCGAAACAGCGATGACTACAGGATCAGCGTTGGCCGCGCACAACAGTGTGCGCCATGAGCACCAAATTCTTGTGACATTGAACGGGAATGCATACGAGATTTCAGAATTTTAGATGCATTTTGCAATTTTTTCCACAGAGTGTGCGCGCGTGTGTGGAGGAGGTGGTGGTTGGGGAGGGATCGGATGAGGCTGTTGTTCGCACAGCCCGCTACGATGCCGGCTCGTCAGATCAATTCCGGGCCCAGGAAACTACACCGGTGGTAATTGGTATGTGAACTTGACCTGGGACCCTCCCCGAGATCAATTTAGCCTTAAATAAGCGCACGATGCAGTGTGTCAACATCCGCAATAGACATACGCCGGTGGCCTGCAAAGATTTTGATCACACCGTTGATCACACCGCTCTCACGAGTGCCTGGCCAGCCTTAATAGGTGCTCGCTAAGAGCATATTATATGCGTTGCAATGCTAAATGGGGTGTTTGTGTTCATCTGTGTGCGTGTGAGAGAGAGAGAGATTGTGCATCTCCTTGAATGGGGTTGTGTGCGCGTGTGTATATGTGACTATGAAATAAGATGCTAAATGTTACGCATTAAATAAAAATACGGATGCATTAAATCATGAGGACATTTGCTCTTCGCTCAATTCCTATAGTGCACGGTCTTCGCCAGCGCGCTGCCGTTTCACAGATGATTAGTCCGCAGTAGTTTGCGCAAGGTGGCGGAATACAAGTAATTGTCTTTTTAAAATGACGTCAAGGGATCTTTAACGTGCACCTCAGCCCCTATACTTATGGTTCTTTCTCCAGCATTAAACTAAAATCTAATAAGAATAATAATAAAATGTTTTACTCAGGTAAGGTCCACTGAGCGATATAGCTCTTTTTTTTTCAGAAGCGACCTGGCTATCACAAACGATAGCTCAACGAAGTGGCTCATCGCTTGCGTGCAAATTTATAACAGCCGTATAATCTTAAATGCGTGATGTTAATTGTAATATGTGGAGGGAAAAACCGGACGACCCTGAGAAAAATCCACACGACCACGGGGAGAACATGCAAACTCCAAATGTACAGCAAGTGTCAGGGTCGAGATCGAACCCACGAACTCCTGCATACCAGGCGAGGTAGTTAACATCTCCGAGCCACCGTGATGATGATGAGAGAGAGACACACAAACTCCAAATATACAGCAGCAGCAGGCGTCAGGATCGGGATGGAACCCACGACCTCCTGCATACCAGGCGAGGTAGTTAACATCTCCGAGCCACCGTGGCACCCCTAACCAGGGCATCCACTGGGGTCGAACCGCGAACCTCTGCAAGCAATCGACGAGCACGCTACCGCTTGGCCACGTCACCGACCCACTCAGGACATTTAATATAAATATTCAAACTCTACTTTTTTTGTACATTTACGTTATCACAATAATTTAGAATTTGGTTTGAATGAATGATTTAATTGTAATGGATGCTTTTCTTAATTCCTACCTTTGGAACTGCTTATTAAATCCCTGAACAGATTCCCAAGGGCTTCGGTTTGTAAAAAAAAGAAGTCACATTTTAAAATCATGCTTAAAAAAAACAATGAGTTCTTGGGGAATTACGCAAATGAGGTTTAATATAATATTCAAATTACACACTCCTATCGCATAAGTGCATCAATATGCATGCTTTCCCGGCTATGTGTGTCTGTTTTGCATCACAAGTGCAAGAGTAATGTATAACAACTCATTAATAATATTCCCGTGGAGCATGCTAGGTTATAAAACAAATTAAAACCCAGAACTCCGTTGAGTGTAGCAGGAGGTAAAGGGGCAGCGCTGTAGTGTTGTCGCTCACGCCACGATGCTGGCAGAAGAACCCAATCTAGGATAAAGATCGAAACAGCCTCTCTTTGGCCTACTTCAATTAACAGCAGTCCGTTGTCCTTCCCCCATCACTTCCAATCAGTGCGGTTGACTGCGTACGGTGCGAAAGAAGTTCAACATACGTGCCTTCCCACAATGGCTTGACATTCACGAAGAAGCGGAACTACCCGGAATGTACCCCACCATACGCAATCTGCTACTATTGTTTCAACTTTTCGTGCGAACACCCCCACAGCGGCATTTCTCAAGTTTGTAACTCGTAAAAACAATTGGTTATTGAGGTGTTTAGGACCAGCTGCATTGGGCAAGTAACGTAATGATCCACTTCACAACCAAGCAACGGGAGAGCACAGACTTGAGAGGTTTCTTGACCTATCGGGCCATTGGCCTTATAGGATTTATGTTAATGCTAAAGTGATGCAAATGTCGGTTTCATCCATAATATAGATATAGCCATCGAGCTTAATTGATCAACGGATGAAAGAACTTGGGTTAGGCATTTCAGGGGTAAAGGTTTGCGCGAAAAAAACCTAAGATCATTCACAAACCTTTTTGAGCATTATTCCTGTTTCAAAATGCAGGAGGAAACTTTTTTTTCTCCCTGAAAGGTCACACTGTTTTGTCTGCGTCTTTCACGTATTATTTATATATAAACATGACATTTTAAAATGCATTCTGTCTTCGTGTCAAGCAAAAGGGCATCTGTCCGGGCTGCAGGTCCACCCTGGCTCTGGGAGACGATGCTTCATCAAGCACAGGTGAGTACCCCCACGTACCTGCTCCCACGCTCTTCACCAACAACCGGTCCCTTCCGACCCTCGCAAATTCCACCTCCCTCGCGTATCCCTCCCTCCTAATCAGCGAGCGGCAGTAAACAGATACAGTCAATGCCCCTTTGTCATCCTTCCCACGGTGCTTTTTTGTGCGCGTTACATTTGGCATTTTGACTGCCAAAAGCAGTGGGACAACCGCCATTGTGCCGGCGGTGCGACTGTCACTGGGAGCACTTTTGAAAAAAAATAAATAAAAAAATTGTTTGGCCTCATTGTCCCATCGTGAGGAGCTGTCAGACGTCGGCGCAGCGCCGTCCGGCTGCGGGAGAGAGCGCGATGCTGCACACGCGCGCTGCCGCTGTCGGGTTTTCGACGTCGCGCCACGCAGCTTGTACGGCGTGTTCGATGGATGTTCTCGTCGGGAACTGAATAGGCACCGAATGGTTTCCCGAGGTAGCTCCCCGGAATGCGGAGGCAAAACAAAACAAAAAAAAAACGTCGAACATCGTGCCGAAACAAAATTACGCGGCAATGATTCGAAAGAACATCGGAGAGCTATTTGAGCGACAGTATTACATTAGCCTGCGCTTAGATGGGAGGGGGGGGGGTAGTGTGGGGGCTTAAAAGGACTGTGTTACACGGGTGGATTTAGATAAAATGATCCCCGATGCTTCAATGTCCATGCCGGGAGATTGCACGTCCAGTGTGCTCACCATTACTCCAGGGACTTGGAAAATTCAATGTCTCCCAATAGTTTGTTGTGGCTTGAGTCTCTCTCTAATTGCCGTGGTAGTCCAGTGTGCTCACCATTAAATGATGGCAGCTCCTATTTTGTTTTTGTTACTTTAAAAACACAAAACAAACATATTCGCTGTACACATTAGGCCACTGTATTAAAGTCAGTCATTGATGAAAATTGGCAAAAGTCAGCAACAAGGACATTGATGACATCACACTATCTATTCGAGGCCGACAAGACTAGAAAAGACATTCTCGCAATCCTCGAAACTGCCACGCGATGCCGGTTGTAACCGCCAGCGCAACATCGCTCCCGATCGTTAAATGTTACGAGATCGCTCTCCGGCACACCGGTGGTGCTGAAGCAGTGAACCACTGGACACGTTTGTTCATCACGTGACATTTTTTGTTGTTAATTGGCAGTGTCGGGTGGAGGAGGGTGTACAACACACATTTTCGTTACACGATCAGACCCCAAAAAGCTTATGCGTTGAAGCTCCGCTATTTTATGTATTCGGCGGAATGAAACGCGCGCGCGCGTGCACCCATACACACGCACGTGGATGCAATGTCTAACGGCGCCCTTTGTTTCGTGAACTTTAAACATCGGGAGCGTTTAAATAAAAAATAGACGGGGAAAAACGCAACGCGGGGGACCGGGTCAGAGATCGCGGCCGCACCACGGATCACAATTGTGCACGTGTCCAAATAAAAAAAAGGCGGGGGCGGGGGAGAGAGGAGGGGGGGGGGGCAGTTAACTTCCCATCGTCGCATAAATGCTGCGATTTAAAACGTCGTGACTGCACACGACGCACAGGAAGAAGAGGAGGAGCAGCAGCCGCCGCCGCCGCCTTTGGCAGAACGCCCAGAACGCTTCGTGCACTGTGATAACGAGTGTGACACCATCTAAAGATTCGCGCTGTGGTTTGTCTGCCTCGAACACAAAAAAAAAGACATGTGAGAGGGGTTACTTATTTAATTCATTTGCATCGCACAAATTGGCATCGCGATGGAGAAAATTAGCCCCGGCACGCCCCTGCAAACCAGGACAACAAAACCCATTCCCCAGATTAAGATAACAGCAGTATATATTTGAGATAGTATCGCAGTTTCTTCAAGGAAACCTTGTCTCTCCATCTAAATGAGCATTGGGCAGCTCACATCTATATTTATGGAGCGAAATCCATTGTTGAAATCGGACGCTCCAATGGCAAGTGTCGGTTTCTGCGAAGCAAAATTGTCACGGATGGCCGTTTTTCACGACGATGAGATGAAGGTGCAGCCCCTGCTGTTGCTTGCACACGCCCCGGCAATTGGAAGGGCCTCTACGGAGCATGCGTTCTGAAATATCCGCTCGAGAAGCTATTTCGGCCTAATCTTCCACACCGGTCATATGAAGGCCTCCCCCCACCATGCCGTTCCGGCAATGTGGGTTGTCTAACCGCACTCCTCCACTTGTGCGATCTTGGATGCACTTTTGAATCTAGATTGAAAATGCATTTATTCATAACTGCCTTTTGGTGTTTAGTGTTGTTGTCCTTCTCCTGCACCTATGATTAGCACGGTTGACTACGTACGGTGCGAAAGAAGTTCAACGTACATACATTCCTAGAAGAGGTGGAAGTACCCACACCTGACTGTGGTGTTCCCATTCATACTGTTGGCTGGTGGGGATGTTACAAAATGTTCCCATTGTTTCCACTGCCGTGCCAGGAGATCGAACCCGGCGACCTCTGGGATTGCCAGTCCAGCGTGCTGACCATTGCACCGCGGCAGCACCCAACCCATCACGGTAATCATTTGACGGGATTATGAATTGGAAAATCAACGCTCGGATATGTCAGTGTTGGCCGCTCGCTCACACAATAGCCTCTGGGGCGGTACAACTTCCCAGCGCTAACAGATTCGTCCAGACTCCCGCCGAGAAAATCTATCTCGGCGCACATTATCTCCGTATACATTTGCAAGGTTGGGGGTCAGTGTTGCTACGTGGCTTTCTATGCAGGAGGCAGTAATGCAATGAGTAAAAAAAACCCCTATGTGGTTTATTGTCGTGTGCCACTGGCCATTGAATAACAGGGAAGTGTCTCAGTGTCTCTGGGTGGCCACGTGGCAGGCGGAGGGGGGGTCTGACACAGCATGCTTTAATTTGGCGATTCTGGCAATTGCCCACAGGGCCAATTTACCAGTATTTTCATTCATAACAGTCATTTTCCAAACGTGTAGATGTTGCAGACGTACGCATATGTATGCATGTTGAACTTATGTCGCACCGTACGTAGCCAACCACACTAATCGGAGGTGGGGGGGAGGAAGAACAACTAAACACACAAGTTTGAAAGGGAACGAGCTTTCAATCTAGAAGTGCATGGCTCCAGTGGCTTCCTAATATCGGAACGAAGAGCGTTCCAGACGGCCGCAGATGCACATCCAAAAGCGCGCAACGCAGCGACCGTTTAAGATCGATGGCCAGCCAAAAGCCGCTGCTGCTGCGAGGATGACCGGAGTTTACGCGACCATGGTTTACGTGTTCCTTGCACAGGCTGCCAGTGACTCGTAGAATATGTTTTATTACTCTTTGGTTCTTTCGGTAAAGTCACGTAGGTAGAAAAATAATAGATCACGACGTTTCGATCGCAACACAAGCAATCGTCATCAGGTGGGACAACCACTGCAGAAAAAAACCTGCTGAAATCGTTTAATGGATTGGCACCAGCATACATGTCCTCTATGCTTTGTAGATATGAACCAACACGATCCCTCAGATCCTTCGGCTCCGTTATTTTAGTCGTATCAAGGGCCAGGATCAAAGGTTACAGAGAAGGCGGCCTTCAGTGTGCATGGTCCTCGCCTGTCGAGCAGCCTGCCAGGGGATCTGAGGGCTTCGCAATCGTTAAGCAATTTTAAGTTGAATCTTAAAACGTACTTTTTAAACAAATTTTGCTTAAAATATTTTCATGGTGTTATTCTTTTTTTGTAACGTGCCTTCGCTAGCAATTCATTATAATACGATTTTGTTACGTATGGAAATTGCTTTGCATGCTCATGACGCGACTTGTGATGACAGGCGCCCTATCTGTCAGCCCTAATTATTATGACGATCCGTCAGACGGTAATGGGCAGTGAACACGTGCTACGGGTTTGACACCGATAACTGAGGACCTGTATAGTTCCATTTCAGATCTCGAGACACAAACGATACTCCACGCTGCGAGAATAACGCTGCCCGCGGCAGTCCGATGTAACATCTCGCGTGATGTCTCCCGCCACGGATGGCGAAGGGATAGGATGACCATGATCAATGTACCGTGCCATTAATGTACAAAAAGTGACACGCCTTTCGTCCTGCGGGTATAAAAGACGCGCAGGGGGGGGGGGGGGGGGCGAGGTGGATTGGTACATTGCAGAACCGCCAGGAGATGGCAAAATCTTCATCCAGCAGTGGATCGATCATGACCGATAATGGCGATAAGCCTCCCCCTTTTTAGGTGAACCTTTTAAAAGCAAAAGGCGGAGATAACGTAATGGAAATGCATTGGCTTTGCGTGGTGTATTATTAGGCATCAGACAAACAAAAAAACGGGACTCATCACCTTCCTGCCAAGCATTTCCAAATGTTCGAGGACAGCGGCTACCGAAAAGAGAAGAGGATGCTGGGAAAACAAAGGGAACGGTGGCACCCCTGCAACCACGCCATTCGGCAACATCCTGGATTCTCTGTTTGCACAGTCACAAAGTCACTTTTAGATGTTTTCTCCTTCATGTTTTTGTTTTTTTTGTTTGTTGCGGTTGCACCCGATTCAAGAGCCGAATGGCTCACAGGGCTATACCAAAATAAATGGAACTGAAACTGAACTGCGGGGGCCCCGGTGTCCTACCCGCGCCTGCACAGTACCACCCACACACATGCTGCCCCAAAACCTAATTACCACTTGAACACGTTCTCGTTCTGTCTCTCTCTCTCTCCTCGAGTCGTACTAATGGCGCAGTTAATTGCGCTCACAGGACAGGTTTGACGTGCCTAATAACGGCCCGTCTCCGGCACAAAGTGTGCATTGCGCCCCCTGTACCCAACGGCACAATCCGATACCCGAGAAGCGTCGACGCCGCCTGCGCGTTGCGCCGCGCGAGCCCCGACGTCGATCCACTGCTGAATGAGGGCCACGCCACGCCACGCCACGCTGTTCGTGGAGGTTGTTTGATAATGCTCGGAGGGTTGGTGAAAAGCGATGCGGTTTTGTTTGCGGAGAGAGTTTGAGAACCGTAATTGGCTGGGATTGCACTAACAATGGTAGTTGCAGCTGCGCTGAAAAGCAAACTTATACGAAGAGTTATTGAATAAAAACGATTTCACACGGCGAGTTCGGTACCACATTGTATCCTTTGAAATTTCAAAGCATTGCGATATAAACAGCAGACAGGAACAGCGTGGCAGCACTCTCCTAATTGCTAAGCGGAACGATCCGAGACCGTACCACTCAGATTGCCCCCCCTTTAGGAATGCACCACTTAGCTCGTGGAGGAGGGGGGTGAGCAAAACCCAATCACTCAAAACGGACAAATGTGCCCTAAGAGGTGACTGTGAGATTTGGCAGCGCAGCGAACTGCTCCCCTACCAAGCTCTATACAATCAGCTTCAACCATTTTTCTCAGGGCTTCAATTCCGTACGAAAAAAAGAATCCCTTAACATTTGCAATTTGTGCCAATTTTACCTTGCGGCTTCAAAGCCCACTTCTCTCAGCATCCAGGGCTTGGGTGGCACCCCTCCTCAAAATGCAGATTAAGTGACAGCTGCTGCCCCCACGTGAGACAGCTCTCGTTTCGGGAAATTGTCCAACCGTCCATAGCGGCTTCTTTTCTGGCCATCAAAACAAGAATATCTGATTGCTTGCTTTGAAAATCTGGATTGCTTGAAACAGTGCCATGCTACACTTTTACCCATACATCAGAGTATCGCGCGGAGAAAGAAAAATACCGTAGAAGCGCCCAATCTCTCTCCAGTATTACACCTGCCTCCAGTGGCAGTATTGCCTGGCCTCAATTACCCAGGAGCTGAAATTCCACCGTGCTGTATTGAATCAAATGCAGCTCGCAGACACTGCGTGTGGTTTTTTGTCAGCTGCCCCCCGCCCAAAGCGCCTTACCAAAAGGGTAATAAAATCTCCTTCCAAAATTCAACCAGTATGTGATACGAAAAAAAAAAACTGTAAAAGAGCGGTACCAATCCACTTTAACATCGGGTAGCAGGGTGGCGCAAATGACATTAGTGTCTCACAACAAGAAGCGCCTGGGTTTGATTCCCAACTCGGGTGCTTTTTTGCGTGGAGATTGCAAGTTCTCCCTCTATTCGGCGTGGCAGCTTTCCTCTGGGTTCCCCGGTTTACTCCCAAAGCAAAAAAAAACAAAAAACCCACCCATGGTGTCAAATGGCACTGGACAAATATCCCGATGCTTAAAATTTGCTCGCAGATCAATCAATTGAGATTACGCACGGCAGCAATGCCTCTCACCGGGAAAGTAAAACATTTTGGCAGGACCCTTCTGAAAAGCTTCATCATGATAAAAAAAATTAAATTGCGTCCGTGTTTTTGTGTGTGTGTGTAAAGGCTGGTCCCGGTGTAAAAAAAAGTCTCCACAACATTACAGAGTGGATTGTCACACAAAGTGTCGCACATTTAAAACTGGCGACTCGCCCCAATCCTCACAATCATCCGTGGCCTCGATGCAGTGCTCCCCAATCCGTGGCTCGCACAACCGCCGGAAAGAGCCGTGAGATGTGGCCCGTGGGATCGCCGATACAGCCCTTTGTCAACCCACTACTGGATTGATGGACTCTCCATATGCAGTGTCAGTTATCATGGTTGTTTAACCTATACTTCGCCACTCTGGCCAGTACGGGATGGTGAAAGTGGCCGTGCCCGCAGGAAAGTTTAGATCATACTCTCCTGTGATGTCAGCCATGGCCAAGACTCAACCCTTATGTAGGTGGGTGCGCAAACAGCCCTGTTGTGCAAACTGCTGCACCACCGCATCTCCCTATTTAAAAAAAGGTACAGCATTTTAAGGTGGCCACGCTGCAGGGCATTTGTTACGGGCAATGAGCATCTATATTTCTGTGCTAATTCAGAAAGAACAAAATAAAAATAATCGCATTTGAGCCATGCAGAGTTCCGTGTCTCCACCGGCGCGTGAAACGTCACCGTTCATCTGCCGAGATTAAAAGAGGTGGCTCTTCTCACATTGCCCCCAGTTCTCAACCTACAACTGCCCCCTGGCTGCACTCGCACTTTTTGGAGTAGCATGCGACGTGCAGTGGGTGCTACCGTACGGCCACTTACACACTCGACTGGCCACGCCGAATGCCCAAAGGGAGCCAAGGCACAGGCACACGTGGCGAAAATGAATAGCGAATGGTACACGAGGCTATTGTGCTGAAGCTTTAATGCCACGAGTAGTAGTCGCGTGCGTCGGCAGGGGCTGCAAGATTGCGCCCGTGATGTTGCTTAAAATAGACATTTTCAGGCTCACTTGAAAGGCATCGAATTGTGGGCGCAATATATATTTTTTATTCCTTGTGCAAATGACGTGCACGCGCAACGATAATGCTAAATTTAGGTTAAAGGGGGGAAATTAAGAAAAAATAAGAACGAGATGGTAAAAACAGCCAAACATAATTAGTTCTTGAATAAAATCCTGGCCTCCAATTCGCGAGAAAATATCAAATTGCAACGCTCCTCGTGTTAACGGTGCCAAGAGGAAGGGAGTGATGGTAAAGTATCGTGGCATTCATAGAGTTGGGCATCATGACCTCGTGATATTTGATAATTATTGTTTAATATTCTTAGCTCTTTCGGTAAAGTCACGTTGAAGGAAAGCAATAAAATAATAAAATATATAAACGGTCGTCATCAGGTGTGTCGGTTTGCATTTACCGACACACCCGATGACGACCGTTTGTGTTATGGTCGAAACGTCGTGATAATTGTTATTGTTTTATATATTATTATTTTATTGTTTCCCTTCAACGTGACTTTACCGAAAGAGCTAAGAATATGAATTACTGCAGTCACGAAAGCTTTAAATCAAAATTATTTTTTGTTTATCCTGGGCCGTAGACATTGTTTTTAAGAAACCTCAGTACAGTGTTTCACAGTCGTAAATTTCACAATCGCGTCGTTATTTTACTTGGTCTTGACACCACGAGCATGCGGAACGTATTTGTGAGAGAGAAAAAAATCCCTGGCCAAAAAAAAGAAAACGTGACGTAAAATGGGCTTCTACATTTTGACAAAACTTCAATCGGAATTGTTGACCAAGGCGAGAGACAGTTTGAAGAAATCCACAGATACATTTCAGAAAGTTACACGTCAGCAGAAGGCCAAGCGCTTGGGCAGCGCTCGCGAAAATATCCCCAGAAACACAGCAACCAGTCGTGCAAATAATGTCCACTGCCAGGAAGAAATAAAAAATGAGGAATGTCATCATTATCGTAAACATCGCAGAGCCTGGAAAGTGTCCTGCACCACACAAGAGAAAGTAGCAGAGCTGCTCAGGCCCATCAATGAATTTTGTCAACTGCGGAGAATGCATTCAGACTGCTGGGCAGACAGAGGCAGTGGGGGGGCATGAATAATAAAACCACTTGTCCCCATTATTTCAAATGCCACTTCGGAAGATTGACCTGGCGACCTTTGTAATGCAAGTCCAGTGCGCTAATCATCACACCACGCTGACAGCCCTCATTGTGGTAATGATAAAGGCTGGGTTCTCAGCTTCAGTTATCTTTACCAGCTCAGGTCAAAGACAAAGATCCCCCGTATAGCCTTAACAGACTCGTTGGGGCAAGTGCTGATAGCGAACACCTATGAAGGCCGGTACGACATACGAGGGGGTGAGTGGCCAGCACCACGCCCAGCCGCCTTTGTCTCCCCTTCGGCGATGCTTTCACGCATCTCGCACCAAGTACTCATTTGAGGCTAAGTCGACCTAGGGGAGGCACAGGACCGGTTCAGATAATAGTCACTGATGTTGGCCGTGAGCGGGAATCAAACTCTGGTCGCCGGGGCTTGTAGCACGGCGCGCTAACTGCTGCGCTACCGCGCACCCCAAAAATGAGACACGCGCGGATAATTTACATAATGCACCCGACCACGGAAATCGTTACACTTTCAAAAGAGACGCACTCAGTAACCTTATCACGAGTCTCAAAATAGGCGGTCGAGTGTGAAATTTTAGTTTTGCCTTCATTAGAAACATTTAACCTCGTCTAATTTTATACAAGAACTCTTAACAGGAGATTTGAAATGGATCACAGAGCACTCCCGGCTTGCCCGGACATCACTCATCATTAAACATAAACTGGGTTTAAATTAAAATCGGTGTGACGTCAAGGAACCTCGACTACCGGTGCAGCGCTTTGTGCGTTTTGACTCTCGCTCCTATGCAGAGTCCGGCCCTGCCCATAGGAATGTCGAATGTCTACCCACGCGCAGGGGATCTCCAACAGAGACGAGGACTGCACCACGGTCTCTTGACCAAGGATGGGGCTGGGCTGGGGGAGGGGGGAGACGCGAGGACGGAATGGGCATTGCCCATCGGACCGCGCGAACAGCAAGCCCCCTCTCCTCCTCATCCAACGCAGTTCTGAAATGAACTTGGCGACGGTCGATGGCCATGGAGCGCAATGAGTCTGCCGTGGCGGAGTAGCGGCGCCCAGGGCCGCGTCGACCCAGGGGCCCTGCCGGCTGCCCGGGTACCGTCGGTGCAATTTCGCAAATTTGCATTTGAGATTTGTTTTTTTCTTTCTGCTTTGCAGAAAAAAAAACTAAATTCGTCGCTTTCCCGTAAAACCCTGCCAAATATGCACTTACCCCAAATCCCCAACCCCCCCTCCTCGGCCATCTGGTGCCCTGTAGACATGCCCCATCAATTAACGTCGTGCCACCTTCATTTAAATACTGAAACCCCGAAAAGGAAAGAAGGCACGCGCGTTTTGTGCCACGGTTTGCTGCGACGTGACATGGAGGGGCCGAGCAATCTATTGGCTTACCCGGGCCACGCTCAGCTCTAATGTGGCCAGGCGACATTGGTAGTGGTGTGTCGGCCGCACGCTCTGGCACGCTTGAAACAACTGTTATGGAGGGACATTGAACCAGACGGTCCATTGGGATAATTGAATATACGACGTTATTTCCTGCTCGACATAAAAAAAAAACATTGTGAGAAATCCACGAGGATTGTCGTACGGAGCTTGCAACACGTCCCATCACAGGGAATGTGGAATTTCCTCGACAGCCTTCGGACCGCCAAATGAGAAGAGCGTCGAGGTGCGAGTTGTATGTGTGTAGAACTTCTTTCGCACCTCACGTAGCCAAGTGCTGATCGGAGGTGCGTACGAAGGACAACAAACTGAACACAAAAGCGGTTTTAAACAAATCGAGTTTTCAATTTAGATTTTAAAGTGCATAGCTCCAGTGGCTTCCTAATATCGGAGGGAAGTGCGTTCCAGACGGCCCAATTAAGTGTATCCAAAAGCTCGCGATGCGGTGACCGCCGTCTTTGTTCGATGGTTCGCCCAAAGCCGCCGCCGCCGCTGCTGCTGCTGCGAGGATGACCGTGGGAGTTCACGTGATGATGGTTTATGCTCCTTGATGAGATCAGCAAGGCAGTGTGGGTTCATTTGCATTACTGCTTCACTTTTTTTATTTTTAGTTACGGAACGCACAGCGCACGTGCCCGTGCGAGGCCGTGCAGCTTGGGACCGACAAAAATTGACACTACAATGAGCGGCGGCGCGGAGTGGATTATTTTTTTTTTTAAAGGAAGAATAAGAAAGAAGGGGCCCTCCCAGCTGCGGCCGTCTGGTCCCATTAGCGGCACATGGACCAGAGAAGGAGGGACGGTGGGGGGGGGGTGAGCTCGTGGGAGCATGAAGGGAGCAGCCGGTGAAAAAAACCCCAAAGCTTGTCAGTCTCGGTCTAAATTAATACAGCAACGCCATTAAACAGCGTCGAGTATTTAAATCTGCCTGTCACTCCCGACGGTCGATGCTTCACACGAATAGAAGAAACAAAGCAACGTGAGAAAAAAGCACGTTGGTCCAGATTATAAATTTGCATTTACGGCGAGCAAAAAAATCTGCGGAATGCATTTTCACTCTGTTTTCTTCCACGCGATGATAGCAAAATTGCCGGTGTGCGTGCATGCGTGCAAAAGAAGAAGAAAAACCTAAAATAGAATAGAGGGGGAAAAAAAACCTGTTAGAATGTGTGCAGCGTCAAAATGCAACGCTTTTTTTATATTCCACAGAGCCAAGTAAGGAATAAATAAATTTCGATTTAAAGCTTTCGTCACTGCAGGGATTCATCTTCTTGGTTCTTTCGGTAGTCACGTAGAATAGAAATACAATAATAAAAATAAAACATAAAATAAAATTCTCACGACGTTTCGGCCACAACACAAGTAGCCTTCTTCAGGTGAAGGAACAGAACTGTCGGGACGACAGCGCTTCAATGAACGCTGCTAAGCTTCGCAACGTCTTTTAAGCTGGGTGGGAGGAGCAGAGCGCCTTGACAAAGGAGTTTACATAACAGGAGAATTTAGCAGAAATAGCTGTGTTAAAGTGTTGGATCAGCAGGGTGTTAAAGTCAGAAATGAGCATGTAACTGGGAGATTAGTATGATGTTAATGTGAGGGATTAGCATGTAACTGGTCACGGAAATAGCTATGTTAAAGTCAACAGAGGCATTTAGTATATTGACGCTAAAGGACTGCAGATCTTGCTACGTCTGCAGCGATGTAACCTAGGCCCTTGAGTGCCACGACGACATGGGCAATGATATCATTAACTGGTATGTGTCTAGGTGTGACTGCAAAGTTTAGCCCTTTAGCTAAAACGGCTTTCAGACCATCAGAAATAGAACTGTTACTGCGATTAATTACGACTTTGTTAACGTCTAGCTTTTCGGTGTGTGGGTCCGATTTCTTGTTGGAAAGGCGGTTGAATTTGGAAATCAAATTGTCCTTACAGTTGGTCGACAATGGCAGCTGAAGAGGCAGTCATATTGTCTACATGTTCAGTGGGCTCACATGACATTGACTTCTCCAAGACAGAGGTTCTCTGCAAACCATCCGGCTACCATGAGAGATTCGTTCATGAGGCCATCCACATATACAAACAGAGACAATTTCAACCGAGAAGATGGATTCTGGCTTAGTAACCATTGGAAAGACGTTATAAACCATTTCGGTTCTTAATTGATTGTGTTTTACGGTGACTTTCAGACCGCAGTCCATTCGCTGGCACTGCCTAGTAATAAATTTCACACGACGGTCAATGGTATGGTTTATAGCATGTTGTATAATAATAAATAATATAACATTGTAATGTTTAACATAATTCATAAGGCAATATATAGTATCGTAACTGTATAGTGAATATACAGCAGTGTGGTATACAGTAGGGTTGGTAAAATAATACATCGTGTAATATTACAAGTCTAATATTTTACAGTGTAAAGTATTGTATGATTCAAGGGTGGGTTTGTCTATGGAAGTGTACATTACGGTGTATAGTCGTGTAATGTAAAAAAAAGTTTAGTTGGAGACATATCAATATAATGCATAATGTTAGAGCTTACATTGGGCTGTGTATACGATATTATACAATATAGTTTAGATTGGAAGGTATAACATTGCAATGTATAGTAGTCTAGTTCATAACATAGTTGTAACGCAACACAGGACAGAACAGCGCATCGTGGCTGTTTCTCTCTGTCTCCCCCCTCCTCCGTTCCAAGCATAGATGGACTCGTCCGTCTGAACAAAGCTCGTCGCTTTCCGTGGTGCTAACGTTGAAAAGAAAAACCGCCACCCTTTTTTTCGACATAGAATTGTAATGTATAACGACTTATTGTTAGCAGCTCAGCTGCTTGGAGAGTATGTTGAGTTTATTGATAACATTGATGTAGTTTATATTTTAGTTTTTTTTATCAGTTTACCATATGGTATTCATTATATAGTGTAGTGTATACCCAGTTACTTTATGTTAATAGCTCAACTTATTGAAGAATATATTCAATACATTTATTATATTGCTGTAGTTTATACTTAGCTGTTTCACATCGGTTTATTGTATGATAGTTCGGTAGTTGCAGTCCTTTAGCGTCAATATACTAAATGACTCTATTGATATGTAAACTCTGACTTTAACGTAGCTATTTCCGTGACCAGTTACATGCTAATCCCTCACATTAACATCTTGCTAATCTCCCAGTTACATGCTCATTTCTGACTTTAACACCCTGCTGATCTAATACTTTAACACAGCTATTTCTGCTAAATTCTCCTGTTGATATGTCAAGGTGCTCTGCTCCTCCCACCCAGCTTAAAATACGCTGCGAAGCTTAGCAGTGTTCATTGGAGCGCTGTCGTCCCTACAGTTCTGTTCCTTCACCCGAAGAAGGCTACTTGTGTTGTGGCCGAAACGTCGTGAGAATTTTATTTTATTATGTTTGATTTTTATTATTTTATTTCCATTCTACATGACTTTACCGAAAGAACCAAGAAGATGAATAAATAAATCTCAACCACAATGTGGGCTGGCGTGAGAATGAGCATTGCCAGACGTTGTTATATGCAGCGGATACTTAGAAAGGATGCGCACTGCAAATCAATCAATGCTTATAGCATGCACAGGATTCGTGTAATGCAGCACCATTGCGACTCGGGAAGTTGTTGGTCAGACCTGCAAAATACACACGTGGCGCTTGTGGTCACGGCAAGCAGTCTTCTGCAGCCATTCCATATTCCACTCCACTTTTAGTCAAACTAGCAATTGGGTACAGCGGGCATCTCTCGTTGCTGGTGCCGAGCTGACTGACGGTAAACATTCGACATTGCCCGCGATGGGAGCCAGTCTCTCCACAGAATGAGAACAGTTGACGATCGCATAAAAACGGTAACTGATCTCATTGACCTTTCAGCAGTTCACAACAGGCCACATGCCCACAGGCACGTGTGATAGCTAATCGAATTGGCTGATGTTACATGTGAGCATTTAAAGTAGCCAAATAATCCGAGCGGATGTTTTTTTTTAAATGGGGAGGGCAAAAACTGGAGGACTCGGATAAAAAAAAAAATCCACGCCACCACCAATGGGGAGAAGAGAGCATGCGAACGAACTCCAAATATACAACAGGCATTGGTCAGGGTCTGGGATCGAACCCACGCACACTGACGTATCAGGCGAGGGAGATAACATCTCCTCGCTACTGCGGTGGCCACAACTGAGTTTAAATTGTGCTCCCCTGCGCTCGCTCGCTGTAATCTGCCCTGAACACAAATTCAAAATCAATGCATGCGACTTTTGTACAACACACACACACCACACAAACTGCATTGCAGGCGATGCCACAGTGACAGTGACGGTCTTGACGACCCAACGGGTTCAGTATACCATGCCAACGAGCAGTCCACTGGACGCAAATACCTAACACACGGTCTTTTTCTCTCTCTGCCACCTGCTGTGGCGACCACGTTGAGAATTGAGGTTCTAAGAATCGAAGAAACACTTTGAAAAAAAATCAGAAACCAGGGACGTATTTTGCAACGTCTGAGATCAAAACAGACACGAAATGAGGCATTTAAAAAGTAAATCACAGATTCAACGCAGTAAAGCATTGCATTGATCGTCAAATTGAGCCTCTTTGTGTAATCTGCTCAGCAGTTGCCCAGTTATTATTATTATTATTAGGTTTGGGTATTATTTTAGTGTTTTACCGATATATATATTAAAAAAATGAGCCGGTCCACCTTTGCACAATGCGCAGAGCGCTGAACGTGACAGATTCAAGCGGAAAAGCCTGCGAGGACCGAACTCGCGAACACCGCCCTCCACGTGCGGGAACGAGCCTTGGTGGGCACGAGTCAGAATCACGGCTCTTCGGCTGCCAACGACGAGGTCTTTACTCATGCGACATTCCGTCAAACGAAAACGGGCCCCTCTCTCCCCTGTCACTCGGACAATTCGTATGGAGCGAGCGTGGTCAAAGCACCACCCCCCGCGTGCTATCGCCATCATTGGGCGGCACTCGTCGACGTTTTTTGGCGACGCTTTTTTAGCCTCGAGCGAATATTCCACGTTGCTATGGCGGAGGCCGCGGTCGACCCAAGCCGTCCACCAAAGTGGCGGCCTCGTATTTGTCGAAAGCTGGAGTCTTCTCCTCGCTGTGCGTCGCACACAGTCGTATTTAGGGGGGGGGGAGGGGTGCCTGGTAAGCAGGAGGTCATGGGTTCGATCCTGACCCCGACGCCTGCTGCTGTATATTTGGAGTTTGCGTGTCTCTCTCTCATCATCATCACGGTGGCTAGGAGATGTTAACGACCTCGCCTGGTATGCAGGAGGTCGTGGGTTCGATCCCGACCCCGACGCCTGCTGCTGCTGTATATTTGGAGTTTGCGTGTTCTCCCCGTGGTCGCGTGGATTTTTCTCCGCATCCCACCATTGTCTCCCTGCACATTTATAATCAACGTCACGCGTTTAGACTATTTGGCTGCAATACATTTTCACACGATAAACCACTTCTTTGAACTATCATGTGTGGCCAGCTTGATTCTGAAAAAGAGCTATAGAGTGGGCTTCACCTGGCAAAGTAAAACTAGTTTTTTTATTGTAGTTTTATCCAGTACCGGGTACGTGATGATGAAATTGATCGGTTCTCTTGCCCTGCTGGAGGAAGTCGTCCACGCCAGAAGCTAGAGGCGATGGCAGACTGAGTCTCAACTGGATTTGAACTCGAGACCCTTGCGATTGCAAGCCTATCATAAGATTACCATGTAAATTACGTGACAGTGTATATATACACACATATATTTCAACGTACAATATAAGTCAGGGTCTCTGTGTAATTTGTGCAACAATGCCGACTATTTTGACTTTAAATCGAAAGACAGCCCTGGCAAGGAAAATCCACAACGAACACGTCCCAGGTTCGGAGCCGTCTAATTAAAATGGGCCGTGTTGTTCAGGCCGCTGACACCGGCGTGTTTGAGCGCGGATCCCACATGTCCCCGGCATCAAACCACAACTCCTGGCGCCAGAATTTCTCCTCTCGGGGCTGTCCGTTTCTCTTCCACTCCGCTGCTTTGGAACGAGAACTCCGCTGAAGATGGTGGTGGGGTGGGGGGGGGGGGGATATGGTGATAGGGGGAGTAAGGAACGGATCCTGGCTGCGAGACTGCCTCCCTCCCTCCACCCACCCCTACCCACGCTCACCCCCGATCCCTGAAGGAGGCCGTCTCGGTTCACCTCACACCACCGCAATCCCCGCACTCATTACACACACACACACAGAGAGTGGCTTCGCCACAAACCAATCGCAATAGCTTGCCGTTCTCGTCAAGAAGCGTAAAGCATCATCACGCGAACTCCCACGGTCATCCTCGCAGCGGCAGCGGCTTTTGGCGAACCATCGGACAAAGACGGCTGTCACCGCATCGCGCCGCTTTCGGACGCGCTTCTGCGGCCGTCTGGAACGCTCTTCCTTTCGCCACTCGGAAGCCAACGGGAGCTATTGCACCTTCATATCAAGATGGAAAACTAATTTCTTGAGAATATATTGTTGTGTTTAGTTTGTTGTTATTCCCACGCACCTCCGATTAGCACGGTTGGCTACGTGCGGTGCGAAAGAAGTTCAACGTACACATACTGCACATACTCCAGCAGCGCGCTCGCGTTTGACAAACTACCGTGCGTTCTGACACTCACGGTACGGTTACGCCGTGCAGGATGCTTGCCTGCGGTTTCTTCAGCGTCTTGGTAACAGAATGGACATCACTGCAGTAATAGAGCGCCCGCATTATTGCCATGCGAACATTTTTTTTTAAATTGTTTTTTTTTACCGTCAACGTTACCTGGATCCGCCCGCTCCGATTAGCACGGTGGGCTGAAGAAGGCAGGCTTTAAAGCGGCACAAGGTTACCCGCTCTGACCAACTTGGTCGAGCGAAGAGCTGAAAGGTGGCCCAAACAGGCGTGGAAACGTGCACCTCGTCATCCTGGGAATCACAAAACAAAGACAAAGATCTTCTTTGGTTCTTTCGGTAAAGTCACGTAGAATGAGAATAAATTATAAATTGATGAAGGCCGCTTGTGTTGTGGCCGAAACGTCGTGAGAATATTATTGTGTTATTTTATTTTATCAATTTATTATTTTATTCTCATTCTACGTGACTTTACCGAAAGAACCAAAGAAGATGAATCATTGCAGTCACGAAAGCTTTAAATCGAAAAAAGACAAAGATCCCCCGTATAGGCCGAACAGACTGTTGGGGCAAGTGCTGTTAGCGAGCACTTATGAAGGCCGGCACGGCGCACGAGGGGGTGGGTGGCCAGCACCACGCCCGGCCGCCTTTGTCTCCACATTGGCAATGTTCACACATCGCACCAGGTATTCATTTGAGGCTGAGTCGACCAAGGGGAGGTCCAGGACCGGTTCAAATAATCGTCACAGGGTGTTTGCCGTGAGCGGGAATCGAACCCGGGTCACCAGGTTCGTAGCGCAAGATGCTATCCGCTACACTACCGCTCCCCACTCTGGGAATCACACACACGCGCACACACACGTGCACACACACGCACACGCGCACACACACGCGCACACACACGCACACCGAGAGACAGAAAGAGGATCACGCGGATCGTAGAACAAACACAAAACGACTTCTACATCCACCGCGGAGACGGAACGTCGCGGTCAGCTCGCGCGCAGGAGCGAGTCAAGTTGCTGCACAGCGACACCGCGTCGGATGGCGATGATTTGGTGGGGGGGGGGGGGGGGGGGGGAGGAATTCATCGTCCAACAGTGGATAGATAATTTTTGCCATTTTTATTTTTGCGGGTTTTTTGCTTTTATTATTTTTTATTTCCATTTTATTATTTTTACTTGTAATTAAAATTTAATTTTTATTAAAAAAAAAATGTTTTTTTGTTTGTTTTCTATTTGCGTGACTCTACCGATCGACTACCGTCGCACCCGGCGGCAAAACGCGGCCGTGCGGGCGCCTCTCATCCTCGGCCGAATGCGCCGAGTGGCACCGGCGATGCTGGCGCGGGGTCGGCTCCAGCTACGCACGGCTATGGGGGGGGGTGAGAGAGGGGGAGAGTTCACCCGGCTGTCGATGACCGAGCGCATCGGCGTCAGTATTAGCACCCCCCCCCCCCCCACTCCCCACACGTGAGATGGCTGTAGCCGTGTCCCTCCAAACCACCTACCCCACCACCCTCCCCCAGGCCCCTCCACCCCATCCGTGCGTCCAATCTGTCCGGCCACCGGCTCCGGGGACACGAACCACCACCATCTAAACTGAGCAATTGTCACCCATCCCAACTCCACATCTCTCTCCGTGCCACACACGCGCACGCGCTCGTACCATCTGCACAGATTCATTTTTTCCCCCATTTTTTTGGGTTAAATTCCGAACCCATTTTCTATTGATAGCTCCTACCTCCAACCCCCCCCCCCCCGTCAGCAGCGAGCGATGCAGCGCTCGGAGAATTCGAGAGTTGGTGAGCGGTGGCAGATGTCGCGCGTGCCAGCAGCGCACGAGGTGTTTGCCACGGAGTTTTATTTTGTTTTGTCAATCAGTCCCGAATAGCTAACGGCGGTTACGTTTGGCGTTAGGAAGTGAGCAAAGTAGGAGGATGAACATCGTTGCAGAGATTATCACCGTCATCATCATCATCATTATTATGTTTAAATCTATAATCGGGGGCCATTTTCATAATGGAAACGAGTTATCATTGAAATTAAAAAATTGGCACATTTTGTAATTAAGAGATACATGTTATCGGCATGCCCTAATTATAAGGAACGACGCGGATGATTGCATGGAGCACGCATACTGAACACCGTGAATCACAATTAACAGCGGGCACCTATGCACGCCTATATTATCCCTGGCTTCTGTCCACGCGATAATGTTTGCATGTGCGTACACACGGGGACGTTGCTAAACGGTAACTCAAATGGAGCATTTGTCGAATCGGTGGTAAATGAGCATAGTTTTCAGTGTACGGGAATTAAAGATATGATAACTGTAATATGAACCAAACACGTGATACTATAATATGTCACAGTACCCTCCGACCTTAAATCGTGTGTTACTTTAAAACATCAATTCCTGTTACCAGAACAAAAGCGCATCATTATCAAACAACAAAACAATCATCGTAACGTCACGCGAGAAATTAATGTTACCTATTCATAAATATCATCCACCCACCACTCTTTTTGGTAAAGCAGTGACGCAATGAGATGCAATTTTCTCAAAATAACATGTGCTGCAGTGCTATTGAATGAGCTTAAAAAAAGGTATGTACAGTATGTTGAACTTCTTTCGCACCATACATTGCCAACCGTGCTAATCGGCGGTGCGGGGGGAAGACAAAAATCCGAAAAAAACCCCACAAAGTTTTAAATCGAGATTTAATACATGTTGAAGCATATCAGCACCTTTGCCTATCGGGAAACATCACCCCACCATCTCAAATCACAATGTCTGACCACCTCCCCATCACACAGCTGCGTCACCACTGCTCTCCTTAACCGCACCACAACCGCCACACCACCTCGCTCCAACTACGCCGCAAACTGCCATCACACTGCCTCATACTGCACAGCGTTAACCACCTCCTCGCCGCCACCCATCTTCTTAGGCCTGTGTGTCTCGAGAGACAATTCTTTTGCGACTTACGAGGTCAGCTGTCGGTTTCGCAGCGCCTAGAATGACTTAGTAGGCCAATCCTTGAGTGACAATCCTTGCCACAGCAATTTAAAGTGAATGCGGTGGCAGCTCCAGAGGCGTTTGTTGCTTTTTCTTTACGTCGCTCCCTCTTGGTCTGCCAAGCGGTGCGGCTTTTCTCCTCGCCTCTCCTGAGGCCGGTTTTCACAGCCTGCTGTCAGCTGAGTCGGTCGCCGGCAGTTTTCTCCCAGTCACTTGGGTTGATGTCGCAGCTCTTCATGTCCCGTTTACAGACATCTTTGAAGCGCAGGACTGGGTGACCAGTGGCCCGTTTGCCTGATGCCAGCTCGCCGTACAAGACATCCTTGGGTATTCTGCCATCCTGCATGCGGCGCACGTGTCCAAGCCATCTCAGGCGCCGATGACCGAGTAGAGAGTACATGTTGGGAATGTTGGCCAAGTTGAGGACTGAGATGTTGGGAATGCGATCTTGCCATCTGATACCGAGGATGCGCCTGAGACATCGGAGGTCGAATGTCTCGATGTTCTTGATGGGCGTATGGTGTTGAGCGTTAGCGATTTGTTCTCCCACACTCTTTTGGTCAACCTGAACATAGCTGCAGACGCTTTTCCAATGCGCTTGTCAATCTCTGTGACAAGGGACAGGTCGCAGGTGATGGTGGAACCCAAGTAGGTGAAGTCCTGAACGACTTCCAGGGTGTAGCTGCCAATGTTTATGGAAAGGGTGTCTCTGACATCCTGGCCCATGACATTGGTCTCTTTCAGACTGATTGTCAGGCCAAAGTTGTTGCATGCATTGGCAAGGTGGTCGATGAGTGTCTGCAGACCTTGTTCTGTGTGAACTGTCAACGCGGAATCGTCAGCGAATAGGAGTTCTCTGATGAGGACTCTGCGGACTTTGGTTTTGGATCTGAGACGGCCAAGGCTGAAGAGTTTGCCATCAGATCATGTATGTAGAAAGAATCCCTATACTCCTGTCCCAAAGGCACGTGTGTGAGCATAAGTGAGAAAAATATGCCAAACAGTGTTTGGGGCAAGCACGCACCCCGCCTGCTTTACACCGCTGAGTATGGGACATTCCTCTGAGGTGGTGCCGCTGTGCTGTATTGTTCCTTACATGTTGTCATGGAAAGAGGAGATGACTGCCAGCAGCTTCGGTGGACAGCCGATCACTTTGAGGAGTTTGAAGAGGCCTCCCCTACTGATGAGGTCAAAGGCTTTTGTAAGATCAATGAATGCCAAGTACAGAGGCATTCTGTTCTCGACATTTCTCCTCTAGCTGACGCAAGGAGAAGAGCATGTTAATTGTAGACCTTCCTGCTCTGAAGCCACACTGAGCCTCATGATACGTCCTCTCAGCTAGTATCTGTAACCTGCTGAAGACCACACGGGCAAAGGTTTCCCCCACAATGCTCAGCAGGGAGATGCCGCGGTAGTTACTTCAGTCCCCACAGTCACCCTTGTTTTTATATAGGGTGATGATGTTGGAGTCTCTCATGCCTTGAGGCACTGCTCCTTCTTCCCGGCACTGGCAGATAAATTCATGGAGTTTTGTGAGGACGGCGGGTTTCGCACATTTCAGTACCTCAGGTGTGATGCTGTCCTCTCCCCCCGGGGACTTACCGCTGACTAGTGAGTTGATGGCGTTGTCAAGTTCCTTCAAGGTTGGAACATTGTCCAGTTCGTGCGTCGTTGGTAGGGGCTTTACAGCAGCAAGGGCAGCTTCTGACACACCGTTGTCTCGTGAGTAGAGCTCTGAGTAGTGTTCTACCCACCTGGCCATTTGCTCTTGTTTATCAGTGATGATGGCCCCTTTGCGGGATTTAAGGGGGGGGGGGCAGTCCTCCTGATGTTTGGACCAAAGGCTGTCTTGATGCCTTCATACATTGCACGGATATTGCCAGTGTCAGAGGCGAGTTGGATCCTACTGCTGAGGTTCACCCAGTAGTTGTTGGGGCAGCGTCTGGCGGTCGTTTGAGCTGCACTGCGGGCAGTTTTCAGAGCCCTTGATGATTCTGTACTTGGGACTTGATTGTACTTCAGGAGCGCCATGCGCTTGGCTTGGAGGATGGGTTCCAATATAGCCAGGTGTTCCTCAAACCAGTCTGTGTTCTGCCTTGTCTGCTTGCCGAAGGTATTGATGACTGCATTGAAGATGGCGTCTCTGATTTGCACCCACTTTGTCTCAACGCTTCCATCTGGTGTGTCGTGTAGAGACTGCTCAAGGCTCTGGGAGGGAGGTCTTGGCAGAGTTGATGGGTAGGTTTCGCTTTTGTTTGAGGCGGTGTATCGTTTATGGGCGTAGTCTGACCATGCTGGATACCAGCGAGTGATCGATGTCACAGACTGCACTGTGGTAGCTGCGTATGATGAGTACTGAGTTGAGGGGGGCTCGTCGGGTGATGACGAGGTCCAGTTGGTGCCAATTAAGAGACCTTGGATGTCTCCATGATACTTTATGGCATGGTTTTGTGAGAAAGAATGAGTTTGTGATACAGAGATTGTGGTATGAACAAAGCTCCAGTAGTCTTTGGCCACTGGCATTCATCTTTCCAATGCATCGTGGTCAGCCCCAACCCTTGCATTGAAGTCTCCCAACAGAAACATGTGCACAGAGCTGTGGATTTTGTGATGCTCTTCATATAACTGGTCATGAATCTCCGAAGGTGAGTAGAGTGTTGGGGCGTAGACACTCAGGATGTTTACATGGCCAGAAGCAGTGAGCAGTCTCATGAGCAAAATCCGCTCGGAACCTGCAGTCGGTGGTTCTATCATGCCAAGGAGTGTGTTTTTGACTGCAAACCCAACACCGTGTTGCCTTGGTTCGTTCTGCTGTTTTCCTTGGCAGTAGAAAGTGTAGTCACTCTCTCGTAGTGAGCCACTGCCAGCAAGCCGGGTCTCCTGCAGTGCTGCAATATCCACATGGAGTCTCGCCAGCTCCCTGTCGATAACTGCAGTCTTGCGGATGTCCTCAATCTGCAACAGATCTTCGGAGAGTCCAGAACACATCGTACGTACATTCCAGCTTGCAAAATGAAGGGCTGGAACCTTCATTCGTTTTGTTTTGCTTTTGTCTGGTGCAGGTGTTGTAACCATAAGCTCCAAGCACCCATTGGAGCAGGTGAGCCGTGACGGGAAAGCACCTTATTGGCCGGGGGCTGCCCAGCTTGAGGCGGGTGGCGGTAGCTATCCATTGGGGTGCAATGACCCCTCCCACCGACGATGGCAACCCATGGCGCCCATTTTTTTACGCCAATCTAGAATGAGCGTATAACCCGTGACTGCTGCCATCCGGGTTTCTTGGCCACGATTAGGTGGCCGAGGAGGAGTGTCCTCTCCCCATTTTTGCACCTCTTGTTGGCGCAAAGCCCGGGCAGGTTACTCTGGAAATCCTGGGTTGCCCATGCATCAGGATTCCCCCCCTCGGCCTTGATGGTGAGGTCCAAAGGAGTGCATAGCACGACGTTTGGTACCAGTTTGGCTGCAGGGGCTGCCTCGAATGTGCCGCAGTGCGTCACAAAACCGCCTGAGGGGCCCCACTCCTGATGTCCTGTAGGGGTTTACTCCCTTAGCCATTGACTCTCCAGAGACACTCACCCATCACCAAACGCGATAAACCCTCACCGCCACACCAGCATCATTGCTCCACCACCATTTCCCCCACCACAGCCCTACCACCTCAACATCCAAATAAATCACCACCACATTACACCGCTTCTACCATCAGTCCATCACTCCTACCTCACCACCACCACCACGCTCTACCACTACAAAGACAAAATCCTCTCCTCCTCACTCCGTATAGTCTTAACAGGCTAAATCTTGACTTAACGCTTTCGCGACTGCAGAAATTCATATTCTTTAACAGGCTGTTGGGGCAAGTGCTGTTAAAGCGAGCGTCATCTACGAAGGTCGTGCAGTGGTATGGCCAAACGACGTTGACCGGTGCGCATCGGCGCGTGACTGGCATGGTCCTATTGTGACGTGCATCGCCTGTGTCGGCACCGCGTTCGTTGGGGTTCGGAGTCGAAGTGGGACATTAGCGAGGTTTCCTTGCGCGTGCTCAAGCCACTTGGCGTTCCCTTTTGACAAAACTAGAAGCGCTTTTTACCGAACATTTAAAACGAAGCACCTTGTTTTTTTTTAATCACAGCAATTTTCTTTTTTAAAACTTAACTCACATTCAGGTGTCAAATAAATGTTAAGGCAATGCAATTAAAAAAATTTTTCTGGTACTTTCCATTTTCCAAATCTCAGATTTTGCGCCAAATTATCTACTAATCTTCCGCGGTGAATTCACTGCAGTATTCAAGAGTCAACGAACGAAAGTGGAAAAAGTCAACGGAAAGCCACAGCACACAAAACGGTTACATTCACAGTCGGTTGATGTCACGTACGAACAAAAACAAGTACAGATAACAAACAACTAAGTTAATTTAGCAATCGCACTCTGCGAGGTGCAAGTGGTTCATGCACCGCTCTATGAACCCGGCGACCTGAGTTCGAGTTCTCCCCACGGCTAACATCAGTGACGTGCGATTTGTGAATCGCCTGTTATATCCCCCCCCCCCCACCACCACAACCACCACCACACGCCTTTACGAACCCATACCGACCCAGCATGGCGACGTATGGTCGAACAGCCAACAAGACCTTCATCCAATAGCGGAACGACAAAAAGAGATGCCGGCTCTCATTACTCCATCCATTTCGGCAGCTTTTCCGGTTAATGCGCATATTTAAAAAAAACGGGGAAAGGAATTCTTCATCGCTACAAGGGACACCTCCTCTGCCTTCAATTCAAATCCAGGGTTTGTTATCGTTCGTCGCTAAGCGGGCAATGCGCGTGGCTGACAATTTTTCACATGACAAGGACAGGCGGACAAGACGCGTTTTCACCTCCCCGCCCGCGGGGCAGTCGGCATGCGGGAGCGATGCGCCGTGTGCACCACACGGCGCATCGCTCGCGTAGACGGGAGCGGATTTCCAATTTTTCCGATATCAGCAGACGAACACGCGGCCACCCACACAAAGGCAAAGATCCCCCTCCGTATAGCCTTAACAGACTGGAGGGGCAAGTGCTGTTAGCGAGCACCTGTGAAGGCACGCCACGGCACACGAGGGGATGGGTGGCCAACACCACGCCCGGCCGTCTTCGTCTCCCCCAGTGGCGATGTTTACACATCGAACCGGGTACTCATTTGAGGCCGAGTCGACCTAGGGGAGGCCCAGGACCGGTTCAGATATTCGTCACTGGCGTTGTTGGCCGTGGGTAGGAATCTAACCCGAGTCGCCAGGTCCGTAGCGCAGCGCGCTAACCGCTACACTATCGCTCCCCACACACACACACACACCTTCATTCCAAGAACATGACCGGGCGTTGAATTTAAGAGGGATGCGGTAATAATAAAGTTGATTCCCATCTTCCCTCCATCCCCCCCCCCGCGCCCCTTTAAATGCATGCGGGAGTAACCGTTGTTAAGTGTCATTCCAACATAACCGTGTGCGACATCGCCAATCGCATGAGAGGCGGCAGGTGGTGGTGGTATTCAGTCTCTCGCGGCCAGGAGCTTGGCCACGACACAGGCCGATCGTTGTAATTGCTGGGATTCCACAAAGCCAAACATATTTCAGTGGCAGCTATAACGCCTTCGGATGCGCCCAGAGCCCATCATCGTGCGCACACCACAATTGTTACTTCCATTTATGATTTTAAAAAAATAATTGTTACGTCTCCCTGTCATATTGCGTCAATGATGTTTTCGCACCATTTGTATATTTTGATCTTCACACTATTGTGTTCCACTCTCGTGGTTATATTAAGATGTCCCTGGCAGCACAGGAAATCTCATTATTGGACGCTCGCTTGATTATAAATAAAGGATTATAAAAAAAAAATCACAGCCTAGAATTGTAATATTAATAATAAAATAAAATAAATTCATCTGCGCAAGCTTGCATATCAACGTTATGAACGGAGGTTTTGATGGGACCTTCAAATCAAAGTATTTTTCATGATTCTAAGCAAATAAATGCATGCTGCGTCTCGTGTCTGGTGAGCAGATGTGTGTAGCGGTGAGAACGTCACGCTACGAACTCGGCCACCCGGGTTCGATTCCCACTCACGGCCAACACCAGTGACAAATATCTGAAACATCGCCACTGGGGAGACAAAGGCGGTCAGGCGTGGTGCTGGCCAATCCACCCCTCGTGTGCCGTGCCGGCCTTCATATTAGGTGCTCCCTAACAGCACTTGCCCCCACAGTCTGTTCAGGCTCTACGGGGGATATTTGTGTCATCTGCAGCATCGACTTGTCACGCTCATCAACCATTGCACACAGGCACATTACACGTTAAGACGATTAACCCGCAGCAGGAATGCACAAATGTGACAAATTAAATTTTGAAAACGTATTTGAAACGTTGAGAACATTGCAAATGAATCGCCGTGCGCACATGCATATCCATGCATAGTTTTTTTGCGCATCGTATGTAGCCAACCCTGCTACTCGGAGGAGCGGGGCAAGGTCAATAACCTCGAGGACAGCTCCTTGGAGCGATCCTCCTTCGGTGGCAAATTTCAAGGAGAGACACCCAAAAAAGGGAGGTGGACGGTGAACGTCGACCCGCGGCGGATGACGACGCCGAACGAATCGTCCGCGCAACAGGTTGCACGTTCGGCGACGCGGAAACAGAAGCCGAAGCAGTCGGCAGGGCCGTCAACCTTCAGCGCGGAGACGGCACGCGGGCGCGCACAGGCGGAGAGAGGAGCACCGCGCCGGTCACGTGCGCCGACTCTGCGTGGGAGCACTCTCACACGAGAACATCTGCCACCGCCGCCGCTGCTGTGACCCCGTAATGAGCGAACGACCTTGATAGTGGCACGTAACTTGCGTGTCCATTTAACAAACAAACAAACAAAAGGAAGGGGGAGATATGAGCTCTGACGGTTGTGTTTTTGTTGGTATTCTGGTCCGTCAATATTTCGGACAAGTCGAGAAAAGTCGTCGTTATAATAATAAAAAAGAGGAATTATTCCCCATGTTTGATTTTTTTTTATATATATTCTTCACGGTCACGACCGGGTGTGTCACGTGCTGTGCTTTGTGCCCTCGTGTTTTGTTTTACAGCGGACGTCCTGATGAAAAATAGCTTGTACAGAATGTAAATGACGTGCAGATAATTGGTCAAATGAAAACTCATTCACTGCGTTCTAAAATGTTTTTTTGTTATTCTAGGAAATTAATAGGAAGTATAAAGTCGCGTCCTATTTGCGAGTTGGATATGTATACATTTTAATCCTTTCCTTTATTTAGTTTAATGTGTCATCGAATAACAAAACATTGGGACGTGACTAGCCGTCTCGAGCTTCTACCACTTATTCTTCGAGTGGGGCACGCTATTGTAGCAAAAGTAGCAGACCTCAGTCACGAAAGCGCCTAATCAAGTTAGTAGCAGACCTATTTACAAAATATTAAAAACCCAAATGAATAATCTCAACCATGGAATGACGACCCAGCAATCCTTAAATTCAAAGGAGAGTCAAAAACAACTCGGAAATTTGCACTCCCATATTAGCCTCCTATCGCAACATACATACACTCTTCATACATATTATTCACAACGTAATAATGGAAAGTTGAGGCCAACCGACCATGACAGCGAGTCAGATTTAGGAAAGCACAAAGCTGCCATTGACCAAGCGTAGACCATCAGGTTCTGAAATCCGAGAACTGAATATTAAGTGCCATTATCCAGAGCCTTTGAAGGCTACCAAAAAAGGCATTTGATTCGGTGGCAAATTGAAGCTCTCATCCCAAGGCTCACTAAGAGAACCAAGGCCCGGTTACAAAGGCGGCGAGCGAGGGCAGGATGGCAGCTCCAAAAGAGGGGCATAATAATACATCTCAGAGCATGGGCGACCACGGTGACAAGGAACGATACAATCAGCTGATGTGCACATCGTTCGATCACGATACTTTGGAAGGATAGGGACTTGAGAAGGCATTCATCCAGCAGTAAAGAGAGCACAGCTGCCGATGGTGATAATACCTCAAAACAAAATATCATAACTTTAAATCCAATTGATTACGTGGGCGTTACTATTAGGGTACTGGAAATTAGGAGACACGTCATCGAATAATATTATGTTCAATTCTCGACGTGTCAAGATGTATTAATTCAATCACATTAGACGTTCATGGCATGTGAAAATTTACATTACAAATTTAACAGGTTTTTAAATGATACATGTTCACACATACACCTACTGAGCGTGATGATGCAATAATGAATTAAATTTAAGTGGATTTCACCTTAAAAATTTTACCAACCTGGCAACCGAAAGATTTCCAAATTGCATTTGCGAATGTAATGTTTAAGTGCCGTGTATATTAAAGAAAAAAAAATAATGCCCATAGGTGGAACGCATTGGGGCGTGAGACGTTTATTTTAATTGGGAGCATTCGGCATATTGGATGAATTCCATTTTCTCGCGATGAGTTCACTACCGCACAGAAACGAACAACGAAGCACAACACTGCCGCCGATTTCCACTCGGCATCTGCAGATCTCGGGCAACGTTACCCGTTGCAACGATACCCGCGCAAGAGCGATGCTTCATTGCGTGTGTGGATTGGTGCTCGCTAACAGCACTTGCCCACAACACTCGCTGTATGGGGAGGGGTGGAAATTGTCTTTTGATAGCACCGTGCTACTTGGTTGGCGACCCGAGTTCGATTACCGCTCACGGCCAACATCAGCGATGATCATCCCTACTGGTTCTGGACCTGCCCTCGGGTCGACTCAAATGAGTACCTGGTGCGGTGTGAAAACATCTCCACTCGGGAGACAAAGGCGGCCGGGCGTGGGGCTGATCACACACCCGCTCGTGCAGTGTCAGCCTTCATGAGATGGTCGCTAGCAGCACTTGCCTCAGTCTGTTAAGGCTGCACGGGGGATCTTTGTCTTTGTCTTGCGCTGCGCTGCGTGTACAGATATCCGTGCCGCCCGCTCAGCACTTTGCCCCAACAGTCTGTTAAGGCTACACGGGGGATCTTTGTCTTTGTCTTGCGCTGCGTGTACGGATATCCGTGCAGACCGCTCTCAGAGGGAAATTAAAATCAGCCACCCTCATCAGCTACCCACGCTGCAGTGAAATTCATAACGCAAGGGCCTTTCGAATTACAGCTTACAGCAGCAATCTAAACAAGGCGGGGGGGGGGGGGGTTGAAATAAAAAAACCGAAAGTATAAAATGCCCATCAATGTTTATTTAAGCGCTTCTCGTTGCAAGTGACGAAACTGTGAAACAACGTTTGGTGCCTTAGTGTGTGTTCTTGTTATTTGTAAAAAGGAACGTTCGTTCACGTATACGAATTTAAATCTATTTTTGTAATAAATGCTACATGAGAATCGCCTATTCCAGATGCAAATGCGTTTAATTACACGAGTGAGCGGACATGCATCTCCCAATAAATTATGGAACAAATGCAGCTACAACCAAGCGCGAGAAAACATTGGGATGCCGGAGCGAAACGGCGCATTTGCAAGGTAACGTCTCTAAATCTTCCATTTTCCGTGAGCGATGTGCATTGAGTAGACATATTTCGCACCGTACAATAGAAGTTCACGCGCACATATTGGTTCGGCATCAGAATGAGAGCGCCTTGCCTCCCTTCCAGTCCAGCCAAGCTTTATCCAATCCACAGCTAAATGCCCCAAACCAAAGTTATCTTCATTTCTCGAGGAGAGTTCAGATAACAAGTCGAGGCATTTCCGTTCGCATCTTCATTGGCAACCCCGAGCCCATTAGCTCGGGAATGGGCAGCACATCCACACTGCAAACACTGTCAACAAATTGCTACTCAATGTATTAGCTCCTGGCAGTCACTTGTTGTAACCATAGCACCGACGGACGGGTCGGGTAACTTGCTCACAACTGGCAAAACATCGACATCTTTTTGGAGCATGCAGGCGATTCGTTCCATCCAGGCGCTTAATGTCCGAGGTTGAAAGTAAACATTTCCCCCACAGTGGCACGTTAAAACACGCATTAAAAAGAGCCTTCCATTTTTCTCGATGCAGTATTTATCAGCCGGATGCTGTTCGGCACAACGCCCGACGTTTCGATCCGCGCGCCATGAGCAAAACATCGGAGGACAACGTGCCGTGCAACACCCTCCCCCACCCCTAAAAAAAAAAAATCCCCCCACACACGGGAGAGCGCTGCACAGCACAACCACGAAAAAAACGCACGTGCCAGTACAATGTCAGACAGATTGACGACCGTGTCTCCTGCTCAGCTGCAGGTGAAGCCACTGCATGGAACCGGAAACACAGCCCGCACTGGCTCGTATCGGCATGTGCGTTTAAATAACCTGCAGCAGCTGGGGTGGTATTCATGGCAACGCTCCAGAACATGGACACGTGGTTTAGTTTGGGTTGCGGTGACGTCCCCAACAAAACCACGGAGCCTCACCACAGCTGCATTGCTTTGAACCGCACCGTTTGCAAAGCCGGCATTCGACGGTATTTTTTATTTAAATTGTATTTCTCATTCATTAACATCATTTCAGTTGACCTTTTCCTAACTAGCAAATGGAAAAAGGGGAATATTAAACATTTGTACAAGTGGAAAATGGAAGGGCAAAACAAACTTTACATGCATGCATTCCAAAATGTCCATTAATTTAAATCTCGCAGAGTTGTTATTATTCCATACACGGTTAATAATCACGTGCATCGGGAATCGTTACCAATCAGTGGCAGGATTTGGCAGGAAGCAGGTCTGGAACTTTCAAAAATAGCTCCACCGGCAACCGCACCGTTACAGAAAGCAGTAAGCGTGTTTTTTTTTAAATATAATAATAATAAAAAGTGCCACCGCGCGTGCAACATTTCTGTTTTGGTGAAAATGCTTCTGCAAAAAAACAATTAAGTTCAATGCAAAAAAAGCAAGACAGTGTGTGGGGGTGACCAGTGGACAGCGAGACCGATCCCGGCTCGGTTGCTCTGGGTAACGACGTGACGTTAACTGCCACCCTCCCTTGCCTTACTACCCGAGACCGGCAGGAAGGAAAAAATATAAAACGGAGGAGGGTTCTCAGCGGCTGTTAAACGACAATTCGTATGGAGAAGACATTTGTTTGAGTTGCTGTTGTTGTTGTTGGCTTGCAGAGCTGCGAGGAGGAGGAATGAGTCCACGCAGGCACAGACAGACATACGAGCGTTACATAAAATATAGAAACGTGGAAATATTTGGTGATGATCGTACACGTAAGAACATCGGTTCTTGGCCATTAAACGAAAAAGGCTT
Organism: Petromyzon marinus; assembly: GCF_048934315.1. Classification (NCBI taxonomy): domain Eukaryota; kingdom Metazoa; phylum Chordata; class Hyperoartia; order Petromyzontiformes; family Petromyzontidae; genus Petromyzon; species Petromyzon marinus. The sequence continues at coordinate 2,749,684 of NC_133668.1, read as the reverse complement.
AGAAAACACATCGTCACGAATATGATAACACGAAAAGTCAAAGCAAATACCTAACGCGACAGATAATATTTTTTTGGGTATAGATCATAAATAGGGGAAACCATGTTAACGGAAGTTATGGATGCAAATTAAAATATGGTTTAACAATTTGTTTTTTAGGTAGATGTCACAGGGGAACAGCCGAACGTCTCGTAAAATCTGGGAGCTCTGGTGGCCTGGGAATGCCGCTCACTAACAGCAGATGACACCAGCAGACACGGCAGACACATGGCCACGTAAACCTTGATCTTTGGGATTAAAGACTTGTTTGTGTGATACTGCATTGGCAGTGGTGGACAAAGCCACGGCCCCTTCATCATAGCAGAGGGCTTCCTCACGGCCAGGAACATGGCCTCTTCATATATTTTTAGGGCAGTGTTATTGACAAAAACGTGTTGAGGTTTAGTTATGTGGGCTTAATCTTTGATAGGTCAACTTAGACTGTCACGACTCTGCGACAGAGTATTCCTCTCTTGAGCTTGGCAAGCGAGAGCCATTCTCATTCAGTAAAATGCATTTTCAGGCAGTGCCATTTAGCCAGTCCAGCATTGTGGGTCCATTTTTGCAAATTTCATTTAGCAAAAAATATTCCATAGAAATGGAAAACCAATGGTTAATAAAGCGTTTCACGAAACGTTTCGGAACACTTTTTTTATGGAAGCTAAACATTCATCTTGAAAATGTGCTATGTATGAACAGTGCACGTACATGTAAAAAAAGACATTACATGGAATCATTACAATTGGCTGCAAATACTAGCGTTTCAACCGAATATGGCATTCAGAAATCATATTAACGAAAGATAATGAACGGCATGCAGAATGGTGGCATCTAAAAATGGAATGATTTATATACTTTTTTACGTCAGGTCTTCGTGAGCCCGAGTCACGTGACAAAGCGAAATGAATTAAAAACCCGCGGTGGGTCGCCAGGTCAAAGGTCACCGTGTTAGAGCGTGCGCAGGTGTCAACGACCGTGAGATGCCGACAACAATGGCCAAAGCACAAACGGAATAAATTATTACCACGTTATAATTTCATCATTTACAGCCTCTTTATCAATCCACCGTTGGTTGAGAGGTTTTTTTTTCCCCCCACACTGTGTCTATCATGGAGCGGGGTAGCGGATCGACAATACTTCACGATGCTTGCCAGTGCCGGTTGGTAAAGAGCTTTGGTACGGAGGGGGCCGTGTCCAGCACGAGTTCAGGGACATCGCTCACGGCTGACGTTTTATCCTGTGGCTGGGAATCAAACCGAGGTGGGGCCGGGTTGATCGTGGTGCGCTCAACACTGTGCACCACCAATCCATATTGAATTGACAAAAACAAAAAAAATGGCTTCATCCCGACGTGGGTCACAAGGCGCAGACCTCTGGCCGATCGGCACATTTTCCAGAGTAAAGGTTGACCGGGAACTGCAAGGCGTACATTTCGAATGCCATTGGGCCACTCGCAGCTGGCACGATCTCTCTGTGGGGGTGTGGGCGGGGGGTGGTGGAGATGCCCCCCCCCCGTCTCCAAACCTCCCCCGATCCCCCCTCCCCCTGTGTCCAGCCGTCGCTAAGGCAACGAAACATTCTGAAAAAAGAGGAAAAAAAAACACATCGACGGAGAATGCCAAAGCATAACCAATTTGACGTCCCTTTAAATAAACTAGCACGAGAAAGGTGGAATGAATTTCCACGCGACACAAATCGCACGAAGCCGAGGGCACGGAAACGGGCAGTGGCGACGGGGCCCCTGGGGCAAAGGGCGCTCGCCGCTTACTGCCGAGGTTCGCGGTTCGAATCAGGCAGCAGCCCCCCACCCCTGGGTTACGACTGCGGTTTCAACCGTGCAAATATGCGCCGTCTGCATGGCGGTGGACGCGTGCGTGCACGTGTGCAGACATTCTGTCGCGCCGTGCGTAGCCAACCGCGCTAAATCGGAGGTGCGGGGAGGGGTGGTGGTGGTGGTGGGGACAAACTAAAACACAGAAAGCAGTTTTGAAAGAAATTAGTTTTCAATCTGGATTTCAAAAGTGCGTAGCTCCAGTGGCGTCCTGATATGGGAAGGAAAGAGCGTTCCAGGGGGCCGCAGAAGCGCATCTGAAAGCGCCACGCGACGCGGTGACTACCACCGTCTTTGTTCGATGGCAGCAGCCAAAAGCCGCTGTTGCGAGGATGGTGGTTTAAGCTCATTGACGTGAAAGATCCCCCCCCCCCCACCCTCCTTGGTTGTCATTCGAAAGGAGTTCTACCATTGTTGCGTTGGCGTCATGATCCACATTTGAAACATGGCCCGGGATTGCACGCGAGTGATTTTGCGCCCAACTGCCTTTGTGGTACAGCCCTGTGCCATGGAACAAATACCAAAATGTAAAAAAGTGTCGTTTACGATTTTTTTTTATAAAGAAAGCAGCAATTACGAGGTCAAAGCAACCACACAGCTTCACCATGGGAAATGCATAACAATTGTCTCACATTACAGGTGGCGAACGAACTTACGGAGGTCCAATTGTTAACAATTCATGCCAGGCATTGACGATGTAAGAGATGGCAACATCATGAAATCAAACAGCTCTCCATGTGGTGCACACTTGCTGTGAACACCAAGTTAAGAAAACAACCAACTATATACGTTTTAAAATTAAAATCTAACGACACAGTTGCGAAGAACAGCACGCGTTTGCATAGTTCTTGTTTAACACGGTGTTATTTCACACATCCGATCTAACCATTAAAACGTGTCGCACGCCAAAACACATCAACTACACACAGGCTGCTAAAATTGTACCATCAGAACTCCCTGTAACTGGTTCATGAAACCCTTTGGTCGTCAACCCAGCGTCCGTCGGTACCAAGGGACACATTCCAAATCACGACAGGGCGAGCACGAAGCAGCAACAGCAAACAGCTCTCACACGAATGGGCAATGCAAATCAATTATCTCTCGTTACAGATGGCAAACGGATGTCCCCAGTTGGTCGTGGGAGAATAAAGGCACGAGGAGGCTGCCGTTCCGCCTGCGAGGTTGACGCCGGCAAAACACGGATGGTTCTTAACTAAAACGTGGTTTAAAAAGGTACCTTCATCAGTGTCGGTTGCCGTAAAATAATTAAGAGGCCTGATCGAGGGCAAAAGCTAAATCCGCCTCCTTCTATGTTCCAATCAAGTGTGAGGCGGCGTTTATTACGTCTCCGACGGTGGCTCAGAGCTAAAATTGTGGAAATTCCACATTCCTACCTAACTGGTGCGAGCGATTTTGTCAATGACAACATGTAGGATGGTTCATGTAAGTGCGAGGACTCCCACTCCTTCCAAGACGTCTGGCGAGCGTGGAAGAGTAGGCCAAATACACCCTTTTAAAAAGGGGCTCTCTAGAGCTACCTCTATTGGAGGGGCATTTCACTAGCAGTGGCGTGAGCAAGAGATTTCAGGGCTGCACCTTAACCCTTGATATATAAACGCATGCAGCCAGAGGCAGCTAATTAGAAGCAGACTATGTATTTATAATGCAGAAATCCGACGAGCTTATGAAGCTCGTTTTAATCAGATGTCCTGCACAACTCACAGCTCATGGCATGAACAGCATTGTTGCTCTGAATGTAGACTAAACGTTAATGCGTGCGTTAGTGCAGGAAAGCATCGCTAGGTCTCTTTTTCAGCAATTTAGTAACGTTTAAGGCATCTTTTTTAGCCAATTCCCTGCAGCCAACAACCCCCCCCCCCTCTCCTCCACAACCCGGCACGACTACATCCCTTCCCACCACGATTTCCACGGTTCCCAGCAGGGCGTGCAGCTGGAGGGCACTGGGAGTCGTGGGTGGGGGAGCGGCTACAGGTAGCTGTGGTGCCTGCGGGGTCGCGGCAGGGTTTCTTGCTCGCGCCTTTGCTGCACGGACGCCACCAGCTTGGCCAGGTCCTCCGAGAGGTCGCGGTACGGGTCTTCGCCCTTTTGTGGCACGTAGACGATTGGCACCGGGTGCTCGTTGCTCTTGCTCCGCCTCCTCTTGGACTTGGCCTTCTGCTCCTTGTCCTGCTGCTTCTGGGTCAGGGCCTTTTTCAAGTCCGTCTTCAGCCTTTGCAGCTGCTCCTTGAGGAGTTCGTTGGACACGGCGCGGTCCTTGGAGCCCTGGGCCTGAGCGGGGATCGCTTCGCCTCGTCCGTCGGCCTTCTGCGCGGGGTTCGCTTTTCGCGCATCCGTTCCATGGTCGGTGTTCACGGCGTATTCCTTCACCTCTTTCCGTTTTCCTCCCGGAACTTTGAAGCGGACGCCAATCTTTTCGCCTCCGTATTCGAATGGCTTCGCGGCAGATTCTTTGACGGGCGTCGATTTTCCGTGGTCGACGTTTTTGTTCGCATCAATTAGCTCTCCACCGCCAAGCAGGTGCGCGTTGATCCTCTTCCTGCCACCATCTCTGGCCGCACGATCCGCTTCCGCCGACGAATCTTTGCTCTGCACCTGCGCCGAAGCGTGCTTGGCCAGCCGAGCAGCTTGATTGGATTTTTTCAGAACGTCTCGGTGACCAATTTGCGGGCTTCTCGACACGTCGCTGCTTTTGACCACGCCGCGCCTTTCTCGTCCATCGCCGCGTTTACTCGGCTCCCGCTGGTCCTCCGCGTCATCCTTCCCTAGACTTCCAATGCCATCATCCTCATCAGAGACTTGCTCGAGTCCGCCGCCGCCTCTGATCTCCTTCCATCTATTCCCGGCATCCGCGACATCGGAGCCGTCGTCTGCTTGGGCAGAGCCTCCATCGACGGTTTTGCCGAATCTCCACGCAGTGCCGAGGCGGTCGTACAGCCCCGACGGCGAGCCGAGACCGCACACGAGCCAGACCACCATCCCCGTACCCAGCAGGGCCAGCAGGTAGAAGGTGCGCCGCGTGTTCCGGCGGCTCATCAGCTTCCTCCTGCTCCTCGGCTCGTAGGAGTCCGTCATGCCCAGCGACACGTACACGCGCGTGGAATCCATCCTCGTACGATCCAACCTCACGGCGCGTCGCTCTCTCGAGCTCGGGGTTGGTGGCGTACAACAACAACAACCACGAGAGAGAGAGAAAAAAAGAGGCCGGGACCCGAGGTCCTTCTACGGCACAACACCACGACCCTTCGGGCGGAGTCGGCAGACTCTCGACAATAAACTAACAAAATCGATGGTTGTCACTCAAAAGTGCTGCGGCGTATTTTGACTCCCGTTAAGTTAACAAAAAATAAAAAGCGCGGTTCTCCACGGTTGCCTTTTGTTTTGGCGTGTCCATCGGTGCCGGGCCCCTCTCTCTGTCCGTGAGCGAGTGTGCACGCTAGGCACCGACGCTCCGTTGGTCTCGAGCTCGGGGTGGCTTGGCGGCCCGCCAGGAGGCACTCGATGGAGGGGGCCACCATGGCAGCGGACGTGGCTAACCAATGCTCGCATCACACGCCAGCTGACTTCCCCGCATCGATCAGGATTCGACGCCCTCGCATCGATCAAGGAACCAGCGCCAAAAATAGAGGCGACGACGCAAACTTCTGGAAGAAATGAAATAAATTAAAGGGTTACAGGTGAGGGTGTTGTTTAATCACCGGAAAACAATTGGATTTAATCCACCGACCAATTGACTAACTCGGTCGAGGCATCCCAGTAACATTCGTTTCAGTCAGATCATCCCCGGGGGGCCTAGGTTTATTTACTTGATCGCCGAATTTAATAAAAGGTCTATATTTATCCCCCTTAGCTGTTTTTTTTCCTTTGCAGAGGTCATTATATTCAGCTTGTGTATAAATGAACCAACACATTGCTACCTTTACTTGGTGAATCCGAGGACCGAGTGATCGGCTCACGATGAGAAGGCAGAATCGAAATTCAGGTTTTGTGGTGCGCCTCCTTCGAGGTCGATGACAAAACGAAACTCATCAATTTAGGAGTAAGCCAAGCTCGATCATCCTTTGGATTGACTGCAGCTTACCATGGCAACGTGACATGTTCACGGCTAGCTTAGGGCTGCCAACACATATGAGCGCTCTATTTATGTACGATGTATGTACGTAGCATGTTGTATGAACTTCTTTCGCAGCGTACATAGCCAAAAGGAAGTGTGGGAAGTTCATTGTGTTTTTTTTATTTTTTAACAACCGCGTGATGGTGAATAACTGATCGTGCATCGATTGTACATTGGTGTAGTGGTAGCCCAGTGTTTCACACACCGGGGCCACGAGCCATTTGATCTCATTTCTAAATGTCTGGCCACGCGCGTTGACCAGCGTGGCGAAGTATGGCAAAACAACTGCCATGACTGGCACGGAAATGGGAGGGCTTTTACCCAGCGGTGGGTTCTGTAACATCATAACAATAATGCTAGAATAAAAAAAAGAGACACGCCTGTCACCGTGATTTGTTTTTATTTGATTTCATAGCAGTAACCCCTTCAATAACAAACCGTGCAATCTACCGCGCGATTGGCGAATTGGGATGGGAATTTCACAAACTACCCGTTGCCTTGGCACGAATGCTTTTCTTGTTGCATCATTCATCCTCATCATTTCATAATTTTGCTGCTCCCCGTCTCTTTCATGTCTGTTCTGTTCGTGTGTTACAGCTGTTGCTCCCCCACTTCGTCTGACAGCCAATCAGCCAATAGCACATTGCGCCAGTTTCACTTTACTTGACACGTGTCCGCATTCTATCGATCGCTTGAAAAGGACACTTAATAAGGAGAGTCTTCACTTTGTAAAACGGGGGGGAAAATATCCACACGTCAGTTTTTTTATTTATTATTCAAGCCATTCATTGGGCTCATTCCAATACTGAAGACTTGGGAAGTGGATTCTAAATGTATATCAGCTGCCCCCCCCCCCCCCTCACTCCATCCCCTGCCATACGATTGTACATATAATCTTCACAGCAATGTACCATAACCGGCATGGAGACATTCTATGTCCTCACCGTGCGGTGCGAGTCTGGAGTGCGTCAGTGGCAGGACAGCGCAAACAAGGAACAGCTGTGACCATAAAAGACGACTGACGCATCAAATTGAAGAGAGACCCGACCGGATCGATGTATCCCGGGTTGCGTTTGTTGAAACCAAGGCAACAAACCTGGACCCCCGGTTTTTCCACTTCACTCTGCGACGAAAGGAGCCGCCCTGGCAAAGTCGCAGCCCTGCAATCGCTGTGCTCAGGCCCCTGGTAACGGAAGTGCTCCCGCTCGAAGAGGAGTTCCAGAAAGCTCACCGCTTGAGAGCTGTCGATGAACAGAGGTGGAGCAGTCCAGCGCGCCGACCGATACCGCCAACGGCAGCTGCCCTGATGAATTTCGAATTACCCACAATTCATCGGGGCGCTACAAACTGGGTATCGCAATTATTTTGAGAGAGACGCGCACATCGGTAGTCACAACCGGGCCTAGGAATTGGCCGCATCCACACGGAACTTTGCGCACTCTGCATGGGCATTTGCCCGCGTTGCAAAAAAACAAAAACAGCGGGCGAGTTCATTAATCACAAAAGAAAATAACCGTTCCAAGGATTACTCAGAAATCCCCCCACCGGGGAAAGCATATTACTCGGATAAACATAACCAAACAACCCACAGGGAGGTCCCATGCCAACTTCAGATGAGTCCGAGTTACGCAGAGTCGTTGGGGGGGGGGGGGCAGCTACCGTCCCGTGGAGCTCTCAGCTCGCGAGGTGCCTCGGGGAGGAGGCCCGCGGGGGCATACGCGGGATTAAACACAGAGCCTCGCGTCCCCCTCTGATTGGATTACCCCCCCTCCTCCCCCCCCGTCGTAATGAAGGGCAGGCGAGCATTTGTACCCACGGTGTTTTGTTTGTCCGTGCGGAAAGGCGTCTCTCGCTCACGGTGGAATGGCTTCGGGTTCCTCTGCTCTGTTGTCCCAGATTTTTGTTGTTGTTGTTGTGATTATTTAGACGCCAGACGCAACCCGCCATTAGCAATGTGGAATCGTCACGCCGCTGGGGACAAGAGCCGCCAAAGTGAGACGAGCATTTTTACGCCGTCAATTTCCACCGTCAATTTCCACCGTCAAGTTGCATGGACGGCACTCTGCCTTGAATTTCGTTACACGTCGCACTGCGGGTGCACGCGTCCGTGGGTGTTCTGCATCACAACCCGGCTATATTCGAGCTCACGCGTCTTCTTGCCAACATCAACCAAGACCTCAACAATGTACCCTCTCGCCGCAAACTCTCGTCCCGATCCCCTTTCTGGGTATCGCGCCGTCGTCATTCGACACAATCCCACCCAGAACCCGAAAGAAAGCTGGCACACCACGCTAACGCGTCCACAACAAAAACACATCATGTGAGACTCAAACGTCGCACCTGCTGGCTTTGACACGCCACCTCGAAGACACGAGTGTAACCATCAACCACATCAGAACATCGAACAGGCCGGTGCGCACATTTCCCCCATGAATGTTAAATTAAAGACACACTAGCCGCATGATTGCGACTGTGGCCATGCAAGCCAAACTATGGGCCACAGTAAACCATCGTAGTCTGCGCTCATTCCACGGCGGAGGAACAGCAAAACGACACGAACGCTCTTCGCTGATGCCCTTCGTGAAGAGCAGGCCGCGACATTGGCATTTAGCTCCTGAACATAATCGCCATCACACGCAAGTTCTACAGGGTAGTCCAGATTGCCTTGTGGCCCCCAATTGACCCCGAATATTTGTTTCACTTGTACATCCATCTGTTAATGAAATAAACCTTACTTTAAAAATTGTGAAGTGGTCGATAATTACATGGGGGGGGGGAGGGTGGGGAAAATCACAGGACATCGGAATAGACAACCAAAGAGGCCGTCATTTGAGTCCACGAGCAACACCATTCAAATTCTTCACGCAAAAAACCTCCCCGACCTCCACACAAAACACAACGCTATCCCCTGTACGTATGTTGAACATCTTTTGCACCGTACGTAGCCAACCCCTTGTTAACATGGAAATCACTCACCTTTGTAACGTTCCCCTTTCGTTAACTGCAACTTTATTACCAAAGAGCGTAACGATCAACAAATTAGCAGCATCTTCTCGCTGATGACCGGTTTACACGGGCAAAGGTTTCCCAAACCTCAGTGATCGCGAACCCCACCGACGCTCCAACGTCTTTCCACGTTTTCCAACGTACTCCTCCCCATTCAATTACCGAATTAACGCGTTCCACGCTGCACACGCCCAATGATTGTTAAACACGTCCCACGTGATGCGCTAAGCAATCGGCGCCGTTTGTAACACCGTGTACACGCGGAACACGTGGAACACCCGCCGTGTACACGCGGACTGAGATCGCTATCTTAATTTTAATCGACTCTATCAACGCAGACAGCGTTAGCTGCTTAGCGCGTCACGTGGGACGTGTTTGACAATCATCGGGCGCGTGCAGCGTGGAACGAATGAATTTGCATCGGAATGGGAATGATTAAATTGATCAACGCGGAACCACGCAGTGGCGTGGTGGTGGTGGGGGAGGAATGGAGTTTGGGAAACGGGGAGTCGACAGAGCTCCCACCGATGGCACGGCTCAGGCAATCAACAGCAGCGGGCGGCGTGTAGCGAGCGCTGTCACGCAAGGCGAAATGGAGCGGTGGGGCTGCGATCCCCGTGGCACACGCCACGGGGATCGCAGCCCCACTGTTGGTGCAAGGGCACCAAACGCCACACTTTTTTTACCAAGATCCTAAAATGTTATACTGCTAGCATTGTATCTATTTCATGGTGAATGTATGTACGCAGCATAGGATTTATATTTTAAAATATGTGTAGAGATTAAGTGGGCCCTCATATTTGCGCCAAAACACAAATGTATCTATGAAAATGTATATGATAGGTGACGTTTCGGGCAATGGCCCTTCTTTATAGCACACGACATCGAATGAAAATGTCTTCACTCATCTTAAAATGAACGATCGTCATGAATTGACTGAAAGCATCTTAAAAAAAAAACAATACCGTAGCCTCCTGAAAAAAGTCCGATAACTCAGTTTGACTCTCCCAGATAGACGGATACACAAGTAAATTCATTTAAAAAAAAAATAAGACCGAATTCTTGACGAATGCCTGGAGTCATTTTGTTGTTGTTTGTGCACCACTGGCAAAGCAACAGCATCGCCAACTAATTGGTCAACTTTTACATCATGGGACCTCCTTTGCCAATACCAAAAAATGAGAAAAGGTTTTCCTCTTTTTTCTGGCAACATAACAGGTGTTTGTTGAGACGTTAAAGCACCAAAATGAAACCTTTTGCAAGGAATAATATCTGCATTAACCACAATACTTGTGGTCAAAATGTAAAACAAAAAGAAACACACTCTGATAATATATGTGGCGTTGTCTTTGAAACCGATTGGTCCACACCAGAGACAGCCGCTATCGGGAAGCGTCTCCGACGATACCCGTCACGTATCACACAGCCTGCTGCTTTCACCACGCGCCAATTAGCCGTCGCAATCACGAGCCAGACGAAGGCCATCGCCATCGTAGCGCGGCGAGAGCGTCAAGTGCACTCCAGTGAGACTATCCCGCTTTCGAATTTTTAAATGGCATTAAAGATTCCAAAATAAATTGTATGACCGCACGTGCACAAAAAAATGGAATCAAATGTCAGCTAATTACCGCGCAAGAGAGCGCTGCATTGTATATACAATATTTAATACCCAGGGGGACAAGTGTCATTTGTCTGGATTAACAAAAAATACTTTATTACCGCTGCATGCTTAACGTTTTCACAAAATCAAACGATTCGGAGCAAGGCAGCCCGTGGCTACGTAAGTGCAATTAAAATACCGCTTCGACGCTTTGAGAAATCTGATCTTTAAATTAATGCCAAACGCATTACTAACGATTCTCTCTCATTGTTCGCTCTTTTAAAGAAATTGCCTCCCCCCCCCCCATCCACCACCGCCACCACCACCACCGTCCCTCCCCTGCACGACGGTTTTCAGTCGATAGAACATTTAAGCAGCTTTCCGTGGTTTGACGTCAGCACTAATCACGCCCGCGGACCACGAGGGCCCAGCGAGAGAGGTTGTATTCGCGGGGTTCAAATTGTGAGCGGGCACCGTGATGTTTGACCCTCCCCCTCCCTCTCCGCTTCTCATTAAAGTCGTACGCACGCATTTCGCCACGGTGGCGCGCTACACAAACATCGCGCACCTCTCGAAGACGGACGACATCAAATCTGGCTACTGCCGCGCTTATTATTATTATTAGGTTTTTTTACCACTTCGAACAGTAATCGGATTCCAATTGTGAAAAAATAAATAAACTCTGCACACATCAGTGGGCGTTGCGATAAGGCTCCCGTTAGCTGGGAGTACAGAAGCGACCGTGACAAGATGTGCCTGGGCTCACAATGAACTCAACGTTTCTCCCAACTCAAATGATTATTGGGTGTCGCTGCTCGCGTCCATTACTTGCTATGCGCCTGCGTTGGAAACTCCATGTTCCCATGGCGGGTGCCAATTACTTCACAGGCTGGCCACTTGTGGACTTCCAGCGCAACGTGACGCTCAAAATTATTTCATCCAGTTGGGCTGCGTCTATCCCCAACCAGGATTCTGAACTCGTGGATGCCCCCCGTCTAGTCCGCGAGTCCGGGAGTTCCATCCACAGCTCCGGTCAAGCCTCGTGGTGACGAGGCGACGTTCTCCGCTACATTTAATTATGATATTTTCTTGTCTGTCGAGTTGCGTTCGTCTATTTTTAATGTCGCCTGGTGGCAGCGTAAACGAGCGAGCTGGTTGGGGTTGCGTTGTTACCCGTGATGGTCGTGTGCTGTAATTGTGAATAGCAGCGGCTTCTCCCGCTATCTCCAAGCCCGTGTCTGTATTCAATGATTTGCAAATGTTATGATTTATGACACACCCCCCCCCCCCCACACACACAAATTCCCCCCACCCCCATCGCCCCCCATCGTTGTATTTGTATAGTTGTGGCAAGATAAAAGTTTGCAGCTCTGATGAGAGTGTCATTTGGAAGATTGATTTAGAAAAACACATACAAATTAAATATAGATCGTCGCGCCACAATGTTTTCATTAAATGAGAATATCAGCCCCCTAATCCACGCTCGAACCGCACCTCGAAGAAGCACGGCATATAAATGTGGCTTAAAGGAGATCGACAAGAATTCTAAGGACCACAGACAATCACGAATCGCTAAGTCCCAGCTGTGGGTTGTATTTTGTGCCGACAATTTCAATGGGTTAGCAGTAACGACGCACAGATCAGCGGCAAAGTCCGGTCTCATCCCCTGCTAGGTGATTTTCATTAAAAGACAAAGTACAGCCCCCGATATTCCACGTCTTTAATGCATCACAACATAAAGACCCTGGGTTCGATTTCAGACTCGAGTGACTCTCGGTGTGTCGAGTTTGTATGTTCACCCCCCTGCTACTGCATTGGTTTTCTCCAGGTTCCCTAGTCGGGTGGTGTCCAAACATCCCAATTTAGCAAGACCCGATTGGCACGGTTGGCTACGTACGGTGCAAAAGAAGTTCAACATGTACGCATACATATGACCCTCCTGAAAAATAGTGTTTGGCCTCAGTGTGCCTTCCCCGGGAATATACATAATGTAATCATGATTATAAGCCGCTGCCATGCAGTATTGCCAAATTATTACCCATCAGCCTTTGTTGTAGCACCACTCACCACAAACCTTCTCCGCCTGATCGCACCACTCCAATGGAGCGCCATGAAAAATGTACATCAGCAGCTTTTCCTGCGGGGCTATGTCTCGAAAATCAAAAGATAGCTGACAATTCAATGTTTTTTTTTGTTCTCTCTCTTTTTTCAAGACAAGGTGAAACGGAAGCAGCACTATAAAGAATTTAACACGACGCCCGTGAGTGAAGTTTTCCGACCGTCAGAAACATCCCCGCTCGCCGCGGTGACGAGCTCCCCGATGCGGTGCACGGCCGTCACCGGCCCTCCCTCGATGCAAGTTGCCTCTTGCAGGCAGAGGCTTCGAGTGGCGGGGTGTTGACTACCTCGCCTGGTACACAGGAGGTTCGTGGGTTCGCGACCCCGACCCTGACGCCTGCCGTGTATTTGGAGTCGGCGTTCCTCTCTCTCTGCCCGTCGTTGCGTAGATTGTCCTCGGGTGTTTTCCCTCCGCATGTAAAAAACCCCCACGTGCATTCAGAGTGGACATTGCCACGTGAAAAGCCACTTCCTCGGGCTATTATTTGTGGCCGGTTCGCCTCTGAAAAAGCGCTACATAACTCAGTGGGGCTTAACCTGGTAAAATAGAGAGTTTAAATGGTAACATTCACGATGTCCTCTCTGTTAAGTGCTCAGCACAACCGATACCGTCACCATCAGCCTCCCGGTCAGCGCAGCACGCCATTAAAGACACGGCCGATATACGCACCAACTAAAATCGACGTCAACTTTTTGATGACTTGCTGCTCCCCTACAACACGTCTGCTATTCTGCAGCAAACCATGCGCCATAAGAATAAGAAGACCAAGTCAAGCTCACCGAGCTACAAGCTGTTTTTCAGAGGCGACCTGGCCACACGTGAAAGCTCATCGAAGTGGCTGCTAGCATCACACGTGGGAATGTTCTAGCAGCAGCCAAATTATCTCACCGCGTGTTTCTGGAGGAGAATATTCAGCGCTACCACCACCATGAGAGAGAGAGAACATGCAAACTGCAGATGTATACAGGCATCGTCAGGGGTCCGGGATGAACCCCTGCGGGTTCTTGCTGACCAGGCGAGGGAGGTAACATCTCGGTGGCGAGATTGTATCTCCGTCTTACATTAAAACAAATGTAGTCGGTCCCTAACTCTGAAGCAAATGGGCAGAAAAAAAATTAGCTTGGCAAATATTTCCGATGGTACCTTGGGAATCGTGTCGCAGTGATTTGCTCTGTGTGAACCTAGCCATCTAAGTTCAATTCCCGGCACACGGCTAACGTTAGTGACGAGTAACATCTGAACCGTTCCTCGGCGTTCGCTCACCCTTCTTCCTCCCACTTACTAGCGTGGTGAGGCATGGCCAAGCAACGCCTTTCACCCGAGCAGTAGATTTGTCAATGGGCTATGCAGTTGTTTCCATCCATTAAACTGTATTTGATTCTATAAACATTCACATAACATAACGAGTGATGGTGAAGTCACATGTCTGCAGTTGCCCATTGTAAAGCTTTGTTTTGCCTGTGAAACCGCCGTTCCGTATAGCGATACCACACGCCACGTGGTGGGGTGGGTGGGGGTGGAGGGAATCCCGCTGGAGCTGATCTGCAAGCTTCTGAATTTCTCGAGTCGAACAAAGCAAGAGAAGAGAGGCGGGCAGCCTTGTGAGCCTGACGAATGTCTCACCCGGGGCACGTGTGTGTGTGTCTGTGTCTGTGTGTGTGTCTGTGTGTGTCTGTGTGTGAGAGACATGGCATGGCCTGAACTCATCTGGCACTGCAGACAACAGTCAGTGCCCCATTCGGCCTCAATAAACTAACTGTTGTCAACACCATCATAGTACTCATCCATCGCGCTCAAAAACCAACATCGGAATGGGAATGAAAATACGGTAATGGATGAACGCCTCCCCAAGACAATTTCGCCCCCAGCTTGGGTCTGGGGCCGTCCATAAATGACGTCACGCGATTTTGGACGATTTTTGACCCCCCCCCCCCCATCGTCACACGGCGTCACAAAAGTCAGACCCCCTCAAATATGACGTCACAAAGCTCTGCCCCCCCCAAAAAAAAATAAAACATGCTTCAAATCGCTTTAAACTATTGTCATTGTAGTGCGTATTTAATGTGGTGCTGCACTCTGATGTTGTAGGAGAAAACATTTATTAAAAAGTCGATTTAATTAAGTAGAACGTGTTGGCTATAATTATTTAAAGTTGTGCATTTTGATGTGACGTCACATTTCTCAACCCCCCCCCCTCGTCACACATCGTCACAAATGTTTATCCCTCCCCCCCCCCTAGGTGCGTGACGTCATTTATGGACGGCCCCTCTGTGAACAAGGACGTGAGCCGTGGCTGGGAATCGAACTCAGGTCGCCCCACCGCTCCATCGCTCCGCCACAATCGACGTCGCGCTATCACGGCTGCTTAGTCCCCAGCGTAACCTGTGGCCCATAATTAAGAAGTGCAAATACGGCTTAGTCGTGCAAACAGGAATGCGCATCCTACATTCGGTCGAACGGCAGCTTGTCGTGTGGTGAGGCAAAAGTGTGGGTGGTGGCAACGCTTTCGTGACTTCTGATAGACATGTAGGGCAAGCTATCCTTTCAGAGCGGGGCTCTTTCGCTAAGAATTGGCGTGAGCCAGCACCTACAGGAATGCGCCTTCGCCTCTTCACTGTGCAATGGAATCTAATGCCTATTGCGCGCGTCCCTGTTCTCTGCTCTGTGCAGCAGACGCTGCCTATCCCTACATTTAACAGCGGTCGAGAGCTGATGGAGATACGTTGTCTGTGTTTCGAGAGACACTGGGTGGGTGGGGGGTGGGCATGTGGCGAGACTCAATCTCGGGACCTCCTCTCTGGCTGCCAAGCAAACACTCATCAACCGAAGCTGCCCTTCTGCCATCGGTGTATTTGTGATTACTCGAGCACCCGAAGGGATTACTGCAGAGGCAGTCTCTTCCGTGGGGTTGGGGGGGGTAAGTGCTGTTAGCGAACAACTATCAGGGCCGACCACGGTACAACCATGCTCAGTCACCTTTGTCTCTGATGTTTGCACACCGCGTATTGGGTAATTGTCTAAGACTGAATCGACCCGGGACCCGTTGTTGATCGGGAATCGAACTCGGGAAGCTGGGTTCGGTTGCGCAGTGCGCTAACCTGCTGCGTCATCACGCCCACGCACAACACAAATATAAAGACCCCCCGTATAGCCTTAATAGATTTTAGGGGCAAGTGCTGTTAGCGAGCACCTATGAAGGCCAGAAGGAGGGGGTGGGTGGGCAGCGCCATGCCCGGCCGCCTTTGTCTCCCCAGTGATGATATTTTTACGCACCGCACCCAGGTATTCGTTTGAGGCTGAGTCGACCAGGACTGGTTCAGATATTCGTCACTTATGTTGACCATGAGCGGGAATCGAACTCGGATCGCCAGGTTCGTAGCGCAGCGCGCTAACCGCTACACCACCTCTCCCCACACAACCCACGCACGCCGGCTCTGTGCTCCGTGTCCTTAATTGCGAGCTCTGTGCGGTGGCACTCAGAGGTAATTACCGACCATTACGCTTTGTTTATTTATGAGGGCACAGGCTCTCATTCGTCAAAGAAATAAGTGGCGGTAATGCTCCTCTTAAAATGAAAGGGCCGATTTAATTTCCGATTTTCTTTTTTAAGAAGCGATGTTACGTTTTATATTGAAAATTACGATAAATCATTTAAAATTATAATACATTTCATATTGTTGTTGGTTGGGAGGGGGGGGGTGTTCATGAACATTTTGGAGAGCCCCGCTCATCGCCCAGCATGAAATGCGAGGAATAGTTCCACTCTCTTTTGATGAGCAATCTTAAAAGGCTTGAATGGACCCGCCAGTGTTTTTTTCGTGTTACAATGCGAGGGGCAGCTGGTGTACGTTTGTCAACAGAGCACGGGTAATTTCCCGGTGCTAATAACGGCAATCATATAAGAGGCGGTAAGTTCTCGAAAAAAATGTTACTCTGTTGTGATGGACATCGGCCATCGACATGGACACTTCATTTACCCAACCGCCGAGTGGACATCGGCCAAGCAGAACGCTCAACGCGAGCCTCCCGTCTTGATGCTTTTTTTGGTCGGAACATGTGAATTGTGAATTGTGTGTGTACGTGTCTGCAGCGGGGAGCGGTGGCGCACCGCACGATGAACCCGGCGACCCCGACTTCGAACCCTGCTCACGGCCAGCGTCGGTGACGAATGTCTGAATCGGTCCTGGGCCTCCCCTAGGTCGACTCAGCCTTAAATGAGTACCAGGTGCGATGTGTAAACATTGCCAGGAGGGAGACAAAGGCGGGCGGGCGTGGTGTTGGCCACCCATCCACTCGTGCACCGTGCCCGGCTTCGCGAGCAGCACTCGCCCCCACAGTCTATTCAGCCTTTCCAGTTTTCCACGTGGGGTCTTTTGTCTTTGATGTCCTCGATTTGCGACGTGTTGCCTCAAGAGCGCGCGAGTCGGTGCGTGTCAGACCGTTAAAGGTTATTTGTGTTTGTGCTTTTAGCCGTGCTGGTCGGTGGAGGCATTTGCCACGGATGGGGCTCAATGTCACTCTCTGCGGCACGACGAACAGTCCCCACCGAGGATCAGCACCCAACACACCGCAAGCAGCGTTTGGTAAAACGACCGGTGCCATGTGCTCGCCCCAACCCGTCATTCCTCATAACGAAGCGCATCCTTACAAAATCGCCTCCTGTCGTGAACGTGAAGTGGCGAACAGAGTAACGTGACCGATGCGTCATCGTCGGTGCTAGACCTCGTGATCCACTAAACTCTTCTGCACTCGCTCACCTAAGCAACTTACTGCGCTGTACGCACATTGGCTTAACAGAGCAGTGTGCATGTATGTTGAACTTCTTTCGCACCGTGCATAGCCAACCGTGCTGATCGGAGTTACAGTGCAAGTGTTGCATGGCTAGCGATGGGACTTTAAATATGCGTTGGTATCGCCCACAATATATTTAATTCCAATTTACCCACTCAACTTGCCAGGGAAGGAATGCAAGATATGAGCACTCTTTATAGGTAACCCCGATAATTAAATCCAGCTCTTCTTTCCCTCCAGCCCCTTGGCAGAGGCCAGGAGAGTCACAGGCTTCCGACAGGGACACATCAGTCCTCCACTGTTGCCGATCATCAGATTCGATCAGTTGCTGACATTTTCGTGGCATTCCTCTGTGCTCTAATGACTTTTCCACCTCCATCAGTCCATATTTTTTTTTGTTCCCCCCGGCCATCCTCTGCCCCCGTATAACCAGAGTCAATTGACCTTTTCAGATTAAAAATAATAATTGTAGCTTTCAATGCGCCGCACAGTATTCGCTCAACTCTCGTGAAGAGAGTTAACGATTCAGAGGCGCGAGGAGGGACCACAGACAATCAGGAAGGTAGCCAGATGGTGAACCCGGTGCCAACAATTGCCCAAGCTCTGATGGCCCCCTATTTATAAATATGTTTTCAAACAATTAATGTGTTTACGCGTGGGAGGAAAGCGGGGGGCAACTCTCGATTCCCCATACAGACTGAACAGGGGGCGTCCACATGTGCTGTACTGAATTACCCTGGCAAGCCATGGTGTGGGCACCTCCTCGACGCGAATGCTAAGGGAGTTTGGTGCGATCCACCAAACCTCAATTACGTGGTGCTGCTGGATTCCAGATTTACCCCGACTTCCCAAGATGCCGTGCCATCCTCTCTTCCCAAATTCGATGAGTAAAACACGCAGCACGTGCTCCTTGCTCGACTCGTTTGCTCTAATTAAGGAGAAATGTCACTTTCACGGAAATCAAATGCTTTGCGATTCCGCTCTCTCGAAATGTCAGGAAAACCTGCATCACCCTTAAGGATTCGAAAATGCGTTTAATTTATATGGCAGTAACCCCGACCATTCAAACCCCATCAGGAGTTTTCCAGAGCGGTCAAAGGGGTTAAAAAGTAATTCAACAAACTCTTAACAATCCAGGTAATAATAATTATTGTTATATTTTAAAAAAACCCATGTTTTGGAGCAGAGTGTTTTACATTTCTTATACCACCGTTAACGGACGCAGCGCTGATCATAATTGGAAAACAGATACGCATCGCCAACCGCCGCGTTGCCTTGCAGGTGAAGATGACTCGGGGGCAATTTCCCCGTTTCTCGGTGTTGGGCACTGCACGGTCGATGCTGCAGCTCGAACAAAGCAAACTACAACAACAGCAGCCATACACGTCAATTCGTAGACAAATACACACACGTGTGTCCGTGTGTGCGTGCGTGCGTGCAGAGCGGCAGTGCAGCTGTTAGCGCATTGCGTTACCCGAGTTCGTTTTTCCCGCTCACCGGTAACGATTGTTTGTACGCGCCCCGGGCCTCCCCTAGGTCGACTCAGCCTCAAATGAGTACCTGGTGCGGTGTGTAAACATCGTCAATGGGAAGACAAAGGCGGCCGGGCGTGGTGCTGTCCACCCCACCCCCCCCCCCCCTTCATATATGCCTTGCCGGCCTTCATAGGTTCTCGCTAATAGCGCTTGCCCCAACAAGGTGATCGGGGGGACGGGATCGTTGTCTTTGTGTGCAGGGTACGTTACCTAAGTGGAGCAAAAGAGATGATAATGGTCGTGTAAGCGGATCGTGAAAGCGCGCTCCGAACAAAGGCGCGCGAACCCCCGCGGGGGTTTGTAAATTGCTTTTTCCAAACGACACCTGCCGACTGACTCCTCCTGATCGCTCCGCGTCTCTCTCTCGTCGCCGCAGAATGAACCAACAACGCCGCCAGGAGCCAGCTGCTCAACAACAAAAGTAATTAACGTCTATGGCCAGCAACCGATAGCTCACAACATCTAGTATATCGAACAACTTAACTCTGAATCCTCTTGCTGGGCACATGGCACGCATTTCGCGCGCGAGTCGAGGTAAAGGCGCAGCCCCGCAACTGCTTCCGCTCACGCCACTGCCAGCAGAAGGGCATCGAGTAGAAGGGGAGCTGTACAGAGCTCCCCCTTCAGACAGTATTGGGCCTACTCTTCCACGGTGGTCAGACGTCTCGGAAGAGGTGGAAAGTATCCACGCTTCATCGCATACCACGCTGCAAGCAACGGATCGACCGTTCGATGTATTAGTTTACACGGGGGGTGGGGGGGGGGCTTTGAGGAGGGGGGGGGGAGATATCCGACGGCCTCTGGATTGCAAGTGCAAAGTGCGTGCGCTCACCAATACACAACTGGCGGCATCAGCGTCTCACACGCAGCAGCAGCAGCAGCGGCAGCAGCAGCAGGAGCCATTCCTCGTGTGAGATTGATGATCATACTGGCGACAGCCAAAACTCACTCGGCTCCCCACGACGGCGTGGTGCCACGTCCAGCGACAGCGTGCGTCAGGCAGCCGACGTCCGCTCTCTTCCCGTCAGCTCGCAAGCCCTTCGATCCGCAGGAGGGTGGGAGGGTCCGGCGTGATTGGCGCCGTTCTCAAAGTGGCACGCGCGTTGATGGTGGCGCGGCTGAAATCAATGCGAACCGATGAAGCGGCGCGCAGTTGACAAAGAAACGGCCGCGGCCCCACCACGCTTTGCCTGCAGCGGTGTCGGTGGCGGGAGGAGGGGCAGGGGGCACGGTGGTTGGATAATTTACTCGAATGGTCTTATTGAGTCCTAGCGGTCGCTCATCCGCTTTTGTAGGAAGGCAATGAGCGAACGAATGAATCGCGACACACCGCGAAGCGACGTTCGAGAATGAGACGCCGACGGCATCATCGAGCTGCGCCCGGGCGGTTCACCGACTCGGGAGGGATTAGATTCGGCCGGACGAATCAGTTCATGCATTTGTGTGTAACGATTCTGACGATCGGCATTGTCATTGGGAGGGCACACTTCGTTTTCGTCGTGGCTTCCGTTGAGGTAGGCGCTCAAACGGTGCTGCGTGTGCGCGGCCAACCTGTCACTTGGCTTGTGCCACGGAGGAAAAGAAAAAAAAACCGATGACTTTCGTTGGGGAATATGAAGGGACAGGAGGAGAAGGCGTCCCTCTGCGATTACACGGCCCTGTGTAGCAACAGCAGCAAGCGAGCAGCTTCCTTTCTCACCAATTAGCGCCAAGGGTTGCAGCGCATTAAGTATAGCGAACCCCGAGCAAGCGTCCGACGCGAGACGAGGCAACCCTGCGAAGAGCGGTATCGCGCTGGGTGAGAGGGAAGAGTCTAATAAGGAGGGATGTGCCACAGGGCCGCCGTTTATTTTGTGAGCAGTCGATTGTGTGTGCCCACTGACAGCTCAAGTCCTTGGTGCATTTAACAAGGGGTGGGCAAATCGAGAAGGCGAACAATTGTCACCTACCCCGCGTTAAATACGTTCCCAACAGAATTTATTTCAGCGGCAAATACCCTGAGCCAGTCTTGACATCTCCAGTGTCACCTGCAGTCAGGCCTCGTCGTGTCACGCATCTGTCCGTGTGGTGTTCAGGCGAAACGCTCGTTGCAGGCTTAGCTACTCGCAAAACGGAACGCGGGTGACGCTGACGTTCATCGCTATCGGCGAACGCATTCGTAGGACGAGCGAGCCGCGAAAACCACAACGGGTGTGTGTGTGTGTGCATGACACGTCATAATCTGAGCAACGATTGTGTCGCGAAACCCCTCCGCCAACCGGACTCGGCCAAACAAACCGAATTGTCGCGCGCAGCTCGCAAAGCGATTATTTTTTTTTAACTGCGCCAATTCTTATCGTGCCAGTGCACCGGCAGGTTGACGAGAGAGGTTCTCACAGCCAAAACTTTAGCAAAGGGCAACGGTCGTTGACCCTTTGGAAATACGCCAACTGCGCAACGCGATCGCGAGCAGCGCACAACCCACCTGGGACACGTTGCCGTAACAAAGCCAGCTGACGACAAAGACACGCGGTGCAGCTTCAGCAAAAAAAAAAAGTTCCACAAGTCGCCGTTTATGTAAGCACGTGCAATGAACCTCGTTCGCAACCACACGCAGGCGACCGTGCTCATCGGCGGCGCGGGTCATCTCACCCGAGATTTTGTTTTTTGGATCTCAAAAAAATCTAACACCACGAACATTTTTATTATCTGAGCAAAGGGCTCGCGCTCACGGTGCACCGAGGCTTCGTAGCGACCCGGCGCGCAGGCCACGTAAATGAATCCCGGTCTCCAGCACGGAACAAGAAGAGGTCCCTGTCATTTCCTTCCCACTCAAACCACTCAGGCCCTTGAAAACCCCGGTTTCATAACAGTATTCGTAATTGGATTCAAGACAGCCACTATGTTACAAAATACTACGTTATTTCTTCTTAATTGCATAACATACATTTGACCTTTCATCTTTTTGTAAACAGAATTTCAATGTCGCTTGAAAGCATAAAACACAGTCTTTACAAAACATATATTTCGATTCTTTTCTACGTGCAGACTTGTAAAAATATATTTTTTCGTCAAACCCTAAAATACGAGTATGCAACACTGCAGGCTTAAGGACGGAAGCGAACATTCTGATCGGGAGCGTGGTGGATGAGTGATCGTTACGTTCTTGTACTCACCGACTCCACCCAATACAACCACACTCAGTCCAAATACTCGTCTTTAGCATAGGGGTGTTTGCTCACCAACCACTTACACGATACGTTTACATTATTTGGCTGCTATACATTTCCGCACGATATGCCACTTTCGTTGAGCTATCATTTGTCGCCAGGTTGCGTCTGAAAATTAACGAATAGCTCAGTGGGCTTTACTTGGTAAAATAAAAGTAATTTAGTTTTGGTTTATTCATTTATTTTAAGTGATTTGTCTAATCCTTTGCACTCATATCGGTTTATTTTTTTGTATTGTTCGTCATTGTAACTCTCTGACCCGCCCCTACTGGACATCTGTAAAAAAAATATAAAAGAGCTTCATAGCTCATCGGATTCCTCCAGGATAAATAAACATTCTGTTTCTGATGTCCTTAGCTATGTGACGAAACAGGAGACCCCGGAGGAACACCATGTAGGACATGGCGGCAGAAAACACAAACTCCACACAGTAAAAAGGCACCCGAGCGCGGAATTGAACCGAGGTCCTTCTTGCTGTGTCGCCGCGACTGTTACTGCTGCAACGGTGATGCAAGGGCCCACCTGACTCTGGAACCGAACCTTTTCCCCGAGTTAGTAGGCTTGCAACCTGTGCCAGATGAAGAAGCATCTCGCAGGCCCCCTCGGCTTACGCTAACGAGTTCGATCCCTTCTTTTGGCAGACCGACAAAGCACACAACCACAATACAACCTCCGGCATGTACCTAGAGCGAATAGACACACAGATCCTAAAACCAATTGCACTCTATTAAGACATTTCAGCAGTCAAGCCTCGGGTATAATTCAGTTGAGGAAATTAATTGAGAGATTAATTGGAATTGCTGTTGATTGCCGTCGTCTTTATCAATTATAATTCTCCCCCCCCCTCACCGTCTCTTTCACCCCCTCCCCAGTATCCCCCCACCCCCTCCCGTCTCCCCCCCCGCTTCCTTCCACCATCCCTCCATCCCCCCCGTTTGCAGCCACAATCTCAATTGTGCAATTAACGAGACCCCTGGGACTGATATTGGACCTGACGTTAAACCGATCATTAAGGATATCAGACGCTGGGCTATTTAGGTGGTGGCTTGACGCGAGTGGCTAATGAGTTGATCACGCGCAGTCGAAGGTCACAGTGCGGCAGGGATGTTATCTGGTACAGGCATGGAAGCAAGCTCCGTGCCCGCAACCAATCACCTGACTTATAATAAACTAAAACTGAACTAAACTTGTATTTTTTTTTTACCAGGTAAGGCCCACCGAGCTATATAACCTTTTTTTCAGGAGCAGCCTGGCCGCACATGATAGCTTAATGAAGTGGCTTATCACGTGCAAATTTACAGCAGCCAAAAATACTCTCTGTGCGCACGTCGATTCGATATGTGGAGTTAAAAAAAAACAGAGGACCCGGCGAAAATTCCACGGCGAGCGAGACGTGCACACTCCAAATATACAGGCGTCGGGCGTCGGGATCGAAGCCGCGTGCACGAGGCGAAGAAGTTGACATCTTCTCACGCTCTCCAGATCCCTCCACCAGGACCCCTCCTCCTCCACCAGGGCTGTCCAGGCAGGGCCCACCAGAGGCCATCGCCCCCCCTGCCCCCCACCCCGTTCTTTAGAGCTGCATCTCCGAACCGGACACCAACACGCCGGCCTCGTCGCGCTTGCGGGAGTTGCGCCGCCCTACCGCCGTGCGGATGTACGGCGAGTTCCTCAGATCTGCGGGGGAAGGGGGGCCAGCCAGCGGTGCAACGTGTGAGAGCCGGCGGCGCCAGTGCCACCAGCAGGCCCCGTTCAGCAAACCGTCCACAATTCCTCCCGGCTCAACGTCGGACACCGCGGCGCCCCCGGGGCTAACGGATCGCATGGAGACTGCGGCGAGAAGCGTGCGTCCACGTGTCGGGCGAGGACGGGGTGGGGTGGGGGGGGGAGGGGTTCGTCAACCTGCGGCTCCGGAGTCGCATGTGGCTCTTGCAGAAACTGCTTCGTGACGTTGTTCACGAAGGACCACCATTTCTCATATTCGCCGCATTGCATTGCGGCTCTTGAAATATAGAATTTTTATTTTTTTCCGAATTCGAACAACAAAAATGGCTCTGCTTGTTATTCAGGTTGCCGACCTGCTGGGCTAGGAGGTGGCTTGCAGACTTCTGACCTCCGCCACCCCCCGTGGATTCATTAGCGCCAGGAGAAACACACGACGCACGCTCAAATAGGTGAGCAACCCACTTTCTCGACTGCCTCGTGGCCCAGCAGGTGGGTGGTGGAGTTTGTAACAACCACCACCACCCGATCAACGTTGACATCCCGGGGGGGGGGTGGGGGACTTTTTGTTGTGTGACCTATGTGGAGCTGTGCTCTGTGCTGTGGTGCAGACCCCCAGAAGCCGGTTGGTCACATGGTCGCTCTCTGCTCACGAGTGAGTTTTGTGCTCATATAACCTCTGCTATACGGAGTTCCGCTGATTTTGCGATTTTACCCAATGGGTTACAAACAACGCAAAGATAGTGTGTGCATAATATGGTTGTTTGCGTTGAAACGGGGCCCTATGGTTTACGTGGAGTGCTCTTTCAAATCACATCTCGTAGGCAAGCAGACTTTGATCAAGCGGGTTGCGGATGAGACGCAGATGGTCGAAACCGGTCCAGAGTTTGCTGCTGGGCAAACGTGGTGCGAAAAAACAAATCTGCTGATGGACTTTTTAATTTTAATTAACTCATATGTGGAGACAGAGAACCGAGTTCTGCCCACATCTGTTTAACGCTGGGCTGCTGTGAAATGGCATCCACGGAGTCTGGGGAGGCTCGGGAGAAACCCGATATGCTTTGAACAAAATCTAATTTAAATGTGAGTCTGGAGAGTTAAAATGTAGTGGATCCCAGTTGAGTGAATGGTAATTTCAAATGCGTGGCTGCTCTGCACATATTTGACAGGCGACCCGTGACTGTAATGCATTAGGCGTCCGGTATTTTATGGTGGCTGAGGGTAACATATTTCACGTTTGTCTTCATCCGTAGGATGCTGCGTCGCACAAGTAACATTTGCTAGGAAAATATATATATACACGTTGGGTCAAACGTTGATCCTCAAAAAAAAAACACTCCTCGAGCGTGCCAACAGTAAAAGAGCCTCGGATAGAATCGGCGCTCTCTGTCGCACAGACGTTTCGGGATGAAAATGCTTTCGTTTTGCCCTGGCAAACGCCGCGTGCGGCATGAAAAATCGCTGGGCTCTACGTCCGGTCGGCAAAAATAGATCCCTTCACTTGCATCCCGTCCTGCTGCGCGAAGCTAATAAAATGGGCCACGGGTCCTGTGCAGTCAGCACGAGGCAAGGGCAAAGTTGTGCGGTCACCTAATTTTTTTTTATTTTTTTTACCATAAATAAGCATTAATATTTACCAAACGGTTGCAAATAAGCGGTAGCAATAAGCATTAATATTTACCAAACGGTAGCAATCGCGCAGATTATTTGACTTTGCCTCTTATCGTGTTCTATGGTTCCTTCACGTAGATTGAAAAAAGAATAACAATAAAATAATAAAAATGGAGCGAATAAAAAATAAAATAAAAATATCACGACGTTCTAAGTCAAAATTCGCTCTAATCGCTTGGGAAATAAATAAATGAAGGCGCCCACCTCTGATGGATCTTCAACAAGTTAAAGTGCTGCGGAACATTGAGCAGAGCGTCACGCGGCCACGCATCGGGTCAATGTAAGTGAGAGCATGGTGACTGCCATGCAACGTGTGTGCGTTGAACCTCTTTCACACCATACGTAGCCAACCGTGTCAATCGGAGGTGTGATAATAATATCGTACAACAATAATAATAATAATAAAAATTGCAGAACAAGCGCATCACGGGCAATCAGCAGGTGCGTGTGTGCCATGTTTGCGTTTGCTTATTTATTTGACAGAAGGAAACAGGCAGCTCCCGCACCTCCGATCAGCACGGTTGGCTACGTTCGGTGCAAAAAAAGTTTAACGTACACGCAGCCATAGGTAGGGAAGAAGCGTAGAGGTCTCCAGAGTAGATTTGAAGCGGCACAGACATGTGCAAGGGGGAGGGAGAGTCCCAGACGATGTGTCAGCAAAAGGGAAGGAGCGACCCCCCGCTCAGTGAAGGTTAACTGTGGGTGATTCGGAGACAGATGGCCTCGTCGATGGAGCAGGAAGCGTCTGGCAGAGGGAGCGGAGCGGGATGAGAGGTAGGCAGGAGCGAGTCCACGGAGGATCCTGACTGCAGTGACGATGCGAGCCATTGGAGAGATCAGAGCAATTGGGGCGATGCGGTAACGTCTCGAGATACGGGTGAGCTATCTGCGGTGGCATTTTGGATCATGTAGATTTTGAGGTGAGAGATTTGGATTGCGTGGGGGAGGCCGTAGTGGAGAGAATTGCAGTGGTCGAGTCAATCGGTGATAGGACTGCTGAAGAGATGCCGAGGGTTGAAACTGATCCCGTGGCTACATGCAGAATTCCCTACAACGCACCTCTGCAGGCGACTCAAGGGTTAAGGACAGCCATTTACAAAAAATAATAGCGAACAGGAGAAAAGTAGAAACACTTCAATATATGTCTGAGGTAAAGCAATCTCCACCTTTTTAAAAAGCGCATTGTAAAAGGTGAATCTATGAAAGCGAAACCCGTTGGTGGTAAGAAGGGCTGCAACTAATTGTGATTTTTTTATTTTTTAAAGCAACTACACCTCAAGTGTGGCGATCAGTACAACATTGAGACTTTTTCACCGGCGTCATTGTCAAACGCCGCCTCAAAACCTAAATTCGAATTTCACGTGGCCACACTTGCACTGCCACAATAAGCATGAGCTGCACACATCCCTGTGTACGGTGTGGCCCAAAAACTCAGGGCACGTACGGTTATCGTATTTATTTGTACAAATCATATAGGCTGATTTAATTTATTTTAACAAATGTTAAAATTGACTCCCATTAACATTCAAACATGCATGAAATATCTTTATCAATTCATTCAGGATTTTTGTAAACATTACTGGTGTAATCTTTGAACATCCATCAGTTATTGTGTTGCCTCCATTCATTCAGGGTTCTTTGTCCAGTGTGACCCCACAGGAAGAATACAAATAAACATTAATAATGAAAATAATTACTTTAACGAAGAAACAATTGGAATGTTTAATGCCAGTGTTCAAATAAATGAAATAAGTGTCCTGACTTTTGAGCTGCCCTGTATATATATACAGTCTACACAAAAGGCAGAGTTTGTTAATGACGACGACAGAGAGGTAAGTAGTTTAGCTTGAGTTTCAACACCACTTTCACAACACCGTCCCAGAGTATTCACACCGACGGTGACGCCCTGCAGAAATCAACTCAGCAAAAGCCTAGGGGCCCCAAGTGGCCCATTGGGGGTCCCCATTGTCAATAATAATTAGGGGTGCACCAAATATCAACGCAAATATCAATAAAAAAAGGTATTACTTCCAAAATTATTGTAATTGTGCTCAGTCTAAACCCATCATTATTTCACACAACCGTGATACACGTCATGGACTTAGGTGACCTATCCATCACAGCGTGTTCGTATTCAGGTGATGCACTCAACAAAAGATTTCTGCCCACAGGGCTCCCGACCGACTGGCACCACCGCCGACGAACGTTTCCAGCCCCGAGGCTCCTCAGCCGCGTGTGTCTGCTGTGTACACGTGTGTGTGTGTACACACGTGCTGTGTACACGTGTATGTGTGTGTGAGCGCATGCAGTAGTGCAACGGTAAGCGGTACGGCAACAGTTAGCACGCTGCGCTATAAACCCAGCGACCTGGGTTCGATTGCCGCGCACGGCCAACACCAGTGACCATTGCCTAAATCGGTCCTGGATTTCCTTTAGGTCGACTCAGCCTCAAATGAGTACTTCGTGCGATGTGTAAACATCATAACTGGGGAGACAAAGGTGGCCGGGCGTGGTGCTGGCCACCCCCTCGTGTGCTGTGCCGGCCTAACAGCACTTGTCCCAACAGTTTGTTAAGGCTATACAGGAGATCTTCCACTTTGTATGTATAACGTACTGCTTTCGCATCGTACATACCCAATCGTGTTAATCAGAGGTGCGGGGGAAGGACGAACTAAACACAAAAATCAGTTCCGTAGGATCATTTTTCAATCTATATTTAGCTTAGCTCCAGCGGCTTCCTAGCATCAGACGGAAGAGCGTTCCAGACGGCCACAGAAGCGCATCAAAAAAAGCGCCGCGCGATGCGGTGACCGTCATCTTTGTGTGATGGCCATACCAAAAACGTTTCTGCTGCTGCTGCTGCTGCTGCTGCGAGGACGGCCGAAGTTCGCGTGACGACGGTTTATGCTCCTTGACGAGATCGGCACGGTGTGGGAGTTGTGTTTGCGTGCGAGTGTGCGTGCGTGCGCCGAGGGCGTGCTGCGGCAGCGGTGCAACGGGGGAGGGGGCACCTGTGATGATGTCCTCGATGGCGCCGTCCTTGCCTTCGTAGACGATACGCTCCTTCGCCTGCTGCCTCCGTTTCAGCTCGGCCATCAGGTCCATCTGAGGTTTCTTGGCAGTAACGCTCTCCGGCTGGAGCCGCGCATATCAGACGCCCAAAGTCACGATCCCCCAACTCTGGTTTTAGGCGTTTACTTTCGGGTGCGTTTAACGTGGCTTTTAGGCGTCAACTAAAGACGACGAAAATAAAATGAAACTGCGAGTTGTGTGTGTGTGTGTTGAACTTTGTTCGCACCGTACGTTAGCCAACCGTGCTAATCGGAGTGTGAGGGGGGAAGGACAACAAGCTAAACACAAAAAGCACTCCTAAGGTAGTGAGCGACAGTCCTTGCAATTTCAGCTCCGGCGTGCGAGGCCCCAGGTACGTCGGGCGGGAATTTTTGTGAGCAGCCATGCCAGGTGTTGACAATAGATTAACTTCACTGTTACATGGCAGTGCATACAAAAAATAACGTCAATAATGTCCAATAATGGGGAACTGGTGGCGTAGCGGCGAGCGCACCGCTATATGAACTTGATCATCAGTTGACATCAGTGAAATATGAACAGATCTCAGGCCTCCCTCTTCACCAAACACTGGCACTGATCGGCATGGTGAGGTATAGTGAAACAATCACCATGACCGACAGAGCATGGGGATATCTTCGACCGCCAGTGGATTGATAAAGGTGGACTGTGAATTATTAATATTAAAGTTGAGTGCCAAAAATGCCCATTATTTTTGCCGCCAAATTGCGGCGGCAGAATTGAACCGTGAGGGGCTGACACTGAGCCATGTCTCTCTGTCTCTCTGTCTCTCTGTCTCTCTGTCTCTCTGTCTCTCTCTCTCTCGAGAGAGACAGAGAGTGGCCCTGCCCTGCGGATTGCCCTGTCAACGTCCCCCAAGAAGAGAGGCGCACTGCCGACGGTACCTTCGCCTCCTCTTGGTTGTCCGTGGGCTCCTCTTTCTTGGTCATCCTCTCGAGC